>NC_138503.1:42517121-43778829 GCF_964252035.2 Podarcis erhardii | reverse complement strand
GCATTGTCTTTCACATTCAAAGCACTAGGGGAAATATGTAGTTTAGTGAGAGAGCATATGCTCTGTATGCAAAATGTCCAGTTCTTGACATCTTCAGGTAAGGCCAAGAAAAACCCAAGGGAAAATGATAGCAGTGACTCCACTTAAGATCTTAGTGGAGCAGGTCCCTTTGAAAGAGAACTGTCCTTTAGATCTGTGGGGGCCTGTTCTTTGGGGCAACTGGGGTGCTGCCCCATGAAACTCAATCACTGAGGTCCAGCTCCGAGGGCCTTCTGGCGGTTCCCTCACTGCGAGAAGTGAGGTTACAGGGAACCAGGCAGAGGGGTCTTATTGGTGGTGGCACCTGCCCTGTGGAACGCCCTCCCATCAGATGTCAAGGAAATAAACAACTCTCTGACTTTTAGAAGACATCTAATGGCAGCCCTCTTTAGGGAAGTTTTTAGTGTTTGATGTTTTATTGCATTTTTAATATTCTGTTGGGAGCTGCCTAGAGTGGCTTGGGAAACCCAGCCAGATGGGCGGGGTATAAAATAATAATAATAATAATAATAATAATAATAATAATAATAATGATAATAAACCTTCAGCCTGCTCTCATCCACCTGCCTTCTGGTCACTACCAGCTCTTTGAATTGGCCCCAATCCAGACCATTAGCCAGTGCAGCTGTTGTAACAAAGGAGTCATATGCTCCAACAATATGGCTGCAGATCTTTTGGCTAGTTGACATTTCCAAGCTACTGCTACTATGTTAGAGTCAAAACTAGTTAGAGCTGCTAGTACCTGGGAAGAAAAATATAGACTAAAAGGCAAAGTAATGCTCAAGTACCTGCTGGGAAGAGCATGCAGTAGAGGCCTTTTGTGATGAGATGACTCAGGCATTTCATGCTGAATCATTCCATCGCTGGGGTTTCTGGAGATTATGCACCAACCATCGCTTGAGGCCCCATCAAAAGCGACAATGCAGCCTAAGTAATTGCGGAGGACTTGCAGCTGAGTCTGATACTCCTACAGCTTTTTCTTTCCTGACTTAACTAATGAAACTAATTGCCCCCAAACAACAAAAGTTATTGTTCCCAAAAACTTGCGCTGCAATAATTATTTACTTTCATTTGCATTCTTTCATTTTTTTAAAAAAAACAACCCTATGCTGTCAACATTAATTTTAAAATATAAATAGATTCTGACAGCGAAGCGCATAAAAAAATCAACAATACAGTTACATTAATTAAGCAAGCACAGAATACACCACAAATCAGTAGATTGGCTTATTACATTTTGCATAGCTGGATCACACCCACCCACACAGACACCCTGGAAAGCATGGCTGAACAGGTGAGTTTTAAACAGGGTGTCTACATGTCAGTAAACGTAAAATGTGGAGCACTAAATATAAGACTGAAAAATAAAATAAGAAACTGAGAGAACTGGAATTGACAGATCCTTCCATCCTTAACCTTGACATGCCCATCTGCTGCCCCAGTGACCAGCTTGACCTTAGAGCACTTGCAACAATGTGGGTTGAAACCAGATGGAACAAAAGAGGGGCAGAAAGCCCCAGGGAACCAAATGTGGACCCTCTTGGCCTCTCTAGGTGTCCTTAGCAACTCTTCCCCAGGCTGCACACAACTGGAATCTGTCCTTGAATTCTGATAATTTCTTTTGATTACCTAGATATGGCGTCCCACTATATATTATTCACAAACTTTACTTGTGGACATTTCTTCAAAACAGAACAAAAAGCAGTAAATGATACATCCAAACAATTCCATACAATATCTTGTGCTGTCCACCACAGGCTCAGCATCTTAAAAATAAAATAAAATTCCAAACAGACCCAAATCAAAGGTCTCTCTCCTCACAATCTCAATTTTGCATGGAGCTGTTTTTCTGGACAGTCCTTTACACATTCTTACTTTCACAGAGCTTGTGAACAAAGACTCAAGGCAACTCCCTTTCAGAATGGAGATTTGCAGCCAAACACCTTTGTCACCTGATCTAAGGTTAAACACTCACATGTTAGCTAGTAGAGAACAACAGTGATCATTAACCCATAAAGGAAATCAGAGACCAGTTCTTGCTGTTTTTTAGCTTCAGTGGAATCTTCCAGTTAAACCCTTTCAGCAATACACATAGGCATTCTTCATTTCAGTGTCAATTCAACAATTATAAATAACAGAATGCGTGTCTAGAAACTGGTCTACTGTACAAAGGTAATATTTACATTTGTGGCTCCACCCACTCCCACCGCACCTACCATTGGCTTGTGGCCCTCAGAAGGTTTTCCAGAAGGGAATGCGGTCCTTGGGCTGAGAAAGGCCCATTCCCACCCCCTTGGCCACCATGAAGAGAAATGAACTGGTGGGGAGTGAATGCTGTGTCTGTCTCTGATGGAAATAGTTGCCAGTGCTGTTGACTGAGCGTGAATCTTAATGAGTAATTGGGGTTGCTCTTGCTTATTGCTTTGATGTGTATTCCATCCCTGTGTCTCATCCTCCCTCTCCCTCCTGTTCTTTTATTGGAATTTAGCCCAGGAGTGGATTATGATGCTTTATCTATGTCTGGTCTTAAAAAAAATATTTTGATTTAAAGCTCTCAGAATACAAATTAATCTAGATGTACTCATAAATGGAGAAGCTGCGCCGACATCTATTTTTATGACACAAGAGAGAGTGGAGATGAAACGGTGATAATAGAAACCAAATATTTGCCTCCGTGAAAGGAAATTGCAACAGTAGAAAAGGGCATCTGTTTGCAGATGAGAGAGAGAGAGAGAGAGAGAGAGAGAGAGAGAGATGGATTAATTTAGCCACCTCCATTTTCTCTAATTCTTCTGGAGAGCAGAGATGGCACAGAAATAGAATAGAATTACATAATGATTTGGCCATAGTTGTCTTCTTGTTGGGGCTTCCTTGCTTTCATTTGGATAACACTTCATTGGAAGAGAAGAGGGACCCTCCCTTCTCCAGCTACAGTACTTGTTGGATCTGAGGAGTCAAGAACTCCCAGCAAGGGCTTTGGGACATCAACTGTGAACAGTGGTGGCTGGTGCCCATTGGCACTGATAGGGAGGAAGCCAGGGAGACCAACAGCAGGTGGCGCCAGAGACAATGTTTTGTCCCCATCCACTTCCTCACTGAGTTCTGTTGTTGTTTAGTCATTTAGTTGTGTCTGACTCTTCGTGACCCCATGGACCAGAGCACGCCAGGCACTCCTGTCTTCCACTGCCTCCCGCAGTTTGGTCAAGCTTCGAGAACACTGTCCAACCATCTCGTCCTCTGTCGTCCCCTTCTCTTTCCCAACATCAGGGTCTTTTCAGGGAGTCTTCTCTTCTCATGAGGTGGCCAAAGTCTTGGAGCCTCAGCTTCAGGCTCTGTCCTTCCAGTGAGCACTCAGGGCTGATTTCCTTCAGAATGGATTGGTTTGATCTTCTTGCAGTCCACGGGACTCTCAAAAGTCTCCTCCAGCACCATAATTCAAAAGCATCAATTCTTCGGCGATCAGCCTTCTTTATGGTCCAGCTCTCACTTCCATACATCACTACTGGGAAAAACATAGCTTTAACTATACGGACCTTTGTTGGCAAGGTGATGTCTCTGCTTTTTAAGATGCTGAGTTCTACAAAGGGTAATAATGAGGCTAAGGAAGAGGAAGCTGGTAGCCAATGCTGCAGGACGGCCTCTGAGCAAGCACCTTCCATGGGTCCACCTTCCTTCTGTGAACCTACCTCTTCACCAGCATTACCACCAGCTTTTCCTCTACCACTACACAGATACCCCCTGTCTGCCAATGAGGAAGCAAGGAGAAGCATCTGTTTCTCCTTCCTTTTGATTAATTTTGGCCCGTCCTCCTGCTGAGGTGTAGAAGAGGCAACCATGAGGTTAAGGAAGAAGAAGCTGACAGGCTGTGCCAGCCCCTTGCACTGGTTGTAAGTCAGAAGGCAAGCTGTTGGGGACAGAATGAGGGCAGAATGAGGTTGATGGGGCAGCTCCCTATTCACTCTAATGGACCAGCCTCCACGAACTGAGCCAGAGAAAGAGGCAGGTGATGAAGCAGTTGCAATGGTGCAGAGAAGCAGCAGGTCCCTGGGGGCTGTTGTCAGCAGGTCCCTGTTGTGGTGCAGGCCCTTGGCAGATGCCCAGTTACTCTGTTCCCTGACGCAGATCCATGCCGACAACTGAACATACTGCAGGCAAAGTGTGTGCTCTGCCAGTGAGTTATGGCATCCTGGTAACAGAGACAATATTTTATTTATTTATATGAATATTGATAAATCTCTCTCTTACACGCACACACACACACACACACACACACAGAGAGAGAGAGAGAGAGAGAGAGAACGGCTGCATACCATGCAATTGATATATGGTGAACTACAGCTTCTTGAAAAGTTCTTTGAGAAGAAGGATTGATGGTTAAACCACACTGTATAGGAATTGCATTTTTTCAACCCTCAGATGCTTGGCTGAACAGGAATGTGTCAGAAGAGAAGTGCCAAAAATTGTGTACATACAGCTTGGGAGCAGGTTAGCTGAAAGATTGTCTCACCCATTATATACCCAAATAATCACTGCATTCTGAAGGATAGGGCCTCCTGCAGGTATCGTCTTATCACAAGGTCCATTACACACCATATAGGAACTGGGCCTTTGGTGTGGTGGCCCCTATCCTCTGGAATTTCCTTTAAAAATTAAATATTACACAGCTGCTGTGTCTGTTGTCTTTTCGGCACCTGCTAAAGACTTCCCTTTTCCAGCAAGCCTCTTAAGTAGTATGTATTGAAATTGTTTTTAAGCTGTTGTTTTACGTATTTCATTTGATTGTTAATATTCACACGCTTTTACACTTGTTTTAATTGTACTAGTTGTATACTTTATTCTCGAAAGTTGTCCTGGTGCTTTACCGTAAAGGAAGATCAAGAAATCTAATAATATAAATAAAAATAAAGGAGGGAGACAGATGAATCCTCACCAAGGAGGGCATTCCCCAAGTGGGGGACCACCACCAGGAAGGCCCTGCTGTGGGTCAGTGCCAAGAGAGGCACCAACAGGGCCACTGGTTCAGGGAAGCGTGGGGTTTCCATGGAATTTTGGACTGGGTCAAAACATGTCTTGGGCTCTGCTTCCCTGTTCTCTTTGCTATGGTTATCCTAAAAAGTTACCAGCCGGTTAATTATGTATGATGAACTCTCCTTTTTCCACTTGGTGGCCTAAATTGGATTCCCCCCCCCCCATGGGCTTGTTTGTTTTGCCCATGGGCTTGTTTGTTTTGTCGGCTTCGCTCAGTTTTTCTGTGCTGGAATGTTGCATTTGAGAGCAAACACATTGCTGTGTTAAATATATATCTAGGCAGTGTTCTCCCTCCATGGATTCTTTTGCAGAACTTTTCACAGGATAGCCTCGGGAGAATGGGGTTAGCCTGGGCAGCTTTCGTTCTCTGCGTGGTGGAGAGGCAAAAGGACTGGAAGAGAACTGAATTGCAAGAGCAGAATTGGAGAAATAAGAGAACGGTCCTCAAAAGTCAGGACAGAACATAAACAAATGAGCCAGAAAAAAAGCAAACATGACCACAAATCTATAGAATTAATGGAGTTCTTCAAATCAAGGGTCCCAGCAACCATTAGCAAGTTAACTACATCTTGAGGTAGTTTGATAATGTCAAAGGAACTTCTTTGCTAAAAGATCACTTTCAGTGACGAACCTGGGGGTTAGTAAACTGCTGGCAGAAATGAAGTCAGTGGAGACTGGTCCATGAGAACTTGCCTGGTTTCCTACTTGCAGCTAGTCCAGAGCATCGCCCTGCCTGCTGGATTAACTCTCCTTAGTCTCAGTCGTTCCCTTGTAGACCTCAGAAGTGGGGAGGATGGGTGCAAAACTAGAATGAGTTGGTTCTCTCTGTCATTGGCTTTGGCTCTGCCTACTGTTTGGGCTCCCTGCCTTCTGTTGTTTGTGCCACTGTGCAGAGCTTGGAATCACAAGACTGTTTACATTCCAGACTGTTGGAAGTCTCTCGGGAGATGGGAGACAGATGTTGATATTACTGGTTTCCTCTTCCTTTGTTCCAGTTGCCTCTCTGCTTTCACAGAGAGAGGATGTATGTTTTAATTCTGTCTGTGTAGTTAGAAATAAAACGTTTAGCAATGTAGCTCATATTTCTCATCCTCTTCTGCTGCTTGGACACTCTGCGTAATGGGAACGTGCCTGGAGCCTCATCAAAGGCTCAGGTCGTTAATCACCGTCGGAGGACACGACCGGAGGAGTAGCTCAGTCGAACGCAAGCTCTGACACCTCCTGCCCCTCCAGTCCTAACAAGCACTCCATCCCTGAATGAAGTCACAGCAAGAGGACCACTGAAATCACAAGAGGAAGGCACCTGCATGCTCAGGGGCACCCTGGAGTTTTGCAGGAATTCAAACCACTTAAAAAAACATCCTAGCAGCAGCCACAAGTCAGTGTGGACTGAGCATACTCAGTAGCCATAGACTCAATTTCCTGGTTTGCACGTCATGCTAAACCAAACCATGGCTCAGCACAAGCAAATGGGCTCCCAGAGAAGAGCTTGCAGGCACTTGCCTACTCAGTATTTTTGCTGCTGGGTTACTCTGAGCTAAGGGCTTGTCTGCACTTTAGTTTGTCCTGGCAAGCACAGGCCCCAATGGCTATACTCTTGTCCCACCACTTTCCCAGGGAAAACTCACTCTTTCGCACTAAATCAGAGCAAAGGCCAATCCATGGGGAAACTGAGGGATATTTGCTGGGGTTCAGCACTAGAGAGCAAGATATCAGGAGGATAAGCAGAGCTTTGAATAATGGTTAGCATCTGTTGTCCAAACTGAGATTCACTGTTTAGCTCTCCTGGATAAACCACGAGACACGAACCATACGCAAACCTTGTTAACAACTCTTGTTAAGTAAACCCATCTCTGTGAGAATGTTCAGGGTGGCGGGAGAGGATATATTGTTTATTAATATCCTTCCTAACTTGTGCTAGCAAGTTCCTTTACTTAGCAGAGTTACATTCCCCTTTTTACATGCACAGCAGGTAGCTGGTTGCAGGCTCGTGTGAGCCTCTCACTATTATACAATTCAGTCTGTCTCAGATTGAATTGTACGTTCCTGGTAAGTTCCCTTGAATCCCTCTTAAAAAAATAAAGATCTTATTCAAAGTCAATAAAAGAAGTTTACTCACATCAGTTCACAGTTGGATTCCTGAAGGCAGACTTAGTTACAAATATGTACATGTGGATCTACCCCATATGGGGGAATAATCCCAGAGAGCTAGCAGAGCAGTCCTAGCTAAAAGATGGTCAAACAAAGAAGGAAGTCAAAAAGAAGGAAGGGTGCTACCTGACTGGACTGGACAGGTTAGGTCATGCCCACCTTCTATCACATGCAAAAGGAAGGATGCTCCAGCCAGGAGGAACAGAAAGTTTCGACTGGCTGGACCAAACATTCCCTCGCATATCTTCTCTAGCATTACAAGGAATATTGTACTTGACTTCCTCTCATGGATCACATCCCACAATCTCTACAGCTTCCTCCCTCCCCCATGCAAGCCAGCAGGTTGTTGGAGACAGTGGCTGACCCACCCAACCCACTTAGGATGGCACTGTAAGAGAAATAAAGAAACTCATTGCAAGGTTCATTGGAGTTTGTAAGCAGACGTTGCTTTACTTGAGATTCCTGCATCGCAGGGGTTGGACTAGAATGGCCCCCAGGGTCCCTTCCAACTCTACAATTCTATGATGCCATGAGTCTTTATAAAAGGGGCAAGAGGACAATGTCATGTCCTCCCAGTGTTTGGGACCGCAGCTCCCATCAGCCCTAGCTAGAGCTTCATCATACAGTGGAAGTTCCTAGCCAGCGTTGCCAAAGGTCAGGGTTGATGGAAGGCACTGCGTTCCATCACAATGGATGTGCTTCTGGCACAACTAAAGTAAAACCGCCACAGGAGAAGCCATTGTACACCACATGTAAGCTATAGAGAGAGAAGACGTAGCCAGAGGAAAAAATATATAGGCATCTGTACTTGATTGGCATTTGCTCAGACGCTCAAAAGGCTTCCACACAGGAATCCAACAAAAACCATGGTGATGATCTTTTAAAAAACAGTTTGCTGCGCTTGGTGAGTAAGTTTCCACATTGTCATAGTCTCCTACATTTTTATTAATCCACTTCTGTTCAGATGTCTGCTTTTGGAGGCTTCCGAATTCTGTGCTATGCGTGACTTTAGCAGTGCATAGAGTGACTAAAGAAGATCTTTATATAGGAATCCAGAGTCATTCGTTTCAGAGTGCAGAAGAAGCATTCGAACAGGAGGAGGGGACCTTTCTCATACACTTGTTAGCAATGCTTCGGGGGGGGGGGCAGGGGGCATGTGGGCTAGTGGTGGGTGTGGGCAGCAGCAGAGGTGGTCAGGACAATGGAAGCAATTCTTATCCTTCGTCTAGTAGGCTACATTAGAGCTACAAAGGAGTCAGAGGCAGGGACGGGGGAGAAATTTGCTTCAGTCAACCTTTAAAGCTGAACCTATCAAACCCTCACTTTCCAAAACCGGAACTCAGCCATCGTTTGAAATTCAGACTTTTTTTTGTGACGCAATTCTCCAGCCAACTAATATTTTTTTTAAATGCATACAGTGGTGGAATGGGTGCATAAAATGAATATGTTAAGGGAAACAACACCCTAAAATGCACAAATTTGGGGTAAATTGCTTGAAAATATGTGTACGTTTGTCAAAACTGCATACAAAAGTGTTTTGGTTAGGAGGGATTTGCACTAAAATCCTGAAGAAGTTTCATAAGTTTATTTCAGGTTGGTCTGATTTTTTTGACTTACATCAATATCCACGAACACCGTCACTCTCTGCCATTGGCTTTTAAACAGATCTGTGTAACTTGAAGTTCACTGATTTGTTGCTTTTCTTTCTTTATGTGTCTTCTCCCTTTCTCGTACCCTCATTCCCCCCCAAAAAATATTTTTATTGTTTTTCCAAATCAATACAAATCAAACCTAATTAATTTAATACCATTTTTAAAAAATCAGGTTTCCCGCTCCTGTTGCCAACATATGTCCATCTTTTCTGTTGTTGCCGCATCCTTTTTTCTTGAAATCCACTTAAAATCTCTGTGAGATGTAATCCATTCTCACTACGGCCAATATATTCTCTTTACGAACCGCATTCCTTTTAATTCCCATAGGTGTAAATTCCTTTTCTTTTCACATGTATAGTCATTCAAATCAATATTCTCAGACCTGTTGTGAAGAGATATTGGCTCACTGTTCTACATTTTTATAGTTTCCCGCTGTTGGCTCTTTGTATTTCTTCTCTCTTAGTATGATATTATTATTTTTACTTGATTGCGTCCAATGTTGTTATTAGGCATGTCACTCCATGTGGCCATGATTATTCAAGTGGCATTTCCTGGCTTCATCCATGGTATCCCATTTATTTATTTATTGTGTTTTTATCCCACCTTTTCCACCAAGGAGCTCAACGTGGCATATGTGGTTCTCCCCCTCCTCATTTAATCCTCACAACAACTCTGTGAGGTAGGTTAGGCCGAGAGGCTACGACTGCCCAGGGTCACCCCAGTTTGTGGGGATTTGAACCAGTGGCGTAGCGTGGGTTGTCAGCACCCAGGGCAAGGCAAGTAATTTGCGCCCCCTAACCCATGGATTTGCGCCCCCTAACCCTAACCTCCAGATGTTGCGCCCAGTGCGGCCGGCCCCCCTGCACACGCTATGCCACTGATTTGAACCCTGGTCTCCCGGGTCCTAGTCTGACACTCTAACCACTGCAACACATTGGCTCACTAGGCAGCAGGGCCCAGTAATGACCTCTAAGGGAAGCGGGTGGGACTGAGCAGCTGGAGGGAAGTCTTTCATTTCTGGTAGCTGGAACCGCAGGCAAAAAACAGTCTCTGTGTGCCTGAATAAAGTTGTGTTTCACTCACCCATCAGTCTCTCCACATGGTCTGTATGCATAGTTATTCTTGCCTGCAGTTTCTGGCTGACAGCTCAGACTTAGATTTCAACCAAATTGACAGTTCAAAGGAGGCAGCGTTAAGACAGGAGGGTTTTGCTTTGAAATCCTCAGCCTTTTCTCGTACCTTCATGGAAAGCAGCGGTTCCAGGTGTGGTGGCTTCTAAGACGTCATTTCTCTGCACCGCCGTTCTTGACAGCTGATAGGAAAACGTAGCTGACAACACCTGTGATTCCAGTCATTGTGACTCCGGAAGATCTACAGCTGGCCTGAACTGTCTGCCTCCTGCACTATTTGCTTAGGATACAAACAAACAATTGGTTTAGGTAGTCTTTGCATTTTGATTTTCATATAGTATATATGAAATGTGCATAGAAACACATAGTGAGGAAAACATACAAAATGGCATTATATTAGGAGAAATTTACCTAGCATGGGTGTATAATAATATATATCAGAGATCTGGGACTCAGCTACACAGCTGCAATTATAACGTTATAAGTGCATTATAAAAATGTGACACCAAATGGCCCTGTAGAGCTCAATGGCAAATTGCATATATAAAAAAATTTTTTTAAAAAATTTAATCTTAATCTTAAACTTTTCTTATGAATGGCTAATATTTGTCCTTGTGAGTTGTGAACTGTGTTATACTACTTGTGGCTTGTACGAGTCCGCTGTTTTATTTGATTTGTTTTGTTGTGTTGTGTTTCATGATGGGCGTAAAGCCGAATAAACATTTTGATTTTGATTATATATATATATATATATATATATATATATATATATATATATTAGCGTTTTTTATATCTGTGTATATGTGCTGGCCCTGGGGGTAAACCCGAGCAATGCGGTCCAGGTCTGGTCCCTAATCCAAGGATTCCGTGAGGAGTCAGTCCAACAGGGCCAAGGCAAGTCACAAGACAGGAAACCAGGCTAGGTCAGGCACAGGGTCTGAGGCAGGTACCAGCAAGCAGAAATGTTGCTCCCGCAACCTGGGGTGGGGTCCGACAGCTTTTTATCTCTGTCGGGGTAACGGCCAGTCCTGATCCTCCGGTGACTCACGTCCCTGTCTCGCCCGAAGGCGAGCGCTCCTCCTGCATGTACTCAGGTCTCTCCTTCTCTCATACCTTAGTCTCTGTAGCTTGGGAGATGCCGGTGGGTTACTAGACCCAGAGGCTGCCTCAGCCTCTCCTGACCCAACTGGTAGTGGAGCAGCTGTAAGTGATGGCCCAGCTGGAGGCAACGAGGTCATCCCCGCATCTGGAGCCAGGGCAGGGTCAGGCTTGGCCCAGCTGGAGCTTGTTGCAGGGGAACCTGTGCAGAGTGGGGCTCTTCAGAATCAGGCCCCAGACTTGGTTCAGATGCCGCCTGAGGCAGAGGATCCAGTGTGGACTGAGACTCCTCCGGTTCCAAGTCCGAGCCCAAGTCCCAGGCCATCACAGTAGATCCAGCCCTGCCCTGGTTGCTCTTTTGGTACTGGGACAAGTTCAAGGTATATAAAGCATGTATCAGCTTGGGACCAGCTAACTTGCAAGCTTGCCATATACCAGTTATGCCAATTCAAACGCCCTGATCTGTGGAATTCCCACCGTTACAGGTGCCACATAGCACCCATTTGCACCTGGAATAAATCCATCTTCAGCTGCTATGGAGGCCCACCAAACTCCTTCTTGGCCGCTTGGAGACCTCTTCAGTGAAGTCCTCACTCTGGTGAATCCAGCGCCGACTGAGGCCAAGTGAGGGGCACAGCTGGCTTATATAGCCAGGGGGTGGACCAGAGGGCTCTGGTCCAATCCCAGAGTCACATCCCCAACTCACCTGCGATTGGCTGTAATCATGGGCAAGCACTAGCAGCCTAGTGCCAGAACTCAGCCTCGCACCATTGCGGCCACACCAGATCCCAGCCACTGCTTTGTTCCAGCAGCTGGTAAGTGGTCCTTGTTTATATCTGTATCTAGTTGACTTAAGCGATAGAGTTGTGTATATATATGGGTATGCATGTATGTCTGTACATTGAGGTTATAGTCACCAGTCCAGACAAATCTAGAAATTAGGACCAACATGAATTCATTTATGCTTCTGGTGTAAATAGGCAAAAGGGAAATATTTGATTTGGGTTATCAAGGCTGGTGTTTAAATATGTAGTAAGGAGTGTTCCCAAATATGCTTTCAGATCTAAAATAATATGTGTGCATTACTATATTCTGCTTTTGTACTATATGTATATAATGTATGTTGGACTGAATTGAATAATATTAGGTTTCTTCTAAGAGTGTGTGTGTGTGTGAGAGAGAGAAGTTCAGTTGCATGACTTAGCTTGTCTTAGTTGGCACGTGTCTGCAGAGGTCTGGAGTCCTATTTTTCACTCGCTGTAGGACTCCTGAGGAATGCAGAATAATTACCCAGCAGAAGAAACAAATGGAAATAGAAAATATGGTTACGGTTAGGCTGCCTTGTGCCAAATTTATTACAAACTCAGTGTAGCTTGCGACTTCAAAAGGGTCATTGATAGCTTTATTTTTTGCCAATCAACAATATTCTAAACTTTTGTAATGCAAGCCACACCTTCCTGAAAGACTGGGATCTCGAGAAATATGTGTGCTGGGAGAGTAAATGGAACAATATGAAAGAAAAAGAAAGAAGAAAGAAAAGGCAGTTCTCAAGTTTGGGAACCAGTTTGGGGAAAACAAGGCAAAAAATGTCTTATACTGACTGTTGGAAGGAATTTTTTTGGTTGGGATGGAGGTTGTTTTTGCTCTCCTTTACTGCTTTTTGCTACTTTTATTAATTAAATGTATATATTTTTATTTTCCCATGCCACCCAGGAAATATTTAATGATGAGTGGATATAGAAACATAATGAACTGATAAAGGTGGCTGCTGTTGCTGTGAACTGACGCTGCATTAGGACTAACACTGCCTTCCTTTGGGGCTACTCGCTTGCTATCTGCTCAGCTTATATATTGGCAATAAACAGATATTACAAACTTTTTTTTTGTTTTTGTAGAAATGCATATCCCAGCTGTATGCATATTTGTTCAGATGCAAAATCCTCTTATCATCCCCAAGTACACTTTTTTGGGTCTGCAGCCCTAAGACTGCAATAGCTGCCAGATTACAAGGGAAAAGAACCAGATAAAATGTGTCCACGTTTGGCATGTTACATAACCTGGTCAAATACTCAGGGCAATTCATTGCAATGAAACTATACTTGAATGAGGCTTTGTATCCATGAATAGAACAATGGTTTTGCAAATATTTAGAGCTGTTTGGCATCGTGAGCATTCACCGCATAGCAACCAGCTTCGCACCAAATACTTTTGTCTTGTAAACTGACCTGTTCTTTTTAGCTCAAGCGCTTTTGCAATAACCTTTTTCCAGGCTTAGTAACATGCATTAAACTAGGGAAGATAACTGCTGATTGGCATTGCTTGAGTTGTATGTGCGTAAGCCAAGCTCTAGGTGCTTTTAACCCGAGGCAGAGTGGATTTGCTGACACCATGAGAGCCAGCGCACAGCGTGGCATGTGAGTCAGCGAAATCCAATTGTTTGAGCCGAGTCACATATTCAAGGGCATCTCTTGATGTCTCATCACACACTGACTCATTGATGGATGTGTCAAGTGCCTCCAAGAAGCATAAGTGTGGAAAGGAGCCACTGGTTTTAGACCTCATAATTTTGGGGCAGCAAGAATATTATTGGCACAAAAATGGAAGCAAGAAGAATCACCGACGAAAGAAGAATGGCAAATGAAATTAATGGACTACGCAGAATTAGGTAAATTAACAGGAAGGATTCAAAACCTATGGGATCAGAGATTCTTAGAAGACCGGAGTAAATATTTGAATTATTTGAAAAAACAGATTACACTAGTAGGATTGCAAGAAGTTCTGTAAGGAGGACTTTGTGAAATATTGCAAGGATGACATTGAAAAGAATTATTAGTTAATGACAATTAAAAGTAATAGAGAAATTAAGAAATGCAGAATAAGTGATAAATAATGGAAAATCTTCAGAGGTTGTTGATGGAAGTCTAAAATATTGTATAAGATAAGAAGTTATGTTAAACAATTGTTGGAAATGATGTGTGTGTGTGTGTGTGTGTGTGTGTGTGTGTGTAATGTATAAAATAACTTTTGGTTCTCTGTGCCTTTGCTACTGAGGAGTCAGGATTCTAGTTTGGAGCATCTTCCTGAGAGTGAAGAATTCTCTGCCTCTGAGAGGACCGCCCCCCCCCCCGGCTGGTCCCTGGGCCCTGATCAACAGGAAGGGCTATAATAGACTTCCTGTCTGGGGCGGGACTAGCCAATGATGGACAATTCAGTTCAGTCCATATTTAACAAAGAACCCACCTCATTTGCACTTTCTGAAATAATATGCAGACTGAAACACAGTCATCCTTCAAAAATCACACTTCTCTGAATTTTGCAAGGCCAAGTAATGTGCACAGCAAAGCACATACTAGGGCATGAGTAGGCAAACTAAGGCCCGGGGGCTGGATACGGCCCAATCGCCTTCTAAATCCAGCCCGTGGACGGTTTGGGAATCTGTGTGTTTTTACATGAGTAGAATGTGTCCTTTTTATTTAAAATGCATCTCTGGGTTATTTGTGGGGCATAAGAATTCGTTCATTTTTTTTTCTTTCAAAATATAGTCCGGCCCCCACAAGGTCTGAGGGACAGTGGACCGGCCCCCTGCTGAAAAAGTTTGCTGACCCCTGTACTAGGGCAAAGTGTATTAGTGAAAACAACACAAAAAATGTATCACAGAATCAGAAGCGTAGAGTTGGAAGGGAGCAGGTCCAGATCTAAATTCCAGCCTTGTTACTATGTCTTTTTGTGGAAGGGTGGGGGGAAGCTAATGTTAAATGACAACACTTGCAATTTCTGTTGCTGCGAAATCCACCTCCCAGGGCGCAATCCAATAATGTGCATGTATGTGGATCCATCAATACACATACAAGAAAGAAGCGAATGTTCAGAAGCAGACAAGCTCCCCTCCCCCATTTTCTTTTGCCAAGGATGTGTCCGGAGAATTGCTGGATCTGTGTGCAGCTCCCCCATGTGGCAAATCACTGAACTGCAGAGGAAACTCAGTGAAGAACCTTCTGCACCGACTCCACCCATAAAAGAAGGCTATGGGATGCCTCTTCAATTATACTTTTGGCTTTGTGAAAAATTCAGTTTTGGATATCAAAATGGTAGCACACCTTCTGGCAGCTGTTCAGATGTTGGTTTTTCACAAATTGGAAGGAAACAAGAACTCCAGCTACGGAAGAATGGATGTAGTATATATGGGTAACTTAAGCAAAGTATTAAGGATCGGAGCGGGTAGGAGACAGAATAACTTGTTTATGCAAAAGTGGAGTATGTTTGCTGTATCCTGGAGCAACGAAGTACAAGGAGAAATACAGCCTTTTATGTTATTGGCCTTATTGTAATACCTTGGGTTAAGAACTTATTTCATTCTGCAGGTCCATTCTTAACCTGAAACTGTTCTTAACCTGAGGTACCACTTTAGCTAATGGGGCCTCCCGCTGCCATGCAATTTTTGTTCTCATCCTGAGGTAAATTTCTTAACCTGAGGTACTATTTCTGGGTTAGCGGAGTCTGTAACCTGAAGTGCCTGTAACCTGAAGCATCTGTAACCCGAGGTACCACTGTATATATTACGTCAAACCAGGGATTTTCCCCCAGGGGGAACTCACCGGAACTCAGTTCCAGCACCTCTTTCTCTAGAAAAACAGCCCTACTTCAGACTCATGTATTTTATTGCTTCAGAACTTGTATGTTGTACAGTGGTACCTTGGTTTACAACCATAATCCGTTCTGAAGGTCCGGTTGTAAACCAAAACAGGTTGTAACCCAAGGCGTGCTTTCGCCAGTGGGGCCTCAAAAAGAAAAAAGAAAAAAATGGGTTGTAATCCAAAAAAAGGGACACACACTTCCGGGTTTGATGTGGTTATAATCCAAAATGGTTGTAATCCAAAACGGTTGCAAACCAAGGTACTACTGTATATGTAAATGATGCTTAATCAACTTTTTTTTTAAAAAAAAATCCATTCTCAGCACCCTGCTCCACAGGCAGTCTTATACTTCTTACTTTCCATGATTTGGGCACTGTGATTATCTTCATGCAGTCTAAGAACAAATTCACCTTGCACTGCTGGCTTATGTTAAACAGCTTCAGGCTTGTTCAATACTTGGATGAGGAAGCACCTGGGAGACCCATTTTAGGGATGGACGAAAAGGACTCCAATATTTTTTAATGCACACTTTCCCCATATATTTTCAGTTTCAGTTCCTTGCAGTTTCTAATTTTTTTCCTGACTCAATTCACATCTCTGGAACAGTTTTTGATTTTTTTTTTAAAAGTCCTGAGGCAAGAGAACAGCATCACAATATTCGGAGAAGTGAAAATTCCGAAGGACAGCTGTGTTTCAGTTCACATGTTGTTTTGGGAAGTGCAAATATAATATAACATTAAGATTTGATCTGAACTGCTCCCCTATCTCTACCCCACGTACGTCACCTTGACCTCTATGAAAAAGAGAAGGTGCGATGGATGAATCGGGGATTCTTCGGTTTCTCTCATTATCCCCATCTTAAGCTCACCCTTTTTCTGCATCAGTTTGTGATTTTTAATTATTATTAAAAAGCCAACATGAAATTTCATACACACTTTTGTGGTTCACTTCTTCAAATATACACAGTTCCAGATGCAATATTACCTCATGCATACACATTTTAAAAGCGATTTCCCCCAATATTTTTTTACAGTGGTATCTCGGGTTACATACACTTCAGGTTACAGACTCCGCTAACCCAGAAATAGTACCTCAGGTTAAGAACTTTGCTTCAGGATGAGAACAGAAATCGTGCTCCGGCAGTGCGTCAGCAGCAGGAGGCCCCATTAGCTAAAGTGGTGCTTCAGGTTAAGAACAGTTTCAGGTTAAGAATGGACCTCTGGAATGAATTAAGTACTTAACCCGAGGTACCACTGGACTCTGTTTTCACTACTATAAGAATATTTGTGGGCCCTCTTCACTGACATACACATTTTGGGTTGAAGAGCTAACCACTTTCAGAGAAGTGCCGCTTTTGAAGGACAGCTCAGTTCACATATATGCCCTTCCCAACTATCCAGCTAGGATAGTTTTGCATTAAAATGCAAACTGGGCGATGCTCTCTCACTCCCCATAAGAAAAAGCTGGGGTGTAAATGTAATAAATAAATGCACATCTGTTCCATTCTCTCCTCTCTTCTCCACTTGGTCAGTGCCTTGTTTCCATACAAAATCAGGCCAAGCTCTTCGGGTCCTCCCCGAAGGATGCTAACAGCTCTCTCTGCATCTCAAAGCTATCCTTGCATATCAGTGTCAAGGTCTGCTTTATGCTGCGCTGTGCCATCTTAGCTGAGTACCGTATGCCATTTTCTTGACAAATTCTCCCAGGCCGCCGTAACCATGATCACTCCCCAGCCTCAAAAGCCGCCCCGGTCTTTCGCTCTTGCTCCCCAGCTGCAAATTCTCAGATCCTGAGGTTTTGTGAGATTGTTTCTGATCTCCCCGTAGGGAATTTGCGGCTGCTCTGTCTCTAGGCTCTTTCCCCCTCTACTTTGTTCCATATTCATGATGGGAACATGAGAAGGTTAAAAAAAATAAAAAATCTGCTAGAGATTCTTCCTTTCTCTTTTCTTCTCGCCCTTCATCTTCATTTCTCCAATAAACTCATTATTATTTTGCCAGAGCGGTTTCTTTCCCCCTCTAAAGCTTCCTACTTTTCTATTGGCCTGGGAATAATAATAATAATAAAACCCCACACTTTTATCGATAACAAAAGAAAGAGCATGTGTGTCATTCTGACAGTCCTTTCTTGAAATGTGTAAGAAGTTCTCTGTGGGGGGTGGGGAACGATCAACAAATTATCTGAGGCAATATGGAGAAGAAAGGAGGCCAAAGTTGCAGGTTGGGGAAATCTCATGCCATTACATAAGTGCTGGGGCTTATGCTTTTCCCAATACCATGTCTTCCAATCTAAAAGCTCTTTCTTCCTAGTCATTGATGGGAGGAGAGGACTGTGGCTATTGCATGCCGAACAGCACCCTGCACATGATCCAGAGACACATCCTCAGAGGCATTCCTCTTCGCTCTGCCTATCTATGCTAAAAGGCACTCTGCACATGCTCCAAAGGAGATCCTCAGTGGCATTGCTGATGGCTTTCAGTTCATTTAACGAAATTTTTACACCGCTTAACCATACATTAAATATCTAACTAGTCTTACCAAACAGATGTGCATTGAAATTGTCAGTGAAAATCAACATTTAAAGCAAGTTTATATAAAAAAGTAAAATCCATAAAACCAACAACGGAAGTATGCATTAAAGCTAAAATTACAGATTTAAATGCACTGCAGCTTCATTTGTTTTGGTAGGTTTGCCTAAACCAAAAAGCTTTAGGCAGATACATTGACTATCGTATGTACATCTTGTTTTTCCTCTGAGAAGGAAATAAACCATTTCATTCTCACAACAAACCTCTGTGGTGGGGCAGGCCAATGGCATGTTTCTCAACAGTGTGGGAATGTTCTGGGGTGCAGGAGAGGATATATTGACTAATTATATCCTTATCCAACTTGTACTAACAAGTTCCCAAAATATCAGCAGAGTTTATAGACATTCCCCTTTAAGTTCGCAACGGTAACGCTTGCACAGGTTCGCTAGAACCTCTATAATAATTACTCTGGTAATTTCCCCTTTGTTCCCTCTTAAAATACAAGACACGACACAGTCTTTATAAAAGTATAAAAGAGTTTACTCACGTTCTGTTCACAATATGATCCCAGAAGGTAGGCAGGCTTAAAAAGGTTACATGCACTTAGAATCTATCTTGTAGCAAGATAGTACTGTCCTCTCTTGGCTGGGAGCCAAGAGGGCATGTTGCTCCTCCAGAAGATGAAGATGGCAGAGAGGCAAGAGGCAAGAGGCAAGAGGCAAGAGGCAAGAGAGAGAGTGGCTGCCTGCCCTGTGCTTTTATCATTACCTGCACAGGTGAGGCCACACCCACCTCTGGTCACATGCGGAGGAAGTCCGTCCCCAGGAAGTTTACCTGCTTGCTGGACAGACATCCCTCCCCATGTTCTAACATGTACACTCTAGGAATGTTGTCATTGACTGCTCCTGTGTTTACATCCCACATACCCCTTCTCAGGCAATACAACATACACAAAACATAAACAACTTTATTCAACCACCCAGAGTCCCAGCTTGACACGTAGATTCTGGAAACTCTCTCTTGGTAGGGGTTTCGTCAGGATGTCAGCAGTCATCTCTTGGGTGCTGCAGTAGGATAGTTCCACAAGTCCATCCTGGATCATCTGGCGTATGTAGTGGTATTTAACCCCAATGTGTTTTGTTCTGGCCAGGAACTTCTCACTCTGCGTCAGCTTCAGGCAACTTTGATTGTCCTCTAGCAAGCTGACAGGCCCTTTTCTCACCAACCCAAAGTCCTTTATGAGTTGATCAAGCCAGGCGATCTCTCTGCAGGCTTCTGTTGCTGCAACGTATTCTGATTCTGTGGAAGATAATGCTACACAGCTCTGTTTATAACTGCCCCATGAAACAGGTCCATCACCAAACATGAAAACATGACCACTTGTTGATTTATAATCAGCATTATCCCCAGCCCAATCCGCATCAGTATACCCAACCAACTTAGGATCTCTGACGGCTGGTAACCTTAATTTACAATTCATGGTACCCTTCAAATATCGCACCACCCTCTTTACACCTGCCCAATCATGCTCAGTGGGAGAATTCACTTTTCTGCTAAGAACCCCCACAGCATTTGCTAAGTCAGGTCTACATGTGGTAACTAAATACAAAAGTTTACCAATCGCCGACCTGTAGTCATTGTTGTCTGGCAACTGCTTCGAATCCTGCTGATTCTTCAGGAAGTCAGTAGCCATCGGTGTAGCAACTGGATGTGCGTCTTGCATCTGCATGTGCTCAATCAGCTCGTGGATCTTCTGTCTTTGGCTGAGAAGAAATGAGCCGTCCTCTTCTCTTTCCACCTGGATCCCGAGGTAGTACTGGACATCTCCTAGCTCCTTGACCTCCACCTCTTTGCTAAGGTGTTTTACTATCTGTGTATAGTCTTTCTCACTTGCTGTGGCAATAATCAGGTCATCAACAAATGCTAAGATATATGAGAATTGTCCATTATTTGACTTACTGTACAAGCACTTGTCAGCGTCGCCTTGCTTGTACCCAAGTTGCGTCAGCATTTTATGCAACTTCTGGTTCCAGGCTCTAGCAGCCTGTTTAAGTCCATAAAGTCCTTTCTGCAGTTTGCACACTAAATGTGCCTCATGTGGTTTCACAAAACCTTTGGGCTGTTTCATGTAAATTTCTTCAGAAATCTGCCCATGTAGAAAAGCGGTAGCAATGTCTATGTGTTTCACTCTCATTTTCTTGGAGGCTGCAATGCTTAGAAGCATTCTTACGCTGCTGTACCTCACAGTTGGTGCAAAAACTTCATCATAATCTTCACCAAAACGCTGTGAAAATCCCTGTGCTACAAGTCTAGCTTTGTAGCGCTGCACTTCTCCTTCTGACCCCTTCTTAACCTTGAAAACCCATTTACTGCCAATGGCCTTCTTACCGGGAGGCAGCTCAGTGAGTGTCCAGGTCTTGTTCTGATGCAGTGCATCCATCTCCTCCTGCGCGGCCTTCCTCCAGAGACTGGCTTCTACAGCTGGCATCTCCTGTATCTCTTCCCAAGTGGAAGGTTCCTGTGGAAACGCCGACCCTGCAAAGTAGGACAACCGTAATGGTGGGACACCTTTGTTGGTTCTGGACGAGCGTCTGACCTCTGGTTCTGGGACCGCATCAGCTTCCTCATCCTCCTCCAACGCAGGCATGTCCCCATCTGAGTCCTCATCTTCGTCTCTGGTGCCGCCAGGGTTCTGGTCCTCTGCGTCTTCTGGTGTGTCGCCTGTAGGGGGCGCTGTAACACTTGAAGGCAGATTATTACTTTGTGGGGTCTCAAAAGGGAAATATACAAATTCTTGAGTCCTTTCTGACTCATCAGAAGAATCCACAACAGTGTTCTTAGTGTCTACTTTTCCATATTCATCAAAATAAACCGCATGGTATGCATTTGTCTTACCAGTTTGTAAGTCCATAATTCTATATCCTTTGCCTCCAGAGGCGTATCCCACCAGGATACCTGCTTTTGCCCTGGAGTCAAGCTTGTGTCTGTGTTCCTTGGGCACGTGGAAGTAACACGGACTTCCAAACACACGTATGTGCGACAGATTGGGAGCTTTCCCATGCCAAAGTTCAAATGGTGTGCGCTCTGCACCTTTAGTTGGCAGTCTATTCTGCAAATAGACCGATGTGTACACTCCTTCGGCCCACAGCTTCTGTGGCAAACATGCATCCTTTAGCATGCACCTTGTCATGTCCATAATGGACCTAAACTTTCTCTCAGCTATGGCATTCTGCTGTGGTGTGTAAGGAATTGTGGTTACATGTGCAATTCCTTCCTTGGCCAGGAGAGCCTGCATTTCATTTGAGCAGTACTCACCTCCATTGTCGCTCATTAGCACAGCTGGAGCTCTTTGGAATTTATTCTTGACCATGGCAATGTATTCCTGGAGCTTGTCCACTGTCTCACTCTTCTCTTTGAGGAAATACACAACACAAAATCTTGAAAAGTCATCCAGAAATATTAAAATATATCTATTCTTTCCCAGTGAGGGAACATTCATGGGTCCACATATGTCAGTGTGCACTATGTCAAGCACTTTGTTGCTTCTTTGTTCTGCACAACGTGGAAATGAAGGTTTTACAGCCTTCTCAGTAATACAGCTTATGCACTTTGCTGGAGCTTTGTTGCTCTGCTTTACCTGCAAACCTCTTACAAGATCTCTTTTCTGTAGATCCAGAATGACGTTGGTGTCTCTATGTCCAAGCCTTCTGTGCCACAGGTCCAGATCTGCTTCATCCTTCTGGCTGGAATGTGCCACCTTTGCAGACTGATTCTCTGAAAAATCAAGCTCATATACACCATTGATTAGCTCTGCTTGAGCAAACACTTTGCCATTTCTAGTCACCTTGCATTCTCCATTTCCAAATGTGATCTGGAAACCTTTCTTGTCCAATGTGGACACGCTGATTAAATTGCAGCTCAGCTCTGGTACATACAAAACTCTAGAGATTGTGTTCTCAATGCATTCATTGTTTATATTGCATTTCAGACTCATGGAACCTGCACCTTTTGCTTTAACAATGTTCCCATCTGCAATTTCAATTTCAGATCCTTCTTCATCATTTATCTCATTAAAATAGTCCTTTTTATACGAAAAATGTGAGCTGGCACCTGAATCAATTATCCATTTATTACGTCTATTTTCACGATTCTGGACAGCTAAATTCCTTTCTTGCAGTAGCCATGTGCATTCACATTTCCCCTTCTTTTCCCCTTTTGGCTGAAAGGGGTGGGGTTTCTTGGCTTTAGGAGCCTTGCAATTCTTTGCAATGTGTCCTTCTTTGTTACAATTGAAACAAATCACTTTCTTAGGCATCTCTTTGGACTTTGTACATTGCCTAGATGCATAACTGCTGTCCTTGCTTCTAGCATTTCTCACTGGAGATTCAGCTCTATCTCTGCATTCTTCTTTTAAATAACCAATCAAGTCTTTAAAAGTCAGACCTTGTCTATGATCCATCAAACTTACAAATGCGCTAAAGCGTGGTCCAAGTGATGATAACAAAAATGCTATCTTTGTATCTTCATCAAAAGCTTTGGGAGTCAAATCAATTCTTTGAATAATCTCAGTAAACTTGTTGATGTGCTCTGTGAATTCCTCTTTTGAATTCATCCTCACTCTGGTTAATTTACACACCAAGTTTCTGAAGCAGTTTATGCTAGATTCTCCATACACGCGCTCAATATCTCTTAAGATCTGAGATGCATCATCTGTACTATTTATTAGTGATAGCTGCTCATCACGAAGTCCACTCAAAATTATGTGTCTAGCTTCGCTGTTCATGCGTTTCCAAGCACTTATCTTGGCTAAAGCTTCCTCAGACGATCCCGTAGGTTGAGGGTTTAAAGCTTCCAAAATGTGCTTATAATCTAAACATGCTATCAAGCGCTGCTTCCAGTGCATGAAATTGTGTTCATTCAGCACAGGCATTCCTAGCTTTGCATCACTATCAAAAGCTGCTCTAGCCATCTTAAAATCCAAAAATTTGAAAATTCTTCAAAATTTCAAAATTTCTCAAAATTTTAAAATCAAAATCTCAAAAATCTCAAAAATGCAAAACAATTCTTCACTGCCTTGGGTCACTGTGAACTCTGAGGGAAGGGGGGGTGCTTAATCCCCACTGCACAATGGAACAAAGGACCATGTGCTTACCAGGAAGTTAACTCAGAAAAATACTACTCAACTCAAAATCACAATCCAACGCAATCCTTCAAAAATACGCAGAAATATACAATACTGGGGCCAATAACCCTTTGTGGGAATGTTCTGGGGTGCAGGAGAGGATATATTGACTAATTATATCCTTATCCAACTTGTACTAACAAGTTCCCAAAATATCAGCAGAGTTTATAGACATTCCCCTTTAAGTTCGCAACGGTAACGCTTGCACAGGTTCGCTAGAACCTCTATAATAATTACTCTGGTAATTTCCCCTTTGTTCCCTCTTAAAATACAAGACACGACACAGTCTTTATAAAAGTATAAAAGAGTTTACTCACGTTCTGTTCACAATATGATCCCAGAAGGTAGGCAGGCTTAAAAAGGTTACATGCACTTAGAATCTATCTTGTAGCAAGATAGTACTGTCCTCTCTTGGCTGGGAGCCAAGAGGGCATGTTGCTCCTCCAGAAGATGAAGATGGCAGAGAGGCAAGAGGCAAGAGGCAAGAGGCAAGAGGCAAGAGAGAGAGTGGCTGCCTGCCCTGTGCTTTTATCATTACCTGCACAGGTGAGGCCACACCCACCTCTGGTCACATGCGGAGGAAGTCCGTCCCCAGGAAGTTTACCTGCTTGCTGGACAGACATCCCTCCCCATGTTCTAACATGTACACTCTAGGAATGTTGTCATTGACTGCTCCTGTGTTTACATCCCACAAACAGCACCCAGTAAATTTGAGCTCATTTTCTCCATCACGCACCATGATGTTGTGGTTACGACTGGGGAGGCTTGGGTTCAAATCCCCACTCAGCACAATCATTGCAGGTTTGCTTTTCCATTTTTTATAAGTATAAATTTTATATGGCTCCAGTTGTGCAGTGTCCCCATGTGAACTCTACTTTGGAGCAGCAAAGGTGGGTCCATTAGGATGAATGGGGCACTGCCCCACCAACCTCAACCTGCCCTCAGCCAGTCCCCATCTTCCTGCCTTCCTACCTACAAACTGTCCAGGAGTTGTCATTGCCAGTCAGCTTCTTCCTCCTTAATCCTAGTAATGCTTCATAGAACCAAGTGAAGAGGAACCAGAATTGGCTCCACCTAACATTGAGCTTGCTGCCTTCCGCCCCACCTGTCTCAATGAGACCAGCTTCCACTGCTTGTGAGGAAGAACGGTGACCAAATAGGTTTGGTCTGCATCAGGGGCCCATTAGTATTCAACACACCTAGGCTGAGAGTTTCTTGGTTGGGGCCAGCGTGGTGTAGTGGTTAAGAGCGGTGAACTCGTAATCTGGTGAACCGGGTTTGCTTCCCCGCTCCTCCATATGCAGCTGCTGGGTGACCTTGGGCCAGTCACACTTCTCTGAAGTCTCTCTGCCTCACTAAACCTCACAGAGTGTTTGTTGTGGAGGAGGAAGGGAAAGGAGATTGTTAGCCTATTTGAGACTCCTTAAGGGGAGTGAAAGGCGGGATATCAAGTCCAAACTCTTCTTCTTCTTCTTGGTGCCCGGATGCTGCTGGTGCAACAGCTTGCTCTCAATAGAGGTGCCTCCTGCCTCTTGTCAGCTGCTCCTCAGCACTAGTCCCTGAGACTGATGACCTGCTGGACAGCTCCGCTGCTGGGCTTGGGAGACGGGAATGTCGGCTGCTTTCTTAGCTCATCCTCTGGAGGTTTACTCTTAAAATATTGCTTGCATGTCAATGCTGGAGAGACCACCCGGTGACTCAGTGTGCTGGAGAGACCTACCTGCCTACAACTTCTGCCGCAAAATCTTTCCGGGGCCCACGAGGCATTATAATTAATTAGCTAGTGGGCTGTGCTACTTGCAAAGCCACCACGAGCCACAATCTGTTCCGTTTGGGATTGTCGGTAGCGGTTACATTTGCACAGACTTCCTCAGATCCGGCCATGTGGAGAAAGCATGGGTGCTGCTGAACTTTTGAGGGGAGAGGCACATTTAAAAATGGAAGCTGAGGGAAGCATATTTCGCTCCGTGGCATCTTTAGATCCAGTAGGTAAGATAGCTGTGGGCTGAAGCACACTGCCTCCCTCAAGCATATGGCTGAGTGTGGGGTTTGCGCTCTCCAAAGGCAACATTGGGCATGAATACTCCTCCCTTCTCCACTCCAGAGCATGATGTGCATGGTTGTTCCAATTTAAAAATAACAATGACTCATGCCCACTCAAGGGATGACTAATTTGATGTAAAGTTTTCAATGTAACGAACAAGCCAAATTACAAGAGGTGCATGTGTGTGCAATCAGACAGGATGAGTGTTGGTTGGGGGTGTATGGTGGTCAGGGCTGGATTTAGGTTTGATGAGGTCCTAAGCTACTGAAGGTAATGGGGCCCTTTATATGTCCAGCTGTCCTTCGTCAACAACAAATTGCCACTGTTTTTGTGTGTTGAATATATGGTAATTTATGGACCTAATAGGTATCCAAAGCCATTTGCACATAACAAAATATGTATTTTATCAAAGTAATTGTTTTTATCGTATATTTTGGAAATGTACATCCAGTTTTCCCCCTTTAATTTTTTTGGGGGGCCCCAAGAGAGTGGGGCCCTAAGCTATAACTTGTTTAGCTTATACGTAAATCCGGCACTGATGGTGGGCCTTTCTGAGATACAGTGGTACCTCGGGTTAAGTACTTAATTCGTTCTGGAGGTCCGTTCTTAACCTGAAACTGTTCTTAACCTGAAGCACCACTTTAGCTAATGGGGCCTCCTGCTGCCGCCGCACCTCCACCACGTGATTTCTGTTCTCATCCTGAAGCAAAGTTCTTAGCCCGAGGTAATATTTCTGGGTTAGCGGAGTCTGTAATCTGAAGTGTATGTAACCCGAGGTACCACTGTATCTGGTTCAGGATTCCACAGTCAACTATTGATTAATCAGTCAATGGCCGATTGATTACTTAATTGCAATCCATTTCTTTTTGCCTGCCACCTCTGCACAAGATTTATGCCCCAGGTATAATCTGATTTCAACCGATCAGAAAAGAACGAAACAAGACAAGGCAAAGGAGACATAGCCAAGAAACTGAACCACAACATCTTATTTATTTAGACATTTCGAAAGTATAAAGCAAATGTTTCATTAGCAATAATTCATCTCAATGATATCGCAGAACAGAGTGCTCAACAAGATGTCCCAAGTAGAGGCAGTTACTTGAATACCAGATGTAAAGTGGTAGGGACGGGGAGGAGGGACCTGTAGATAAATTGTAGATGTATCAAACCCTGCTATCACAGCAGCCATGAAGAAAGGAATCACCAAAATCTTCCCCCCTGCCCCCCAGGTGGAATCTCAGGGTATTTACTCCATCAGGGCTGGGCTGAGGGCAGCAGTCTGGAGTGAGTCAGGACTGAAGAGCAATTCTGATCAGAGCCAGGCAGGAGCAAGGGCAGTGAACAAGTCAGGACCAAAGAACATAGTCAGAGGCACAAGACGCATCAGGATTCAGGTAGACTTGAAAGACCCTTTGAGACAGGAAGCCCTCTTATAATCCTTCCTGCCCAGGGGTAGCCAATGGCTAGCCCTGGTAGGCAGAGCCAGGTGTTGTTGGACTACAACTCCCCTCATCCCTGACCACTGGTCCTGCTAGTTAGGGATGATGGGAGTTGTAGTCCAACAACAGCTGGAGACCTAGGTTTGAGAAACTCTGGAGAATGCTGAACTAGACGAACCAACAACATCTGGTTCTGTATAAAGACACTTCCTAGGTTTACCTCCGTGGATTTTAGCTGCTAGTCCATTCCACATGAAGGGACAGGTGACTCAGTCCTGAGCTAGAAGACAACAACCCTTTTAGAGAAAGCACAAGGCTGTTGCTCTTAGACTCTCTCGCCGTTGGGTAAACAATGAAGTTAAAAGGTGGCAGCGTTGTTTCTGAAAGATGCCTCTAGCAGGTCGCCGGTAGAACGGATGACAAAGAAAGTGCCTGCTCGTGCTTAAAAAGAAGGCCAGGATTGACGTGCGTCATCCTGAACAACAGCAGCGGCTTCTTTCATGCTTCCAGCATCCTACTCTCCACTTTGCCGGGGTTTGGATAGCTAGGAATCAATGTCTGCACCACTCATCTAACAGCATGTACGGCCTTTTAATAAGAGAGTTGAAACAGAAGGCAGCACAGTATGGGCTGCTGCTTGAGTCACGGTTATTGAATTTGTCCAGGGTACAAAGGTTCTGTTTGCGGCAAGATGCAGCAAAGTGATGAAAGGGATGCCTGCAAAGAACAAAGAGGTGGGAGAGTGCCGTTCATCTTGTCCTGCTCTCAGCCAGCTTTTACTCCTCTGTATACCTTGCCGACAAAGGTCCGTATAGTTAAAGCTATGGTTTTCCCAGTAGTGATGTATGGAAGTGAGAGCTGGACCATAAAGAAGGCTGATCACCGAAGAATTGATGCTTTTGAATTATGGTGCTGGAGGAGACTCTTGAGAGTCCCATGGACTGCAAGAAGATCAAACCTATCCATTTTGAAGGAAATCAGCCCTGAGTGCTCACTGGAAGGACAGATTCTGAAGCTGAGGCTCCAAGACTTTGGCCACCTCCTGAGAAGAGAAGATTCCCTGGAAAAGACCCTGATGTTGGGAAAGATGGAGGGCACAAGGAGAAGGGGACAACAGAGGACGAGATGGTTGGACAGTGTTCTCGAAGCTACCAGCATGAGTTTGACCAAACTGCGGGAGGCAGTGGAAGACAGGAGTGCCTGGTGTGCTCTGGTCCATGGGGTCACAAAGAGTCGGACACGACTAAATGACTTAACAACAACAAATAGTTTTACAGCTGCCCATCACTGCTTGACAGATACAGGCTAAGGGCAGGGCTAGCGGTGAGCACCCCAAACCTGCTCCAAGCACGGTGGCTATCCTTTGGCCCTCCTCTTGTTGGGCTACAGTTCCCACCATTCCTGACCACTGGCTATGCTGGCTGGGGCTGATGGGAGTTGGAGTCCAGCAACATCTGGCCACAAGTTTCCCATCCCTATTCTAACCTGCTGCTTGCCATGTGATGCAGGAGAACAGACGTCAGTGGACTCTTTGAGAAATGGCAGAGCAATCCAACCCATAGAAACCTGCCATTTGACATGGCCATTGGCTATTCACTAGCGGGGAAAAACACGACATCCTAACCTCATTTGGTAAGAACATAAGAAGAGCTTTCTGGGTTAGGGCAATGGCCAATCAAGCCCAATATCCTGCTCTCACCATGAACAGCACCTTCCAAGTGTCCTGATTTTCCTGGAACACTCCTGGAATTCTGAAAGCCAGCCTGGCTTTAATTTGATGCTGGGATTTCCCTGTTTCCCCTGCCAGTGCTGCCACCCCCAAGCTCAGGGAGGAGGATGAGCCAGTGTGTATTCTGAACATCTCGTTGCTTCTTCATGGCCACTGCTGTGTCAGGATGCTGTTAGTGGCTCCCGGCTGGTTGCCCAGGAAAGTATAAAGACAAGGAAAAGTTTCTTACTGTCCTTCCCCCCCCCCCAATATTTACAGAGAGAGGCTATAGAACCCAGCCTCTTGGGTAATGGCGTTGTCCCAAGTGAATCTCCACTCCCCGTCTATCCCACTTTGTGACTTCTACGGGTGCTGCTACGTGCCCTCTGTCTCTGAGCTCTTTGCTCTCCTACTTTTAAGGCTCGCCGGGTTCTGGGAGATGGAGGGTCTGGAATGCTTTCTAGTGACAACATGTCAGCCAGGTGCTCTGCCTGCTCCTCCTCTCCCAGTGTGGTGTAGTGGTTAAGAGTGGTAGACTCATAATCTGGTGAACCGGGTTCGCTTCCCCGCTCCTCCACATGCAGCTGCTGGGTGACCTTGGGCCAGTCACACTTCTCTGAAGTCTCTCAGCCTCACTCACCTCACAGAGTGTTTGTTGTGGGGGAGGAAGGGAAAGGAGAATGTTAGCTGCTTTGAGACTCCTTCGGGTAGTGATAAAGCGGGATATCAAATCCAAACTCTTCTTCTTCTTCTTCCCATTATTTCCCACCTTTCCCCCTTATCTGCCTCTGAACTGTGACCTCCCGCAAACCACTGTTGATAACCTATACTGTCTTCCTCTTCCTCTTCCCCAGGATGGGGAGGCGGTCTCCACCATTCCTCCTCTGCCCAGTCCCTGACATGGTGCCAGCTTTTTCCCTTGGACAGCTCATAGCGACTGCCTGAGAGTGGGTGAGGAAGAGAGGCCACCGCTGCCAAGGTATTCCACAGATATCTGATTGGCCACTGTGACAACAAGATGCTGGACTACCTGTGCCAATGGCCTGACCCAGCTCTCCTTCTATTCTCACCAGGTGTGTTGTCAATTCATTAGCTTCTTTGCGTGAGGAAGAGCTGGAATCTCTACTTAGCTGCTCCATGTGGTGAACGGCAGGGTGGTGCCCTTCTTAGGGAAGAACCTTCCAAACTGACTCCGCCTACCCATGCTCCCTATTGGACCTTTCTTGGCAGGAAGGCACATAAAAAAGGTCTTGCTCCAGCTGAGCCCTTGCTTGAGCTACAAAGTGTTCCTGAACTCTCCTGTCTTCCCATGTTCTGGTTTGGTCTTTAGCCCTTTGTAAGTCTGGGTTGCATCCAAAGTTTGCCCCTATTCAGATAAGCATATTGAAATCAATGGGCGTGACTAACAGTTCTATTAATTTCAACAGGTCTACTCTTGAGTAAAAATTAGTTGGCGGCAACCCCACCGTCCCAGCTAAAAGGAAAGGCCAGGCAATGATTAAACTTCCTTAGGTCTCTCAACAGATCAATAAACCATCAGAAAGGAACGGTACCAATGAAGAGCAGAGATTAAGAACAATTACCTTTTTGTCTCTTGTAGAATCCCCTTTTGTGGCGAGAGTTGTCATCTCTCATTAAGGCACAGATGGCTGCCTTGCTGCGCTTCCAGCCCTCTGTTGCCAAGGCTACATAATGGGATCCCATGCCTTTGAATGAAGGAAGGATAATATTTTTGTGGCCTGCTATTTAAGAGTCACTTTGGCTTATCTCTTCTCCCGTAGCTGCCAAATCCTATTTCCACCTTTGGTGTATTGTCTCTGACCACAAAAGTCCTCTCAAAAGTCCCGATCAGCTGGCCGTCGAATGGCGCTCAAGATTCATTCCATGAACAGAGAGTGATGGTAAGGATGGGGGGGGGGGTTCTGGGAGTTAGCCGCAGGATCCTAGTAAGGATGTGGGCCCTGGCAGGTGCCTGGTGATGCCCAACCTGTAGCACCATCCCAGCGCAGAACATGCGCTGAATGCTTCAATCGATAGACAGCTAAGAGAGAAAGAAAAATCCTCCAAGTGGAGAGTTCTTATTAGCAGAACTGCCCACTGTCTCTGGTGGGGTCCCTCAGCAGTTGCATATGGTGTGGTGAAAAGGTATACAGTGGTACCTCGGGTTAAGTACTTAATTCGTTCCGGAGGTCCGTTCTTAACCTGAAACTGTTCTTAACCTGAAGCACCACTTTAGCTAATGGGGCCTCCCGCTGCTGTTGCTGCGCCGCCGAAGCACGATTTCTGTTCTCATCCTGAAGCAAAGTTCTTAACCTGAAGCACTATTTCTGGGTTAGCGGAGTCTGTAACCTGAAGCCTATGTAACCAGAAGCATATGTAACCCGAGGTACCACTGTATTAAACAAACACAATTAACCCTTGCACTGTGCTGGTAGCATCAGAGTTTCTACCTGCATAGGATCATAGGAAGCTGTCAGTTTGTTTCTGGGTCCAATTCAAGGTTGCTCATGCCAACATTTAAAGCCCTAAATGACTAAGGCCCCAAATACCCGAGAGACTTCCTCCTTCCCTATAGACACTCCTGTTAATATAAGGAGAGGGGGCCCTCTGAGTAGTTGCTCCAACTTCAGAAGTTTAGAGTTCTGGTGATCCAGGAGAGGACATTGTCTGTAGCAACCCCATAGTCATGAAATTCAATAAATTTTCTTCATCAGCATCTGACTTCCCGTTCATTGTACAGCTTTCATTGTATGCTGAAGCCATGTCTCTTTACCCTTCAAGAGACCCTCTATTCCCAAGAATGTAATTTGTTTTAACTGGTTTTAGTTTCTGGGTTTTATACTGTTGTAATCCATCCTGAGATCTGCCGGTAAAGGGAGGGTAGGAAATTATAATGATGATAGCAAGCCAGACCAGTATCATCTACCCTGACTGGCAGTGGCGAGGGTCTCTTCCAGCCCCACCTGGAGATACCAGGGACTGGAACTGGGACTGTCTACATATACAGAGCCCTTCTTATGTCTCTGCATTGCCACACTAGCGCAAGAAGTCCCTGGGCGCACGTGAGGAGCTCTTCCCTACAGAGAAGGGTGACTAAGATAGGATGGGGGATCTGGAAACCAAGTCATAGGAGGAATGCCTGAGGGAGCTGCATATGTTTAAGCCTGGAGTCGAGAAGATTAGGGGGAGGTATGCTAACGCTCATCAAATATCTGAAGGGCTGTCCTGCAGGCGACGGAGCAGACTAGTTCTCTGTTGCTCCAGAGGGCATGACTGGAACCAGTGGGTGGATGCTGCAAGGAAGCAGATTTTGACTCAGCATGAGGAGGGACGTCTTAATGGAAAGAGCTGTTTAGCAATCAAAGGAGGTGGTCTCCATGAGCCCTGTATCCAGCAGTGAGCTGGACACAAAGTCAGAAGTTGCTGGGGTACCAGATGGAGAGCTGGGTCTGGGTTAGGCCTCAGATCTTACAACAGAAGATAGGCAGACAATTGCACCTCATGCAGTTGGACAAGAAGTCCTGGAGGAACCACCAGAGCCTATATATAGGGTCAGATCCTGGACCCTCATGGGCACCTGAGCCTGAAGAACCAGATGCCTCTCACCAAATATCACCAGCCCAGCAGTGCTGGGTATGCACCAAGAGGTTGGCTATGGAACCAAGGAGAAGCATTCATCCTCTGGCCAGAGGGTTAGCCTTTTCAGGTTCTGAAGTTCTGTCAAGGGGGAGTTTTGCCTGGAAGAGGCAATCTGGAGGCATAAATGGCCTCAACCTGCTTCCAGCCTTTGTTGAAGCATGTTTCTCACTCGGAGCTGTCCATGGTCCAGCAACCTTTTACTAGCCTTGCTGTTTCCCACATGAGTTCTGGCATCGGACCAGAACACAGCAGTGGTGGGCACACACAGCTGTAATGGGCACTGGAGGTGCTTAAACAGAGATTACACAGCCATTTGTCAGCCATTTGCTGTAGATGCAAGGTTCATACACTGAGTCGCGGTTGGTTAGGATGACACCCAAGGTTCTCTTCCAGTGCTAAAGTTCTATGACTCTAAATCAGTACAGTAAGCCTGCAACTTACATAGGGATTACAACCCAAGGACAGTGGCTAAAGCCAATGTTGTTCCCCCCTCAAACACCAACCCCCTTTCTGTTCCCTTTTTAATGTATTTTATTTTTTGCCAAGCACTTAAAGCTGAACGTGCACAAGTTAAATGCACGTAAATTTGTGAGTGTACTCTTTCATCCTTCTGGAAAGCAGGGTAATAATATTCCTGTGTAGGGGAAATGTAACACGAGACCCTTCACTGTGATCAGGGGCTTCTTTGTGCCACCCTGGTGACATGGAGAAATGTTGTGTTGCAATAGCTGATTAAACAAAGCCATTTGTGGATGTTGTTCATGTAGGATAGATGCCAGAAAGTTCCTTGCCCTCATTACTGAAAGCTAGTTGTTGGAATTGTAGTAGCTTGCAGTCACATTTTAATTCTTGTAAACTTAAGGCGTTGAGCTGCTGTAAGAGCGCATAGAGGCAGAAGTGTGACATATATATTTTTTGGTATAAATAATATTTATTTTTTTTTAAATGATGCTAGCATCCTGTGTGAAAGCAGGCTAAGATCTGGCATACTTCTGGGGAGTGCCCATAGCACAGCAGGAGATCCATTGTATGGCGCATGGAGAAGGCAAGTCTCAATGGCTACCAGCCTCCACTTTCAGATGCAGTATATCTGTGAATGAAAGTTCCCGAGAATCACAAATAGGGAGATCGCTGTTGGCCTCTGTGAGAATAGGATGCTGAACTAGATGGCCTGACCCAGCAGCCTTTTCTTATGTTCTTAATGCTCCCAGCCTGCTCAGTGGAAGAGCGCATGCTCTCCGTTTTAGCAGTCCTACTGAATGTTGAGCAAAGATCTAAAAATTAATTGAATTCCTCCCACTCAAGATTGATGGCCGATCATTTATTTGGGGTTTCAAATGCCCTTGCTGTGAAATAGTTGGAGAGTGGGATTTTTTTTTTTTTTTACAGCTGCATTAGGGAGTTAATAAGTCTATTACTCACGGAAGATTTAATTTGCCTCAATAATCCCATCTGTAACCATATTTCTGAGCAGTTTCTGCGTTATTGCTTCTCCCAGTGACTGATATTGTCCTGAGCAACTTGTCTGGGCAGTGAACACTTGGTTAACACAATCGGAGGTGCCAGAGTTGGATTTCAGGTTTACTCTTCTAAGTAATGACGGGTGAGCTCGCTCATGTGGGATTTGGAAGAGACTCAGTTGAAACAAGCTGGAACAGGATAGGATTGGCTGGCTTTAAATATTGCATTTTAAAACAAGGGGAAGGACTGCAACTCTTAAATGCAGGAGGTCCCACATTCAAATGCCAGAACCTTCAAGTAGGATTGGGAATGCCCTTAGTCTGAAATCCTGGAGTGCCCCTGCCAGGCAGTGTGGATAACACTGAGCCAGATGGTCCTGATTTGGGGAAAACTGCAGGCAGTGAAGCAGATTAGATGACTTCAAAAGCATTTATAGTGAAAATAGTGCCCATCTGGCAGACCTGTGCCAAGTGGGTACCGGAGTTGTTAATAAATATATCCACAAATGGATGATTTGAGTTATGTAGTGTGAGGAGTGAGCTGGCAATACATCACGTGCAGTAAGTGAAGTAAACTCTTTATTAGAAGAAATAGAATCTGCTCAGGAGTGTCAGGTCTAATGAGCACAGCAGCTATTCTTTGGTTGGCCTTGCCCCTAGGTGACTAAAGGTGTGGAGACTGAAGGTCCCCACCTTCCCACATCTGCCTATCTCCTCTCTGGGGGTTTTCCTAAGCAATCTGAGACTATGCTGCCGTGCCTGCCTTTGCTCCTCTCGCTTCATGCCTCTCCTGGTCCTGGGAGACCAGGTGGGAGGGGAAGCTTATCATAGCAGGAGGATGAGACACCCACGCTTCATCATTAACCTGACTCATCTCTGCTTCTTGGCCTCCCTCCTCTCCTGCTTTAGCTTCTGATTCTGGGCTTCTCTCTTCCACAGGCTCTCCCTGCTCACTAAACCCGGTTATTTCTTCCATTTCCAACATCTCCTCTTCCCAGTCTTCTCCTGCTGACCACTCATTGCCATTCCACAGCCATCCCCCAGGCTCTGAGCCTTCTTCCCTTGGGGGTTCCCCAGCTGGCTCCTCCCACCATTCCTCTGTTTCCAACCAGTCCATGACATATAGCTGAAGTGGTGCCACCTGAACATAGGAGGAAACTTAGCAGGAACCCCAAGATTTGAAAATGCAGCCCTGCTTCTGCATTCGCAAGTGGTATACAGTGGTACCTCGGGTTAAGTACTTAATTCGTTCCGGAGGTCTGTTCTTAACCTGAAACTGTTCTTAACCTGAAGCACCACTTTAGCTAATGGGGCCTCCTGCTGCCGACGCACCTCTGGAGCCCTATTTCTGTTCTTATCCTAAAGCAAAGTTCTTAACCTGAAGCACTATTTCTGGGTTAGTGGAGTGTGTAACCTGAAGCGTATGTAACCCGAGGTACCACTGTACTACTACTACTAATAAATTTTTATTTATACCCCACCCTCCCCGGCCAGAGCCAGGCTCAGGGCGGCTAACACGGTAAAATTACAATAAAAACATAATGGGGGGGGGACACCCCAATTTAAAATATGGGTTAAAATACGATTTAAAATGCGGCCTCGTTTTAATGGTAGCCCATAGATCAAAACCATAAGGGGAGGGAAACATAAAGATCAGACTGTGTCCAAATCAAAGGCCAGGCAGAACAGCTCTGTCTTGCAGGCCCCGCGGAAAGATGTCAAGTCCCACAGGGCCCTGGTCTCTTGTGACAGAGCCTTCCACCAAGTTGGGGCCAGTACTGAAAAGGCCCTGGGCCTAGTTGAGACCAATCTAACCACCTTGCAACTTGGGATCTCCAAAATGTTGTCATTTGTGGACCTTAAGGCAGTCCCATAGGTAGTCCTTTAGGTAGTCCTGTCTGGAGGACTGTATCACGCACTTCCCCAAAAAAACTTTGAACGGGTTCCTGGGGTGAGAGGCTAGAGTTCCTGCTCTGGGAAGAAACCCTTGTTTGAGATCACATGGCTTGGATAGAAACTTTATCAAGAGCAATACAGCCGCACCGCTGTGTGTGTGGTTTCCTCTCATTACTATTCACAGGAGAATCTCGCATTCCTCCTTCCATTGCCTCACGGCAGGTGTCTCCCTTCCATTTTTATCCAGGAGGATTTTCCATTCAAGATGAAAGCGTCTTTATCACTCGGCGCAATGTGTGGAGCCTGCCAACATTTTAATTAGAGCATTCATTGTAGTGTTAACCAGCTTTCCAAGGAGGCATTTAACAACTTTAAAAAAGAGAAGAAGAAGAAAGAAAAGCTGCTCACTTTCACCATAATTGTATTAGCTGGGCCGGCTGATTAAAGTTAAATTAGCTCATATCTCCAGAGGCAAGTAACCCTTTTTTGAAAGAATGATCCTGGAAGGTGCTTTTATTCCCTACTCACCCGCCCATAAGCTCAGTCGCCTTGGCAAGGCACAGGCAATCTCACACTGCCATCTCAGATAGTTAATATTGCATAGAGGTGGGAAAGCAAGCTCACAAAAAGCTGGCTTCTGAGGTTCTGAGCCAGTTTGGCGTAGGGGTTAGAGTGTTGGACTAGGACCTGGGAGGCCAGGGTTCAAATCCCCGCTCAGCCATGAAGCTCACTGGGCGATATTGGATGGGACACTGCCTCGTAGCCTAATCTACCTCACAGGGTTATTGTGGGGATTAATTGAGGAAGGGGAGAACTATGTTTACTACCGGATGGCGGCGGAGGTAGCAGCCTAATTAGAGCCTCCAATTTCAATTAAGCGTTTTTATCAGTTTTTTTTATCAGTTTTAGCCCCTTCAAGACCTTAAAACTGCACCTTAAGGACCTTAAAGACTCTTGGCTGTCTATCTTGTCGCCTCGTTTTAACCGGTCTATTCTTTTATTGTTCTTTTATTGTTTTATTGTTGTTTTATTGTTTTACCGTCGCACTGTTTATTGATACAGCTACACCGACTCACTGTTTATGATACGGCTACTTCGACTCACAACCTTGGGGCTCCCGGACGACGGACTGGCTTGAAATACAGCCAAAGAAGCAGAGGAAACCGCTGAACTCCTTTGACTCTAACTACAATAAGATAAGTACAAGAACTCCCCCATGAATACCCTCCCACCCCAAGCTAAGGCTTAAGGAGGGAAAGGTAGGGAGGCTCCCTGAGCCAATAGCCTGGACACGGGATTTCCAAACTATCCAAACTTTACCTCTACCCTTATTTCTACAATAAAAGTTCCAATAAGGGAAGCTTTCAACTCAGGGAATGGTGTTCACAAGACAGAGATACAAAGAGCTGGGAATCCCCCTCACCAAAGTGGCTGAACCCCCTACAAAAGGAAGACAGGTGAAAATCTCACACTATTTTAAACCAAAAACAGATAAAATAAGTAATGATGAGAAACATCACCCCCACGAATGGTCCATAGACCGCACTAGGTACGAGGAGCTCAAGGAAATAGATGAAGAAGGGGAGGGAGTCAATCTGGCAACGGAAATAAACAAGTTACCATAGAAAATGAAACCTTTGTGAACCATCCGGGACTGGAGCAGGAGCAGGAACAAGAGTCACAAGAGGAAAACTCAGTAATTAAGACAAACGAGCCCTCCCAAAGACCTAGGCCCGAGGGGAAGATGGGGTTTCACACTGTGACGAATGAGGACTTGGAGGACACAAGAGCCCAACATCTGGACCTGGAATGCCTCCCCTACATACTTACAGGGCTATATAATGATCTGTTAAATGAACAGAAGTTGCAGATAGGCAGAGAACTGGGTCACATCAAAGACTTCTTCTCAGAATGCCTGGGCCTACTTACCACCTTAACTGAAATAACTAGGAGAATAGATAACGTGCATACGCATAAAGTTCTCTCTAGTACACCAAACGATAACAGCATTAAGGAAAATAAAACCCAACATGACGAGGAAAAAAGGAAAACATCTAGGATAAAATCAAACCAGAAAGGAAACTTATTTGACCCTAAGAAACCCCTCTTAAAGGGGAAGTGTCCCAGGAATAAAGAGAAGAAGCCCAAGAACGTAAAAATGGGAAGGAAGACAAAGCCCCCATCCCGAACAAAGAAAACGAACTTCACAAGACTATTTAACCTATTAGAGAATTCAAACTCAACGAGCCCAGCTAACCCAGTTCTGCCACCCCTTGACAAAAGCCGAAGCCCAAGCTCAAATAAAAACCTCCATAAGGCTGAGCTTTTCAATTCAACTGAGGAACTCCATAAGGCTGGGCTCCACAATTCAACAGAGCAAGTAGCCCTCCCGAATGGAACCACGGGAAATCCAACAAAAAATCCGATCTCTAAGCAAGAAACTCCTCCTAAAACAAAATACTCTTGCAGAAATCTAATTCTAAATAAACAAAAACTTATCATCCTACCCGTTTACACGCACAAAGATCTCCTGTCCCCAGCACAACAGAGAATCTATATTCTCAAGAAAACTGAACTAGCCGTCAGAGGGTTCGTCCCAGCAGAAAACATGATTAATGTTAAATTTCTGCCATCAGACAAGGACCTAAACAGAGTTGTGGTAACATTCAGAGACTGGCACACAACCAAACTAGTTTCAGACAATAAGGACAAACTGCAAAGGGTTAGATTGCAAGTGACTCGCCTATTCGAAGACTCCGGTACTCCCACTCCTCTCATCGAAACAATCAAGACTGAAAAGATGAAAATAAAGCCGACAAAGTTTATGATGGACAAGAACTGTAAGATGTTTCAATTAGAGGCAGATAAAGCCCCAAACCAGCTGGTTAAAAGACCAAAAACCCTATCTCCAAACCACGCCCCAGATGAAAGCTCCAGTATAGCGAATGAAAACCACTTCATAGCAACTATTGAACAAATAAATAAAGCTCAGGATGTGCTAATTGAAAGACTAGCATCCATAAGGAAATCTATTACCCTTCTAGTCACACCTGCCACCAGGGAATTTAACTTTGCAACTTATTCCACAAAACCTTTATCCAATAGTGAGTGGATACAAAGACTATTCCTATCGCCAGAGGAACTGGGACCTACGGAACCATCTATAACAAAGAAAACAATAACACATCAAGCTGAAATAGCGGTTCCACCAGGCAAGAACGGTTCAATCTTTGTGGACAACCTAGGAACCCTAGACACTATTCACACGGATGACTGAAGTAAGGCCACGGGGGAAGGACGCCCCTCCAGGACAATAAAATATGACCAAGTACACACGGTGCCAAATTGTCCTATTACACACCCCAAAAGGGACATAATGAATGACAAATCTCAATCTGGCCACAAACATAGGTTTGATTGTCCCTTGAGATGCCTGCCAATCAAAAAACACAAGCTGGCCACCTGTTCGTGGAACACCGCAGGGTGGGGAGTTAAAAGTAAAGATCCCAATCTAATGGACTTCCTCACTAAATTTGACATCCCGTTCATCCAGGAAACCTGGTCGATCGACGAGCTCTACCTGGATAATTACCATTCGTGTACAAAAAGAGCAACACCCAGCCAAAGAGGGGGCAGACCCAAAGGAGGCTTAGCCTTACTCTTCTCAACGCAGATACAAGCTAATATTGCCCAATTACCCTCCAATGATGAATGGTCTGTAGCAGCAGTCTTAGACTTTGGACAAACCAAACTGCTATGCATAAACTTATACTTACCCACACATCGACGGCAGGCTCAAGTAGAACAAATATGGAAAGAAGTGGAAGCCCACGTGGTGCAATGGAGGAGACAACATCCGTCAGCCACGATATTACTAGCTGGTGACTTAAACGCAAGAGTAGGCCCCAACGACAATGCCCTATATACACATTTTCACCAATGGCCTCCAGAAACGGAAACTATCCCACCCCTAATGATAAGATCAAACCCTCAACAAGGCATGCAACATTGGAAGCTTACACCTAGCACAGATGGCCTACAGACAGAACCTACATATACTGAACGGGGCTATAGAAGGAGATTACCCTGGTCAATATACATATTGGTCAGGACACAAATTGTCAGCGATAGACTACTGCATTGTTTCCCAGGATTTGATCCCTAGGATATCAAAATTCACTATTGCAGCAAGACCTGAAAGTGACCACCTACCTTTATCCCTCGTGTGTGATCTACCCTTTGATCTGCCCAAACCACAATACAGGTATCAACCAGATTTAACTCCTGGAACAGGCCTCAAGAAAATCAGATGGAATGGACAAGTGAGCGAGCAGATATCTAACTGGCACAAATCTGAGGAGAGCTACCGTCTCTCAAAAGCAATCATGGAAGGGTGCCTAGATATAGAGGAGAGCACCCCGAACATGATGACAACATATGAAATGCTTATACAAAAAATTCAAGAGTTTGTTGTAAAATCGAATTCCAAGTCTCCCTACCATAGGAAAACCTCTAGGGAGTGGTTCGATCATGAGTGCATAGCCTCCAGGAAATCATTGATCCATTCCTTTATATGTCATAAGGATAATCCCACAGAGGATAACAGACAAAAGATGCTTGAAGCCAAAAGGAGTTACAAAAAACTCCTGACACAAAAGAAAAGGTACGCAATGAAGTTATTATGGCAGCAACTGATAGAGGCCTCCAATTCCAATAACCCATCATTATTCTGGAGAATCGTTGCTGTACAACCGGATAGGGGCCTATCACAACTATCCTGCTGCATATCAATGAAAGCCTGGGAAACACACTTCCATAATCTCTATGAGGAATTTAGCAATGAGTCCTGTGCATTAGACATACCGGAAGACCAGATACAGCCATGGCCAGCAGTCTCAACAACAGAGACTCATCTGCTGATTGACCAACTAAAGAATGGGAAAGCTCCCGGAATTGACTGTATACCAGCGGAACTTTTTAAAACCAATGCGTCCTGGTGGGCCCCCTTGCTAGCCTCTCTGTTCACATATATAGATAGAACCACACAGATTCCATACGACTGGGGGATTTCCATCATTATTCCCATTTACAAAAAAGGCTCGAGGGATGATCCCTCCAACTATAGACCTATAAGCCTCCTGAACATAATAAGTAAATTATATGCTAAACACCTCAGCGAGAAACTGTGCGAATGGATAGAAAGAGTGAAGATTCTTGACGATGCACAGGCAGGATTTAGACAGGGGAGATCCACAATAGATCACTGCCTCATCTTACAGCACCTAGCGGAGAAATACACGTTGCATCATAATCACCACCTATTCGCAGCATTTGTTGATTTTAAAGCAGCCTTTGACTCCATCTCAAGAACCCGACTCTGGGACAAACTCAACAAATCATCTATAGACCGACGTCTGCTGCTACTAATATTCAAACTGTACAACAACACACGACTACGCATAAGATGTAGCCAAGAAGGTCAACTCTCTAATTTTATTAGAACAACAAAGGGAGTTAAACAAGGATGCATCTTGGCCCCCTATTTGTTCAACATCTATATAAACTCCCTAATAGACCACCTACAAGGAGCGGATATACACGCCCCAAAATTAGCAGACAAAAAACTGCCTATCCTACTCTATGCAGACGATGCAGTTATTCTGTCCCAGACTCAGAAGGGCCTCAAAAGAGCCCTTAACAGCTTATCCCAATACTGTAGAGATGAGAAACTAGCAGTGAACTACCAAAAAACAAAAATCATGATTTTCTCTAACAAAAGAAAAATATACAAATGGAAATTAGACAATCAGGAGATTGAACAAGTGTCATGCTTTAAATATCTAGGAGTTATATTCCAAGCATGTAGGAAGAAGAATGCCCACATAAATTACAGCTCCTCCACAGCACAAAAAAGTACAACAGCAATTTTAAGATACCATCGTACAACGGGAGGAAATTTCATCCCTGCTACAATCAAACTATTCGCTGCAAAACCAATAGCACAAATACTATACGGCGCTCCACTCGTCTCCCTCTCTAATCTAGAACCATACGAAAAGATACAATCAGGTTTCCTTAGATCACTCCTGCAAACACCTAAATGCGTCCCTAACGCCGCCCTACGACTAGAAGCGGGCTTATACAGCATCAAAGCCAAAGTATGGATAAGAACCTTATGCACTTGGCTAAGACTTAACAACTCGCCGGTTGGACTACTTCCCCTGATGCTTCTTGACAAATTCCAATCTAGTTGGTCGAAGGGTACTCTCAGGAAATTGGCCACATATGGTCTCTCCCCAGAATATTTATTAAGTTTAGAAAGGGGAAGGGCCAAGAACATAATCAAAGAAAGACTCAAGGACATTGAAGCCCAAAATGACTTTAATCAACTTCCGATAACTTACAAACTCCTATTCAATTCCCAAAGGCCCCATCTAGCAAACTATCTCAAAGTTCTACACAACGCTAAACACCAATGGGCATTTTCCAGGGCCCGCTTTAACGCTCTACCTTCAGCTCTCCTAGAGGGAAGATACAACAAAATACCGATTGAACAAAGATTATGCCCCTGTAACAGCAACGAAATCGAAACCATCGGGCATGTCATCTTATACTGCCCATTTTATCGAGACTCAAGAAGAGAGCTGATCGAGCCGATTCTGAGGAAAATACCTCATAGTACAGACGACACCTATATCAGACACCTCTTAGCCGACAAAGAACCCGAAACCACCAGGCCTGTGGCAAAGTACTGTTACATTGCAACAAGAATAAGACGAGCAATGATGTCAGCAACGGAGTCCAAATTGTAAACACCGAAGGAACGATAATAAACAGTAGTGACATTTGAACTGAATTTTTAAAACCTTAAAAGCCGAAACCTGGTTATAAATATAAGCACCAATTCTGTGAATTGGCCATATCTCCACTGCTATTTGTAGCACAATACTACTTATAATGTCATTTTTATAAATTGCTTTCTGGTCATTGACCGTATTAAAGATATTTGATTTATGTTTACTACCTTGAGCTCCTAAAAAGGTGGGGTAGAAATGGGATAACAAAATAAATAGTACTGCTGAGCACTCAAAGGGTAGGACTCAGGAAAGAGTGTACAGTAGGTCTGTCCCCTTGCTGATGTTTTTGTCACCTGACTTGGAAGGTGACTGTGCCTCCTTCTGGGGAGCCTCCTATTTTAGAACCCTGGAAAATCAAGGTTTTATAATGTGGGTGGAGCCTTGAGGACACTCCCCACACATTCTTGGGGCGCAGGTGGCACTGTGGTCTAAACCATCGAGCCTCTTGTGCTTGCCAGTCACAAGCTCGGCAGTTTGAATCCCTGCAATGGGGTGAGCTGCCGTTGCTTTGTCCCAGCTCCTGCCAACCTAGCGTCTGAAAAGCATACTAGTGCAAGTAGATAAATAGGTACCACTGTGGCGGGAAGGTAAATGGCGTTTCCGTGTGCTCTGGCACTCATCACGGTGTCCTGTTGAGCCAAAGCAGTTTAGTCATGCTGACCACATGACCTGGGGAGCTGTCTGCGGACAAATGCTGGTTCCCTTGGCCTGAAAGTAGAGATGAACACCTCACCCAATAGTCAAATTCGACTGGACTTAACTGTCTAGAGGTCCTTTACCTTTACCCACACATTCTAGAACTCTGGTTTTTCCAACGTTCTAGAATGTGGGCACAGCCTTGGCAAGTAACAGGAGGCTCCCACACCTTCTAGAACTCTGATCCTTGAGGGTTCTGGAATGTGGATGGAGCAATGCATATAAATGTTGCCTTTATACAGTAGGCTAGCTTTACAAATGCGCTCTCTCTCTCTCTCTCTCTCTCTCTCTCTGCTCTGGTTAGACCTCACCTGGAGTACTGTGTCCAGTTTTGGGCACCACAGTTCAAGAAGGACACTGACAAACTGGAACGTATCCAGAGGAGGGCAACCAAAATGGTCAAAGGCCTGGAAACGATGCCTTATGAGGAACAGCTAAGGGAGCTGGGCATGTTTAGCCTGGAGAAGAGGAGGTTAAGGGGTGATATGATAGCCATGTTCAAATATATAAAAGGATGTCACATAGAGGAGGGAGAAAAGTTGTTTTCTGCTGCTCCAGAGAAGCGGACACGGAGCAATGGTTCCAAACTACAAGAAAAAAGATTCCACCTAAACATTAGGAAGAACTTCCTGACAGTAAGAGCTGTTCGACAATGGAATTTGCTGCCAAGGTGTGTTGTGGAGTCTCCTTCTTTGGAGGTCTTTAAGCAGAAGCTTGACAACCATATGTCAGGAGTGCTCTGATGGTGTTTCCTGCTTGGCAGGGGGTTGGACTCGATGGCCCTTGTGGTCTCTTCCAACTCTATGATTCTATGATTCTATGATTCTCTCTCTCTCCTCCATCTAGGCAAGTCCCATGGGCCACAACAGAGAGTATTTGGCTTCGGTTGGCTTCTGGAATTTGCTGAAGGATATTTTCCTATGTGCATATTTTCAGGGCATTGAACCGCTTGAACAGAACTTCCAGATTTATTGCATTGCATCAACGTTGATGTGGTTTTTATTATAATGGGTGGTATCCAACACACACGTTGCATTATCACAAGGACTTTGGACTATTCAACAGGACTTCTTCCCCTTCCTATTCTTCCCCTGCACGCTCCTATAATCTCTGTGTGAGTTCCCCTAATTCTCCATAGCAGATTTGGGGAGGGCATGTGGTGTGCATGAGGAAAGGAAAGGAGACAGTTTTGTTGTGCAAACTGAAATTCTTGCAGCAATGGAATGAGTGCATCAGACACGTCCCCATCTATTTTATAAATATTATTTATTAAATTTGTATGCCGCTCTTCATCTGCATATCTCAGGGCAGCTCACAACACATTTTATGCGTATGTTCTTCAACATGTTGCAAGTCAGCTAGAGATCCTTTTGAGTAACAAGTGGCCAACCAAATCATGACGATAGAAGATTGTGTTTCAGAATTATTGGACGCTGGCATAGAGAAGACCTTTTCCTTTTCTCCATCTATGAGGTGCCCCCTGACACACACGCCCTTTTGTACAGAGAAACTAAATTAGAAGCAGAGATGTTACAAAACTCCAGCAACTGAATGATTTACTTGACCCCGAATTTCTCGCTCTCTGTGTGTGTGTTTTGAAAAACATTGTCTCTGTTTGAACTCAAGATGCTAGGCTTTGTATAGATTGGAGCATGTTGCCCTCCTTTTTCCCCAAGGGGAGGCAAAAGCGTTGCCAGGAAAGAGAAAACCCAATTTGTTGATCTCTGCTGCAGGGAGATGAATGTGAATTGGTTCCTTCACCACTTTTCCCTGTGTCCTGGAATTAAATGGATTGCTCTCACTGCCAGCTGAGAAAGACCCCCTGATTCAAAATTTCTGCAAACAGGAATGTGTTCTTCTGTGTGGAGAACAACTTGTTGGATCTCTGCTGCAGAAGTGACACACTTGTTCGGGGGGGGTGTAATTCTATTTATATATTTCATTTAGATCCCTCCTTTTTCTCCAATAACTTCAAGGTGGCATACATGAGCCATACCCTCCTTATTTAATCCCCGTAACACTCCTGTGAGGTAGGCTAGGGTGCCAATTTTTGGCCTTGCACAGGGTACTGCTGAAATTTCAAAGACCAAAGTCCGCCCTGATCCTGTCTCGTGGGATGGGGGCAGATTGAGTTAGGTTACATTTTGCAGGTAAGATTGTAGCCCTAAACACATTTACTAGGTTGGTAGCCACATCGAAGACAGTAGGAGTTACTGCTGAATAAACTTGCCCAAGATCACTTCTGTAAATGCATTGATATGTTTTTCATTATTTTCTTTCCCCTTGTTGTGTGGTGTAGACTTGTTCCTTTTCCCTGAGCCTGGCAGGCTAGAACAGGTCATAAATAATAAGAATAATAAAAAGGAGCTATAAATAGATATTCTGCTTTGAATATTTGGCCCAGTATGCAAACACCTGTCTATGCAATGGCTGTTCCAGCCGGAAGCAATAAAAGTTTGGGAGGATCAAAATACATCTTTATTTCTGCAATGAAATGTGCTCCATTGCCCCTGGTCTCTTTCATCTGGAAAAGTCTAAACTACTTGCTGTAAAAACACTAATTAAATGCTGTAACATCCTTGCAGTGATTCATAAATATGGTCAACAGATGGCCACACTGAAATACTGGAGGCCAAAATTATTCGGCTGGGTTTCACAAAAATCACATCAGGGCCATTCAAATGTTGCATTCAGTGAATGTACAACCTGTGTATGTGAATATACCTGGGCTGTACACTCATTCAGTTCTTCACATGCGGTGTTCAATGAGTGCACAATTCCTGAGTTGTACAAATTGACGAATGTTACCTCTTTCACACAAACACACTTGTGTGTGTGCAGAGACAGCTTGTATCTGTATTCAGTGTAATGCGTGAAGAAGCACATGCCATGTTGCAAGGGGGCTGTTGCTAGATATTTAAAAGCCTGTAACGCAAATTTGCATACGGTAATTGATATGAATGTATTGATTAATTCATTCATTCCTAAAATGCATATAGCGCTTGACTGTTAAAAAACCCCAAAACAGTTTTTTAAAAAAAATTATGATCAAATCATGCTGACTTTTTTGTTTTCAGGGCGTACTCTGTGCTATGTGCGCCAGCAGGATTTTACACTTTGGGTTGCATCCAATGTTAGTTACATTCAGGAGTAGACCCATTGAAATTAATGGGCATGACTTACTTTGGTTCATTAATTTCAGTTGGGTCTGCTCGGAGTAAAACACAGTTGGCGACAACCCTGTGAGTGGATTGGGCCCTCTGCCCCACCTGCCAGCTGCTGGCAGGAGCTGCAGCTTATGCACATTTTAAAACTAGCACAAGTCTTGCCCAACATCTGGAATGGCCTCTCCCTTCCTCTCTTTATCCTATACACAAACACGTCCTTCCTCACACGATTACATTTACCTCTATGCATATTAAAGATAGTGGCTGGGTGGCTTTCACTGCACTGTGTGTGTGTGTGTGTGTATGTGTGTGTGTGTGTGTGTGTGTGTGTGTGTGTGTGTGTGTGTTCCATTTAATCTTATACATTCACAACACCATTATCCACTTCATCACTTTGGCTCCTTAGAGCCTATATTGACTTTCTCCCTGTCCCCCGCCACCCGCCTCATGGCTTTCAAAATTAACCATTATATCATTGCATATCCATTCTTAAGGAAATCAGCCCTGAGTGCTCACTGGAAGGACAGATCATGAAGCTGAGGCTCCAGTACAATCAGGAACTAGAAGCCGCAATGTCCTCCTTTGCTAAAGCGTTCGGTCACTGACCTCTGCGTGACCTTGCGTAACTCTTTGGCTCTCCTCCTTTTGGTCCTCTACATTACATCCCACGTCAAAGCAGCCTTTCTGGATCAGACAAAAGGCCAGTTTTAATGCTACCTTGCTGTTTGGAGCTCCCAGTGTAATTAGGGAACAGGGGAAACTGGTAAAGGTTAGCGGCAGAGACCCCAATGTGGATGAGAGCTACAATATTGGGTTGGGCGGGCAGTCTTTCCTCCATGCTGCAACAGGGTAAGGGCTATAATTCAGTGGCACAGAATCTGCTTTGGATACAGGAGGCTCCAGCTTCTATCGACAGCATATCCAGGGAACTTCTGCCAGTGTAAATACGGAGCGAAATGGCCCAATGGTCTGGCTAAGGTAGCTTCCTATGTCCTGTGTCTTCATGCATTCATCCTCCAGGCTTGAGATTCCTCATCTGTGCCTTAAATGCAGCTTCCAATCCCCTCCTTTGCCCCCCAAATTACAGGGCTTTAAATAGCTGCTACACTACAGTTCGGCCTGCTATCGCTGGCATCTTGACAGTTGCTGCTTTACAAACAACAACAACAGGAAATTAAAAGGAGGAGGAGATGACACTGAGCAAAACTGGCAAGAGGGGCAGAATCCAGCATAAAAAGCTCTCCAAAATGCCTGGTTTTCTGAGCAGCGTCGAAAGTTGCCAGCAGCTCTCTCTCTGCTCCCCGTTTCAGCCAAGGCTGAAATGGCAACTCCAGGCGCAGAGAGGTCTCCCTGGGACTCATTAACGTGGTGCGGCTGTTGCTGTAGCTAACGGTGGTGTCAGCCGCCGGGGTGAGGAAGTGTCACCTGTGTGTAGCTAGTGACAATATCCATGCAGCAGCAGACCCTTGAAACAAACAAACAAACAAAAACCTGCAGCTGTGTGTGTGTGTGTGTGTGTGTGTGTGTGTGTAGGGGCGTCTAACTGAGAGCAAATGAGCCTTTGTGAAGCCAAAGAACCCAATTCAGGTGCTGAGAGGTGGTTTCTTATAAAATGCCATTCAAACGCCCCTCAGGGAGTGTTATGATATTGAAGAGGTGGAGGTTGGTCACATTTTCTAATAACCCTTAATGTCATTACAAGGCAGAGCGTTTCAAGGCAATTACATCTCTAATCCCTGGAATAAATGGATTAGGCAGAAGCTGTCTGCATGCAGGATTTGTCTGTTGCCGGAAATGCAAATAATGTGCTTGGTTGTGTGTACACACACACACACACACACACACAGAGAGAGAGAGAGAGACAGACAGACAGACAGACAGACATGTGTTCCCTTCTTAAGCATTATCGACATTTCTTACAGCTGCCTTACCCAACCTGGAGGTCTGGGGTTTCCTTTGCTTTCTATTTTATTACAGTTTAATTGTCGTTTATTATATTTCAGCGCATTTGTATACTTAGCTTCTTTTGTGCACCATTTAGTGAAGAGGTGTGATTTTATTTATTTGGAGAATTTTATCCTTCCTTTTGCGCCCCCTCCCCCCCCCAAGTCTCCCAGAGTGGCTTATTTACATTCAAATCAGCCTCAGACATGATTCTATGGCACAAAAGGAAAAAGGGATGAGGAGGGGATGAGGCATCTAATCATAAGCCTGCATTTTTATCAAAGCTTCTATATGTTTAATCAGGGCTTGCATTTTAAAAATGAGCTTAAAAAAAAGGATTTTCAAATGTTTCATGCCAGGCAAAAGACCAGCTGCCTAAAAGAACCTTGGCAAGATGTTTTTCCTCCTAAGACAAGAAGGGCCCCATTGATTTATAGTAGAAAAACAATTCTCAAAGTCATAAAAAGGGAGAATTACATATGCTGCCCCAAGGCTGAGAAAACACCATTAGGAATGGGGAAAGATAATACTAATGTGCCTCCCAGTAAAATGAGCCAGATCTTCTTTCTAAGGTTGAAAGGCCAGGAGCAAATGGGGAAAAACATTTAGCTAGAAAGAAAGAGAGCATTTTTGGGGAAGTCCTTTTCTAAAGCTGTTTCTTAAACTAAGAGAGTTAAAAAAGGTTAAAATGTGTTAAATGTTGGAAAGGCAACTGGCTTGGCAGAAGAAGCAGCTTCTTCCTATTTTATTTTGAGGCTGGAGAGGAGGGGGAAAGGGGGAGGTGCAAACTGAAGAGGCTTCTTTTAAAAGCTGTGTTTTATTGAGTTCCTTCCTTTTTACTTTGAAAAGCTTTATTCTTTTAAGAGGCTACCTATGATAAATGTATGAAATATATTAGCTTAAATATATTGGCTTAAATGTAATTATGCAAAGGATTTAAGGAATGCTAGATTCTTATTTCATATGGTTGTAAGAGTTGTATTTATCCTGAAATTAAGTCAGCCACCAGCCCCCCCCCTGCCAGACAGAAGACGCCATCCAAGCAGTCTTCATATATAGTTGTCAGGCATTTTGTTTAGAAACATTAAATGAAGGAAATCTTTCAATGTTGATGTGAAACTCAAGATCCTTGACATCTGTTGAACATAAAATGTAAGATTAAACCATTTGTTTTAGAAGGCAATAGGGCAAGAAGGGCAAGAGGTGAGCTGGTAATTAAGATTCCATGTAAGATATATTATTACTTATTTGTCATTTATATATAGCTCTTTGTCTCCCATATAAGGGCAAGGAAATGGGTGTATCTTTTGTGGGTGTATCTTTTGTGATTGGTTCTAGCAAACAGCCAATAGGAATTTCAACCAGGCTGATTGGACAGAGGCAGCCACAGGAGGAGCAAAGGGGGCTGGATTAAGGGAATATAAGTGCTGGCCAGAATGGCAGGAGGCCAGGCCAGAGCTTGGTAACCACGTACCACTGAGCCTCTTATTTATTTGTCTGACAAATAAATTACTATTTTAATTTCTCTATTGCTGCGTTGAATATTTCATTCCAGCTAAGCGTTAACCACAAGCAGGGTGCTACATTTTATGGTGCCCTGTGACTCGGATAAGTGGTCTGCTGGAACGCAGCCCCTTCGCCCTACTGGGCAGGGTACAAGAGAGAGGACAACTGCTTACCCAAAGCGCGCACTGGTAAATTTTTCCAGGGGGAACGCAGAAGACTCGTCTGTCTGATACCCTGCTCACTGGCGGCGACGGACCGGGGGAAACAGGGAACCAACCAAGGGTAAGTGCACAAAGGGATTTTTGGCCCTCCAATTAATTGGGAGGAAGAGAAGTCTTGATCAAACTTCTGCGTCTCAGTAAGGGGAAACTGAGTACGCTAGGTGGTTGGGTACATCAGATGGTGATCTGGTGTAGGGAAAGGGAAGGATTGGGAGGTAGAGTGTGGTGAAGTATCCAGCGCATTGTATGTGTGAGAAAGTACAGAGCAATCTGTAGCTGACCCGAGTGTGGAGTGGGCAGTACTTCGGTTCCTAGTGAGGCGACTCCAACTAGGCAAGGAAACCCACGAAGCGCGTCTGTGAGTGACTGAGTGGATACTTCACAGGGCCATACAATGGGAGTTGGGGGTTCAAAGGGGGAAAATACACCTCTTGAGTGTATGTTAAATAATTTTAAGAAAGCCTTCTCAGGGGCATATGGAGTCAAAATGACGCCAGAGCGCTTGAGAACGTTATGTGAACTAGAATGGCCAAAACAAATTACTGGATGGCCATCTCAGGGAACCTTTGATATAAATTTAGTAAGCAAACTTTGGACTGATATCGCCAAAGAAACTGGAGGGTGCCCAGAACAATTTCCATATATAGATTCCTGGCTGAGCACATTAAATAAAAATCCTCCATGGATAAGGGAATGCAAAGTCAAACGATGCAAATTATTGGCTGTAAAAGCCGAAGCTAGGAAAGGAATCTTGCCAAATAAACTCAAACCCATTTTTGAGGGGCCAGAGGAAGAGGTGCTTCCACCTCCACCCTATGCTCCACATCGAAGGGAGCTTAATCCAAACACTCCACCAGTTGTAACCCCAAGGCAAGAAACTGGAATGAATAATGGGAGTGGAGTCACAGAGCTTGATTCCTTGATAGATTATGATAAATATCTTCAGGAGGCATTGGAGTTCTATAATAAAGCCCAAGCAGAAGTGGTTATTCCACCTGTGACTCCTAATAGACCTCCATCTACAGTCTCCTTTAGTGGAACAACTGATTGCCCACCCCAAACCCCTGTACATCCAAGTCCCAGAGAAATGTTACAGAAGTTACAGGGAGACTTTGCTCGGTCAGCAAGCAATACAGCCAGGCGTATAAAGCTGCTAAAAGAACGCCTTGCGACAGATACCATCCCCTATGATTTGAGGCCCCTAGAGCAAAGTGAAGAGAAAGGTCACGTAGTAGCCCCTCTTAGAAGAGTATTTGATGCACTTGAGGAGCCTGCGCTGGTTAATGGGCAACCCGGACCACGGCCACCTCGAACTTCGACCCTGCAATATATTCCATTCACAACTACAGATCTGATGAATTGGAAAACACACACCCCATCTTTTGCAGAAAAACCTCAGGCTATGATGGACTTGGTGACTTCAATAGTAAATACTCATAGCCCTACTTGGACAGATTGTCGCCAGCTCCTAAATACTCTGTTCACCACTGAGGAAAGGAGAGACATAATTGAAAAGGCACAGATATATTTGCGTGAGCAGGCCAGAGTGGGAAATATTTATAATGTTGACCGTCATCTCCAAGATAACTTTCCCTTGGAAGATCCTAATTGGGATCCAAACAATGCAATTCACCTGGCCAGACTCACCACCTACCGCCAGACACTTGTGCAAGGTATCCGCAGGGCATGCCAGAAGCCCACTAATATGTCTAAAGTTTCAGAAGTAGAACAAAAACCAAATGAGAGTCCGGGAGACTTTTTAGAGAGGCTGCAAGAAGCCTATCGTATATGGACTCCTTTTGACCCTGAAGCCCCTGAAAACAGCAGAATGATTACTGCTACATTTGTGGCCCAGTGCGCTTCTGACATTCGTAAGAAAATTCAGAAATCAGAAGGATGGGAAGGGATGCTGATGAGCCAAATTATGGCCATTGCACGCCGAGTTTATCGGAATAGGGATGAGGCTGAGAAACAAGAGAAGAAGAAGTGGCAGAAGGAAAAGATGGTAATGCTAGCCACAGCAGTGAAGCAAGACCACCGCCCCTTAAATGGAGGGCGAGGGCGAGGAAGGAATCCACCACTGGGAAGGAATCAATGTGCAAATTGCAAGAAGGAGGGTCATTGGAAGCGGGAGTGTCCTGAACCCCTGAGGTTGGAAGAAGTACGCCCAGGCCCAGGCCCAGGCCCAGGCTCCGGCCCAAGAAACCAGGGACGGGGACGGGGAATGATCCGAGATGGAAGATATCAGAGACCAGGACAGGGACGGAGTAGAGACAATTTCATTGGACTGGCAGAAGAGGATTTTACCCAAGACTAGGAACGACCGGACTCCATAAAGTTAGGCTTCCAGGAGCCCACGGTCACGATTCAATTAGGGAGCCATTTAATAGATTTTATGATTGATACTGGGGCTGAATACTCAGTACTCCCAGAACTATTGCAGAAAAAGGCATCCAAAAGTGTAGTCATTAAAAGTGCCACTGGACAGTCAGCCAAGAGGTCTTTCCTCCAACCTTTGGAATGCCAGATTGGGGGACATCGTTTAACCCATCAGTTTTTGTATATACCTGAGTGTCCAATACCTCTCTTAGGTAGAGATATGCTGTCCAAATTGCAGGCCCAAATCACTTTCACTCCTCGAGGTCCAGAAATGAAACTGCCATCAAAAGCAGCAGGAATAATTACCCTCTCAGTACCTAAGGAACAATCATGGCGCCTAATGTCAGCCTTGCAAGTCCAACCCACATTGGATACAGAATTAAACAAGCTCCTCCGAACTCTACAGGTGCCACCAGGAGTATGGGCTGAAAATAGCCCACCAGGAATGGCTAAGAATATAGCTCCAATTGTAGTAACCCTAAAACCTATGGCTACCCCTGTATCTGTAAAGCAATATCCCTTACCCCGGCAAGCAGCAGAGGGCATCCAGAAACATTTGGACCGCCTATTAAAATATGGTCTGCTTAAGCCTTGCCAATCAGAATGGAACACACCCCTTTTGCCTGTTCGAAAACCTGGGACAGATGAATACAGGCCAGTGCAGGACTTGAGGCTCGTAAACCAGGCTATCGAGACCTTGCACCCAAATGTACCAAACCCATATACCTTGCTGAGTTTGATCCCACCAGAAGCAACATTTTTTACTGTATTGGACTTGAAAGATGCATTCTTCTGTTGCCGGCTGGCACCACAGAGCCAACCTATATTTGCCTTCCAGTGGGAAGACCCTTTGACAGGAACAAAAGGCCAGCTAACCTGGACAAGATTGCCCCAAGGATTCAAAAATTCCCCAACTTTATTTGGCACTGCCTTGGCGAGGGATCTAACAAGTTACCCCTCAATACCGGGAGAAAAGGTGGTTCTGCAATATGTGGATGATCTTATACTAGCTGCAAAGGATTTTGATACCTGTAAAGAAGGGACAGAGGAACTGCTCCACTTGCTCTGGGAAGCTGGCTACCGAGTTTCCCAGAAAAAGGCACAGTTATGTTTAGAAAAGGTCAAATATTTGGGCTTTGACATCTCACACCAACAACGAGCATTGAGACCAGAGAGGAAAGAAGCTATTTGCCTTATCAAGGAACCTACCACAAGAAAACAACTTAGGGGATTCCTGGGAACAGCAGGGTTTTGTAGACTATGGATACCTGATTTCAGCAGTCTGGCCAAGCCCTTACATGAAAGCACTCGAGGTGCAGAAAAGGACCCATTCGTATGGGGACCTGAGCAGAAACAAGCCTTTTTAGTTATCAAACAGCGACTTATGGAGGCACCAGCCCTTGGATTGCCTAATTCGGAAAAACCCTTTCAGCTGTATGTACATGAACAGAATGGGATTGCAGCGGCAGTCCTGACCCAGAGATTAGGAAGTTGGAACCGTCCAGTAGCTTATTTGTCTAAACAATTGGACTCAGTAGCAAAAGGATGGCCTCCATGCCTAAGGGCAGTAGCGGCCACTGCGAGCCTTGTCAAAGAAGCTGATAAATTTACCTTTGGCCAGACGATGTATGTGAATGTACCTCATGCTGTTCTGACACTCATGGAATATAAGGGTAGTTATTGGCTAACGAACCCAAGGATGGCTAGATACCAAGGCCTATTGTGTGAAAATCCCAGGATTCATCTACGAGTAGTGAATATGCTCAATCCAGCGACTTTGCTGCCCCTACCAGAGGTAGATGATGAGGAATCACATGATTGTCTCCAAGTAATGGATGAGGTTTATTCCAGTAGACCTGATCTGAAAGATGAGCCATTGAAAAATCCAGATGTTGTATATTATACGGATGGTAGCAGTTACCTGCATGAAGGTGCCAGACGAGCAGGATATGCTGTGGTTACCAATGAGGAAGTTGTGGAAGCTGAAGCTTTGCCTGCTGGCACCTCAGCACAAAAGGCTGAACTTATAGGTTTAACTAGAGCTCTGCAATTGGCAGCCGGATGTAAGGCAAACATCTATACTGATTCAAAATATGCCTTCTTAACCCTGCATGCACATGGAGCTCTATGGAAAGAAAGAGGTCTAATCGGAGCCCACGGGAAGGCTTTGAAATATGGACCTGAAGTAGAAATCCTGTTAGAAGCAGTATGGGCTCCAGAACAGATTGCTGTAATGCACTGCAAAGGTCATGGACGAGGAAGGGATCCAATAACCAGAGGAAATCATGCTGCTGACAAAGCAGCCCGAGAGGCAGCCCAAAAGCCTGTGGGAGGATTTATAGCAGCCCTCATACCAGAGGTAGTTCCAGAAGAAGTTAAACCTCACTATACCCCAGAAGAGAGGAAGTGGGCTGAACAGGAAGGAGCGGTTGTGAGGGACGGTTGGATGATCCTGCCGGACAATAGGATTTATGTACCTCATCATCTAGCAGGCACAATTGTAAGAAATTATCATGAATCTACTCACCTTGGCGGTACTGCAACTAGAGAGAGTCTCAGTCGGAAGTTGTATATTATTAATCTATCACAATTAGCAACTTGCATTTCACAGAAATGTGTTCTTTGTGCTAAAAACAATCCCAGGCAGGGACCGGTACAACCTCCTGGAATTCAGCATGTGGGATACGTCCCCATGGAAAGCCTAATTGTGGACTTCACAGAGCTGGTCCCTTCTAAGGGATTCAAGTATCTCCTTGTGTTTGTAGATACTCTTACCGGATGGGTTGAAGCTTTTCCCACCCGAACTGAAAAGGCACGAGAGGTAACTAAAAGACTCCTCACTGAATTGATCCCAAGGTTTGGATTACCTAGATGCATTGGAAGTGATAATGGGCCAGCGTTCATTGATCAAGTAGTACAAGATGTATGTCGAGTCCTACAAGTAAAATGGAGACTGCATACAGCATATAGGCCTCAGAGTTCAGGGAAAACTGAAAGAATGAATCGGACTCTGAAAACCCAATTGGCAAAATTAACCCAGGAAACGGGATTGGGATGGGTAGATGTGTTACCCATAACACTGTTTCGTGTTCGGTGTGCACCCACAAAAAGACTTAAGTTGTCACCTTTTGAGCTCCTGTATGGGAGACCGCCCTCCTTTGTTCAGGATATTCCAGCTGACCTTAAACAAATAGGAGACCATGTGACACAGGAACAAGTGCAATCTCTCTCCCGTGTTTTTGTTTCTCTTAACAGGTGGGCCCTCGAGCGCACGCCGTGCAGCATTGCCGAGCCGATTCATCAGTTCCAGGCTGGCGATAGCGTATGGGTGAAAGAGTGGAAACGCGATCCACTTGCACCTAAGTGGCGTGGACCTTACACCGTCTTGCTCTCTACTCCAACAGCGGTGAAGGTAGCTGAGGTGACCCCCTGGATTCATCACTCTCGTTTGAAGAAGTCTGAAGGCAGTTGGACGTGCAAAGGTGACCCCTCTAATCCTTTAAAACTAACTCTCTCCAAAAACCCCTGTATCTAGCCCTACCGGGAACGGGCTAGGTCACGGGCAACATTTGACGACCGGCCTGCTGCAGCCACAACCTGGAAGCTGGCTGACCTGCGCACGCCTGAAGCTTGAGGAGCGTCTGAACCAGCGACTGTGAACGGAAAGATTCTCTAATACAATTGATTGACTGCCCCCCCTTGTGGAACAATTATCAGAGATATTACTCATTGGGGATCCTCGGGATATATGTTTTGGTCTTGGTGGTTCCCCATTTCTGTCACTGGGGGAATTATATTGGGGCTAATAATTATTTGCTATCACAATAAGGTAATCTTTTGTGGAAGGAATGCATATACTAGACATCAACATGATTTTATTAATCCTGATCCCTTGGGAAGGGGAAGGGTCCTTGAATCTGACCAAATTGGCTAAATATGGATTCAGCCATGACCACAATATGTGGGTAGGTTTAGCTGAAATGGTAGCTAATGTTGCAAATAGGACCAATTGCCTTGTTTGCTCTCTTGGGCCAGATGATTCAGAGGGAGGTATGCCCTTATTACCGATACCATTAGATGCCATTGGTATGGTAAGCGAAATGCCACACCAAACTGAAATACAGAATTTCCCCGGATGGAACTCAACTAAACCATTACGAGTTATACCTGTACAAGGGGAATTCTGTGTACATAAATCATCAGATGCAGCTGATTCTCCCATGATAGGCTCTTCTCATTGTCACTATACTTGGGATTATAAGAAGAATAGTCATACCTGGGCACACGGTACTACCTATCGAACTCGGAATGCCTTGCCCTGTGCACCTCCTTTTATTCATGCATGGAAAGTGGTGTGGAACATAACTGTGACAGAAGAAGGCAATCTAACATACTGCACTGTGAACTCTCTACCCCTTTTGGTATTTCGCCTTCTGTATTCCCCGTACCAAAAACCTCAGACCCGATGGTTGTGGTGGATATGTGGAGAATGGGCATACAAGAAACTCCCTTCCAAATGGAGTGGGACTTGTTTCTTGGGTTGGGTATTACCACCAATGTGGATTATGCCCACTAGTTCGGCCAGGCGAACACGAAGGAATGCTGATATTTCTCATATAGCAGGAGGAAGTACCCAAAGTTGGAGCGGTACTGATGATTGGCCGCCAGAGCGCATTATAGCCTATTATGATCCTGCCTCCTGGAATCCTGGTGAGCTCATACAAGGGGCACGGGATCCTATTTATAATCTAAACAGAATAATTCGATTGCAAGCAGTAGTGGAACTTGTAACCAATGCAACGGCCCAGAGTTTGAGACTTATTGCACAACAGTTGGATGAAAGTAGAGCCGCCATTTTGCAGCTGAAAATGGGAATGGATTATGTACTTGCCAGGCAGGGAGGCCTATGTGGAGTCTTGAACTTGACAGGGAATGCCTGTTGCTTTAACATTTCTGATAATGGTGAGGCAATCCGTGTGTTGGCCACAAAGATGGAGAATATAGCACATGTCCCAGTACAAACATGGGAAGGATGGGATATGGGATGGCTCACCAATTGGTTACCTAATGTCACAGGACTCAAAGGGATACTATTGTCTTGCTTGTTTTTCTTGACAGTAGTAGTATTGGTTTTATGTATGATGCCATGTATCATTTCATGTTTTAGAAGTACAATTAGCAAGATGGTTTCAAATGAAACTCTACCTCATATCATGGCCCTATACAGAGCTTTACCTCAGGAATATGATGAAGGTCAAGCTATCAAGGACACTTGGGATGAAGGTCCTTGAGCTTGAAAGGGGGGAATGAGGCATCTAATCATAAGCCTGCATTTTTATCAAAGCTTCTATATGTTTAATCAGGGCTTGCATTTTAAAAATGAGCTTAAAAAAAAGGATTTTCAAATGTTTCATGCCAGGCAAAAGACCAGCTGCCTAAAAGAACCTTGGCAAGATGTTTTTCCTCCTAAGACAAGAAGGGCCCCATTGATTTATAGTAGAAAAACAATTCTCAAAGTCATAAAAAGGGAGAATTACATATGCTGCCCCAAGGCTGAGAAAACACCATTAGGAATGGGGAAAGATAATACTAATGTGCCTCCCAGTAAAATGAGCCAGATCTTCTTTCTAAGGTTGAAAGGCCAGGAGCAAATGGGGAAAAACATTTAGCTAGAAAGAAAGAGAGCATTTTTGGGGAAGTCCTTTTCTAAAGCTGTTTCTTAAACTAAGAGAGTTAAAAAAGGTTAAAATGTGTTAAATGTTGGAAAGGCAACTGGCTTGGCAGAAGAAGCAGCTTCTTCCTATTTTATTTTGAGGCTGGAGAGGAGGGGGAAAGGGGGAGGTGCAAACTGAAGAGGCTTCTTTTAAAAGCTGTGTTTTATTGAGTTCCTTCCTTTTTACTTTGAAAAGCTTTATTCTTTTAAGAGGCTACCTATGATAAATGTATGAAATATATTAGCTTAAATATATTGGCTTAAATGTAATTATGCAAAGGATTTAAGGAATGCTAGATTCTTATTTCATATGGTTGTAAGAGTTGTATTTATCCTGAAATTAAGTCAGCCACCAGCCCCCCCCCTGCCAGACAGAAGACGCCATCCAAGCAGTCTTCATATATAGTTGTCAGGCATTTTGTTTAGAAACATTAAATGAAGGAAATCTTTCAATGTTGATGTGAAACTCAAGATCCTTGACATCTGTTGAACATAAAATGTAAGATTAAACCATTTGTTTTAGAAGGCAATAGGGCAAGAAGGGCAAGAGGTGAGCTGGTAATTAAGATTCCATGTAAGATATATTATTACTTATTTGTCATTTATATATAGCTCTTTGTCTCCCATATAAGGGCAAGGAAATGGGTGTATCTTTTGTGGGTGTATCTTTTGTGATTGGTTCTAGCAAACAGCCAATAGGAATTTCAACCAGGCTGATTGGACAGAGGCAGCCACAGGAGGAGCAAAGGGGGCTGGATTAAGGGAATATAAGTGCTGGCCAGAATGGCAGGAGGCCAGGCCAGAGCTTGGTAACCACGTACCACTGAGCCTCTTATTTATTTGTCTGACAAATAAATTACTATTTTAATTTCTCTATTGCTGCGTTGAATATTTCATTCCAGCTAAGCGTTAACCACAAGCAGGGTGCTACAGGGAGAGGAGAGAAGCAGCCCCAGGTGTCCCTCCTCAAAGTTAAAGGATGCTTCTTACAATGACCAGCATGAATGACGAGAGGAGAAGCCTGATGGTGCTGGCCTTTCGCCACTGGTGAGGGGTTGATTCGAACCTCGTTCCCCTCCACAGCAGCAGTGGGAGGAGAAGGAACCAGCCACTGGAGCCACCATGTGCTCAGCTCCTTGCTTTGCCTTTGTGGACATTCGGGGGGGGGGCACACCTACCCCAAAATATTCATGGCCCCTCAAAGGGCTTTGGCCCCAGGAGCTAGTGCCCTGGTCTCGTAAGATCCTTTACCACTCCTTGAGTTCCTGCTATGTTGGGCAACATGTCCCCTGCCCAGAGGGAGCTCAGAGCTGGACTTGAGCTAGATAGAGTTATAGTGAATTTTTAGTATTGGATCGGATTGTTGCTATTATTGTTAAATGTTTTATTATGTTTTTATATGTGTTGGAAGCTGCCCAGAGTGGCTGGGGCAACCCAGCCAGATGGACGGCGTATAAATAAAAAAGTATTATTATTATTATTATTATTATTATTATTATTATTATTATTATTATTACAGTCGTACCTTGGGTCCCAAATGCTTTGGTACTTGGACATTTTGGCTCCTGAACACCGCAAACCTGGAAGTGAGTGTTTGTGAACATTCTTTGGAATCTGAACATCTGATGGGATTCCATTTGACTTCCAAGGTAAAGGTAAAAGGGCCCCTGACCATTAGGTCCAGTCGTGGATGACTCTATTACTGGCTGAGGGAGCTGGCATACAGTTTCCGGTTCATGTGACCAGCATGACTAAGCCGCTTCTGGCAAACCAGAGCAGCGCACAGAAATGCTGTTTACCTTCCCGCCAGAGTGGTACCTAGCTATCTATTTGCACTGGTGTGCTTTCGAACTGCTACATGGGCAGGAGCTGGGACAGAGCAACGGGAGCTCACCCAGTTGTGGGGATTCGAACCGCCAACCTTCTGATCAGCAAACCCTAGGCTCTGTGGTTTAACCCACAGCGCCACCCGCGTCCCTAGGTACAACTGTATTATTATTAGCCCTGCACCCTATCCTAACAACTATTTATGCTAGGCCCTCTTTTCCTGTCAATGCTGGTGTGTCTCAGGGAATCCGGACGTATTCTAGCAAGGATTGTGCTTACAGAAAAAATGGAACTGCCAGCTCTTCAGATGTCGAATTCACTTGACAGTCAAGTCTTGGTGCTGGCAGTGATTACGTTTTCTTTTGATCACATACACACATCTTCTTTGTGCTTGAGTGTCATCAAGGGTCAGACTCTTGTAACTAATGTGAGTTTTTCTAGCTAATAAGCAAAATGTTAGATGTCTTCTCTGGGTTTTTTCTTGGTGCTCTTTGAAGTATTCCCTCCCCCCCCCCCCCAATGAGTCTGACTTGCTTTCTAATGGCTTGGGAACTTAGGAGCTGTCCCCACCCCATCAATAAATTGGTCTGCAAATCCATGCCTGGGGGCACTGGACCCACCCACCACTGATTTGCAACAGCTGGCCTTGACACCAGACTTCTGGGTCGGGTGGGAAGGTTAAATGGGGAAAATTGTTGGTTCAATGTGAATGACTTTTGGACTAGGGGGAGGTTGAGATTTTGTTTATTTTGCTCAATTAGTGGTTCAGAGCATTACCTCATATATTACTTGAGTATTGTTCATGATGTTACATTATATGAAATATTAATGTATTATATGAGTATATTTGAGTACAGTCGTACATTGGAAGCTGAACGGAATCTGTTCCGGAAGTCCATTCGACTTCCAAAACGTTCGGAAACTAAAGCATGGCTTCTGATTGGCTTCAGGAAGCTCCTGCAGCCAATCGGAAGCTGTGGAAGCGCCGTCAGATGTTCAGGCTCCAACAATAGTTCGCAGGCCGGAACAGTTTACGGCGTTTGGGAGCCAAAATGTTAGAGAACTAGGCTGTTTGAAAACCAAGGTACAGTGGTACCTCGGGTTAAGAACTTAATTCGTTCTGGAGGTACGTTCTTAACCCGAAACTGTTCTTAACCTGAGGTACCACTTTAGCTAATGGGGCCTCCCGCTGCAGCTGTGCGGCCGCCACACAATTTCTGTTCTCATCCTGAAGCAAAGTTCTTAACCCGAGGTACTATTTCTGGGTTAGCGGAGTCTGTAACCTGAAGCGTCTGTAACCCGAGGTACCACTGTATGACTGTATATGGCTCGTATGTTCCTTTCCTCCCCATCCCCAAGGGTTTTATGTCTTGCATATTTTCCTTTGCTGTAAGTCACCTGGAGACCTTAGATGAGACAAGCAACTAAGAAGTTAAATATATAAAACTAAACAATAAACCAGTCTTCACTTTGGAAAGCACCAAAGCAACTCAACATCCCCAGCTTTCATGGGGATGCTACCAAAAGCAGATACTCTGCCACTCTCCATCTCCAGTACAGTGGTACCTTGGTTGTCAAACTTAATCCGTTCAACTCCCGGAATGGTTCAAAAACCAAGACACAGCTTCCGATTGGCTGCAGGAGCTTCCTGCACTCAATTGGAATCCGTGGAATCTGCATCGGACTTTAGCTTCCCAAAAAACGTTCGCAAACAGGAACACTCACTTCTGGTTTTGCGGCCTTCGGGAGCCAATTTTTTTGGGAACCAAGCTGTTTGATAACCAAAGTACCACTGTATATGGGAGTTGTGGAGCAGGGACGAACAGAGAAAGAGGTCAAGAGTTAGGCAGAGGGCTATAGTTCAGTGGTAGAGCATTTGCCACTCAGATGCCCTTGGATTGCTACTTCCGTCCTCTCTCACTACTTGAGCTCATGGGAGATGGAGCCAAAAACATCTGAAGGGCCACAAGTTCTGCCATCCCTCATATCACAGACGCTGGCTTGGGCCCAAGATTGGGGGGAGGAGGCAATATTGTGTACCTGTGACGTCACATGTGCAATGCGTGTGCTTCTTCGGGAGGAGTCCAGGCACGGAGCCCAGCGCCAAACTACTTCAATGTGCTCTTGCACTCTGGAGGAGCCTGTCACTGATGCTGCACACAATCAGCTCTATGCTTGGCCCCCTCCTTCCCCCCCTCAATATTGGGTGAACTGAGCCCCCTGCCAAAAAGTATTGAGGGAGCTAAAGACACATCTGCCCTGGTGGACTTTTAAAAGGGTAAAAGAGTATTGGGAAATGATCCACAATGAATTGGGGAAAAAAATGTTTAAAAGTACTTTCCCAAAAAACCCAGAGTCCTTTCTGTTGAGGATAATTCAGACTGAAATTCCCAGGTGTCAAAAAAGGTTATTTATGTATGCCACTACTGCGGCCCTTGTTTTGTTAGCCTGAAAATGGAAAACGAGCAAGGTCCCAACCAAAGAAGAATAGCAACTTAATTGACATAATATGCGCAGCTTGCAGACTTGACATATAGAATGAGAGAACAATAAGAACATACGTTTAAAGAAGATTGGAAAACGTTTATTGAATATATGGGAAATAATCGTGTACAGCTGAAAACGCTGGCAGCATTAAGATAAATTCAACAGTGTAAATGAGTTTTGATTGATGCAATAAGGGAATATTGAATGATATAGTTTTTTTAAAAAAATATGCAGGGATTTATGGTACACAAAATGAACCATGGAAAGATAAGAAGGGAAGTCATTGATATCTTAAGGTTGTAAACATGAGTACTTTAAATTGTAAAACAGAAAATTTAATAAACTTTATATACAAAGAGAGAGAGAGAGAGACAGACCTCTGCCCCAGGAGTTGGCGCCTATGCCTCATCTATGGTATTAGGTCTTTAAAAGTGGATTTAATGTTCTCTATTGGAAAACCAAACACCCTGAGCTACCCTTCTCCCCAAATGTCTGCTGATGATACAGGATTCTCCCAATTTGGGGGCTCCTCTCATATGTGTAGGAGATACACACACACACACACACAGAGTGATCTATTATTGATTGCAATCCTGATCCGTTCTCTTCCCACACCCTGCAATGCGATTACCATCCCCCCTGCCTCGCCCCACTGTTCGCTCCCTGCTCTTTTAATAGAGTAGCATCTTCAAGTGTGCAAACACCACATTAAACATGCATAAGATTGAATCAAATAAAAAACGCTTCCCTTCGAGCCGGGGCCTGCCTGATAAGCATAAAAACAACGATGCTCACCAGGCTTTGGCACATTAACACGACACATCATGAAAGATGCATTTTCTTCCCCTAAAATAAGGCTAAGCACTAATTAATGAACGTTTTTGAAACTTCCTTGCGTCTTCTTGCCGCTATTGCTGTCCTCAAAGCTGCTGCTGTCTGGAGTGACAGGCGAGGGGGATTCTCCTTCGGCAGCAGCAGGCTGCCATAGACTGCCTCAAAGTCTGCAAACAGAGCCATTCCCTGTCTAGGGTGACATTTGCCAGCAAACGAGAGTCTCTGGTTGGCTGTGGCTGGCTGCATTTGAGATGCCAGTCAGGCAGGGATGCATTTGTCAATTACATCTGCATGTGAAGTGAGCACAGGAAAAGGACCTGCCGAAAGTGTATTTTAGCCAAATATCTCAGAGCTGACTAGGGGAAGTGTGTGATACACACGCACAAGGTCCCAGATGGAAATCTCCAGCTAAAAAGGATCAGACCAGGCCCCTTGGAAGAGGGGAGAAAGGGTTAAAGTGCCTTACCTCCCACAGGTAGGGGGTGTGCCAAATTTTAGTGTTGCACAGGGCGCAGTGAAGTATGAGAGCCCAATGTCTGCCACTGCAATACTGCTGGGCTGAAGCTTGCAAGCCACACACCAAGTCTTGTTAACAACAACAACAACAACAACTTGTTTGTTTGTTTGTTTGTTTGTACATACCCTGCCCATCTGGCTGGGTTTCCCCAGCCACTCTGGGCAGCTCCCAAGAAAAGATTAAAAACATGATAAAACACCAAACATTAGAAACTTCCCTAAACAGAGGTGCCTTCAGATGTCTTCTAAAAGTCAGATAGTTGCTTATTTCCTTGACATCTGATAGGAGGGTGTTCCACAGGGCTGGTGCCACCACCAAGAAGGCCTTCTGCCTGGTTCCCTGTAACCCTACTTCTCGCAGGGAGGGAACCGCCAGAAGACCCTCGGAGCTGGACCTCAGTGTCCGGGCAGAATGATGGGGGTGGAGATGCTCCTTCAGGTATACTGGGCAGAGGCGATTTAGGGCTTTAGAGGTCAGCATCAACACTTTGAAATGTTCTTGGAAATGTACTGGGAGCCAATGTAGATCTTTCAGGACCGGTGTTATATGGTCCCAGTCACCAGTCTAGCTGCCACATTCAGGATTAATTGTAGTTTCAGATCACCTTCAAAGGTAGCCCCACGTAGAGGGCATCTTAAAAATCAAAATTAAAGGGACTCTTGCCCACATTCAAGCCAACTTGGAGCCTTAAGGTCAGCCCTGGAGGTCTGGCTGCCCTAGGCCAAAGGATGAGGGGCACAGTGGGGCACCAACCCTTTTGAGCCAGTGGGCACATTCAGAATTTTGAGCGTACTGTGGGCACCGGCCACAAAATGGCCTCCATGGGTGTGTGGCCTAACCCAAAATGGCCGTTACCAATGTAAAAGAGACAGAACCACAAAAAGGTACAGACATGCCCCAAATTATCCTCCCATTTATGTGAGGGGAGACACCCACTGTGCTTGCTCACAGAGGGAAGATTATTGTGCCCCTCAGAATAAAAGTCATAGGGGTGTCCAGTCCTGGCACCCCATGAAATGTGGGCATGTTAAAGGGGATCTGTTTAGTGTAGGAGAGGCTGAACCAGTGCAAACAGGAATGGAGCAGCAAGAATTGTAGAACCGTAGAGCTGAGAGGGACATGGGTGGCGCTGTGGGTTAAACCACAGAGCCTAGGACTTGCTGATCGGAATGTCGGCGGTTCGAATCCCCGCGACGGGGTGAGCTCCCGTTGCTCGGTCCCAGCTCCTGCCAACCTAGCAATTCGAAAGCACCTCAAAAGTGCAAGTAGATAAATAGGGACCGCTCTCCAGTGGGAAGGTAAACGGCGTTTCCGTGTGCTGCGCTCATTCGCCAGAAGCGGCTTAGTCATGCTGGCCACATGACCCAGAAGCTGTCTGCGGACAAGCGCCGGCTCCCGGCCTCTTGAGCGAGATGAGCGCGCAACCCCAGAGTCGGTCACGACTGGACCTGATGGTCAGGGGTCCCTTTACCTTTACCTTTACCTAGAGCTGGAAGGGACCACGAGGATCATCTAGTTCAACCTCCTGCGATGCAGAAATCTCTTGCCCAGTGTGGGTTCGAACCCACAGCCCTCAGATTAAGAGTCTCAGGCTCCACCGACTGAGGAGCAGTTTCTTGTGCCTTATGGGTATTTACTGAGAGCTTTCGTGGGTGCCAAAGGATTGACTGGTCAGCACCATGTTGGCGTCTCCTGATAGTAGTTGATCAAGATAACTCTCTGCATGAGCCCCTGGATTGCTGCTGCCAACTGGGCTAAATAGATAAGCGATCTGTTTAGGTTTAAGGCAGGTCTTTCTATTTCATATCCACCTGTCCCCTTTTGCTTTAAAGTATGGAATTCTTTATACATAATTGGGTAGGATTCAGGCTTCAACAAATCAGGTTGATGCTGTTACATCTGCTTTCAGCCTTGCAGAAGTTGTTGATGGTTGCTGTTTTCTAGACAGCATTTGTAAAATTCCTTGAAAAGCTGTTCGTTCACTCGGTGCGCGGAATCATTACTATGGTAACAAATGCAGAAATCTACTCAGAAGTGGCTGCCGTATGTGTAAGCCCGTGTGTGTGTTTGTGTCTCTCACATTACATCACGTGATGTTATCGCAGGGAAAAAAGTGGGTCATACATGACAAGCGCATATCAGGTAGGCTTGCAAAAGAATAAACAATGCAATAAAACCTTGGCACGCTGATTTCAGCTGACTTAGCACAGAAGAAAAATAGAAGGCAGCAATTAACGGAGGCTTTTCATTTCATAGTGGAATTCTCCCTTTCCCCCTTTACTGGCAATGGATGCCAGCCTAAGATTTGCAGAAAATAATCTATTTATCATCTATCTATCTAATGATCCTGTGTATGTTTACTCAGACATAGGTCATAGTGCATTTAGTGGAGCTTTCTCCAAAGTGGGTATAGGATTGCAACCTGAAGACTGCAATCCTATGCCCACTTACTTACTTAGGAGTAGAGATGGGGGACAGATTCAGCTTGGATTGCATTTGAAGATGAACCTCCTGAATTTAAACTTTCATGCTGTGAAAATGCTTTATATTAAAACATTTTGAAAAAAAGCATTGAATTTTGCATAGCTCACTATCGCCATCCAGTGTCACATTTGTTTATTGCACTTTCAGCAGATTTGAAATGTTTTGTTTGCAGCTGCGTAGCTGAGTCCCAAAACAAATGAGTCCTTTAAATGAGTCTGCGACGGGGTGAGCTCCCATTGTTTGGTTCCAGCTCCTGCCAACCTAGCAGTTCGAAAGCACCTCAAAGTGCAAGTAGATAAATAGGTACCGCTCCGGCGGGAAGGAAAACGGCGTTTCCGTGCGCTGCTCTGGTTTCCCAGAAGTGGCTTAGTCATGCTGGCCACATGTACTCCGGCTCCCTCGGTCAGTAAAGCGAGATGAGCGCTGCAACCCCAGAGTCGGCCACGTCTGAACCTAATGGTCAGGGGTCCCTTTACCTTTACCTTTACCTTTTTATTTTGGCCTGGCTGGAATGTGACCTTGAACTCTTATCATTCCTCTTTGCTTGGATGGATGGATGGATGGAGGATTGAGACTGGTGTTGTCTGCATGTGGAAACTACCTTACTGGACAAAGCTAGATTTTGCACTTGTTCCTCTGTCCCCTTCTGCCACTGGCTCCGCCCACCTCTGGCGTGTGGACCCTGAGAGACTGCTCAGAAGGGAATGTGGCCCTCAGACCAGGAAATGTCCCCCACCCCTGAACTTTATGCTAGCTAGCTTCTCGACAGATAGGTCACTTTTGCTTATCAGGAGAGAGAGGGGAGAAGCAGCAGAGAGGCTGGCTCAGATTTTGTTGGGCTTCAGGAAATGAACAGTTAATGCAAGTTAGTATATTACAGGGTTGTTGTTTTTAATGACTGCAGAGGTGAATAGTCAATACAGCGGTTCCTCGGTTCTCAAACATCTCCATTGAGGAACTTTTCGGACCTTGAATGCTGAAAACCCGAAAGTAAATGCTTCCGTTTTCTAACATGCCTCGGGTGTCAAACAGCTTCCACTGCATTTTTTAAAATTTTCTCAATTGATTTTGCAGATAGCCCTTACGTTCGAGAACCAAGGTACCACTGTAACTGTTTTGTTTATGAGCAGTTGGTTGTCTCTGTGAAGATTCAGATATACAGTGGTACCTCGGGTTACATACGCTTCAGGTTACATACGCTTCAGGTTACAGACTCCACTAACCCAGAAATAGTACCTCAGGTTAAGAACTTTGCTTCAGGATGAGAATAGAAGTCATGGTCCAACAGCGCGGTGGCAGCAGGAGGCCCCATTAGCTAAAGTGTGCTTCAGGTTAAGAACAGTTTCAGGTTAAGAACAAACCTCCAGAACGAATTAAGTTCTTAACCCGAGGTACCACTGTATATCTATACTAGGGGCTCGCCATCCCTGCCTATCCACTTACAGCTTTCCCCAAGTGCCACCCCCTTTTAAAGGAGCCTGGGAGGAGCTTCAGAGGGCAGTTTGGTAAAGCACTCTCTGAAGCACCTCTCCCCTCTATAAAACAGCTCACCAGGGTTGCCTGCCACTCACGCTGCTTGCCTGCCTACCTGCTGCAAAGCCACCTATTGGCAGCCACACAAACTGCAGCGTGCTGACAACCTTACATTTTTATGTATATAGGAAGATGCACTAAAAATGTTGGCTCTGTAAGAATTTTACAAGAATAGGGGTTTTACAAGAATAGGGTTATTATGATATTATCCATGGAGGCTTGTTGACAGATATGTAATATTTTTTATTGAGATAAAATATACAACAATTTTTTTAAAAAAGACATATTTCTGGAATATATAATCTGAAGTGTTATTTCTATGGTCTGAAGCTCAACATAAAAAAAAGAAGATCATGGCCACTGGTCCCATCACCTCCTGGCAAATAGAAGGGGAAGAAATGGAGGCAGTGAGAGATTTTACTTTCTTGGGCTCCATGATCACTGCAGATGGTGACAGCAGCCACGAAATTAAGAGACGCCTGCTTCTTGGGAGGAAAGCAATGACAAACCTAGACAGCATCTTAAAAAGTAGAGACATCACCTTGCCAACAAAGGTCCGCATAGTAAAAGCTATGGTCTTCCCAGTAGTGATGTATGGAAGTGAGAGCTGGACCATAAAGAAGGCAGATCGCCGAAGAATTGATTCTTTTGAATTATGGTGCTGGAGGAGACTCTTGAGAGTCCCATGGACTGCAAGAAGAACAAACCGATCCATTCTTAAGGAAATCAGCCCTGAGTGCTCACTGGAAGGACAGATCCTGAAGCTGAGACTCCAATACTTTGGCCACCTCATGAGAAGAGAAGACTCCCTGGAAAAGACCCTGATGTTGGGAAAGATGGAGGGCACAAGGAGAAGGGGACGACAGAGGACGAGATGGTTGGACAGTGTTCTCGAAGCTACAAACATGAGTCTGACCAAACTGCGGGAGGCAGTGGAAGACAGAAGTGCCTGGCGTGCTCTGGTCCATGGGGTCACGAAGAGTCGGACACGACTAAACGACTAAACAACAACAAGTATTATTTCACATGGTTTGTTTTTTTTTAAGCACCAGTAGCTATTTTGTGCTGGAAGCATTATCATTGCTTTAATTATGTTTTGTCAATAGCTCCTGAAGGAGATTTCTCCAAAATGCATTGAGCCTAATAAGCTGTGAATTACTGGAAGCACTGAAGCCTGCCTACTTTTTGGTTCTGTTTCCTCTGCCTGCTGTGGTGCAGATGATGATTTATATGTATTAGTCACTGTACTCATGAAAACGACTCAAAGTGACTTAGCGACAGATGTAACGGCAGGAGCACCAGATTGGCTCTGCTGCTGCGTTTGCACCGCACCAACCTTCATGCTGCCCCCTCTCTTCTCCCTCCCAATAAGCAGCCACCATGCATCTGCTGGGAAGCTGGTGGGAGGTATCTGCCCCACCCAGTTAGCTGCTTCTGCCTAAAATACACTTTCCTCCCTGAAGTTCTGAAAAAGTATTGCATACCTATTCTCTTCTGGGTCCCCAAAGGAGACAGGAAGTGCTGAAATGACTCTTAAAATTCTCAGGCTCATGACAATGTTTTGATAGATCCCACAAGCACCGAGGCAGCATCTGAACTTTCAGCCTTGCTTTTTTTGCAGAAATTCTGAATCCTTTGAGTATTACCCATCAGGGTTTGATCTTTCGTAACTAGCCCCTGAAGGGGGAGGAGAGGAAGTTATAGATTTTATTCAGCAGGGGAATTCAGACCGAGTGGCAAACCTTTCTCTGCTGCAGTATTTTAGGATGCTGTTTTGTCTCTTTGACGTGCCCAAATGGCCTAATGCGAAGACTGAATCCTTTTGTCAGTGCTGGGCAGCGGGCAGCAGTTGGAGGTGAATTGGGAACAAAGCCAGCAGCCAGGGTTAAAGACTAACCAAGGGCTGTATCCAGGTAAGTTTGACTCAGAGTAGACCCACTGAAATAAACAGACCAGATTTAGTCGTGTTCATTCATTTCAATACTGGTACTCTGAGTAAAACTAATAAAACATTTCCGAGCACAATGCAAAGCGTTGGTGCTGACCTTTAAAGCCCTAAACAGCCTCAGCCCAGTGTACCTGAAGGAGCGTCTCCACCCCCATCGTTCTGCTCAGACACTGAGGTCCAGCTCCGAGGGCCTTCTGGCGGTTGCCTCACTGTGAGAAATGAGGTTACAGGGAACCAGGCAGAACTTCTCAGTAGTGGCACCCGCCTGTGGAACGCCCTCCTGTCCGATGTCAAGGAAATAAACAACTATCTGACTTTTAGAAGACATCTGAAGGCAGCTCTGTTTAGTGAAGTTTTTAATGTTTCATGTTTTATTCTGTTTTTAATCTGTTGGGAGCCATGCAGAGTGGCTGAGGAAACCCAGCCAGATGGGCGGTGTGTGTGTGTGTGTGTGTGTGTGTGTGTGTGTGTGTGTGTGTGTGTTACTGGTTACAACTCTAGTGTACAAATCCATAAATAGCTTGGGACCCAAGTATCTAAAGGAGGAACTCCTCCAGTATCCACCAGTCTAGGCACTGCAATCAGATGTGGAGGCCCTTGTTCTTGGTGCCACACCTGGCTGTTGCCCAGCTGGTGTTGACCTATGACAGGGCCTTCTCAGTGGTAGTCCCCTGCTTGTGGCATGCCCTCTCTGGTGAGGCACCTCTATCTTCCTCACTATTGACTTGAAGGAGAAATATAAAGGCATTCCTCTTTACCCAGTTATTTGATTGCTGAAAAATACTGGCCACGGCAAACTTGCTTCTTTAATATGTTTTTTAGATATTGTTTTGTTGTCAAATATTTTTTTATTTTATTTTAAATTGTGTTGTTCTAAGATCTTGAAGTTTACCCCCCTGGGCTCCTTTAGGAGGAAGGGCTGGTTACAAACTTAATAAATATACCCAAGAATGGAGCTCAGAAAACCATGTTGCTTCAGCAAGGCTCAACTGTAGCAGGAAGACCGCCCCCACTTTTCCCCAATGCCTTTCTGCCCAGGAAGATCTGATGGCAAGTCTGGGTGGTTGGAGTCAATCCAGGTCCTGAGGGTTCTTTGCTGAGAGGCCACTACCTGCAGTTCAGCAGATCACCACATGGGGCAGCGGTCCACATAACTGAGCAAGCAGCATGGCACCTTTCTAGGAACACCACCAATTGGCCACAGATTAGCTTCCGTTGGGCTAAACTAGATCATAGAATTGTGGAGTTGGAAGGGACCACGAGGGTCGTCTCGTCCAAACCTCTGTAATGCAGGAATCTTTTACCCAATGTGGGGTTCAAACCCATGACTCTGAGATGAAGAGCCTCATGCTCTAACCAACGAGCTGTGAGACAATGACACTTCACAGGAAAATGCAACAGGATATGGATTGGGACTGTGGTACCAGGGAGGTGGAGTGTTGACTTCATCTGTGCCAACAGACTGTGTTTTCAAGATCTAATCAGTTTTTAGACATGCATTTGGCAGCGAACTGCACACAGTGCAAAACTACCGACAGAGTTGCACCTTGGGATGAGATGGTGTCAGGCTTCAGGGACTCAGCTACCTCCCCCGCCCCCTTTGGTGGTAGATAAGCAGAACAAAGCAAAAAGAGTCTCTTACCAGTTAGAGATTTTAATGATCACAGAGAGACAACAAAGAATCCATTCCTCATGACATACAAACTGCGGGACAAGGACAACTGTGACTTTAAGGAAGAATGGGAGCTTTTTTACAAATTATCTAAAAGGACAACAAAATGAACTGGACTCCTTGGCAGGTTTTGAATAAGCATACACAAATTTATTAGTTGATAACATGATAGATAGACAAGGCAAGGATGTGTATAATTTTATAACATGCAGAGAATAATAAGTGCAGAGAAATCAGAGACAGGAGCTGAGGGAAGTCCCTGGTGGGGTGGGGAGGGAGGGATGGAAGGGTGGGGGGGAGGGGGAAAATAATGTATGTGATTATATGATTTGATAATTTGTTATGATGAAATTATGTAATAAAAATATTTTTTTAAAAAAAGAATCCATTCCTCAGAATGAAGGTGCTCCCACTTAAGGGTTCCACCCACTTCCTCCCTAGCCACCCACCTCATTACTGCATCTTGTAACCTGATCTCTCAACCACTGTGCTTTCTGTGCCGCCACCTTATCTGCCCTCCTTGACCTTGGGCTGGTCCAGCGAATTGAGTCTGTCAGCTCTCGCTCTCCCAGTTCTCCTCCTCCTGACTGTTCACCCCCCCCCCCAGTTCTTCCCAACTTCTGTCTTCTGAACTATGTCCCTCTGCAACCATTGTTCCAAATCTATGCTGCCCCACTGCTCCTGGGGAGATTCAGGATCCTGATTAGAAGCAGGGGGAGGCAGAGGCGGAGGCTCCCACCATTCCTCCTCAGTGCCGCCCTCCCTCCGCACGGTCCCTGACAGGTGGACACAAACGCTTTGGTTCTGTGCAATAGTTTAGTTTGCTTGTCCCTGCCAATTGGAGTTGTGACCTTCTTCCCCACGGACAGTGCTGTGTGATGCTGCTTCAGTGCTTAGATTCCTGTTGTGCCCTTCCCTGCCTGTTAACTGGGATGCTTCTAAAGGAAGTGGCAGATGTTGTTTGGAGAGGGTTCCAAAGCCTCGTAATCCTTCAAGGCTCTCTGCTCCATTTCCCCAAAGAGATCCATCACGATTCTGCTTTTGGCAGCCTCTGCTTCTCATTATAGCCATCCTCTTTGATTATTTAAAGCTTTGTTTCTGAGCAGCTTCTCTTTCCGATAGTTCTTCCTGGGAAGATTTTGGCTGGGGTGGGGGGTGGGGTGGAGAGATGTGAAACATCTCAAAGCAATTTCACAATAAAATAAGTACCGTGTGTGCAACAACGACACCTGTGTGTGTGTTTTAAATTATAAATAAATAAATACAGACACACACTGGGGTGGAAATCTGCATTTAGAAGGCATGTTGAAAGAGGGACATCTTCAACAGGTGCCGAAAGGTGATGCATGTTTGATAGAGCTGGTGTAGTGGTTAGCGTGTCAGTCCAGGACCCAGGAGACCAGAGTTCAAATCCCCACTTGGCTATGAAACTGACTGGGTGACATTCAGTCTATCTAACCTACGTCACAGGGCTGTTGTTGTTTAGTTGTGTCCAACTCTTCGTGACCCCATGGACCAGAACACGCCAGGCACTCCTGTCTTCCACTGCCTCCCGCAGTCTGGTCAAACTCATGTTGGTAGCTTCGAGAACACTGTCCAACCATCTCATCCTCTGTCGTCCCCTTCTCCTTGTGCCCTCAATCTTTCCCAGCATCAGGGTCTTTTCCAGAGAGTCTTCCCTTCTCATGAGGTGGTCAAAGTATTGGAGCCTCAGCTTCACGATCTGTCCTTCCAGTGAGCACTCAGGGCTGATTTCCCTAAGAATGGAGAGGTTTGATCTTCTTGCAGTTCATGGGACTCTCAAGAGTCTCCTCCAGCACCATAATTCAAAAGCATCAATTCTTCAGCAGAAGCTGAAGCATCAGCCTTCTTTATGGTCCAGCTCTCACTTCCATACATCACTACTGGGAAAACCATAGCTTTAACTATATGGACCTTTGTTGGCAAGGTGATGTCTCTGCTTTTTAAGATGCTGTCTAGGTTTGTCATTGCTTTTTTCCACAGGGCTGTAGTAGGGATTAAATGAGGAGGGGGGAGAACCATGTAACACCACCTTGAGTTCTTGGGGGGGGGGGGAGGCGGAAGATGGGATATAAATGCAATAAATTAAAAACAGGAGTGAGCCATAAGTCAGTAACACGAAGCAAGTGGAATCAACTCTTTATTGGGGGGGGGGGAGGACAGGATCTGCACAGGTGTCAGGCCCAATGAGCGCTGCAATCCATCTTCAGTAGGTCTTGCCCCCTACGACGCAGTTGCAGAGAGTGAAAGCCCCTGCCGTCGCACAGTTGCCTAAGTCCCCTCCTCTCCAGGGTTTTCTCCAAACAAACTGAAACGGCACCTGTGTGGTGCTCATTTTTCCTGTGCCCACTTCATGCCTCTCCTGGTTCTGGGTGACTGGGGAAATTTGTTGCAGCAGGATTTGTTGTACCTCTTCACTAGCTACATAGATTTAGATAATTTATCACGGTCAAAGACCAGCTCGCATAACACAATAAAAACAGCATTCATAAAGATAAAATATACAATCAGAGCAGATTGCAGCAATAGCTCATGAGTTAAAATTGAGCTATATACATACACCCGTACAACTGAGATTTGGGCTACCATAAAAATTGACCCTGAGGCACCCCAAAGGGTGACTTCGGCATTTCCCTAATAAGCTATTTTATTCTAGAGGATGATCTGTGCCTACAAATCTGGGCGCAGAATCTGGCTACCAGCCAGGTTGTCTTGTGATCTTTGCCTAAGAGGAGAGAATTAAGTTTAGACTTGTCTGAAAGATTGGCGAGCCTCTTCAGCAAAGGATCAGTAGTGTCTCTACGAATCTCAACATAAAAAGGACATCTAAAAAATATATGTCTGAGGCTTCCTATTTCCCCTAATGGGCAGGCGCAAAGTCTCTGTGCGTACGGGACTCTTTTATAGGAGCCTTCCAGAACTGGTGAGGGCAAGGCCGAGCTTCTAGCAAGAGTGAAAGCCCTTCTTGCATAGCTAGACTTGTTTTTGTCTCTTGACTCCCCTCCTCTCCTGACTTGGCTCCAGCTCCAGCTTCTGAACTTCCCTCTAGCACAGACTCTCCCTGCTCACGAAGCCCTGTTACCTCCTCAGCTTTCGTCACCTCCTCCTCCCAGTCTTCTCCCTCTGACCACTCATTGTCACCCCCCCCCAATCCTACCAAAAAGGCTCCCTTTGCTGCTCTTAATACCATGGGTGGTTTGCAGGGAAGGAGATGGTCTTCCAGGTATTTGAGTTATTTGAGACTTTAAACTAACATGAGCACTTCGAATTGGGCCTAGAAACTAACCGGTAGCCAATGCAGCCATTTTAGAACAGGGCGTTACATGATTTCTGAAGGCAAGCCCCGCAAGCAATCTGACTGCTGCATTCTGCACCAGCTGAAGTTTCCAAGTTGTTTCCAACAATTATCCAGTCTGGAAGTACAGTGGGCAAGTCATATCTCTCCAGTGATTGTTGAATCTAGGAGCATCCCCCAAGTACCCTGCAACTGACAGACATAACAGGACATTGCAGCAGCAGTGCATCAAATCACACCTGTAATTAACATGTTACAACATATGCCCAATAGACTTGCATAGCAGCCGGAAAAAAACCCTACATAATAAGTTGGAAACCATGAAGTGAATGAAACCTATATAATGTCTTGATTCATTTCAATGGATACACTCTGAGTAAGGTTGAAGCTGGATATGGTCCATTGTGTATTCATGTGTTTCGATATTTCTTAAATAAATCACACCTATGAATGTTGATTTTATGTATTTGGATATGCTCCTGTTAAAAGCTGCTTTGAGATCTGTTGGATAGAAAATAGCCTCATAAATGGACTGACTGACTGACTGGATAATGTTCCCTCCAGAAGGCGGTCCAAAACACTGACCGCTAGAAGTGTCTGTGGAGATGGAACCCCATCAAAAGGAAAGAAAAATGAAACACAGACATCGTGTTCCTTAGCACAAGTGCCAAGCCAAAGCAATGCAATGAATGGAGATAAATGGAGCTCCCATTCATTGAAAAGTGGGCCGTGTCTATCGCTGACTCATTCTGCGATTCATTCTTAAGCAAGGGAGACATCTAGTGCTCAAAGGGTGGAGCGCACACACAAATGTTGGAAGAATGGAGCCCAAAGATGCATGGTGTGGCAGGGAAAACTTGTGAACAATTTCTCCTGTCATTCATATTCTTTTGTGAATGTGCAAATATCTACCATTCTGTTCTCTTAGTCTGCCTTATGCTTGTTCATCTTGCAGCTTTCCCATAGGCTCTGGCTTGGCAGGTCACATTGTTATCTGGCTCCACCCCACAGGCCAACTTTGACTGATTGCTGGGGCGACCCACTGCCTGTCAAACACCCAGTGTCCGGTGGGTAGGTAGTCCCACTCACTTGTCAAATCCCATTGCACAGCAATGCCCAAGTGCCTGGCAGCCAGCCGCTGAGATTAATGCATGCCCAGAGGTGTGTGCTTAGCTTGCATTGGAAACTGGGCTTTTGGTGTTGCGGCTCTGGCCCTCTGGAATAGGTTGCCAGCTGAAATGACCAGCCTACTGAAGTTTTTGTTAAGAAGGCTTTCCCAGAAATGTGACCCGGTCATATAGGGAATGTTAATTACACAAACTGTGCCCGCTAGCATATTGGCAGCCAATCCAGCTCTCTCAACAAAGGTGTTGCATGGTGTTGATGTGATGTCCCAGTCAACAACTGTTGCAGTCTGTGACAAGCTGCAGCTTCCCAGTTAAGCCCAAGGGAAGCACTACATATAGCACGTTGTAGTAGTCCAGCCTGTTAGAATTTTTGCTCCATGATTGCAGTCATGGGATTTTTGTCTATCACATGACGGTATATGTTTTGACTCCACAAAGTGATGGAGACAGGATATTTATGTTACTGTGTTCCGTGAAGTAGGACTATTGTCCTTTGTTCTTTTTCTCGTTGCTGCCTGATGCTAGAGAGAGAGGGAGCCATGTTGCAGTGCTCCATGTGTGTTTATATGTAAATAAAGTAGATTAGCCAAAATGCTGAGTTGCTGAGGTCTGTTACGCATCTGCACAGACTCTGCGGATCCCTAAGTGTGCCAGTGTTGGTTGGCATTGGTTGCTGTGATGTTTGGGCTGAAGAAAGCTTTTGAGGCTCCCAAACAATTGACCAGGAGGGAGAGAACATGCCAGTCAGGCATGTGTTTCTACCAGGGTCCTACTCAAGTGTAGGCTGAGGTTTCCAACTGGCCCACAACGGCCAAAATAAATTTGTCCAGGACAGCAAAACCCACTGGTGACCCTCTGAGGCAAGAGAGAGGGGCTGAACAGCTGCAGTTTACTCAGCCAGTGATGGCACACCTGGGAATTTATATATTTGCTCTGCATGCAAGATGTTTTGTGGAAGGATCAGGCCCATGACAGTCTTTTGTCTATCTGGTTCCCTTTGTGTAGGCCTGAAAAGAAGACTATCCACATTGAGAGACTTCCTAGCCAAGGATTGCAAAGATACGGCTTTCCTCTTATTTCATTAAACATTCCTCCTGGCAAGAGTGTTTGTTTGTTTGTGAGTTTGTTTCAGGGAAAGGCGGAAATTAAATGGGTAGCTGTCATCTGACATCTGACATTTTGTCAACTGTACAAACAAGATCCAAATAGCTCCTTGTTGATTTGTAAGACTGAAAACAAAGATGTTGTGGCCAGCTTCCAGCTTCAGGAGGCCTGATGTTGTTGACCTTGAAAGAACAGGAGCTGTTCTGACAGTTTCTTTTTATGCATTGTAAAGAGTTCTTCACAGAGGCTAGATCGACAGAGCTAAGTTTGCAAACTCCTGCAAACACCCCATCGTTCCCATGATGGTGGACCCGGGTTGCACAATGTGCCAATTAATTTAGAGATCAAATGGGGCAACCCCTAAAATATGGTTCTGACACATTCGTGGGACTCTGTAGCTATGCAGTCAACTATGTAAACGGAAAGAGAGAGACAGAGACAGAGACATGAAATCCTCAAAACATATACTTACAAAGACCTGTGATCTTCCAGGATTTACAGAATGTTATGGGAGATTAAAAAGAACCCAGAGCTGTGTGGAGGGGATTGAACTGCCCAAGCCCCTAATGGCCTTCAGAAAGCATCTTAGAAGAAGTAGCAGGCAAGGGAGATTCCTGACCCTTTAATATGCAGGGATATTTTACAAAACTGCAAAGTTTTGTAAAATTTCAGCTCAGTGATTTAATCTTAATGGTAAAGGTAAAGGGACCCCTGACCGTTAGGTCCAGTCGCGGATGACTCTGGGGTTGCGTGCTCATCTCGCTCTATAGGCCAAGGGAGCCAGAGTTTGTCCACAGACAACTTCCGGATCATGTGGCCAGCATGACTAAGCCACTTCTGGTGAACCAGAGCAGCGCACAGAAACGCCGTTTACCTTCCCCCCAGAGTGGTACCTATTTATCTACTTTGATGTGCTTTTGAACTGCTAGGTTGGCAGGAGCTGGGACCAAGCAATGGGAGCTCACCCTGTCGCGGGGACCTTCCAATCGGCAAGTCCTAGGCTCAGTGGTTTAGACCACAGCGCCACCCGTGTCCCTAATCTTAATGGTAAATACCTGCTAATTGTGATGAAGTATTTCAGCTATTTTTCTTAACAACCATTGTGCACTGCTCTGCTGTTTTTACGCCATGTCCTCGGAATATGGGCTTCCGTCCTAAGACTCGTTTCCTCATAACTTTGCTCAGAGAGTTGCATAATAAAGCACTTATCTTTATACTTGGTGCTTATTATTTTGACTGAATTGCTCTCTTGCCTGTACTCCTGCAACCCTTGGTTCCAAATCAGCAAGTTTCATCTTTTCTTTCTTTCTTTTTTAGCAGTGAATGTTCCTTTTTTCCAGGTCATTGATCTGTAAGGTTAAAAAAAAATCAGTTCTCTGGATGACTTTTTCCCTCCTTTATCTTTTCTGGGCACAACCACTGCTCATTTTGCCTTGCCTCCTCTGTTGCTAGATTGTCCTTTGCTTTCAAAAGGAAGAAAGTCAAGAGTCTTCAACTGCAAATTAATGAATCCACAGATTAATTCATGGAGGGGTTTTTTTTTTTTTAATGTCAGAGCAGGAAATAGCTTCTTGGGCCACATTCAGAATGACACTCTTACATTTTCTTTGACGTCCGTAAGGTGGATTTTAGAGGCAATCGTTCCCTCTATATAATAGCTAACTAGGGCAGTTGAGTGCCTATCAAACTGGCAGCAAAATGAGGTTCTCAGGCCTTGTGAAATGAACAGATATATACAGATCTGAAATAGAAAACTGCCCTATGCAGTGTTGAGCACAGAAAGAGAACCAAACTCATGGTCATCCAATGGAGATGAATGCTGGAAGAGTCAAGATAGATAAAAGATAGTACTTCTGCATTTAGTGTAAATCACATGGTCTACCATGGAGTGATGGTCCATCTCTAGATAGTTATACAAAAATATGGCCCTCTTCCCCTGATTGCATGGGCTTGTCTGGGAAATGAACCCTACATTCAGAGCCAGAATCTCCAACCTTTTAAGGCCATGGGCACATCTGGATTTTGAAGCAAGTCCCATTGCTTATTGCCACTTCTCACTGGCTTCTCCAAATCAGCCCATAAACACATAAACACACTTTGCTTATCCAAGGAATCCGGGTACAAGTTGCATTCGGTAAGCCGCACCTGGGCTTTGAAAAGAAGCGAAGAAGCAAAAAAGGAAGTGGGGAAGAAAGTCATCCTTCTAACTTCCTCTTTAAGCTCTATGGTTTCAGCTCAAGGGAGGAGAAGGTAACAGCCCCATCTACCACATGATGAAGGAGGTCCAAAGGCTTCAGAGGCATCAGGGTAGACCTCAAGGGCGTCAAGCCCTAAACCAAGAAGTTAAAAGTGGTATTCCCCCTTCTGGTAACCTCTTTCTGCCAAAAAGTAACTTGCACACAATTTTTTAAGGGCACCAGAACTTGCTTTATTGAGGCAGTGAGTGGTAAAACAGAGGTGGCAGAGCCTATTCTGTTTTTGTTTGTGACGGGCGTCAGAGGGAATCTCTGGTGGGTGCCTTCCTTGCTGGAAATGCACATCCCAGAATGCACTTCAAGGTCTTCTTTTGAAATGTGACATCTTTATGTTAAGTATAAACAACATTTCGACAGCTTGCAGGCTTGACAGCCATATAACATCCTCAACACAACCCTTGCTTCCTGCTACAAGGAAGTAAGTTACCAGATGGTGGCTTTCCCCCTCGGCTCTGGTACCATTTTCTTTTCTTTCTTTCTTTCCTATCTTCCTTCCTTCCTTCCTTCCTTCCTTCCTTCCTTCCTTCCTTCCTTCCTTCCTTCCTTTCTTTCTTTCTTTCTTTCTTTCTTTCTTTCTTTCGCAATGGACCTCCTATCCCTATTCTGATTGCAGCAGTACATATGGATGCCTGCCAATATGCCTGAGGAGAGGCACAGTAGACCGGCAGAGGTGGTGGTAGAAGTTACCTCTTCACTGAAGTGCCTTCTCATTTTGTGCCATTATCAAAGCAGTGTCTGGAAGTGTCCTTCTTCTAAAGTGAGATCTACCAGTGAAAATGTGGTTGCTAGATGCTTTTTATGAACATAATTAATAGAACTGAGGCAAAAGGCAAGGTAAGAAGCAGAATGTCTGGTTTGTTGGGAAGAGGAAAATGAGATCACCACTTTGCTAAAGCTACGCAGGTCTGGGTCTGGTCAGTCCTTGGACAGCTGACCATCCGGGAACCATGCCACCTTGGGTTCCATGACAGAAGGAAGGAGGGAAATAGAAGTTTCCTTTAGATACGAAGCATATTGATTGGCAATCCAAAGGCACACATGTAGAAAGGCAGAGGGGGTGGGCAAGGTCCCCCTTTAGGATTTTGGCTGAAAATGATAAAACCAAAACAAAACATGATGGTCAAGTATATCTCATGGGTTGCAGAGGAACACATGCAATAGGGATGGATGGATCTGTCAGTTTTTGTTTCCTTCTGTTTCTCAGTATTCCAGTCATACTTTCAGTTCATATCTGCAGCCATTTGCTTTTTTTAAAAAAAATCCTCATGAAAATTCAGCAGCATTTTACGTGCGAATTTACCCTAATAAACACATCCTTGTACGCAACTTTGATTAAGCCGCACGTCTTCTTTTTTGCAAACAACTCCCTAACAGAATGCATTTCTATATGCCGTTTCACTGCTGTATGTATTTCTTTGTTGCAGAACAGAGCTGCAAGATTTGAAGACATGCAAATTCCAAAGGGTAGCTGTGTTTTACCTGGCTTCTCCATTCAAAAAGTGCAAATTAAAATGCAAGCAAAATCACATTTCTCACCCCTCCCAATCCTACAAATAAAATCATTCGAAGTTCTGACTAAAGTGTGACACTTACACAATATGAGTGCCATATATATGTGTGAGATAGATAGAGCATACATTTATTTTCTTTAAAAACAAACAAAAACAAAACCCGCCATTTTAGACTACAATCCTGAAAGCACCTCCTGTGGAGTATGTCTTACTGAGCTCAGTTGAACTTGCTTCTCAGTAAGCCTGCATATTAGCAATGGGTAGGACTGGGCGATATCCGGTTTTCAACATCGTGATATATTCCCAGCTAAACATCACAATGTATACCGATATATCATGAGGTCTGAAATAAGGATGGAGCTACATAGAGGCATTGGTTGGCTTCACAGTTTTTCCCACATTGTGATTTTTGTATAACACACACACACGCACCATGATTCGCGCTAGATTGCCAGCCCAAAAGTTATGAAATCAGTTTTGGACACTACAGTGGTACTTTGGTTCTCAAACGCCTTGGTACTCAAACAACTTGGAACCCAAACAGTGCAAACCCAGAAGTAAGTGTTTCAGTTTGCGAACCTCTTTTGGAAGCCGAACGTACTCCGTTTTGAGTGTTACACTTCCGATTTGAATGCCACACTTCTGTTTTGCGTGGCACACTTCTGTTTTGAGTGTTATGCTTCCGTTTTGAGTGTTACACTGAGGTCCGTCTGTTTTTGCTATTTCTTTTGCATTTTTGTTTTTGCACCTCTTTTTTGTTTTGTTTTTGTGACAGTGTGGAACCCAGTTCAGCTACTGATTGATTGATTGATTGATTGATTGTGTGACTGCAGTACATTGTTTATTGCTTTCATTTTATGGATCAATGGTCTCGTTAGAATTTTAGGGTTACCAGATGTCCCTGGTTCCTGGGGACAGTCCTCAGATTTGCAAATCTGTCCCCGGACAAATTCCGTCCCCAGAATGTCCCCAGATTTGCAAATCTGTCCCAGGGAAATGTGGCAGCCCGGAGCCAGCCTGGTAGCGCAGTTGGCTCTGGCTGGCTTCGGGAGCTGCCCGCTGCCACTGGCTACTGCATGAACTGGGGACGTCCGGCAGTACAGATATCCTGCCCCCTTTGTTTTGACAGATCAGGGGAGGCTCGGGCGGGCAGGCGTTGCCCAGTTTTTAAAAAACTCTGCGCATTTATGTTTCACAGGGTGCGAAAGAAGGGCTTTGCACCTTTATACAATATGCATGTGTGCTTGGGCCCAGGGTCTTTTGCCTCACCATCCCCACTACTGACTCCATGTTGCTACTCAGCTTTAAAAAGAAAGAAAGAAAGAAAGAAAGAAAGAAAGAAAGAAAGAAGGATTCATTGAAAAAAAAATCTGGTAACCATACGTTAGATAGCAAAATTCATGTTACATTTCTGTTTTAGGGGTTGTTTTTAAAAGTCTGGAACAGATTAATCAATTTTGCATCACTTTCTATGGGAAACCATGCCTTGGTTTTGGAACGCTTTGGTTTTGGAACAGGCTTCTGGAACGGATTAAGTTTGAGAACCAAGGTACCACTGTATATCAATATATTGTCCAGCCCTAGCAGTGGGGAACCTTTTTCAGCTGCAGGGACACAGTCCCTCCTGGACAGCCCTTCCAGAGTCTGCATGTCTGGGGTAGCTGTGGCCAGCAGCAAAAGTGGGCATGACCAGAGGTGGAGCAGCACAATGGCTCTTACCATCTGGCAACAGGATACATTTCAGGCATGCTTCACACACGCAAGCACATCTCTTCATCTAGGCAAGCAAGAGGCATTGTGGAAGTTCTAGGGCAAAATCCAGCAAGGCAAAAGCACTTAAGGAAGGTGCGGAGCAGTCCCAAGGGCGAGACAGAGGAGATACCTGCAGGGCCACATTTGGCCCAAAGAGCTGAGGCTCCCCCACCCCTGATGCATAGGAATGCATTCTCAGTGCAGATCCAAGTCTGCTCTTTTCAGGTGACCTGGTGAAATAATCTGCAACCCAGGGCCCTAGCACAGGTGTCAACTTTTCATGCACCAGCAAAAGATACGGATTGTCCATGCAGCACCCCTGCATGGAGACGAGGGGAGGCGGACGGGAGAAGGCCAAGCCAGCAGCAGTATATGACAAACGAAGCTCCTGTTCTTCACATGGTGTACATTTTCACTGGCTCACGCAAAGGGCGCAGGAGGCGGTGATGCTCTCGGATCGTCTCGCAAGACTCCTGAGATGGCCAGAGGCAGCAGGTTTCGCAACACATTTGACGGCAGCTCCACTCGGAGCCAGAAGGTGAGGTGTCGGACATCGGGGAGAAGTCAAAATCGGCAACCTGCGTTTCGACAACGGGGAAGACAAAGCCGGTTCCAAGAATGTCTCGGGTGACAAACCAACCCTCCCCGTGAAGGCTTAGAGAAGTTTAAGTATACTTGTAAGGTTGCATTTTTGGAAAACAGCGAGATGCATTCAGTAATGCATCTAATTCTGTGAAGAATTATGTAGGGTGGCGGCTACTGTGCTGGATTCGAAACCTGGGAGACCAGGGTTCAAATCCCCACTCGGCCATGAAGCTCACTGGTGACCTTGGTCCAGTCACTGCCTCTCAGCCTGGCCTGACTCACTGTTGGTGGGGAGTGTTAGGATTCTTGCTCTGTGTTTGCAGTCATGAGATTGTTGTCTATCACATGACGGTGTATGTTTTCATTCCACAGAGTGGGAAGTGACGGAGACAGGATGTTTTGTACTACTGTGCTCCGGAACGTAGGACTATTGTCCTTTGTTCTTTCTCTCTTTGCTCTCTGATGGGAAAGAGGAAGGAGCTAAGTCAGAATGCTCCAAGTGTATTATATGTAAGTAAAAGTAGGTGTGATGGCCTGGGAATCCAATTCAGAGGCTGAACCGGAGGAACCCCAGCCTGCACAGGAGTCTCCGCCTCCAGGGCCGGCTGAACTGGGGCAGGGCCTTGATTCTGAAGCGCCTGCGCCTGTGCCGGATCCTCAGGAGCAGGCACTAGGTGAATCCACTCTGGCTCTGGAGGTGGTTGAGGACTCAGTGCCTACAGGTGAGTCTCCCCCTGGGCCCAGTAACCCTCCAGCCTCTCCTGAGCTGCAGAGGCTCAGGGCAGAGAGGCGGAGGGAACTGGTTTCTCCCAGGAGGAGTGCTCGCCTTAAGGCCAGGAGAGGCGGGTCTCCTGGGGGCCGGGGCCGCCCCTGGCCTCAGAGAAGATAAAGGCCAGTCAGCCCGGTCCCAGGTTGCGGGAGCAACGTCGTTGAAGAGCTGTTTCGGCCAGCATCCAGTCCTGTTTCCCCCAGAGTTCCTGTCCTTGCCCGGCTTCCCTCTGTGGACCCCGCTTCGCCCGAGGAGGACTGTCTGCCGACCCTCGACTCAGGTCCTGGACCTCGCCCCACGGTAACCTCCCCCCTGGACCAGCACAGTAGATTAGTCAAAATGCTGTGCTACTGAGTTCTGTTACCCAAACTGCCAATACTTTGCAGGATCGTAAGTGTGCCAATGTCTGTTGGCATTGGTTGCTGTGACGTTCAGGCTGAAGAAAGCTTTTGAAGCTCCCGACAGACCAGGAGGGAGAGAACATGCCAGTCAGGCATGTGTCTCTGCCAGGGTCCTACATGAGAGTAGGACGATCCTAACGGGGGAACATCCAGGAACATGGGGTGTCAGGACCACAGTATCTAGCAGTGCTCAAGGGTCAGAGTCAGGGGCTGCAGAGTCTCCAGCTATGGAGTCATAGCCAAGAGCCAAGAGCCTGGGACTGATAAACAGCAGCCCATGGGAGCACCCTCTCATGCCTGAGCCAGGACCTTTGAGGGGGTGTTTCCCCAAGCTTGGGAAGCCAAATGCCTCCCAGCGCACATCAGTTGGGTGGCGCATAGCCATAGAAGGCTATGGAGTGGAGGAGGAATGACCTGTCTTCAGGCCAGAGGGTTGGCCCCTTTAAGACACGAAGAGGGTGGGGCCTAGAGGAGGTGGTCTGGGGGGCAGATGCTTTAAAAGGCTCAGTCTCTTCTCAGCCTTTGGAGCTAGCCTGGGGTCATACACAGTGTGACCTGGCTGCCTGCTCTGTGGGATCTGGCCTCGGACCTGAACATGATTCGAGGAATGGAACAGAGTGGCAGGAATCCTGAACAGCTGTGCTCCACAAGGCAACATTTCATTGCAGGCCCCGGTTGTGATGCAAGTAAGATTAAATTCGGTTTGGGTTCCTCGGCCCCCAATGTGAACATAGCAGCCTTTACGGAAGTACCTCCACAAGATCCTTTTGCTGTGTGCTGCTCCGGAACGTCACGTAGGCAGCTAATCCCAGCATGGCTGATAGAAGAGTGATGCAAAGCTGGGTGGATGCCTGGAGAAGAGGAGAAGGAGAGTGCTTAGATTGGAAATCTCACAGGAAACATCTCAACGCCTTTGTACGAATCTAAGGTGTGTGACCACATTTGGGCTTTTATGTCCAGCTCCTGTTGCCACAACTCAAAAAGGAGCAGCGTGGAAATTTTTTTTCCAGCCTGAGGGCCGCATTGCCTTCTGGGAACCTTCTGAGGGCCACGTGCCAGTGGGGGGGCGGGGCCAGATGCCAGAGTGGGTGGAGCAACCTATGCACATTTTACTTTGGTGCAGCAGGGCGAGTTTCCACACACATTCACACGCCCTTCTCTAGCTGCCGTCCAGAGAAGCGTAATCGGAATTCAGTGAGGAATTCCAGGTAGACAAAAATGCTCAGGGTATGAAGCAGGGCTTGTGGTTAGAGTTCTGAGGAGTCAGGTAGAGAGGCATGGAGGCCACATTGGTCCCTGGGCCTGAGGGTTCCTTGCACTCCTGTTGTAGATCTGGGAAAGGTGTAGGAAAGGGGAACCAAAATGGTTGGGTGGTTAGAGCAACTCCCTCCCTAGGAAAGCTTACGGAATTACAGTGGAACCTCGGGTTGTGGACATAATCCATGATGGAGGCACTTCCGCAACCTGCAGCATTCACACCCTGAAGCTCCATGCCTGCGCAGGCATGATTTAGCGCTTCTGCGCGAGAGGCGAAACCCGGAAGTAGCCTATAAGAAAACTTGCGGAAGGGAAGGGCGGAAGTCAATGGCTCTATGGATCATAAAGTAGGATATATGTACCCGTAATATGTAATAAGATTTGATGTTTTTGTTGGTTGGTGTTGGTATTCTTAAATCTCAATAAAAAACATTTTTTTGGGGGGGAAAAGAAACCCGGAAGTAGCCTTTTCCGGTACTTCTGGGTTTCCCGTGGTCCTCAGCCCACAAACATGTAACCTGAAGCGGCCGTAACATGAGGTATGACTGTGGTGGCTTTGTACTTGAGGGGGAAAAAAGGGGAAAGTGTGTGTGTGTGAGAGAGAGAGAGAGGCGGGGAGGGAGGGAGGGAGAGAGAGATAGAGAGGTGTGTGTAGGATTATGCAAGGGGTGGGAGAAGTGGATAAACTTAAGCCCCTTTTCTCATAATATTGGAACCCAATGGGGTCACCCAATTACGCTGATCACTCCTGTGCAGGAGGAGAAAAAGGTGAAGGAATGTAAAGGGCCCAGTCATAATGGAGCAAGGAGAACTGGTGCACACACCAAAACTTATACAGCAGAAAATACTATTTACCATATTTTTCGCCCTATAAGACGCACTTTTCCCCCTCCAAAAATGAAGGGGAAATGTGTGTGCGTCTTATGGGGCGAATGCAGGCTCCTTGGCTTCAGCAATAGCAACGCGAAGCCTCCGAAGCCTGCACTCCGGAGGCTTCGCGTTGCTTCTGCTGAAGCCAGGAGAGTCTGCTCTTTGAGGCTGGCGGTGGGGGAAAGCAGCGCTTCCCCCATCGCCAGCCCCAGAGGATGGGGGGCAGCGGGAAGGCGCGCGAAGCCTTCCTGCTACTCTCCAACCCGGCTTGGAGGCTGGCGGTGGGGAAAGCAGGCTTTTCCCCAAGGAGGGAGAAGGGACGGACTGGCGGAGTCCGTCCCTTCTCCCTCCTGTGGGCTTTTGCGGGAGATGGGGGAATTCCCCCACCTCCCGCAAAAGCAGGCAAAAGCCGTGCACTCTTTAAAGCGGCTGTGTAGCTTCTGCTGGCTTTTCTAGGAGGTGGGGGAATTCCCCCACCTCGCAGAAAAGCCGGCAAGAGCCGCGCAGCCTTTAAAGAGCGCGCAGCTCTTGGGGGCTTTTCCCCAAGGAGGGAGAAGGGACTGACTGGCCATTTCAGTCCCTTCTCCCTCCTGGTCGAAAAGCCCGCAGGAGTCACGTGCGGCTCCCGTGGGCTTTTGCGGGAGGTGGGGGAATTACGCCACCTCCCGCAAAAGCAGGAAGAAGGTCTTGGAGTAGTGCACAGGCTGCGTGCAGCCTGTCCGCTGCTCCCAGAGCTGCGGGGGGGGGGGATCATATTTTTTCCCTTGATTTCCCCCCCTGAAAACTCGGTGCGTCCTATGGGCCGGTGCGTCCTATAGGGCGAAAAATACGGTATAATCTATTGGACTCCCTATCTAATGTAGCTCTTTGTTGGAGATGTGTAATATGGACAATGCTTCCTTGAAACACATGCTTTTACTGTGTCCCACACTAAGTTTGGGGAGAAGGTGCTGCTCAACAGAAGCAAGACACTACAGGAAAATTTAAGATTTTCAGAAGTGAATAGGCTCTTGAACTATATACCCATTGTATGGAAACTGACAACAATTGACAGCGAAAATGGGTTCTAGGCACCCTAATGGTGGCCAAGAGACTTTTTATAAATGAAATTCTCCTAATATATGTGTGTGTGTGTGTGTGTACACACACACACACACACACACACACACACACACATATATGTGCTTTCCAACTGTGGAGTAGCTTTTCTCCTAACTCTCACCTGACGGCCTCACTTGAATCTCCTGGTACGACTGCAACATGTTGACCCCATTCTCCACTCGCACGCTAAGGCAGTACTGCCCAGCATCCTTGAAGACGTGGCTCAGATTGTAGTGCGTAGCGTTCATCGCCACCAGGTGGCAGTGGTCCCTGTCGAGCGGAACGCATTCGGTCTTGATTAACCAGCAGAAGTGGAGAGGCAGGCTGGGAAGAAAGAAGGACAAAAGCTCTATTCTGCTTTAGGTGGCTGGCGCTGAATTTTCTGAGTGCCAACTCAGAATCAAGCTGAAATGGGACTTTATCCCAGGTAGGGATAAAGGATAAATTTCTTTTTTTTTTTTTTTTTTTTTTTAAATATTTATTTATACAACAAGAAAAAACAAGAAAACACACACACAAAAAACCCCCCCCCACAAGTATCAAATTACACACAAATTACAAAAATAACCATAGACGCGTAATTTTCTTGACAAACAATAAAACATCTATTGGTCTTAACACTAAAGACCCAACTTCCCGTCTATTCCATATTTCAAGTTCAAATTACTTATTGCCAATACACATTTTTTTTCATAATTAAACTTATTCTCAATAAATCTAATTTCTTCTCTCTACCTAGCAACTATTACTGAAGTTCCTCGAATGCTGCAACAGAATTTAAACTACTATATTTGTTTTTCAGATATTCTTTGAAAACCTCCCATTTAGAAACAAATTCCTGTTTGGATTTATTCTTTATTTTTTCTGATAAACCATCTAATTCGGCATATTCTGTCAGCTTTTGGATCCAATCTTGTATAGAGGGGATTTCATTACTCTTCCATTTTGCTGCGATCAAAACTCTTGCTGCCGCCGTCGCATATAAAAAGATACCCTTCCTCTTTTGTGGAATATCCAAATCTGTTATTCCCAGGAGGTAGGCCTCTGGTTTTTTATTGAATGAGATCTTTAGAATTTTTTGCAGTTCTGCGTGTATACTCTCCCAGAATACCTGTATTTTCCTACATGTCCACCACATATGGTAGAATGTTCCTGAGTCTCCGCATCTCCAACAATTGCTTGACACATTTTTATACATTTTTGAGAGTTTCCATGGTGTTAGATACCATCGATGTTGCATTTTTTGAAAGTTCTCTCTAATCGTGTAACAATTTGTGAATTTCCAGTTGATCTTCCATAAATTTTCCCATTGGGCCATGGTTATTGAATGGCCAAAATGGGACTTTATCCCAGGTAGGGATAAAGGATAAATTTCATTCCGCTCCCATTTCAAGACAAGCCTACCAAACGGGGAGTTTCCAAAACAACGCGTGAACCGAAACACTGGGATCTTTTGACATGTGCTGACTCGATTTTCCAATGCAGCACTCCAGCCAAGTAAAATGTGTACAAAAATGTACACACTAGGGTGGAGTATGCATTTTAATGTGTACATTAGTGGAAAATGTGCATATTATTATTATTATTATTATTATTATTTCTTATTAATTGAATTTATATACTGCCCTATACCCGGAGGTCTCAGGCTAGTTCACAGAAAAGATCACAATATATAAAATCAAAATAAAAACAATAACCTAAATAACAACCCCCTCCCAAATAGCCACATTTTAAAAGAGTATAGGATGTCAATCAGGTCAACCAAAGGCCTGGTTAAAAAGGAACATTTTTGCCTGGTACCTAAAGGTGTACAATGAAGACGCCAGGTGAACTTCCCTGGGAAGGGCATTCCACAGATGGGGAGCCACTACAGAGAAGGCCCCGTTCTCGTGTTGCCACCCTCCGGACCTCTCAAGGAGGGGGCACATGAAGGAGGGCGTCAGAAGATGATCCCACCTGGTTGGCCACTGTGAGAACAGGATCCTGGACCAGATGGGCCATTGGCTTGTTCCAGCAGAGCTCTTGTTATGTTCCCCTACGCACACATTCTACTACGTATTTTCTTGCCTCTGCCAAAGCAGAAGCGTGACAACCTGGCTGGCAGTGCAAATGGATAAGAGAGCCAAAAACAGCCGCCGCTCCAGATTCATTAGCTCAGCGACTGTTTTGAGAGATGATGTGGCAGATATTGGCCGGCAATGTGACTGTTGTGTCTTGAAGAAGAGTCAACAACAGACCTTTGTCCTGCTGCGTTTCGGGACAGATTCCTGCTCTTTGGACCTCCGTACAGACAACAAACACCAGCTACCTCATCCTTCAGAGGTTAGCTGCTTGCTTCTCCCTGCTGCCCGGGGCTTAGTCTACCCAGTGATATCAATGCACTTGGCCGTGTTTACTTCTGATCTAATAATCCCTTGATTTCATAGAGCTGAAAGGGACCTCTGAGGGCCATCCAGTCCAACCCCCTTGCAATGCAAGAATCTCAGCTAAAGAATCCATGACAAATGGCCATGCAACCTCTGCTTAATAACCTCCAAGGACGGAGAGCCCACCACCTCTCGAGGGAGACTGTTCCATTCTCGGACAGCTCTAATTCTCAGAAAGTTCATCCTGGTGTTTAGTCAGAACCCCCATTGTTCTACCCGGACACTGAGGGCCTTCTGGCGGTTCCCTCACTGCGAGAAGCCAAGTTACAGGGAACCAGGCAGAGGGCCTTCTCGGTAGTGGCACCTGCCCTGTGGAACGCCCTCCCACCAGATGTCAACGAGAACAACTACCAGACTTTTAGAAGACATCTGAAGGCAGCCCTGTTTAGGGAAGCTTTTAATGTTTGATGCATTACTGTATTTTAATATTTTGTTGGAAGCAGCCCAGAGTGGCTGGGGAAGCCCAGCCAGATGGGCGGGGTATAAATAACCAATTATTACAGTGGTGCCTTGCAAGACGAAATTAATCTGTTCCGCGAGTCTCTTTGTCTAGCGGTTTTTTCATCTTGCAAAGCAAGCCCATTGACGGCTTAGCGGCTTAGCGCTATTAGCGGCTTTTAGCAGCTTATCGGCTTATCGGATAAGCGGCTTAGCGGCTTAGAAAAAGGGGTGGGGAAAGGGGGGAAAAAACGCAGGAACTCGCAAGACATTTTCGTCTTGCAAAGCAAGCCCATAGGGAAATTCGTTTTGCGAAGCGCCTCCAAAACGGAAAACCCTTTCGTCTAGCGGGTTTTCCATCTTGCGAGGCATTCGTCTTGCGGGGCACCACTGTATTATTATAGTTGGAAACTCCTTTCTTGTAACTTGAATCCTTGGGTCCAGGCACCAAATCCAGCCTCCCAAGACTTTCTGTCTGGTGCTTGGGATGCTCCTCAAACCAGAGAATTCCTTAAGAGACAAGTGATAGACATTTCAGCTCCTGTTTCCTATGCCTTCAGAAGGTGCCTGTTGTCCTAGGAAACCCCAAAGGAGAATGCAAATAGCAGATCAGAAGGGAAAGTAGAATGATTGATATAGGTGTTTCTGGCTGCTTACCTGCCTTGGATATGCAGCGATAAATTTAAGTTTTCCATCACATGAGCCTCTGTGGATCCGACAATGTTAATACCCCTGACAGCATCTGAGGTAGAGAGGTTAAGAACCGTAAGTTTGTGCTTTGAAGGAAGAGCATTCGGTGCTGGTCTTAATGTAATTAGTATTTTGGGCGAATCTGAGAGGGATAACATTGGAAGCACAACAGCGGGGATCATTCGGTTGGCAACTTAAGGGTTAATCCTGTTGCCAACAGAATTTGGTTTAAGCTGTGCACAGCCACCTATGCACAACCCGTATATCTGCAAACAAATGCAAATACTCCAAAATGTGCCACAGACCTCCTTACAAAGGGAACCCAACCTCCCTGCTCAGCAAAGTGAGCACAGTTAAGCATGTGCAAAGTGCTTTTCTCACATCTCAACCAGATCCTCACAGCTGAGATGAGGGGAAGAATGCCCAGGCTAAAGAATGTTTTTTTTCCTTCCCGGTGGGCCTGAGCTTAGACACGCTTTATATTAGCGATGGGCAGAGATAACTGGAATCCAGCAAGCGAGAACATCTGAGGCCAGTTTGGGAAGGACAACACACAAACATTGTGTCTTTCAATCTCTGCCAAGCTAGACTGGTGACAGGGAGCGGCCGCCGAGACCATATAACACTGGTCCTGAAAGACCTACATTGGCTCCCAGTACATTTCCGAGCACAATTCAAAGTGTTGGTGCTGACCTTGAAAGCCCTAAACGGCCTTGGCCCAGTATACCTGAAGGAGCATCTCCACCCACATCGTTCAGCCTGGACACTGAGGTCCAGCTCCGAGGGCCTTCTTGCAGTTCCCTCCTTGTGAGAAGTGAGGTTCCAGGGAACCAGGCAGAGGGCCTTCTCGGTAGTGGCGCCCGCCCTGTGGAACAGCCTCCCACCAGATGTCAAGGAAATAAACAATCTGACTTTTAGAAGACATCTGAAGGCAGCCCTGTTTAGGGAAGTTTTAAATGTTTGATCTTCTATCGTGTTTTTATTGTTCTGTTGGGAGCTGCCCAGAGTGGCTGGCGAAACCCAGCCAGATGGGCGGGGTATAAATAAAAAAATATGATGGTGATGATTTCTGAACCAACCCGGCATTACACTGAATGCTGCAGACTGTTCCTGTTGCATAGCCTACTCAAGAGTCTGTAGCTGCCCTGCCAATTTCAGGCTGCCCTCGGCCAGCTCCTCTTGTCTGACCTCTTACAACAGTGGTCCTACCTGCCGACTTCCTCCTCTGCCTCAGTGTCGCCCTGGTAGAACTCCGCAGGGAGGAGGGGGATGGGGACAAAAATAGAATTTGTTGGCTCTGGCTCTGTTCACTGCTGGTTTCCCTGCCTTTTGTGCTGCCAATCCCAAGAGGCATCAGTGATCACTGATCTGTAGGAAAGGAGACCAAACTGACTTGGGTGGTGTTTGTGTGTGGATCAGATTTCCTGAACTTGTGTTCCTCACAGACCAAAAGGGATGCTGAGCATAGCACTAGGCTGTGCCTAGCTTTTCCCTGCCATTACCCATCAATTCCAACGCAGCAGAAAAATGCCCTGTTTTCTGGACCATCTTTCTTTGTTGCTCCATCCTGCTCCCATCTTGTCTCCATTCTGCTGCCACCTCCAGGTGCACGGTGCAAACCCCAACAGTAGGGTAATTGTGGTAGACGGTGGGGTATTCTGTTGTCATCTCGGTTCTGCAGGTGATGGGGAAACAGTGGAAATCAATTGTGTTTGTGTAGGCATATTATTTGATGGTTTCATTCATGAATTGCTTCCTATGCATCTTTAACATCTGCGTAAGAAGAGACTATGCACCATCTGGACTGTTGCATGGATTCAGTGGTGGACTGGATCAGAGCCAATAAACTGTGTTTGAACCCTAAGGATAAGAGATGAGCCTCCTGGATCAGGCCAATAACTTATCCAGCATCCTTTTCTCCCAGTGGCCAACCTGTGAGAAACCCTCAAGCAGGATCTGAACATACAAGGACCCTCCCATCCTCTGGCCTCCAGCAGCTGGTATTCAGAAGCATTAGGGTCCCTAGCTGTGGAGGCTGAGCATAGCCAGCATGGCTAGTGGTCAAAGGCACTGTGGTTGAGTGGCTTTTATGTCAAAGAAATTGGCCAGCCATCTATTCTAGACATGTTCCAACCCCTCTGAAATGAAGATCTAGGGCTAGGACTGGGAGATATATCAATATATCATTCAAAACTGTTTTGAAGTCCATATGTACTGTGCTATTGGTTTCATAATTTTTGACCTGGCAATATATTGCGTATCATGATGTATGTGTGTGCTATGCAAAAATCACGATACAGGAAAAACCGTGAAGCCAGCCAAAGCCTCTTCATAGCTGTATTCTTATTTCAGATATCGTGATATATCAGTATAACATAATGTTTAGCTGGTGATATATTGCAATGTTGAAAACCAGATATCAGTTACGACTGTTCTTTGCTAGGGATAGTCTAGTCACAGTGATTCATGCCTGGTAACCTCAATTCTCCATAACTGCAATGCAATGCTCTATGTGTGGTTATCATTCAGCGTGATCTCAGAGGTCCACCTGTTGGGAAATGATGTTTGTGGTGGTGGGGGGGGGTCTGTTGGTAAGGATATATTAGTACGGGCATATAAATAATGGTCTCTGCTAAAATCTGTATAAATAAAGGGAGGGAAAGAAAAAATAGGGACATACCCATCTCCAAAATCCCATTTGTAAGTGAATGAAGCTGACTCGAAATAATTACTTGGGTCATGAAGTAAGAATGATACCCGGGTCAGGGCGCCTGTTGGAGATCGGGAGTCAAGTTTGTCAAATACCTCATGGTCCTCTGTTTGGGTAATGGACAAATTCCCTACTATAAACTCTGTTGGGGGGAAAAATACAAAGAATATTATTTAGTCATCTGAAGCTCTCTCAAAGACCTTCCCATCTAATGAGAAAATCTCTCGTTTACTCTTTTTGAGGATAGGCAAATACTGGGATTTCCCCAGCTTTGATCAAGTTTAATTGGTACATGGTATCAACTAAAACTTTAAGTTGCTCATCAGGGGGAAGTACATTTTAATGGAGCAAAAAAATAAAAAAGAGCATTGGCTGAGACTAAAAAGTTGGCAGAATGGAAGCCAACCGCAATAAGTAGCTGCACAGACCCGTTCTATCTCTCTGTCCACCCTTCCTCTTAGAAAGGAAGGAATATAAGAGGACTTCCTGTTCCAGCTGAGCGTTGCTTATCCAACAGCGTCATCCTTAGCTTGGCTGTGTCTCCAAACTTGGCTATGCAGTATTTTAGTCCTGACTTATGGCTTGCTGCTTCTTTGTTCACCCTGTGGTTCTTGTGCGGTCTTTACCACTGGTTGGTCCCATGATCCCTGGCTCAGCCCAGCCAAGGCCTGGCAATGGCAGAGGACTCTCATCAATTATGTGGGTGAGCAACAGAGATGAGCTTTGGAGTTGTATTGAGAAAGTATTTTTTGTGAAAAGGCAATGGTCACAGGGGAAGGCTGTCCCAGAGCCAGGAAGGACTGGGAGGTGTCTGAGAAGTGATGAGCCTAGGAGAACCAGCACTGCAAAGTTCTTGGATGTACTGGGAGTTCAACATGGCCAGTGGCTTCCCAGATCCAGCCACTGCCATCAAGGAAACCCTAGTCAGGTGAGTCATGGACAGGTAGCCAAGGTCACAGGCAAGGGTGGAGAGTCCACCACAGATATTGCCTCCCTTCAACCTAGAGGTGGCCCTGTAGGAGATCTTCAGAAGCACTGTATGAGACCCCCTTCTCTTACATAATAAAATATGCACATTTTACCTGACACCTCTAACACCGTTAGGTTTCTTGCAATGGTCTGACAGAGCCAGCAGTCTGTGTGCGTCACCTGAACGGAAACAGGAAAGACTCCAGGAAATGGGCTGGTCACTATAATTGTGGAGTGCGCGCCATGCTCGGAGCTCTCTACCAAAGTCAAAGGGGCATAAACCCAGCTGAAATGGTACTTCCAGTCACTAACGGGTGAGTTGCCTCCATCCTTCATACGCAACGTGGAATGAATCGTAGCCTGTGCTTCTGTCGTGATGGGGCCGTCATTGGTAATGTCCAAGTCATACAGGACTGAAGAAATAAAATCAATGTATACGATTTGAGAAATTCACAGTGCAATCCTAACCATACTGACTTAGAAGTAAATTTAAGCCCTGTTGAATTCAGTGGGATCCCAGGTAAGACTATTGCTATGGCAATAACAAAGCGAGGACCACTATCTGTTTTCATTTCCTAGGACCTAGGCACACCATAGAGGAGCTCATAGTTGCTGTGGTCCCCTGTGGCTCAGATGCACAGCTCATATCTACAAGGAGCTGTGTACTCAGCATTGCGGGCCCAGTTTTGCAAAACTTCCGCCCTGCAGCAAACAAATAGGACCCTTCCCTGTTGAACTCCCAGGGCTTGGGGAAGGCTTTATGATTATTATTATTTCAGCAGGAATTTGAAGTTTTTCTTTCTCCTAGTTTTACTCTTACTTTTAAGCGAATTTTATGATGCATGCTTTATCCCTACTGAATGCTGCTTATGCAATATGGCATTAAGCTGTGCATATACTGCGGTCATACCTTGGTTCTCGAACGCCTTGGTACTTGGGACGTTTTGGCTCCCGAACGCCAAAAACCAGGAAGTAAGCGTTCTGGTTTTCAAACGTTTTTCGGAAGCTGAACATCCAACACAGCTTCTGCTGAAGTGCAAGAAGCTCCTGCAGCTAATCAGAAGCTGCGCCTTGGTTTTCGAATGGTTTCAGGAGTCGAACGGACTCCAGGAATGGATTAAGTTCAAGAACCAAGGTTCCACTGTATTTAAATAAATGAATGGTAGATTTTTCTTCTGACCCCAAAATATTTTCTGGGCAGGTGACAACTTGAGAATGAGCAACACTGGTTAGACATTAGTCGGATGGATTCATCTTGCTTTAAAACTGCAAATGATAAATGCGACTTACAGTACTTCGAGCCTGGTGTTAATTTTGTGTTGATACTGATCTGGACATCTGGAGCGCTTTTATTAACTTAGATGTTAACCTTAAGACATATGTGCTGATGACTATTTTACCTGTAATGTGAATGAATGGTGGGGTTTTTTTTTTGGTTGCTATGGATATTATTTCTATATTATTTCTGTTTTTTATTGCCTTTAATTCTCCCCCCCCCTTTCTGCCTTCCTTTTCTTTGTTAAATGTTAATAATAAAAAATGATAAATGTGATCCTTGAGCTTACAAGACCTTCCACAAAATGTTCTTCTGGAGACCAGCAGGCCAGTTCTTTGACTCAGCAGCAGTGGCGTAGCGTGGGGGGTGCAGGGGGGGCCGGCCGCACCGAGCACAACATCTGGGGGGAGCACGCTTGCCACTTCCGGAGTCGCTGAAGAGCCTCGGGCGCAGGCTGTAGCAGAGCCCCATGTCTCGCGGAACCGACGAGCTGTGCGCGCGTCCGGGCTGAAGGCGTCCAGCAGGCAGCGGCTCTCAGCCCTCGCCGTGGTCCCCGCGCGTCAGGGCCGCAGAGGGCGCACCAGGCAGCCCCTCCTCACAGCCCCGCCACCGCCACCGCTGCTGCAGCTGCTGGGCCATGTTGCATTTTCCTCGCCTCTCTGCCCTCCTCCTCCGGGCAAGCGGCATCGTTTGGGCGGCAGCGCCAGCGGCAACTCGCCTCAGATCACCTGACATGGACCCGCCGCCACCGCCGTGGCTACCTTACCGTAAATACCCCAGCCCAGGCAACAGCAAGAAGAAGCTGGCAGCGGCGGCAGGTTAGCGGTTAGGGGCGCAAATTACTTGCCTTGCCCCGGGTGCTGACAACCCACGCTACGCCGCTGCTCAGCAGAGTTTTCTCTCTCACCTAAGGAGAAATACACTGTACCACATTGCCTGGATTCCTAATGTTCCTTTACCCTGCCATAACTGATGACAAATGTTAACACACCAGTGTGATGAACAAATCCAGGAGTGTGATAAATCGCAAGCTATTTAAAGCCAGCTCTTCGAGAAACTGTACTTTCTCCTGCCACTTGATTCCAAACCTTGGAGGGTAAAAAATGGGCAGGGAACGTAACATATTGGTATATGGTATATGGATGATTTTTGTTGATTTTATTATTACCGTATTTTTCTGTGTATAACACACCCCTGTATATAATACACCCACTTTTTTGGGGGGGGACACTCCAAATTAAGAAAATGGGGGGGGGATACACTATCCATGTATAAGACGCCCCCAATTTTTAACATAACTTTAAAAAAATAATAATCCTAGTCTTATACACGGGAAAGTACGGTATATTTTTTATACTGCCTTGACATAGTTTGAAGATGGGAATTATAATATCTACATGGTGCCTAGGGAACAACTTGCACCTTAATATCAGCAAGACAAAGGAGATGGTGTTGGACTTTCGGAGGAAGAGAGGAGAACTAGCCCCACTGTACATCAGGGAGGGCTGTGTGGAGAGAGTCTCTTCCTTTAAATTCCTAGGAGTTTATCTCAGTGAAGACCTTACTTGGAAAATCAATACAACCCAGGTGGTTAAGAAAGCCCAACAGAGACTCCATCTCCTCAGAGTATTGTGGAAGAACAATGTCAATCAACATCTGATGATCTCCTTCTACCGGTCCACAATAGAAAGTGTCCTTTCATACAGCATCACGGTGTGGTACGCTGTTTTGACATCAACTGATAGGAAGTGCCCACAGAGGGTGGTGAATACAGCACAATATATTATGGGCTGTCCCGTGAATCCGCTGGATGAAATAGCAGAAGAAAGTTGCCTCAGGAGAGTGAGGAAAATTCTCAGGGATGATTCACACCCTGGCTGGCACTTTCTGGATCTCCTGCCCTTGGGCAGAAGATATAGAAGCATGATTAGTCTCACCAACAGGGTAAAGAACAGCTTCTATCCATGGGCTGTTAGGCTGCTGAATGAAAAGATAACAACAGAGAAATTGACTTTTGGGTTTGGTGAGTGTGCGTCAGTAAACGAGGGGAATTAAGACTAAGAGAGCTGAGTGGGGGGTGCTTGTGTAATCTCGCTGTATACAAGTTGTACAAGTGTCAATAAAGTATTTCAATTTCAATAAACACATGAATAAATAAAATGAATATTGGACCACTATTTCCCCTGTCCTCTGTGCATCGGAGGCAGGGCACACATTTTCCAGCCTGAGGGCCACATTCCCCCATACATAACCATGTGGGTGCCACACGTCAATGGTGGACGGGGCCAGATGCCAACATGGGCAGAGCAAATTGATGTGATAGTCACCTTCGTACAATAGATTACATACCAGCCATGCAAAAGCCAGAGGTGTGTTCTCTCTCTCTCTCTCTCTCTCTCTCTCTCTCTCTCTCACACACACACACACACACACACAAACACACAACCTCTCTTTGGCTTCCTTCCAGGCAAGAGAGAGCCACCACAATTCACGGACACAGTCCAGCCAGGTGAAAACATTCAAGGGTGTGGGACCTGTCGGAGTGGGTGTAGCCCATGAAGAATTCCAAGGGCCACAGAGAGAGGCTTCAAGGGCCGTATTTGACCCCAGAGCTTTATCAGAGCAATATCCTGCTGGCCTTAATAGTGATGACTTTGGAAAAGAAACGCAACATCTGCCCTCTGTACGTAAAGCAAATTTTGCAACTGTAGAGTTAGAGCCATTAGATCTGTTCAGCGTGTTAACCGAGTACGGACTTGGTGACCGGGCTGTTTCCAAATGTTTGCCTTAGCTTAAGAATACTATTAACAATTCCAGCAGCAGCAGCAGCAGCTTCTGGAAAGAGGTCATTTAACAAAAAGCAAGCTAATAAAGAGTTACAATCAGGAACATCTTGTGGATTTGGCCGGGCTACTGAACCAAACAAACATTGCCAGGACAATCAATTTTCACGTGGTGACTGGAAATTTTTTCCACAAAAGGCCAGAAAAGCATTTTTTAAAAAGTAAATAGTAAGTTTATCTACCTTTCTAAAACTAATACTAATGTCTTCTCATGGCCTGATCTGCATTGAAATATAAAATAACGTTCCAATGTGAATACTTTCTCCTCATCTGTATTGCGCGTAAACAAAGATGTTCAAATCAAACGTTCAAAATTCCTCTCAGAGGCCCTGTCCCTAGGATTAAAGTTTCTGATGTAGAACTGTTGTTTTTCGCTCTTTACCCCAATGGGGGAATGTCCTCGGTGAGAGAAACTCCTGCCACACCTTCTTCCATCTTGCACAGAAGCAGACCATAGAGCCATCAACCCCAGAGCTGCGAAAAGCCAGCTGTTCCTCCAGACAGTCACTGTTCACCAACTCGGGTGCCATTTATCATCTTTTAACCCCACCGGACCCTGAGATGTAAGGCAATTCTTGCCTGCCCTTCTTCTAGAGGTCTGGAATATAATTGAAATGAACAGTGCAATGTGGAACGCTAGATTTAAATGCAGCCCCTTGAATGCCAGCCAACACACCTTGATAATTATAGCCATGCTCTTGTGCTGGGATGCTGGCAGAATAAAATCTCCAGTGCATGTTTGCATCCCAGGGTTTACAAATCCCATTGCTTCCCTTAGACATAGAGAGCTGACCAGTCTTACCTGATGCTGATCTGACATGGCAAAGGAGCAGCACACTGCAAACTACCTTGGCGAGGCTCAGAGAGGCAAGTGTCTGGGCCATTTAGAAAACAGCTTCCAAAGGAAATGTCATCGGCTTGGCTCCGGCAATTGCTTAGCTCCAGCAATCAGGCTTCATCTTCAATTGTGCTACTCTTGCCTTAAGGAGGAGACGGCCAAGAATCAATGGCAAGTGCTGCCCCCTAAGGGCAAGCTGGTTGTACTGCACCTTGCACATTGTTCCTGCGCTGCAGATGCGGGTCACATCCTATCCCTGCAGAAATGTTATTCCTAGGTTTGTTTGTTTTTGTTTTAGATTAAAAGCAAAACAAATATATTATACAGAAACGGCAACCCCAAGAATATTGTGGCTGGGGAAAACTGCTGTTCTTTCTTTCTTTCTTTTAAATAAATTATGTTTATTGAGTTTTAGAGGGACGCAGGTGGTGCTGTGGGTTAAACCACAGAGCCTGGGACTTGCCAATCAGAAGGTCGGCGGTTCGAATCCCTGCAACAGGGTGAGGTCCCGTTGCTCTGTCCCTGCTCCTGCCAACCTAGCAGTTTGAAAGCATGTCAAAGTGCAAGTAGATAAATAGGTACCACTCTGGCGGGAAGGTAAACGGCGTTTCCGTGCACTGCTCTGGTTCGCCAGAAGCGGCTTAGTCATGCTGGCCACATGACCCGGAAGCTGTACGCCGGCTCCCTCGGCCAATAAAGCGGGATGAGCGCCGCAACCCCAGAGTCGGCCACGACTGGACCTAAAGTAAAGGACCTTTACCTTTACTTTATTGAGTTTTAGAGAACATACAGGAAGCACAGAAGATAGGCAAAATCTGAAATCAACAGATTCACCTGTCCCTAAAATTAGGGGTAGGAAGGAGGAGGAATGAAAAACTGGATGGCAAAGGCGATGGAATGGAAGAGGGCAGGGCTGACTGAGTAGAACATTGAACTGCTCCGCTACACTGCAACATTTTGTTGCAGGTCACGTCTTTATTTCCAGTATGATGCAGAATGCAGGTTGCTAGCACTCCATCTTTAGGAAATGAACTAAATACCAAACATTCAAGAATAAAAAAATTCACATTCCTATACATATTCCTTTTCTAATTGATTTTGGTTTTTAAGTTGTAGCATCCTTCTGTATTTTTTTCATTTATTCTGCCACACAAGGACCTTATTTGATACAATTATGAATGATGACTAAATATGAAAGTTAAATAATATTCTAATGCTTTAGGACAGATGTTTTGGATTACCCATCAGCCCCAGCCAGCCAGTCAGATTTGCAGTCCTGCTCTGGATTGCCGAAAGTGTCACATACAGTAGCTTTACAGTCATCCACACAACAACCCTGTAAGGCTTGTCAATATTAATATCTCCACATCACAGGTGTTAGATTGAGGGTGACTGAGCATGGCGTGCCTAAAACGATCTGATTCAAGGAAAGCAGTGAAATTAAAATTTATTGTACTGTAGAATTATAATCTCTCCTCTTCCTTTCTCCATGTATCGCTAGTGTCATATACACATCTACTTAGAAGTATGGCATATTGAATTCAGTAGGGCTTACTGCTCAGTACAAGATGTTAGGATTGCAGCCTTACTTTTATTGAAAATTAAGGAACTAATAACATTATTGCTTGTGGCAGCTGGACAACTGATTGCACAAAACTGGAAAAATTGAGGGTATTTACAACTTTCCATACGGAGACAAAATGTATGGACAGTGGCGACAATAATAGAGAAATTTAGAAAATATATGTAAGCTCCAAATGGAACTCAAGACTCCCAACAATTGTATGGAATTATGGTTTCCTGTCTGACAATCTATAAAACTGGCATCTTTCATCTACGCATGGACCATAGTTATTTAATGTACTTCGTTAAATTCACGGGTGAGAGGTGGGGGGGAGTTTTGTTGTTGTTGTTAAGTTTATTGATGTATAGGTATGATTTTGATGCTTAACATTGAGGAAAAAAGGAAGATAAGGTCTACACAACCACTTTGCACACCCTTATTACAGAGCACGCCCTACCGAACATAGAAGCACTTCTCAGTAAAGATCTATATAGTATAGGATTGCCCTGCGCGCCCCACTGTTTGCATAGGATTGCCCTGCGCGCCGAGGGAAGCGAGGAGGGGGGAAAAAGACAGCAGCGCGCTGATTGGTGGAAGAAGAGGGACGGACATAAATATAGGAAAAGTGTCAGAGTGACCTTGCAACCTAAACTTCCGGTGAACAATTGGAGGCTCCGAATCTCTATGGCGTGAAGCGGCGCCGCTCTGGCTCTCAGCCGCTCATTAATGAACCCCGCCCCTTTTTCTGACATTCCTTTTGCCCTGAGAGAGCGGAAAGCCAGTTTTCGACGGGAGGCCGGAAGTGGTAGGAGCGCTTCGCTCTGTCCTTTCGTATCTCTATATCGAGGAGAGCGCACCGGAAGTGGCGCTTGGTGTGCTTCCGCTTTGGGGTGGGCAAGCAGCAGGGGGAGGCAGGCAGGCGGGCAGGCAGGCGAGGAGAGGCGCCCATGCGCCGCTGGTGCCGCCGTCGCTGCTCCGGCCACAGCTGCTGCGCGGAGGCAACAAAGGAAGGCATGAAGGAGCCGGCGCGGCCTGGACTGGTGAGGGGAAAGTGGCGGGGGGGGGGAAACGGAGAGGAAACGGGGCGAGGGGAAAGGGGAGGGGGGACAAGAAAGGAGGGCGAGGCGAGTCCCCCTCCCGCTCTGAGAGGAAAGTGGGCGTGGCTGCGCAGCTTCTGCGGGAGGCCGGAGGAGGCGGGGTTCCTGCTGTGGAGGGAAGAAAGGGGCGGGGCCGAGCGCCTGGGCGCCGGGGATTGGTCCGCCGCTGCGCGCGTGGCCTGCGAGGGGGAGGAGTCAGCCGAGGGCGCTGCGGGGCCCCTGACGCCTCGTAGGGGTTAGAGCGGCTTTTCCCTCACCTGCGCTCCCGCCTGCTGGGTGGCTACTGGACTACAGCTCCCGTCATGCCTCGCCGCTGCTCACGCTGGCTGAGGCTGATGGGAGATGGAGTCCTCATGGCATCTGGAGCGGGGCAGGAAGTTGAGGGACTGAGCGCCGAGGAGCTCCGAGTTCGAATCCCCACTTGCCCCGCTGCCACTCGGCCTAACTTACCTCACAGGGGGGGTTGTTGTGCAGATGACGTAGTACGTGCGTCTTATGTGAAAGGAGAACGGGGTGGGGGTAAGGATGGAAGGATCCGGCGTAGCAGACTTGGTGGCCCTCACTGCCTCCTGTGGGACCCAGTTCAACTAAAATTGTGAAGATCTGGGTTCAGGTCTGCACTGGTTGACTTTTAGGCAAGCAGCTGCTGCGCTGCCTAACTTCCTTACAGGGTTGTTGTGAGGATAAATTGTGGGCTTGTATATGTGCGCATAGGGACGCAGGTGGCACTGTGGGTAAAACCTCAGCGCCTAGGACTTGCCGATCGTATGGTCGGCGGTTCGAATCCCTGCGGCGGGGTGCGCTCCCGTTGTTCGGTGCCAGCGCCTGCCAACCTAGCAGTTCGAAAGCACCCCCGGGTGCAAGTAGATAAATAGGGACCGCTTACCAGCGGGAAGGTAAACGGTGTTCCGTGTGCTGCGCTGGCTCGCCAGATGCAGCTTGTCACGCTGGCCACGTGACCCGGAAGTGTATGCGGACAGCGCTGGCTCCAGGCCTCTAGAATGAGATGAGCGCACAACCCTAGAGTCTGGCAAGACTGGCCCGAATGGGCAGGGGTACCTTTACCTTTACCTTTACCTTTATATGTGCGCATGGGGTGTGTGGTAGAACCATGCATGCTCACTTGGGAGTCCAAGGAAGTTCAACCAGCTGTGTTTCCTTTTAAGACCTGGCACATTGTGGTTGCAAGATTCCGTAGGTATGATCTAGTTGAGATTCCTGCATTGCGGGGGGTTGGACTGGATGACCCTTGGGGTCCCAGATGAGTTGCTCTTTAGAGAAGTGAAGTGAGAGCAGTTTAGGGGGACTAAGAACATAAGAAGTGCTCTGCTGGATCAGGCCAGTGGCTCATCTAGTCCAGCATCCTGTTCGTATAGTGGGGCTGGTGGGAAGCCTGTAAGCCGAACCTGAGCTTGACAGCCCTTTTATCATCCTGCCATTTCCAGCAACTGATACTTACAGGCATACTGCCTCTGACAGCGGAGGTTTTGTAGATTGTATATGGGCAGGGGGCCTGTTTGGATGAGAGAGGCATGGCAAACAGTCTAAAACAGAGGCAAGCTTTCATGTAGAAAGGGTTTGTTTATATACCACCTTTCAACATAAGATCTCATGTTGAATTGGAACGGAGCAGGAGAGAGGAAGCATTTATATTGTTACTTGTCAAAATTTGTATCCTGGCAAACAGGGGATGTCTCTTTCTCTCTTTATCCTCCTTACAGCACTAAGGTTTGCCTTAGACCAGACATGTTACTTTTTGAATTTTAGGGTGTAAATTTCAGTGGCAAAAAGTTGGCCCAGTGCTGAAACGTATTTGTTTAAATGGCAGGATTTCTCCTGCAGTAACAACAGCGATTGCAGTCATGCTCCCATGCTACTGCATATTGTTTAAAACCCAGCTATTTTAATGCATGTGAATGGTTACCAATTGAAAACATCACGTTTGCCCAGGTTGTGTTGTGTCCAGTGACTGATATTGGGGAATTGAACCATTACAAGTTTTCCAGTAGTCTTTGAAGTTTTTTAAGGTCTTCAAGGTTTTTAACAACAACAACAACTGCTTTTGCTCCAATAATATTTTGCATGATGGGTTGTACCCAACGAAGTTATACTCAGTGTAGACACAACTGAAATTAATGGACTCAAGTTAGTCATCATGTCCATCAATTTCAGTGGATTGATTCTGAGGAGGACTAACATTGGCTACAGCCTTAATATATTTTAAATAGAACGATTACCCTGTTACCTAATTAAATAAACATTGATTGAGCAATTGCATGGAAATGTTCCTAAGTGTAATTAGTTTTTAAGTAAAGAATCCCACTGGCTTTAGTTCTAGAGATGATACACAAATGCAACATAGCAAGCACTTTAGAACAGAAGTGGGCATCCTTTGTGACACTTTTGTGTTCCTGGGTCTAAGCCCGTGTGTTTTTAAAGCAGCCTTTCCCAACCTAGTGCCCTCCAGACATTACAACTGCCGTAATCCTTGACCACTAGCCATTACTTGGTCAAGGATGATGGGAGTTGTAGTTCACAGCACCTGGAGGGCGTCATGTTGGCTGACCGTCTTGTCTGGCCAAACACTGTATCCCTAAGAATGATTAATGAAGGACTTCCAACTACTGCAGTGGAATGCCCACAAAATAAATAAATGCAAACTGAAGTCATTTCCTTGCAAACAAGCCTTTGCTTTTGTTGTTGCTTAATTTGATATGTTTATTATTAGTTTTGGCTTTTTGTGTCTTTATTCCTTTGCTGCTGCTTTTAGGCCGGTGATGGTGTTTTTAAATAATTGATCATTGCTATTTTTGTGCTTCTTTTTATCTCTCCAAAACTGCTTCAAGCAACTTCTTTTTGGAAGAGAGAACTGGGATAGAAGTTTTTGACATAAATAATAATTTATATAACAAATATTTTGAGAGGAAAATTAAAACATCTTATTCGGATGCACATATGCCCCACCCTCAAAACTTTTGTCAGTCATATTTGACAACAGAGTGGGCAGAATTCATTTCAGTCCCCAAATAATTATTTCAATGTCACACATGCAAGGAAGGAAAACATTAGCTCATTCTAAGGTAATTCTGTTTCCTCCTCCATAAGTTGAAGTGCAGGCAGTATACAGCCATTACATCAGTCTGTTCTGCAGTCACATTTTGGCTTCTGCTTACTCTCAGAAAAGTACAGAAAAGGCACTTTTACATCTGGATCCTAAGCATGTTAGCTTAGAAGTCAGTCCACTTTCTACAGTGGTTCTTACACCTGAGTCAGTGTTCATAGGCTTGGAGTACCTTCTTAGGAAATCTGACTACGGTTCAACATGCCATGTTCACATCCAGGTTAGATTACTGCAGTGTGTGGGGTTGGTTGTCTTTGAAAAGTGTTTGGACATTTCAGCTGGTTGCAAAATGTAGCAGTGGGAGCTTGGGGTCCTTATACGGCAAAAATTGAGTTATATAGATAGTGTGCCAGAGGCCTGCTCATGTGTGGACCTAGGTGAGCCCGTTCCTTATGCAAAGGTGAAATTCAATGCATGAAGGGCAATTGAAGCATCCTATGTGGATGGCTGGGGTGATCCTGGTAGCCCACTATGCGTGTGTTGACACCAGGCTTCAGTATAGCAGAAGGAGCTTCTGTATACCTGGTGAAGCATCTCCATCCCCATCTTTCAGCCTGGATACTGAGGTCCACCTCTTGAGGACCTTCTCAGCAGTAGTGCCCTCCCTGTGGAACACCCTCCCATCATATGCCAAGGAGATAAAGAATTACAAAACTTTTAGAAGACATCTGAAGGCAGCCATGTATCAGGAAGTTTTTAATGTTTGTGACATTTTAATATTTTTTATATTTTGCTGGAAGCTGTCCAGAGTAGCTGGGGATACCCAGCCAGATGGGTGGGGTATAAATTATTATTTTTATTGTTTGATAAAGTAGCCTTGCATTTTGTTTTTAACAGGCTGACTGATCCTTGAGGTCTTTAACTCTTCTTTGTAAGTGATAACTTACATTCAAACAAGGGAAAAATGGCATTTGTTTCAACGCAAGGACCCACTGTGGTTGACCAAACCACTTTAATGAAAAAATACCTCCAGTTTGTGGCAGCTCTAACGGATGTCAATACACGTAAGTTTATTTTCAGGTTTTTTCTTCTTCTATTTTTGCTTCCTCTGCTAGACGAATTATTCACACTGGCCTAGTGCAGACATATCACTGGCTCTTGCAAATTGCAGCCTGCAAATCAGAACCTAAATTTGGGGATGTGCTCAACCTTCATAATTCCTGTCATATGTGAATTCTTATTGGCCTTAAGCACAATTTTGAATTTTATCTGTACCAATCCTGAGCATGCTTGATGCTAGCAGGAGTCCCCATCTTTACTACAGTGTGAAATTTTAATTTTGAAGTGGGTTTGCAAACCTGGGGTGAAGAGCGAACCTGGTTAGTATTCACTTTAGGTAGTAGGATTGCTGTAGAGTGAATGCTAGACTGTGATTAAGGTCCTCAGGGAGAAAAGGAAATTGTTTTGGAGAGTGAAGGGAATATGGGCCTGAGGTTGGTTCCTGACCAAGAAATCAGGATTTGGAGTGAGCCAGAGTTGTGTCTGCACCAGGCCATGGTTCAGTAAACTCCGCCGTCACCTTAAGCTTTGCTTTAATGAAGAAGCAAAATGATGAAAAATATTTTCTTGAACCCTGAAAAAGTAACCTTGTGTGTGACTGCGTGGAGATGGATGAGTGCAGGTGTGTTTGAGTGAGAGTTGTGATTTGTGGAATTCACAATTTGGGTCATGAGAGCCAAACTGATAAGATCTGACTGCTTCTTGGAGTGCGGTCAAAGAGCATTTCTTCAATATCTGTCAAACATGTCGTTTAACTGTTTTTCTTTTTATTATTCCATTCTTGATTTGTAGCTGATGAAACAAAGCTGAAGATGATGCAAGAAGTCAGCGAAAACTTTGAGGTAACAAAAATCAGATCGCTGTCTTACTGATCTAAACACTGTAGACCTTTGTGGAGAGATTTCCAACAATAATTGTGTAAGGTGGCTTCTCTACTAGAGACCCACCCAACTGAAATCTGATCAGGACAGTTAAAATTGTCCCACGCCCCCAAATCTACTTAGGCTTGGTGCAGAGACACAAATCAAGCCATCCTTGAGTATAACACGTTTGCTGTGAGCCATAGCCCACCAGGTATACCATACAGGTGAGATTTGATCTGGTGGAGGAGGGACAGATTGTTCCATCTCTCCTTTAGCAGTCTGCTTGGTTTCCTGTTCTGGCCACAGAGGAAGGAAAATTTCTTCCTCCTTAACCAACCCAGAACCACAGTGAACTGGTGGAGCACGGCTGGATCCCTCCATCATTCCACTGCTTGGTAGGTTTTGTTTTTGTTTTAAAAAACGATTCTGCTAAGAGGCCAGTAATCTGCATTTCCAAGCTGGCCACAGTGGTGGGGGCTTCTGTTTTTTTTTGCAGCCAGCATTGCAAGGCAAATCACAAGTATGCCAGTAAATTTTCTTTTGTAAGGGGAGCATGCTACTAACTTTTGTGGGCTTGCTGAAACACACTGAAGTTCAAGTATTGGGAAGGAGGCAATGGGATTGCAAGTTAGTTGGCCGTTTGCACAGCCCTCTATTCTAGCTTGGCAATATGTATGCATTGTCCTCAAAATGAGCAAAATAATTTGAAGAATTTTTGGCTTGTTTAGTTTTAGTAGCTGCAGCAGCTTGAAGTGATTGGCTATGAAACCTTTGACTGCCATGCTTTCACTAAAATACTTAATTCCACATCGCGTACATGTTTGAAATAAGGATCCTTAAAACATTGTTTTCTCCTACTAGAATGTGACGTCATCCCAGCAGTATTCCACGTTCCTGGAACACATTATTCCTCGCTTCCTTACTTTTCTCCAGGACGGAGAGGTTCAATTTCTGCAGGAAAAGCCAGCACAGGTATATTTTGAAACAAACTCTTCTCTTTCTCTCAGGCTTTGTCTTTTAATGAGTCCTTTTGACAAACCAGACGGAAGCTTTGTTATTTATGCATATTGGGATTTTATCTGTGCGTTTTTCTTTAACGTGTTCCTCAAGCTGTTAGGGCTTTACCATATGACTTTTCATTGAGTTATACATTTTGATTTGATGACCCTCCTTTTATCCCTCCCCAGCAACTGAGAAAATTAGTTCTGGAAATAATCCATAGAATACCAACAAATGAACATCTTCGACCGCACACCAAAAATATCTTATCTGTGATGTTCAGATTTCTAGAGGTACTGTACTTTAAAAATACAATCTTAGCAACATTTTTTTAAAAAAAGAATTACTCCTGTTGTAGATTTACCTACCTTTGAAACTTCATAACTGGAAAGATAACTAGAAGTGATGGAGTACTATTTAAATGTCACATGTTGTTCTGTTATTCCAGTGTGCTTGTATATGAGACACAATGCAGCAAATGAGAGCCCTTAGGGGCAAGTAAAAAATAGACCATTTTCAATTTATGTGGCATTAAAAAAAAATCATTTGTCAACTGAGATGCAAAATGCACCAAACCTCCAATTTTCCAGGTTACTTGTGTGGAGAGGCTTTGTAGAAGATTAACCTACTTTCTTATTCCTCTCTATGATAACTGTGTAAACTGCATTGCATGTTTTTGCTACATCCTGGTTTTTCCCTCCTCCTTTCCTTATTTATTATGTTTTATTGTTGTCCCCATTGTGAAAATCTCTATTTTTTATAATTTTATTTATAGTTTTTTGTCTATATACATTTCAATAGTTTAACAGTAGTTCTAACATTTCAAACCTCAACTTCCTCCTCTTTCTGCGGTTCCTTAAATTTATTTTGTCATTTCCTGCATATTCCGAATTAACAACTTAATCTTTTATTCATCGATTTTGATTATATATTCTTTTGAAACTGCAGGTTATTACAGTAATCCTGCCAATGTCTTTCTCTGTTTACAATTTGTTTGTAAATATTCAATAGACCCATTTCCCTTCTTTTATACATAAATAAAATTCTGTAGTGTTTGGGTAGTTCTACACCTATAATTCCCAAGAGAAAAGCTTCTATTTTTTTTTTATACAAATGTTATCTTAAACATCTTTTTCAGTTCATTATATATCATTTTACAGTAAGCTTTAATTTTACTACAAGACCACCACATATGATAAAAGGTACCTTCCAACACTTATTCGATTTTGATTTATGCTTTTTTGGCAATATACTAGGTTTTAGATACCATCTATATAACATTTTCATGTAATTTGTGAAAAGTCTCTGGGTACCTTGGGCTTCTTCTCTCATAAAAAAATGACAATAAAGATTTTTTTAAAGGAATTACTGTTTCACAGAAGCAAATACACTTTTCTGAATAATTCAGAAACTATGACAACTGTAACATTATTTAAAATGTTCAGGAATTCAGTCATGAAATAATAAATCTGTTCTCTTTCCCCCTACACGTAGACTGAAAATGAAGAAAATGTACTTATTTGTTTGAGGATAATCATTGAATTGCACAAACAGTTCCGCCCACCAATCACACAAGAGGTAAATTACTTTCTCCTGTACTATTAAAGTTTTATTTTTGTATTACTACTTGGATATGTTTGATTTGTGACTCTTGCATTGCAGAGGGTTGGACTAGATGAACCTTGGTGTCCTTTCCATGTCTACAGTTCTATGATTCTGTGCTTTGTTATATTAGAAACATAATCTAATAATATTTGAAAATACAATGGAAAAGAATTGAACCAGTGCTGCTGTCTCCTTATGAAATCTCTGGGAGGTTTCAGAAACCTTAGAATATTGTAATTAAGTACTTAAGCTTCAAGTTATGAGAAAAAGTGCATACAGTTGTGGATTTTATGGATAGATTTCATAAATTATTAGAATAGTTGTAAAGGAATCATTTGCTTTCTGTTTTACTATTACAGTACACACTATCTTATTGGATGAGTAAACTTAGGCTGCAATCGTGTACTCAGTAAGAAGCCCTATTGAACTCATTGGGACTTCCTTCTCAGTAGATGTATATAGAATTGTGCTGTTAAGTTCACATAAGGAAGGGTCTTGTCCCCTCATTTTGCCTATGCTCCCCTCTGCCTCTCTGGAGTGTTGGGTGTGTGTTATTCAGCAGGGGTGGCCAACTCCCAAGAGACTGTGATCTACTCGCAGAGTTAAAAACTGGCAGTGATCTACCCCCTTTTGGGGGGTTCAGGTCAAAGTTGCTGAGCTTTTTTGGGGGGTGCAGGGCAAAAAAGTTGAGCTTTTTAAAGAGGAGCTTTAAGTTGAGCTCCTTTGGGGGGAGCCAGTGATCTACTGGTGATCTAAAGCAGACGTCCAGTGATCTACCGGTAGATCATGATCTACCTGTTGGACGTGCCTGTGTTATTAGATGTATAATGGACCAGGTCCCTTAGGTGATGCTCTACATGGTGTCCAGGCTCTCTCCTAACTCAGTGGGGTGGGTGGGTGGGTGGTGGTGGGTGCTCCTGAACAATGCGGAATGGGGCATAGGGAGGTGCTAATTGGGGAGGAAGTAAATATTCAAAAAATGGCTTCTTCCAACCATTTACAATTAAGGCTGTTATGAAGGTGATAACTCTGAATCTTAACTACCACTTGAGGCTGCAAGTGGGAGAACATATAGAATCACAGAATTGTTAAGTTGGAAGGGATCCTGAGAGCCTTCAAGTCCAACAGCCTGCTATGCAGGAGTCTCAACTAAAGCATCCATGACAGATGGCCATCTCAGCTCTGCTTAAAAACCTCCAATGAAGGAGAATCTACCACCTTCCAGGGAGTCTGTTCCACTGTCGAACAGCTCTTACTCTCAGAAAGTTCTACCTTTCTTGTAATTTGAACCTATTGGATTGAGTCCTATCCTCCAGAGCAGGAGAAAGCAAGGTTGCTCCATCTTCCATGTGACAGCCCTTTAGATATTTGAAGATGGCTATCATATCTCCTCTTATCCACCCTTACTAGTGGTCTGTTGCTTTTGAGCAGGTTATGCCCCTCTAATTATTAGATGTATAACTGATGGATCCTGATAGATTCCGACAAGCCTTGCGGAACCCTGCTCCTCCTGGCGACTCATTAGATGACCTTGTTGAGGACTGGAATAACCGGCTCTTGGCAGCCATTGATGAGATCGCGCCTAAGCGCCCTCTGCGACCCCGTTGAAACCGGGCCCCTTGGTTTACTGAGGAGCTCCGGAAAATGAAGCGGGATCTCAGACGGCTAGAGCGAGTATGGCGACGGACTCGTGACGGAGCCTCAAGAACATCTTATAGGACGCTTATGAAAGCCTATGAGATGGCTATGAAAGCTACTAAGAAATCTTACTTTGCAGCTTTCATTGCATCCGCTAGCTCTCACCCGGCACAACTTTTTAAAATAATTAGGTCAATAACGTCCTTAGGAGGACAACCAAATTTAAGCACAAATTTGACTCACAGCTGTGAGGCATTTGCGAGTTTTTTTGCGGAGAAAGCCCTGTTGCTCCGCCGTGACCTCCCTGCCAATTTAGATACAGTGACTGAACTGGAGGCCCCTCGACTGACTTCAGGTCCAGTGTTGGACCATTTCGATCGGATACTCCCTACTGATGTGGATAGATTCCTCCAAGTTGGTAGGCCCACCACCTGCCTCCTTGATCCGTGCCCGTCTTGGCTGATTAGGGAGTGTCCAGATGTTGTGCGGACCCCCCTGGTTGAAATTATCAATTTGTCCCTTGACACGGGGACATTCCCAGGGGAATTGAAGGAAGCAGTGGTGTGTCCACTCTTAAAAAAAACTTCATTAGATCCCTTAGACCTATCCAATTACCGCCCAGTTTCAAATCTTCCATACCTGGGTAAGGTAATTGAGAGAGCGGTTGCTGAACAGCTTGGTAGGTTTCTGGAGGAAACATCGGCATTAGATCCATTTCAGTCCGGTTTCCGTCCTGGTTTTGGGACGGAGACGGCTCTGGTTGCCCTAACAGATGATCTCCGTAGACAACTGGATCGAGGCGGGTCAGGACTGCTGATCCTTTTAGATTTGTCAGCAGCCTTTGACATGGTCGATCATGATCTTCTGGACCACCGCCTTGCAGACGTAGGGATACAGGGCATAGCCCGTAACTGGTTGTGCTCTTTTATCTCTGGTCGGGGACAGAGGGTGGCATTAGGGAGGGAAATGTCGTCGCGCCACTCCTTGGTGTGTGGAGTGCCGCAGGGTGCAATTCTCTCCCCGATGCTTTTTAACATCTTTATGCGCCCCCTTGCCCAGATTATCCGGAGCTATGGGCTGGGCTGTCACCAATATGCTGATGACACTCAGCTCTATCTGCTGATGGATGGCCACACTGACTCGGCCCCGAACACACTGACCAGATGCTTGGAAGCTGTGGCTGGATGGTTTCGTGGGAGCCGATTGAAACTAAATCCTTCGAAGACAGAGGTCCTATGGCTAGGTCGGGATGGCATGGGGATGAGGGACCAACTCGCTTCTCTTGCGGGGGCCCAATTAGTGCCATTGCCTTCCGTTAAGAGTTTGGGTGTAATCCTTGATGCCTCCCTTTCCATGGAGGCGCAAGTTACAGCAACAGCCAAGGCGACATTTTTCCACCTTCGCCGCATCAAGCAGTTGGTCCCTTACCTTTCCCGCCCCGACCTGGCCACAGTGATCCATGTGATGGTCATCTCCAGGCTTGACTACTGTAATTCGCTCTATGCGGGGCTGCCCTTGAAGCTGTCCCAGAAACTCCAGCGGGTACAGAATGCTGCAGCGAGGCTCCTCACGGGGTCTCTGCCATGGGAGCATATTCACCCAGTGCTTTTCACGCTGCACTGGCTCCCGGTGGAGTACAGGGTCAGATTTAAGGTGCTGCTTTTGACCTTTAAAGCCCTTCACGGCCTAGGACCCTCGTACCTACGGGACCGCCTCTCCTGGTATGCCCCACGGAGAGCCTCAAGGTCCATAAATAATAACACCCTAGTGGTCCCAGGCCCTAAAGAAGTTAGATTGGCTTCAACCAGAGCCAGGGCCTTTTCAACTCTGGCTCCGGCCTGGTGGAACGCTCTGCCTCATGAGACCAGGGCCCTGCAGGATCTGATTTCTTTCCGCAGGGCCTATAAGACAGAGTTGTTCCGCCTGGCCTTTGGCTTGAAGCCAATTTGATTCCCTCCCTCTCTCTCTCTCTTTTTTTCCTCTTTCTTTCTTTTCCTTCTCCTCCTGCGATGAGGCTACATTTTAATATTTTAATGTTCCATTATTTTAATGTTGTATTTTATTTTTGTTTTTAAGTTGTAATCATTCATCTTGTTTTTATTATTGCTTGTAAGCCGCTCTGAGCCCGGCCTTGGCTGGGGAGGGCGGGGTATAAATAAAAAATTACTGTTATTATTATTATTATTATTATTATTATTATTATTATTATTATTTCTATTTATGAGTCTCCTCCTACCAGGTTTCAGTAATGCCTATTAGGTCATATTTGCCACCCTGCATTAAGGGCTCAAATTCATCTTGCTTGTTTCCCATACTGTGCATTAGTATGGAGGCAATTCAGATCACTAGTTGGAATTCTAAGTTCCCAAATTAAACTTAGGCATGGCGAATGCATAAAATAATTGAGCAATGGGTTCTGCATCCCCAAGGAACTTGGGTGTGAGTTTCTTAAACAGCTCCATCCTACGTATCCATGAATACTGTTGTATCCGTGTAAGTTGGCAAGAGAGTGGTAATCCTACTGGGCATGCTAAATCATTGGATGCCCCAAAACTAGTTACCGTATCTTTTGCCCTATAGGGCGCACCGGCCCCTAGGACGCACCTCGGTTTTTTGGGGGGGGGAAATGAATTTCCGACAAGCCGGGCACGCAAGGCTTGCAGACACCTGCACGAAGCACGGGGCGCCCTCCGGAGGGTGCCCCGTGCTTCGGGCTGCAGGCTGCTGCCCGCAAGCCTTGCGAGCCCGGCGGCAACTCCCGCCGGGCTCCCAAGGCTTGCGAATAGCTTCCTGAAGCCTGCATTCGCCCCATAGGACACACACACATTTCCCCTTCATTTTTGGAGGGGAAAAAGTGTGTCCTATGGGGCGAATGCAGGCTTCAGGAAGCTATCTGCAAGCCTTGGGAGCCCGGCGGGAGTGTGCCCTATGGGGCGAAAAATACGGTACTTAGAACCTGCCCAGTTCACTTCCTTAGCTTTTAAAGTTGTTCAGTGTGAATACCTAGAAATAGAATGGCTTAAAAAAAGTTTTTTAGAACATAGACTCATACTTTTTTTCTCTCCCTTTCCACAGATACATCATTTTTTGGATTTTGTGAAACAGATTTACAAGGAGCTTCCAAAAGTAGTGGTAGGTCTTAACTAATTTTTTTCAACTTCTGAAATCCACATTCTTGACCCATCATGGATAAATTACCCCAACTTGGTGGCTTTTCCTTTATGCCTTCTGGAAGACTTTTGATTATTATTATTTTGCCTTGCAAAATTGGCAGGAGCTTGCGGGTCTGGTAATCGCCCACCCACCAGCTCCATAACATCTCAATCTTGTCAGGATTCACTTGGAGATTCAAAGGTCGGGACAACAACAACAACAACAACCACCACCTTTACACCACCTTTTTGTATAGTGCTTTCAAGTGTTCAAAGTACCTTATGGTCCTTGCAAGGGCCTGTATTAGAAAGATGGGATTGTAATAGTCCTGAATGTATATTGAGAGGGAAGTTGAAATGCTTGGTGTGGGCATTGTAAATGCCATATTATAAGAAAAGATGTTGGGAGCAAACATTTAATCATAGACGATCAGCAGTGCCCATTATTGCAGCAGTATAATCATGTGATAATTGTATCCAGAGATAGCTAATAGCTTATTGAACTATTCTTAGTACGATATTCACAGTTCTGTATTAATTATCAACGATGAGTTTTGCCAAAGTTGCCTGTTGTCAGAGCTTCCTCCTTTCCTCCCACCCCATCCCTCTGCAACCACGGAGTGTGGTAGAAGTGGCTTTCCCCTGCTTTATTCGCGCTTCACCTCCGTAAGCTTATCAGCGCTTGTGAAGTTGGCGAGATCTGCAGCTATTGTTAATGCTTCAAAATCTCTTTGCTTCTTGCCGTAGAATCGCTACTTTGAGAATCCTCAGGTTATCCCCGACAACACTGTTCCTACTCCAGAAATGGTGGGTATGATCACGACGATCGTAGTCAAAGTAAATCCAGAACGGGACGACAGCGAAACGAGAACGGTATGTATAATACATGACTCCAGCTTGCAATAGAACCCTGTGGTTTACGGTGCATCTGCGTTGGCATGAAGTGAATATGAACCTTGGCAGTGCCACGATGGGAGACTGCAGAGAGCCCCACCTGAGCAATACATCTATAAGCAATAAATATATGTCACCTCCTGTCTGCCACCTGGTGGAGGCTTCATTCCAAGAGTTTGGTTATCTATTTTCATCACGGACACCACTCTTTTTGTTTTTATTTATTTAGCATTTCTGACCCATTCAGTCTCTCACTCCTATATACAGCATCGGTTTCCGTCCTTTCTGCCTCTCCTTTCTCTCTCACTGACTTCCCACGGGGGTTGTGAGTTCTCCTAGAATCATAGAGTTGGAAGGGACCCTGAGGATCATCTGGTCCAGCCCCCTGCAATGCAGCTGTCCCTTATGGGGATTGAACCTCTGACCTTGGCATTTTCAGCACCATGCTCTTACTTACCAAGCTATCTCTGGTGCCTCAGATCCCTCCCTACTCTGCTGCCCTGGCCAGGCACGCTCTTTGTGGCAGCCCTACTTTCCATCATAGTTTGTCCTATTCCCTTCTGTCTCTTCCTTTGTGTTGCTTCATGTCTCTCTGCTCTGCCTTTCCCCTTGTCTTCCTGGTCTGCCCTTCCTTCTTGCCCCCCCCCCCCGCCTGCCTTCTGTTTCCCGTTGGGACTGACAGCCAACAGTCTGATGCTGCTCTTTCATCTGAAGGATGTTCGCTGCATCCTCCGCTTGCCCAGCATCGTTAAGCTGTTTGTCGGGTCTTCAACAGGGTCACGTGGACCAAGTTGGAGCTTGCTTGAGAAAGAAAAAAAAAAGTTGGTTAAAACTTGCAAGCGATATGGAAACAAACAGATCCAAGAAAGCAGCTGTCAAACTGTGTTTCATGCTAACAGCTTTTAATTTTTTAAAGTCCCATTTTAAAAGAGACATTTTGTGGAAATGTTTGCCCTTTGCTTCTGTTTTTTTCCCCAGCATTCAATAATTCCTCGAGGCTCTCTCTCCTTGAAGGTGTTAGCTGAGCTGCCCATTATTGTTGTCCTTATGTATCAGGTTAGTACTGGAACGCTTCATATAAATAACCTGCTTGTGTCTAAATTTCTGCCCTGTCTTCTAGCCAAACTTTAGTGCTTTCCCCTCCCCTTATCTGGCATATGAATGGAGGGCGGCTGTAACTTTTGGGGCATCAAGCTGCGAACTTATTTGGGTTGCAGGTTTGTTCTAAAACCGCCTTGTAAGCAACAATCATACATCTTTCATCACACATTGTTTTCTTTTCTTTCTTTAGCTGTACAAACTGAACATCCATAATGTGGTGGCTGAATTTGTACCCTTGATCATGAATACAATTATTATTCAGGTGTCCACACAAGCAAGGTAAGGTTACATAACAAAATCTCCTGGCAAAGCCTTTTTACATTAGCCATGTAAATGGTAACGTTTAAGCTTTAAAAAAAGAAGAAACGCCATTCATGAGGTAACTTTTTTAAAAAAGGAAAGGGAAGACTAAATCACTGTTTGACGTTCAATTTTCAGGCAGCATAAACTTTACAACAAGGAACTGTATGCTGACTTCATTGCTGCACAGATAAAAACGTTGTCGTTCTTGGCCTACATAATAAGAATTTATCAGGTAAGTTACATTCAAGAGGTTTAAGCATTCTTGGACAGGTGGAGGCAGAGAGTCATGCATTCCACTAGTTAACAGAACTTTTTTCGATGGGTGCATAGGCTGTATCAAAAGAGAACAAAATAGGAAACCTTTAAACTCCATGTAAAAGGGAAGTACTTTTGAAACCCCACCCAAAAAGTATGTGTAAAACAACGTTTTGTATAACACAGGGGGTGGGGAAAACTTTACTGAACTACAACTCCCATCAGCCCTAGTAAGCATGGCCAATGACCAGGGATTATGGGAGTTTTTGTTCAGCAGCACCTTGAGGACAAATGATTCTCCACAAAGCCATATAACTGGGGATTTCTGAGGATTCATAGGAGGTAGAAGAAAGCAGGAATTCCCTCTCCTTGCTTTCCTTCTCACCCACTCCCCAATTTTGGTTTTTGTTTGTATTTTTGGTTGGATTCCTATCCCCTTCTCAGCTTAATACAACCACTCCACCACCTCTGTAGATGGGGCCTCTGTATACACAGTGGAAAGTAAGCCTTATTGATGCCTCTACCAGGGTGTGATTCAGTTGAGATTTTAACCTATATATGCCATAAATATAGCTGGAATATATGCATCTATATTTTTACTTTTATCAGGAATTGGTGGCCAAGTATTCTCAGCAAATGGTAAAAGGCATGTTGCAGTTGCTGTCAAACTGTCCTGCAGAAACAGCTCACCTGAGAAAGGAGCTTCTCATCGCAGCCAAGCATATTCTGACCACGGACCTGAGGAGCCGTATGTCCTTTTTGCATATTTTAAATAGTTGGAATATGTTGGTGGGAAAATGGTGAGAGGTGGGTCACAAGGTATGGTTCTGTGTTCTCAGTGTTACGAGTCCTCTCTTGTTAAGGTTGCTTTATGATTGCTGCCAGAGTCAAGTGGGTGCAATTAGCACAGCAGTTTCAGAGCTAGTTTGAGTTCGCTTCACTTGGCATGAAGTGGATAGAAAATCAGCCATGCCTATGAACTGGAACCGGTCAAACAGGTCAAATCAGACTGCTGGTACCTGGGAATTTAATATCTTACATTGGTAAATGTAAAATCATCTGGAATCTGCCAAGTTAAATGCAAAGTCCTCGCCCCCCATAAGGTGCTGGTGAGCCTATAGAGTGGAAAAACAAAATTTTTGAGTTTACACTACTCTTCCACAGCTACTTTGTACAGCAGAAATATGGGATTGTATACAATGAAGTCATTCTTTGTTCTCCACCCATTTTCTTATGGTGTGTGCTGGATAAAACCTGTTTTTGGATTGTCTAAATAGATCTATAAAATCGTGATTTGACAAAGGTATAGCTTAGCTTAATTCTGCACATGGGATCCAGCTCTACAGACCCCCTAATATTGCACTTCCCTTTAAGGATTGCAGTCTTGATTGTAACTTAATTGCTAATTAAATGTGTTTATCTCATTAACAAAAGCATAATGATATGGAAAGTAACGTCTATGTTTGACTCTTGAAAGGGGCATGTTAATCTCCTCATGTTTCTTGCTTTCATGTTCTCAGTCAAACCTAGCCGACCTCACAAGGCTGTTGTGAAGTGAAATATAAAGTAAAATGGCATGTACATCACCCTCAGCTCTTTAAACCAATGAGAGAAATTAATGATGTAGAAATACACGGTTTCAGAAGCACATCTTGGTCAGATCTTTCTGTACTAGTGTTCCTTAATACATTTAACATAATTTCGTAGGGGAGTATTTCTGCTGATCTGGAGAGGGATGAGAATGCTCCTAATGTTTGTACCACTCCAGTAAACTTGGGCAGGGTGCTCAGAATCAGTTTAAGGAAACAAATATTTGCAAGCTAAGTAAATACCTGCGGCATTTTTTCTTCATTATAGAGAGTAGCATGTTAAATTCACTTTTGGCAGAACTGCCACCTCCCGAGGATTAAAAGTCATGCTTGGTAGGCTAAATTTTGCAGGAAATGTTTGATTGGTGGCCCAGTAGTTGGACTGCCTTCTGCATTAATTAAAGCTGCTTAATAATTCTTGTTTTGTTGCCTGTATCATGACAACTTTCTCTTGTCACTTTTCACTACAGAATTTATTCCGTGCATGGACAAATTGTTTGATGAATCCATACTAATAGGCTCTGGATACACGGCCCGCGAAACCCTGAGGTGCGTAATGAAGCTTATTCTCTATCTGTTAATGCTGCCATCGCATGGGATGTTTTAGCGGGTGCACAAGATCATAACCAGGTCTTTGTCCTACCTGCGCTCCCATTTATTGGCTGAAGAAGGAAAAAAGGCAAAAGGGCTGCTCACTCATTATCTCTCCATGTGTACATTATACCCAAGGAGGCTGTAGGAGGACCACACCTATAGACCCTACTCACGACAGGCTCCTGGCATCCCAGTCCCCTGGTGTCCATACATTAAGGGAACTGTTAGAAAGGAGAGTCTACAGCTCTATGCATTTTGAGATCCCCAATCATGTCTGTGCTTATGCTCTACTTCTCAATTGTCCCTGAATGTGCAGATGGTTTGGCATTGCTGGCAGGTGCAGTCCCTCTCTTCTCTCCATTGTGTCTTCTCTACACGTGGTCGGCTAATAAGTTAATGGTTGTACAAGGCATCTTTTCCTGCATGTGCCATGATGGCTGTTTTCTGTTCTACTAAGTTTAGTCCCCAAGACGGTTGGATGGCGCCTTTTATGCCTTCTTCGGCAACTCCTGCAGCCAAGATGGTGCCAAACATATTGCTCTGCTTTCCTTTGGGACGACATCAGTGGTGTCCAAACTTTTTTCAAAGAGGGCCAGATTTGATGAAGTGAAGGGCTGTGGGGGCCGACCAAAGGGCCAACGAAAGTTGTTGACCTTTTTTTAGCATTGATGTTTTTGATCTTTTTTCAAGGGTTGCAGGTGCTGAGGATTTTACCCCAGGAAATAAACTACCACAGTTTATTAGGCCCCCGAGACGGACTTTGGACATGCCTGGACTACATCAATGAGGGGCTGCCATCTGGGCAGCCCAGGGCCTCCATGCACACTGCCCAGGCTTGCTCCCTAGAGAGGTCACTTCGGTGCCGCTAACAGCGGTTTGACTCTATCCCTGGAGGTGTACCCCATTGTCTCTTGAGACAGGCAGATGCAAACAACCTCTGCCATCGGAGGCAGGATCCCTCTGAATACTAGTTGCTGAGAATCACATGAGTGGAGAGAGTCGCTCTTGCACTCAGGTCCTGTGTGCATGCTTCTCCTAGGCTGGCCACCTTGAGAACAGGATCCTAGACTGGGTGGCCCATTGGCCTGTTTATTAATTGCAATGGGTCTTCTGTGAGTAGGACTAGCATTGGTTACCACCATTTCACTCCTCATCACTGTGTGTTGGACGTCTACGATGGCTTCACACGTAAACTGGAGATATTAGGCTAAAGTAACTAGTTTATTTGTTCTTTGTGTCTTCCCAGGCCCCTTGCATACAGCACTTTAGCGGATCTGGTTCATCATGTCCGACAGCATTTGCCACTCAACGACCTCTCCCTTGCTGTCCAGTTATTTGCTAAGAATATTGATGACGAATCATTGCCCAGCAGTATCCAGACCATGTCATGCAAACTTCTGCTAAATCTCGTGGACTGCATTCGATCCAAGAGCGAACAGGAAAATGGAAATGGCAGAGACATCCTCATGAGGATGTTGGAGGTACTGTGGCATTTAAAGTAGGGGTGCTGGAATGAAAATAGTCATTAAAATCACATAGCTGCTCAGAAATGAGGCCTCTGTGCTGAAGAGGTGGAATTAAATATACAGTGGTGCCTCGCAAGACGAAATTAATCCATTCCGCAAGTCTCTTCGTCTTGCGTTTTTTTTGTCTTGCGAAGCACGGCTATTAGCGGCTTAGCGGCTATTAACGGCTTAGCGGCTTTAAGAAAAAGGAAACAAACTCGAAAGAACTCGAAAGACGTTTCGTCTTGCGAAGCAAGCCCATAGGGAAATTCGTCTTGCGAAGCACCTGAAAAAAAAAGGAAAACTCTTTCGCCTAGCGAGTTTTTCATCTTGCAAGGCATTCGTCTTGCGGGGCACCACTGTATAACTAAATGGAAAAGGTAGATTGACCTACTTGGGACTGGAGGCGCTATTCAACAAAGTTTTACTTGGAGCAGACCCATTGAAATGAATGAATGTTTACGTTAGCTCCATTAATTTTAATGGATCTACTCTGAGTTAAAACCTGAGTTGAAAACCACCCTTGGGCTCATACATTCGCTTCTTCTATTTTGTGCTGCAGTTTTCTCCTCCTGTTTAGGAGGCAAACCACCGGTTGTCATTACACTTGAATGGACAAAACTATGGCTTGCACTTGCCCTTCATACAGGGAATTGCAAACCATAGTTTGAAGCTGCTTTGTAATCCCAGTTTGGAGGACAAGTTCAAAACCATAGTTTGTTCGGCTCTAATGGCAAGCGATGATTTGCCTTCTAGCAGAGGGAGGTGTGTGTGTGTGAACACCAGTATCATTCCGGCCTCTTTCACTGGTTGTCGGATTTGGTGTTACACCTAGACTCAGATGATGAATCTCACTTTGTTGTGACGGTGCTTCTCCTCCAGGTTTTCGTCCTTAAATTCCACACCATTGCCCGCTATCAGCTCTCCGTGATCTTTAAAAAGTGCAAGCCGCAGTCTGAACTTGGGGCAGGAGAAGCCGCTTTGCCCAGCGTGCCGGCTGGAGGAAATGCCGCTCCGGTTCCTGTTCCGTCCCCTGCTCCCACCACTCCCGTGGCCCCTGCCCCAGGGCCTGTCTTTGAGAAGCAAGGGGAGAAGGAGAAGGAAGACAAGCAAACATTCCAAGTCACGGATTGCCGAAGCTTGGTGAAAACCTTGGTCTGCGGTGTCAAGACGATTACCTGGGGTATCACTTCTTGCAAAGCTCCTGGTGGTAAGGCAGCATGATTCAAATTTTACCTGGGCTTTTTTCCTAGGGTGGTGCAATTTTTTTTTTTAAAAAAGCAATTAATCATATGGGTTTTAGTTACCCATTTATTTAAAACATGCATATGAATGTATCAGTTGCTGGAGACCTCAAGAGAGGAGAGTGTTCCTGTGCTTGGGTGGTGGTTGCAGGTTTTCCTGTAGGCATTAGGTTGGCCACTGTGAGACCAAGATGCTAGACTAGATGGGACACTGACCTAATCTAGCAGGACTCTTCTTACGTTCTGGGTTATTATTTCTGAAACAAGAAACACACATTGCGCTTTGGTGATGCATGCATGTGCTGTAGGTGAAATTCCTCCTCTAAGGTGATGTGGGAGAAGGGAGAATTGGCTAAGATTCTGTTTGCTGTCTACAGTTTTTATTGCATTAGCCTTTCTTTGTGTACTGATGAAAGGTGTGAGAGATGTGTGCTGCCAAAGCCGGCATAGATAAAACTCCAGGCTCGCTGCCAGTTACAGTCTTTTTGATTTATTTACAAAGTTCAAAAGAACGTTTCCAGAGCTTCAAAGCAATGTCCGACCCTGTCGGCAAAGATGCCTCGTCTGGTTTCTTTTTACGTTTTCTTGCCCAGCATGCAAGTCGGCGGAAACTCCGCCTCTGATTTCCTCTGTTCAAAGAATAACTAGTTCCGTGCTCAGCCTCCCCCCTCCCTGCCTCCTTTTCGCTGTCAGACGACAGACTACTAATTATCTCTTTCGGCTCTCTATAAGTGCTGGTCTCTTCCCTTAGCTCTTTCGCCGTTTGCCTCTCCCTGACAAAAGGCCCCCAAAGCTGTGAACAGCGTATTAATACAGAAATACAAGCACCCATTTTAAAATTAATCATATGCATATTTAAATGTGATGTCTGATTAATTGGGGGTACCTTTTAAATTCAAAGTTTTGAAGCAGATTAAACTGGGGGATCGATTAATTGTTGTGAGCAGCTCTAGTCTTTCCCATTTTGTTGCACAGGTGCACACTTTTTAGTAGTAAAAGTAATTTCTCTTTCAATTCCTTTTCTTCTTTTTTCAGAAGCTCAGTTCATTCCCAATAAGCAGCTGCAACCTAAAGAGACACAGATATACATCAAGCTGGTCAAATATGCAATGCAAGCTTTGGATATTTATCAGGCACGTATCCTAGCTGTTGTTTAATTGCTTTGTAATTTTAATCTCCGTGGCTTATTTCAAATCATTTTTAAATTTGCGGCTTTTCAATTGCTTTGGATGTTTTGGGACGGAAATCCAGTACAAATGGTAGTGGGGATGCATGTTGACTTGAATCCTGTCTTGTGTCTCCACTGCAAAAGGTTCAAATAGCTGGAAATGGGCAGACGTACATCCGAGTTGCAAATTGCCAGACCGTCAGGATGAAAGAGGAGAAGGAGGTCCTAGAGCATTTTGCCGGCGTCTTCACAATGATGAATGCTCTGACTTTTAAAGAAATCTTCCAGACGACAGTTCCGTACATGGTTGAAAGAATCTCTAAGAACTATGCCCTTCAGGTAGTATGTTTTGTGTACTTGATAGTAGTGTGAGCCCTGACAAATACTTTCTGTTGAGCTTGGAAGATTACTTTGTTAACATGCCACTGTCTTGTCATTCTATCGCCTTTACGGCTGATCCAGCCTTTGCCAACCTGGTGCTCTCCAAATGTTTTGGACTTCAGTTCCCATCAGCCCCAGCCAGCATGGCTGGGCTTGTTGGGGCTGGTGGGAATTGTAGTCCAAATCATCTGGAGGGCAGCAGCTTGGTAAAGGCTGGGTTAAGCAATAAACAACACTAAATTGAACTGACAATAGCTCTTGTCCTCATTGGAAATGGACAGTGGTTTGGAGGAGCTGTTATTTGATGCATAGCTTGCTACAATTGTTTCCTTCTTGTGGAATCAAATGGGATGTCAGTGAAATGAAATCTGTAAAAAGACAAGCTACTTGAAAACAATTTGAAATCAACTCAGTGACCGATAACGTTAAGCAAATTTTTTTTGAAAAAATAAATCATTGCCAGTGGTTATTCCTAATTGTTTCATTCTCTCCTTTTGACAGATTGTTGCCAATTCTTTTTTGGCCAACCCAACTACCTCAGCTCTGTTTGCCACAATCCTGGTGGAGTATCTTTTGGATCGGTTGCCTGAGATGGGCTCCAATGTGGAGCTCTCTAACCTGTATCTCAAACTTTTCAAGTTAGTCTTTGGCTCCGTTTCACTTTTTGCGGCGGAAAACGAACAGATGCTTAAGGTAAATGTTGCGAACAGGTAAAAATGGTGCGTTCTCTTAATGCACCCAGGGTTGGCTTCTGAAATGTACACACACACACACACACACACACATATATATTTAGAGAGAGAGAGAGGGGTAGTTCCCAATAGATTCTGAGCTTTAGGCTGCAAGCCCTATACACTTACCTTGTAAGTCCTGCTGAATTCGGTGGGACGTATTTCTGAGTGGATTTGTGTAGGATTGCATTGTAAAGGAGGTGCACTCTCTGTAAAACATGACATCTTAAGATTGCCATGGTGGCTTCTTTGTGCATTCAAGGCTGCTTTCATTCAGGCATCAGGCTATACAGCAAACCTCTTTTGAAACAGAGGGCAGTTCTGAAAGCAGTTTTGATTTCAATTTCATTGTTTTAGCCATTGTCTAACATACAGCGTAGCACAAAGTGATGGCCACGTGCCAGCCAGTTGCTGCTTTAAAAAGATTTTTTTAAAAATACATCTCTGTAACCCAGTTTACGTCATGATAATGAGAAAACACTGCCTGAGAGTTCTCTAAAGCCACTGTCTAGGCTCTCGATGTTACTGTTAGTAGATTTTATATACAGTCAAACCTCTTCTTATGTCTGCCTCCGCTTGCATCCATTTCACCCAACGTCTGCGGCAAACCCGGAACTAACCAGCGGATTTACTGCTGGTCGCGCATGCGCTGGAGCGGTGATCGCTATCGCTGCCTGTGCACAACGGCGCCTCTTCCAGCGACCTGTTTCAACCTCCGGACAGACTCCGGAACAGATTATGATCACAGATAGAGGCTCTACTGTATATATATATATGAATTAAGGGGTAAACCAATTAAAAGCAGTTTGTGACATAAGATAGGAAAGTTTGTTATTCAAAGTGGGGGGAATAGAATTCATCCAGGCTTACATTTGGATGAATGTAAGTTGTTATTCGGTTCCTGAACAATGTTTACAAAGCTGCTTTGCTTCCGATGAGAGTTTATTGGCACTGTTCATTCCTTATTGGACTTTGACGGCTTCCTGTTTTAAATACAGAGTGCACTATTTTGCTCCTCTGCCAGGAAGTCCTGATTATTCGTGGATTAATAATTGAACTCAAGCACTTCCTGTCTTGTAAAGGAGCCCCAAATGTGTAAGGCATCCTGCCTCTGATGCATTGTGTTCCCTTATTCTGCTGCCAGAACCAAGGTCACTTTCATTTTATAAACGGCAAATCCAATTTAAATGGTGTGATATACTGCCGTCGCCACTCCATGCCTGTTAAATTATTTGATTCTCAAGAATTGATGGTGTGGCCTTGAGTAGACAATTTAATTTGAGTGATGAAAGCTATTCGCAGCAATTGTGAAGCAAGGTCTAGGGCCTTTAGATGTTAATAAAACCCATAATTATTTCAGAGTTTGTACCTGGGCTGAGTCTTGTCGATCTGTCTTCTTCTTTTTTTTGTAATAGCGTGCACAAGGCTTTTAATTTCTTCTGTATTTCTAAGGATGCATTAATCCAAATTGTACTGTGCTAATCATGTTGGTCCCTTTGTGCATTGTGTGTTTGCTTGGTGCAGTTCTGTGTGAGAGAATAAGGAAATAGGATGACAAGTGGTACGGCATACTTCAGAAACTGGGGCAGAGCTCATTGACTCAGTTCAATGATCCCCAGGACTTCATTTTTGGCTTCCCCTTCCTTTTATAATAAGCATATCTCCACTTTATTCATTTAACAATCATGCACATTCTGGAAGTAGTATCAGCTCTCCTCCACTGTTTGTCCCCTAGTGAGTAGCATTCAGTGGCACTGTTGCCTCTGGTTCCATGTAGTCATTGATAGCCTTATCTGCCTCCATGGATGCATCATTTGGTACCTTTTTATAGTTGGCCTTCCTTTCATGATAGAATTTTAAGCCATGTCCCTACAGTTCGTAGGCTGTCTTCCATCCAGACACAGACCAAACACAAACTCGCTTGCTTTCAGCCAGGTTACTTTGCAAGCTTTCAACAGAACTCTTCTTCACATTGGATATTAAGTAAAAAACAAAAGTGGAGGGAGAAAATACCCAAAATCTGCTCACTTGATTTCCCAGAGTGCCATGGTGATGTGCGGGTATGCTTCCTGTTGCTTGCAGGAGAATGAAATGTCCTGGTTATTTATTTACTTTAACTTCCTTAAGCTTGGTAATTCACCCACCATAGAATAATAGAGTTTGGAGGGATCCTGAGGGTTATTTCATCCAACTCCCCTACTAAGCAACCTCTGCCATCCAACATCTTAAAAACCTCAAATGAAGGATGTTTCCAGTGACCCAGGAAAGAGCCTTCGTCCCTCGGAATTTTTTTGCTGATTTCTTGTTAAAGAAACTGGCAGTGTGAGTGCACCTTAAGAAAAACCTGTATTCTGTTTTTTGATTTTTTAAATTTTTTTTGCAGCCACACCTCCACAAGATTGTGAACAGCTCCATGGAACTTGCACAGACAGCCAAGGAGCCCTACAACTATTTCTTGCTGCTCAGAGCTCTCTTCCGATCGATTGGAGGAGGGAGCCACGATCTCCTGTATCAGGAATTTTTGCCCTTGCTACCAAACCTACTGCAAGGTCAGAGCAGATGCCAGCCGGGGGCGGGGGGCGGGGGGCGGGGAGGAGATATACATCGCCTTTTAATGTCCATGATTGTTGGTAGCAAATCTGGGATGTTATTGACGCCAGCTGTCACATTTCAGGACTTAACATGCTGCAGAGTGGCCTGCATAAGCAACACATGAAGGATCTGTTTGTAGAGCTCTGCCTCACTGTGCCAGTCCGACTGAGCTCCCTCCTTCCTTATTTGCCAATGTTGATGGATCCCTTGGTGTCTGCCTTGAATGGATCCCAGACGCTGGTCAGCCAGGGCCTGCGGACTTTGGAGCTGTGTGTGGATAACCTACAGCCAGACTTCCTGTATGATCACATCCAACCTGTGCGGGCAGAGCTTATGCAGGTAAAGGTGCAGTTATCAGAAGGGACCTTTAGAGGTCAGTGTTGGCTCAATTATCTGGACTGCTTTGCTTTAGCCATGGCCATCTCTTTGGCGGTGATAGAACACGGGAAGAAACTTTCCTATTATTATTTTTTAAATGCTTTTTAATAATTTTTCATAAACAGGGAAAGAAATAAAAAATAACAGATAAGAAATAAAGTGTACCAAAATAAAACAGTCTTTTAAAGTCTACATTTTGTACCATCTTCTTTACATTGCGCAGATTCACGCCTCGACTTCCCTCCTTCCCCGCTTCAGCTTTCTTAATACATATAGAATCATAGAGTTGGAAGAGACCACAAGGGCCATCGAGTCCAACCCCCTGCCAAGCAGGAAACACCATCAGAGCACTCCTGACATATGGTTGTCAAGCCTCTGCTTAAAGACCTCCAAAGAAGGAGACTCCACCACACTCCTTGGCAGCAAATTCCACTGTCGAACAGCTCTTACTGTCAGGAAGTTCTTCCTAATGTTTAGGTGGAATCTTCTTTCTTGTAGTTTGGAACCATTGCTCCGTGTCCGCTTCTCTGGAGCAGCAGAAAACAACCTTTTTCCCTCCTCTATGTGACATCCTTTTATATATTTGAACATGGCTATCATATCACCCCTTAACCTCCTCTTCTCCAGGCTAAACATGCCCAGCTCCCTTAGCCATTCCTCATAAGGTATCGTTTCCAGGCCTTTGACCATTTTGGTTGCCCTCCTCTGGACACGTTCCAGTTTGTCAGTGTCCTTCTTGAACTGTGGTGCCCAGAACTGGACACAGTACTCCAGGTGAGGTCTGACCAGAGCAGAATACAGTGGCACTATTACTTCCCTTGATCTAGATGCTATACTCCTATTGATGCTGCCCAGAATTGCATTGACTTTTTTAGCTGCCGCATCACACTGTTGGCTCATGTCAAGTTTGTGGTCAACCAAGACTCCTAGATCCTTTTCACATGTACTGCTCTCAAGCCAGGTGTCACCCATCTTGTATTTGTGCCTCTCATTTTTTTTGCCCAAGTGCAGTACTTACATTTCTCCCTGTTAAAATTCATCTTGTTTGTTTTGGCCCAGTTCTCTAATCTGTCAAGGTCGTTTTTGAAGTGTGATCCTGTCCTCTGGGGTGTTAGCCACCCCTCCCAGTTTGGTGTCATCTGCAAATTTGATCAGGATGCCCTTGAGTCCAACATCCAAGTCGTTGATAAAGATGTTGAACATAAAGATGTTGAACATATCTTCTCCTGCAGGTTCTTATTCCCTCTCTATACACATCACAAGGTTTATATCAGACCCACTACAGTTTTTAAACTTGTACAATTTATTTTTATGTACAAAACAAATTTACCCCATTCTTCTTCGAACTTTGCCCCTTTCTGATCTCGGATTTTATAGGTCATTTTAGCCAATTCTATATATTCAGAAAGTTTAGACTTCCAATCTAATACTGTTGGTATCTCCTGTTGTTTCCATTTTTGTGCTACCAGAATCCTGGCTGCTGCTGTGGCATATTGAAATAAATTTTGATCCTCTTTTTTGATTTCCTCCCCTATTATACCCAATAACAAAGCCTCTGGCTTTTTCGGGAATGTGTACTTAAAAAGTTTCTTCAATTCATTATATAATATATTAAATCCCAGAATTTTTTCATCTTCTCACATTCCCACCACATATGATAGAAAGAAACTTTCCTATTAAATGGGGGTTGTGTCCTCTTTTCGACTTTTGTTTTATGTAATAGCAAAATGGCCGGCTAATGCAGGTATGTGTAAAATATAGGGGTTTTAATTCATCTCTTTGGCTAGCTGTGCTACTTTGTGAGGTCCTGAACCTACTGTGATACAGTCAAACCTCTGCTCCTAAATGCCTCTGTTTTGGAACATTTCGGCTCCTGAAAACCCAAAAGTAAATGTTGTGTTTTTCTAACGTTTTTCGGAAGCCAAGCATCTGAGACAGTTTCCGCTAGAATGCAGGAGGCTCTTGCAGCCAATCGGAAGCCACATCTCAGTTGTTGAACATTTCGGAAGCTGAACGGGCTTCTGGAACGGATTACGTTTGACAACTGAGGTGGTGGCTGTATTGAACTATGTCTTTGAGGTGGTTTGTGGGGAGTTTCACTTGTATTTTGAACTTTTCAAAGGCTTTCTGCACATTTTTTCTCTTACTGTTTGTTGCTAAGTTCTGCCCCCCCCCCTTTCTTCAACGAATGAAAATGTAGGTTGTTGTACCCTAGAAAAATGTTAACGTGAAATACTAATATTTGTCTTTTGGCCAAGGGTGGGAGACTAGAGAAAATCCTGAATTGTTTAGTCATGTTGGTGTATAACAAGGATTATCTTTCTCTGTTTTTGTGTGTCTTTCCTCACTTTGCTGTGAAATGGATTTGAAAGTGTTCATGTTCATGTTTATTTTTATTTGTTTTAATTGGGACCATAAGAAGCTGCCTTGGGAAGCTTTAATTGGGACCATAAGAAGTCAGATTGTTGGTCCATTGAGCTCAGTATTCTCCACTCTGACTAGCCATAGATCTCCAGGGTTAAAGACATGTGATACTCCCAGCCCAGCCTGGAAATATTGAGAATTGAACCCTTTTTGCATGCAGAGCAGATGCTCTGCCACTCAGCTGTGGCTCTTCCCCAAATTAATTAACAGTTAATTTAAAATATTTTTGTACTTTTGAGCAAATCTGAGTCCAGGGTGGCTTACAAAACATGTACACATCACAATTTTCCATAGTTCAAGGTGGCTTACAACATGAAAAAGATTTATAATTGCAACGTAATGAAAGTAATCAGAAGCAATGAATAAAGCATGAAAAAGATACACAACCAAATTCAACAATTTCCACACAAAGTGTAAACTAAAGATACAAAGAATTAATAACAGAAACAGACCTGCTCCCGGTTACCACCACGAAGTCCCCTAAACAATATCCCAACTCTAGAGTCTGTTCAGCAGACTCAGCTTTTGCAGCTGATTCAGGCAGCCCCCCCCCCCCGGGCAGGTGGGGAAAGACCTGCAAGGCAGGGAGTAGGTCTCCCAGGATTCACTGTCAAAATTAAAAAAGTACAGCATATGGCATTCTTTTGAACCAACATTGTTCTGAACTACACATGGATGTTTTAAAACTTTTTTCCAAGGCTTTGTGGCGGACACTGCGCAATCCAGCAGAGAACATTTCCCACGTTGCTTATCGTGTGCTTGGCAAGTTTGGTGGAAGCAACAGAAAAATGCTGAAGGAGTCTCAGAAGTTGCAGTATGTCGTGACGGAGATTCAAGGCCCCAGTATTACGGCGGAGTTCTCCGACTGCAAAGCATCGATCCAGCTCCCAATGGAGAAGGTAAGATTTAATATTTATGCCAGTAGCAAAATAATTTCCTTTCCACAAATATTCTAGAAGGGCTTCTGCTGTAGCCTTTTCCAAATTGGTGCTTTCCCAATGTTTTCCGATTGCAATTCCTATCATCCCTGACCTTTGCCCTGCTGGGAGCAGTATTCCAAAGCATCAGGAAGGCTCCATCTTGAGGAAGTCTGTTCCATCGGCTGCCGATAACAGACTACTTATGCTAGAGAAATTCCTTAAGATCTTGTTGATGCCTGTTGCAACCTTTGTGAAACATGAAGGTGTTAATTGGAGCTTGCTTCTTAAAAAATATGTTTAGGATTGTTGTATTAAGTCTGTGTGGGCTGCATGATGATTCCATTATACTTGAGACCCATCTAAAATCCATTGCTGCACAGGTGTGGAGCATATGTCTGTAGCTCGATCTCTTTCTGCCATCATAGTGAAAACTTGGTTCACAAATGATCAGCTCAGCAGGGCATTGTCAGATCTCATAATGGTGGTAAGAGGAGAATCCTGCTGTGGCCTATAAAATTTCTGAGTCTTTATTTAGGACATAGTAGACTAAGGCAAACAATTTCGTGTTTGTGTATGTAGTGCTAGTTGTTAAATACTTGCATGGTTTGAGGTTTCTTGCAAATTAATCCAACAGAACCTGCCACTTACATGATGGCTATATTTTAGTTTGCATATTTTTGTTGTTGGGCTTGCATCCCGGCTGTGAACTCTTGAATCGCTTAACAGCATTTGGCAGGTCACGATGTCTAAGCTTTGATCCAATTTGGCCTCTTCTCTTCCTCGCCATTAATGCTTTTTATAAATAGGACTAATTATCTTGTTGCGCCAAGACAGGATATTTTCACCTCATTGTTGCCAGACAGTAAGTGAAACCTTTCTGGCTAAATTTCTCTCCCCCTTAGCATTACATCACTGCAGTTCTGAATTCAACTACGCCATTATTTTACTTTGAATATAGACTAGAAATCTGTCTTTGCATAGACAGCCATAAAACGAAAAGTGCTGTAGATATGCCCATACTAAATAAAATTCCTGCCAGCTTTTTCGGGTTGAGTAGGAAGCAATGTCTGTTTACACTATGCATTCACAGAGCTGGAAGTAAAAACAGTTGATCTCTCAAGAATTGGAATGAAGTGCCAACAGAAGAAATCCATCTTTCGTGTTAGCCTTGTATAGTGAGAGAAGTTCCACCTCAGTGGTCTGTGGAAAACTCATTGTTTTTTATATTGAAAACTTGAGAAAGGTTGTGTAGGAGAGGCAAGAGACCAGTTTCATTCATGACTGGAAATACTATTTCCCCCCTGCAAACAAGAGTGGCTCTGTTGTTGGGGGGGGGGGGTGAGTCCTTAGCATTCAAAGGTCACTTTTATCTACATAATTTTATCTCCAGCATTTAAGCATGGATGATTGGATTTCCTTTCACAATCACTTAGGCAATGAAATTTCTTATTTCATGGCTCTCAGATGAATTTTTCAGCTGGATTACATTTGATCAATGTCCTATTCTGGGCGCCTGCTTGCTTCATCTTGGAGCAAAAACATACTTGTGTGTGCATGTGTATTAAATCAGAGAGTAAGTCGAGATGATAACTTTTATTGGGTTGCCTTGGGTCGGCAAAACCATGAGCCCTGGAGCTTCACAGAGTGGTTGCCGTAAAAGGACTCCTATAAATTGTCATTAAGTTGGTCTCAGACTCCAAGATGCCTTTCCTGAGTGCTTTTTTGCTGTCACACAAGGTTTTTTGTACTAAAGTTTGATTTTTCCTTATGAGATGCTTAAAGCAGCATTTTGCCATTTACAGTGTGTGCAAAGTGCTTGGCTCACTTTCTCTTTAACTCTTCTGAGAAGGCTTGTAAGGAAACCATTTTGGAGAGCAAACCTTTGCCACACTGCAAGGAAGAGTGTGCAGCTGAAGTCGGTGCAGAGCAGGAGGAAGGAGCAAATGTTCCTAAGCTTCTAGATTCCTTTGTGGACCTTCCTTTACCTAAATAGAGAAAACAGCATTGTACGTTTTGTGTGTGTGTCTCAGTGACTTCAGATCTCAGATTTATGTTTAGTATCGCTGGATCAGCTCAAAGGTCCTTCCAGATATTTATGGGGCAGACAAAAGAAAGCAGAGCGTGTAGTTAAACTGTGAACCTTGCTCTCACAAAGTTGTGCTGTAACCCTGGATGCCTTTAAAAGAGGATTAGACAAATTCATAGATGATAAGGCTATCAGTAGCTACCAGCCTGAGGACCAGGACATTTGCAGGGAAACCAAAATGCTTGTTTACCACGCTATTGTACTACCAACCTTACTATATGCTTGTGAAACATGGACCACTTATAAACGCCATCTCCAGCTCCTTGAAAGATTCCATCACCGGTGTCTCCGAAAATTTTTACGCATCACTTGGGAAGACAGGCGAACTAATATCAGTGTACTGGAAGAAGTAAAGATCACCAGTGTTGAAGCAATGATTCTTCAACATCAACTTCGTTGGACTGGTCATGTTGTGCAGATGCCTGATGATCGTCTCCCAAAGCAACTACTCTATTCCGAACTTAAAAATGGAAAGCGTAATGCTGGTGGTCAACAAAAGAGGTTCAAAGACTGTCTCAAGGCAAATCTAAAAAATGTAGTATAAAGACTGACAACTGGGAAACACTGGCCTGCGAGTGCTCCAGTTGGAGAACAGCCTTTACCAAAGGTGTCATGGGCTTTGAAGACACTCAAACTCAGGACGCAAGGGAGAAACGTGCTAAGAGGAAGGCACGCTTGGGAAAGCCACACCTATATCAACTCCCGCCCGGAAACCAGTGTCCCCACTGTGGAAGGACGTGTGGATCCAGAATTGGCCTCCACAGTCACTTACGGACTCATTGTTAAAACCGTGTTTATGGAAGACAATCTTATTCGGCTAGGAGTGATCGCCAAAGTAGAAGAACCAGCCACCATGTTGATGCTCTTATCTCCACAGTCGGAGGCACTAATGCTTCTGAATACCAGTTGCTGGAAGCCGCAGGATTGGGAAGAGTGATCTTGCGCTCAAGTCTTGCTTGAGGGTTTCCCATCATGCATCTGGTTGGTCACCGTGAGAGCAGGATGCTGGATGGGCCATTGGTCTGTATCAGCAGGGCTTTTGTTACACTCTTAGGCAATCTACACTCAAAGCATGCAATGTTGCTCTCTAGCAGCTGATATTCAAGCCATATACATCTTCTGAACTTGGGAATTCCATTTGCTTATCAAATCTGCTGATAGTCTTCTAATTTGTCTAATCCTCTTTTAAACAAACAAATAAACAAGCAAAAAATGCTGAAGAGCGTATGACTGTGACCAACAAGAAATTGATAACAAGAAGAGTTTACAATAAAGTAGACAAAATATCATTACACTTGCAAAATGTACATCCCAGCAAGGCTTACAGCGAGCCCTACAGTACAGTGGTGCCCCGCAAGACGAACGCCTCGCAAGACGGAAAACCCGCTAGACGAAAGGGTTTTCCGTTTTGGAGGCGCTTCGCAAAACGAATTTCCCTATGGGCTTGCTTCGCAAGATGAAAATGTCTTGCGAGTTCCTGTGGGTTTTTTCCCCTTTCCCCCCCTTTTTCTAAGCTGCTAAGCCGCTTATCAGCTGATCCGCTAAGCCAATAAGCCGCTAAAAGCCGCTAAGCCGCTAATAGCGCTAATCCGCTAATCCGTCAATGGGCTTGCTTCGCAAGACGAAAAAACCGCTAGACGAAGAGAATCGCGGAACGGATTCTTTTCGTCTTGCGAGGCACCACTGTACAAAACATGCTTCATTATTATATTATAATTATTGGTGCTATTTTTATTATCGTTGTGCCGAAGAAAGCTCTAAGCAGCTGAAACGTCAGCTGCTTAGAACATTCTTCAGTGCAATAATAATTCTTGTGCAGTACGGTTTGTCACTGTGAAATGTATACTTTGGAAGTGTAATTATATTTTTCAGTTGCTTAGAGCAATTACCCTTCAGTAATTTTTGTGCTTTGTGGTTCACTGTAAGCCTTGCAAATGTATTCATTATTTTGTCTATTTTATTGTGAACTCTTCTCATTATCAGTACATTGTAGTTCATAGTGCTGTGCTCCTCACCGTTTTTTGTGGTTGCTGCCTAGAAGGGTGCCCTTGCATGTGACTTTGTAATGTAATCCCCTCTTAAAGATACTGAAGTCAGAGGTTCCCAGACTGTGGTCTGCAGACCCTTCAGAATTCAAATTGTAATACAATAAAATTCAATGTGCAAAACAAAGACGCAATAAAAATACAATTAAAAATAATAAACACTGGCACAGCACACTATAGTTTCTAGAACTGGCAGGGGGTAAAGAAAAGACGGTCAGCAATTTTGAAGTGGTCTGGGGGAGAAAATGTTTGGGGACCACTGATGTAAGTCAACGGGCATCACAGAAGCTTGTGCAATTTTTTAGCTAGGCAGCTTCTAAAATGAATCACTTTTTTGTTCTTACGGTTTTCTGAAGCAAATTACTTCCATTGCTTTAGGCCATCGAGACTGCCTTGGACTGCTTGAAGAGTGCGAACACAGAGCCATACTACCGGAGGCAGGCCTGGGAGGTGATCAAATGCTTCTTGGTGGCCATGATGAGCCTGGATGATAACAAGCATGCTTTGTATCAGCTTCTTGCCCATCCGAAGTAAGATTATTTTATGATGGCTTGCACAATTAAGGTTGGCAGGCTGCACCTAGTTCTTGGGGGTTGCATTCTGCAGAGGGTCATCTCTTAAGTGAGTGTTACTCGGAGTAGACCCTTTGAAATTAGTGGGCCAACATTAGTCATGCTCATTAATTTCAGTGGGTCTGTTCTGAGTTGGAATAACATTGTGCACAACCAAACAGGTTTGGTGGTTTGGCTGATTTGTTGTGTAACTGCGCAGTGTTGAGAAAGAATGAAAGAAATAGATGGGGAAAGAGATGACAAACCTGGATGCAGAAAGCACACGGGTTGCTGATCCAACACACTGATCAGGGGGCAATACCTTGGTCCTTCTCAGGTTCATGGCTGGGTGTCGTGTCATGCTTGCCAGAGGGTGGTAAATTGATCCCTGGTATTTAGCTTGAATCACTGTTAAAAGGAAAGAATAGACCCCTAATTCCCTGGAACTGATAACACTTGCCCATGGAGGACTTAAATGGCAGCCAGGGACAGTGAACGTCTTGCAGTACATAGGAACCTATGCCTTGTACTGTCTTCACTGACTGACAGCAGAATTCCAGGGATTCAGGAAGTCTTTTCTCCTAGCCCTACCTGGAGATGCCAGGGAATGAACCTGGGGCCATCTGCATGCGAAACAGATGATCTCCAACTGAACTATGTTACTGAACACTTTTCTTGCATTTTAGAACATTCAGAATGCTTCATATGCATTATTAGTTCAGTATTCCTTACAACAGCCTTATGGAAAGCTCAACAGCACTGTCCCGTTATTATTATAAATAAGGGACTGAGGCTGAGATACATTCCTTTGCCCAAGGCCATTTGCTTAGTTTGTGGTGGAGGCAAGATTTGGATGGGGGATTTCCTGGTTCAAAGCTCATTCTGTTAGGCACTGAGCTTGCACTATTAGTAAACAGATTGGTGTTTTTTATTGCAAAACTTGAGTTACTCAGGGAATTACTGTTCCTATTTAAAACCAGTTTCAGGCATTTAGATGATGCAGTAGACACTTTGATAGTAAATCCTCAGGATGAAATTAGCCTATCATGTAAGCTTGGTGCTCCCGTTAACCCTTTTGAGCTCTGGGTAAGTGAACACAAACTCTCTTGGCTGTATCCATACCATTTGGTTGAAAGCCTTGACATGTTTGCCATGGTTTTGAGAATCAGATTCAGATGGCTAGCATCAGCTATGGCCTGATCCTGATCCTAAGCTACACTTCTCCTGATTCCACGATTCTATGAGCTGCATTTCCTCAGTGCGACCTTGTGGCACAGGACACATCGGATGTGGTTTCAGATGAGCTTCTCATCCCTCGATCAGAACAAAATGTTCTCTCTCAGTTAAAGTAAATCTGTAAAATTGTTGATTCGTTTTGCTTTTTGCAGCTTTACTGAGAAGTCGATTCCCAGCGTAATCATTTCCCATCGGTACAAAGCCCAGGACACACCTGCCCGTAAGACGTTTGAGCAGGCGTTGACAGGGGCGTTCATGTCGGCGGTGATCAAAGACTTGCGTCCCAGCGCTCTTCCCTTTGTAGCCAGCTTAATTCGGCATTACACCATGGTGGCAGTTGCCCAGCAGTGCGGTAAGTAAATGTTGGGCCAGCCATCACCAACTTGGTGCCCTCCAGATGTTGGTGGACTATAGTTCCCATCAGCCCTAGCCAGAACAACTTCTGGAGGGCAGCAGGTTGGTGACTCTTTAACAAGAAGCCAGGAGTAAAAGCACCTCAGTTTTGTTTTCAGGCGAAGATATTCTTTTTCAGGTCATTGTGCACGTTGTTGATACCTGATTTTAATTAGTTTCTGTGAATGGTGCCATTCACACTTTTGTATGCTGCCTGAAATTGTCATGATAAATGGCAGTTAAGAGGAATACAGTGGTACCTCCGGTTACAAACAGGATCCGTTCTGGAGGCCCGGCCGTTTCCCGAAAACTTCGTAACCAGAGGTGCCCTTCTGCGCACGCACGGGGTGCAATTGAGCGCTTCTCCGCATTTGCGGAGCACATTTGAGCGCGTCTGTGCATGTGTGCGGCACACAGAGCGCTTCTGCACATGGGCGCGTGGCGAAAACCGGAAGTATACACTTCTGGGTTTGCCGTGGCCGTAACCCAAAGATTCTGTAACCTGGAGGTTACACAACACAAAGTATCACTGTACATAATTTTTTGGGTGAGTGGGGAGGTCTATGACCGTAACAGTTTATGATATTTAGGTATGGTGTGGAGGAAGGAGATGGAGCGGACTCCTTCCCTGCATCTTTGCCATCAAAGAACTTGGGCTCACCCAATGAAACTGACTGCAGATTTGGCATGGGCAAGAAAAAGGGCTTCTTTGCATCATGTGGGATTGATTTGTGGAATCCACTGCCACAAGATATGGCAGAGGCCAATGGCATCAATGGCTTTAAAAGGTATTTACCCAGCCTGGCAACAACTCTTGGCCACAATGGCTAAGTTGGGCTTCCATGGTCATATGCAGTATACCTCTGGGCAGCAGTCGCCAATGCCTTCACTCATTCCTTGTGGGCTTCCTGGAAGCATTTGGTTATACCCGTGGTCTGGGGAGATCAGAATACTGAACCAGGTGGACCTTTCTTCTGACCCAGCAGGGCTGCTCTTTCCTTCTCATCTAATTGAAGCCTCCTTGTTTTCTGCTTCCTCCTCTTCCCCGCCTTACTATAAATCCCAGGTCCATTCTTGCTTCAGTGTTACCAGGTTGGAAGCCAGCCCAGCACGGCCATGTTCCACAGTGAAGAAAATGGATCCAAAGGCATGGATCCCTTGGTGCTTATCGATGCCATCGCCATCTGCATGGCGTACGAGGAGAAAGAGCTCTGCAAAATTGGAGAGGTGGCACTAGCCGTGATATTTGATGTTGCCAGCATCATCCTGGGATCGAAGGAAAGGGTAACGAAGCTCACTTCCAACTTTGCAGATGCAATCTTGCTTTGAACAACCCAGCCCGTTGCTGACTGATGCACATTTGCTTGGTTCTTTCCTTAACCCTCTAGGCTTGCCAGCTTCCCTTGTTCTCCTACATCGTGGAGCGGCTGTGCGCTTGTTGCTATGAACAAGCCTGGTACGCGAAGCTCGGGGGAGTGGTGTCCATCAAATTTCTCATGGAGCGGCTGCCTCTCATTTGGGTTCTCCAGAATCAACAGACTTTCCTCAAGGCGCTGCTGTTCGTCATGATGGACCTAACAGGAGAGGTATTTAAGACTCATATCAATTATAGGAAGCTGCTTGGACCAATGGTTGGTCCATCTAGTCCACTATTGCCTGCATTGACTGGTAGTAGCTCTCCATAGTATCTTTTCCTGGTGTACTTCCCGGTGGTGCTGGGGGTTGAGCCCTGGACCTTCAGCATGTAGAGCTCTATGACTGAGTTTTGGTCCCTGTCCAGACAGCTTATCGCCTGCTTTTTTTCACCATTGCATTGAGCTTCTGTAATGATACTTCTCACTGAAAACTGGTGGAGAACTTGGAGGTTCTTACACAGATGCTTAATAGTTGTATGATTTTTACCATGAAGGACATGGTAGATTCATCTGGCTCATTCTCAGTAGGCATTCACCGTGAGTGAAGTCAGCATCATTCCCGTTTCACAGATGTGTTGTTGGGCCTGAGATTGCTTGACCAGCACTATGCAGGGATGTGATAGTGGCCCCCGTTTAACCACAGTTAAGATATCAGACACGGGCACTTTCTTCTGTCTTGGGCTCACATTTCTGTCTCTTACCTTCACCACTGTTAAGGGGTATATTGCATTATTGTTAACCATGATTAAAGGCTAAAAAGGAGTTGAAGTCAGCCTTAACCTGTGCCTTCAAAATCTGGTTAAATGGAAAGGTTGGTCAGCCTTTGTGTCCCTCATCAGGGTTCAAAGAAGGCCAGAGGGAATGGTACTCCTGCGAGGAAAGAGATTTTACGAATCCAGATTAAAACGAGCATCGAATCCGCTGCATGCGGACCTGCCTTTTTCCCTTTCAACTTTGTATGTGTAATTACTATTTTTGGTTGCATGGAAAACTAGGGAAGCGTTCAGTTGCTAAATAGCAGTGTTTCAGTGTGACTAAACGTGGGGAAGAAAAACAGCATGGAATTGGATAAGCAAGACTTTTAAAGATAACTGAACTTCACTGAGTGAGGTTTTGTCATGTGCTGTTCACTTCCACTTTACTGATGAGGTGTGCTTTGACATCTCACCTTGGAAACATTAAACCACTGATTCATTCTGGCTATGGAAATGTATCTGTGTATCCAGCACAAGCTGCTATCCTTGGCCCTCTGTCCAGCGCCAGTCTGACTCCCTTGCCTGGTGCTACTGCTGCCTGCCTGCCTGGCATGGCTGCTTCCTGCTTCTTTTGTCACTGCCTCCTCCTTCCTGTGTGTTTATCCAGCAGCAGTGGGCAGTGGTGCTTCTTAGTGGAGCCAGATTGGCGCTTGGCTCCATTCTGCAGGAGTGGCTGCCATGTTAAGATTTCCCAAGACGTAGTGCAGATGTTGGGTGAATTCAACATGGTAACTGTGACATAGAGCTGAGTACCAGCTTGGCTCCCGTAACAATAGCATCATGGGCACAATCTCCCATCATGATACGATGCCTGCAACAAATAGCAGATGCTGGGCAAACACAACTGCAGGCAGGAGGGGAACTGGAATTAATTGACTGGTGGCGGCAGCAAACAGCTGTGCTGCACCGTGGCTCTGATAGTGTCAGGGATAGTGGTCCTGATGGCGATGGGCCCTTTGATAAAGTGGGTGACCACACTGGCCCTCTGTAAAGTTTCCAATTCACGTTCAAGCAGGAATGTTCTTGCAAGCTGGTCACTTCACTGTTGAATTTGGTACTCCAGCACTGCTCATTAGTTTGCGTTGGCAATACACTGACACTTCTGCAACCTGTATAGGTTTCGAACGGAGCAGTTGCTATGGCCAAAACCACCCTGGAACAGCTCCTGATCAGGTGCGCGACTCCTCTGAAAGATGAAGAGAAAACAGAAGACATCCTCTCGGCCCAGGAAAAGTCTTTCCATCACGTGACCCATGACCTGGTGCGAGAGGTGACCTCTCCAAACTCCACTGTAAGGAAGCAAGCGATGCACTCCTTGCAGGTGCTTGCCCAAGTCACGGGGAAAAGCGTCACTGTGATCATGGAGCCGCATAAAGAGGTGAGGCAGCCTGTTAACGTTTAATTGTCTGTCACCTGATTGACACATGCAGCAGGCTGAGATAGCAGTGTGAACTGTACCACTGCAATCTGCTGGTGAGGAGTCACATTTCACAACGCTTCTTTATTGGAAAAAAAAGCTCTCTGGAAATAGAAAACTAGCACGTTTATAATTTGTAAATAGTAAATCATCACTACCAGAATGGGGGCGGGGATTGGCTTGGCTAGAATCTGTCTCTTGGATGTTCTTGGTGTTTTGCTTTCAGGGACTTTTCACAAGAGAGAGCATTCAAACATGAAATCCCCATGTTGCAGCTTTAAGGGTTGCAGTCTACTCTGCCAGTTCGGAATGCTGCTGCCTCATTCTGCTGTATTTTATTAAATATATTTATTTTTTAACATTTACATACCACCTTTTCCTCCAAAGAACTCATTTTATCCTTTTAACAATCCTGGGAGGATTGTTGGGCTGAGAGGCTGTAATCGTTTCACATCACAGGTTGTACATAGGCAATGTTAAAACCCTTTCATTACTGATCCTGTATTAATCTGTGTGATAACTCCCTGGAAAAGGTGATACGAGAACTCCAGCTGGGGAAGCATACCTCCTGAGTTCCCCAGCAAGCCCTTGGCTGAGTCATGTTTTGCATTCAGGTCTCCCGAGTCCCATCTCCTTGGCCATGCTTGCCCATAAACTAAATATTATCCATTGGGTGCTTATCCGAGCCTTCCTTGAATGAGCATTTGGCAGCACACATCATTTTTCCTTCCATATTTTATCCTCGCAACAACCTTGTGTGATAAGTAGGTTGAGAGATACTGATTAGCTCGATATTTCCAGTTGAGCTCGATGTTTTAAATGGTTTTTAGATGTTTGTATTAGGTTTTATTTTTACTTGTATTCTTTATATTCACTGATGTGTTTGCTGTCCTAGGTGCCCTTGGAAGGAAGAGGGATATAAATGTCCTAAGTCTCTGTAGGGGTTTGAATGGCTCATCCACGGGCACCTCTGGATGTTGTTGGTCTCAAACTCCTATCCGTCCCAGCCAGCATTGTTGGGGATGATGGAAGTTGTTAGTCAAACAGCATCTGGAGGTGTACAGGTTCTCTACCCCTGCTCTAAGCACTCTGGCTAATTTTATTTTCTTGAGATTTACATGGAATTTCTCTTTGCACTGCACATTCTGGGAATCCTCCCATGCGATTACTTTTCAGGCCTTGTTTTTCTTTGGGCCAGTGTTCCATTCTGCATATCCACTTTGCTATATCCACTTTTGTGCTGTGTCTGATGATCTTGTGATAACAGGGATTTTGAAAGATTAAAATACTATGATTAGTGCACAAAGGATTAGTCATAATTTTGACCTTGTATGTCATGGAAGCAGCACAGAGGGTTATCTAATGATAGCAACCAGTGAGGGACTTTGGGGGTTTAATTGTGGATGGTTGTATTGAGGGAGTGATGTTTACTGTGTGTCCTGAATTTGGGTTTGATAATCCTGCATATAAGAAGAGTCTGCGATGATTGAGGGAAAGAGAAAGGTGGCGTTTAGACTACACAAACCAAGACCCCTTTTCTGATGCTCTCTGCTATTTTCTAGGTCCTCCAAGACATGGTTCCTCCGAAAAAGCACTTACTTAGGCATCAACCTGCAAATGCCCAGATTGGTTTGATGGAGGGGAACACATTCTGCACCACACTTCAACCCAGACTTTTCACCATGGATCTAAATGTTGTAGAACACAAAGTGTTTTATACAGAGGTACTTCCCTTTGGTCTTTATGTTCACAAATTTTAAAACTAGTCTCCATGGGTTTATCCACGATGCAGTTTTGGGCTACCACCCTATGTACATACACTTGAGAGTAGCAGGATTATTTTTTTGGGGGGGGGGGAACCATAGTTCTTAAACAGTGCAAAACTGATACAAGTGAGAAGTGTAAGTATGCTTAGTAAATCTGTCATTCACCAGCTGTAATTAATTAATGTTACTATATTTAGACATTCATAATGTGCCCTTGCCAGAATGCCTTGGCTTTTCTTCCTGATGCTGCTATACTTGTTTATTTTGCGAAGTTTAAGTTGGGTTTTTTAAAAAAAATCCTTTACAATAACCTCTTGTAAGGTGAAATGCATTTTTTAATGGGCAGACATTGTATATACCACATAGTTTTAAAAGAATTACGATGAGCAGCTCTGATCTGCTTTTTATATGGATCAGATGCAGATAATTGAAATACCTTCACTGTGTTCTTTTTGACACCTGCTGAAGACATTCCTATTTAGACAAGGGGTACCCAGATGTTTAGAAAGGTGTTTTTTTAAGGAGTTTTGATTTGTTTTACTCTATTTTATTGCGGTTTGACCCTCCCGTGTGTTTTAAATTATAGTTGTAGATGTTTTAGTGGTAATTTTGTTTTATATTTTCTCTAAACTGCTTTGACGTTTTGCTGCAATCAAGCAGTATATAAATTTTATAAAATAATAAATATAAAAAATTGGGACTATCAGACTGATCGATTGTTTGTAATAATGGTTCAAAATGGACAAAAAGGTAATGTGATACAATATTTAAGTAAACAATTTGGAGCAGTTATGTAATTACAAGGCAGGGTGCATCAGTCTAGTCAATTAAAACAGTGAACAATGATGGGAAAAACCTTCCAAAATGCAACACCTTATTTTTTTTGTTAATGAAATGTGAATGGTTGTGTTTGGCTTCAAAGTGCCTTGTTAAAATGACAGGTAAACAATTTAAAGTGTGTTTAGAGCCCCGCTCCCTGGCTCAAAACAAGGAGTCAACTCTTTTCCATCTCCACTTCCAGCTGTTGAATTTATGTGAGGCTGAAGACTGTGCTTTGATGAAATTGCCCTGCTACAAGAGTCTTCCGTCATTGGTACCTCTTCGGATTGCAGCACTGAGTAAGTTTACTAAGACTTTGAATACGGGTGCTATATGCTGCATTGTATAGAAAACACTGGGGATGATGCTGTAGTGGGAAAAGAATGGGACCCTGTAGATAGTAGTAGGCTGAGCACCAACTTAACTATATAAACATACGTGGCTCCCTTAAACCGCGTCACACTGTTGGTTCACCTAGCTCAGAATTGTCTCCTCTGACTTTGTTTCTCGCTGATACACTTTTAAAAACTGGTGCCATGGAGCAAATCCAGGAACTTGTTCAGGAGTGGGGAGCCTTTGGCTTTCCAGTTGTTGCTGAACCACAATTCCCATCATCCTGGGTCATTGGCCATGCTTGCTAAGGCTGTTGGGACCTGTAGCTCGCTTTTGGAGAGTATTGGGAAACCTCAGTTGGTCCAGAATGCGGCATCAAGGATGTTGGTGGCTGCTCATTCAAGAACACTATATTATACTTTTCCTGAAACAACAGCACTGGTTGGCAGTTTGTTTTTGGGCGCCTTTAAAAGTGCTGGTGATGGGCTTTTATGTCCTGGATAACTTGGGTCTAGGATATCTTGGGGATTGCCTCATCTTCCATCAAGCTGCTCACTGCTCAAAGTCTAGTAGAGAGACCCTTCTGTGCCATGACTATAGTGGAAGTGCAGTTGGGTGAGGCCTTTTCGGTGGCTGCACCCAATTGTGGAATACCTTTCCTGGTGATATTCATTGCATCTCCCTTGCCTTCTGCTGCTATTTGCTGAAGACTTCACTGTGCTAGCAAGCTTTTGTGTTGCAGGGCAGGTATTTTTTTTTGGGGGGGGGGTGTATCGAAGTTTGGCTAAGTAAATTAGCATGCAATACTAATTCCAGTTCATTGGCAGAGCCAGGGGCCATGTTCACCTGCCAGGAACGGGTCACAGCCTGTTTCTCTTCACCGCTTGTCATTCACGTTCTCTTCTCTTCTGGAACATTTTCCCTCTCTTCACACATGGTGAATGGTCCAGAATTCTAAATGTGCTTTGGAAATTGGCTACTTGTAAAACTACAAATGATTGCCACCACCCCCTCTTCTGAACCCGTTGCTGTTGGCAAAGCATGTTAAGCCGTCTGTAATTTGGGAAGAAATCAAAGAAGTGTTATAGAAATAAAAACAAAAGAGTTGTTTCTTAACCTTTTGAATTTCCAGTTAATAAGGAAGCTCAATTTCCTTTGATTTTTGCAGATGCCTTAGCTGCCTGCAATTATTTGCCGCAGTCGAGAGAGAAAATCATTGCTGCGCTTTTCAAGGCACTTAACTCAACAAACAATGAACTCCAGGAGGCAGGAGAGGCTTGCATGAGAAAGGTTTGTGGCACTGAAACAAAGCTGCTTTGTACTGACATTTTTTCTCTGCTCAAGAGCTGAGTAACAAGGAAGCTGTTTTGCCATTGGGATTAATGGTTGCTCTGTTTATATCTCTGTTTGCATGATGCCAGTGTAATTGGGGCGCCATGAAGTAGGTTATTTTTTAAATGGTTTGATCTTGGGCATAGAAGTTCTTTGCTGCCTCTCAAATGTGTACAACCACTTTTCAAAGAAAGAACAGCGTTGTTCTGGGGCACTTTATTGATGTCTTGCTGTTAGGGCCCCATAATCTTGGGAGTGGGCTGTTGATGTCATAGCTATAATGCAACTGAGTGTTTTTAATTATGGTACCTAAATAGCTAATGTAACTATTGATTGCTGCTTAAAACCTGCACCGTACTCGTATTGAACGGCAGGGCTGAAAATACATTAAAACAGTAAGCAGGTGCTGGGTCCCCGCAGACTTTTATAGACAAAATATTGAAGCGGAAGTCTTTTCAAAAGATTTGGAAAATTGAGTTAACTGTCCTACATCTTGATGGCAGGGTTTACGTGGCCCAAGAGGCCACTGTAACTAGTCTTGCCATTAACCAGATCCATTGTGACACCCACCACCAAGGGGTGATAACGACCCATGCAAGATGGAGTCCAGTATGTCTAGGCTTCTGGAATAAACTGTAAATGCAGGCCAGGCAAGGGCCTTGGGCAAAGACTAAGGTGCTGGGTTGGGACCATAATGAGCAGTCCTGCAGTTGTGGCACATTGTTTCAGCAGAACTCTATAGTCTGGGCATCTGACCTGGTGCCTTTTTCTGCAGCTGTTGGCTTCTTCTAGGCAGTGAGGTTTCAGGATTTGAGGATTCTTTTGAATAGCTCTTTCCTGATCCTCCAAAAAGTTTGGCCCACTCACCAGAGTCCAGATGGCACAGTTAACTTTCTGGGAAGGACTAGGGATTCCTGGGCTGGGACCACGGCAGACATGTAAATGGAGCAGGCTAGTTTGTTTTTGCGTATGTCCTATGTGGTTTTGTTTGTATTCTGCCTTCCTATTAAACTCAGGGTGGCACACACAAGATTTCCAGGGGGGCTTCTATCCAAGGACTGTCCTCACCCAGACTTGCTTAGCTCCAACAAGCTCTGACACAAGTGCATAGCTCTGTGATATCAGAAGTTTGTCCTGTTGGAAATATGGGTCTCTAAAGTTGCTTATTGCTTTATTGAAGGAATCTTCCTTCCACATGGAGAATGTAATTGCCAGTGTGAAACTTTTTCATCTGTGACCCAATCCAAATATATCACAAGCCATGGTTTGCTTTTCTTAACCACAGTTAAGTTTTGTTTTTGTTTTTTTAAACCCAAACCATGTTTAAAGACTTGAGGCTAACGGTTTGATTCCCCAGCCATTGCAGTCTTTCTGCTTGCAAGTGGTTTCTCTGGTTATCTGCTGTTACATGCATTCTGGAATCAGCCTTTGTTTAACAATTTCAGTCATGGGGTTTCACTCTGTTTGGGATCTTTACTAACATTAAGGCAAGAAACCATAGTTATGTCTGCACTGGGCCTGTGTACTTTATTTCTCAAAAGTCACAATTATTTCAGTAGGGGTTTTTTTCCCTTTCCACTCTAAGGATGCTTTAAACTTGCAGTCAAAAATACCAGCTCACGTAAATGCTTGCATGGAAATACTTTTATGATGTTGCTTCTGTTACTTCCCGTCAGTTTTTGGAAGGTGCTACAATTGAAGTTGACCAGATTCACACGCACATGAGGCCTCTGCTTATGATGTTGGGTGATTACCGAAGTTTGACGCTAAATGTGGTGAACCGCCTAACTTCAGTGACTCGACTGTTCCCTAACTCCTTTAATGACAAATTCTGCGATCAAATGATGGTAAGAACATGGAACCGCTTGAATGATTTTAAAGCAAATGTAACTCTGAAATCGAAAGTTTCAAAGAGGAGGCTTAAAAGCTATTTAATAGATTTGTACAAAGAATCTTCTTCTCTCTTTAACTGTGGATTAATTGGGTGTCAGATGTGGGGTAGGAGGAGGAATCTGGAGTAGGTGAATCTTCAGTTGGAAGCTGAATGTGAACTAGTTGGCTTTAAAAAAGTGCTGCTAAATTGAAATGAAAGCATGCCCCCCCCTTTAAAAACAACAAACCACAAAATGTCAGGCTACTTTGGCAAACATTCATAGACTTGGCAACTTTATTTCTAATGCTATAATCCAGTATGTGTGAACAAGAACGTGTCTTTAACCATTAGAATCTGCTCCACCTTGTTATTTATGTTTGATGCTGTTGTCCAGTTGTGCCAAATAAAATAACACCCAAGGGTTTAACAGCCACTAGCAACCCAAAAACTGGAACTGGGAACTTGCAGCTAGGCTCTTAAAGAGAATCAACAAGCCAGTCTCTCTGACCTCACCCCCACCTCCAAATTTGGTCTGTTATGTGTAGGATGTTACCGCTGCCACCTCTTGCTCAATTTTTGCAGCTCAAATGAGCTCTTCCAGCAGAGCTTGAATACTGGAATGTCAAGGGTAGCTGGAGGTGGATTAGTAGCAGAGGTAAAATCCTGGCCAGGGACTCTTCCAGTTGAGGTTCTAGTCATAGGGGCTAGAAGCACAAACAGAATATTCCAACTGGAATGGAATCCCTGTTCCTTGCTGTTCTGCTTAGGCGTCTGCCTTTCCCTTCAACCTTGGAAAAACTTTGCTGGCTTTAGATGTGTGTGTGTAAAATTACTTGTGTGAGCCTTTTGCAGTATTACAAGAACTTAATGCTAAGCTGAAGCTGATTGGTCTGAGATTTGTGGCCCCTAAGTAGTGGCATGGCCGGATGGCAGGCACTGAACTGAATGCTTCCTCTCGCCTCCACCGCAGCTGCCCTTGCCACCCATCCTCATTCCTTCTTGCACCAGGCACAATGGGGAACTTAGATGTGACCTTGTTCACATGGCATGGCACAGCTGGAGACAACATGTGTTTGTCATCAAGCTGGGGGTTTCTTCATGGCTTTAGGATGTAGGTACTGAGGTGAGCTAAGGCCACTTATTAGAATGAGTTCCGCATCAGGGAGCATGCAGCAATCTTCTCATAGATTCCAGCTGGACAAAAGATCTCATTGACTTCTTCTACCTGGGCAAAAATGAAAAATGTCTTGGCCGCAAAGCCCTCAGTGTCTGTAGATAGCAGTCTTGCCTCCTCACTTAACCCCCCCCCCAAAAAATGAATACAATTTCAGCTTGCTCCAAAGTATTATACAAAGTTTCTTTATTGTAAATAATTGCATGGGCCATGCTTAGCTAACAGAGGCTGTAAGAAAGCAGGGAATAACTCTCGATATTGGATTCCCCCACAGCAACACCTGCGTAAATGGATGGAAGTGGTAGTTATTACACACAAAGGAGGACAGAGGAGTGATGGAAATGTAAGTTGATTCCGTTCTTTTTCTGGGGCATGAAAAGCCAAAGCAAATGGGATGAAATGTTGGGGAGACTGTAAACGCTAGCTGCTTCCTTTCAGCGAACTACATACCTGCTTAATGAATGTCTTTGTGTGTGTGTGTGTGATAGACAAATTCTTAATGCTTTTACAGAATTGTTATGGGTGATGCTTGATGTTCCCCTACTCTATGGTAGCCACATTCAATCTTGTGGGATGCTAGCTGCTGAATTTTAAGTGTGGAGGAAGACCTTAAGAGTGCACCCTGTTGTAGGGTGAATAGAGGTTGTGCTTTATATGAAAACTGTTGGTTGCACCCCTAGTGATTTCACTGGCAATCCATCCCAGTTCATTGGATTCAGCAAGAAGCACAAGCACTGTCATTAGCAGAAATCCATCCTTAAGAAAAACACCTTGACCTGTTAGAGATTTCCCCCCGCTCCAAATCAATGTTACTGGATGTTTCACGTCTCTTGCAAATGAGCAGCATGTACCATTCTCCCATCCCGTTTTGCAGGCTAAATCTTTGTGTGTGTGTGTGTGTGTGTGTGTGTGTATATGCAATACATGAAATAATTGTTGGAAATGAAAGCAAGACTGCTATTGGAATGAGATTGTGAAGAAAGCTGGGGAAATAATGCTTAAAAGGCCGAGGCTTGTTCAATGTTGTACCATCAGTTTTCTTAGGTATTATCAGCCTATTTGTGTTGGATGTTAGGGTTCCTCAGGTTACAATCCCTAGTAAGTACTAGCTTACTGGTACTTGAAAGTTTTCAGGCATTGTAAATTTCTTGATTTTTCGTGTGCATGTGTTTAATTCACCCAGGAGCTTCATTGGCACAAGACTCGGTGAATGTGAAGGAGTTGGGCCAACCCCCCCCCCTCTAATGGTGGACTTTTGCAGCCTCTTTTGACTAGTAGTAGTTGTGCAGTAGCAGCAACTCGCTCTGAACTACGTGTGCTCTTTCATGTAAACGAAAAAGTTCTGTTGCAGACTCTTAATGTTTGAATATACATATTTATCAATAATTCATTCTTTAAAAGGGGGAAAGAGTGAAGAAGCTTGACAAGGCAGTGTCCGAATATGGTTTCAGTCTGAGTGTGAACATTTGGCCGTTGTTAAAAGCATTGTATGTGGTGATGTGGGAATACAGGCGTGGTAAAACACCATTAGTTAATAAACACTTAGAAAGGATGTACCACCTTTTGAAGTGTTGCTGCATTATGCACTAGGCTTGGACAGTCTTTTCGAGGCTCCTGTGCTTCAACTGCTAAGTATGGCACAATCTATTAAGCACTGTTCCACTTTAGCAAATTCTCACCCCCCCCACCCAAATATACCTGCAAGGCTTTAGGGAGACAGGAGCTTGGTAGTTTGCCCCAACAGAGTCCAAAGGGTGCTGCTGGATGAGGCTAAAGGCCCATATTTCCTAGCATCCTGTTTCTCACGGTGGCCAGGCCAGTTGCTTCCAGAGAGCCCACAAAGAGGATACGAAGGCAGTAGCCCTCCTACATTATTCCTCCCTAGCAACTGATATTTCCAAATCTATTTCCTCTGAACCTGGTGTCCTGTATTGCTAGCATGGTTGATACCTGCTTTTCTGGTGGTGGCACTTGCCTGCGAAGCTGGCATGTTTTGATTTGGCTGTTCACTTTGTGCCAGGGGTGGCCCACATGGTCCCCTGCAGATGTTGTCAACTCACCATATGTTACCATTGCTAGATCTTGCTGGGGTTGATGGGAGTTGTAGTCCAAAACATCTAGAGGGCACCATGTTGGCTACACTTGGACATGTCTAACATACATGATGTAATCATGTTGTAAAGGGCCACCACAGGTAAGTATTCTTTTTCCTGTAGTTGGCGGCATAAATACTTGCCTGAGAGTGACTTCCTGCTGCCTCAAGATGGCCGTAATCTGAGAAACGTTAGCAATGGTATTTTAACTCATGTAGGCTACATAGACTGTGCTATTCCTTTATATCTGGCAGTGTGCAACCACTTAAAAACACAAATTCTTCCATACATCGCAGTAGGTGCAACTGCTGCTAACAGCCAGGCTTTAACAGATGCACTTGCCATGATGAGGGTGACACAACCCTCTGGGGAGTGTGATACGCAGCCAGCCGCCTAGGGTGGAACAGGAAGCACTCTTAACCAACCTTCTGACTCTGGAGCAGGAAAGGCAGAGGAGGGAAACTGGATGCTCCTGCTTGGTCCTTTGTCCAGTGGTGTCCAGGCAACCCTTCTCCTGCCAGATGTCCTGTTGGGAAAGGACAATGGTGGGAAAGAAGGGTTGGGCAGTGCTGCTCAGGGCACTTCTTACCAGCGTTGCCCAGTCGGCTACTCTTCTAAACAGGAAAACCCAGCAGTGTGTGTAGTGTGTGTGTTTGTGTCGGGTGACATTACCTGGGGTGACTTTGAGAAGCTTTGCCCAACCTGGCGTGCTTTCCCCACATTTCTGTTTGGTAGGGGAGAAGGGGATGCTGGTGCCTACAGCCTTGACCAGCAAGGCCACTCAGAAATTGCAGATCCCTGTTAACAGCTGGGGCTTTAATCCTGTAAGCACTTGCCACTGGAGTTAGTCTGGCCCAACAGCAGTCTCAGCTACTGTTCAAATGTGGAGGTGTGTGGCAGAACTGTTCTAGGCATTATCACTTTCATCGCTCATGGTGAATTCCTGCCCTAACAGCTATTGGGAATCAACTGTGGCTATCATAGTAAGTTCCCCTTCCTTCTGCTGCCACTAGTGTTGACTCTGGGGGAGGAGTAACCATTCGGAGAGGGGGAGTGGGGGACTGGGCACTGGACATGGGGGTGCTCCCCTTGCTCCCCCCCATGAGGTGAAACGCAAGTATATTTTAAGTGCTGCTCTGCCGTGTCCCTCCTGTTTTTGTGTGCAAAAATGTTGTGGACAGCGAAGAAGTGACTTGGGGTTGCTTCATTGTCGTGAGAAGTCTAGCAAGCGCTTTCCCTAGCCTTTTGCTTTCAGCCTTTCCACTAGCTCTTCAAGTGGAGCATCCCTCTGGGAGTTCCCCCAAAGTCTCAACATCTGAAGCAAAGCCACCCTGTTTGCAAAGCAATAGAAATACTGCGCTTTCAGGAAAACGTAACTTGAAATTTTAAGAATGCTGTTCTCTCTCCCACCCCCACCCCCCGTGTGTGTGTTTTTGTGTGTTGGGGCAGACTTTACCCAAATCCTTAATCTCCTTCCATACCAATTAAAAACAACAACAACAAGGTTCTTTATTGCTTTAATATGTATCTGCCTGCAAGAGGTTTGCATTCCCCGTGCTAATTAAGCCGTGCTTCATGGCTTCATGGATTATAAAGCTGGCACTGCTGTATTGGATACTGTTGACAGCATGATCATATGCATGCAGCCATTGTGTTTAGCTGCAGGCATGCATTAAGAGTCTCTCCTTCAAATTGGTTAAAAATGGATTGTTTGTTATTTGTCACTTTTTCTCCAAGGAGCTCAAGGCAGATCCCCATTCTCCCTATATTGTTCTCACAGCGATCCTCTCATATAGATTAGGCTTGTGGCTGTGCTTGAGCAGTCACACCTGAGTTTCATAAGATGTGATGTGAACAAGCTTTGTTCTATGCTATGGCTTCCTTCCTTCCTTTGTGCAAGCCAGGGATTCACCACCTTACTAGAGTCTTCTGCTATACCGAAACCAAGAAACTATGGTTAATGGTTTCCAAACAGGACAAGGTATTTAGTGAATTGTACCATGACTTCATAGGGACGCGGGTGGCGCTGTGGTCTAAACCACAGAGCCTAGGGCTTGTCGATCAGAAGGTCGGCAGTTCGAATCCCCGCGACGGGGTGAGCTCCCATTGCTCAGTCCCTGCTTCTGCCAACCTAGCAGTTCGAAAGCACGTCAAGTGCAAGTAGATAAATAGGTACCGCTCCGGCGGGAAGGTAAACGGCGTTTCCGTGCACTGCTCTGGTTCGCCAGAAGCGGCTTAGTCATGCTGGCCACATGACCTGGAAGCTGTATGCTGGCTCCCTCGGCCAGTAAAGCGTGAGGAGCGCCGCAACCCCAGAGTTGGCCACGACTGGACTTAATGGTCGGGGGTCCCTTTACCTATACCTTTACCATGGCTTCATATCTTGGCTTACTGGGAAGTCTTTAACTATGATTTCCTGGTTTGGATGTAACAAGAAACTAAAGTTAACTAAAGACTTCCTGGCTTATGCAAAGAGAAGAATGAAGCAACTGTATGTAGCAATCTTATCTTGTCTAATTCAGCCAATATAGCATCATCCAAACTTAGTCAGTGACTAATGTGCATTTTGAGAGTCCCTTCCTCTTCAGGCTGTTTGATAAGCTGCCCTACAAATCTCAGAAGATCCTGCTTCCATCCTCTAACTATTCACAGGCATTTTATGACCTTGCCATGACTTCTGTTGAGCAGTGGTAAAAACGTGTGCCTGTTCTCTCCCCGGTGGAAATTCTACTAAGCGCTGTTGTTAATTATTATGACGCACATCAGTTTTACTAGGTTAGCTCCAAAACACCTCTTAAAGTTTCATTTTAATTTTCATTAAAATGGTTTGTGAGAGTAATCAAACAGCAAAATACAACCATGTAAAACTATGGTTCTACTCGCTCGGTTGCTCACACATTTTCCACCTGCTCAAACACACCCGTAGCTCAGTCAGTCTGTATCAACACCCATTTGCTCATACTTCCACTCAAAACACACTTTTCCTCACTCTCAACAATTACCTTTCCTCAGCACTCCTCTGGGTACATACATTATATAGAAATGCCATACTACGACCTTTTTTGCCAAGGGTATTGTTTGTGATTCCAGTTTGTTCTGTTCTACTCTATTGAGCATTGAAAGGTGGTTTGTTTTTCTGTTGTCTCTGTGGACATTGCCTGTCTCCCAAGATAATCTGAATGCCGCCTTCACTGTCCTGTTCATCCCTTAATATCCTTCCTCTTCCTCCTTGTGTGCAAGCTTTAAATATATATATAGATATATATATGGGAAGTTGTATGTATTCAGTGTGTGTACAAACAGCCAAAACAAAAAAAAGATGCTTTTCCTCCCCATCCTCAGGAGAGTATTTCCGAGTGCGGGAGATGTTCCTTGTCTCCATTCTGTCAGTTTGAGGTGAGAATCTAACCCTACTAAAGTCAGTTTCTGACTCTGCTCTGAAGCATAGCATATACACTTTTCTTTTGCATTTACGTTTTTGTGGTTGTCGTTGTTGTTCACGCTGTGAATTTTTGTTTTGTTTTGTTTCGGTTCAGCCTGCCATGGAAGGGGTAGAGGTGAGAACTTTCAGAGGAGGTGCCAGGAGGTTCTTTGTTTGGGTTCCGTTCCGTTCCTTTGTCTCTTTCTTTCTCTCCTTCTCCTTCTCCTTCTCCTTCTCCTTCTCCTCCTCCTTCTCCTTCTCCTCCTCCTCCTCCCCCCCTCTCTCTCTGTTTATGGTTTGTTTTGCTATGGTTTGTTAGCTGTATTTGTTATGTACTGGGCGAAGTGCATTGTGCCTTGAGTGCAGTGCTGTGACTTGTCCTCTGTTGTTTGTCTGTGGCGGAGTTGTATCAGTAGCATTTGCTGTGACCTGTGGAAGGACTTATAAAGCATGTTTTCTTTTTTAAAAAATGAATAAATTAGGAAGTTTTTGGTGCAGTTTCCCTCCCTCCCTGTACATACATTGAGCGGAAGCCTTCTTGAGTTGCTAACATCTAAAAGGAACAGATTTCAAAGCAAAAACTGAGGCCCCACTCCTAATTCTAACGTCTGGCGGCTGTGCAGGCCTCTCTGTTCAAGTGGGGGAGACTTGTGCTTCATTCAGTTCAGGAAATGCAACCACCTTGCTAGACCTAATGTACTGTGTGTATGCATGCACAATTTCGTGCCCCTTTTCCTTCTATGGTGTTTGTCATAACCCTACATAAGAAACTACCCAAATGGTCAACAGGAGGTTTGCTGCGTTGGGGTCTGTGGAAGAGCTCGGAGGTCAGTGGCTGATGACCTTTGGGACTGGTGAGGCAGAATGCAGGGAGTCCAAACCATAGGTGGAACAGAGCCAATGGGAAGTAGAGCCAGATAATTCTAGTTTTGTCCCCATCCTCCTCCCTGCTAACTTCAGCAAGGTCAACATGGAGGCTAAGGAAGAGGAAGCTGGCCGGAATTCCGTGATCTCCTGGACTGTTTGTAACTTAGAAGGCAGATAGGTTGAGGCTGGATGAAGGCAGACTGAAGTTTGTGTGGCAGTGCCCTGCTTGCCCCAATGGCCTCTGCTGTAGGAGGATAGAGTTGAATTTTGAAGTTGCTAGCCCATATGAACTGAACTCTGATGCAGGCCAAACATAACTCTTCCTTTATAGTTTTGTACAAGCCAGCTTTTAGCAGCAGCTTTTGCCTTTTGGAGAGACTCACGCAGTTAGTGTGCCCAACATTGGACATTCACAAACCTCCATACCACTGTTGTCATACCATTTAAAAAAACAAAAAAAACCCCCAAAGTTTTAAAGTTGCACTATTGAAGCAAACTGAACCATCTAGCCACCCATTGTCCCCCTCCCTCAGAACAAAACAGCTATCTTACATGCCCTGGGTAAGTAGTAGTTGTTTTAACTCCTTGCTTTGGTTTGCCAGCCATGCTAACACCTAGAAAGGGGAATAGAGTTCCCATTAGGATCCGTTGTGTGTTGCATTCGAACGCTGCCTTAAAGTAAATGGATGCTTGCTAATGTTTCCATTTTGTCTGTAGGAAATGAAGATTTGCTCAGCAATTATAAACCTATTTCATCTGATCCCAGCTGCTCCTCAGACACTCGTTAAACCCTTACTGGAAGTTGTGATGAAAACAGAACGGGCTATGTTGATAGAGGTAAAATGGCACTTAATTTCCTTAATTGCTTCTGCTCTTCCATTTGTAATACTTGCTTTAATTGTGTTTTGAATTGTTTCAACTCCCCTGTGGAATCCATTTGATTTAAAACATTGATTTGTGGACACCCCTCTTGTACTCTACTCCATTTTTAAAAGAGTTTGGAACTAGTTCTAATGGATTTTCAAGGTCCAAATGAGAATTTAACTCTGTGAGAATTTAACTCTGCGCGCGCGCGCGCGCACACACACACACACACACAGGTACATACATACATACATAAAGTGGAGGGAGATCAAACTTGTGGTCAGATTAGAATTACATGTAGAAATACAATGTAGCTATATAGAAACATTTTGCTTAGTTTGCCCTTGAGAGAAAGGGCCAGATAATGTGACATTTCAAACATTCCCCCACTGAAAACACTGAAGGTTCAGATGTGCTGGAGAGAAAACCATAATTCTAGGCTTGGGCGTTGCTGGCATGTTTGCAGTCCTTAGAAAAACATAACCCAAGAGTGCAACCCTAGCTGCCTTGAACTTGTCCACATGCTAAATGAAGCTTCTTTTTCTCTGGGATTTGTTTTCGCAGGCTGGCAGTCCGTTCAGGGAACCATTAATAAAGTTTCTGACGCGTCATCCATCACAGACGGTTGAGTTGTTCATGATGGAAGCAACCTTAAATGATCCACAGTGGAGCAGGATGTTCATGGTAACTCATGGTGTTTTGCTTTGTTTGATTGACTTTCAATGCTGGTGGATGATCAAGGTGCTTGCAAGTGTAAGATCTTTCTCCGCTGTCACCTAGCAGCAGCCATTGGGCTGCAGCAGAGGGAAAGAAGGGAAGCTGGGCTATTCCATCGTTTTTTGCTGGCATCCGTCTGTCTTGAGAAACAATGGAGTGCACCTCCAGGGGTGAAGTCAGGCTGCTGTATTAGCAGCACCGAAGTGACCTTCTCAGGGAGCAAGCTTGGGCTGTGTGTATGGAGGTCCTGGGCTGCCCAGACCCCCCTCTTGGCCTTGCTGATGTGGTTCAAAGGAAAGCAGAGCAATGTACCAGGCCTCCACTCCAGATATGTGCAGAGTTTACTCCTTAGCCTTTTAGTCTCCTGAAGATATCCCGCAAGGCACTAGAGGTTTAGGATCAGAGTTTTCCTTCTCCTAAGACACACCACCTTCCCAGGTTGTTGAGCCCCATGCAACAGCAGCCAAACTCCAGGAAAATGTTTTGATTGGTCGGCTATTTCATCGACTCTGCTGATACTCTATTTTGCTTTGTAGCTCACTTGGCCAAACTGTGCTCCTTACTTTACAGCTTTGCCAAAACACCGCCTATGCAAGCCACAGATGTCTGGGGCATCTCCCCAGTAACCATTCTACCCTACTTTGCCTTGTCTCCTCCTTGGCCTCCTACAGTGCTAAGGCAGAAACTTCATCATTGGCTGTCACGGTGCACCCATATAAGAGCAAGACAGTTGCTGGGGAGCTGCCCTGTCCTGCCTCTTCCTCTGCAGCTAGTCTGGACTGTCCACCTTCTCTCTCGCCTGCTGGGCAACAGTCTGTTGTTTTGTCATCACGCTGCCCTTCTCACGGCTGCCTATTGGAGGCTATGCAAACTGCAGTGTGAAAACATCCTTAAAATGTTATTATATAGTAAGAAATATAATTACCAGCATGAAGAAAGGAGGAAGCTGCATAAAGGAGGAGATGTAGGGAACGGAGTGTACAGGTGAAGAATTAGAACAGTTCTTTCATCTTTATTTGCTAAATTAGCATTTTGTTGTATCAGGACTTGGACTTGATCAGGACCTGAAGTCTGCCCACTGCTCTAGCTCAGTCTTCCTAATCTGGTGCCCTCTAGATATTGTTGGACTCTGGCTTCCATCAGCCACAGCTAGGATAGCCAGTGTTTTAATGATGGCAGTTGTAGCCCATTGTCTTCTGAAGGGCACCAAGTTTGAGAAGACTGATCTAAATAATGTATGATATTTAAGTAAGCAATTTTAAGCGTAAGATTGCTCAGATATAGCTGACACTGCGCCCATGTATAAAACTGCACAATGTATGTTGCTGGCAGACTTCTGAAACAATTCATTGCCTTTATCAAGAGTTTTCTTTTATCGTTTCAAAACCAGAGCTTTTTAAAACATAAAGATGCGAAGCCACTGCGTGATGTTCTGGCAGCTAATCCAAATCGCTTCATCACATTATTGATACCCGTCGGTACTCAAGCAGCTGTTCGCCCTGGCTCTCCCAGCACCAGCACAATGCGCCTCGATCTCCAGTTTCAGGCTATCAAGGTATGGCATTCCACCTACCGAATTGCACTGAATAGTTCACACCTGCACCTTCTGTTTTGGTTTGAGATCTGTGGAATCTGTCCAAGAACAATTCCTCCTTGGTGTATTTCAATGGTAGTTCTCCCCCCACTCCTCTGTTTGTCCCATCAGTCTATTCCTAATCCTTTGTTGTTGTATTTACTAGCAAGGAGTGCCCAGTGCTGCCCAGGAACTTTTAGAAACCAGAAAATAATGTGATTAAAAAAAAAATAGATAATGTAATTTGTGCGTTTGGACCCGTCATGAAAAAAATTGGGTGAAGTCACAGGAATGCCATTTTTTTGGTCCACCATCTTGGTTCAAAATGGCACCTGGCCTCCAAATGACTATGAAGACACCCTCCTCCAGAACTCTCATGCTGAATTTGGTGATGATATATTGAGAGGGAGCTGAACATGTGCCAGAAGCCACCAAAGTCACATTTTGGTCCACCATCTTGAATTAAATTTGTGCCTGGCATCCAGACATTGACGAAGTCCGCTGCTGCCTCCTCAGGAACCCTCATGCCGGGTTTGGCAATGATATCTCAAGAGGCATCTGAATACATAGAAAACAAATAGACAAACCGCTTTCCAAAGTATATAGTAGATTGGCAGCAGTGTGTGTGTGTGTGTGTCTGACCTCCTTTTGAAATTCTTCTAAACTGGATACGCTCCTGTATTGCTCCCTCCCTCTCCCCCACCTTCCTGCTTTGATCCCATTTCCCTTATGGTTTGAAGAGATGAGAGCAGTTCTTAATGTCTTTCTCCAGAACTACTGGAAAGGAAACTTTAAATGGACATAACTAATAACCCGCTTAGGGCTATTTAAGTACCGCGTACATGTCCTTGCTTTTGTTTTGACAGATCATAAGTATTATAGTGAAGAATGATGAGTGCTGGCTGGCGAACCAGCATTCCTTGGTGAGCCAGCTCAGGCGAGTGTGGGTCAGCGAAGCTTTTCAGGAAAGGCACCGCAAGGAGAACATGGCAGCCACAAACTGGAAGGAACCAAAGCTGCTGGCGTACTGCTTATTGAATTACTGCAAGTATGTCGATCTGTGAATGCAGAACCTTTCATGGCCAATAGAGAACCTTTCATGGTCAAGAGCACCACATTCCCTTCTGGACAACCTTCCAAAGGCCACATGGCAGTGGTGGACGGGCCAGAGGCAAAAGTGGGTGGAGCAATCGATGCAAATGTTACAAGCGGCTCATTTCTATAGATGCTCATCCTTCCCCTCTCTGCCTCAACCTAGACAAGCAAGAAACATTGCCAGAGTTCAAGGACACATTCCAATCAGGCAAAAACACTCAGGGCACGAAGCAGGGCTAGCAAAAGCTTTGTCCCGGGAGTGTTCTGAGAGAGAGGGCTGGAAGGCTGTGCTTGGCCCTCAGGCCTGCAGTTACTGATCTAGGCTAATAGCAATTCTCCAATTCTCCTAAGTGCCGGTCCTTATGCAGCCAAAATGGTGCCATCAGTGTTCCTTGGACCACTGGCCAAGCTGTCTGGGGCTGATGAGGGTTGGAATCCAACATCTGGAAGGCCACAGGTTCCTCATCCTTCCCCTAATGTATGCTCTGGTTAAACAGAGGCCTCTTGGGTAGTTGGGAAGCTAAGCTGACTTCACTTTAGCTCAGGTGTGGGGAAACCTTTTGCCCTTGAGAAGTTGTTGAGCTGCAGCTCCTATCAACTCTGACCATTCTTGCAGGGTCTGATGGGAGTTGTAGTTCAGCAACAGCTTGAGGGCCAAGGTTCCCTACACCTGAGCAAACAAGTGATGGGGAAATACTTCTTGCTGGTGAGAAAGGAGAAAGCTAGTTGGTTGAAGCTAGCTTTCTTTGTAAGGTGTCCACTGGAAATTTGGGTGCTTTAGTCTTATACAGAGCATGTCTTTTTCAGAACTCATTTCTTAGCTTGATGTTGCTTAGCCTTGTATATTTTACTTCTTCCTTAGGCGAAATTATGGTGACATAGAGCTGCTCTTCCAGCTTCTCCGGGCCTTTACCGGCCGTTTCCTTTGCAACATGACTTTCTTAAAAGAATACATGGAAGAGGAGATTCCCAAAAATTACACCATTGCCCAAAAACGGGCACTCTTCTTCCGCTTTGTTGACTTCAGTGATCCCAACTTTGGAGATGAGCTTAAAGCCAAGGTAAAGCAAATCATTTAAATGAAAACGGGTTGGTATTTTTAGGTTCCATTTCTGTGGGCAATGCAAGTTGCTTGCTTAAATGTCAACAAGGGTTTGATAATTGGCAGAACTACTTCTGTGAAAATGCCAAGCCTAAAGAAGAGCAATAATGGGTGAAGTCAACAATTATTCAACTTCCATTTGATTGCCCGGATTCTTGAATATTGACATACCTGTTTGCCTAGAGCCTTTCTCTTTTTGGCGGAAGAAGCTTAATTTCCAGAGGGATCCACAGTGACTCTTGGCACTAATCAGTCATAGTCCTGCCTGCTAAGTTTGCAATTATCTGGCACTTTAGAAGAGGACATGGAAGCTTCCTGCTTGCATTGTTATGCATTAAAAAAAACCTTATCACTGAAATTTTAAGATAATTTAAAATTAATTGCCCTGGTTGTTAGTGCAGTATATCTTGCTGTAAGCATAGTTGCTGTGTTTCTGTATATTTACTTTGAAGCAGAGGCAACAGCTTGTTCAGTGCCAAAGACCACAATGAAAGCATAGAAAGCATAAGAGATCTGCAGCTGGTTTGCTAATTTGGTGGCACATAATTAACCTCTCTTGCACATAATTTGATCGAAGAAAGTGGATATCAAGGAGTTAAGCCTTAGGTGGCAGAAGCCTGATACACTTGGAGAGCTTTCTCCATAATAGTTGAGGTTTTTAGTTATCGGTTAGCATCAGTCATCAATTGCTTTTAAAAGCACTATTGTAACTTAGAATTGGGGGGTGGGGTGGGGTGGGAGAGGTGGGCAGGGGAGAAGAGACCTTGATAGTTACATTTTATTGATTTTTTAATTCATTTTATTGTGAACCACTTTAAACTTTTTAGGGAGGAAGACCAGGACAGAAATCATTCAAAATAAACAAATAAATGATTTCATTTTTCCCCTGATCTGCAGGTTCTGCAACACATTCTGAATCCGGCTTTCTTGCACAGCTTTGAAAAGGGAGAAGGTGAACAGCTTCTGGGGCCCCCCAACCCAGAAGGAGATAACCCCGAAAGCATCACCAGTGTATTTATAACAAAGGTAGTTCAGCCTAAGGAGGGAAGAAAGCAAGCAAACCCAATCTGGGCATTGGGGTGGTGGTCAAGTTGAGATCAGTAAGCACTGTCGTTTGTTTCCAAGGCAAGGTCCTAGCTTGAACAGGAATCCTTTGTGGCATTTCCTGGTGCGAAGATTCTCTATGGCCAGCCTTGGGTGGCTGGAGACATTCCATTACCTGGAAAACCTTTGCTGCCTTGAGAAATTCTCCAGCCCTTTGCGGGGCTTAAGACATGGAACAGCCATGCACAAAGCTGCAGGTTCCCAGTTCTAGCCTTGGTAGCTCCTAGCAGTAGCTCCTGGTGAATTGAGCCCCTTGCGCTTTGTTTGGCGATGTATCCTGAAATTCCTTTCCTTTTCCTGTTTTGGGGTCAGGTACTTGATCCAGAAAAGCAAGCTGACATGCTCGATTCGCTCAGGATTTACCTCTTGCAGTTTGCCACTCTTCTCGTGGAGCATGCGCCGCACCACATTCACGACAACAACAAGAACCGGAACAGCAAGCTGCGGCGCCTCATGACCTTTGCCTGGCCCTGCCTGCTCTCGAAGGCATGCGTGGACCCAGCCTGCAAATACAGTGGACACTTGCTCCTAGCGCACATCATTGCCAAGTTCGCCATTCACAAGAAGATAGTCTTACAGGTAATATGTGTGTGTAGATTCATATTTAAAACGTGTCCACAATCTTTCTGCGTGTCGTCCCCGCCCCATTCTTTGAAACTGGACATTGGTTAAGTAGCCATGTTAAGTGGACATCATAAGAGCCTGTGGCGTCAGGCCAACGGTCCAGTTAGCCCAGCATCCTGTTCTTACAAGGGCCACTCAGATGCCCATGCGAAACCCTCAGGCAGGAGCTGAGCACAAGAGCATCTCACCTCCTGTGGTTTCTAAAACTAGCATTCAGAAGCACTGCCACCTGCAACCATGGATTGTGGCCATGGATAACCTTGTCCTCCATGAATTTGTCCCACCCTGTTTTGAATTCATCCAAGTTGGTGGCCGTATATATGGCTACATATGTACCAAATACATTACAGTGGCACCTCAGGTTACATACACTTCAGGTTACAGACTCCGCTAACCCAGAAATATTACCTCGGGTTAAGAACTTTGCTTCAGGATGAGAACAGAAATCGTGCTCTGGCGGCGCAGCGGCAGCAGGAGGCCCCATTAGCTAAAGTGGTGCTTCAAGTTAAGAACAGTTTCAGGTTAAGAACGGACCTCCGGAACGAATTAAATACTTAACCCAAGGTACCACTGTATAACAATCATAATTTTATTATTTATGTGCCAGCCATCTGGCTGGGTTGCCCCAGCCACTCTAGGTGTCTCCCAACAAAATATTAAAAGCACAATAAACACTCCAACATTAGAACTTCCCATTGCAAGGCAGCCTTCAGGAGTCTTCTAAAAGACATATAGTTGTTTATCTCTTTGAGATCTGACGGGAGGGCATTCCACAGGGCAGGGGCCCCTACCGAGAAGGTATTCTTCCTAGTTCCTTGTAACTTCACTTCTTGCAGTGGGGAAAACTGTCAGAAGGCCCTCATAGATAGACATTTTTTGAATGTTTCATTTATAGATCACCCTTCACCTAATTAGGACAGGGGTGGGGAAGAGTGTTAGCTACAAACATAAGGGTTGGTGGGGTTTGAGATATTCACGATGATGAGAATGGTGGTCAGGTTATACTGTTTGTGCAGCTTTCAGATGAGTGGGCCAAAGATAATGTTGTGATGATGACAACTCTGTGGACAAATCCACTCTTCCTATTGCCTAACCCTCCTGGACTAGTGTGTTTTGAAAATCATAGTACTTGTAGTTGGAGGAAGATTCCAGGGAGCCGGAAAGATCTTGGAGCAGACACTCCAATACATGGGAGGATGGAAATAAAATGACTGTTCCTCCATTATGTTGTTCACCTGGTAGTTTTACAAAAAGTGCCAAATTATCAATTATACACAGTGGTCTTTAACTGGTCTGGATCCAAAACCCACCTCTGACTTACAATCTACCACATGGGTTCCACTTTCATATTTGCCCTTTTGATTTATACTTAATAATACACATTGTTAACCCTAAAATGTCAGTTCACAGAGCAGTGTAGCTTAGCATTACTACTAAATGAAAAGCAGTGTTTTTTTTTTTTTACACTTAACCTTAGCTGAAAGGCTGAGAAGCTATTGATTTTGCATGCTGGGAGAAGTTTTTAGAAAGCTACAGAAAAAGACTGGAAAGTGAACAGGATGTCCCCGCTATATACAGAGCTCTCTCAGGATAGATATAAGAAGGTGGGCATGTAATTGTCCAGAAATATGTATCTTATTAAAAAATGGTATGTTGCAGCACTCATGTAAATAGATAAAATGAGTGTTGTTGTTGTTGTTGTTGTTGTTGTTGTTACCCTGCCCATCTGGCTGGGTTTCCACTCTGGACGACTTACAACATATATAAAAAATAGAAAAAACATTTAAAACTTCCCTAAACAGGGCTGCCTTCAGATGTCTTCTAAAAGTGATGTACCGTATTTTTTGCTCTATAAGACTCACTTTTTCCCTTCTAAAAAGTAAGGGGAAATGTGTGTGCGTCTTATAGAGTGAATGCCAGTTGTGCAGCTATCCCAGAAGCCAGAACAGCAAGAGGGAATGCTGCTTTCAATTCGCAGCGATCCCTCTTGCTGTTCTGGCTTCTGAGATTCAGAATATATTTTTTTTTCTTGTTTTTATCTCCTTGACATCTGAAGGGAGGGCATTGCACAGAGGGCGCCACTACTGAGACGGCCTTCTTTGGTCTAGATAGGCTTAGTTGGAATCCAACATGGCAGCAACAACGTTGGCGCACTTCACCTGGTGTAGCCTCTCAACTTAGCTGTGGGTCCACACCCCCTGGTTGAAAACCTTTATTTCCTTTTCTGGATTTTATTTTATACAGTTGTGTGTGTTTTCCTCCTCTTCAGGTGTTTCACAGCCTCCTGAAGGCTCATGCGATGGAGGCGCGAGCCATTGTCCGGCAAGCCATGGCTATTCTGACGCCAGCAGTGCCTGCTCGGATGGAAGACGGCCACCAGATGCTGACCCACTGGACAAGGAAAATCATAGTGGAAGAAGGTCACACCGTTCCCCAGCTGGTCCATATTTTGCATTTAATAGTCCAGCACTTCAAGGTATTTCTCTTTATTATTTATTAAAATTCTCTACAGCCCTCCATCTGAAGATCACAGGGCAGTTTACAGCATAGAAACACAAAAATACCTATGAAAACAATACCCCCCACCAGCACATGAATGGTTTATTTCATCAAAGGCCCAGGAGAAGAGGAATGTTTTTTTCCTGGTCCCTAAAGATATGAAAGGAAGGTGCCAGGGCGAGCCTCCTTGTGGAGAGCATTACACCAAAGAAATCCTGCTCACCAGGTTGAAAATCGCACCTATCCTGCCCCACCAGTTCTCTTTCCCCTCTGTCTGCCATCACTGGGCTCCTCCCCTCTGAGGGTTATAAGCCATTGGTTGGGAGGGGACTGTGAGCTTGCACCCTTTCATCCAGTCTGATTACTGGTTGAGCTCCTTCTGAGCCAGTGGCCAGTCTAAAAGCTTCTTCCTCACACATTATTCCATAAAATGGATTAACAGTGTAATGAATGGATACGATGCCGGCCATAATGTTCTCTCTGTCTCTTACTGGGCATTAAGATGCGTGCCTCCCCACCCCCACCCCAAAATGCCATAAAGTGGTCATGCAAAGTGTTGGCCTTGACCCAAATAACCTCATCAGTGGTGTTTGCATGGCATAAATTTTCAGTGCACACAGAAACCCTCCGAGATGTTCTTAAATGCCAGAGAACACAAATCAAATTTGGAGTGGCTTGTTTCAGCACAGAACACTTTGTAAGGGTACTTTGTGTTGATTTTCGGGCTGGATTGCCTTTGAGGGCCCAGGGGAGTAATTTTGGTGCAGGACGAGAACTGTTGTGCTCTTGGTCCAGTGAATACTCCCTCTCCCAACGTTTCTGGTCATTTGGAGCTACTGCGAGAGCACTTTTGCCACTTTAGAATAATCCCCCAAAGATTTGCTCTCTTTGTGGGCTCAAGAGAGAATCGCAAACCTGAGATGAAAGTGGTCTGTAATCCATCGGCCAGAGGCGCTTAAAATACAGTATACAAACTAGAAAGCTTGGCTTTTCTCTTCCGTGTAATGCTTTGACCCTGCTAGGTTTCAAAGGCATTTGCGGAATCAGTGTGTCTCTAGGCCTGCTTTGCACAGCTTGAATTGAGGAGGAAGAGTTAGATGGCTCTCACCTGTAAAGCATATTTATCATCTCGGTTAGAAAAACCTGAGGCTCCTGGACTGAAAAACAACATTGCCCCACACCTGATGAATACCTAGTTGCCAACGCTGTTTAGCGCAGGAATGGGGAACTTTGTACACTCCAAGCACAACTTTGCCTCCTGTGCAACCTACCTTCCAGGAGATACCAGGGCCAGAGGCAAAAGTGGGCAGAAGGATGGATGTCTCTCTTACCTTTACACAATATGCTACATTACAGCCATGCAAAATCCATGAACTCCTCCCCCTGCCCGCAAGCAAGAAGCATTATCAAATTTCAAGGGCACATTCCGACCATTCAGAAGGTGTGGTGCAGGGTTATTCAGAGATTTGTTCGGATGGGTGTCCCAAGGCTTGGAAATGACTAAAATGTGTTTTTTCTTTTTTGTAACTTAGAAAATACCTGGTATTATTTCTGAGCGTATATCAGATTCCTGTATCTCCTGATATCATTGGAAGCACGATAATGGGGTCCATTCCTAATTCCTCCACCCTCCCGGGAACATATAGATTACAACTTTTTCTCAGCCCCTGTACTTACCATTAATTTTGCTCCAGTGGCAGGAGATTGGAGGAAGGGAGAGAGAACTCTCTTCCTTCTTAATTCTGAAGGATATATCATATTTGCAGAAGGTATGAACGTTATATAGGGAGATACCATTGTGACATGCTCTGTGTGGGGCTGCCTTTGAAAAGTGTTTAGAAACTTGAATGGGCTCAAAGAGCCGCAGACAGATCGTGGACTAGGGCTGGTTCTAGGGAACATACGACTCCCTTGTTACGGCATCTCTGCTACTGGTCTGTTTCCGGGCACAATTCAAAGTGCTGGTTGTGTCCTAGAAAGTCCTATGCACACTGCTTACGTCCAAGCTGTCCAACTGGGTTCTGAGATCTTTGGGGGAAGCCTTTCTCTCGGTCCTGCCACCTTCACAGACATGCTTGGTAGGGATGCAGGAGAGGGCCTTCTCGGTGGCTGCTCCCAGACTTTGGCATTCCCTACCTAGAGAAGTTATATTGGCTCCCTCCTTGCTGGCAGGTTAGGTCCTCCTTATTCTAGGAGGCCTTTGCAAACTGACTGCTTTTAATGAAACGACTGATGCCATGCTGTTTTCATTGTAATTATGTGTGTTTAATTGTGTTTAATGATTGTTTTTCCCCCTATGTTTTTACCTGTTCTTAATTTATCTGCAAGCCGCTTTGAGTCCCTGTCAGGTAAAAGGCAGGGTATAAATATATATGTTTATATCAATAATTGTGGGGGAAATTTCCACAGGTTTACTATCCAGTGAGGCACCATTTAGTGCAGCACATGGTGAGTGCGATGCAGAGACTGGGCTTCACTCCCAGTGTTACTATTGAGCAAAGGAAACTGGCTGTGGACCTGGCAGAAGTGGTCATCAAATGGGAATTGCAAAGAATCAAAGATCAGCAGGTAAGAGGACTTCAGCTCTTTCGCTGTCTTCTATGGAATCCTTGGCCTTTCTATAGAAATCCCATATTGAGTTCAATTTCTTTGGCTCTTCTTTCTCCTCTCTCCCCACCTCCCCAAAAGCCGGATTCCGATATGGATCAGGGTGCCAGTAGTGAAGGAGCCAGTTCTGCCTCATCTGCTGTGAAGAGGGGGCTTTCGGTCGATTCAGGCCAAGAAGTGAAGCGGTTCAGGACTGCGACAGGCGCAATAAGTGCAGTAAGAGTCACTCCCCCCCCCCCCATTTCCTTGCAGACAAAATTCAAATGTACCTGTACTTTTTTTCATATGTTCTTGGTGAACTGTGCATGTTTCAAGAAGGACACAGATAATTGCTGTCCCTTTTTCAAGTCAAATGTACTTTCAGATGTGCTGCTTTATTAATATTATTATTCTTCAGGTATTCGGACGCAGCCAGTCACTGCCTGGAGCTGATGCGCTCCTTTCAAAGCCAATTGACAAGCAACACACCGATACGGTCATCAACTTCCTCATTAGAATTGCTTGCCAGGTACTGTGCACTTCTCTTCAGTATGATGATGATGATGATGATGATGATGATGATAATAATAATTAAAAAAAAAATGTACCCCGCCCATCAGGCTGGGTTTCCCCAGCCACTCTGGGCGGCTTCCAACAAAGATGAAAAATACACAAAAATGTCACATATTAAAAACTTCCCTGAACAGGGCTGCCTTCAGATGTCTTCTGAATGTCAGGTAGTTGTTTATCGCTTTGACATCTGATGGGGGGCGTTCCACAGGGCGGGCGCCACCACCGAGAAGGCCCTCTGCCTGGTTCCCTGTAACTTGGCCTCTCGAAGTGAGGGAACCGCCAGAAGGCCCTCGGTGCTGGACCTCAGTGTCCGGGCAGAACGATGGGGGTGGAGACGCTCCTTCAGATTTGCTTGATTGGTGTGAAAAAGACAGCATCACTGTTCCATTCAAGGGAGATCTTCAGTGTTCCATTTGCTCTTCTCCTTCCTTGGACTTTTCATGGGCAGTGTGGAGTAGGACTTCTTTGCGGGCTACGGAATGCATTTCTTCTCATCCCCACTGGGATGCCTAGCATAGGAAGGAGGTGATGAGAAGACTAGGCTGGGGAACTGTGCGTTAGCATTTCACTCCTCCGTTGCTGATGTGTGACTGTTACATCACATGTCTGTGTTACTTTCTAGGCTTGGAAAGCCTGAGAACGGAAGCTAGCCTTATCTCTTCCGCTCTGTTGTGTTTTTGTACTTTTTACTTAATGTTCTTTCTCGGAGCTGAAGTGAGATGATGCCATGATCACTTTGTCCTGTATATACTGCTTTTAAAAAGCTTAGAATGAGCACACCAATCTTCACTTTGTTTCTGCTAATCTCATATTCCGACACTGTGATCTATAATTAAACTGTAACCAGAGCAGCTGCAATTTAAAAAGAGTGCTTTCTCCGGTACCAGCCATCTTGGACCGTACAGTGAGGCCTTCTTGGTGGTGGTGCCACTGGGGGCTGCCCTGTGGGAGACGATTTATCCAAAAGGAGGTCCAGGGGGCTATTTCCTTCTATGCATCATAGGGGTTGCTCCCTGGCCAGGAGAAAACACAAAATGCATAAGAAGCATCCCAGGGCCCAGAAATGGAGGATATTTCACAAACCTTGGAGTAGGTTTGGGAGATCTCCTTCCACCTCCACCTCTAAGAGATCTTCTCCTACTTTGCCTCTTCTGTCCAAACAGGCACATCCTTCCACCTCCTGTATCCTTTGGGCGTTGTGGGGTGAATCTGCTCTTCTTCTGGGCCCTGAAGTGCTTTTTATACATTTTGTGCCTTCTTCTAGTTGGGGAGCAACCCCTGTAGCACACGGAAGCAGGAATAATAGCTTGCTGGGCCTCCTTTCAGAGAAGTGTCCTCTATTCAGATCCACAAACGATAATTCATAGTAACAATTCCCTTTTTGTTTGCATTTGCTATATGATGGGCTTGTCTGCAGGGAGAGTCTACTTCAGCATGCAAGTCTAGCTTGTCATCTTCTGGCCCTCTCTATACAGCAGGGATGGGCAGCCTAGGGCCCTGCAGTGGTTGGTTTCCAATGCCCATCAGTTCAAACCAGTATGGCCAGTGGGATGATGGGACTTATAGTACAGCAACTTCTGTTGGGCGGGGTATTGTTTTGTTTGTTACCATGGTATTTTTTGTGTTTATGTGTTTTTATATTGTAAATTGCCCTGTGATCCTTAGAGGAAGCGTGGTATAGAAATTATTGTTGTTGTCGTTATAATATTGACAACAACAATAATAGTATTTGCTACTTAGTAATTATTCTTGTTAAATTTCTAGGTAAATGACAACTCAAACACGGCTGGCTCTCCAGGAGAACTGCTCTCTCGACGTTGTGTCAACCTTCTGAAGACAGCTTTACGACCAGACATGTGGCCAAAATCAGAGCTCAAACTGCAGTGGTTTGATAAGCTTCTAATGACTGTGGTAAGTTAATGTTCCAGCCTTAAACAACTTTGAGAGGCATCAGTAAGAAACAATATAATTAAATGCTTAATAAAGTACCCTGTATGTGTTACAAGTTGTCATGTTGCACCCAATGTATTGATTCATTTTAAAATATATATATATATGAAGATCCTGAGAATGTGTTGAGGTAAACAGTGTGGTGCTCGCTGTAGAGAACTTGAAATGTCATGTTAGCCTATTTAATTGCCAATTTAATTTGATGTCATGACTTGGTAAATGTTCAGCTTAATGGAATTGATTTATAGTCTCAAATAATTACTCTTGTCTTTGTTCTTGACACCAGGATTAGGATAAAAAGTCAACCGCTGAGAATTGGAAATGAATGCTAGTTTTTGCATTGTAACACTGACAAGATGTTAGTATTTTACGCAAGTATTTTTTTCTTAATGTTGAGCTCCCGAAGAATTTTCCTCATCACTACTGTGAGGATAAGAGGAAGAAGATTCTACTACCCTTGTATTCCCTTTCCAACCATCTGTCCTTATTGCTTACCCAGCCTTGCATTTAACAACTTCTTAGGCAATAAGGAAATAAAATACAGTACAAGTGAGCGAGTGCGATGCAACACTCTTTGTGTCCTCTAGCTTGGTGGAAGGAAAGTCATTCTTTCACCACTGACCCTCCTCTGTTAGCATACTTCCTAGAATAACATCATTATTATTTACCTCTGCTTAGTGACTCTTATTCCAGGTTTCTGTGCTGGACACAGAAAAGATGGTTCCCTTCTTCTGTGTCCAACATGGCAGTGCAGTAATCTAGCCTCTTAGCAGGCCAGTAACTTTGTGGCTTATTTACAAGGCTGCATTAATCTCGCTGCCATGCAGTTGTTGTCTGTTGCTGAGGTGGGGTGAAGGCTTGGTGGTTGCAAGTTCTACGTGGACTGGGGAAGAGTTAGCATATCTGTAGTAACTAAAAAACGTAAATGGGGACATGCACAAGGTATACTTTTCAGCAAGTGTGGAGGCTCTCAGCTGTTGGTATAGTCTCTAGGTAGCCTTGCCCAACCTCCCAAGGAACCTCTTTAGGCATTCACAGTCGGTTTGGAAATTCACTTTGTCTGGTATAGTTTGGAAATAGGCTACTTGAAGGACCACTTGCTCCCATGTAAATTTGCCTACCGGTTAAGGACTATTTCTTTGGAGGCGAGGCGCTTGTGCATGCCTCTGTCTTCTGAATTAAGGTTGGTGGAGATGCAGAAAACGGCTTTCTCTGTGGCACCACCTTCAAATTCTGGTTCAATTTCTTCCTTTCAATTTCTTTCAAAGTTCTTCCTTTCTGACATGTACAATGCCATTGTTGCTTTTTCAACTGGCTTTTGGCTTTACTTCTGTTCAGATTAGTCTGGCTTTTAAAAGTTGTTTTGGGGTTGTATCCAGCCCTCCTTGGAGTAGACCCACTGAAATTAATCAACATTTCTATCTCAGGTCCCTTAATTTTGATAGGTCTGCTCTGAGTAGGACTTAATTGGATACACATTTATTTACTGCATTTTATAGGTTGGATCTTTGTTAGCCGCTGTTGAGCAGTATTGCCTAGAGAGGAGACAAGACACTATAGATTTTATGAAAGAACGATTGAATGTGTCAAGAAAGGTGGCCTGGAGCCCTTGTGTTTCCTACAGGGATGTTGTTGCAGCTTTGTTCCCTTGGCTCATTTTCTGTATCCTTGAGGCCAGCCTTGCCAAACACCTCTGTGGCAACAACAACCACAACAACAAAAACATTGACACTGCTGCTGCTTGTATGTGTGTAGAAAAGAGCTGGAAAATGGGAGAATTGGTTTGGGAACTAGGCTATGCGACTGTGGTGGGATGTGTGTGTCTGAAGCATGCAAAAATAATCTGAAAATGTGGACAGCTGCAGGAGAGGGAAACTCCTATCTTTAAACATCTATCCACACCAGTAATGTGTTCCATTAAACATGTTCTGCATCCAAATTGACCCTTAACAGCTGCCTAATGAATACCAGTGGTATGAGCAATAGCCTTACCCGTTGCTGTGTTTGGATGCTAATTGCCACATTTTGCGTTATAAGCACCAGTCTGGAATATTTATTTTATTCATTAGCTGGTGTGTATAGCATAGAGCTTATACTATACATGTCTATTTAATGAATAAAATAAATATCTCTTGACTGCGGCTTGCATTGCAAAATGTGGCAATTAGGCTATAGATGAGTTCATAGTTTATTTTCAGACTGCATAGACATCCGAGTCCTGAAAATGCTACGAATCCGTTGACACAATGGTCTCTTTCACAGCGTACCAGCTATGGGTCTTGATATGCAAGGTAGGACTCCCTAGAGAGGTAAAAGGAGCAGCCAGAGAGAGAATAAGCTCTTCTACTTTGCTCTCATTAGCTACGTTTTAGGAAGGCGGAAGGCCCATTGAGAACTTGTCCAAGGTCCGGGATGGGAGTCTTGTTAAAATAATGTTGAAACTCAACAAAGAAACAGCCAGTCATTGGCACCCCCCTGCTGTTGCCCAACTTAGCCTTCCAAGGCCCAGAGCAAGTGTATAGTGGAACCTGGGTTTTCAAACATCTCGGCTGCCGAACATTTCGGAAGCCGAACGCCAAAAACCTGGAAGTGAATGCTTCCATTTTCAAACACGCCTCGGAAGTTGAATGGCTTCCAAGGCCCGTTTCTCAATTTTTTTCCATTCACTTTGCCGACAGCCCTTTGATCCTCAGTTTTCGAACATTTCGGAAGTCGAAACGGACTTCTGGAATGGATTATGGATTCGAAAACTGAGGTTCTGCCATACTTGGCTGCCCCTCTTCCAGTCTGCATGGGACTGATTTTAGGTAAATGCTAAGTGGATCAAAGGTGGAGGCCTTGCTCTCCCACCTATCTCCCTTTACTCAACAAATTGTAGTTGGACATTAAAAACCTACTTTTTGGGGAGTCATTTGTGACATAAGGGATCTGTGGGGCATTCACCTTGGTACTTTTCATGTGTTTTCCTCACTCTTGGGCCTTCAGGGCTCTAATAATTTAACAACATTTTATATCTTTATTACATTTTTGTCCCACTCTTCTTCTTGTGAGCGCTCAGAGTAATGTTCAAGATTATTCTCACAACAACCTTGTGAGGTAGGTGAGCAGGAGAATGACTAACTCAGGGTCACCAAATGAGCTTCATGACTGAGTGGATTATGGGCCGAGGTCTCCTCAGTTATAATCCATCACTCTTAACAGGGTTGGGGAGTCTGAGGTCCTCCAATTGTTGCTGGACTAAACTCTCAACTTTGACCACTAGCAGTTCTGGTTGGGACACAGGCGAGAGATATCCTGCACTCGTCTCATCAAGTGGAGGGTAGTTGCCATTTCCCTTGCTTCTATTTTTGGGATGGTGGTGGTTGCTCGACGCTTGGAAGACAACCTGCAAATGTTTGTTCAGCAGTGAAATTGGGTCACTCAAACAAACAACCATATCACAGTTCTTTTCTTGGATATGTTTGTTAGACACTTTTTTTTTTTGTAAAGAAAGCAATTTTCATAGCAGGAGACACATTCACATTTCCAGGTTGCAGTTGAGGTGGTTTTTTGAGCTACGATTCATTGTCCTGTGATGAATGCTTAACTTTTCAGCTTCTTCGTCTTACAACAGCTGAACTGCTGGTTAACCTTTTCTTGCAGGTCACTGTGGCTGTGAGGTTTTTGTTTTGATTTTTTTGGTACACTGGCTTTTGAGTTCAGCCGTTTCCCCTATGGTGACTTTAGAAGAAAACCTACAGCTTTTTTACATGCCATCTTCTGATTGCTCTATAAGTCAACTGGAGAGCATTCCCATTAAAATTCAGCGCTTAGTAACGAATGTTAGTTGCGCTGGGGAAGATCAAACTGAATTACTTAACAGCTACTCTGCACATTGTCTTCCTTCTTACAAATGAAACAGTATTACACAGCGCCGTAAGAATTATCTTTGGCCTACCTTCCCCGCTCTGAATAATTGAATGCATATCTATTATTCTAGCACTTGTCAGAAGCTCTTGTGTCGTGCAACAAAGACAGCACACATTGGGAGCCAAATAAAAAGGGAGTCTTGCTTTCCTCTGCTCGAAGGGAGATCGTTTTGACTGGAGGCCTGTTTGGTATCAGGCAAATGGAATTGATTTGAAGAATGATCAGCAAGCTTGCTGAATAGAAGACGTCTGGGTTCAGTCATTCTATTGTTGGACACAGAGGACATAAAGATGCAGCTTGAATGTGCAGCAGCTATACAAATTTTCTTCACTCTCAGACTCAATGATACATTGCCCAGTGTGGGTTACTTGTACAGCCTGCTCCACTGTGGTTGACAAATGTTGACACTGAATTCTGTGTCTAAAGATGAGGAGATGAGCAAAAACATCAGAAGCTGTTTTATACCAGGCCAGGCTCTTTGTCCAGATTCACAACTATAAGATGAGGAACAACTGGCTTACTAGTAGTACATGTGAAAAGGATCTAGGGGTCTTGGTGGACCACATGAGTCAACAGTATGATGCAGCAGCAGAAAAAGCTAAAGCTATTCTAGGCTTCATCAACAGGAGTATAATGTCCAGATCATGGAAAGCAGTAGTCATGCTCTGTTTTGCCTTGGTCAGACCCCACCTGGAGTCTTGTGTCTAGTTCTGGGCACCACAATTTAGGAAGGATATTGGCAGACTGGAACATGTGCAGAGGAAGGCAACCAAGATGATCAAAGGTCTGGAAACCAAGCCTTATGAGGAATGGTTGAAGGAGTTGGGTATGTTTAGCCTGGAAAAGAGGAGACTGAGAGGAGATACAATAGCTGTCTTCAAATATCTTAAGGGCTGTCACGTGGAAGATGCAGCAAGCTTGTTTTCTCCTGCTCCGGAGGGTCAGACTCGAACCAATGGCTTCAAGTTACAAGAAAGGCGATATGGACTAAATATTCAGAAAAAAACTTTCTGACAGTGAGAGCTATTAGACAGTGGAACGGACTCCCTTGGGAGGTTGTGGGCTCTCCTTCCTTAGAAGTTGATGCCATGGATGCTTTAGTTGAGGTTCCTGCATTGCAGGGGGCTTGGACTAGACAACTCTTGGGGGTCCCTTCCCATTCTATGATTCCATCTAGCCCAGTATGTTCTGCTCTGACTGGCAGCTGTTCTCCAGGATCTTCGTTCCTTTCCATCACCTGCTACCTGATTCTTTCGCCTAGAAATACCAGAGAATGAACCTGGGTACAAACTCTGACTGAGCAATGGCCCCTCTGATAAAATCCCAATTGAACAGGACCAATGTGCCAGTCTCCTTAAGGGCACATCAGAGGTACCATTTCATATATTGTTAAGGGGTGAAGAGATTTCATCCCTGTGTGGGGGGAGAGGACATAATTTCTCATCTGGGAGAAAGAAAAGCAGCGGAATATTTAGTATGGGCACTTCTTACATCTCACGTTATCATAGCAATGTCATCAACACGCGCTGAACAATTGCCACCCCCACCGCTTTTTTAAGGGAAATGGATAGGTGCTGATTTAATAGTTGCTCAAATTACGGAGTTAGCCAGGAAGGGGCACCTGAAGAGCAATTGCTCGTAACCTGTGAAATAGTGGTCCTCTGCAAATTGTGCCTTAGCACACCCTGGTGTAAAGGTAGGGATTAGAAATGATTACGAATCATTTCACCCTGTCAAAGCAGGATCGCTGAAACCCTCAGTTTGGGGAAAAAAAATTGCAATAAATTGTTCCATCAATGGTACTTAGCACCAGCCCAGCTTAACGCGACAGTCTTACTTAATACATTTAAATGTTGGAAAGGTGGAGCCCTTATGGCAGATCTTTTTACAGATGTGGTAAGAATGTCAGCTTCCATAGAATAATTGGAATATACATAGATCACAAGTAATTGAGTGTCCTCTGAATGTAGAGCCTTTATTTATTGTGTTACAGGCCACCCCAATCTCTGCTGAAGGGTAGCAAGGGATTCCAGGGGTTTTGGCACTTAACCAGGGGTTGTGTTGTGGTGCCCGCCCTATGGAATGCCCTCCCACCAGATAAACAACTATACAACTTTGAGAGGACATCTGAAGGCAGCCCTGCATAGATTTTTTTTAAAATATTTGATGTTTTATTGTGTTTTTTAAACAATTCTGGAAGCTGACCAGAGTGGCTGGGGCAACCCTGTAAGATGGGAATAATAATAATAATAATAATAATAATAATAATAATAATAATAATAATAATAATAGCAGCTTTGGAAAGAGGAACATCAGATATTGGTGTCTTTAGAAATATGGTTTATTTTACATATATTTATACCTGAAGTCTTCATTGGAGGGGGCTCAGAAAATTAAACCCCAAAAGTGTATCTCATTGCTTATCTCATAGCTTCAGCAAGCTTTGGTCCAAAGCGGCAGCCGGTCATGGGCCTGTCTTTTGGTGCAGCCTCTTCCAGCCAGTGCACATTGAGTTCCATTTCCTCCATCTTCTTCCCAGAAGCCTTTGCAGAAAAGCAACACTTCCCCTTCTGCTTCCAGTATCCCCCTCCCCCATCACCCTGGCAACTTCCATTTCAAAGGCCTCCTGCTAAAGGCACTTTCTCCTGTGGTGACATCAAGCCCCTTGTAAACCTGGCGCTCTCCCTTTCTTGTCTGATGCTGAAAGTCTCATGTTTTGTCAGGGTAATGACTGTGTAATCACCTACCTTTGTCCTTTGATGACAGCTCTCTAAGCCAAGCTCCTGAGGAAGCTGGCTTGACTTATTTTTTAAGGTAGAAGGTAAAGGGACCCCTGACCATTAGGTCCAGTTGCTGACGACTCTGGGGTTGCGGCGCTCATCTCACTTTACTGGCCGAGGGAGCCGATGTACAGCTTCCGGTTCATGTGGCCAGCATGACTAAGCCGCTTCTGGCGAACCAGAGCAGCGCACGGAAACACCGCTTACCTTCCCCCCGGAGCAGTACCTATTTATCTACTTGCACTTTTGTGCTTTCGAACTGCTAGGTTGGCAGGGACCAAGCAATGGGAGCTCGTCCCGTCATGGGGATTCGAACCGCCAACCTTCTGATCAGCAAGCCCTAGGCTCTGTGAGTCTCCAGCTTTTATTAAGGACTTTTTTATTATTAAGGATTACAACTCCCACCATCCCTAGTTAGCAGGACCAGTGGTCAGGGATGGTGGGAGTTGTAATCCAACAACAGCTGGAGTCCCAGGTTTGAGGAACACTGTCTTAACGCCTTGCTGCATTCGATGATCAAACCCCACATTTACAAATTTCAGAGATGGGCAGAACCTGGCACCCAGGAATTTTAGGGGATCCTTGTCCCTTGCAAACCTGTAACAAAATTATTTAAGATGACTTGCCCAGCATAGTGAAATCATCTACCTGTGTGGGTCTCCCCCGCCTCTCAAATCAGCTTGCACAGTTCAGGCCATGAAAAGTCACAAGCAGAGAGGAGTTGCAGAGAAAATAGCTCCAGATGGCTCATATAGGAGATTCCAGCTGCACACTGCAGTTGAAGACAAAATATGGACAAGGTCACTCTTAAGCTACTGACCCAGAGAAATTTTTATTTGATTCCTTTCTAAATTGTGGTAAATGGCCAGCTTCCATTCAAAGAGTATCGTCAAGGGGAATTTGACTTGGATACTGGTACTGACTATCCTATTTCCTTTTGTAACAATCTCTTGATGTCCAAATGGAGGTAGTGGAGATAAAAATTAGGGCAGGCATACATGCAAGAAAGAAAACAAACCTTTCTTACCCAAGAAGTATACCTATTTACATGTTTTAATTAAGACTGTTACTGGAAAAATCTTAAAAGTCATGAATTTTAGCCAGGTATGTCAGTACATTTGCAGAAGCAAGAAGTATACTGACCACATGTGCCTGTGTTGCAACTGGCATCTTAAATCAAGGGTTGTCTATCCAGATGTTGTACTACAACTCTCATCAGCCCAATCCAGCATGGCCAGTGATCAAGGATGATGGGAGTTGTAGCACAACTTCTGGAAGGTATCACACTGGCTACTCCTGTAGAGGCATTCTGTCTTACATGGAGGAAAAAGCCAGGGAGGTCTCTTTAAATGGTGCTTTCTATCAGCAGTTACTAATACGTTTGTGAATTGAGAAAAGGGTAGTCTTTGCTTTTGCTTTAAATCTGCTTCCTAACATCTTTTCAGTGAATCTTTTTTTTTAAAAAAAAATCAAGTGAACAATATAACCCTACTTTTAATCGTGCATTATTCTTTAATATTAAGGACAAAAAACGAAAGTAGAATAGTTTTGGTTTTCCTATGTGGTTCAGTGGAACAACAGCTTCTTTTCAGAGAGTTTGATCGACCATAGAGAAAACGTGTTGGTTAGTCGGAAGGAATGTGTAAGGAGTGGGATCACAAAGTGAGCTCTCCATCTCTGACCTCCAGGTGTTCAGTATACCTTGGTGTCTCTCTACCTGGATGAAGACTGCAGTGTCTCAGACCATGTGACCACAACCAACAAATGTAAAGAGGTTGGAAATGGAGATCGTGGCGCAATCCCACTCTCCTCCCTTCTATGTGTGTATTCTAACTGTGATTCTGACCATGTTCAAAGAGCATATTCTGTTCAGGAATAGAGTGTATTTGTCCAAACACATTAGGGCTGAGCGGTAATGATTGATGCAAGAATTAAAACCCTCACATTAAATCCTGAAGTCACTTTCTTGTGGATTTCTTGTATGTGGGGTTTGTGTGCATGTATGTGAGTATGGTAGAGACTGCTAATCTTTTATGTGTCTTTTGATGTCTTCTTCCAGGAACAGCCCAACCAGGCCAACTTTGCCAATATCTGTACTGGATTGGAGGTTCTCAGCTTCCTCCTTACCGTACTCCAGTCTCCAGCTATTCTGAGTAGCTTCAAACCTCTGCAGCGTGGGATTGCCTCTTGCATGACATGTGGAAACACCAAAGTTCTAAGAGCTGTCCACAGCCTCCTTTCTCGCTTAATGAGCAACTTTCCTACAGAACCAAGTATGTTGGGGAGGGGCAGCCCCCTGCTCCCTGCTTTATTTATTTAGAAAAAAACCTTGTGTGATCAGGGGGAAAGGGCGAAACATCTCCAAATGTGCGATCCTCTCATTTGTGCTGGTTTTTATGGACTGGTTTTTTTTAATATTTGCACTTTCAACCCCAATTAAAAGAAAAAGTTGAAATAAGTAATCATGAGAAATACATCATTATCCAGTGGCATAAAAACTTAATAACCTGTGGCAGTTATTACTTTGGCTCAAGAAATGCATGTCATAAATTTAATGTCTTTTGCAATTACCATTTTTCTGCTTTGAAGGTGCAGTTTTTCAGTTGTTAAACATGGCTATTTTAATAAGACAAGTAAGGGAAATTGGGTGTAAAGCTAGACTTTAGCTAACAGGGGATGAGAGGGGAAGAGGAAGTAAGAAGTCTTAAAATTGCAACTGGGAGAAATGTATAACAGTGGAGGACACCCCCCCCCCCCGCTTGAGAGGTTGTGAACTCTTTACATTTCAGGTAGGAAATGTGAAGAGAAGTCCTCAGTCTGTTGCAGAAACCCACTAACAAACAATTCCAAGTCCCACAGGAGGGCAATATCTTTATTACGCCCACCAAAATGCCACAAAGCAGTGGACAAGCTTTCAGGTTCTCCAGAAGTCTTCAGCAGGCTTTCTCAACCTCTGCCCTCCAGATGTTTTGAGACTACAATTCCCATCATCCCTGACCACTGGTCCTGCTAGCTAAGGATCATGGGAGTTGTAGGCCAAAAACATCTGGAGGGCTGAGGTTGAGGAAGCTTGGTCTTCAGTAAGCTTCATCAGGGATGGGAAACTTCAGGCCAGGGGTTGAATTTACTAGTAGCAGTGTAAAATCCAGGTATGGGCATTTGTGTCCATGTGCTCACTGCTTGAATGAAAGTCAGCAGAAATAAATACATATGAATCTATCTTGTGTTCGGTTTATTGTTAACTGTGGCATAGGTACTTCAAGTGTTGCCTCAAAGTATGAAGAACTGGAGTGTCTCTATGCAGCTGTTGGGAAAGTTATTTATGAAGGACTTACTAATTATGAAAAAGCTACAAATGCCAATCCTTCTCAACTCTTTGGTAAGTTCCTGGTGCATTACCTTATTTGTTGTTGTTTAGTCATTTAGTCGTGTCCGACTCTTTGTGACCCCCTGGACCAGAGCACGCCAGGCACTTCTGTCTTCCACTGCCTCCCACTGTTTGATCAAACTCATGCTGGTAGTTTCGAGAACACTGTCCAACCATCTCGTCCTCTGTCGTCCCCTTCTCCTTGTGCCCTCAATCTTTCCCAACATCAGGATCTAGGGCTGGGCATTTGGCTGGTCAAAACAGATTCGGCCAGTTGACTGATCATATATTGTCAAATATTTTTAAAGCTTGAGCCATTATGAAAGCAGCAAAGAAGATATTCAGCTAAACTGTTCTAGTGTAAGTGCTTTTGGCTGGGTAACAGAACTTCACTTCCTCCTTTTCTTTCTGCGCATGCCCTAAATCTGCTCCAGAGAGTTAGAGGAAAAATTCAGGTGTGCTTGCGCTAGCAGAACACTGCCCATAATCTTTAAGAGATTTGATACTTACATTAATTACAAGAACCAAATTTGATATCACTTGTAAAAACTGACAGATTTTGTTTTAAACACGGGTTTTGTTAACATTCATCTTACATTTTTAAAAATGTTGTCTTTTCCTGCAAGGAGCTCAGGGTAGTTTACCTAGTACTCCTCCATTTTTATCATCACAGAAACAATCTGTGGTAGGTTAGATGGAATGTGTGTGTGTCACAAAATTGCCTGATGCATTTCATGGCTGAGTGAGGATTTGAATATGGATTTGTCCCTAGCATGGCACTCTGACCTCAGCGTTGGTAAATGCTGCCCTCCAGATGTTGCTGGACTCCAGATCCCATCAACTTCATCCAGTATGGCCATTGATCAGGGGCCAATGTTGTAGTCCAGTAATATCTGGGGAGTACCCTGCTGCTCTGCCCAGTAGGCAGCGTTTTTGGCCACTGCTAATTTTCCTGTTTGGAGATGCCTGCAGTTTCAGCAGATAGCCAGTGTTAGTTAGAATGTGGTGTTGATAACGCCAAGGTCTCGGGTTCAATCCCCATATGGGTTCTCTGCATGTTCCTGTATTGCAGGGGGTTGGACTAGAAATTATACTTGAGGTACCTTCCAACTATATAATTCTATGATTCTTAGATTCATTTTGCTTCTAGGGTTGTCTCTGGTTTCTACAAAGGTGGGGGACAGGTTGCCCTCACGTCTGCCTTTACGAACAAATGGCGCCATAATAAGATAAACTGAAAAGGAAGAGATAAGCTGCCGTCTACACATTGAATATTGCAATCTGACACTGAATGGATCATAAGTGGCTATTGAAATGTGGCTAGAGCATTCATGATCCTCTAGCAGATGGCTCAAGAAAAATAACGAAAGCAGATGTTGTTTGTAGAATAGGCTTCTCCTTGGGAATCTGTGTTTTTTTTTATGAATGAAGCCATCAAGTGTTAATGAATAAAATATTTATTTATTCTGTCCAGCTGCTTAATAGCTTCAAATCTATTCATGTCAAAGACAGTTTAAGCTTTTTGACCTGCTTTATGTTCCTTTTGAACTGTTCAAACCTGCCCCCCCCCAGAGCCTCTCCACCAAGGCCACCCCTGCTTTTAAAAATGAATTCTTTCCAATATGCTTATCTTGCCTTGGCAAGGCTGACAAGATCCATTTTCTCTCGTAGGAGTGTGGTCTCCTTCTTCAGCCCCGCCCCCTGCAAGACATTTGGTCAAGAATTGCATCACTTCTATAATGTATTTACAAAACCCATGATTGATAAGCCAGGACAATGGTTTGAGTGTAATGTACAGGTCTCTTGTAGTGAGGTCTCTGGCAACGATTGGCTGAGCTTCTCTCACTGCCATTGGTTGAGCAGCTGTGATGCTTTACAGGGACAGGGCAGGCAGAAGGACCAAGAGGTAGATGGACCAAGAGCCTTGGGCAGGGATAGCCAACCTGATGCCCTCTAGGTTCTAGGACCACCACACCCTTACCATCTGCCATGCTGGCCATTGGAGTCTTACGACCTCTGAAGGGCACTAGGTTGTTTAATTCTGGCATCATGGAAGAGCAGACTTTAGAAGGCAGCTGGCCAGTAGATGCAGGATAGCTAGGAGAATGGAGCTGGAAAGGTCATAGTGGTTCCAGAGCCCAGAGGAATGATGAGAAGAGGAGAAGACTAGGCTAGTTGGAGGAGCCACAAAGGAGGAGATCCTATTGGAGAATGAATGAGCAGAGAGAAGTGCTTCACGGGACCAAGAGCTACAGAAGTAATAAAGGCTAAAATCCACACATTGGGTCAAAATAACCAACACGATCTTTAGCTTCATCTCTCTCTTTTGTTTCAAAAGGACTATTTAAACTAATAAGCTTATATGTTGGCTGCAAGTTGCACACGATTGCCGGACCTATTCTGTTCCTTTGTTTTCCAAAACAATAGACTCGTTTCAGAGACAATGCTGAATGTATTCTGTTCATCCTTTGCATCCGCAATAAGCTTCTCCTCTTTCATTCCCATATTAACTTTTTGATTAAACAAGCAGGGGGTGGGTTTCTCTTTTATCCCTTGTCAAAGTGCCTGAGTGGGCAGCATGGATGTGTTGAAATGATTAAACAATTTGGCAAGTTGGGTCTATCCCCAGCTTGCCACAGAATTGCTTCTGTCAATAACGCGGGCCTGGAATTGCAACGGCTTGGAGAGCTGGCTGCTTTAAATGGCAAATGTCCTTCACTATCCTAGCCTGTGATCTGGGTAGACAGATGTAATTTCACTTTGGGAATTGCCTATTTGTCAGGTGTCAGGTTGTGCTGTAGAACACACTAACCAAGAAAGATACTTCTTATCATTTGTCCAGAACACTCCAAGGTTACAGAGCCTAGTGTTGTTGTCTCCACCCCACCCCCAAGGTAGTACACAATGTTACTGAGGACACCTTCCCCCCCTGAAAAAAAAATCCCAGCAAGTCCATAAGCAAAGTGCAGACCTTATAAGATGCAAAATGACAAGCATGCTTTATTGAGAGGGAGGCAGGAGCCTGAGGCGTAGGGGGGAATAAACAGAATAAGTTATTTAATCTCTTGGCTACCAAAATTGGAGTGTCTAAATCATTGGGGGGGGGGGGATTTCTGCAGAATTACTGAGTTATGGCTTGATAGCAAGAGCCTTGGAGATTAAGTAGCTGGGTTTTGACAGCGGAAGCGTTTGACCTGCCGCAGGTGTGAAGGCAGGAGGTGCCCTGTAGATAGCAGTCTGGCTGTTTTGCATTCAGCAGAGCCTCGTCAGTTGTCAAATGCAAGACCTACCCTGGGAAATGTTCAGAAGTCATTTGAACGTTCACAGAGAGCGCTTGGCTTGTTTCTACTGGTGATTTCTTGGTCAAACATTTTGCTGTGTACTGTAGCAAACAATCTGCCACCATTCATTGGGCTGGGGGATCTTGTTGTGTTGTATCCAACCAAGTTCTACTTTGAGCAGACTCCATGAAATTAATGGACCTGTTTTAGTCAGGGATGTTAATTTCAGCCAGTGCACTCTTGAGTAGGACCAGGATTGGTTACCATCAGATGACAATGACTTGACTAGGCATTCGGCTTAATAAATTGTCGTTAAAAGAGTAGGAATGGGCAAGTGAGATTTGAACTAGCCAGGGGAATGGGATCTGGAGCCATGGGAAAGATGGCATCTCATGAAGGGATGGGATGCTCGGATGGGAGCAGTCACCCAGTGCAAGGGAGGTCCAATCCCTATATTAGACTGCCTACAGACTAGGCAGTAGTTGTTGGGTTGAGTGGGGAGAAATAAATTTAGCGAGGATAGAGGAATATATGTTTTTATAGTGTAACACCAGTTGAGGTTGGGGTGTGGGTGAAGTCTGCTTTGATGCGAAGTAGACAGTGGAGGAGACTTTGGAAAGGAGCTGAACCCATATTGAGCCATTTGACTGTCTGGTCTGTAACTCTGTTAGAGAGGAGTCACTCATTGGAAGGAAAGATGGTTGCCAGAACTCGCCAACCCTGTTAAAAGTTTATATCAGGGATAGGCAAACTTGGCCCTCCAGATGTTTTGGGACTACAACTCCCATGATCCCTAGCTAACAGGACCGGTGGTCAGGGATGATGGGAATTGTAGTCCCAAAACATCTGGAGGGCCGAGTTTGCCTATGCCTGGTTTATATCTTTGAACTGCTCCTCCACAGTAAAAAGTAATGCTTGGTTGCCTTGTTCAAAGTAGGACAGCAACAAATATTTTTCCCCTCTAATTATTATTATCTTCATTAATGTATGGGTTTTGTGTGTCTACGTGTTTCAGGTACTTTAATGATTTTGAAGTCTGCATGCAGCAACAATCCCAGCTACATAGACAGATTGATTTCGGTCTTCATGCGATCTCTCCAGAAGATGGTGAGGGAACACTTAAACCAACAGTCCCAGGCAGGGGCAGCAGAAGCAAACACAGGTAATAGCTTGCAACTCCCTGTTGGCAAGGCGAAGCTGAGTGTTACAGTAATGTTATTCCTTGATATAGGGATTGGACTGCATTTTGAAGGCTTTCCGTTTCAAAGTGTCCCCAAAACTAGGGAAGATTCGGACATGGTTTTCAATCGAAAAACCCAAAATCGTCATGTACATGATCAAATCATGCGTGTGGTTCAATTCTGATTCTGTCTGCAGCTGGTACAAGTGAATTGGTCATGCTGAGCTTGGACTTGGTGAAAACCCGCCTTGCTGTGATGAGCATGGAAATGAGGAAGAACTTCATCCAAGCTATTCTGACATCCCTCATTGAGAAGTCAAACGATGCCAAAATCCTCCGCGCTGTGGTCAAAATTGTGGAAGAATGGGTGAAGAACAACTCTCCAATGGCTGCCAACCAGGTAATCTAAAGAGAGCTTCCTGTAGAGAGAACAAAAGAAACTTCCTACTATAGCTTTGTCTTGTTAGATGTTAGCTCACCTAATTTGACAGTCAACATGTTGTAGTAGTTGAAGTTCCAGATGAGGGATCAAATACCACGCCAGACACAAAACTCACTTGGTGTCTTCAGTCCAATTAACTTCACCAGCTTGTTGTGGGTGGGGAACCATGTATGCTATTCCAAGCTCTTTGGAGAAAGGGAAGCATAAAAATGTAACACATTTTATTTATTTAAGGTATTTATATATTGCTTTTCAGGCAGACCTACTCAAGCAGTTTGCTGAAGAATATTAAAACAATAGGCACCATTTTTTTTAATGTTACAATAAACGGAAAATACAACTTGCTATTGTTTCTGCTTCTCCAGTCCCTTCAGGGCAAGATGGTCCTTTAGACACCCCTGTGGTGGCAGTTGGTGGAGGGAAGGGCCGCTGCTGTGGGAACTAGGTGGTGGCAATTCCCCAATTTTCTTTATTCTCCCTTCCCCCTCAGGGCAAGATGGGAGTTAAAAAAAAACATTGAAAGTTGAATTAGCACAGTTCCTTACTGGGCAGGGTAGGGAACCTTTGGCCCTCCAGATGTTGCTAGACTACAGCACCCATCATCCCTGACCATTGGCCTGACTGGCAGAGAGTGATGGGAGTTGTGATCCAAGGCATCGGGACAGCTACAGGTTCCCTGCCCCTTGTAATAGGGTTTGTTTTAATTGCATTTTCCTATCAAAAGGACGTGTTCCAAAAGTAAACATTGACCCTAGGGTAACATGTCATGCTTCTTTAATGCTGCGTTTTACAGTATTTATTTGGAGGAGGGATAGAGAGCATAATGGACCCCAGTAGCCACTCTTCCTGTTTGGGTTTTCTCTGTTTAGGTCCAGGGAATGCTCCAAAGTGATGGCATGAAGGGATTACAAACACACACCCACACCCACACGTGCTGTAACATTGCTCACATTCTCTTTCTTGTGTGTGCACAAGGGGATTTTTGTATCAAATATCACACCCGTTTTTGCGTGACTCCACAAGCAAAGCAGTTCTGAGATTTTGTGGCTGTCAAGGACGCCTCAAAGCCAATCCTGCTGTAGAATTCTCCCTGTAACGATTTGGCTGACGTTTTACATTAATCCTGCAGTTGATAAGTAGGCTAGAACATAGTTATCCACACATTTTGCAGTATGTAAGCCCTGTGGTTTTTCACTCTTAAAAACATTCAAACTCCCATAAAACCTCTAAATCTTGCTGTAGCTTTTGAACCATACCCTTTGCTGCTTTGTTCATATCCTTTGCTCTTTGCATTTTGGACTTAAATTGTAGTGGTTTTAATGCTTCACACTTATTTATTTATTGTATTACTTATTTTACTTTTTTTAAAAAAAAACACCCTGTTTTGTTGTGTGTTTCCCTTTAAACTTTTTGCTGCAAGGCAAAATGTAAATAAGTGTTAAAGCAGCGTTTTATGACATAGTGCATGGCTGTTTGGCCAAAGTCATAGGTAAATTAGTTGTATACTCAGTGACGTCTTGACAGGAGAAGGGAATAAAGAAACCAACTAGGGTGAAGCAGAACAATGTTTTAGTCCACACAATAGGAAAACCAGTGCACACTTAACCCTGCTGTACAGAGCCTGCAGTCTCCATCTCACGGAGTCAATCTTAGAGGATACAATGGTCAGTGGCATCAAAAGCTGCAGAGAGATTGAAAAGTTGGATAACTTTTAATTGCACTCATTGGATGTCAGGTGCTGAGTCAGGCATTGGTCAGCGATTTAAACAATAAAGCACCCAATGTCCATGAAGTTAACTCGTTATTCAAAGCAACGAAACAGCTCAGTCATAGCGGTCACATAATCCTTCCCAGTAGGTCTTGCCCCTATGAAGCAGTTGCGAGGCCTTAAGTTCCCCACCTTCCCACCACTCTCTAAGGCTCCTCTCTCGGTTCCTTCCCCAGCAGCCTATGGCTCTGTCATTGAGTTTCTCGTTGCTCCACCCTCTTCAGTTCTTTCTGTGTTCTGGGAGACCAGAGGGGACGGGAACTGGTCACAGCAGGATGGGGAGACTTCCTGGCTTCTTCAGCACCCAGCCTCCACTCTGCCTCTTGCCTCTCCCTCCTCTCCTTCTTCTGAGTCTGGCCTTCTCTCTGCCACAGTCTCTTCCTGCTCACTAGACCCTGTTGCCTCTTCAGCTTCCAACACCTCCTCCCATTCTGCTCCCTCTGACCACTCAGCATCATCCCACCACCAGTCCCCTGGCTCTGAGCCTTCTTCCCCTGGGGTTTCCCTGGCTGGTGCCTCCCGCCACTCCCTCTGCATCCAGCTAGTTCGTGACATTGGATTGCTGGTGGATATCCCATAGGTTCCCACCTCCCATAATTTTCTTTTGCACCTGCAAAACCTGGGGTATCCTTGTGCTTGCTGGTCCCTGCCAGTTGAGTGTAAATAGTGCCGTTTTGGCTATGTAAGCAATGGTATGCACAGTCTGAATACCGGAAATAGGGGAAGGGCTGTAGCTCAGTGGTAGAGCATCTACTTTGCATCTGAAATGTCCCAGATTCAACCCCCAGCGTCTCCAGGTAAAGCTGGGGGAAACTGCCTGAAATCGTAGATAGCTGCTGCCAGTCAGGGTAGACAAGACTGATCTGAATCACTGTAAGGTAGTTTCCTATGTTTCTAAAGAGAGGAAAAGATGTACCGGTAATTGCCACCATGTCTGCATGCTAGGACCAACACATGGAAATCACTTATAGTCCATAGTGTTTTGAGGATGCCAGCGCTCCACAATTTCAAAGGCAAAGTGAAAAACTAATTGCTTTCTTTTTTTTCTTTTCAAACAGACACCTACGCTCCGCGAGAAGTCCATTTTGCTAGTAAAAATGATGACCTACATTGAAAAACGTTTTCCAGAAGACCTTGAATTAAATGCCCAGTTTTTAGACCTTGTTAACTATGTCTATAGGTAATTATAGCAATTAATCAACTGGTTCAGCTTACTGGTTCATAATTTGGGCCATGTATGACCTTAATAACATACCATCAATCTCTTAAAGCTAATCTAGATGAGTTTTTAGGTGGAAGGGGCGGGTTAAAGTAACTATTCTTCAAAGTTTCATAGAATTTCCTTGTTCATACCTTCAAATCCTAGGTCAGTCTGCATTTTCTTTGCTAGGTGAAATCAATATATACCGTGGCACATGTTAAATGCACTAATCACGTGCCAAATTACATGGTGTTCCACAAATAATCAGGGATTGCAAGAGTTCAGAATTTTTTATTTTATAATAAAATATAATTAAATTGAGGTGTGCTTTTTTGTAATTTGTTAAATCCCAAACTCTTCCCTATAAAGCATGTGAACATACTTATTTATTATTGGATTTATATCCCACCTTTTCTTCAAGGAGCTCTAGATCCATTTACATGCAAAGCATATCCTCTACCAGGAAGCTATTACCCACCCATATTCCTATATTCTTGTTTGTCCATGTATATATTACAGAAGCAAGACCTAGGAAGTTCTCCCTAAGGTGTGTCTTCACCTCTGAGAGCACAGTCTCTGTAGGTCAGAGCTTTCCAAACTGTTCATGTTGGTGACACACTTCTTAGACATGCGTCATTTTGCCACACAGTACTTCAGCTTTGCATCATTTCACGACACAGCAATTCAGTTCTACTAGCAAACCGGAGGTTAAGCTAACCCCTTTTCAACCCCGAAAGGAGCTTTCGTGTGCCACACCTACACACTGCAGCTGACATGCTAACGTGTCGCTACACATAGTTTGGAAAGCTCCACTCTTGGTATTTTCAAGTTCTGCTGTGATTGACCCTGCAAGTACAAACTTTCATATGTTTAAAAGGGCACCGGGTCGTTCAGAGGCTTCTGAGCAGGTTCAACTGAGAGTTCATAGAAACCCCTTTCAGATCTTTTTGCTTGGTGAGTTAAGCCTGAAACAAGCCCTGACACTTCACCTGTGGGGACATTGGGGTGGACAGGGCTTAGCCCTGTACTGCTTTAAACCTTGCGTGTTCAGGAGAATGGTTGAAGAAGGGTTTTGTCTACCTGCAGTATTGGAAATAGGGCTGAGAAATATTCTGGGATTCCCCCAGCGCCTTCCAATGTATGTCGGCAACACAGAAGCAAAGCCCACACTCCAGAAAAAGATGGATCCTCCTACCGTCTGATTTCCTTCATGCAAACTCATCCTGTGATTCATTCCCCTCTACCTTTTGTGTCCCCCCCCCCCAATCTCTGCTTTGCAAGTTCTGTGTTTTTAAATGCTGCTTTTTTCCTAGGGACGAAAACCTTTCGGGCAGCGAGCTTACCGCTAAACTTGAACCAGCCTTCCTTTCTGGACTCCGTTGTGCTCAGCCGCTCATCAGAGCCAAATTTTTCGAGGTTTTTGACAACTCCATGAAGCGCCGTGTCTATGAGCGCCTGCTTTATATCACCTGTTCTCAAAACTGGGAAGCCATGGGAAGCCACTTTTGGATCAAGCAGTGCATTGAGGTAGGAGTGTGTGTGATGTGAATGTTTGTAGCATGGTAAATGCATGTAGTCTGCCTAACCTCTTGAATATCATTAGAATTAAATTTACACATTTTCAGTAGGAAATTATACATACCCTACTAAAGTCCCAAAGTGATTTACGATCAAAGTAAAGAATACAATAAAAATCACAAAATTATAATCAGAATTTAAAATTATAGTATCGTATCACTGGTGCTGCCCAAAGGCCTGGGAAAACAAAAACAAAAATGTGTTTGCCTTGTGCTGAAACAGTGTTGTTGTTTTTTGTAATTCACTTTGATTTTTTCTTATAATCAAACCGTATATAAATTTTATGAAAAGAAAAAACGAAAGAACAAATACATCCTATTTGCTTCCTATCCATGAACTGCTAAGATTCTGTATGAACTTCAGTAAATGTTGATAAGTTGACGAATGTGCGTATGGCAGCACAAATGAAAGCGGGCAGTCACCTGCTAGTCATTTGTCATTGTTCATGAGTGTAACCTGGAAATCTTTGAGATTATGTAGATGCACGTAGGATCGTCCTTGTTCTCTTGCAATAGTTGACAACCTCCACCTTTCATATATTCACTGTAATATATGCATCTGTGTTGAACAATGAAGGATAAATCAAGTTAATAAGGCGAAAGCTCAGAAGCTAAGAGGAATACAAAGCACTTTCTGATTGAAGATGAAATAATGTGGACTCAATACATAACCTAAATGCTTGCTGTGTGAATACTAAACAATTACTTAAACACTAAACAAGAGAACTGAATGGGAAGCAATTACTTTAATGTAGCAAGCTACCCCCTACCCCTCAAAATAATTAGTGCTCATAACCGCAGGGGGGTTAGGCGGGGAATAGCCAGGCACGTAAAAGAATTATGTGTTTTAGCTTTTCATTCCAGCTGCTGTTCAGCTACTTTTTGGGGGGAAAGAAAAAAAGAAGAAGTATGGTTGCGTTTTAGGTGCGAGAGAGAACTGATCTAGGCATCCTGACTATGTCCTCCTTTTGTTGGTTCCGTCATTTTTATATTCTGCCCTTCCTCTCATAGGGAGCACAGGGTAGCTTACAGTAAAAATAATCAAAGGACAATTTTAAAGAGGCCTTAACATCCCTTAAGGCCAGAGTTTTCCTCCTCCTAGAACCTCCTTAAACCTCCGCTGCCTTGTGGCTATACTCATTGGTGAGAGAGGCTTTGAGACTAACCCTTGAGAAATAATCTTTTATCTGCTGCCTTGTGGGACAACTCCAGGAAAAGAAAAGGCCAAGGAATAAACCCTACACAGATCCAGAGTGGAATCCCTAACACAGTTGGACGGCGCCTTGTATGCCTCCTCCTGGCAACTCCTGAAGCCAAGCTGGTGCCAAATGTACTGTTCTGCTTCCCTTTGGACCACATCAGCGAGGCTGAGAGAAGGGTCTTGTTGTCTGGGCAGCCCAGGGCTTCCCCATATACTAGCCTTCAGCCAGAAAGGCAGTCAAAACTTTGCTTTTTGATTGTACCTTTGAGATGCCATAGATATTTTGAGTGCCGTGTTACCGACTATTGCTTTCTACTGCCATCTTGTGCTCTTTTGTACTGATCTCCTTAAGGAGGAAGAACAGGATATAACCAAAAATAAACAACTGCCTAAGCGAGTGAATTAAAAAAATGGAAGCAGATGCTTCCAATCCCTTCCTCGCAGCTGCACCAGGGGAGGAGAGGGTCACAAACATCATTTTTAGCATTGCATCTGAACTAGTCCAGTAAGTTTCACTGCTCCCCAGTGGAATCTGCTTCCAGGAATAGGCAGGATTCATACGACGAGTTCTGCTGATAGCAAGAACATAAGAGCCCTGCTCAAATCAGGCCAAAGACCCATCTAGTCCAGCATTCTATTCTCAAAGTGGCAAACTAGATACCTGTGGAATGCTTGCAAGCAGGACCTAAGTATAACAGCCCCCTCCCCACTTGTGATTCCCAGCAGATGTTATTCGTTGACCTAATGCCTCCAGTAGCATAGCTTTCCCCTCCATGAATTTATCTAAAGCCATTCTGGTCAGTGGCCGTCACTCCCTCTAGTGAGAACAAGTTCCATACTTTAACTAATGCACTTTGTGACATCCCTTTTTTTGGTCCTAAATGTTCCCTAAACTCAAGTGGTCTAGCCAAGGAATGTAAAACTCCCCTCCTGGATATGGGTTGCCTAGACTGGCATGGAATGTCCTGGGAGAGGCAAACGCCTGATTGGTTCTTAGCCAGGACTTGAAAACCCTGGGCAGGATGGGAAATGTAGTTCACCATCCCTGTAGATGTGTCACTAAACCGTGATTAAAGCCAACAAAGGAAAGGGAGACTTTGGCCCAGAGGAAATGGGAGGTTGCCTGTAGCCTACTCCCAGTCATCTTGGCCATGAGAAGAGTTCTGCACAAGGGTGCTTACTTACAAGTGGTAATAAAATAAACATGCAGGAGTTCTTTGGTATGTTAGTCTCAAAAACCAAATAGTTTCATGACCACTTTTAAAACATATTTAGCTCTTGCTGGCTGTATGCGAAAGAAACACCACAATTGGGACCAGCTGCCAAGGTGCCATGCTGCCATCCATCACAAATGTCATCAACCTAGCTGACAGCCATGACCGGGCAGCATTTGCTATGGTGACCCATGTCAAGCAGGAGCCTCGCGAAAGAGAAAACAGTGAATCTAAGGAAGAGGTAACTCGGTTTTCATATTGCAATATGCCTTTTTTTTTTTTTTTTTGCCTTCGTTTAAAAATATTCCATTTAACACGTGAGCCCGTCTCATTCTGAGTTTATTTTGCTCGGTACTGTCTGTTCCGACTGGCAGTCCCCCTAATAGTCTTGGGCAGGAATCTTTCTGAGCCCTGGTCATTTTCATTAGGGATTGAATCTGGGACCTTCTGCATGCAAAACAGGTTTTTACCCTCTGAGCTATTACCCTCTCCCCTGAAGGAACAGCCCTTTCCCACCTAGAGCAAAAGCCATGACCCCATCAGCCCTACACCAGTTCATATCTACTCTGACTGACCTCTGCTCTCCAAGGTCTCAGGCAATTACCTGGCACTCGAGATCCTTTTACCCAGAAATGACAATTGAACCGGGGGATCTACTGCTTATAAAGCCTCTGCTTATCACTTAGCTATGAGCATTCCCAAAATAAATGTCAAAATATTTATTTCAAAGAAAGGAGGGGGGCCTGTGCAGGAGGAGGAAAGGGAAGTTTGCTGTGGGTCAGCTGTGTAATTTTAGGTCTGTGGCTTTCCAAAAGTCATTGGATTCAAACCCTTATCAGCCCCAGCCAACACTGACAGTGGATTGGAATGGTAGGAGCTGTTGTCCTGTAGCATCAGTTGGACCACAGGTTAGCCAGCCTTGCTCTAAACTATGATTTAAAGTTTACATTCCTGCACAAATTGCTCTCTTTGAAATTCACTTCAAAAGAGGTTTTGTCCTGCAGCATCATTTCTCAGCCAACACAGGTCTGAAGTCATGCATTTGTTCCACATGTTGAGATCTTTGTACTTTAGTGTCTGCCCGGACGCTGAGGTCCACCGCCGAGGGCCTTTTGGCGGCTCCCTCGCTACAAGAAGCCAAGTTACAGGGAACCAGGCAGAGGGCCTTCTCGGTAGTGGCACCTGCCCTGTGGAACACCCTCCCACCAGATGTCAAAGAGAAAAATAACTACCAAACTTTTAGAAGATATCTGAAGGCAGCCCTGTTTAGGGAAGCTTTTAATGTTTAATAGGTTATTGTATTTTAGTGTTCTGTTGGAAGCCACCCAGAGTGGCTGGGGAAACCCAGCCAGATGGGCGGGGTATAAATAAATTACTATCATCATCATGATAATCATTATCATCATCATCTCAGACCTCATGTCTTTTTTCTTTTTTCTTCTTTTTAGGATGTGGAGATAGACATTGAGTTGGCTCCAGGTGATCAGACTAGTACACCCAAAACCAAAGAGCTTTCTGAAAAGGACATTGGCAACCAGTTGCACATGCTAACCAACCGGCATGACAAATTTCTCGACTCTCTTCGAGAAGTGAAGGTTGGTCCTTTGCTAGATGCCTTGGGTTGTTCCTTAGGAATGGCGGTGTATACCCATTTAAAATTAGTTAATAACCGTGCATAGGATTATGTGGTGTTTGTCATAGTATTGCTGCAGCTGTTCCATAGCTGTGCTGCGGAATAAGACTGTGAGGGATGAATTGCTGGTCTTTATGTATGGCCTGTGGGGGGCGGGGGGCAGGGAGGCAGGCGAAGGAAGCTCCTTCATCATTCAATATGCCTAACCGTATTGATTTTATTTCAAGACTGGAGCCCTGCTAAGTGCCTTTGTGCAGCTGTGCCATATTTCCACGCCCTTAGCTGAAAGGACCTGGATCCAGCTGTTCTCCAGATTGTGGAAAATCCTGTCGGATAGACAGCAACATGTGAGTGTGACTTTTTATTATTACAACAAAGCACATTTTGAGAAAAGGTGTGGAAAAAATCCGAAACATTTTTATATTACTATTTTTTTTGTTGCCTCTCATGCTGTATATTGCAACTGCAGAAAGCATGTAAAACTTTGGAGGAATTAAGTGCAGTCAGTGAAAGAGAGAGATTCAAACTTTCTTGGGAATAATATATTAGAGAAATAACTAGTTCAGCGTTTCCCAAACTTGGGTCTCCTGCTGTATTTGGACTATAACTCCCATCATTCCTAGCTAGCAGGACCAGTGGTCACAGATGATGCTTGCTGCATATTCGGGGAACCTTTTCAAGCTGGCCAGGACTTGTATTTTATAAATGTAGGCAATTAAGAAAATTTCCTTCAGTAATAGTTGATGATCTCCAATTTTACTTGGTTTTGTTGTATATAGCAAACTGCTTGTTTTTTCCACAATACAGGCAGTATGTAAGCACTTTTATAAATAGTATTTCTGAGACTAGAAGTACACATTTCAGCATCTTTGCTATTTGAGATCATTGCATGCGAACTGTCCCAATATATTGATGTTTCTGTGTTGAAAAGACTTGATTGCTTTAACACGAAGATTCAGCAGTTTTTCCCACCCACCTTTCTCTCCTCTCTCAGGCCCTTGCAGGAGAAATCAGCCCATTCTTGTGTAGCGGGAGCCATCAAGTGCAGCGGGACTGCCAGCCTAGTGCACTGAACTGTTTCGTGGAGGCCATGTCTCAGTGTGTCCCTCCCATTCCAATCAGGCCCTGTGTGCTGAAGTACCTGGGTAAAACACACAACCTCTGGTTCCGTTCGACTCTGATGCTGGAGCACCAAGCCTTTGAGAAAGGACTGAGTCTCCAGATTAAGCCTAAGCACTGCACTGAGTTTTATGAGCAGGAAAGCATAACTCCGCCTCAACAGGTAGGGAGCAACGTTTGCAGGTTGCAGGGTTCAAAAGCGATAGTAGTCAAATTCGCTATTTCTTTTAAATTTCACCGGTTTCCCATACCTGAGGATCTGCAGCCCAGAGTGGCTTCAGATCTTGGCTAAGAGAAACCTTGGTTGCTTTAGCTGTGATTAAAGCTAGTGGATTGTTTTAACTGTATTTGTGTGCTGGGAGGGAAGAATTTGTGTTAAGAAATGACTATGGTGAGGAAAACCCTGTTCCCAAGCTTGGCTTTATAAGTTTGTGAACCAAGGTTAGCAGTACGTCTTTCCTGGCCCTTGGTGGCTGAATTTTTCCTGCACACTCCATTGTTCAAAGTTGAAACAGCAGATCTCTCTTACACAGACACCCGGGGGGGGGGGGGGTAAAATAGAATATTTTTCAGTATGAGCTTGGCAGGATGTGAAGGAGAGAGAAAGAGAGGGGCAGAGTAGGATGGCCATGCCCACCACTGTCATGTGACTTCTGGAAGTTTGGCTAAGGGTGTATGTATATGACCCACAAGGTAAAAACGTCAGCTGCCCTTTGGTGTAAGCGATGGTTTTCTGTGGGAATGCTGGCAGTCTTCTGCAAAGGTGGATCCTGGCCTGCCAGCCTCCAGCATTTCCTCAACATGGCTCTCCCAGCAAAGCTAGTTCCTGACCGCGACGGTAGCGTATCTTCAGTCAGCTGATAAAATGTTCTTAGCCTTGATGGAATCAGGCACTCATCATATTGTGAACTGCAAAAGTATAGGCCTATTCCAGAAGTTCCTTTAACTGAGTAAGCCCAAGACACTAGAGTTGCCCGTGTTTGTTTGGCCAGCGGCCTAATTATTCCAGTTCCCGGCTCATAGCTTTATTGCAGAAAATGTCTGCTTCATAATGGGTCGGTCATAAACTTTGCGCCGTAGCAGCAACATTTATTATATTGTTATTGTTGTTCTTTTTGCTTTTCCTCTCCCTTTAAGGAAATACTTGATTCTCTTGTGGAGCTGTACTGTCTGTTACAAGAGGAGGACATGTGGGCTGGATTGTGGCAGAAACGCTGTAAATTTCCGGAGACAGCAACTGCTATTGCTTACGAGCAACACGGCTTCTTTGAGCAGGTAGTATATTAGATTAAAAATTGACCATATAAATATGGCAAGCACACAGAGTGCAGGTGCGTGATTGTACTGGAAGCATTATATAATGTCCCTGTATTGAAGAACAGGGCCTGCCGACAACCTTGATATAGCATGTCTTACAAGCGGAGCTACAGTCAGGCAGCGCATGAGCGAATTTAATTGAAGGGCTTTTTCATGCCTCTTCAGACAAGCATTCCCCTGAACTTGACCTTTCTGATCTAATTGTTTTAGTTGTTCAACTTTTAATTGTTATGCTTTTTAACAGGCTTGCTTCAACACATGTTCCAATTGTAGATGTTTTTAACCTTTTGATGGAGTTTGTTTTATTGTATATTTTAAAGACATGTGAATATTTTATACTTGTAAACCACTTGGAAGCCCATTTTGTGCATGTAAGTGGTATAATCACTATGCGCTGTAGAGGGAAGTGAGGGGCAGATGGGGCTTGTCAACCTGGGAACATAGCCCAACTAGGAGAAGGAAAACTGACTGTAAACGACCTCTGCCTTGTGGGACATCTTCGGGAGAAGAAAAGGCTAAGGGGAAAACCTTACACAAATCCCGAGTGGAGTCCCCAAGGCACAAAAATGCACAGCTAAATGTAGTATGAGAGACATGATTGTCCTGGTTGTGACAAGCAAATAATAATAATAATAATAATAATAATAATAATAATAATAATAATAATAATAATAAAAAATAATTGATTACATTGATGCCCCACCCTTCTTCTCAAACACATTTGTGATCAAGCAATGCCATTAAAAGGGATGCAGGTGGCGCTGTGGGTTAAACCACAGAGCCTAGGGCTTGCCGATCAGAAGGTCGGCAGTTCGAATCCCCGTGACGGCATGAGCTCCCGTTGCTTGGTCCCAGCTCCTGCCAACCTAGCAGTTCAAAAGCCACGACTGGACCTAATGGTCAGGGGTCCCTTTACCTTTACCTAATGCCGTTAAAAATAAAATGCAAATATATTTTAAGCGCCGGGGGTGGGGAGCGCAATTAAAACAAATTCAGAAAGAGATGTCACCAAATCACGTGCTTGGATAGCCTGATGAAATAGAGGGGTTTTCAACAGGCATCTAAAACAGTAGTACAGTGAAGGTACTTGCAAGTAATGCAGATGGGTGATGTGCACATTTCCCCCCTACCATATCCAGGAGCGAGGGCCATTCATGCACATCAGTGGCACCAGTCCTCTGCTTGAGGAAAGAGAAGCTTTACTGAATGCAACTGTGGATCTTATTGGCTACAGTCTGTTGCACAGCCTTCATTCTGGCTTTTCAGATCAGGAAATAGTGATGCGGCATCTGTTTGTGAGTGTGCCGCCTCCTGTAGGATCCCGTGAGAAAATAAGCTTCGTCAATTTCTTCTAGGCACAGGAAACCTATGAGAAAGCAATGGAGAAAGCGAAGAAAGAACATGAAAGAAGCAATGCTTCCCCAGCCATTTTCCCAGAGTATCAGCTCTGGGAGGACCACTGGATTCGGTATGTTAATTGAATTTGTTCTACTGCTCGGTTTTGATGTATCTTAAAAGATTTGATGTGAGGCTGAACATAAAATCCAGAAGATATTGAGGAATGGGCAAATTTAGTTGAATCTCCTGTTGTTTAACTGATGCCTCAAGCCCATCAGTGGCACCATTTGCTATATTTTTGAACAAATCTCATCACACTTATTCCAGATCAAAACTGCTATACAGGGAAAAAAACACCTTGCTTTTTTAAAGAAACAACTTTAATTTGCCATGGTTAAAACCTCTTTTTAACCATGGATTTTAGTAAATATTTTGGCAATAAAAACTAAACAAAAATTTGGAAGCTTAAAAATTTGGCCAAAAAACAGGAAAACTTGCCTGTTTTGTGTGTGCTCAGATGTGCATGTATGGTTCAGCCAGGAACATCTGGGTACAACTACCGTATTTTTCCATGTATTAGGTGAGGTTTTTTGACTCAAAAATCATGTCAAAAAACGGGTCTTCGTATACACGGATAGTGGCGTGTGAGGGGAGCTGGTTGGCGGCCCACACTCTAGGGAGCTTCCTGCCCACAGTGACATGGGGGGAGTGGCTGCCCACTTTGCCAGCCGCCAACAACGGTCCTGCTGGGGTAATTGCGCGTGTTCAATTCCCCCTTTAAAAAGCTCAGAAACTTTGGGCCATCTCCCCTCATTTTCTTTAAATTTAGTCCCCCAAAATTGGGGGTGTCTTATACATGGGGGCATCTTATACACTGAAAAATACGGTACAGTGGTACCTTGAGTTACAAACACCTCAGGCTACAAACGCTTCAGGTTACAAACTCCGCTAACCTGGAAGAGTTACCTCGAGTTGAGAACTTTGCCCCAGGATGAGAATGAAAATTGTGTGCCGGCGGCACAGCGGCAGCAAGAGGCCCCATTAACGAAAGCATGCCTGTAGTTAAGAATAGTTTCAGGTTAAGAATGGACCTCTGGAACGAATTAAGTTCGTAACTAGAGGTACCACTGTACCAGCTTTTTAAAAAACTTTAGGAATTTGGACCAACAACACCATCATATCCATGTGTTGAGACTAGCTGGCCTAGCACGTGGAATCAGTAGCGATGCAGAGAAAGCTCCCTTGGAAAGCGTGGCTTTCAGAAGCCTGAATTTTGCTTCTAGGACCTCATCACTACATTTCCCCATGTAACTGGTGGCAGGCAGTGTGAACCACAACCACTCTCTCCTCCCCAGCACTATCTACCAAGTGACGAGCATTTCCAGTCAGCTTGGATTTAATTTTGGGGTTGCATTTGCCTTTTTGAAGAAACTTAAGGCACCAGTGCTACTCAGGAGGTAGGAGACTCCCTGATCCACTTAAGCAAGTCTTGCTAATGGCACCGTCTGACTCAGGAATGTGAAAATCTGCTTCAAATCACCCTGATTTGCCTCATTGTTTGGGGTGCTCACAGAGCTGATGCATACCCCTAGTATTAATAAATTTGGAGGGGCGTTCTTCCTTTGTAACGGTTGTATGCTTGACTTTGCATTTTGGTTGTGTTTTATATATTTATTGTAAGCCGCCCAGGGGAGTTTGTTTGGTTGGGCAGCATTTTAAGTGTCACAAATAAGTTCATAAAATAAACTCCCTCTAGTAACTATTTGAAATGGGCAAAGGTACTCTTAACCAGTGAGCTCAACCTTGTGTTCCTTTTTCAAGGTGCTCCAAAGAGTTGAACCAGTGGGAAGCTCTGACAGAGTACGGCCAATCGAAGGGTCATATAAACCCCTACCTAGTCCTGGAATGTGCGTGGCGCATCTCCAACTGGACCGCCATGAAGGAGGCGCTGGTGCAGGTGGGTTTCCTTCCCCTTTGTCCCAAAGGATCCGGTTTAATCCATGATTGTACAAAGTGCAACTGTTGGAAGGCGTGGTGGCGGTGCGCTTTCTTGTGATGGAGTGAGCAGCCAGCGAAGCTCGTGCTCTGCGTGCAGGTTTCCCAGATTTTTGTCCTAATTATTTCTTCAAGGGAAGAAGATGCTGATTGAGCATCTGCAAATGTAACACGGACAACTGGCTTCTGCTTCCAATCATTCTTGCCCTGTGTCTGGGGAGCTTTTTTAGCAGACGAGAGGAAAAGGGAGGCAAGTGAAGTGCGCAGGTATGCACACTGCAGTCCCCCGGTTCTCAAGAAACATCTGTCAGTAGGACAAGATGAAGAGAGTCAGGCTACTTTCCCTGCCTGCATTGAAGACAAATACCTTTTGAGGCGCTAGATGCATTCCTGCCTTCGCAATCTTGCTACCTCCCAGCTCCATTCCAAGTACACTGGAGCTAAAAGTGAATACTGCTAAGAGTTTTTGTTGTTTAGTCGTTGATTCGTGTCCAACTCTTCGTGACCCCATGGACCAGAGCACGCCAGGCACTCCTGTCTTCCATTGCCTCCCGCCGTTTGGTCAAACTCATGCTGGTAGCTTCGAGAACACTGTTCAGCCATCTCATCCTCTGTCGTCCCCTTCTCCTTGTGCCCTCCATCTTTCCCAGCATCAGGGTCTTCTCCAGGGAGTCTTCTCTTCTCATGAGGTGGCCAAAGTATTGGAGTCTCAGCTTCAGGATCTGTCCTTCCAGGGAGCACTCAGGGCTGATTTCCTTAAGAATGGAGAGGTTTGATCTTCTTGCAGTCCATGGGACTCTCAAGAGTCTCCTCCAGCACCATAATTCAAAAGCACCAATCCTTCGGCGATCAGACTTCTTTATGGTCCAGCTCTCACTTCCATACATCACTACTGGGAAAACCATAGCTTTAACTATACGGACCTTTGCTGGCAAGGTGATGTCTCTGCTAAGAGTTATGGGCAGCCTATTTAGTTTGGGATGGCTCTTTGCCTTACTTTTGTGTTTGAGCCACCTCACAGCAGGCGACCTCCGGCAAATCCATTCTCTTCTCTGTTTATGCTCTTAGTCACAGCAAACCAGTGAGGACAATTTCTTCCCTTCCTGGGATGATTGTGCTGCTCTTCGTTTTCTGTTAAAACAGGGATGGCGAACCTGTGGTCTTCAAGATGGTGTTGGACTGCAGCTCCCTTAGCCTCAGCCAACGTCACCAGGGATAATGGGAGTTGGCCACGGGTTCCCCATCTCTGATGTCAAACCTAAATAGAAAACTACAGGTTATGAGCTTGTTATGATGTAAAGGGTTTTTTTTATTATCATTTACCTGTGGTTGAGCAGTTTAGAGTGGGCTTTGAGATCACTTCCCCACCCCCTTCAGGAACACCAATTCCCCTACTAAGTAGCTACATTTGCATTTATGTTAATTGATTTAACCAGGGTTCCTGCTTATGCAATAATCTGAAATAGTCTCGCATTGTGATTTCAGATACCAGGTTACAGGTCCGGTTGAGGCTTCTGTACATCAATATTGCCCTTGGCAAAAGGTAGCAAAATGTCTTGGGCTGGTGCTAGTTCACTTGGTACCCTGGTTAGCTCTAAAGTCACTGTTGATGTGCCTGATAACTTAGGCACAATGGAGAAATGCATGTTTCAGGAAGGTGACAGTGGTGGGACGGAGCATGTGATTTGTCAGCCAGTGTCCTGTAGGAATAGCTGCCAAAATATCCACATGTAAGTAATACTGAGAAGAGAGCAGAGTCGTCGTCTCTTTCATGACAGGGCATGGTTCTTTCAATAGTTCTGAGCTTTCGTTTGCTTCATTTTGGCTCCAGAATTTGTGCATTAAGCTAAGTGCAGCATGGTCTGATGTACTTCTTCCTCCTCCTGAGTCTCTCTGTTTACTTTCTTAAAGCCAGCATTGGGAATGAAGGCATAAAACACTCCTGATGGCTAATTGAGATGTATTTCAGTTCGGGTGGCATAATTTCAAATAAAAAATGTGTTAGTGATAGATCATCCACTGCTTTATTCAAAGGCAAGATGCCCTGTGTTAGTCCTTAATGGCACTGCCTTGCAGAACTTGCACGGCATAGCTCAGCAACCGAAAGGACAAGAAATCAATAAAACATGTTTTGAGGCTTTAGTTAGCAAATGGCAGAAGTGGAATGGCTCAGACTGCTCATCGTTCAAAGTTCTTAGTCAAAATAACTGCAGCCTGGGCCTCCAGCAATTAATATTGCAGCCGGGCATGTTAAAATAGTACAGGTGATGCACCTGTTTTTCTTAGTTTAAAATCACGGCTTAACATTTTTTTCTGTTAATGAGTTTATTTTTCATTTTAATTCAGAGGGGTAAAAATAAGCATAATATGGATGCAACAGAAGACATGTGAGAAAAACTACCATTAGAAGGAATGGTTCCAATACTGTGCTTGACTCTTAGTTGAGCATGTATTTCACTGGCCCCAATTCAAATGTTATGGTGAAACCATGTCTTGTTCATTGGCATTGTGCCTTGAGCTTGTGTGCTACCTTCCTCGTTTTCTGTTTTGCAATAAATATAGTTTGTTGGGATGTCCAAATCAGGCAAACCGTGATGATGAACAGGCTGGTACAGACATAATACGTAAGCCATGGTTCATGCTAATCATACTTCAGACTCCAAAGCATGGTTTATGTTCCTGATGCACAGGCGAATTATAGTTTGTATGATTTCCCTCTGCCTCTTCCTTCCCTGAAAGTCCCTAGATGCTAAACCATGGTTCATCAGATTGCCTTGGTTTAGGCATCAGAGCAGAGCATGACTTGATTTTACACCTGAATTATATCGCAGCCTTGGGATTTCTTCTTAATAAGTCAAGGTGCAGAGTAGGTTAAATGCCTAAACGTATTTTGAGCTGCAATTTTGTCTCCTCTATTGGAGTAAAGAGAGTTGGAGGATGTAGTTGTTCTAATGTAGTAGCTGAAAAACAACAGTTTTCAAATAGGTGAGCTCTGCCCTTTATGACACACCATGTAGTTACATCCCGTCTCCTTTGCCATCTCTACTGAGCAATGTGGATTTGTATTCTGATCATCCTTGTCCTTTCGTAGGAACCACTTGAGAATATATGAGCTAGAACCGTGTGTGTGTGTGTACCTGATGAGTTAGCCCTTCATAAAACCGGGGCTGCTGTAGAGCATTCAAAATCTAGTAGATTGCTTCAGGGCGCTCTGTTTTTCATGTCTAAAATATCTTGAGTGTGTGTTCGGGTTGAGTGAAATTCATGCTGTATTAAACATTTATAAAGCTAAGTGGCTGCGAAGAAGGGAGGACTGGTTTCAATATATAGCTCCTTCTTGTCTCACTGGTAAATCCATAATTCAGGCATGGGGGGATATTTAAGAACTTTTCTACCTTGATGCGATTTATTTCTTTAAAGAAATAAAAAAAAGGCTCAGTAAAGCTTACTCAAGTATCAGTATCATCCACATAGTAACTTGTCTCTGATTGAAGCTTTCCCAAGAATCCCAACATGAATCCCAGGGAAGTTCATATTTAAGTCAAACGACGGCTCCTTGCTCAGAATTCTGTGTTCTGCCTTAATCTGGTGTGCTGAACTCAGCTGTACTCTCCCCCACCCTTTTGTGTTTGCATAAGCTTTCAGTTCTTTGCTGGGTTTTAATGCAAAGCTACGGGGTGTGTGTAACTAGGAAGGTTAGTGGTTACAGCATGAGGAAAGAGATGAGCTGTGTGTGAGCACTCCTGGACTGGAGCTTGCAAATGTAGCGAGAGACCAGTCAAAATCTAATCTGAGTGTGAACTGTAGACCAGCTGTATTCTGCAGCATTGTACCCTTTGAGCATCCCAACCACATCATCGTCATCATCACCATCATATTTTTTTATTTATACCCCGCCCATCTGGCTGGGCTTCCCCAGCCACTCTGGGCAGCTCCCAACGGAACAATAAAAACACGATAAAAGATCAAACATTAAAAACTTCCCTAAACAGAGCTGCTTTCAGATATCTTCTAAAAGTCAGATAGTTGTTTATTTCCTTGATATCTGATGGGAGGGCATTCCACAGGGCAGGCACCACTACCAAGAAGGCCCTCTGCCTGGTTCCTTGTAACCCACTTCTCACAGTGAGGAAACTGCCAGAAGGCCCTCGGCACTGGACTTAAATGTCTGGGCTGAACGATGGGAGTGGAGACGCTCCTTCAGGTATACTGGGCCGAGGCTGTTTAGGGCTTTAAAGGTCAGCACTAACACTTTGAATTGTGCTCAGAAATGTACTGGAAGCCAATGTAGGTCTTTCAGGACCGGTGTCAGCAGCCACTCCCAGTCACCAGTTTAGCTTCTGCATTCTGGATTAGTTGCAGTTTCCAGGTCACCTTCGAAGGTAGCCCCATGTAGAGCGCATTGCAGTAGTCCAAGCGGGAGATAACCAGAGCATGCACCACTCTGGCAAGACAGTGCGCAAGCACGTAGGGTCTCAGCCTGTGTACCAGATGGATCTGGTAGACCACTGCCCTGGACACAGAATTGACCTGTGCCTCCATGGACAGCTGTGAGTTCAAAATGGCGTAGTTGCATTGTATCTTGGAGTGGTGGGTGCTGGAGTTGCAACATGACCTCAGCACTATAGCTCATCATCCTCCCAGCCTGCCACATGCTGCCACTGCTGGCAGTTTATGCTTCTTGACATGTGTGGGAGCAGGCAAAGGCTAGAGTTTACCCCGAGATGGAAATGCAGTAAATAAACAAATTCAAGGGCTGTGTAGAGTGAATCCGTTCTGTTCAAATCAATGGCAACATTTTCATGGAATTTGAGATTTGGATTATCTGGAGACATCAGTACTAGGGTGGATGCTAGTGGGAAATATGACTCTGTGGGGCATCCTTATGTCCATGAACGCCGTGTTGCTTCCTGTGAAATATTAGCAAGAAGCTTTCCTCTCAGTGTCCAAATGCTGCTATATATTGTTTCATAACTGTGGATTATGTTTGAGGTAAAGGTCCAGAATACTCTGTACTTTTAGCATTGGTTAAGGCCCTGAAGGACAATTTGGGAAATATACACAGACACAGACACAGACACACATAATATTGAGGAATTTAGCATAGGAATGAAACGGGCTACGTATTATTTCACTCAGCTGTGAAATAGGGAGTTGAAATAAACATGTCTTGATAAAGATTGCTTCCAGGATGAAGGAGTCCTTTTATCTTTGAAGGGGTGTCCACAACCTGAGTGCAGCCATAGGAAACGTAAAGTTTTCTACATTATTAAGAAAGGAGATCTGGCGCTCTGAGGACAGATACCTGCTGCAATCCTCTCTCCTGAAAACTCTATTTTACTCAGCTGTTGGGTATTCACTTTCAAATCCCTGTTGGTTTAAAGTTTTAACAGAACCACAATCCCGTTCATGGAAGCCCAATCCCTTCAATAATTATGGAATCATTTCATAATAATGAACATCATCATATTTTGGTGCTGTTTCCACGTCCCCCCTCCCCCTGCAGCTGTGCAGTACTGAATAGATTGCAGGGTAGAATTGAAGCCTTGAATTGCAGCCAAGTGAATTGATCATGTCTGACAGCTTCGCGTTGTGAAGGCTTGCAGGCTGAATCGACGTGACAGCCACCAGCAACTGCGGACATGCCATAGCTGGAGCTTGGATTGAAAGAGAGATTTTCAGTAATGAGGCCTATACTAATGAACTAAAGAGAAAATAAGTGAAGCTGTAAATTGAGCTGCTCTGGATTTCTTTTTTTTTTAAAGCCAGAAAACATGTTTTTCATAAATACAAGGATGTTGAGGCCTAATTGCCTCCATGCTGCTTCTACATTTATGCTTACTGTCCACTTTCCACTGGAGGTAAATGGCACTGGTGTTGCGTAATGCGACAATTTTGAGCCACCTATATGAACTCAGTACAAAGAACTGGAGATATTGAACTTGACCAAACAATGGAAAACTGTGTTAAGTTCTATAACAAGTGTGTCTCTGGACCTCAAATTGAGACTCATACAAGCAAATACAATATTTAGAACGTACTGGACTCCATTATGCAGGTCATGGACAAATTTAACGATACTTGGAATTCATTTTTATAAATGCCGTATTAGGTTACGCAGTAACAACTTTTTGTAATGTCTACAAGTGTTTTTGTTCGGTTTTGTTTTCTGTATCAGTGCTATTTCTTCTTCTTTGCATCTTATCTTACTCTGTGCACTTGTAATTATGTATTTTTTATATTTCAGTAAAGAATATAAAATAAGAAACTCCCACCTACTCCCACCAACATGGTAAATCATCTGGCATGATGGGAGCAATGTAGTATGGAGGGCCACAGGTTTCCCTCCCTTATTTCAATGTCCACCAATTTTTTAAGCTAAGACACATTTTGTTTTAATGCATGTGTGTCTGCCAACAGACCTTGGTTTGTTTGGAGCTCACCGGGTCAGGACATGAAACCATAAGCTGAAAACAGTTTTCTAAATGTGGTTAACTGTTATGAATCTTGCAAACTATTGTCAAGCAACAGTTTGGACCCCTTCAGCACAAGGGCAGCATCATGGAGACAGGTGTGAATTTAGGAACTTGAATCCTGGGCAGATGGAAAACGAAAGTGGGCAAGCAATTTTGCAAACCGTGGTGTGAGTTTTTCACCACGGTTAGTAGAAAGCACGGTTTTGCGTTGTGTCTGAAAACCCAGCTGCTCTTTTTTTCTTTTGCAGTGTTTTCGCCTACAAAAAGCATTGTAATGTCTCGTTTTGCCCCAAGGTGGAGTTGAGTTGCCCCAAAGAGATGGCATGGAAAGTCAACATGTACCGTGGATACCTGGCAATCTGCCATCCCGAGGAACAACAGCTCAACTACATAGAGCGTCTGGTTGAAATGGCCAGTGGCCTGGCTATCCGGGAATGGCGAAGACTTCCTCAGGTGGTTTCACACGTTCACACGCCCCTTCTTCAGGTGAGCCAGAGATTGCTGCGAGTTGTCAGACCCTCCTTTGTGGGGGGTATTGTTTTGCTAATTTATTTTTAATTATAGGCTTGTTTTTATCCTGTATTTTATTCTGCAAACGGCCCTGAGAACCTATGAAGTATATAAATCTAATAAATAAATCTAGGACCCTCCTAAGCACAGAGAACTTTCTTGTCGTTGCTGCAAAAGGTGTTTCTGAAAAACCTGGTCTTTAAAATCAACATGCAGGCTCTGTACGGAATTTTGTTCCTAGGTTTCCTGTAAGGAACCATGCAAAGACTCATCTTGATATGCCATGCCTGTTTTTACCCCCATGGCACTCAGCGAACAAAAAATATTGCAGGACATGTTATTCTATTTGTTTATTAGATCTGTTACCTGTCCTTTACTGTAAGGCCCCAGGGTGGGTTGCAGCAATAAAATATACAATTATTAAACAATTGCAATCATAAAAGTAGCAAAGTTTTGAAACAGTTCCATACATAAAACCATTTCAAATAACCTCACAAATGCAATACAATATCTATCTACCGTATTTTTCGCCCTATAGGACGCACCTTTTCCCCTTCAAAAATGAAGGGGAAATGTATGTGCGTCCTATGAGGCGAATACAGGCTTTCGCTGAAGCCTGGAAAGCGAAAGGGGTCGGTGCGCACCAACCCCTCTCGCTCTCCAGGCTTCACGAAGCCCTGCGCGACCTTCGGGAGCCCAGCGTGAAGCCGCACCGGGCTCCCAAAGGTTGCGCAGAGCTGCCTGCATTCGGAAGCCTGGGCGCACTGAAGAGCGCTCCTGGGCTTCGCACAGCTCTCCGCAAGCCTGGGGAGATCGGCGCGGCTCCCTAGGCTTGCAGATGGCAGGCTGTTCTGGGGGCTGGGGTCGGGGGAAGCTCAGGCTTCCCCCGCGCCAGCCCCATGCCTGGGGGGGGGGAAATAATTTTTTTTATTCCCCCCCCCCAAAAAAATAAAAAAATAGGTGCGTCTAATGGGGTGGTGCGTCCTATGGGGCGAAAAATACGGTATATAAATAGTTCAAATAGAGATACAGACTGGGATAATACTGGAGGTTGTCTATGCATCCTTGCATCCCTTTTGTGGCATTTTCTGCCTTTTTGTTTTAATGACTTGATAACAAACTTCAGCCTTAAGATGAGAGCATGTCTGAAAGAGTTAAGATGAATAATAGGCAAAGTGCTGCATTGACCTCTTTCAGTAAGTAGGAGCTACCATTTCAGTTTGCCACACGTGCACGGTTGTAAGAATTAATAGTGATAAATACATTCTCAACACTTCCATGCGCATTGTGTGGCGTGTCGAAAACCTTCGTATACATTCTCATTGTCAAATTGCTAAAATAGGCAGTGAATGACAAAGTTGCCAGCATGGCAATGAAGCTACTCAGCAGTAATTACTTTTTCCTGCATCAGATAGTGAGTGATTAAATACCTGCTAGAAAATTAAATTTGCATGATGAATGGGAGGAGGATGAAGGTTAAGCTATTGTGAGAGCTGAAATTCTGGTGATTGTGTGTGCGTGTATGCCTATATGTTTGCAGGTGCTGGTGGTGTTTCTCTCCTTAATTTATTTTGTTCCCAGAGATTTGTGTGTACGTGTAGACAGATTTTTTTTGGGGGGGTGGGAGGCAGTTATCTTAGTTGATTAATAGCTAAGACAAGTGTTCATCTCTCAAGAAGCTGCTTTGTGAATGGTTACATCTCTACAAAGGATTTGAATTCCAGTAAAGTTTATAGGCCTGCCCAGAGCTTAACTAACTCTGTGCCGCTTTTTGGCGGCTGTCAAAGTGCTGCTGCATTGCATTTGTCCTGCATAAGGTGAGTACATACTGGATTTCAGAATGTGTTTGAAGGAAGGGCTGTTTGAAGTTAGCCAGAGTGGGGCGACCAAGGGTCGCCAACCCTTTTGGATCCATAGGTACATTTGAAAACTTGAGAGTGTGCTATGGGCACCATCATAACGGGCTGGTTCTCTTTCCCCTCCCCAGTCACACAGAAAAGGTTTATGCACTCCTCTCCATCCTCTTTTCCAAGGCGTCTGCATAAGTTATATCCAATAGAATTAAAAAGGGTCCTCTTGGATTTGCATGATTTCACACCCACCCACCCCTCAAATAACCCCCTAAAACAAATTAAAGTTTACAGTGGCAGACTGAAATTTTTTTTAAAAAATGTATCAGATGCTTGCTACCACCACAGAAACATTGATCTAAGGCAGCTGGAGGGCACCACGTCCGCTACCTGTATCTTAGGCTGTGCTATTTTACACATGCTGTTGCATCTAGTGCATCTATAAGCTCTCACCCATTTGTAAGCTGAGTTGTCCCAGAGTAGAGAGGAACAGTGTTCAGTCTAGAAGCCAGGAACCCGGTTCTGAGTCCCTGTGATGGTCAGTTTAGCTTCCTGGCCTTTACAGTCCTATTTCCTAGAGAAAATAAAATCATTTTATCATCTTTTTCTTAGCTATGAACAAAACTTTCATAGACCCACCATTTTACTCTTCTCCAAAGCAATTCAGAGACATGTCACCGTCTGTATAATGCCATATGGCCAGTGAGTGGCACTTCAAAAACAGCATGTTATATGCCGTTGGAGACAACAGCTGTTTGGGTTTGGTGTTGGTGTTGGTTTAGCAAGACCCCTGCCATGATTTTAAAGCAGCTTTTCTGTCCCAGGGAATGTGTGTTGTTTTGCATTAATGATTATTCATGGCCCTGTTTGTTTCCTTAGAAGAGGGTGGATAATGAACCTTGATAATCTGATCAACAGCATTAAAAGAAACCAGCCAACTATATTGTGACGTTGACTTCAGCGTTCTTCATTGTAATGTGTGAATGGTCTTCAATGGGCAAAACAAATCACTCAGCTGTTGGTGCTGCATGTGGTTAAGACAGTCCCCCCCTTCCCCCCCCTCCCTGATGAGGAACCAATGACACATGTGCTATAACTTTTACAACCTTCATCCTCCTAGGCAGCACAGCAAATAATTGAACTTCAGGAAGCAGCTCAAATAAATGCAGGGTTACAGCCGGCCAATCTTGGGAGGAATAACAGCCTGCATGACATGAAGACTGTTGTGAAAACTTGGAGGAACAGGTTGCCAATTGTGTCAGACGACTTGTCCCACTGGAGCAGCATTTTCATGTGGAGGCAACATCATTACCAAGGTAAAAACACCCCAGTCCCATTATATCCTATTTCGGGGAAGATACCCTCCCCTTTCCACCCCTCGCATAAAAGGTATGATTTTTTGGCTTTCAAAAACGCATAAGGAATTGTGATCTAATTCTTGGTTGGCAAGGTGATTTTGTTATTCCGGCCTTTTAGAAAACTATTTCCTAAAACTGTTGTATCTGAGACCTGTTCCTGGGACAGAAATAAAATGCAAAAAATTAAGGGTGATTTTAAATTTCCATTTTCATAAGCAGGTCTGGGGAGAAAATTCCCAGGTACCAAAACAGTTGATGCTAGTTGATTTAAACTTCAGGGTCTTTATAAGGCTGGGGCTTAGGTGTATGGAATGTTTTTCCACTCTGTTGATGAGGCACAATCATGTATATTTGACAATGTGCATCAATCTGGGCACTGAAGCATTCAGAGCCAAGACTGGGTGGGTAGGTGGGTGAGTGAGTTCATATTTATTTTTATCCAGCTTTTTAATAAAAATATTTTCTGAGCAGCTTACCAATAGATCAAGTCGCATAGTACAATACAGGCAACAACAAAACTCAATAAAAACAACAAGACAAAAGAAAGCAAGTGGAACTAGCATAGCACAGGCCGGCAAGATAAGGAAAGCCTGGGTACATAAAACGATAGTCACCAGGTGACTGAAAGCTTATGGATTTGATGCCAGGCACATTTCCACTGATGCAGGACATCTGAAAAAAGTCATTTTCCTGGTGTTCACCTATTTAATTGCTGGTGGCTAGGAGCACCCAAGGAAGGGTCTAGAATAATTAAGATAATCTGACAAGTTTGCATGGGAAGACAGGTCTTTCAGATGCCCAGTTCCCAAGCAGCATGAGGTTTCACATGCTTAAAACCAGCACCTGGGCTTGTGTTCAGAAGTTGCCCAGGATCAGTAACATAGCTGCTGTTTTGGGACCAGCTTAACTTTCTGAGTAGCATTTAGATGTCTGACTCTGGCGGAAGGAACGGAATACATTAGCTGCTCTTGCTGTGATACGAGTCACTTCAAGACATCAAGCATTGGGTCACTGGTGCCGGGAGAAAGCAACTGCTTGTGGAACTCATGCTGTGTTATAGGTTTAGTGAGATACGACCAAATCTCCTCCCAGGCTGACAAGTCCCACACCCTCCTATGATGTGACTGAGATGAGGTGCTTCAAAGCTGCTTCTTTATTTTAAACAAGCCCATGTCAGAAATTTCCAGCTATGGGGAAGGGGGAACATGTGAGCCTTGGAGGACCCTGGGTTCATTCATGTCCTTCCAGGGATGTCCAAACTGACACAGGGGCTGGATTAAGCCCCTGGGCCAGACTTTGGACATGCCTGTTCCAAGCCATAGCTTGCTTGATTTCTCAGTGAGCCATAAGGTATTGAAGAGATGGCTTTGTGGACTGAGGCGATCCAGTGATCTTGCCGAACCCTCCGCAAGATCCCACCTTAAGGATGCAAACGTAATGATGAATCAAAAATAAACATGTGTAAATTCATTTAACGTAATTTAAAAAGTTTTGCTCTCTCGGGTTTCCCTAGCCATCGTCAGTGCATACGAGAACAGCACTCAGCACGATCCTAGCTCCAATAACGCCATGCTGGGCGTCCACGCTTCAGCCTCTGCCATTATCCAGTATGGGAAGATCGCTCGGAAGCAAGGGCTGGTCAACGTGGCTCTGGACATCTTGAGTCGCATTCACACTATTCCAACGGTGCCAATTGTGGATTGCTTCCAGAAGATCCGACAGCAAGTCAAATGCTACCTCCAGCTGGCTGGAGTCATGGGCAAAAACGAGTGCATGCAGGTATAGCAAAGGCACATGTTACTGTGGGGCATCATAACGCAGTGGAATTTTGATGGTGTTAGGACACCGGTTATGTAAGCAGTGTTAAATGGGATCAAGGAGTTTAGTGTGTGTTCTGTTTTGGATGGGCTTCCCTTGAAAGATTAGGTTGCCACTTGCAGGAGTGTGTGTTAGTGAGAGAGAGGGGTGGGGAGGAGAGAGAGAGAGAGAGAGAGATGCTAGAGCAGGGGTAGTCAACCTTTTTATACCTACTGCCCACTAATGCATCTTTCTTGATGGTAACATTTCCTTACCGCCCACCAGTGCTCCATGGAAGGAGAATTCAGCTTGTGCCATAGAATCCCCTACCGCCCACCTAGAATCCTGAAACGCCCGCTAGTGGGCGGTAGGGACCAGGTTGACAACCCCTGTGCTAGAGGCCTAGTTAGCCATTGTGACACAGATTGCTTTCTACCAGTTTTGGCTGGATCGCCAGCTGCAAACACTTCTCATTGGATTGCTGTCACGCGTTATATGCGGGGCTTCCCTTGAAAACACATCTGATGTAGAATACGGCCTTCGAAAATTTGATTGGCATGGCCGTTTTATTATGCACATTATGCTGGTTTTCAAAGACTTCCGCTGGCTCTTTATTCACTTCTTTAACTTAATTGTCTTTGAAACTTACCTTTGAAAGCCATAAACAACTTGGTTACCCAGATAACTGCAGGAACTATAAGGCTGCACACAGACTCCCGGATTCACCCCATGGCCCTGATCTGGGCACCCTTGATCAGCCCACACCACGCCAACCTGGGGACCAACCAGCCTTTATCAGGCCTCGGATCAATTTGTATCGCTGCCCATAATTTGTCTTGTGGGGGGCTGCTTGCTTGCAAAGGAGCCACAGCCCCTGCAAAGGAGCCACAGCCTGCAGTATCAGATCCTCCATCCTGCCAGGCAGGAACTCCTCCCTTCTTCTGAAAAGATGCACCTGGCCATTTAGGTCCCCCCTGCTACTCTTAGCCATTTCATGATTTTTCTCCTTTCCCCCACCCAGTGCCCATCCAATGCCTGCATTTCCTTCCTGCTTGATCCCCCCTGCCCCTTGACAGTGCGAAAGGGTGAAATATCAGTGCACAAATTGCAACAGTGCTAGTATGGATATTATTGCCAGCTCTGGGTTCCTGATTCAGAACAAGAAAAATGGTTACATTTAGGTATGGATGGCATGACTCTTCACCATTTGGAAGCTCATGAAATACCCTTTTAAAAGTTTCGATACTTCGTTTTCTTCTTCATGTGTTTCAATTTGCCTTGTGATATATATTTTACAGTTCTTGCTGTGTAAAAAATCTATTGAACAGGGCCTTGAGGTTATTGAATCAACAAATCTGAAGTATTTTACCAAGGAGATGACTGCAGAGTTCTACGCGCTGAAGGGGATGTTTTTGGCTCAGATTAACAAGTACGTATGACTGGGTTAGGTGTTGAACACACATCTGGGAATCTATATGCCAGAACACAGTGATTCAGAGGCTAAGTAAAAAGACACAGTTGAAAAAGTCACAGCTTCGGTGTGGGTGGGAATAATTACGCTTATTATCTGTACCCCACACTGCATGGAAGAAAGATTGACTGCAGCTGCCCACCTGTGTGCTGAGTTTTCCAATGGTGATATAATTATTTTTTAAGAGTAAGCTGGGATGTTGATGGTGAGGGATCATTTTTCTTATAATTTTTTTTAGTTCATAAAATTTATATACTACTTGGTCATTTTTTAAAAAACAACCCTCAGAGCAGTGTACAAAAAGATAACAGTAAAGTCAAGAAAAATTTGCAAACCTACTTTAAAACATAACAAAAGTTAAAACACTAAAGCAATAAAATCACCTCAACTTTCTAAGCGTCTAGGTCAGGGGTCTGCAACCCGCGGCTCCGGAGCCGCATGTGGCTCTTTTACACCTTTGCCGCGGCTCCGGGGCGGATACTAGCGAGGGGAGGAGGCACATTGTGCGCCCCAACACACCCCACTGTGGTGGGCGCTGTACTGGCTGTGACGTCACATGGGGGCGGTGTGTGCATTAGTCACGCACCGTCCCGACGTCACCTTCCCGCCCGCCCGCCCGCTACATTGTAAGGGGCATGTACGCTGGTCACTGCATTGAAAGGGGGCATGTACGCTGGTCACTGTTTTGAAGGGGAGTGAAGAACACATACACACACAAAAGGTAACTTGTTAATTTAACGTTTATTTCTATGAGGAGGAGTAATTATGAGGGGACAAACAAAGAAATAATAAAAAAGTGACCAAAAAGTTATTTTTATAATGACGAGTTTTGCGGCTCCCAGTTTTTTTTCCTTCGGAAATGGGTCCAAGTGGCTCTTTTTGTCTTAAAGGTTGCAGACCCCTGGTCTAGGTGGCAGGTGTTTTTAGCAAGGAGCTGAAAAGAGTACAGTGAAGGTTCCTGCTTGGTCTCAATAGGCAGGGAGTTCCAAAGTGTACACATTAAATGACTGAGTTCTTACAAATGCAGAACGTGTATTATGTGGCACCTGTAGCAGTGTCTATGGAAGCAGGCTCATGTGGGATGAGATGATCTAAAATAAATGCTAAATGCTAAAATAAATGGTAAATGGGGATTCTCTGCCCTTTCTCTTTGGCAGCCCCCACCAGGCCTGTAATCTGATAGAGATGGAAGAGATCACAACTGGAAGTTAAAGTGAGGTAGCTACTTTTGAGAGAGGGGCTTAGGACCATCCTTTTGCACTGGAAACCCCAGGACCAGTCAGCCTCTTTAAACCCATTCCAAACAACGTAATCCTAGATATATGTTCAGTTCGAAGCAAGTCTCATTGAATTCAGTGCGGGTTACTCCCATACTCCACAAACCCCACATTTCTCTTAAGGTTTAGCACCAAATGACCCACCCCAGACAGCGAAGGCAAAGAAAAGGGATAAAAACTCACTCAGAGACATGACCCTTCATGGGGCTTTTCACACAGCTTCTCTCTATTGGCAGTTGTTTCCCCAATGCCATTAACCAATGGCACTTGGCGTCACCACGGCAACCAGAGAAGCAGGACCCAGCTAGCGTCCATTATGTTCATTTCAACATGAAGGGGGGAGGGCAAAGAGAGGGAAGGAGGGAGGGGGAAAGTGAAAGCGTCTCTGAAATTCCAATATAAAATATGGAAGCCTGTAGAACATTGGCAAAGCTTGTGACAACGATTTAGTGGTCCATATAGTAGAGAGAGATAGACTACCAGTCTTCAGCTGGTGGATCGGGGCCCACAAGTGGCTCACAGTCTGACCCAAGATGGGCGACACCAGTTGTACAACTCTTGCTTTTCGAAACTATTCCAAACAGGGGAGAAGGAGAGGGTAGGTTTAGGGTGCCTCTACATCTGTTCAGCAGTAGTTTGACTGTCAGCCGTTCCGCGCAAACAGATTTTCAGACTCCCTCCAGATTGAGCTTGATGCACTGCGCCACTTCGCATGCTGAGAATGCAGGAGAAGCTGTTCGTTGGCACTCTGCTGTAGCCACTTCAGAGGCGGAAAATCAATGTGCTTTTGAAATGTATACCGCCTAGCTTCACAATCACTTACGGCAGAAGGAATCACTGTCCTCTCTCCGAAGGAAATCTAGAGAGAATTTTAAATAGGGGAAAGGTAATTAATTTAGCAAGGAAGCACAATGTGCTCCTTTTGAACAGCCGCAAGTGCGCCTTTAGAAGGTTTCTCCATCAAGACGGCCGGGCTGAATAATTTACACTGCTTATCTGCCATCGAGGACTTTCAAGTGCCGACTTTACCTATCCTCTTGTCAAAAACATGGTTCCTGTACAGTGTCGGAACTTGCGCTCCCAATTTCATGTTTTCAAGCTAAAAATCGTTCTTTATTACCCTTTCCCAGCTATCGACTGAATTGAGACCCAAAGGTCACTTGCGCAGTCCCTCTTCTTCCCACTTGGCCTGCAAGGCAAAAGGAATAAAAGAGAGTCATCAGGGGTGTCAGTGATAGATAACCTGAGAGGCGAGGGAGAAAGGAAGTCTAAAGACAAATCCTGTTGTTAGCAGTAGAAAGCCGTAATAAGGCAAGCCATTTATCAGCCTTTTCCTTCAGTAATAAGTTGCCGCGCTGCACAGCCTAGGACACGAAAAGCTGTTAGCAAAAAATAAAGTGGCTGAGTAATACCCAGGCTAATTAGCTGTTTAATAAGCTATTTGACAGATAAGGTTATTTTCCATTTGCCATGTTTTTCTCCTGGTCCCATCAATTTTTTTATTGCTGCAGGCTGTTACTCCAGGTTATGTGGTCCAAACTTAAGTAAAACTGAGAGCAGCTTCTGACACTTGTGCTGATGCAAAGGAACAGGAAGTGCTGACGCCTTGTGCTTCCTGTTTCTTTGCATTGTCATAATGTCTGAAATAGGTTTCTTGTGTCTTCCCCAGAAGGGAGCTGTGGATTTGTGCAGTTTCTCAGCGGAGGGGGGAGTTGCAATAGATCTATGTTGGGCTTTAGGCTGAGGAATAGGAGGAATGAATTCATCCAGCAGACACATAATTTGGGTGGGGAATTGGCACTGGCTTCCTCTCGCCTCTAGGATATAAAGTACAGCTACTTCCTTTCCCCACGTTATTATAAAGCAGCCTTCGCCAACCCGGTGCCCTCCAGATATTTGGACTATAGCTGCTATTCACTGGCTGGGGCTGATGGCAGCTGTCATCCAAAACATCCGGTGGGGAGCAGGTTGGTGAAACCTGTTACAAAGCAACACAAGGATATTTTTATTTTTAATATGGAAAACTCCAGATGTTTCTAAGAACCATCTTGATTTACGGGTTCTGCTGTTGCATTCCATTCTCTCTTTGTTGTTCATTGCGCTTGTTAAAGTTCAGCAAATATCCTGCCCCATCGTGTTTCCACCAGGTCCGAGGAAGCAAACAAAGCCTTCTCTGCAGCTGTGCAGATGCACGACGTTCTAGTGAAGGCCTGGGCAATGTGGGGAGACTACTTGGAAAATATATTTGTGAAGGAGCGTCAGCTGCATCTCGGGGTCTCAGCCATCACTTGCTACCTGCATGCCTGTCGCCATCAGAATGAGAGCAAGTCCAGGAAGTATTTGGCAAAGGTGAGGCCCTTTCCATCTGGCCTAGGGGGCGAGGCCCAGACTCACCAGCCCTGCTATGTTATATAGGTATTCTGTAGTTGACCTCCTTTGTAATGTCTCATTCTGAAATCTTTAAGATAATATTTTAGTTTTCTGTTATGTTGCTTTGACTATATACTCTATATTTGACTTACTTCAGATTGTTTTATTTATGTTTTATTGATTTAATATGCTGTAAACTGTGGGTGGCGCTGTGGGTTAAACCACAGAGCCTAGGACTTGCCGATCAGAAGGTCGGTGGTTCGAATCCCCGCAACGGGGTGAGCTCCTGTTGCTTGGTCCCTGCTCCTAGCGGTCCGAAAGCACGTCAAAGTGCAAGTAGATAAATAGGTACCACTCCAGCGGGAAGGTAAACGGCATTTCCGTGCACTGTTCTGGTTCGCCAGAAGCAGCTTAGTCATGCTGGCCACATGACCCGGAAGCTGTACGCCGGCTCCCTCGGCCAGTAAAGCGAGATGAGCGCCGCAACCCCAGAGTCGGTCACGACTGGACCTAATGGTCAGGGGTCCCTTTACCTTTACCTATAAAGTGCTTTGAGATCTTTCTTAAAAAGATAAAGCAGTATAGAAATTTTAAAAATAAAATAAATACTGTGAACACAGAGGTGTTTGTGTATGTGGCTTACAAGAGGAGCTCCGGTGTTTCTGCCTGACATACAGATTATACCGTTGGGAATGGGCTGTTGTGACAAGCATGCTGATACGGCGCACGATTCATATGTTTTAAACACAGACTCAGGGCTTCAGCAGATGTCGGTGAACATAAGCATTAAACGGCAGACACGTTGTCGGAGGAAGTCAACATGCACACTAGCTGTGTGGACAGTGGCCTTTTGCATTCTAGCACAGTTCACCAGAGTTTCGGGAAACGAAAGATCGGGTGTTCTCTTGCCTTCTTTTTTTCATTTTGAGGATAGTCATCCTTGAAGACGGGTGCGCGACAGGCGTTGTCAGCTTTCCTGGTCCTTTCCCAAGGCCATCTACCATGGCAAAGAAATAGTCTCCACAACCAATTGAGAATTAGCCAGAGCTGACTTAGGTTGAGGGATGGAGAGGTGAAACTATCTGTATCCATCAACTATCTGCTTTCAAGGAAAGCGGGGAAAATATTTATCAGCTATTCTCCCCTGATACATAATGAACTACCCAGATGCTCCTGAGGCCACATTCCCCCTCCTCCATTACTATAGTCCTACTTTGGACTTCCAGGTTAGCGCCATCGGCAATGGCGGTGTTCCTCTGACTGAGAGGAACCCGCTCCATGGAATTTGGGTTGTGCCGCCGCGGCGAAGGCGGAGACCCTTTAAAAATCCCAGGCGGAGGAAGCCTGGGAACGTGGGATTTGGCTGACACCAGGAGCACCCCCCCTACCCGCAGGGAAACCCCTTTTTTGGGGTTCCGAAGTGACGTGGGGTGAGCGGCGCGGTGTTTTGAATCGACTGCTATTTTTTACGGAGTGAAGCCGTGTAGCCATTGCCGGAGAGTGCTGACTTTTTCTTGTGGACAATTGGATTTCAAACAACAACCCGTGAGTAGAACGGAAATTGGACTTTTAAAGTATTTTTAAATTGGTACCGATCGGGGACGGTCTAAACAGGAAGTCCACCTCCCCTTTCTGTAAATATACTGAAGCAGAGAACTTGTTAACTAAGGTCGTGGAGAGTCTTACCTAAAGGATTAAAACCCCACTGATTGAAACTACTATCAATACTCTTTTTGGAAGCAGGGAAACCTGCAGGAGAAGGTCAAAATTTGGGTATTGAAGTGCCACTTCCCTAAACCCGGGAGCGGTCTGTGAGAGCCCGTGGATGGTGAAGAGATAAATTTGACAGCCAGCTGTCAAGATACAAAAGAAGGACTTCGTTGCTACTGTCAGTTTCTGTGTTTAAAAAGAAGGAAGGCAATTGCTACAATTTTACATTTGGGACTTTTGGGACTGTGCTAGAAGGAGTGTAAATGGAAACTGTGTCCCTCTAGAGGGAGTTTTGGGATAGTGTTGCAAGGATGCAGCTGGGAAATTGGTCCTAAAGATAAAGTCTCTGAGAAACTAGCTTTGACCTTGGACATTTCAAGGATGGCGGATGAGAAGGAAGTCGCGTCTGAACTGAATAGGACATTTTATCTGCTGGGAAAGCTGCAAGAACAGATAAACGTCATGGCTACCAATGTTGAAATTTTGGGAACAAAAGTGGGCATCAGTAAAGAAGTAGACAAGAACCCGGCACAGGAATCTCTTTTAACTGAACAAATTGAAGAACCAGAGAAGGAGAAAGTTGCTGTTGTTAAAGTGATGCATGGGGGAGTCGTAACCCTACAGAGGCAAATGGTGGATTACAACTTCAGGCCTTATACGTTTGCAACTAGGAGAAGCCAGTTTTTGGAGATGAGAGCCTGGCTTGGTTTGGAAAATGAAAGATGGAGAGATCACCCTGTGTGGGGATCAAATAACTTTTGGGATTTGAATCTGAGTCAGGTAGAGATTGGAGCCTCTGGGGCCTTTGGATTTGGCAGGAGTGTGAAACAAGATTTGGAATATTCTATGGGCCCTACCTTTAACTATGGAAGTCTGGCAGACTCGCTAAGAAGGAATATGACTACCGTCGGGTTGGAGCTCGCCCGAGATTTGTTCTTTAACACCAAAGACTATCAAAAAGATCGGCAGAGGGGACATGAAAGAGAGTTAAGAGCCTCGGACTTAAGAACTCCGGGTTGATGGACTTTTGGAGAACTGTTGGCAGAGGCCAAGACTGGGGAGGGGAGGTGGTGAAAGAAAAATTGGGAATTTAAAGTGTATATATTGTGATATTAAAAAAAAAAATTGTTTTAATGAGAGATGGGAAAATCGTGGAATGGAATCTTTATGACCCTAGGGGAAACGTCTTAAGAGAATAATTTCAGATATATAAGTTTTAAGGAGAAATAAGATTAAATAAAGTAAAAGTGGATGGCTAATTGGTGAATGAGAGAATAGGAAATTACAGTATATTAAGATAAGTTATAAAGATAAAAATAAAGATGAAGGATTTGCTGAAATATCTATTTGAATTAGAATACAAAGAGGGGAGGTGTGAGGAGGTCAAGGAGATAAGTTAAGAAAGGGAGTTATATCAAGGTTTAACTTGTTCTTTTGTCGTTTTTTGGTTGTATCTTTTTCTTTTTAGCTGTTTTTGCTTTTTTAATTTTTTAATTTTTATTTTTTTTCCTTGGATATGTTTTGTTTTTGTATATTGTGTTCCTTTTTGTAACCTTTTAAAACTTGAATAAATATTATTTTTTTAAAAAAACTATAGTCCTACTTTAAGAACCCTGGATGTACACATCCAAATGACTTCAAACCTGGAACAGATTCAGATTCAGTTTGTGGGGTTCCCTGGTTCCCAGTGCTTTTATTTTTATTTGAGGTCACTTCAGTGCTGCTTAATGCAGCGGTTGGACTTCACCTCCAGGGACCTTCTCCATTGTCTCCAGAGACAGTCGGATGCCAACATCAACAGCAATGTGTGTGTATATGAAGTTCAAACATGTGGTGTGCTCCAGTTTGAGGAAAGCTGGATGACTGGGGTAGAGAAAGACTATATCTATTAGGAAAAGCTGGAGTAAGCAGCTGCTAAAGCAGGCCAATAGAAGGGTGTCTTTCTTTCTCAGTTTCCTCTAGAGCAGGGGTGGGGCAATGGGGTGGTTTCCGGATGTTGAAATCCAGCTCTCAGTTGTGGATAATGGGGGTCCAACAGCATATAGAAGGCACAGTGTTGACTGTTGTTGGAATTTACTGGGAAAGGGGCCAAGTGGAAGTTGGGCTAGTTAGACGAAGAGCCTTGCTTTCTCCCTGTGCAAATTATAATATAGCAGTTGAATTTCTTGACGTATCCAAACTAGCCGTATATCACAATCGTCATTGTGGCCCCGGTTTCAAAAAATCTAAAGTGTACCCCAGAACATACCCAGTTCTATCTGCTGAAATGGAAGTTTAATAATGGATTATAGCTTCTAGCACCTGAGCTTCAGTTGAACTTCGGTTTAATCCAAAAGGTTCTAAAATGGATTTCTCCCCTAATCTTTGACAAATGACTACTATTGTGCCCTGTATTTAAAAGAGAGAGAGAAAGAGAGAGATTTGTTTGGGCAAGTTGCCAAACTAATTCAAATGTGAGTTCCTAAATGGCTCTTGCAGTCTTTCAATACTGCTTTCGTTTTAAATGCAAAGTGTGCATAAACATGACCTGCTGGTTATCTAAAAATAAAGAAAATGTACTGTTTTTACCAAACTAGATTTGCATTTGTGTATTAATGGGCATTTTGGGGTAAACCCATAACACTACACACTTTTAGCTGTGAAGCAGAACAGAGCTGATTTTAATCTTGCAGCTGTTGCACATTACATTTAATTCTGCCAGCTTACTTCTTTCCAAATATTACTATTTAGGGGATTTGACTTCATATTTTGCTTCTTTTTTGCATTTGTTAGTCACCTAATCAGCTTACAAAAGTATCTTACAGATCTGACATTTAGTGTCTCCAGTATAGTTTGGAAGCTAGCCCATTGTTTGTTTGTTTGTTTGTTTGTTTGTTTATTATTTTTATAGCCGAAGGTGGATTTCCCTGCCAGCATTTGGCATAATAATCATGACCTCATTAACCCTTTTCAGACCTGTTCTACATCTTTCTGGACTGGAGCAAGATACAAAGGGCTCATCTCACAATAGTATTCAAGTTATTCCAGTGAAGATAGTCATATCACACTTTGTCTGATACCTGTTGTTCACTAGAGTGGTTTCCTGTTGAATGGAAAGGTCCCTTCATATAGGACCTTGGAGACTGTTTACCTGGCTGCTGAAATAAAGTTTTAAGTTATGGCAACTTAGAGGCATTGGATAGCTGAGATTCCTGCATTGCAGGGAGTTGGACTAGACGACCCTTGGGGTGCCTTCCAACTATTATTGCATCTAGCGTTAGTCCTACTCAGAGTAGACCCATTGAAATTAATGGACGTGACAAAGGTGAGGGGGGTGGGTGACAGCATGCAAAAAACAGAACTTAGCCTTTGCCCAAACTCTCTTTCCATTTTCACTCTTTTCTTTTAGGTTCTTTGGCTACTGAGCTTCGACGATGACAAGAACACGCTAGCAGATGCTGTTGACAAGTACTGCATTGGAGTCCCCCCTATCCAATGGCTGGCTTGGATTCCACAGCTGTTAACCTGTCTGGTTGGGTCAGAAGGGAAACTTCTGTTAAACCTTATTAGTCAGGTAGGAGAGTTTGCAATAATGCCTGATTCATTGTTTCTCATACTTTAGAAGTATAAGCTTTTTATTTACCCATTTTTAAAAGGTAAAACTGAAGGCAATATAATTGTGTTTTTAAAGGTTCCCCCCCCCCGAAACTGTTACACTGTGTGTTGTGTATTTTCATATGTCGTGTTTAATGGGTTTAGTAAGGATAAAATGGCATTGGATACCATGATTCCAGAAGGGATGCATATCTGTGAAAGGTATCAGTACTTCAACTGCAGTCTTTAAATAGGGATATTTTTAATTGCGCATGAAGTCATTTGCAGATGATGAACCACACAAAATAGTTCTGAAACCTCAGATCAAACGGCAGATAACATGTAAGATTATTTATTTATTTTACTTACTTAAAATATTTGTATATCTCCGTGTCCTTGAAACAAATACTGATGTGGTTTACAGCAATCATAAATATATACATACAGTATGTGCATTAAAAAAACCTCACATAAAAAAATCTAAAATTGCAGATCATGAGCTGATTACAGGATAAAGTTTTTCCTTTTTATTTATGATGTCCCATCTTTGGCAAAAGACTGAAAACGGTGTGCCCAGAATTGGCTTTGTTAAATCCATTTTTCTTTTCTTTTTTTTGCGGGCAAAATGCAGATGCATGCTTTAAATCACTGTTAATTGCACCAAGACTTATTGTAACTAGGTATTGGAAATTCATGGAAGGAGCCTCTTTGATGAATTGGTATAACTAAGCTCTGGAAATTTAAGAAATTCTCCAATAAATTTAGAATGGCACAAGATATAAAACAAAAGGACTGCTTTACAATTGAGCAGCCTTCCTTCATTATGTACACAGGGAAGAATGACCATAAAAGACTTCATATATGCATTTTTGGTTGCTTTGATTATTTTTTACGTTATCCTTACTTTGCCAAACCTTTATTAGGCATTGCAGATATAGGCTACCATAAAACATCCATATATAAAAATTTAAAATATATGCAAATAAACAGCCATGTAAAAATACTTAGTAATGGGGGTTTTCATTGGCATTTCTTCCTGCTAAATAGTGCCGCTCACCACTCTGAGAGATAGATACCTTTGATTAAAAACTCAGCCACTCGGCTTCCAAATTATATTGCAGTTACTTCCGGGTTAATGTCAGACAGATAGAATCTGATATTTTCATTTTGTCGTGATGTTAGACTACCCAAAAAAGGGGATAGCATGTGTTTGCGTAGCTGGGGGGTGAATGAATTCCTATGCCCCACAAATAACCCAGATGAGCATTTTAAATAAAAGCACACATTCCACTCACGTAAAAACATGCTGATTCCTGGACCATCTGCGGGCCGGATTGAGAAGGTGATTGGGCCGGATCCGGCCCCCAGGCCTTAGTTTGCCTACCCATGGTGTAGGAGTAACAGACACCCACATACACACTGCAAAAAAGGAGGAGCAAAGTGTTTGGGAGCTCCTCACACGTGTGCAGTCCTGCTCATTGGTGCAATCCTAGCAAGCTATAGTATGGCTTTCCATGCTGTGCAAATGGAGTCAAAGAGTGATTTGCTTTTGCAGACCGTAATCTCTGGTGCCGCTATAACAGCAATGGTGTTGGTATAGCACAAGCTAGGCTTTTATTTATCAGGAGTCTTTAAATATGTGAAATACAGAAACAAAATCCTCGCCGTGATCAGACTGTTCCAGCTGTCATCACTGTACATTTTATGCTGATCTCAAATGGGCCATTACAGGCGGGAGTTAATTCATTGCAAACGTTTTAAAGTGACTTTTCAGTTCCTTTGGAAGCAGGTGCGGTATATTTTTTGATGAAAAGGATGGCAAGAGGAACCTCCTGCCATATCTTATCGTCTGCCTTGCCTCATAGAATCTGGTCAGATATATTGTTCCTATCATTTAATAGATACCAAGACGTATAGATTTAAAGGCAAAAATGGCACATTAATGTGTGTTCACCGTTTCCCCCCCTCTTCTCCCCGGAGGAGTCATGAAACATCTTCTTGGTGAAAGTGGTATCCCTTTACATTAAGTGGCTATTTTTCACCCAGTAGAGCAGCAATTTTGTGAGATAAGGTTACGCTCTAATGGGCCCAGCTAACACATCGTGCTGGGTTCATTGGGAATTGTGGTCTTATTTAAAGACTAAAGGCTGTCTTTCTGTGCCTCTCTCTTTTTATCTGCATCAGTAAGATCTTTTTAGTGCTCTGTATGCTATCTCATTATGCAGATGTCTGGCTTACAAAGTAATATGATAGAATCCTTGTCAGCTTCCCTTTATAACCCTTTCGGAGCAGCGGCTTTTATATCAGATTGGGCGATGCCTCTATCAGGATCCGATCCCTACGTTTAGTTAGTTAGTTAGTTTTCTTACGTGTCCCTTTCACCTTAAAGGTCCCAGCGTGCGTTATAGCAATAAGATAGACAATTTATAAAACAGTTAAGGTCTATAAACCAAAAAAAGATCAAAAGCAGTTGCGTATAGAGTGGTACCTCTGGTTATGAACTTAATTTGTTCTGGAGGTCCATTCTTAACCTGAAACCGTTCTTAACTTGAGGTACCACTTTAGCTAATGGGGCCTCCTCCTGCTGCTGCGCCGCCAGAGCACAATTTCTGTTCTCATCCTGAGGTAAAGTTCTTAATCCAAGGTACTACTTCTGGGTTAGTGGATTCTGTAACCTGAAGCGTTTATAATCCAAGGTGTTTGTAACCCGAGGTACCGCTGTATAAAGCAATTAAGATGGTTCCATATATGAAAATGCAAACATTTAAAAACAGGTGTCCACATATAGAAACCCTTTCAAATAGTTCCCTGGGGTAATTGCAGCCTGGGATAAAGATCTCCCCTCAAGAGGATGATTTGCATAGATGAAGAACTTCAATATATAATTAAGAACAAAAACCCTGAGAGAGAGAGGAGGAAAAAAAATGAAGCACAAAATGTCTAATTGTGCAGAGTGGACCAGCACACCAGGTAGGCAACGGGGTGAGATATGCTATTGCTGGTTTTAAATAACTCTTGCAATGATATATAGACCTTGGACACAATAGAGGATTATAAATTAGATGGACTTACAATAAGCAGTTTAAAAGGTTACCCAAAGAACCCACGGAGGGAGGAAGGAAGCCTTGAGATTCGGAAGAATCTTGTGTAGTCTTTATTATTTGTGAATATGAGTGTGAATGAATTTGTAAAATCAAATAAAAGCTGTATAAAAGGATATGCTATTGCTCCCCACCATGTTCAGGACTTGCGTTGAAATATTGCCCAGATGGGCCCTTTATTTGTACTTTCACCTGCTTTTTAAAAATATATTTAAAATATATTTAAAAAAATATTTTTGAGTAGTTATGCTTAGGCATCAATCGGTTGGCAAATCTGTTTGGATCACAGTATTTTTCATGAGGCCATTGAGAATTCACATGTTTTGTTTTTTTTAATGGCAAAATAGGTTGGGCGAGTCTATCCCCAGGCAGTCTACTTTCCTATTCGGACCCTCTACTTGACACTGAAGATAGAACAGCGGGAGCGCTACAAAAGTGGTAAGCAGCAGGCATACCATGATGTCCTTGGCCCTTTCTCAAGTTGGGCAATTTGCCTCAACTTTGCTTCTAGAGGCAGCTTCTTTGTTCAACCTCCTTATGCTTACAAAACGTGTGTCAATAACCTGATAATAAAATGGACCCCAGTTAAGTCATAGGGTTTTTTGGGGGGAGGGGTTAAACAAATATATATATACATACATACGTACTGATGATCAAGGGACGCAGGTGGCGCTGTGGTCTAAACCACTGAGCCTCTTGGACTTGCTGATCAGAAGGTCAGCGGTTCGAATCCCTGCGACGGGGTGAGCTCCCGTTGCTCGGTCCCAGTTCCTGCCAGCCTAGCAGTTTGAAAGCATGCCAGTGCAAGTAGATAAATAGGTACTGCTGTGGTGGAAAGGTAAACGGCGTTTCCGTGTGCTCTGGCTTCTGTCAACGGTGTTCCATTGAGCCAGAAGCGGTTTAGTCATGCTGGCCACATGACTCGGAAAGCTGTTTGTGGACAAACGCCAGCTCCCTCAGCCTGAAAGCGAGATGGGTGCCACAACCCCATAGTCTCCTTTGACTGGACTTAACCATCCAGGGGTCCTTTACCTTTACTGATGAATTCCTTTACCTTTACTTGAATTCCATATTTTAAAGTGTAATTGTATTGTGGATTGTTATTACTATACAAGGATAGCATCTGAGGTCTGTAATCCCTCCTACCCCATTGTTAATTCTTAACAGATCTCACAGATCCCAAATTCATTTTCCTTCCATTCAAAATGTCCTGGAGGTATAATAATAAAAGGCACTCCAGATGCCTGTGGTTTTTATATATATATATATAAATTGCACCAACATGACAGCAGTGGCTGTGTTAAATTAGAGTGTAAATATATTGGGGTCATCTACACCCCTGGTATCTAAGGTGCAGTGCGCCAGGAGGCTACAATACTATTGAATAGTGGCTCCCAAATGGTGGTCCACATACCCAAGGGGTCTGTGTCACCCTTCGCAAAACAAAAACTGCCATACAGATAGCAAAATTTTCAAAAGTAAGGGGTACACGGCTTGCCTTTTGAAAAACAGGGGTCCGCAATACTTAGCTAATTGGGAACCACTGCTATAGAATGATTGACAAACGCACACCCCTACTGTAGGAGAACATGTGGATTGTGCAGTGGCATGAATTAACTTAAAAACATTTCATAACTGACCCTTTAGGTCATTTCCGTAACTCACCCTTTTATATTGTAAACTGCCCTGTGGTCTTCAGATGAAGGACTGTATAGTAATAATAGCAACAATAATAATATCGGAGCATGAAAATATCCTAAATGCATAACAGGGTTAAAACAAATTGCTTCTAAGTGTTAGAGTCTGATAAAAATGATCAGAAATGCATAGCTTGTTTTTTAGTTTTAGGCTTTCTCCCCTTTTACTAGACAGCATTTGGTCGCTGTTTAAAACAGATTATGATATTACAGTATTCTCTCTGGACAGTCTTTCTCGGAAATGACTTGTTTCCTTGTGGCTAATGGTGACTTTGGAGCCCAGACATGTTGTGGGATTTTATGAATGGAAAGGCTACTCTGAACGTCTATTCTAGAAATATGTTTTAGCAGTTCCTGGCACACCAAAACCCAAGCAGTTGGAGAGGAAGAAAGTTGAGGACCATAAAGCTATTTCTGTTTTCCAGTGTGGGTCTTCTATGAAATATTTTCTTTTTGTCAGCTTTATTGAAGTGGAAACAGGAAGCATTTGTTTGCAGCAGAAATTCTTGTAAACGTTTTGTGTTAATAATGTGCCTGTCGATGTAGCGGGATTGCAATTTCTTTTCTAATTTACAGAGAAATTGCAACTTATTTTTAAGGTTCTGGGGTGCTTTGTAGTGCTAATGGTGTTTTCTGGGAATTTTCCCATCCCCTGTAAGATTCCGGACAGCAGCAGCCAAGTTCAGTCGGAAACCAGTCCCATTCGGCTTCGGACCCTGGGCCAATCAGAGCCACAGCTCCCATGTGGCGTTGCAGCCGAATTATGCACATGCAGAGGGAATTGCACCCCACACTCCTCTCCTCTCTGGAAGGGATAGTGGATCAGATGGTTTGGTTCAGAGAAAACTGGCATGAAGAGGTATGTTTCTTCCATTTAGAACTGAAATTTTTAAAACATGTACAGGGGTCTCCCCACTTGCGCCGGGGTTATGTTCCCAGAAACCCCTTGAAAAACTGTTTAAAAAACAAGTAACACTGACCAGATAGGTGGCAATGGTGGCTCTTAGTCTTCCTCATCGATGGAGGGTGATGTGCAAAAGCTGCTGGGATTGCAGTTGCAAAGGCTCCTGGGATTGCTAGCCATTTTCCTCCTCTTTTCAGGCAATTTTTGCTCTTTTTGGAATTTAAAATGGATTTATGTAATTGTTTCCCGGGTTCCATATCAGATTGGGTGCTACGTGGTCACGTGCGAGCCAAACACACTTAGGTGGGAAGAGGCCTGTATGTCACCATCCTGCTTTCCCTCTGGTCCTGGTATTGAGATCGTTTCAAGCTTTTGCACCTTGCACACTGATTCAGGGGGGCTTGCATTTCTTGGGACTGACTTGGTGCTCCAGGCCTTTGTCAAGCCTAGGCTTAGATACAGCCAAAGTAGCTTGTTGGGCAGAAGCAACAGGAGCAGCAACAGGAGGAACCTGACAGGTTGTGCTACCACCTAGACTGGTTGTGAGTAGGAAGGCAGACGTGTGGACTTAACAATTATTATAATAATTTATTATTTATACCATATCCACCTGGCTGGGTTTCCCCAGCCACTCTTGGAAGAATAAAGGTTGAGGTTGGTGGGGCAGTGCCCCATTTGCCTTAACAGACAAGCCATCCCTGCCTCCCATTGACTTCTTCCTACCTTACTTCCCATTTTTTATTTAAGTATGTATATAGCACTTTGCAAGTAAAGCAGACCTTTCAAAGTTGTTTACCAGATGCTGAAAAGCGACAGCAGTTTCCGTGAAGGATTCGTGCAACCAAAGGGTAAAATATAGAACATTTCAGAAATAAATGTGTGTCTAAAATTGTTGTTTGGACTTCCTGACAAGCAAAAAGCAGTGTAGGAAAGTTGGCTATATGCAGACAGGTTTGCGTCCAAAAAGCTAGGAATTGCAACATGCTGGTAATATGTCACATGTGTATTGATTTATTTTAAAGGGTTTTTATCCCACTTTTCAGGCAAAAGGGCTCCTGGAGCATTTTTTACAGATAAACCAACAAAATAACCCCAAGTCAGTCCCTGATCTCAGGATTGCAGTCTAGAATACATGACAGAAAAGCAAAACCAGCTGGGGAGAGGAAGAGCAAAATTCTTAGCACTGCTTTCTGTAACTCCATCTCAGAATGTTGCTGTACGGTGCCAAATGTGTACTTCATTATTTCCATTGGAAAAAGTGCTGTTTTTGTGTTTGATGGCGTTAGGTCCTTCGACAGCTTCAGCAAGGCCTGGCCAAGTGCTACTCTGTCGCCTTTGAGAAGAGTGGAGCGGTTTCAGATGCCAAAATCACCCCCCACACACTGAATTTTGTCAAGAAGTTGGTCAGCACCTTTGGTGTCGGTCTGGAGAACGTCTCCAATGTCTCCACCATGTTTTCCAGCGCTGCTTCGGAGTCGCTAGCGAGGAGAGCCCAGGCGACGGCTCAAGACCCTGTCTTCCAGAAACTGAAAGGGCAGTTCACAACAGGTGTGTGGTTTTTATACAGTTTGTGGTTAACTTTCACCCTACAGATTGTGTGATCCAGACACTGAATGCTTTCTGCTCTGGCTCATCTGGGAATAGTACTTTGGAGGTTTTTAAGCAGAGGTTGGATGATAATGATAATGATAATGATAATGATAATGATAATGATAATGATAATTTATTTATTTATTTATACCCCATCCATCTGGCTGGGCTTCCCCAGCCACTCTGGGAGCCTTCCAACAAAATATCAAAATACAGTAATGCATCAAACATTAAAAGCTTCCATAAACAGGGCTGCCTTCAGATGTCTTCTAAAAGTCTGGTAATTGTTGTCTTTGACATCTGGTGGCCTGAGGGCATTCCACAGGGCGGGTGCCACTACTGAGAAGGCCCTCTGCCTAGTTCCCTGTAACTTGGCTTCTCGCAGTGAGGGAACTGCCAGAAGACCCTCGGTGCTGGACCTCAGTGTCTGGGTAGAATGATGGGGGTGGAGACGCTCCTTCAGATATACTGGACTGATGGATGTCCATCAGTAAGGGATTCTTTAGTAGCTGTGATTGCTGCAGCTTGGGCTAGATGACCCTTGAGATCCCTTCGGCTACGATTCCTTTTCTATCCAAAATTTGCATCAGAAATAATGATGCTTGCTACTCCTTCAAGAAAATGGTTTTTCTTTTCCTCCCTTCTAAATCAAAGCAAACTTCAGATGTAATGGGAAACTGTGCTATGAGAATGAGCCACACTGAACTTCAGGAATGCATGTAGCCTCCCTCGCTGAGACCCAGCCAAGGCTGGAGCAAGTTGTTGTTGTTGTTTAGTCGTTTAGTCGTGTCCGACTCTTCGTGACCCCATGGACCAGAGCACGCCAGGCACTCCTGTCTTCCACTGCCTCCCACAGTTTGGTCAAACTCATGTTCGTAGCTTCGAGAACACTGTCCAACCATCTCGTCCTCTGTCGTCCCCTTCTCCTTGTGCCCTCAATCTTTCCCAACATCAGGGTCTTTTCCAGGGAGTCTTCTCTTCTCAGGAGGTGGCCAAAGTATTGGAGCCTCAGCTTCAGGATCTGTCCTTCCAGTGAGCACTCAGGGCTGATTTCCTTCAGAATGGATAGGTTTAATCTTCTTGCAGTCCATGGGACTCTCAAGAGTTTCCTCCAGTTCCAGCTGGAGCAAGTCCTGGAGGACAAGTGGCTTGATGGGGAGAGGAAGCAAAAGCGAAATGATTGCTGATTTAGAGCAAGAAGGGGACAGAAGGCACAGAAGGAGATGCTTTCCCAGGATCGGATGCTTTCCCAGGAGATGCTTTCCCAGGATCGGATAGGCTCTTGCAGATAATTGGTTCTCTACCCCTAGGCAAGGAACCACAGTGAAGGAATCACTGCCTTCCCGGTGTTGCTGTCTCAATATCTTGTATTAATATTGCCTGCTATTTTAATTAAAGCACTTACCATGGAACCAACCCCATGGTGGGACCCTCTCTCATCTCATTCCCTTTTATATCTACAAGGAGATTGAAATCTTCTTCTGTTTTCAAACTAGCCACAGTTCCCTGTGGCATCCAAACTTGGGGCACTATGGTTTGTTTAAACAATCGTTAGTGAGAACAATTGCATTTGGCTTGTTCTCACTAATCATTGTTTAAGCAACAACAGCTTCCAGAATTCAGACATCACAGGGACACTGGAAGTAGGAGCTTTTGCAATCCATGTGAATATGAGGGAGAAAGGAAGTGTTTAGCCCAAAGTTGGCCACTGTCCATTACTGTTCTGGTAAACCAAGGTTTTCGGTTATGTCTGAACTCAGCCTATTTTCTCTGTTGCCCTTTGGAATAGTATATGAGCATTTAGAAAGAATTAGGGAGCAGCCTAGTGAGTGAAAGAGAGTTGGGTAATTTCCTTTATCTGCTATAAATGTCACAGAATTATGTTAAGAATCCTTTTGTGGCATTTAATTCAGTAAAATACCTAATTCATTAACTGAGTAGGAAAACAATTATATCAAACCATTTAGATAAGAAAACAAATCTCAAAGTAGTCCAGGTTTACACCTAAAATGCACAATGTGCTTGTTAGAAGAGTTATATGTTTATTTTTCCTAAATTAGAAGCATCTGTGTAAGTGATGTGATTTAAACTTTGGGGTGTCTGGTACTCATGAAATTATTAAAATTTTTTGCCATTTGAGTTTGATAATTTAAATCAATTGCTATAATTGGCCTTTAAGGGGGCAATTTAGGAAGTATTTTGCTACTGTTATTCGTTTTCTGTTAACCAGCTTTGATTTCTATTATTTATAGAGCAGCACTACATGAAAACTATTATTTGTAAGGAGCATCTGTTCTTTGCCATTTTAGATTCTAGCCTTCCTCTGGCACAAGGTGTATTTTATGAAAGGGAAATTCTGCAAGCTGAATCTGGGCATTCCTTGCTCTGCACACTCATGAAATGCTAAGCTAATGGCAGTTGGAATTAAGCCCCATTGAGCTTGATGCGATTTATGTCTTGAGTAAGCATGCTTGGGACTGCAGAATAAATGCAGCTGAGTCTCTGAACTGACTACTTTGATCTCCCTGCCAGTGAAAAGGGCAGCAGGCAGAATGTTTTGTTTTGTTTTTCAATTTACAATTTTCAATTGTTTGTCTATTTACAAAAAGCGGAAGGCGGACTTCCTGTTTAAACCTTCCCGCTTCAGTGCCTAATTCATAAATTTCTTGGTTTCTTAATCCAATTTTCCGTTTTTACTCACGGGTACTTGTTTAGAGTCCGAATGTCAACAGGAAAAAGTCAGCGCTCTCCGGCGATGGCTGTGCGGCTTCCCTCCGTGGAAGTAGCAATCGGTTCGCTGCACCGCGCTGCTCACCCCACTTTTCTCCGGAGCCCCAAAAAAGGGTTTCCCTGCGAGTAGGGGAGGCGCTCTTGGTGCTCTGCCAAACTCCACGTTCCCAGGCTCCTCCGCCTGGGATTTCTAGCAGGTCCCCACCTTCGCCGCGGCGGGAAGACCCAGTTTCCCCGGAGCCCGTTCCTCCGATCGGAGGAACTCCGCCATTCGCCGATGGCGCTAACCTGGAAGTCCCCTGTTTTTCCATTTCCACCACCCTCTTTTACTGACAGCAAAGAGGCCAACCTTGAAGGATGTGTGTGCTTGCCAAGTCATTGGCCCTAGCCTAGAGCCACCTTTCCACCTCATTTCAAATGTGTTTACTCTACTGGAGAATTTGTGGTCCTGGGAGATGCTGTGCAGTGGGGGCTCAAGAATCTGCTAGGATCTTTAGACTCTCATTCCCAAGGTCTGAAGCTCTGTAAGTTAGCCTTCCTTTTATGTGGCTGGAATGATTACAGTACCCCTATAACTTTTTTTAAAATGTTCATTTCCTCTTCTAGTAGAGCTATGGGATCTATATATTTCATGAACTAAGTACAATTTGTTCTCTCTCTCTCTCTCTCTCTCTCTCTCTCACACACACACACACACACAAAGCAAACCTAAATGTGTAAATCAAAGTGTGTGTTTTTGAAATCTCTAGGTGGCATTGACCATTATTTATTTTCTTTACTGAATATATTTATATCCCTCCTGTCTCCCAAGTTGGGATTCAAGGCAGCTTACATTTAAATGCAACCTGAAGCAATAAAAACAAACTAGTTAAAAACAATACTTTAAACACATCAAAACACACTTAAAACCAGCAATTAAAATAGCTTGCCCTGACAGCAGCCCTGTGATCAGCATCGTCTGTCTGCTCCTTAGTTTTCAAAAGCCTCTCCGAATAGGAAGGTCTTAGCTAGCTGGCAGAAGGGGAGCAGAGAGGGAGCCAGTTTCACCTCTCTTGGGAGGGAATTCCACCATACGGGAGCAGCCACAGAAAAGGCTCCCTCTTGCGTCACCAGCAGCTGTGCTTCTGATGTTGATGGGAGCAAAATAAGGTGCTCACTTGAGGGTCTTAGCACCTGGACAGGTTCATATAGGGGGACACAATCCTTTCAGGTAGCCTGAGTCGAACCCATATGCCAAAGCACTTGGGGCAATTTACAGTTTGAAATAGCAGCTTGCATTCTTATGAAAAATGGTAGGAAAGGAGACAGGGAAGGGGAAGATGGGGATGAGCAAATTCACGTCCCCTCTGTAGTTATATTGTTACACGATGGCCAGTTGGAATAGTCATTTAGGAGGTTGTTCCGGCAGGGAAAGGGCCAGGTGGCAGCTGGGCTCAGCTGAACCAACGGAGGAGTCTTTGCTTTTCCACCTCCTCCTCCAATGCTGTCAGGTGAAATGCTGCTACAGGAAATCAAGCCAAATGGGTTGGTCACAAATGAGCCAGTGGAGAGGACCTTTCTGTCTCACCCCTTCTTTGCATCTAGGTGGGATGACAGTAGAAGTTGAGAGACAGTCGGGATACAGTGGTACCTCCTGTTAAGTACTTAATCGTTCCGGAGGTCCGTACTTAACCTGAAATTGTTCTTAACCTGAAGCACCACTTTAGCTAATGGGGCCTCCCGCTGCCACCGCGCCGCCGGAGCACGATTTCTGTTCTCATCCTGAAGCAAAGTTCTTAACCCAAGGTACTATTTCCAGGTTAGCGGAGTCTGTAACCTGAAGCGTATGTAACCCAAGGTACGACTGTATTTAAGTACAGTGGTACCTTGGGTTACAGACGCTTCAGGTTACAGACTCCGCTAACCCAGAAATAGTACCTCGGGTTAAGAACTTTGCTTCAGGATGAGAACAGAAATCGTGCGGCGGCAGTGGGTGGCCCCATTAGCTAAAGTGGTACTTCAGGTTAAGAACAGTTTCAGGTTAAGAATGGACCTCCAGAACGAATTGAGTTCTTAACCTGAAGTACCACTGTAGTTTTATCCCACTTGTCCATCAAATATGCTCAAGATAACTTCAAAAATAAAGGTTGTTTTTTTAAAGTCATAATAAAAAGGATTGTTCTGATGAAAATATTAAGCATGATGAACAACACCATCAAAACCCGCAGCATTAGTAGGAAGGGATCTTTATATCTTTGATGAAAAACCTTACGGGAAGTGAAATAGTTTTCACGGGAAATCTTAAAGGTGAAAGGGTGAAGGCGTATCTGAGAAGGGTGTTCCGTAGATGGGGTGCCACCACAGAAAATGCCCTAGCCAAGTTACCACCCGCCCCTCAGAAACAGGAGGATATTCAGAGGAGGGTCTCTGATGGCAGCTTTGTACAGAGGAAGGTGACTCTTTGAGATATCTGGTTGCCTTGAGCATTCAAGTTCAGTCAGGGTCATAGCATTGCATGGTGTCACAGCCACAATCTGAAAGAATGATGCAACTCGTCTGTATTTCTTGAGCAACAACCCACAGTAAACTGGTTTTGAAACTGAGGGAAATTCTAAGGTAATTTGGGATGCTGGCATTCTGAATTCGCAACAGGGAAATTGAGATAGTTCCTCAGAACCTCGCTTTAATGAACATGGGGAAAGTGGCCTTACGGGATTCTTGTGTGTCACATCTATGCCCTGCACATTAGAGAGCATGTTAAGCTCTGCATGAAGTAATCTTTGCAGCACAACAGTCGCATGACAGTAGATAATGGAAGCCTTGAACCATATGATCAAATTTAATGCGTGGCAGCTACTAGGGAAGAAGAGAGTTGCCAGCACATTGTGCTTCTTCTGGGTTTTCTGATAAGTCAGAGGGATGCAGCTGCAGTTAATACATATGTGTTGTTTCTCCACGCTTAGAAAGAATAAGACAATTTTTCCTGTATGCGATGGTACTTCAAAAACTCATACAGTGGTGCCTCGCAAGACGAAAAGAATCCGTTCCCCGATTCTCTTCGTCTAGCGGTTTTTTTCGTCTTGCGAAGCAAGCCCATTGACGGCTTAGCGGATTAGCGCTATTAGCAGTTTAACGGCTTTTAGCGGCTTTTAGCGGCTTAGCGGATAAGCGGCTTAGCAGCTTAGAAAAAGGGGGGAAAGGGGGGGGGAACCCGCAGGAACTCGCAAGACATTTTCGTCTTGTGAAGCAAGCCCATAGGAAATTCTTTTTGCGAAGCACCTCCAAAACGGAAAACTCTTTCGTCTAGTGAGGCATTCGTCTTGCGGGGCACCACTGTATCCGTATTAAAATTGGTATATAGATAAAAAGTGTTTGTTTGCTTTGTGTTTGTTTATTTCAGAGTAGGGAAAAATTGAAGAGGAAAAACGTTCCTTTTTAACATATAAACTAAATAGAAGGAGTTGAAGTATTTTCTCATTCTAAACTGAGGCTGTGTGTGTGTGTGTGTGTCTGTGTGTGTGTTCTCCTGTGTAGTTTACTCTTCCCACTGACTCTAGATAGAGGCAGGGTCATGTGAATCCAGCAGAATAGATGCGTGGAGTCTATGGCCTCCAGTGCTGCTGGATTGCATCTCCCATCTTCCCTGACCGCTGAACATGCTGGCTGGGGCTGATGGGAGCTGGAGTCTAGCAACATCTGGGTGGTACCAGGTTCCCTGCTTTAGAGAGCGCCTCCCGCATTCTTGCAACTCCAGCTCCAGCTTTTTGTCAGTCGCAGCACAGGCTGAGCAGCTGTGCTGTCCCTCCTCTTGGAGGGCTGGTTCTACCATCTCCACGCTTGCGGCAAAAAGTGGCCAAACCTGGGTGAGCCGTAAGGTGAACAGCTGAACAGAGGAGGCAGGAAAGCATGTGGAAAGGTGCTTTGCACTGCCTCTGTTGAAGCATAATGGATGATACAACTTCGCTCTTGCCATTTCTACACCAAATTTGAAATTAAATTTTGCTCAACACTTTTTTTAATGCATTTGTTGATGTTTGTTTTTTCAGGTCTTCAAATGCCAAATGCAGAGTTTTGGCTTCTTTGACTAAGTTCCACTTTTTATTTTGTCAGTGTGTGTGTGTGTGTGTGTGTGTGTGTGTGTGTTTTCAAACAAAGGATGAGATTTTCCCTCGACTTCCAAGATAAAGTAATAGAAGCAATCAGGATACAAAAGGGATTTGCTGCTTTCTAGAAGAATGAAAACTTTTCTGATATCTTCTACAGATTTGGAACATTTTATTTTTCAATTATGATTAAGCATGAGTAGTCACAGGATTACAACAGCACTTTTAGTTAGCGCAAGATGAGATTACTTTAATCTGTTAAACTTGGAGTTTGAATTAAAGTTGAAGGGTGGAGGGGGAAATGGCTGCAATTAGATTGGTCAGTATTCTTGCCTTTTTGGAGTTTGGGGAATTCAATTCATTTTGCAGAAAATAAGTTTTTGATTAATTTGCAACAGTAATAGAATTTATGCTCCTGAATTAATGGCAAGTTAATTACCGTACCAGTCCTTAGCCGAGAATGAATCACCAATTTGTGCAGTCTTGGTCTTGACTTATGCTTTGAATCCTCCTTTTTCTTGAGTTCATGGCCCTTTGGCCCTTGCAAGGGTTTAGAGCTAACTACTCTCCAAGATTTCTGAAAGTCTCACAAGTTTTCTCTACTAGTACATACAGTTGCTATTGTCCAAGCCTTTAAGTTTCCAAGACATGATGGATTCAAGATCTTCTAAATATTCTTGCAATTTCCAGCCAATGCCATTCAGGCGTATTTGCAAAAACCCAATGTTTTTGTAACCTGGTTTCCTTTCCTTTAGCCCGGATTGAATATAACAGTTGAATAACAGCATCCAGTTAAATATTGGCCTGTAGGCCCATTTAAGGACTGAGTTTGCCAAGAGGTGTTAAATCTAAAAGAGTTGTTAATCCTGACTCACTCAAGACAGTTTTCCACACCCAAATCAATGTAACTGTTTGAACGTGATAGCAGCTTACCTTCCCTGAACAGAGAAATGGGCAGCTTCTCCTCTTCCTAGTTGATCAAGGAAGAACAACCCCCAGGGTGAATAAGAGAGAGAAACAATTCAGCGGTGTTTTCCTTCTCAAAACAATTACATATTATTACCAAGGATAGGAAAACATTGGTGATTGTGGGCTCCTTTCTTGGTTAGACTTGACAGGCAAAGGAAGACATGGGAGCTTCAAGAGGGATCTCCATCCATCATCATTTCAGGGAAGTAGAGAGTAATACAGGAATATACTTTGAGGAAAAGCATGAGATTAGGGTTTTACCAGTCAGTGTAATATCTTTTTCTCCCCTCATCTTTCTCTGGTCCATTTGTCCTAAATAGATACCTGGTCTATAAATGATAAAAGATGATTCCAGAGCTTTTAGACTGGTTTCCAAGGTTGTCTGTATCATTAGTCAAGGTGCTTCACGTAGCAGATGTTTGGATAGAGCAGCGAATTGTCAATTATTTAGGCAGTGACTTTTATTTTCATCACAAGCATACACCTTTTTTAAATTATTTCCTGCCCTGAGCCATATTTGCTAACTTGTGTTAGTCAGGGTTCTGTAAAGAACTTTTTACATTTGAGTTCACGGTCTATAACTCATGGTTATTAGGCTTCCTATCCCACTTTAGAAGACACTTTAGAAGACAGGAGTGCCTGGCGTGCTCTGGTCCATGGGGTCACGAAGAGTCGGACACGACTAAACAACAACATCCCACCTTATCCTGTCCTTCAGTATTCTTATTCCTTCTGTCCAATAAAAGAATCTTAGTCCGTATTATTGCAATTTCCAAAGGAATTTCCGTGTGGAGTCCAGAATTCTAAAAGTGGACTGCCGTCCTCTCATTCAGTCTCTGGTGCTTAAACTAACGTAGGTAGTAAGTGTTGGGCTTTAGTTAGGATCGGTATTGCAAAGAGATTTCCTTTCCGCCTAATTAAGCTGTCTGCAAAGCAGGGGAGCCGCTCCAGAATGCCACATAGCTGGTAATTCTTTGGATGTACTTAGACAGGCTCTGTATGGAGCCCCTGTGACACGAAGAAAGAAAGCTAATTAATCGAGTGCTCTCTGTCATTCCCATCTGCTACCAAGAAGCAAAACAACGAAGGAGAAAGGGAAGTCTAAAATAGGTATTTTCAACAAACTGGAGTGATTCCTACAGCGAAGTGAATGGCTTGGTGTGTTTTATTTTAATTAACACTGCTGAATATTTTTGCTTCAGCTATTTGCATATCATTAGCAAGAATATTGTACTTGCCGTTTGGTGACATTTCCCTGCACTTTGGGGAGCCGATGAGCGGCAAACAATGCCGTATTTCATGTTTCTCTTTCTCACCCAGCGATTTGCTCAGATTGTGCACTAGAGGGTAGGCTTGGAATTATAATGAGATTTTTTACAAGTACGTTCACAGTAGATGCAAGAGGTGCTGGACTGGCTGCATAAAAATTAAAAGACAGCTGCCAAGAAGGGCGGCAGTCCTTTTTCGTCTTCTTGCTAACACCTTTATGACCTGGAAAGCACTTTTTACAAATAAGTTCCGTACAGTAAATACATTGCAAAATGAATATTACAGTGGTACCTCAGGTTAAGAACTTAATTCGTTCTGGAGGTCCATTCTTAACCTGGAACTGTTCTTAACCTGAAGCACCACTTAAGCTAATGGGGCCTCCCGCTGCTGCTGTGCCGCCGGAGCATGATTTCTGTTCTCATCCTGAAGCAAAGTTCTTAAACCAAGGTAATATTTCTGGGTTAGTAGAGTCTGTGACCTGAAGTGTCTGTAACCTGAATGTATGTAACCCGAGGTACCACTGTAATTGTCCTACTGACAACTTGCCTCATGGCAAAAACACGCTTGTCTGCTCTGGTGGTATGATGCATCTGTCATTGGTCTTGGGATGTTGGCCCAGTAAGAGAGGTTTAAGTTGTCACCCTTTGAGCACAGGATAATGAAAGAGAACATACTGCATTTCACAAGGCTTCACTTGTTTGCAGTGTGTTTTAAAGGCTCCTTCCGGATTCAGGTGCCAGTGTGCCTCTGGTTTATGGTCCGATTTAGCACAGCTCTCAGTAAGGTTCATAGGTGTGACTTGCAACTGGTACAAAAATACAAAATAAGTTGGGAAGAGGGGCTGTGAATGGAGAGGAGAGAGCCTTCCTTGAAAATGTAAAAAGAGAGAGTGACTGACTCCTAAGACTCAAAGCAGCAATGTGTCCAGCTTTAAGCAATTTTGATAGGTTGACACCTTTACAACCTGGACACCAGAGAGTTTAAAGCAAGTGGACAGGGCAGCTGGGACTCCCTCTTTCACCCACACTTGTCACTTCTCTCGTCAAGCCCTCTCTCACCTGCCCTGGGCATGCAGAACACCAAGTGTACTCAATAGCATGTGAAGGAGGAGGCAGGCGGCAGCAGTACTGGACTGGAAAAGTCTTGTACGTGTCGCACTTAAGTGAGAGTTACAAAGAGTTTTGGTGTCTGTTTTGCACTACTGAGGAGAATTTCAAACCAGTACAGTGGTACCTCGGGTTACATACGCTTCAGGTTACATACGCTTCAGGTTACAGACTCCGCTAACCCAGAAATAGTGCTTCAGGTTAAGAACTTTGCTTCAGGATGAGAACAGAAATTGTGCTCTGGCGGCGCGGCAGCAGCAGGAGGCCCCATTAGCTAAAGTGGTGCTTCAGGTTAAGAACAGTTTCAGGTTAAGAACGGACCTCCGGAACGAATTAAGTACTTAACCCGAGGTACCACTGTACTTGATGCTACTTGGGTCAGTATTCAAAGCAAATTAGCCTTTAAATTGTGCCTCAGGTAGCTTTTCAGAGTTTGGTCTGCAGGAACGACTTTTTCCATATTTGCCTTAAGCGGCTAAAGCTACCTGCCTTTGTAATTCCCTGCTTGTACACTTGGAAACAGTTGGCTTTTGTTGTTTTAAAAGAGTACATGTAAGCCGTTTTTGCTTTTTTACTTTAATGATACTTGATTTATTTTAATGATACTTGATTTCTAAGTCACACTTCTTGGCTGAAGAGTGGGGAAAATAAATAAATAAGAGCAAGTGGAGCCTTGTAGTTCCTCTCCTCCCCCCCCCAAAAAAAAAATTAGGCATGCTTATTTCACCATATAAGTTCTACATTTAAAGGCCTCTGTCTTATTGATAGGCATCTGATGGCAGCCCTGTTTAGGGAAGCTTTTAATGTTTGATGTATTACAGTATTTTAATATTTTTTGGGAAGCCACCCAGAGTGGCTGGGGAAGCCCAGCCAGATGGGTGGGGTATAAATTATTATTATTATTATTATTATTATTATTATTATTATTATTATTAATTGCTTTGCCTAATTGGGCCCTGCATTTAAATATTCTGTTTGCCTGTGTTAGCCTTCCCCAATCTGTTGCCCTCCATATTTTGCTGTAATACAAGTCCCATTGTATGGCTGGGGTTCATGGGAATTGTAGTCCAACGATATCTGGAGGCTACTGGACTAGGTTAGAAGGCTCAAATGTAGCTGCCATCCAGCGCTGTGCTAGTTTAAGAGAAGACCCTTTTGCTTGGGTGCAGCCCTCAGTTCTTTGACGCCAGTTTTTATATCCCAATTCCTCCTTGCTATTGAACTCAGTGGACCGTGCTTGCTTTTGCTCGCTTCTGTCTAATAGATATTTTAAAGGTTGTTTTGAAGATTTAAATTGAAACGTGTTCATTGACATCAGTCTATGCACATTCCGCACACCCCCCCCCCCGGTCATATGAAAAGATTCCTGCGCAGATTTATAGGGAGTATGTAAATTGCTCTACTTTAATTTTAGGAAAGTACTTGAAAATGGCAGGCATCATTGTTCCGTGTCAAGTGTGATAGAACAGTTTTTTATTGAAACTGCAAGGGAATTTTTGAGCACAGTTGAGCATTAAATCGGTCTTAAAGTTTTGAGCCCTGTAGTGCTGTTCAATATGTGTTATCTACAGATAACCACCTCTAAATTATTTTTCATGTTTAGCATATGAAAGCCGGTGTGTCTTAGCATTACCTTTCTAATGTGCTAGCATGACTTGGGATGCACTTTAAATTTGAGGGAAGGGACTGGCTTTTTTTAATAGCAAATGCCAATGGAACCTGCAACAAAATGTTGCAGTGCATACAGAGCTCCCTGTTCAAGATTCCAGTCACTCCATTCCATTCCCTCTCCCCTTTTCTGTCCTCAGACCCCCAACTGTTCAGCATTCCATTGTCATTGAGCATGCTCAGTCCTCATTGGGCTGTTTGTGATTTTTTGCCCTCCCTCCATGTGGGTTTTTTCCTTCACCAATTTCTTGTAGCTCTGAGAACCTCAACATTCGTCAAAACCAGTTGATCATTCTTTGTGGATAGTGCTGTTTTGGCTACATAAGAATTCACACTCAGAGATAAAGATTGCTGTTGTTAAATATCAGGAGCAGCCGACATGGTGTCCTACAGAGATTGTTGGACTCCAACTCCTATCAGCCAGCATGGATAGTGTTCAGGATTGATGGGAGTCATAGTCCAGTAACAACTTGAGGGCTCCCTGTTGCCATCACCTGGTATATATTTTGATGTGAACTTTGTGGTTTGCCACAGTTTCTGGATCCATCAGGAACACCCACAAGCTTGAACTCAGCCTGGCAGAAGCTTCTTCATAATATCCTCAAACAGTTTGATTATAATCATGGTACTTTTGAGGTACCATGATAATCTTACAGGGCTTGATTCAGGTTGATATATTTTCAGCACCTGGCTTCCGTCTTGGGCGCATTCTTAGTGACATGTTGACAGAGCTTAATATGGAACCCAAAATGTCCCTGTGTAGATGGAAGCTGGCTTGGTTCTTTATGGCAGAACGCCCTAAGATGTCCCCTTCCAGCCCCCAAAAGGGACCCTGCAGTTCCTAGAGCTAACATGTCCTTCAAGGCACAGCCATGGTATAGGACAGGCATAGGCAAACTCGGCCCTCCAGATGTTTTGGAACGACAACTCTCATCATCCCTGACCACTGGTCCTGTTAGCTAGGGATGATGGGAGTTGTAGTCCCAAAACATCTGGAGGGCCGAGTTTGCCTGTGCTTGGTATAGGACAATAAGAGGTTCAGACTGGACACAAGGTGGGGAGAGGTTCAGGTTTGAGAGTTGTTAGGGAACTCCCTATTGCCCACACAGAGCTATAGTTCACAGTGCGGTTTAAGTGTCAATCCCTCTTCCCAGGGCACTCTGGGAACTGTAGCTCTGTGGGGGAATTGGGGTCTCCTAACAACTGTCAGTGCCCTTAACAAACTGCACATCTCATAATTCATGACAAAGTGGTATGATACTGCTTTAAATGCATAGTGAAGATGGGGCCTTACTCGCAAGGCTAATGTTTGTGCTGCTTAAATGGAATTATGTTGTCTGCAACGTCGTTCTTCAGTAGATATTTAATTTATTTAGCACATTTGCCTTTCCTTCAGACAGAATCCATGTACGCCCCCCCCCCCCAATTTCAGGTTTATGCAACGTTCTCAAAGTGAGTACCAGTAAAAACAATTTCTAAACAATAATACTATAAATCATAATAAATACCAGGATGAAAGGAGGGGAAATCTAAAAAATGCAGAGATGGCCTGGAAGCCAATACTACATAGAACAGCAGATTAAAACCATTCATTGTGAAAGTAAGTTAGTCACTGTTTGGTAAAAGCCATTATTAAAATGCCTGGATGAATTGAGCAGTTTCTACTACATGATGCCTGACTCTTAGAAATGGGGATATCTGTGATTGCGTTTAGACATATCTTGCCTTAATATGCTGATATATGAACGATCCTTTTTTCCTGTGCACAAAGCCCCTTAGCACCTCTTTTTACACAAGGCAAACCAAGAAGTCTTCCATGTAGTTCTCCATCTCATCCAAAAAGGAAACATTAATAGCTTCTAAAGAAAACTTCATGGTTTGAAGTTGGGTTGCTGTTATAGCTTTTTCTGAAACCATTAACCATTGTTTCCTGGCTTGGATGAAACGGGAAACTATAGTTAATTGAAAACTTTCCAGTTTGCCAGCCTACGCAAAGAGAGGAGACAGTTGTTTTTGTGGACAAAAGGTTTGTTCATATCTGAGCTTATTAATGGGATAGGTTCATCTAAACTCTCCTTATGGAGATCATTCGGCAAAGGGTGTCACCCTCTCTCTGGTTGTGGGCCCAGTTGTAGTAAGACAGAGTTCATCAGGGTTCCTATTGCATAGGAAGCAATAAATGACATGACAACCTTTTTGGGATCAAAATGGCCACAACTTTATTGATTGCAGATGCAAGAAGGCTTTGGCTTAGGCATTGGATATGTATCCTAGTTGCTGGATGACAACTTCATCAGGGTCAGTCTTGGGTTAAGCATCCCCACGTGACACATATCAAATACAGGTGACCCATGTTGTTGTTGTTTAGTCATGTCCGTCTCTTCCTGACCCCATGCACCAGAGCACACCAGGCACTCCTGTCTTCCACTGCCTCCCACAGTTTGGTCAAACTCATGTTAGTAGCTTCGAGAACACTGTCCAACCATCTCGGCCTCTATTGTCCCCTTCTCCTTGTGCCCTCAATCTTTTCCAGCATCAGGGTCTTTTCCAGGGAGTCTTTTCTTCTCATGAGGTGGCCAAAATATTGGAGCCTCAGCTTCAAGATCTGTCCTTCCAGTGAGCACTCAGGGCTGATTTCCTTCAGAATGGATAGGTTTGATCTTCTTGCAGTCCATGGGACTCTCAAGAGTCCCCTCCAGCACCATAATTCAGAAGCATAAATTCTTTGGCCATCAGCCTTCTTTATACAGCTGACCCATACAGAATGCCAACTGGGGAGTTCTATGGCCTGTTAGCCCTTGTCTGGACATACAGACAAACCCCTTTACCGCGGGGTACCCTGATGCTTTGATCCTGGGGACAGAGGGTAAGTCTCCTCCCCCCGCCACCTGATTAGACTAAAGATGCAACCCAACTGTTTTTCCCGCCACCAAGCTGTGACAGTTACTTGGAGGTAGGCACAACCTCCAAACCAGCCCACTTGGTCTGCAGGCAAATTCCTCCCTGACCCTGAATAAGGCGACCAAGCCACTCCACAGCAAGGTCACACACGTGCACCACATGCTTACCTTTAGATGAGGACAAAATTATACAAGGCGGGAGGGTGGGATGTCTGATGCCAACTCTGCTGCTTGGAGGCTGTGCAGGCAGCTTTTATGATTTGGAGACAGACCTGAGTGGAAGCAGGCTTAACTGAGGTCTTGTCTCCAAATTCCTGCCCTGCAGTCTGGCCTCTAATTGGCCAGTTTAAATTCAAAAGAGGTAGAGGAGTCCCATCACTCCCTGTGGCTAGCTGGGGTTGATGGTGCCAGCCAGCCAACCACACAGGAACTTTCCCGTTGCCCACAGCCACACTGGGCCACAGCTACCACTGCTGTCGAGAATGGTAATTGGTCTTTCTCACTTGCCTTGCTTCCAAGAATTTCCTCAGGCACAAATCTTAATCCTTAAGTAGATTTGTATGTGAATTAAGATATAAGACGGTTTCTATGAGAATTAAAACACATACGTGACTTGATAACATTTGTTGTTAAATTTTTGAAGGTGTTGATTCCAACCGATAGGTAGGTGAACTGCCCGACCAATGCTATGCGGTTAATTGTTTCTCTGTTGCACTAGTACAGAGAGAGGTGCTCAGGGACATTTTTTAAAAGGCAGTTTTAGACATAGCCCAACAAGAAACAGCATCCACATAATGGGAAAACAAATGACAGAAACAAGTATGTTTAATGTGTAATCTCTGCCAGTGTAAATTGGAACAGATGAGCTTGAATCGCTTTTGCTAACAGCTCATCTATTTTATACATGGATTTGCTTGGCAATAATGTGTGTTAGGCTAAAAGTGACTACTATAATAATTATTGTTGTATGCGATAATAATCTTTCCTGCTTTCCTTCATTTTACTATTGTGCAAATAGTAAAGAAAAACAGTAGCAGTTCCCTGGGGTAAGGCTCCAAAGCCCAGAAACCTTAACTATGCAAGGTGTTTACACCAAGCAGAGTTTTGATTAAATACCTGCATCACATTTCTAACAAGCAATTTTCTGTTGGATTTATTTTGTTTTATCTGCTAGATTTCGACTTCAGCGTGCCAGGCTCTATGAAGCTCCACAATCTTATTTCTAAGCTGAAGAAATGGATCAAAATTCTCGAGGCAAAAACAAAGCAGCTTCCCAAGTTCTTCCTCATAGAGGAAAAGTGCCGATTCCTGAGCAACTTCTCAGCCCAAACAGCCGAAGTGGAAATTCCTGGAGAGTTCCTTATGCCAAAGCCAACACATTATTACATCAAGATTGCACGGTAAATCCGGGGCTGAAAGCTAAGGCTGGGAAGTGCACGAGTTATATGTACCAGAACTTTTTGGGTTAGTTCCAGGCTAAGGTAGCTGAACGTAGGTCACTAGTAGGTCACTGGCTCCCGGTGGAGTACAAGGCCAGATTTAAGGTGCTGGTTTTGACCTTTAAAGCCCTTCACGGCCTAGGGCCCTCGTATCTATGGGACCACCTCTCCCGGTATGCCCCACGGAGGACCTTAAGGTCCATAAATAGCAACACCCTAGAGGTCCCAGGCCCTAAGGAAGTCAGATTAGCCTCAACCAGAGCCAGGACTTTTTCAACACTGGCTCCGGTCTGGTGGAACGCTCTGTCTCATGAGACCAGGGCCCTGCAGGATCTGATTTCTTTCCGCAGGGCCTGTAAGACAGAGTTGTTCCGCCTGGCCTTTGGCTTGGAGTCAAATTGATTCCCTCCCCCTCTTTCTTTTTTCCTTTCTCCTCCTGTGATGAGGCTGCATTTTAATGTTTTAATGTTGTATTTTAATCTTGTTTTTAAGTTGTACTCATTCAACTCATTTTTATTATTGGTTGTTAGCTGCCCTGAGCCTGGCCTTGGCTGGGGAGGGCGGGGTATAAATAAAATTTATTATTATTATTATTATTATTATTATTATTATTATTATTAGGACTAGTTATAAATTAATTTCAGTGATTTCCTGGGAACCTAAGTTCAACTAACTTTGTCTGGATCCAACCCAGAATTAATCTCTCCATTTTCCTGGGCTTCTCTGTTCTCCAGACACAATCATCTGGGGCCTGAAACAGTTTCTGCCGCCATATTTGGTTGGGTTTGCAGACGAATTAATGGAAGACGAGCAGGAGAGCCACGCCACACATCTAAAGCACATGACTTCCCCCAGGGAATCCTGGGAATTGTAGTTTCCTTCTCACAGATCTACAGTTCCCAACACCTTTAACGAACCACAGCAGTGTGTGCTGTAGAGGAATTTTAAAGTGACACAGGCTGTACTCAAAGGCTTGTGATCTAAAGATAGATTACAAAAGAAAGTAAAAGGATAGCACCACACATCATCTCTCCTGTTGCCCAGGCTCCTAAGGGTGTGCTAACATTGTTTTACCCTAGTTTTTAGCTGATATTTTTACCAACAAGTTTTAACTGCAGCCTTAAGTGTCAGTTTTGTTTAGATCTGTTGTTTTTGTTGCATTTATAAATATACACTCTTTCTCCCTATCCTGCTCTGAGAGATTTTAGGTTTAAAGGTAGAATACAAATCCCATAAATAAACAGAAAACACAGTGTAAACAAATAGCTAGAGTTAACAGATCTAGCAAAAAAAAGTACGATTTTGCCTTATTCTTCATAAGAAGTGTAATATTTCGGTTTTGGAGCATTTCTGTTTCCTGACAATTTCTTTTCTTTAGGAGGCAAAATTGCAGACTAACCTTTTTTCTTCCATGCATTGATTAAAATTTGGTGGATGCACCAAAGGTTGAACAAAATTGGCCTTCCCTGTCTTGAGCCATTAGTTTCCTACCTTTTTTCTTTTTTCTTTTCATTTCAAGGCCTGATTATCTACTTTGGTGTCTTGCCAGGGATTAGTCAGATGTTCCCAAGGGCTCCCAACAGCAGTGTGCATCTGCCCGCTTGATTCTTTCCAAGGCGAGAGAAACTAAGCCTGCCAACAGGAAGGCATTCTGTCCTTTATAGAGTCCTGACTAACAAGCAACTACTTTCTGGTGTGTGGGAGCCAATGTGTTGTTTTTAAAATCCCTCCTACACAGTAATGAAAGCTGAACTCAGCCATTTCCTGCAGGGGTGAAGACAGAGACCGCAGGGAGAGCATCTTTACGGGAGTCAGCATTTTATGGAGTAAGGGTTCAGAGCCGTTGATTTTAAGTGGTTGGTACCCAGCTCTCAAACCCTGTGCTAGACGTATCTCTTAGTCATTCTAGAATAGCATTTGTGAGATCCAGGTGCAAACCTATGGTTTGCTGGGGAAGGGCCATAGCTCAGTGGTAGAGCATCTGCCTTGCCAGCTGAAGGTGCCAGCTTTGATCCCTGGCATCTCCAGGTAGGGTTGAGAAAGGCTCATAATCCTGACAGCCACTGCCAGTCAGTGTAGGCAATACTGAGCTACATTGACCAATGGTCTGACTTCCTAGATTGACCAGTAGGCAGCTTCCTGTATTCCTATGTTGGGAGTCACAACGGCGATCTAAAGGACCCTTTGCATAAATTGAAGCCACTTTATTTCCCCAATTGTATGCTATCTTTCCATGATGCAGTCAAACTTAAAAGGCGGCTTACAAATAAAAATAGCAAAAGAATCCCAACAGTAAAACAAAAGAATCCCAACAGTAAAACAAAATAGCAGTGAAAGGAGCATTAACAGCAGCAGTATCAATCATAATTTTGCGTTTTGTCCCAAGTTTTCTTCCCTGGCAAATAAACTTAAGATAGCTCTTTCTGCCATTCCTTAAAATTTTGAATATCATTAACTATAGGTATTGTCTGAAATAGCATCTCAGAAGTACATTCTTTTTTATAGCAGAAATTTTGCCCAACAGTGACAATTGCATTCAGCTCCAAATTTGCATATCTTTTTTGATTTCTTTCCAAACCTTTACACAGTTATCATTAAAGAGATTATTATTATTATTATTCGCCGTTAACCATATCTCCAGCTATTTCACTTTCTTTTCACTTTTCTTTTCACTTTCACTCTTTATACCACTGAGTCTTTCTAGGTCTTTCATGAGTTAACCATCCATATTTTTGACTAACATTGTTGTTTTTTGAATAGCAAGGACCCAGTATTATCTCTCTTGGCTCTTGAAAGAGATTTAAATCCCACCCTTGTTCCCAAGGAGCTGTTAGCTCTGCTGCTTGCAGCAGCCAGACTCAAAATTGCCTTACGTTGGACATCTGCATCAATTCCCTCTAGTGGAATTGTTTGGGAGAGTATGGGACACAGCCTTGGCCGAGCCTTTAAACCATCACAGGAGGGTTTTTAAAACAAGACCATTTTGATGTGAGATGGTGACCATTCATATGCTTTATAAATAAAAATAGTGCACCACATAGGCCCACAACAATACACATCTCTACGTGGCAAGGCTACCTTACCAGTATGTGGCTCTTACTTCCAAACTGTCCCATTGCAGAATCTGATTTTATTATGATGTCTGCAGAAGTATGCTGAGATTTCTGTTTATTTTATTTCCAGCTGCAGTAATGTGCTCCATACATTTTTTGTTTCCTTGTTGTTCTTGAAAATTTAAAAAAGCACTTTTTTAAAAGAAGAAGAAAAGCAGCAACAACAAAGTAAAAAGTAAATAAATACAGTGGTGCCTCGCAAGATGAAATTAATCCGTTCCGCGAGTCTCTTCGTCTTGCGGTTTTTTCGTCTTGGGAAGCACGGCTATTAGCGGATTAGCGTTATTAGCGGTTTAGCGGCTATTAGCGGCTTAGCGGCTTAGAAAAAGGGGGGGAGGGAAAAAACTCGCAAGAACTCGCAAGACGTTTCGCAAGCCCATAGGGAAATTCGTCTTGCGAAGCACCTCAAAAGATGGAAAACTCTTTTGTCTAGCGAGTTTTTCGTCTTGTGAGGCATTCGTCTTGCGGGGCACCACTGTACTCACCTGAATGAAGCAGTCTTGCTTAAAAGTGAGAGAAATGGTCTTCCAGCCATACAGGACGGAAGGGGAGGAGAGGTCTTTGCCAGTTCCTCCCAGCTGTTGCCCATCACACGACAGCGCACACCATTCGGGAAGGTTCCCCCAGGCTGCTGAGAGCAGCTGGGGTGAGGGAGGGAGCAGGAAGGCTCTCGTTTTCTCAGCAGAACTTTGCCTGCGGTTTTTGAGGTTGAGAGCCTAAAAATTTTATTTTTGGCGTGAGCCAAGATCTAAAACAGGCCTACCCATCAGTCCAAACGTACAGGAAGCTGCCTTGAACCAGGTTAGATGACAGCTGCTTTCATGGGCCCTGACTCCTCAGGCGCTCGGGCAGAGGTCCCTGCTCCCTGGACCCTGTCTGGAGATGCCAGGGATTGACCTGGGAACCCTTCTTCACACAAAACAGGTGCTCAGCCGCTGAGCTGGCTCCACCTCCACCATTGCTCAGTGCTCATATGAAGCAATGGGTTGTAAAAAGTGCTCAGAGTAGGTCCGTCGGAATTAATTTGCGTGACTATCGTAGGTTCATTAATTTAGCGCATCTGTTGTTGCGTGGAATGTAGTTAGATGCAGTCTTAAGTTCTGTGTGCTGCAGGTAGATAAATTGACAGGTTGGAAAAGGTTCAGAGAAGATGGTTCAGAGGATATGGAAGGTGTATCCTGTGAGGAATGGTTCAATGGATTATTCAGGCTTGAAGAAGACAAGTCCGAGTGAGGCCATGCACAGGTACCACCAAATTGGGATAACTTGGAGCATGAGACTCTTAATCTCAGGGTTGTGGGTTTGGCCCTGTATATCTGAAGGAGCGTCTCCACCCCCATTGTTCAGCCGAGACATAGAAGGCACCAAGGGCCTTCTGGCTGTTGCCTCGCTGCGAGAAGTGAAGTTACAGGGAACCAGGCAGAGGGCCTTTTCAATAGTAGTAGTAGTAAGAAGAAGAAGAAAAAGAATAATAATTTATTATTTCTACCCCGTCCATCTGGCTGGGTTTCCCTAGCCACTCTGGGCGGCTTCCAACAAAAGATTAAAAATACATTAAAACATAAGTCATTAAAAACTTCCCTAACAGAGCTGCTTTCAGATGTCTTCTAAAAGTCATATAGTTGTTTATTTCCTTGACATCTGATGGGAGGGCGTTCCACAGGGCAGTCGCCACTACTGAGAAGGCCCTCTGCCTGTGTCCCTGTAACTTCGCTTCTCACAATGAGGGAACCACCAAAAAGCCCTCAGCACTGGACTTCAGTGTCTGGGAGATGAGTAACTGTATAACCTTTAGAAGACATCTGAAGGCAGCCATGTGTAGGAAAGCTTTCGATGTGTTATGTTTTATTATGTTTTTATATATGTGGAAGCCACCTAGAGTAGCTGGAGCAACCCGATCAGATGTGCGGGGTACAAATAATAGAATTATTATTATTATTAAGCCCCATGTTGGGCAAAGGATTCCTGCATTGGAGGTGGTTGGACTAATTGACCCTCATGGTCCCTTCCAATTCTATGGTTCTTTGATTCTACAGTACCTGTAGGGCTGTCACGCAGAGGGCAAAGACTGGTGGTAGAGCAACTGCTTTTATTGTGAAAGGTCCCAGGATAGCATTTTCTGGTTGGGCTGGGAGGGAGACATCTGTCTGTGACCCTGGAGAGACACTGCCAGTCAGTGTAGACAGTATGAAGCTAGATGGACCAGTGATTTAAGGCTCCCAGGGCAGGGCTATATTTAATGGGTAAAATGTTAGAGAAACGTCTTAATGGTAAGATCAGTACAGTGGTGCCTCGCAAGACGAAATTAATCCGTTCCACGAGTCTCTTTGTCTAGCGGTTTTTTCGTCTTGCGAAGCAAGCCCATTGACGGCTTAGCGGATTAGCGCTATTAGCGGCTTTTAGCAGCTTTTAGCGGCTTATCGGCTTAGCGGATAAGCAGATAAGCGGCTTAGCGGCTTAGAAAAAGGGGGGGGGGAGGGAAAAAAACCCCGCAGGAACTCGCAAGACATTTTCGTCTTGCGAAGCAAGCCCATAGGAAATTCGTTTTGCGAAGCAGCTCCAAAATGGAAAACCCTTTCGTCTAGCGGGTTTTCCGTCTTGCGAGGCATTCGTCTTGCAGGGCACCACTGTACACCAGTGGAACCAATAGCCATAGATTTTCCTGTGCTGGAAGTTTTGTAAGCAGATGTTGGGCAGCCATCTGTTAGGGTTTCTCTCTCTCTGGATTTTCCTACATCAAGCATGTGGTTAGATTAGATGGCTTGCAAGACACACACATACATACACACACACTGCAGCTGTGTGATTTTTCTGTCGGCCTTGTTGAGTATATGTTGGGCTGCAAGTAATGGGCCGGATTCAGCTTGGTGGGTTGAGAAGTTGTGCAGAATTAGAATTAAGCCATTTTTAAAAGAGAATGGATTTATTTTCTGCCTTTCAAGACCATTTTGGATACATTTCAGTTTAGCTCTTCCATGTGTACTTGAGAGAGATTTTGGGGAAGGGTGTGTGTGTGGCAGCATCAGCAGCAGTGGATGACCTTTAAACTTCTGTAACTGCTCTCAAATCTGAAGCATCCCATTGCATGCTCAGTCTTCTGCTCTCGTCGTGGTTTCACTGACAGTAATATGGAAATCAGAACCCAAGCTACACCAAGCGACGTGGTTTTGTTGTTTCTGTCTATTGAAAAAAAATCATTTCTCAGTCAATTTGGAGAAGACAAAAGATGCTGGAAGCTTTTCATACATAATACCAGTCTTGGCTGAGCTGCGTAATAGAAAATGTAGCAGCATCATTATAAAAATTCATAATGAGAATGTTAGTTTTACAAAAACTCAGCCGCTAATATGCTTCATTTTGTTAGCTTTAAGTATGGCATTTCAGGGTCTCCCCCCCCCCTTTAAAAAAAAAATCTTAGCTTTCATCTTGGAGGAACGAAATGAAGCTTTAGACTTTGAAAGCTCAGGTGCTTTTATCTCTTTCTCTTTCTCTCTTCCCCACCCCCTTGATAGGTTTATGCCCAGAGTGGAGATAGTACAAAAGCATAACACTGCAGCCAGAAGACTCTATATCCGAGGTCATAATGGAAAGATTTACCCGTATCTCGTAATGAACGACGCTTGCCTGACAGAGTCACGCAGAGAGGAACGAGTATTACAGCTCCTTCGCCTCCTCAACCCCTGTTTGGAGAAGAGGAAAGAAACCACAAAGAGGCATCTCTTTTTCACAGGTAGGTATGGGTGCAGCGAGCTGTTCCTAGGATTTCAAAGAAGGAGCTCTAAAGGATCATACGTCTTCAAGTGCCTTGAATAACTTTTTGTTATGCGCAACCTCAAGATGTGTTGAGAAGACATGTCCTGAGTTCCGAAGGGTCCCCTGGTATGCCAGCTGTCAGTCCTCTGGCTGGAAGGATGCAAAGAATCCTTTCCCAGACTCTGGTTCACGCTGAGGTTTGAATACAAAAAGAAGCAGCGGGAGGTTCTCCTGCTCTTTCTTAATGGCGCAGAGAAGAGAAGACTTCAACATCCCAAGCCCTTTGCACTCGTCAGAGGGCTTGCTCAAAGGAGATGTGGAGTCTTCTCCCACTTGCGCTGCAGTTTGGAGCAAGAAAGAAACAGCAGGAGCCTTTCCTGCTATTTTTCTCCATCCCTCCGTGCAGCTAAGAAGTCTTGCGCTCTCCAAAGCCCTCTGCAACTGCCCACAGACCAGGGTGGGCGTTGCTTGTGAAAACGAGTAAGAGCTGGCTTGTAAGCCAAGCCAACATTTGTGCACCTTTGCTCATTCACCTTGATCCCTCTACTACATAGCAGAGAGGCTCCCTCAGTGGCAGGAGTGAGGGACCTGTGGCCCGCCAGATATAGCAGGACTACGGCTACTATCATCTCTGACCATTGGCCTATGCTGTCTGAGGCAACCACGCAAAGCCGCAGTCATGTAGCTCAAATGACAGATCATGAGACTCTTAATCTCAAAGTTGTGGGTTCAAGCTCCATGTTGGACAAAGGATTCCTGCATTGCAGGGGGTTGGACTAGATTATCGTAGGAATTCCAACAGTTCTATGATTCTAATTAAAGGAGCGTATGATGCAACTTACCTGTACTACTGCTACTAATTATTGTAAAAAAGATAAAGGTCCCCTGGATGGTTAAGTCCAGTCAAAGGGAACTATGGGGTTGCGGCACTCATTTCGCTTCAGGCCAAGGGAGCCGGTGTTTGTGCGTAGACAGCTTTCCGAGTCATGTGGCCAGCATGAATAAACAGCTTCTGGCACAACGGGACACCATGATGAGTGCCAGAGAGCACCGAAATGCCGTTTACCTTCCTGCCACAGTAGTACCTATTTATCTGCTTGCACTGGTGTGCTTTTGAACTGCTAGGTTGGCAGAAGCTGGAGTAGAGCAACTGGAGCTCACCCCGTCACGGAGATTCAAACTTCTGACCTTCTGATTGGCAAGCCCAAGAGGCTCAGTGGTTTAGACCACAACACCACCCACGTCCCACTAATTATTGTATCCAATGTTAGTCATACTCGGGAGTCAACCCATTTGACTGAACAGACATGATGGTGAACATTGGTCCATTAATTTCATTGGGTTTTCCCTGAGTACGACTTGGTTGTATATAAGAACAGAATGTAGAGCCTTTGGCTGGTGACGCATCAGGTATAAAGCGGAGCTAAAGGCACCCCGGCAGAGCCTTAGTGAAGCAGGAATAACCTTGTCGCTGAAAGTCGCTTCCTCTCTGCTTGCCAGGCCTTTCCTCTCTAGTTGCTGCCGTTCTCCCGAGCCTCCCATAGTTTTGAGCCAGGGTTGGGCTTTCTTCTTTCGGAACGAAAAATTGTGCTTCACGGCATAATCGGATAAAGCGAGCGTGTCAGCAGTAGGTGGATTTTTATCTGAGCAGAAATTATCCTTGTCTCTGACATAAAAGTGAGCAGAGTAGCCCACGACTCTCCAGATTTGCAGCTGGCGTGGTGTAGCAATGGGAGGCTTGAAATCCTGTTCAGGGTAATACGTACAGCTCTTCATTCAGAAATGCCTTTGTGGGGCCTGGCGTCTAGTACAAACAAATGGTTCTTTCTTGTGAGTTCTCTTTCAAAGCAGAGCTCTTGAGTGTGCTGAGAGTGGACGACGAGTGCCACTTGACACACTTCAGGCCGATCATCACGGCAGTGGGAGAACTGATATCTACATACTTTGCCAGTTCAGAATCTGCTTCGATGTAGAAGGCTTCTTCTTGTTGCAAACCCTTTTCTCCTTGTGCTTGTTGCTCATGAGGCACCATAAGTGAATAGGGTATTTCAGTCCTGTGGTGGAGCCCAAGCTCAGGTTTATTATACAGTGGTACCTCAGGTTACAGACGCTTCAGGTTACAGACTCCGCTAACCCAGAAATAGTACCTCGGGTTAAGAACTTTGCTTCAGGATAAGAACAGAAATTGTGCTCTGGCGGCGCAGCAGGAGGCCCCATTAGCTAAAGTGGTGCTTCAGGTTAAGAACAGTTTCAGGTTAAGAACGGACCTCTGGAACAAATTAAGTTCTTAACCCGAGGTAACACTGTAATTATTATTATTTATTTATTTGATTTATATACTCCTAGGGCGGAGTACAACATAAAAAACCTATTTTATGGAGCATAATAATAGTATACTCCTAAAATAATCATAATAATAGTCATAGTCATCCCCACATTTAACAGGTCATAGATTATTTAAGGGCCAAAGGCCTGGATAAAGAGGAATGTTTTTGCCTGGCACCTAAAGACATGTAATGATGGCACCAGGCAAGCCTCACTGGGGAGATCATTCCACAGTCGGGGAGCCACCACAGAAAAGGCTTGTTCTCATGCTTCCACCCTCCAATCCTCTCAGGAAGGGAGGACATACAGGAAGGTCTTGGATGACAAACGCAGGGTCCGGGTCAGTTTGTATGCTGAGAGGCAGTCCTTAAGATATTGAGGTCCTGACCCGTGTAAAGTTGTAACATCCCCCTTTGTAGAATGGTTTGCAGCAAAGAGAAGTTTTAACAGGGATTCCTCTGCCTAGATAGGGCCTGGTGTGCATCTTAATGTATGGCTGGGAAAGACTTGTGTCTGAAACCCTTGAGAGAGCCACTGCCAGGCTGCAAAGACAGTACAGTCATGCCTCATGTTACGTTTGCTTCAGGTTGCACATTTTCAGGTTGCATCCTGGGGCAACCCGGAAGTAACGGAACGGCATTACGCGCATGCACAGAAGCGACGAATCATGACCCACGTGTGTGCAGACGTGGGTTGCGTTCAGGTTGCAAATGGGCCTCCAGAATGGATCCTGTTCGCAACCAGAGCTACCACTGTAGTCGGCTAGATGGACTGATGATTTGACTCCGCATAAGGCAGCTTCCAATAGTCCAACAATGGGTGGTGAACCTTTATGGCCAGATCCTATAACTGGTGGGGAATCCAGCAGGCCAGATATTTATTGTTACCCACCGCCGTTAGCCAATTTTGACAACCCACCTATCAATCCACTGCTGTTATCTGCTGGCAAAGCTTCTTTCTCCAGGGATCAGTTCCACAACCGAGCTCCCCAGGGAAATCTCAGTCACATAACCAATCCTGCAGGTTTGATTGGCCGTGCCTTTAAAACTGCTTTCTGCAGGATCGGCGTCATGATCAAGTTCCCCACAGGGAACCCGGTTGTGCAGTTGATCCAGCCACATCTCTGCTTGCCCCACACCTGACATCATGTATGACATTGGGTGTGGGGCAGCTGCAAGTGGTTTGGGGAAAACAGCTTGGGGGCCAAATTGAGACCTTTGCTGGGCCAGATTTGGCCTGAGAGTCAGAGGTTCCTAACCCCTGTCCTATGGCAAGATTGAGGAACATGTGAGCCAACTCCTACTAGCCCTAGCCAGGGATTTTACCATGGCAGCATCTGGGGACCATTTGAACACCTGGATTTTTGAACTTGGCAAAGGCAACAAAGGACAAACAAGGATAACAAGGGACTAATGTGAGCGCCGCAGGTGGCGCTGTGGGTTAAACCACAGAGCCTAGGACTTGCCGATCAGAAGGTCGTGGTTCGAATCCCCGCGACGGGGTGAGCTCCCGTTGCTCAGTCCCTGCTCCTGCCAACCTAGCAGTTCGAAAGCACTTCAAAGTGCAAGTAGATAAATAGGTACCGCTCCGGTGGGAAGGTAAATGTCGTTTCCGTGTGCTGCTCTGGTTCGCCAGAAGCGGCTTAGTCATGCTGGCCACATGACCCGGAAGCTGTACACCGGACCCCTTGGCCAATAAAGCGAGATGAGCGCCGCAACCCCAGAGTTGGCCAAGACTCGACCTAATGGTCAGGGGTCCCTTTACCTTTACCTAATGTGAGCAAATGCAGTTATTATATGCAGCTAAGCTTGGGTTTCAGCTAGCCAAAAGGGTTACACAAAGGTTTCACAGGGAAGGTTTAAGTTTTGGGTTAATCTCTTACTCAATTCAATGGTTGGTTGGTTGGTTGATTATTAAATCTGCAGACATTTGCATATGAGGGAAAAAGCCCAAAAGTTCTTTTAAAAAGGTGTCCCTCCCTCCAAACCTGTAACTCCAGATGTTGTTCAACTACAGTGCCCATCATCTATGGCCATTGGGAATGTTGACTGGGACTGATAAGAGTTGGAGTCCAACAACAACTGGAGGGACAGAGGTTTCCTCGCCCTTGTGCTTAGCAGCGCATGCATGTGTTGCAGCTTTTGTCCTCTTAGGAGAGGCATTTCCCCCCCCCTTTTTTTTCTCACACACAGAAGAGAGTCTCTTTTTGTATTAAATCATTTTAAATGCTTTAAACTCTGTTGACTGGTTTTAATGAGGGGAGCTTTTATAGGTCTGTTGAAATGTTTCCAGTCAATTTAATCGAACCGATTAATCACCTTAATATTGCGGCCAAAGTTTTGAGGAGGGACGATGTCAGTTTCTGCAGTTCAGGAAGGCTTGAAGCTCTGAGGGAGCTTTCGCTGCAGCTGTAAAGCCATCTCATCAGCCTTTGGGAAACTTATATAGAAAGTGGAGGCTCCATCCCTTCCAGGCTCTCAGTCAAGTCCCAAACCATGTCGGTGCTTGATCTACTTTACTCTCCTGCAAAGTAGCCTCACGTCTAGCTAGCCAGGTGCTTTGACAATAGGTCTTTCTGGCCATTTTCTCTGCTGCTGCAGCTCGGGGAGTGATGGGCATGTATGTGTGAGAGAGAGAGATGGCCAGGATTCCAGGCAACTGGTGTAGAGACCCCTGGTCTTAGGGTGGGGATGCCTGGATTCAGTGCCACCTCTGCTAGTGCAGGTCTCTCTTCAGGGAGGGGTCCTGCTCCCCCCACTCTTCCTCCAAAGAGACACAGGAATCATAGAGTTTTAGAGCTGGAAGGGACCCTGAGGATCGACCCCACTCCCCCGCTATGCAGGAATATGCAGCTGGCCCATATGGGGACCAAACATGCAACTTTCGCGTTAGCACCACGCTGAATGGGCGATGTCTTCAAAGAACATAAGAAAAGCCCTGCTGGATCAATCTAATGTCTGCTCCAGTCCAGCATTCTCTTCTCACAGTGGCCATCCAGGTGCTTCTGGGAGTCTTACAACCAGTACCTGACTGCAGCAGCATGTTCCCGAGGAACAAGCAAGCCTTTGAGAAGCTGAGGATGGTAGGAAAAGCAAAGATGTTATGGATTTTCATGTATCGGGATAGAAGAGCAGACATGGAGCCTAGGGAGGTCTCAGGAGAGCTTTAAATGCAAGGACAAGGCCTGATGGTTACGGCTGTCCTGGGGAAAGGAGGAAAAATAATGTGTTGGGCTTGTTCGCTTTGATCCTTCAGGACATTAACTTTACGTTTTCCCCCTTCTCCAGTCCCCCGAGTCGTGGCCGTCTCTCCACAGATGCGCCTGGTCGAAGACAATCCTTCATCTCTCTCCCTCGTGGAGATCTACAAGCAGCGCTGCGCCAAGAAGGGGATTGAGCACGACAGCCCGATTTCTCGCTACTATGACAGACTGGCAACCGTCCAAGCGCGAGGGACCCAGGCCAGCCATCAGGTATTGTAATCTGTGACGAATGCGTTAAGACGCTCTCTGCGCCAGGCCTGCTCTTCGCCTCCCTTTGCTTCCCTTGCCTCGTATTTGATGCATCAATCTCATCTTTTCACTCTCTTGCTCTCTCTCCCATCCCCTTCTTTTTATCGGCAAAACAATCTTTCAAAGTAGATCTGCCAGAGGACTGAGCGGGCACCTGCATCGCATTAATATTGTGGCAAAGCTCCGAAAACATAAACCCTCAAAAGAGCCTTGTTACCTCTCCACCTTGTATGATTAATAGAGCGTAATTATGACCGGAAAAAGACAAGACATGCAACAAATAAGTTTTGTTAGGCAGCTGTGGGTCGTTGGGTGTCTGGCATGGGTTGTTTTGCTTGTCAGAGCCATGAGTCCCACAAGAGGCAGTGATGGCCATCAACTTGGATGGGCTTAAAAGAGGATTAAACATATTTCTGGAAAGATAAGGCTCTCCATGACTACTAACCATGACGAGCGTGTTCCATCTCCACGGTCAATGGCATTCTTCTTCCTTGTACCAGCTGCTGAAAACCATAGGAGGGGGAGAGTGTGGGTGTGCTCAGGTCCTGCTTCCAGGCTTTCTGTGGCCATCTGGCTGACCAATGTGAAAACAAGATGCTGGACTGGATGGGCCATTGGCTTGATCCAGCACGCTTGAACCAAGGGAGCCCGTGGTGCTACAGATGCTTTTAGACTACAGATCCCATCACTTCTCACCATTGGTCATCCTGGCTAGGGGTGATGGGAGCCGGAGTCTTAACAGCATTCAGAGGACCACAGGTTCCCCATCCCTAATCCAAACAGTACAGTGGTGCCTCGCAAGACGAAATTAATTCGTTCTGCAAGTTTTTTCGTCTAGCGAATTTTTCATCTTGCGAAGCACGGCTATTAGCGGCTTAGAGGCTCTTAGCGGCTTAGCGCCAAGACGTTTTCGTCTTGCTAAGCAAGCCCATAGGGAAATTCGTCTTGCGAAGCACCTCAAAAACGGAAAACTCTTTCGTCTAGCAAGTTTTTCGTCTTGCGAGGCATTCGTCTTGCGGGGCACCACTGTACTTCAGGAGAAACTTGCTTCATTGAGAAGTTCTTCCATGAACTCACCGTGTCACCATGGGCCACTGTTCCTCCACTTTGGTTCTGCAATGGAGAGGAATCATGGCTCACTTGTAGAGCGTATGTGTTGCCCGCAGGAGGTCCCAGATTCAATCCTTTATATCTCCCTTTAAAAAAAGGGGGGGTCAGGTAGCAGATGATAGGGAAGCCCCTTTATATGAGTCCCTGGGTCACCCCTTCCAATCAATGCAGACAGTCCTGGACCAGCTTCCTGATAATGCGACTTAACAATACAAAGCTGTTAAGGATGACTATAGTAATGTGTATTAGTTGCTCCAGACACCCAGAAAGCCCTGCCCAAATGCTCTCCCTGTTTTGTGTTTCAATCCATAGACTGGTCTCTCCACCATTCTCTCTTTTCAAAAACGAAAACAAAAAAAGGAAGCTTTTTTTCCATTTGGCGTTAAAAAAACCTGTCCGATATCTGCCATTTTTCCCCCCCTAGGCCAACTAAGACACAGTTTGAATCCCCCTGAAGTGGTGTAATTAAGGCTTAGTATTCCATTATCACCCTTGCCCATTTATAATAATAAATAGTTACTTTAAAAGCCTTAATACATATAATTAAGCATTGTGCTGTCCTCTTTCTTCCCATTGAAATTGATGCAGTTCCAGGTGTGTTGTGTCTTGAAAGTTGTGTCTGTAATAAACAACCTTTCATTCCTTGCACAGCATAAAATAAAATTAAGTGACATGGAACATCTGTCTTTCTCTCCCGTTTTCTTTTTTGAGGCTCTTCCCTTCTGGTTGTGGAAATTTAGTCCCTCTCTCTCTCTGAGTAATTTAATTTAAGCAAGTGTGATTATCATTCTTTTCTAGTGCAGTGGAGCAGGTCCCCACTTTATTTTCTCCTTCTAATTAATTAGGCCAGTCCACGCTGTAGGTAATTAAATATGGAGGTAGTTCACAGATGTTTACATGGGAGGCACAACTTGGCTGCGGAAAGTGTGGTAACATTAATACTCAGATGCTTGAAGCGGATCTTGATTGCAGCCCGAGCATACCAGGCCCTGTGCAGACTGCGGAAAGATAGTATTCCCTCTCAGTGGTTGAACGTGCATAACGACATCTGTGCCATGCAGGGAGGCTTAAGAGGTTCAGAGGCTGCTTGTGGAAACCACAGCCCAAAGCCCACACTTTAGTAGCTGGGCCTGCAGTTTAGGTTTGGGGAGCCTCTGGCCCTTCAGCTGTTGCTCAGCTCCCATCAGCCCCACCCAACACGGCTACCGGTGAGGGATTGTGAATGCTGTAGCCTGGCAACCTCTGGAAGACCACAGATTCCTTTGCCACTGCTTTAGTTACAAAGCTGGATGTAGCCATGCTAGAAGGATATAAAAGTTTGGTTTGACGTGGTTATGGGTGCACCAGTCTCCTATCATCCTACCCACTTCTGCTTGTTTGTTTGTTCTTAAATCTCTCCTACATTGCATGATATAATTCCATCACATGGGTGAGCTATACAGCACAATTTGAATAAAATAAACAGTAATACAGTATCATTCAGTGGCTGTTACACCTTCCTTCTGCTGGGATAAAGGCCTCATGGGTGGGCAGCCCAGTCTGATATCATGGGTGATACTTCCTTTCGTCTAGGAACAAGCTAGACTTCCTTAGGTTCAGCAAGGTTTCTTCATATTGCGCCCCTGGACAGTGTCCCAGACTCCACAGTCTTAACTGCTGGCTGATTGAGCTCCTACAGTACACTCTCCCTTTCCCGAAGCCCAGCGGCATCTATTGCCACTAATGCAATATTGCCTAAATAATAATAATAATAATAATAATAATAATAATAATAATACATTTTTATTTATATCCAGCCCTCCCCAACCGAAGCTGGGCTCAGAGCAGCTGACAACAGTAAAAATAACACAGTTAACATAAAATCACAATCAATTAATTGAAATACATTCTAAAATCAATTAATTCTAAAATCAGTTCAGAGTCAAATTAATGGCAACCATTGGGCTATAGTTCTATGAGGATTACGGAAGGAGAGGGTCAGACTGTGCCTTGGCCAAAGGCCTGGTGGAACAGCTCTGTCTTGCAGGCCCTGCGGAAAGATGTCAAGTCCCGCAGGGCCCTAATCTCTTGTGACAGAGTGTTCCACCAGATCAGGGCCACGGCTGAAAAAGCCCTGGCTAAGGTTGAGCCCAGCCTAACCTCCCTGTGGCCTGGGATCTCCAAAATGTTTTTATTTGGGTTACCATTTTATCTTTTCATTTCTATAACAGAAGACCTGCAATATATTTTACCTCCCAAGTCCTGTGCATTCTAAAATACATTTCAGTCAGGCTTGCCTCTTCACCACGGGCAGTAAGGAATTCCATGCAGGCAAAACGAGCAGGTTGGCAAGGGAAGGACTCATTTGATTTCCACGCTGGAAGAAAATCCAGAGGAAGGAAAGCGCAGAAGCACAGAGGACTGATAGAGAAGGGATCCTTCCTTCACTTGCTGGAAGACAGGTCTTTGGCACTTTTAAGAGTTTTGTTTCCACGACAGACGAGGCAGCCAGCTTAGAAATGCAGGCTGCTGCTCTCGAACCAGGCTAGTTAAAAAGAAAACCCCCCTGCAGACTATAACTTTTGTGGGCTTACTTAAAAGCCCAATTTTTTAAAAAAGAAAATAATGTGCTAAAATATTCAAAGGACTTATCATTTTGCTTTCAGCTTTCATTAAATGAGGGTGTTGCTTTTTTAAAAAAAAAAAACCTACCCCAAAATGGTTAAAGGGAGCTTCTTCTTGAAGTAGCTTCGCTTGCAAGTGTAACATGACACAACTCTAAGGATTTAAATTAACCTGGAATAAATAAATACATAATGTGTTTCTGTTGTCAACCGATGTAAATCTGTCCATCCCAATAGCTGCAGTCTTAAGTGCTTAATTATAGTTGCAAAGGCCCCTTTGAAGTTGTTCGAAACCTTATAGAAATACATGATCCTGATGGCTTTCCTCTCCCTCCCCTGTTGTAGGTTCTCCGTGATATTCTGAAAGAGGTGCAGGGCAACATGGTGCCTCGGAGCATGCTGAAAGAGTGGGCTTTGCACACCTTCCCAAACGCCACCGATTACTGGACCTTCCGGAAGATGTTCACCATCCAGTTGGCACTGATCGGGTTCGCAGAATTTGTCTTCCATTTGAACAGGCTTAACCCTGAGATGCTGCAGATTGCTCAGGTATGCACTGGGACTAGTTTGCGGGTTGCATAATCATCACGTGGTGTCCTTCAGCATCCGGGGGCAACTTGCATAATAAATATGACAACACAAATAGAAGTTTGTTTATAGCATTTGTGTCTTTTCATCCATACTAAGGCATCTCACAATTGTTGTTTTGTTTGTTTGTTTCGTTTAGTAGATTTATATCCCACTTTATATTTATGGCCTCATCTGCACTGTGCATTTAAAGCAGTATCATACCACTTTAGGCAGCCATGGCTTCCCCCAGAGAATGTTGGGAAGTGTAGTTTGTTAAAGCTGCTGATAGGAGGCCCCTGTTCCCCTCTATGCAATACATTATATGAACAATATTTTTCCCTGCCCCTGATCCTCTACTAGCCCTTTATTCAAGATTGATACTTTATTGAGGATGTTTTTGTCTGTCATATTTATACCCCTTCTAATAGGAGATAGTGTAAGGTAAAGGGACCCCTGACCATTAGGTCCAGTCGTGGCTGACTCTGGGGTTGCGGCGCTCATCTCGCTTTATTGGCCAAGTGAGCCGGCGTACAGCTTCCGGGTCATGTGGCCAGCATGACTAAGCCGCATATGGCGAATCAGAGCAGCGTACGGAAACGCCGTTTACCTTCCCACCGGAGCAGTACCTATTTATCTACTGCTAGGTTGGCAGGAGCAGGGACCGAGCAACGGGAGCTCACCTCGTCGTGGGGATTCGAACCGCCGACCTTCTGATCGGCAAGTCCTAGGCTCTGTGGTTTAACTCACAGCGCCACCCGCGTCCCCAATTAATAGTGTACATGTCTGCAATTCTTGTTAACTGTTGTCTGTACTCATAGTGCCTGAGCAGGAGTCTGTTAACATAAACATGCCTTTGGAAGAGCTTGTTTTTATTCTTTCCCCCATTTACAATTTGAATGCAAGGGAAGTCTTTCAGATTTGCATGGATAAAATCAGTTTTGGATAGCTTTTTGTTTTTCTTCTGATTTCCATACTTATGATTTATATGTGTGTCTTTAAAAAAATCTCTAGGATACCGGCAAACTGAACGTGGCATACTTCCGTTTTGATATCAATGATGCTACCGGGGATCTGGACGCCAACCGCCCGGTCCCATTCCGACTCACACCAAACATTTCTGAGTTCCTCACTACTATTGGCGTTTCTGGTCCACTCACTGCATCTATGATTGCAGTGGCTCGTTGTTTTGCACAACCAAACTTTAAGGTATGTACAGGTGTGGGTGGAAGTTTGTGTGTTTAGTACCAAAGAATTGAATTGGACTCCTTAGCTTTCATCCTATGTGAAAGCCATCCGATCTTCCTACCTGGCTCTTCTTCTTTACTTTCTCTTTCCCCTGCCTCTTTGCAGGGGCGGAGGAAGGGAGGTGCAGGCCGCCCCGTGTGTCACCGCTGAGGGGGGGGGTGACAAAATGCCGGGCGGCACTCACCGTGGGGCCTGCTGCATACCCGAGCCACGCGTCTCTCCTGGGAGAGACATGGCTTGGGCGCACGCAGGCTCTGCATTGCTCAAATGGTCTGCCCGCTGCCTCCCCCCCACCTGTAGGGCAGCGGAGTGGGAGGAGGCAGGCAGACTCTGGAGGCCCCGCTGTGCACCCCGCCCCTATGGGCGCCTTGCTCTGCCCCTGCGCGCGCCACCCCAGGCACCCAAGCGACTTCCTCTGCCACTGCCTCTTTGGCATAGAAACCATAAATAAACCTATCAAAGGGAGGGTGTGTGTATGAGGGTAGGGGAGAACCGACTGGTGGGGAAAGAGTTTATCACGCACTGCCACTGCTCTTCTGATAATGCCTTCCCATAGGGAGGTTTCCTTTTCACCGAGAAACAAAAGTATTCTCTAGTTTAACATGTACCTCCACGCTGGCCTTTCCTCCTTCGGGCAGAAATCTCATATAAGCATAATATGAGCTTTTTATAAATAAATAATAGCCCTGGCTTTGCAGTCCTCTACGGAATTGGCTCCACTTCCGCGGCAGTACATTATAGCGAAAATGCCTGTGCTCCTAGTAACTGTCCCCCCCCCACTTTTTTATAGAGTAGCTACTTACGATGGGTTTGAAAACGTAACTTGCAGGTATATGAGCTTGATCCTACGATGTCCTTAGAATTCGGCTCACAGATGATAACCTGCATCCCACAGATGGTGTAGCGTGTCCACCCCCACCCTTTCTGAATCTCCACAGTAGATTGTACACTGAGCTGAAGCACACCTGAAAAGAGCTTTGCTGGTTTGACCCTATTCGGGGGTGGGGGGGATTTTCCAGACGATTAGAGAACGAATTAACTTTCCCATGTCTCATAGCAGATCCGTAAAAAGTCTAGCTGATGCCTGTGTGGTCCTGTTTCTTGGGCAGACGCTGCAAAGCGGACAGTAATTCTGCTCTCAGCTTGGCCTGTTGGGTTGAAATTAACGTGCCTCAGCAGTTGCCACAGCATTCCATCAACAATGCTGGTGTCTGCAAGCCTGAGAACGGTGGCGCGGGTTGCAAATCAGCAGCATCGTTTAGGTTTCCCCACGAATCATGTCACAAATGGGAATCTGTCTTGGCGGCTTGTTAAGTGGAAAAGGAAGCTCATGATATATAGTGGTTTTGATGGAGTTTGGCTCTTGGCAGGGTACAGTTTGCTCAAGGAATGGGCTTAATTCCTTTTTAAATTCTGATGCTTCACCAAGGTGAAGCATCTCCTCGCAGCTGGTGGCAAATTTGCAATCGCCGCGTTACACCAAACACGCTACGTGACACACGAAGAACGCAGGTGGTATGCCTGTATGATTTTCCTAATTAGGCATCTAAAGACTCAACCAGCAGTTGTGCTAAATCCTCTCTCAACTTCTTAAATGCAAGGGGGCAGGGGGGCAAACAGCCAAAAACAAAAGTGGGGAGGATCAAAATTATAGAAGCATTGGATTTTTCTGAAGTTGAAGGCTCGGGTTTTTCGGATCGATCAGAGCATTTATATTCTGCCTCTTCTGTTCAGGGCTTGCTTACAAAACACAGAAATTGCAGTTTTGCGGAAAGAGTACGAAACAACTACAAAAGAGACAAGGAACAGAAGTGGGGTTTTTTTTAAGTAGAGGTATTGTCTGTCTGATCAAATACAAGCTTCCTGAGTTGAAAAGGGCTTCAATAAACAGGAGGAAAATACAATGGGGGAGAAAGATAGCCACACATCATGGGGCAAAGGGGTTCCATAAGGTGGGCACAGCCAAAAGCAATCCGTCACAAATGGTTCTAGAAGGAAACATCAAATGCATAGCCTTTAATAACACAGCTCACTCTAGGCTGCAGTGGTCTGAACACGCCACCGTAAAGAGTTTTGTTGTTGTTGCTAAGGTTTATTGCAGGAACGCCAAAGCACTGCGACGGTCCGTTTCCCTTGCAGTTTGGCTAAGTCCCTTGACAGTCCCTCCTAGTTAAACATAATTATTTCCCCTTCCTCCCTCCCCACTCCTCGTAGGTTGATGGCATCCTGAAGACGGTGTTGCGGGATGAAATAATTGCTTGGCACAAGAAGACCCAAGAGGATACTTCCTCCCCGCTCTCAGCAGCAGGGCAGCCGGAGAACATGGACAGCCAGCAGCTGGTTTCGCTGGTTCAGAAAGCCGTGACCGCCATCATGACGCGCCTGCATAACCTGGCTCAGTTCGAAGGGGGGGAGAGCAAAGTCAACACCCTGGTTGCTGCGGCAAACAGCCTGGACAACCTCTGCCGCATGGATCCCGCTTGGCACCCCTGGCTCTGACTTGACACCGTGAAGTTCTTACGGCCTGCAGTTGCGGTGGGGAGAAGGGTGGGGAAATGTGAACACTTCTTTGTGAACCATGCCTTGCTTTGCCGCTACATCTCCACCCGTCCTGGCCCCACCTTTTCATCAGTCTTCAGTGTGATCATGTTTACAGAAGTACCGCTGCCTCTATGCCCCTCGAAGTCATTTTTGCATGCTTATCGTCCAAGGATCGCTCCTTAGGGAGAGGAGAAAGTGAACCATCTCTTCCTTCGCGCCGCCGCGAGGATGTGCTTGTGGCTCAGAAGCTGCAGGCCTACTCGTTTGAACTTTTTGTTTTATTTCAAGAACACTTTTAAGGAATTTGTATCCCCCACGTTGTGGGTCTTCCTGCGTGACGTTCCTGTTTTTCATTTTATAAAAAGTGTTTTCTTTGTTGTTTACCTTCCGATTGGTGCAAAGACTGCTGGAATGAATGCCATTTTAATCTAGTCACATGTGCATCGTAGTGGGTTTGTACAGTGATTTTGTAACAAAATGTATAGAGAATGGGGGCAGAATTGCCCTTTTTGGGTCACTACTGGGTGAGAAATGATCAAATTGTGCTAGTTTTCTCCCTAACTGTTGCAGTGCATTGTACAGATGGACCCATTTCTGAAACCTAGTTTAGAGGCTCACTTCTGTGTCGGAGGAGCACTGTAAAAGTGAATTTGTCATCCATTAAGTTGCATATTTTGATGGAACCAGTGCAACACAAGTCAGAAAGTATATGATAAGCTGGTTATGTCTTGAGCTTTGCCATCTTTAAATGTGTATCATTAAGTAGCTTCTCGAGGAAACGTTTTTAGTTTTTACCTTTGTAATTTAAAAGAAGGGGGGAAAAGAAATGGCTTTTATTTGGGTCCATGTTAGCATTTTTTTATAAAACTTGCAGTGTTCAGAATGTTACAGTTCCAATTTGTACAGAGTGAACTTTTTCAAAATAAATATTTTCTAAAATGCTTTAACGGTGCTCGCTTTCCTGAAGTGGGCTCAGTGGCAGTGAATTAAAGTAAGCAGTGGCAACACGAGGCTTCCAAAGTAGAGAGGGTTGATGGCATTAAAACACTGTTCCCAACGCAAACACACAGTGTACAGATAATCCTGTCACTTCTTGGTAATGCAGATATTAAATCAGCCCAAGAACAAGACCCATACATAACAAGAGCCTGGTGCAGTAATGAATTTGCTAGCCATTTGTGCCATTTTAAACAGGGCCTAGGACACCCAGCACCTACTTTAATAATTAGCATTTGAATAATTAGTCCAGAGAGGTTGGCAGCAATCCTTCCTGTGGCTACGTTTTTTAGTATGGCAATAGGTGAGTTCTTGTTTCTGGTTGAATGGAGAACAGCTCTCGGTTCATAATGGCGTGTTCCAAGAACCTGCATCCAGCTCCTAAAAATTTTTAAACTCCTGGCTTGGTATGTTTGGTTTGGGACTTGCATCAGTATCTCTGCTGAGAAGGCTCTTCTGTTTGGTGTGTTGCAGCAGTAGCAGCTAAAGAGAGCTTTTCCTTCCATATACAGTGGTGCCCCGCAAGACGAATGCCTCGCAAGACGGAAAACCCGCTAGACGAAAGGGTTTTCCGTTTTTTGAGGCGCTTCGCAAGACGAATTTCCCTATGGGCTTGCTTCGCAAGAAGAAAGCCCATAGGGAAATCTCCGGGGACCTCTTTTAAATGCTGGCGGTGGGGAGCAAAGCCTTTCCCCCCCCTCCGGCCTTCAGAAGAGGTCCAGGAAGGCCGGCGGGGGCCGAAAGGCTTTGCTCCCCACCGCGAGCATTTTAAAAGCGGTCCGGGATAGCAGGGAAGTGCTTCCCGCTATCCCGGACGGCTTTTGAAGGCAGGCAGGGGGGAGCAAAGACTTTCCCCCCCTGCCGGCCTTCAGAAGAGGTCCTGGACCTCTTCTGAAGGCTGGCGGGGGGCGAAAGTCTTTGCTCCCCCCCGCCTGCCTTCCCGGGGGCTTTAAAATCGCCCCGGGACAGCAGAGAAGTCCGCTGTCCGGGGCGATCTTAAAATGCTGGCGGGCGGCAGCGAAGCCTTCGCTGCCGCCCGCCAGCATTTTAAAAAACCCCGGGACAGCGGAGAAGTCGCCCGCCAGCATTTTAAAAAACCCCGGGACAGCGGAGAAGTCCTCTGCTGTCCCGGGGTTTTTTAAAATGCTGGGGGTGGGAAGAAAAGCCCTTCCCCCCCCCAGCCTTCAGAAGAGGTCGGGGGACAGACTGTCCCCGGACCTGGTCTGAAGGCGGTTTCCATAGGGACACATTGATTGATTTTCAATGCATTCCTATGGGAAACCGTGCTTCGCAAGACGAAAAACTCGCAAGCCGAAAAAACTTGCGGAACGAATTAATTTCGTCTTGCGAGGCACCGCTGTATATTGCTGATTGTATTACCAAAATGCAGAACACAGTTCATTATATATATATTTAAACACACATATTGTAAACATAAATGCTAAATATGGAGAGGGAACTCTTATAAACATTAATTTAGCACCTATTCTTAGTCTAACAATTATATATAAATTAAAAAATTGTCCAGTAGCACCTTAAAGACCAACTAAGTTTGCTCTGGGTATAAGCTTTCGTGTGCATGCACACTTCTTCAGATACCAGATATTTATTTTGACTGTGTCAGACCAACATGGCTACCTACCTGAATTATATATAAATACACCTTCCATTAAATTACTTCGACCACCACAGCACATTAGATTTAGAAAGCTTGAACAGGTAGCAATAATAGAATGACATGATAAATATTCTGTCACGGCTCGGCAGCTTTCACATAATTGTTTATAGTAGACCTTTTGAAAAATAGTCCAAACTCACAAGTGACCATAAATTGCAAACCTTGATAACCCTGGGTGATCTCCAAAAAAGTCATAGGCAAGAGTAGAACTATTGAAATCAAGGCACCTGTCAGTCACATCCATCAATTTCAATCGGTCAGCTCTTGAGTAGGACCAACATGGATACCAGAGTGGTCACTTTGGTGCTGCTACCACAGCGGTTTGACTTCACCTCCCAAGGTGCACTCCATTGACACATAGTAGCCAACAACAAACTAACGTTCTGTGTCACTGCTTTTCGGAGGGACTGTTTCTGAATTTTCACCAGTATAATTCTAGTAATCATGACCAAATGCATACCGTACTTTTCCTTGTACAAGACTATGTTCGTTTCTTTAAAAATAATGCTAAAAAATGGAGGTCGTCTTATACATAGGTAGTACATAGAGTGGACATTTGATTTGTTGCTGCTGTGGCTGTTAGCCGCTATTGTGCGTGTTAATAATAATAATAATAATAATAATAATAATAATAATAATAATAATATTTTTTTAAAAAAAAATATTTATACCCTGCTCTTCCTGGTTCAAAAACCGGGCTCAGGGCGGCTAACAACAAATTTAAAACAACTATAAAAGCAGCATAAAATACAATATAAAAACATGAATAACGATAAAAATCACAAATCAATTTAGGGGAAATAAGCATTAGATAATCCCCAGGGCTAGCTGGCTGAATTGGTCCTGTGAGGAGGCCAGAGGAGAATTAGCTGTGGCGTCTCAGAGCGGGTGATCTTCATAAAAGGGGAGGGAGAGGGAAGAGAAGGGAAATAAAAGATCAGGTTGAATTCAAATCAAGGCCAGGTGGAATAGCTATGTCTTACAGGCCCGACGGAAGGAGGTTAAATCCTGCAGGGTCCTAGTCTCATGGGACAGAGCATTCCACCAGGTCGGAGCCACCAATGAAAAGGCCCTGGCCCTGGTGGAGGATAGTCTGACTTCCTTAGAACCCGGGACCTCTAAACTATGATTATTCATGAACTATGATTATTCATGAACCTTATTGGTTGCTGCCCCCTAAAAAAGCTCAACAATCCTGTGCCATCTCCCCCCATTGTTTTAAATTTGAGTCCCCCATAATAGGGGGCCTCTTATACACGGAAAAGTACAGTAATTGACACAGTGCATTGTTAAAATATGGAACTCACTGCCACCAATCCAGATAGCTTTAAGAGAGAATTAAATTCCTGGAGGAGAGGGGCCATCAGTGGCTACTAGTTATGACTATGCTCTGCCTCCACGGTGGAGGCAGAAATGATTCTGAATACTAATTGCTGGAAACAAAGATGGCGGGAAGAGCACTCTTGTGCTCAAATTCTGCTTGCAGGTTTCCCAGAAGTAACATCTGAATGGCCACTGTGAGAACATGTTACTGGACTAATGGACCTTTGGCTTGATCCAGCAGGCTGTTCTTATTGTGTTCTTGCCCACCCCTGGTTTAAAAATAACGCTTGCCATACTTCCGTTTGAAGTGTGTGAAACATCCCCCAAAGCTTTGTTTTTCTATCGCCCCACACAATTTAGCCTGTACATGCATTTATGAGAGAACATGCCTGATGGAAAGTACTTTTAATTTTATCAGCTTGCATTTCTGGTCCACGCCCATCCTGAAATGGGTTAAGTAACGGCACATTAAAAACATAATGTATCATTTAAATCCCATCTTCGTGTTAACAAGCTGTTTCTCCCCCCTCCCTATGCTATTCCTGCTAATGAGTTTTAATTCTTCGTAAGCCCCACTTCAAATACTTTCAAGTTCCTTTCTTGTTAAGACATCTCTTGGAGGATTTCTCCATTGCTGTTCCTATATTTATTTACAACGAGCCATTTCTTGAAACGTCCCTTTTGTTGCCTGCCTCGGAAATGGTGTCTTACGGCTGAAGGCAGCCACCCTGTGCACAGTTACTTTGGAGTAAGCCCTACTGAGTACAGTGTCCATTAAAAAGGTAAAGGGACCCCTTAAGTCCAGTCGTGACTGACTCTGGGGTTGTGGTGCTCATCTCGCTTTACTGGCTGAGGGAGCTGGTGTACAGCTTCTGGGTCATGTGGCCAGCATGACTAAGCCGCCTCTGGTGAACCAGAGCAGCGGACGGAAACACCGTTTACCTTCCCACTGGAGTGGTACCTATTTATCTACTTGCACTTTGATGTGCTTTCGAACTGCTAGGTGGGCAGGAGCAGGGACCGAGCAACAGGAGCTCACCCCGTTGCGGGGATTCAAGCTGACGACCTTCTGATCGGCAAGTCCTAGGCTCTGTGGTTTAACCCACAGCGCCACCCGCCTCCCTAAAGTGTCCATTACTTCTGTGCTATAATAAACCTCTGGCTAAGTTTTTCTCAAGAGTAGACTCACTAGAACTAATAGACCTAATTAATTTCCAACAGTTTTAGTGGGTATACTCTTGAGTATGTCTAACATTGGGTACAACCCTTCTTGGTTATGCAAGCCCCCATGCATTCATTTTCAATAAGCCAATCCCAAGCATAGATACCAGAATCTGTAGGGGCATATATTTCAAACATACATGTAAGGGTCCAGTCTAGACCTGATTCCTGATTCTTTGAAGTCTTTTTTGAGTCCTTCTCTTTGACCCATCATTATTTAAGATAAGATTGGTTGCAATTCTGTAATTATCTACCTTGAGCTACATGTAGGGCTGCAGGAGAAAATGGATTTTGCTACCATTTTAATCAGAAAGTACCTAATTCGCACTTCTCAAACCAATATGCACACCAAAGCATGGCTAACCTTTGAAACGATTACTGCAGTTTTCCATCCATCCAATATGTACCAAAAAATGCATCTGTTGTGAGGAAAATTGCATAAAAATGCATATGAGAGTGGAAATGATATCGAAAACTGCACTGCATTAGGGGAAATTACAAAAATGTCTGAGTCAAAAAAGAATACAAGATGAATGTGTGTGTTAGGGGAAAGTCACACTCCTTGCTGGTGAATTTTCTTAAGATTATTATCATTATTTAATGCAAATTGTTATGTAAATATGGAAAACTAAAGGGAAAATGAGAAATTTGTAGAACCCAAGCTGGAAGATTTGTCTACAATTCAGGCATGGGTGAAGGAGACCAACCTTTGGAGGAAATGGAAAGGATCAGATCCTCAGTTCTCAGACATCACAGCTGGCAAATGGAAGACTTTGCAAAACAACACATTTTCGGGCACGGGTAAAGTGATACTGGGATGGGGTAGGGGAGCTAAAATGTTGCTCTCATTCAGAGAACAGCCTTTTGGATTAAATATCATTGTCCCCCAAGTGAAATCGTGTAGCACTATCAGAGTGTTTTCAGTCGTCTTCTAAGACTGGTGCCTTGCTCTCCGTTTGCCACCCCTCCCCCCGGTAATTGGGCTCTTTGTGAATTGTCAGATATAAAGAGAGAGAGAAATTAGTCTGCAGGTACTGTGGAAAGATGACTCAGAATCTGTCTGTAGCAATGAAAGATTTGTTTTTCTGATGGCAGCAAAGTGGGAGGGTGTTGCTCTCAAAACTGTAATTGTTTTAACCCGATGGATGATGTGTGTATGTTTTAAAAAGGAACAGCAGCTTAATTCTCTGGTAGCCCCGTTGGAGACAGGACTGTCTCAAGATATTTTACTGCTCTTGGAGAAAAGAAATGTGTCCTGCAGAGGTCAAACTGAGAAAGGGCCAGCTGTCCCATTTAGATACCAGTCCCTGCCATCACCTTTTCCTGAGGCAACCGTCTTTTGTCTCCCAAATTTACCTTGGTGGAGTAGATGTGGGGAGGGAGACAGGACTGGGTACTCGTGGTGGTGCTTGAGTAACTCACCCCTTGCAAATTCAGATAGGAACTGATTGATCAGGTCTGGCCCTACCATTTGGCAGAGTGATGCAGCTGCCTCAGGCAGCAAATGCTGGTGACAGCATGGAGCTGGAAGTCAGAGAGGTGTATGCCTGGCAGCCTGCTCTACACACCATCAGCAGCTCTGCTACCCTCAGATACAGTGGAGGCTTTCAACCCTTCATCTGTGTTGAAGGAAGAGTCAGCTGCCAGTCTGGCCAGCTTTTATATGGAATTTGGGGAGAAGGTGAGAGTCTTGTTCTTAGACTCAGGTGGAAAAATGACTTGGGTGAGTGTGAGTCCTCAGAGGATGAACCAAACACCCTAAAGGACCCAGGCCCTTGACGAACAGGCAGGGCCACCTGGATGCAATTTTGAGGATCTCCTTGGGAGGTCCTCAACTTGATGAAGAACCCCTGGAACTGTCAGAGGAAGGAGCCAGAACCATTCAATCCTGAAGAGTGTTGGTGCCAAAAGCTTCAGGTCCAAGCTGAAAAACAATGGCACTATACTTATCTATGAATCCATTCTCATTGGCCTACTCCTAAATAAGAGGTCTATGTGTGAGTAAGAAATTCCTGATATTCTTTCACTGCCTGCAGTTGTAGTTTAAGAGGACATTTTTTTATAAGGCCTCCCTCTTGGAAGTAGTACCTTTTGGCAGTAGGCACACGGGTGGCATTGTGGTCTAAACCACTGAGCCTTGTGGGCTTGCTGATCAGAAGGTTGGCAGTTCAAATCCCCATGATGGGGTGAGCTCCTGTTGCTCAGTCCCAGCTTCTGCCAACCTAGCAGTTCGAAAGCATGCCAATGCAAGTAGATAAATAGGTACCACTGCGGTGAGAAGGTAAATGGCATTTCCATGCTCTCTGGCACTCATCACAGTCCTCCATGCACCAGTAGCGGTTTAGTCATCCTGGCCACATGACCCGGAAAGCTGTCTGTGGACAAATGCCGGCTCCCTCAGCCTGAAAAGCGAATGCCACACCCCATAGTCAACTGGACTTAACTGTTCAGGGGTCCTTTACCTTTACCTTTTACCTAGTAAACATGAGAAGGGTCTCAGGGTTGTATTTGTTCACAAGCTGAACATGAGCAGGTAGCATGATGCAGCTGCAAAAAAGGCTAATGCAGTTTTAGAATCACAGTTTCCCATTCGTAGGAAGGATAGAAGGCTGAGAGGGGCATGCAATAGCAGGCTTCGATCCTAAAACAGCTCTCATTTGAAAAAGGGAGCAGAAACTTGGCTTTCTGTTGCTCCAGAGGGGAGGACTACCTTTACCAATGGGCATCGGTGACAGGGAATTAGGTTTCAGTTGAACGTTGGGAGAAAACACTAGATAGCAAGAGCGACTTGACAATAAGAGAATCGCCCAGAGGGGCTGTGGGTTCTTCCTTGCTGGAGGTCTTCATGAAGAGTGTGGAAGGCCGTCTGTTGAGCTTGGGTCATAGCATATGTTTCATGCAGAAGGTCCCCATTTTAATCTCCAGGTAGAGCGGGCCAAATTCCCACCCGAGACTATGAAGAGCTGCTGCAAGTCAATGTACACAGCACCAGGCTAGTTGATCCAAATGGTCCTATGGAGAGCCAGTGTGGTAGCGGTTAAGAGCGGTAGTCTTGTAATCTGGTGAACTGGGTTCGCATCTCCGCTCCTCCACATGCAGCTGCTGGATGACCTTGGGCTAGTCACACTTCTCTGAAGTCTCTCAGCCCCACTCACCTCACAGAGTGTTTATTGTGGGGGAGGAAGGGAAAGGAGAATGTTAGCCGCTTTGAGACTCCTTCGGGTAATGATAAAGCAGGATATCAAATCCAAACTCTTCTTCTCTTCTTCCATGCCCTGGCTCTGGATTTCCTTCTTTGAGTAAGGAGGGGGTTAGGGCTGGCAAACTAAGGCCCATGGGCCAGATCAGGCCCAATTGCCTTCTGGATCCGGCCCACGGACAGTTCAGAAATTGCCGTGTGGATCGCCAGCACACACATTCTTTCCCTCTCCCTCCCTCCTCCTGGCTTCTCCCTGCCCTGCCTAGAGGAGGGAGGGGGCTGGGCTTTGTTGGTGCCAGCAGCAGCAGCAGCAGCAGCGCTTGAGAGGCCGCCATTTAAGCAGCCCCTCTCCGGAGCCCTTTCGCGTGCCACTCATCGTTCCGCTGCTGCCGCCAGCCCCTGCCGCTCACAAGACATAGGTAAGCAGCCAATGGGGCTTGTGGTGCTCTTGCATCATTCCCCCCCCCAAAAAAAATACTAGTCCAGCCCCCCACAAGGTCTGAGGGACAGTGGACCAGCCCCCTGCTGGAAAAGTTTGCTGCCCCCTGGGCTACGTGGTCTCCAAAGCCTCCTTGATCCCTGTGATCCTGACTCTATATACATAAATTAAGAGGAGGGCACAAGCCCCAACCTCACCTGCTATTTGAGTTTCTTGTTAGAACCCCCACCGGAGCCATCCATTTAACCCAGGGTTAGGTGATCTGCTATCATAAGCAGCTGGCAAGGAAACTAGGTCTGTACATTCCTTCCCCGGAGAGGGGGCCAGGTGGTGCGGAGACGGGTCAAGGTGCCCGCATTTATTATTTTTAGAGGTGACATTAGCTTTATACAGCCAGCAAGGCAAGGGCTCGAACAATCAAGCCATGCTTCATGGCAGCTTTTCCTTTGAGAGAGAGAGAGGTGATATTTATCCTCAGCTGCAAAGGCGCTCTGTCAGGACCTGTCCGTCATCAATCAATCAAGGCCTGCCCTCGTTCCAGCCCCAATCTGCTTAGACTTTGTGGGTTATATTATTATTATTATTAAGGGAAAGCTTCAGTCTGTTATCTCGGAAGGGCAGGGGGCCTTGGCGAGTGTTCTGCTTCTCTAAGGCACATTAATTCCTGTCTCCCTACGCTGCCCAGTGGTATTTATAAGACTTTGGCATTAATGGATCAAATCGCCTCGTTCAGCAAGATCTTTTGATCAGTTGCAGTTGCTCAATCGGGAACTTGAGGGTAGGGTCAAGATCACACGGGAAACCTTGGTGTCTCTCAACATACAGCTGCAGCCGGTTTTTAAATTGAGGTCTGCGTGTGTCACAGAAGTTGCAGGCCTCTTTTAATATCGAAGCGAGCCCCCTCTCCCACCTGCGTTCCTTTCAACAAAGGAGAGCAATTATTCCATAAAACAGAGCCAGGAGATGATAGATGTATTATTTAAAAGGCATAAGCTGTGTGGGTGTGTATGCTTTTATTTTTTCTTACGGTAACTTTAATGCGTATTACTATATAGTCTTTAAAGCAATCATCTCATTTTCTTCATTTCAGAAAAGCAGCTCGTGGAATAATGACACACACACACCATATTCCAAAACAAAACAGTAAGTTAGCAGTCATGGTCTCCGGGCAGGGCTCAAGCTGTGTAAATCTTTATATGTGCATTGCATTTCTATCCCATCATTTTACTCAAAAGGAGCTCAGAGTGGTGTAAGTGGTTACCTTCCACTCATTTATTCCCCACACCAAGCCTACAAAGTAGACTAGGCTGAGAGACTAGCCCAAGGTCACCCAGTGAGTCTCATGGCTGAGTGGGAATTTGAACTATGGTTTCCCAGATCCTATTCTGACACCCTGGCTCTTTGGGATATTCTAGGCCTTGCCTGGAATGTTCCAATTGCTTGAGTTGCTAGTCTTTTCATTTCTAGAGAAAGAAGGGAAAGTGTGAAGGCAAGATTTTGTCCAGTTGCTCAAAACAACAACCATAAGCTTGATCTCTGGTTGCGTGGCAAGTCCCCTCCCCCAAGAGAAATGAAGACACTGGACACATTATGTAAGGTTAATGGGCATAAACAAGGCCACAACTTTATTGATTACAGAATTGGAAGGTATTGGCCTTAGGCATTGGCTCCTATTGACTACCCGGCATGGAAACCGGGAAGGGTTGTCCACAAGCCGTGGGAGTCCTGTTGAAGTACGCCAACTAGGATCCCATGGGTGTCACCGCTCGGGGGCATGCCGGGGGCCCTGACCTCCCTAGGCTTCGGACAAGGCAACGCCCCCCGGAGTCCTCTACCGGACTACCCTTTCCATTGGGGAAGGTGATGGCGCTTCCTTCCCCCCATTCATTTGCATAACAATTGACCCCTGCCAATGCCTAACCGCCAATACCGAGAAAGTTGTGACGTTTGCTACGAGGTAGGCGAAAAAACCAAAAGGCTCGAAGTGTGCCAAATTGGAAAAATTCCTACCAGGCCCCTTGCGGCGACCAACCGAAGTCCATAGCAAGGCCATAGCTACCTAAACCTAAAGGGTGGGTGGGATGGGGAAACCGCTCGGCCGGGAAAGGTGAAAGAGGGTGGTCCCCGGGCATGCCTGGCCTTAAATGGGCTAGGCCACACCTCCCCGGCCTGCCGATTGGCGGGTGGGGCAGAAGGCACGCCCGGGGATTCCCTCTTCACGCGGGGGCAAGGTCCCGCCCCCGCATGAGTGGGAGGAGGGTTCTGCCCGCAACCCCCTCTCCTCCCAGTCAGGTCGGAAATGGCTTTCCAATCCCCTCCTGGCTAGTAAGTGTAAAAGCACTGATATAATGCAAATCAACACTTACCGTATTTTTCGCCCTATAAGACGCACCAGACCATAAGACACACCTAGTTTTTGGAGAAGGAGAACAAGAAAAAAAAATATTTTGAATCCCAGAAGCCAGAACAGCAAGAGGGATCGCTGCGCAGTGAAAGCAGCAATCCCTCTTGCTGTTCTGGCTTCTGGGATAGCTGCGCAGCCTGCATTTGCTCCATAAGACACACACACATTTCCCCTTACTTTTTAGGAGGGAAAAAGTGTGTCTTATAGAGCAAAAAAATACGGTATTTTAAAATGTTATAATGCATGTGGGGACCTTGGAGTTGCCTGTCTGCTCTATGATTCGGGGGTCACCAATGTAGTGCCGGTGTATATTATTATTTGTATCTGAATGTTTCGGCTGCCCCTTTCTGAACCATTATTTTTCAACCCTACAGTATCCTTTTGGAAGTAAGGAGACCAGAACTGCGCACAGTCAGTAGTGAACTGACTAGGATAAATGTGCATAAAATAGCATAGAAGAGCATGTAAGGGTTGTGTGCATTAGGTAAAATGTGCTTTTTGGTGGGGTGGGGGAAATCATACTAAAATGCTGACGAGTGTTCATGTCAGCTTTCTAAAATAAATAAAAAATTCACACGTGGTTGTGGAACGCTGGAGAAACTGAAACATTTATTTATTTATTCCCTGCCTTTCCCCGAGAACTGGGATTCAAACCCATTCACACATATTGAAACAAACACAGATAGCCAAAAAAGCTATTACATAAAATAGCCAACAAGTAATTAAACTACAAGGGAAGTAAAATGATGCAAAAACAGATCTATTAAAATGCAGGTAGTAAAAACAGCACAGGGCTATTAAACGCCCTTTCCTTAAAAGCAATCTGTTCCCAAAAGGCTGTCGGAATAAACCGGCCGTCACCTCCTTGGCTGAAGGCAACAAGGAGGGAGACAGCCTCTCTAAGGAAGGAAGTCCCAAAGCCTGGGGGCAGATGACAATAAAGTCTTCTCCTGTATCCCCACCAAACTTGCCTGTTAGGATGGTGCGACTGAGAGAAGGGTCTCTCCCAAAGATCCCACAGCTGGGGCGGGTTCTTATGGGAGAACCTGGTCCTTCTGATAGCCTGGGCCTAAGCCACTGAACATTGAACTTAATGGGACCCCTGAGTCGAAATGTATAAGAGTGTGCCTTAAGTCTAGATCCAATCCTTGGTTTGCCTGGAGTGGGTTTTTGGATATCTATGCACCAAATAAATGTGTAATTCCAGAGCTGGATAAATGAAGGAATGATCCTACAATACCTGGAGACAATGTAAGGGTTTTAATTTTTTTATTTTTAGGAAGAAGAAACCTTCTGTTGAAGGATATGGAATTGCATTTCAGGAACATTGAAAGAAATTCTACTCGTAACGCCAAAGATGAGCTGAGAGGGAACCAGGAAGGGAAGATCAGAGGGGGGCGGGCGGGACCTGTGCTTGAGCTTTGGTTTGAAAGGACGTGGATTTGAAGAAAGCATGGGGGAGAGACATCTGTCAAGGAGAAAGTAGCCTAGCTGCCTACCATGTCAGCAAGAGATGGATTAAGGGAGGCATATATTGTGCAATGGACACAGTTTATTGGACAAATCTCCCACAGGCGAGACTGAAATCAGTTAGTGCACAAACACACTTGTTCTTTAAATAAAAGCTTGGATGCAAAACAAGGTTATATGCCATTTGCTGCATTGGAGGGGGGACACCGTCTTTCTGTTGGGAGGGAATGAGACAAAACTAGGGGCGGGGGAAGGAGATAAAAATAAGAACATTGTGCCAATCACCAAATATCTAGCTGCCTTACACTCTCATCATTCTTCTGTCAAACCCAGCAAACATCTCTTGCAACTGGCACTCTTAACATATTAACACTGGTGCTTTCTAAAAACCTTTCAGCCAAAGACCCTAGGGGTTGAATTTTTGACCTTTCTATTTATTATTCATCTACTGCATTTGTGTCCCATGGACTGCAAGAAGATCAAACCTCTCCATTCTGAAGGAAATCAGCCCTGAATGCTCACTGGAAGGACAGATCCTGAAGCTGAGGCTCCAATACTTTGGACGCCTCATGAGAAGAGGTCTGGAAAAGACCCTGTTGCTGGGAAAGATGGAGGGCACAAGGAGAAGGGGACGACAGAGGACGAGATGGTTGGACAGTGTTCTCGAAGCTACCAGCATGAGTTTGACCAAACGGCGGGAGGCAGTGGAAGACAGAAGTGCCTGGCGTGCTCTGGTCCATGGGGTCATGAAGAGTCGGACGCGACTAAAGGACTAAACAACAACAACTGCATTTGTACCCAACCTTTTCCTCCAAGGGGCTCAAGGTGGTGTACATGTTTGTCCACTTCCTCACAACAACTCTGTGAGGCAAGGGAGGCTGAGAGGCAGTGACTAGTCCAAGGTTGCCCAGTGAGCTTCATGGATGAGTGGGGATTTGAGCTGTGGTCTCTCAGATCCTGGTCCGACATTCTAACCACGACGCCCCCGGGCTTTATGGACTTCACAGGTCACTTTCATAACTCATTTTCCCACCACGTCTCCCTTGTTGGCTACCATCAGATTGCCAAGCAGTTTGACTCCATCCCCTCGCCCAGCCAGGTGTCTGTGCAGTAGCTAGTAGCCACCAGCCACCAAGCGCCATTAGCAAGCACATTCAGCTTGCAAGCTGTCCTAAAGGTCATTTTGCAATCTTTCAAAGAGGAGGAGGTGCTTAAGGAGAACTCACTGGATTCTTGGGCTTAGCAAACTGAATTTTTTTCTGTCGGAGCCAAACTTACTGAGAATTAACACTTGCTGACAGGCTCCGCTAACCCTGTCAATTTGTTTTGCTCAATGATGCATTTTATGTTTTGATCTGGATAAAAATGAAAAAAAGAAAGGAAAGGAAACCACATTAACAACACACACACACACATCTCCCTCCCAGCCAAGAAGTTTTCTTCCTTTTATATTATTGTAAATTTGAATATACTGTACCCCTTCCAGCTTCCCTCACCCCAGCCCACCCTTCACCTCCCAATTATATGGAACCATTTAGGTAGAAACATCTAATGCCTTCCTGAAACAGGGGAGAACCGACGCAGTGAATATCTGAAGTAGCCCATTGATACGGGCATAATTAGATTTTTATCAGTTCCAGCTAGGTGTAACTGTTTCATTACCATTGACCCGGATTACTTTCCAGCGTGTCTCCCTCATTAAAATCTACAGCACCTATGCTAATAGGTTTTGTTTCCATCAAGATATAATGAGGGCTGGCAGATCTGCATATTCTCCAAGCGAACCCAGAAGAGAGACAAATATTCCGTTTTATTACCACCTGACAGAGACATAATGATTTCTGAGAATCTCATTACCATCATATTATGCAATGATTTAGCTGGAAAAGTCTTCGCCTTGCCGCAGCCTGGCAGCAGTAGACTTCATTCAGAAAGCGACTGGGCTAAAACAGAGGCGATCCATGCCTCTGCGTGGCGGCTCTGTTCCCTCTTTCTAATGACGTTCATGTTTCTGCCTTTACATTTGCAGACAGCTCTTTGGGAAGGCCAGAGTGCGTGTCACAGCACAGAGGCATGATTTAGGGAACTGCCTCCCCGCAGCATGATTTAATCTGCGCACACCTAGTCAAGCGCTTGGGAAACGGGGAGTTGTTGTTGTTTAGTTGTTTAGTCGTGTCTGACTCTTCGTGACCCCATGGACCAGAGCACGCCAGGCACTTCTGTCTTCCACTGCCTCCCGCAGTTAAGTCAAACTCATGCTGGTAGCTTCGAGAACACTATCCAACCATCTCATCCTCTGTCGTCCCCTTCTCCTTGTGCCCTCCATCTTTCCCAACATCAGGGTGTTTTCCAGGGAGTCTTCTCTTCTCATGAGGTGGCCATGAAGGAGGTGGCCAAACAGGGAGTAGTCAGGGACAAATTCTGAACCTGCTCTCAGGGACTCCAGTGATGGAACTGAGAATTTCAGGGTCAGAGAAGAGGCCTTAGCCTTGTTTAATGGTCATCAACCGCTTCAGCTAAAGTTTCTTTTCCTGACACGGAAGCAGTGCCATGGTTAGATAGTTTTAGACCCTGGGCCAGAGGAGGCTGGTCCATTAGGAAAAATGGGATACTGGCCAACCAACTTGTACCTGCTCTCAGCCCATCCTTACGTGCTCCACTTTCTTAGAGCACTTTCCCCTCCTGCCAGAGATGCCCTCCATTCTATCTCGAGACAGACGGATGCCAACACCAAGTGCTTTTAAATGCATGGTGTGGGTACCACCTCTTTGTATGATGGAGGTATGAATGCCATGGAGTTATTGTGAGCATTTGATGGGGTCAAAATTGATTGAAAGAGCATGATAAACCCGTAAGAGAACGCCCACCGCCACCTCAGTCCCTGCACTCCCAATCATTTACTGTTTGTTAGTTGGCTGGCATGTAATTTCCTCTGATTATGTCACCAAATTGTAAACACAGTATTTCACCTGGGAGTGCTATTGTTCGTTTTATGGAGCATGCTTCCCAGTTGGAAAATGAACCATATGGTCTGTATGTCAAGAGACAAGGGGAAGGGAGTGAACCTCTCTCCACATGGAGAGTTAACAGATTGGCTCCTAATTAAGATCAGATGGCCTTAACAATGAATCAGGCACTCCGAAAACCTTGTTTGTTTAGCTTTACATCTGAAATGAAGGTATCTTCGGAGACCACACATGGGGAGCTGTGCTGTTGGGAGTAGGGAAGTGTGAATTGGACAATGCCAGTTTCTTGAGAAGATCAGACGGAGTGGTGATATGATAGCACCTTCAAATATCTGAAGGGCTGCCACGTGGAAGATGGAGCAAAGCTTGTTTTCTGCTGCTCCAGACCTGAAACAGTAGATTCAAATGGCAAGGACAGAGATTTTGACTAAATGTTAACAAGAAGCTTCTGACAGTAAGAGCTGTTTCACAGGAGAAAGGACTACTTTGGAAGATGGTGGACTCTCCTTCCATTCAAGGTTTTAAACTCTTGAAGCCCTTGAAACTTTGACTGGTCCAAAATGAAGCGGTCAGAAGACTGGCTGGGATGGCCTTTAGAACTCATAGAATCCGCTTTCTAAAACAGTGGCATTGGCTGCCAGTTCATTTCAGGGCCTAATTCAAGGTGTTTCTCTCACCCCTCTTGATTTTAATCATATTTCAATATTTTGAATACTTGTTTTTAATTTGTTTTTTTTAAAACAACAACAACAACAACAACCCTGATAGTTGTATTGTTCTATTTAACTTGTAAACTGCTATTAGGCTTTATTACAGTCAAGCAATCAAGGAAATCAGCCCTGAGTGCTCACTGGAAGGACAGATCCTGAAGCTGAGGCTCCAATACTTTGGCCGCCTCATGAGAAGAGAAGGCTCCCTGGAAAAGACCCTGATGTTGGGAAAGATGGAGGGCACAAGGAGAAGGGGACGACAGAGGACGAGATGGTTGGATAGTGGATAGTGTTGTCGAAGCTACCAGCATGAGTTTGACCAAACTGCGGGAGGCAGTGGAAGACAGGAGTGCCTGGCGTGTTCTGGTCCATGGGGTCATGAAGAGTCGGACACAACTAAACAACTAAACAACAACACAATCAAGCAATATACAAATCTTGTGAAATAAATTTAAAAAGCAGGTTCCCTTGGGTTATGCCCCACTCCAGGCCAATTCCCCCCACTTGTACCATTCTCAAGTGCTTTTGCCTGGTAGCATAGGACCAACTCCTAGGGGCCTCCTTCAGCCCCCCAATGAAACATCTGAGGGCGCTGAGGACCCCCCCCCCAAAGTTGATGGCCGTTGCTGCCTTTCTTTCTTCTCCCCGTATGGACTTCATTTCCCAACTAGCCCTGTAAAGGAACTTGTAAAAGGGTTGCTGGATGGCAAGGGAGCTGGGATTGGGCAAGAACCTCTGACGTCGTTTCTTATGGCCCTTGTGATTGGAGCCAGAAGGGGTATGTACACAGGAGGACAGGACGGGGACGGAGCAAGCCGAGGAAAACATGGCACCTCGGCTTCAAAACAAGAAGAGGAAACTGAGATCCTCCATCCTGTACAGTGGTACCTCGGGTTAAGTACTTAATTTGTTCTGGAAGTCCGTTCTTAACCTGAAACTGTTCTTAACCTGAAGCACCACTTTAGCTAATGGGGCCTCCTGCTGCCACCGTGCTGCCAGAGCACGATTTCTGTTCTCATCCTGAAGCAAAGTTCTTTACCCGAGGTGCTATTTCTGGGTTAGCGGAGTGTGTAACCTGAAGTGTATGTAACCCGAGGTACCACTGTATTACCATTCTTGTCTGGGCCATCCCAATCTTTTTCTTCAAGCTGGCACTTCTGCCTGGTAGGAGTGTGTCCGTGATGTATCAGAATGCCTCTTGCTTGCCAAGAAGAAGAAGAAGAAGAAGAAGAAGAAGAAGAAGAAGAAGAAGAAGAAGAAGAAGAAGAAGAGAGGGGGTTAATTTATGTGTGGGAAACTACCGTATTTTTCGCTCTATAGGACGCACTTTTCCGCCTCCAAAAATTGAGGGGAAATGTGTGTGCATCCTATGGAGTGAATGCAGGCTCCTTGGCTTCAGCGATAGCAACGCTAAGCCTCCAAAGCGCAGAGGGAGCGCTCCCTCCATGCTCCAAAGGCTTCGTGTTGCTTTTGCTGAAGCCTGGAGAGCGAGAGGCGTCGGTGCGCACCAACCCCTCTCGCTCTCCAGGCTTCAGGGATAGCTGTGTGCAGCCCCTCCGGAAGGGAGAGGCTGCACGTGTCTATGGCTTCTTTAGCCCCCTGCAGCCTCTCCCGGCAGGGAGAGGTTGCGTGGGGCTAAAGAGGAAGCCAAAACAGCCAGCGGGATTCATCCTGCTGGCAGCCTTGGCTTGTGACATAGCTGTGCGCAACCCCTCCGGCAGGGAGAGGTTGCCTGCAGCCTGTACGCTGCTCTTTGGGGCCGGGGGAAAAATAGGATTCCCCCCCTTGATTTCGCCCCCCTAAAAACTAGGTGCGCCCTAAGGAGCAAAAAATACAGTAGTTTTTGTGTGGCTGGAATGCGGCTTACTGAAGAAAGGTTAAGAGAAACAAAGGCTGCTCCATCCATCTGTCGCCTCTGGCCTCATCCACCACTGGCTTGAGGCCCCCGGAAGACTACTTAAGAGGGAATGTGGCCCTCAAGCTTTAATTCTCCACCCCCTGTGCTAATTCCCCCCCCCCCAGTAAAACAACCACCTTTCTCCTCCCTTTCTGCATATATTTAAGATGATGGCATATGGGGTGGGGGGGGGGAGGCAAGGAGAAGCTTACACACTAATAGTTTATCTGAGTAATGAGGCAGTAAATGCTATGGAACTCAAATGCCATCCCATAAACTATGAGGTTGCTATTGCAATGCTCGTCTCTGGGATGCAAATATCATCTGCTAGAGGTTGGGTTTCTTTCTTTTTCTCTCTCCCTTCCTCTTTCATAATTCTTGCATATAAAAGGAACATTATGTTGATTGTATTGACTAGGAAGAAATAAGGTCACTGCACAACGATGCTTTGAAGTGGAACTCGATTACAGATGCTGCAGAGGATTGTGTTTTAAATAAACTCGGGGAAACCTTATGGCGAGAAATATTCAATCCCATTTGTTTCCAAGCAGACTGTCAGTTGTGTAACTTAGTTAAAAGACACAAAGGTTCTCTCTCTGTGTGTCTCTCTCTCAAATTGGAGGTATTGTCAGGCTTCAGCAATGAGCAGGTTCTAAGTAGGGAACTTGTGGTCCACCTCATGTCTTTGGACTCCAAATCCCATCAGTTCCAACTGGCATGGCCAGTGTTCAGGCATGGTGGGAGTTGGAGTCCAACAACAACCACTACAGGCAGTCAAGTCTGGTCATCAAGGGGAACGGACTTGCATTGCACATGGAGCCAAACCAAAAGTCCAAAACAGACAGAGGTTGAGGTCCAAAGCAGCAATTTTTAAATCTGGCTATATTATTATTATTATTATTATTATTATTATTATTATTATTATTAGCCACTTTTAATTCCCAGATATGAAGGTGTCAAGTAGGATACTGTAGCTTATTTCAGAAATGTTTTTGATATTCTTGATATTTTATTTCATATTTCATAACCCACTTCGATGCACTTTGTATGTTATGAGATTTTACTTGTATGCTTTTTGGTTTTATTTTGCTCAGGTCTATGACCACATAATAACAAGACCAGTGCTGGGTTTAGGTATAAGCTAAACAAGCTGTAGCTTAGGGCCCCACTCTCTTGGCCCCCCCATATACTTTTTTAAAATTGTATTTCACTATTAATATACCGTACTTCTTAATTGTATTTCAGTTCAACAATTACTTTGATGAAATACGTATTTTGTTATGTGCTAATGGCTTTAGATACCTATTCGGTCCATAAATTACCATATAGCATATATCCAGCACAAAAAAACAGTGACAATTTGTTGTTGACAAAGGACAGCTGGACTTACAAAGGGTCCCATTACCTTCAGTAGCTTAGGGCATCATCAAACCTAAATCCGGCCCTGAACAAGACTGATTGATTGATTGATTGATTGATCACTTTAAGCATGCCTTAACTGTGGCTGCCCTAGCTCTACTCATGGGGCCATCCAGCTTCACCAGTAAGTCCTGACTTTAAAATGCAGTGGGTCTCATTTCTTATCGCAAAACACATCTGCTCTCCATCCCATTTCCACCACAGCCAAGCTAAAAAGGACACTGCGAAATCTGTGCGCCCAGGAAGTGACTCGTGCACCTTCAGCCATCTGTAATGCATGGACTACTCATGGCGGCGGTAGATGTTGGAACATCTGTTCATTGCTTCTTAACTCTTCGGCAACTGTTTCCTAGACGCAAAATTGGCTAGATTCTCTGCAGTTTCTGCCTCGGCATTAGTGAAGGGCCTAAGAGGATGCTGTGAAACCAGGAAGGAACAGTGGCTGTAGCGGAAATGCGGAAGACCATTGTATTTCAAGGAGTTAGGTGGCATGTCCCTTTCCCTTTAACACACCCAGTTTGAGGTCTGCTGGATTCTTGTTTTTCACACACCTGGCGGGAGTTTCTTGGGTTCTTCTGTGTTGCAAGTGCTGGCTGGATGCTGGCTGCAGGTAGTGGGAGACTCTCAGCCACTCTGTATTAATCATGAGTAATGCCAGGTGCACTTGATGACATCAAGGCAGGCTATAAAAACCATGGTTGGGAGGGGCCCAGAGAACTTCTGCCCAGATCAAAGGACCTGATGCTGGGAGACCGACAGTCGGGGTCTTTCTCCTGCTGCTCTACCTGGGGCTCCAGGCAGCTGAAGGGGAGATTGGGTAGCCCCTGTCGGGTATGTTTTATGTTATGCTTTGCATGCCTGCTGTTTATTTGTTACTAGAACTGTTTTGGTTCCCCTTTCACCTCCTCATTCCTGATATCCTTGGAAAGAACTGCTGTATTTGGTAGCACAGGGGTGTAGGGAGGGAATTTTAGGCTTTGGATGTGATGGTCTTAACGTGATCGCCCCCACTTTCTTTACTAACGTGCATCATTACTTCAAAAGGTGGTAAGAATTTACCCCCCCCCCCACCCGGGAAGAATGGCAGATGAAAGTGATGGACTATATGGAACTGGCGGAAATGACTGGCAGAATCCGAGACCAAGGTGAAGAGTTGGTGGAAGAAGATTGGGAAAAATTTAAAGTTTATTTACAGAAACACTGCAAAATTAAGGAATGTTAGAAGGATGTTGGAATGAAGTAATGTGGTTTTAGCAGAAATGATATAAAGGATTAGGTAAAAATTGATTTTTTAATTGGAGAAAGACGAGAATGTAAAATTACAGTATATTAAGATAAATTATTAGGATAAAAACAAAGCTGGAAAGGATTTGCTGAAATATCTAATGGAACTAGAATACAAAAAAGGGAGGTGTGAGGAGGTCAAGGAAATAAGCAAAGGAAAGAAAGTTATGTAAAAGTTTGAGCTGTTTTTTTTTCCTTTTTCGAATTGTTTGTATTTTTGTATTGTATTTTCTGTATTTTTTATTTTCCTTTTTTTTCTTTTTTCTAACTTTCTCTTTGTAATCTTTAAAATTTGAATAATAATAATTTTTTAAAAAATGTGTTTGCTCCTGTTTCTCATTCTGCTGACTGGGGCCGCCCCTCAAAGGCCGGGCTGGATGGCAGCGCTGGGGCGGATTGCAGTGATTGGGCTTCATGCGCACACCCCTGAACTAGACAAACCTGTAATCAAGGGTGTAGGAAGGCGGGTGCAGTCTGCCCTGGGTGTCATCCCGGAGGGAGTGTCAAAATGGCACATTGCAGGCAGGGGCGGCACTTACCATGGGGCCCTGTGGGCAGCTCACCACGGCACCCTCCTGGGTGGACTGCCACAGCACCACTGTGCGCGGATCGCTGCCCCGTCCCTGTGTGCGGATCGCCCTGTCCCTGCCGCTCCGGACCCCGGAGCAGCTAGCTACGCCCTTTCCTGCAGTCTGGCTTAGTATAAGGCAGGTTGTGATGCTTTTGGGACAAAAACAGAATATTACTCATCACAGCTCTGCGCCTCCCTCCCCGCACACCTTAAGCCATACTTTTGGCTGTTAAATTGAAACCGCAGTCCACCGCCCTTAAGAAACAGGGCGCAAACACTCGTGGAAAATAGCTCTTTTGTTTTCTTTTTTAAAGAGGCAACAGGCTGCAGAATTGCTTCTTCTTTTTTCCCTTTTTTAAAGCCCCCCCCCCCAAGTCAACGTTCGTGAGGAGCTGCCTTCCCCCCACGAAATAAAACAGTCGCTTGTTCTCGCCTTGGCTTGGTGGCAGCAATTAACAATCAAACGCCGTCTTCAAAGCTCTCCCAGCACCTCTGATAATGGTGTGCAAACGAGGCAGCGCATACAAAAGCCCAAGTTCATTTCCAGCTCCATGAGGAGCATGAGGGAAAAGGGTTGCCAGCTGGGCGAAAATGGAGGGGGAAAAGCATAAAAGGGAAAAGGTTTGCTTCCATTGCTTTTTTTTGTTTTAAAAAGGCTATTCCAAAGGAAATAAAAAAGAGGAAACAATGAATTATAATAAACTAAGGAGAAACTTTAAAGCCACACACACACACACACACACACACACACCACCGAACTGTGGAGAACCAACATATATTCCTGTTACAACAACATTCCCTCACTTGCTTTCCCTCCTGTACATGGAAGCTGTGGTCCACCAACATGGTGCTGATTTGCCTTTATATCCCACCCGTTTTCTCCAAGAAGCTCAAAGTGGCGTACATAGTTCTTCCCTTCCTCCTTTAATCCCCCCAAAAACCCTGTGAGGTAAGGTGGGCTGAGCAGCAATGGTCGCTTCATGGCCGAGCAGGGATTCGAACCCAGCTCTCTCAAGTTCCCATCAACATTCCATGTCTGGCCCTTCCCCCTCAACATGGCCTTGTGGCATTTGGATCAATGGCAACCAATTACCCCGCTGCACGTTTTTGTAATTTCCGGCAGCGGATGCCGTTATCTGCTAGGTAAAGTATGCAGGATTTTTATTTTTATATTTTAATTGTGCAGTAACACTCACAAGCCTATAAAACAGCTCTTTTGCCACAGAAAGCTGTAATAAGCGGAATAAAAACACGCAAATATTTTAATTAACTTCATGTCAGAGTGAACTGGAAGATACAGGCGGCGTTAAATTAACTCAGCCACATGGCCCAGCCGATTTGAGAGGGAACCTATTATATAGCTCAGGCTTCTAAGACGACTACTTTGGGAACAAAAAAGTCTTCTTTGCTTAATCCATCAAAACAGTAGAGAAAATGTTGTGCCACAAAGGATGGGGAAGGGCGGGGTGTCATTGGAGAGGAAGAATTTCTGTTTTTTCTACTGAACTGTCCCTCTTCTTGCCTGCCCCAACGAGGAAGATATTCTGCTTAAGGAATCTTCAAACCTGAGGAGAATGCATTCATTGGTTTTATTTTTATCCCAGCTTTCATTCAAGGAATTCATGATGGTTTGCATAACTCCTCTCCCCCACTTTATCCTCACAACAACCCAGAGTGCCCATCTGCTCCAAGGTCACCAAGTGAGCTTTTCTGGATGAATTAGGACTTGAGCCCAGTCTTCTGAATCCTAGTCCAACAAAATAACCACGAGCCAGGAACAGGCAGATGTAGAAACATAGACTTGTCAAGCTGAAAGAACCTCAAAGATAATTTAGTCCACCCAACAAGTTAATAATAATAATAATAATAATAATAATAATAATAATAATAGTCGCCATACCTCTTGTTACGTTTGCTTCAGGTTAAATCTTTTCAGGTTGTGTTCTGCGGTGACCCGGAATTACTGGAAAAGGTTACTTCCGGGTTTCACTGCTCACGCATGACCAGACGCTAAAAATGTTGTCACGCGCATGCGCAGAAGCGGTAAATCGCGACCTGTAGACGCGCAGACGCGGGTTGCGTTCTGCTTATGTTGCGAATGGTACCACTGTAATATAATAATAATAATAATAATAATAATAATAATAATAATAATATATATTATTTATACCCTGACCATCTGGCTGGGTTTCCCCAGCCACTCTAGGTAGCTCCCCACAGAATATTTAAAAACATGATAAAACATCAAACATTAAAAACTTCCCTAAACAGGGCTGCCTTCAAATGTATTCTAAAAGTTAGATAGTTGTTTATTTCCTTGATATCTGGTGGGAGGGCGTTCCACAGGGTGGGCACCACTAACGAGAAGGTCCTCGCTGGTTCACTGTAACTTCACTTCTCACTGTGAGGGAACCACCAGAAGGCCCTCGTAGCTAGACCTCAGTGTCTGGACTGAACAATGGGGGCGGAGACCCTCCTTCAGGTAAACTGGACCGAGTACATCTAAAATGCACTAAACCTTACTTATGAAACTGAAAAGATCCAAATGCAGGGGAAAGGCCAATGTCTTTACAGAGAGAATTGTATAACCAGGGTGCCACCACCCAGAAGGCTGTCTCTTGAGTTAGCACCCATCTCCCTTCACTGGGTGAGGGAACCTGCAGAAGGACCTCTGATCAGATCTTAAGATCCAGCTGCAGTTGGACTACAACTCCCAACAGCCTCAGCCAGCATTGCCAGAGGTCAAGGGTGATGGAACGTATAGTCCAGCAACAGCAGGAGAGCCACAGGTTTCCCCTTACCTGTCTCAGGCAAGATTTGCATGGTTCACTTTCCGGTGGGAGGACCAGGCTGCCGGCCTAACTGTGCCTCCAGAGAAGTAAGTCCCATGGAATTCAGTAGGGCTTACTTCCAAGTAAGTAGCATTAGACTTGCGGCCTCAGTCTCTCTCTTAATAACTTAGAGAGCAAGTATCGTTCCTCCTATTCAGTGCAGCAAGAAGCAAAATGATGAGGGGAGACCACATTGGAGTCTTCCACTCTCTGTTCCTCTTGCTTTCCTGTGAGCAAATTACTATAAAGCGTCTCCATGGAGACAGGCATTATGATAATGAGCACTGTCGAGGGCTTCCCGTTGAGGGAATAATTACCAACCCCTGCGAAGAATATGAAGCTCTAAGGGAGAAGGCATCCCTTTCACAACGGTGAGCTGAAAATAATAGTGGCAAAAGGGGAGGTCTTTATGCAGCAAAGCAAGAAAACAACAGGGTCAGGGATGCTGGGAACATGCCAAGACCCACACCCTCGAAGGGACTGCAGCGTCAACCTCCTGGACCCTCCTAGTACCTCCTCTTTCTCCTTCCTGCCGCTATCTAAAATAAAATAAAAAATAAAAAAACCTTCCAGTAGCACCTTAGGGACCAAGTAAGTTAGTTATTGGTATGAGCTTTTGTGTGCATGCACACTTCTCCAGATACACTGAAACAGAAGTCACCAGACCCTTATTTATAGTGAGAGGGTAGGGAGGGGTATTACTCAGAAGGGTGGTGGGAATGGGTGATTGGCTGATAGGTGTGGTAAACCTGTAGCTGTCTTATTACAAAAGAATTTCAGAAATAGACTGGAAAGAGAAGTTGCTTGCACTCATTTCACACGCTAGCAAGGTTATGCTTAAAATTCTACAAGGCAGGCTTAAGCAGTATGTGGACTGAGAACTACCAGAAGTGCAAGCTGGATTTCGAAGGGGCAGAGGAACCAGAGACCAAATTGCAAACATGCGCTGGATTATGGAGAAAGCTAGAGAGTTCCAGAAGCACATCTACTTCTGCTTCATTGACTATGCAAAAGCCTTTGACTGTGTCAACCACAGCAAACTATGGCAAGTTCTTAAAGAAATGGGAGTGCCTGATCACCTCATCTGTCTCCTGAGAAATCTCTATGTGGGACAAGATGCTACAGTTAGAACTGGATATGGAACAACTGATTGGTTCAAAATTGGGAAAGGAGTATGACAAGGCTGTATATTGTCTCCCTGCTTATTTAACTTATATGCAGAATTCATCATGCGAAAGGCTGGGCTGAATGAATCCCAAGCCGGAATTAAGATTGCCGGAAGAAATATCAACAACCTCAGATATGCAGATGACACAACCTTGATGGCAGTGAGAGATTTTACTTTCTTGGGTTCCATGATCACTGCAGATGGTGACAGCAGTCATGAAATTAAAAGACGCCTGCTTCTTGGGAGAAAAGCAATGACAAACCTAGACAGCATCTTAAAAAGCAGAGACGTCACCTTGCCAACAAAGGCCCATATAGTTAAAGCTATGGTTTTCCCAGTAGTGATGTATGGAAGTGAGAGCTGGACCATAAAGAAGGCTGATCGTTGAAGAATTGATGCTTTTGAATTATGGTGCTGGAGGAGACTCTTGAGAGTCCCATGGACTGCAAGAAGATCAAACCTATCCATTCTGAAGGAAACCAGCCCTGAGCGCTCACTGGAAGGACAGATTCTGAAGCTGAGGCTCCAATACTTTGGCCATCTCATGAGAAGAGAAGACTCCCTGGAAAAGACCCTGATGTTGGGAAAGATGGACGGCAGAAGGAGAAGGGGACGACAGAGGACGAGATGGTTGGACAGTGTTCTCGAAGCTACTAGTATGAGTTTGACCAAACTGTGGGAGGCAGTGAAAGTGAGGAGTGCGTCAGCAGCCATGACAGGCTTCAGCTGAGGCCTTGTGGCAGAAACGTCCTTGTGGCAGTGGCAGCGGTGGTAGAGGTGTAGAGAGAGCCCAGCCAGCGAGAGTAAGGTGAGGGGTTGCAGCGGGAATGGCGGGCTGAAGTGGCCTGAGCGGAGGGTGAGCGGCAAGGTCATGTATGGCACTGGCGAGAATGTTTGGCCCTCCAGATGTTGCTGGACTACAACTTCCATCAGCACAAGCAAGCATGGATAATGGGTCAGGGATGATGGGAGTTGTAGTTCAGCAACACTGAATGTCTTTCCAGGCTAAACCTCCAGCAAACCCATGTATGCCTCCAAATATCTGAAATATCTGAAATGCCTTTTTAATTAAAAAAATTATGTGATTAAAAATGTAAAGCAGGCATTATTGCCAACTCTTTAATAAATGGGGGAAAGTGGTTGATAAGGGGGGGAATATGCACTCTCTATTACTTTAGATTTTCCTTCTGAAAGAGATACTCTGGTTTCACTGATTAAAATTCCTCTTTATTTCATCCCCCTCCCCACCCCCGGTCAATTAAACTTTGCTAACATGAAGTGAACATGGGGAGAGGAGCGAAGCAACAATGCAAAAAATTAATTACCTAGCCGAGGAACAAGATAATGATTAGCCACGAAAATTTTTTAGCTGGTACAAAATAATTTGGAATGAAGGTGCATTCGGATTGGCTCTTACAGCATTTTGCCGCTTCGTGTTAGACTACATTAATTTAGGCTTGGTTCCCCATGCTGGTGAATGATGTTATAATCATATTTCTCAAGGAATGTCTCGACTGTCATCTATCATCAGTCATTTCATCTGGCTGGAACAGAGGGAGAGAAGAGAAACAGGACCCTTCCAAGACTCACATGGTGATGATGATTCGCCTTCTACGCACACGTGTCAAGGCAATGTACAAAATGCAACACAAACACTTGAAAACAACACAGAAAACAACAACAGATAAATTTACAAGCGGTACCAAGTATAAACCTATGGCGGAGATCAATTCATCCAGCTGGGAAGGATTGTTGGCACAGAAATGTCTTCTGTTGTTTCCTGGACAATGCAGATAGTGGCTGCCAATAATAACTCAAAAGGAACATCATTCCACAGCCACACTAAAAGCCCTGCTCCAAATTACTGCGGAGCAGGCTTCTGAGATGTTTGGGACTTGAAGGAGAAGCTCTCACACAGACTGCAGCGACATACCCTCCAACACTTCAAAGGCAAAAACTGGGACTCCGTCTTCCCATTTTCTTCTCTTTGGGAAAGGGATGGCAGGCATTTTGGACCCCATAATCTCACGTGATTTTGTGCCACAATTTCCCATCGGAAAAAAAGCTCCTTTTGGGGGCAGAGCATTGCTGCACGAGATCATGCCTCCCCCCAAAGTGCTTTTTTCCACGGGGGGGAATTGTGGCACCAAATTGCACAAGATCACCAAAATGGCCGCCATCCTCTCATGAGAAAAAAAACACAACGTGGTGTCCCTGTTTTTCCAGGACACTTGCAGGGGATGCAGTGACCTACTGGGTAAATAAGGAATACCCATTTCCCCCCATCTTAAATTTAGTTCTGCAGCAATTTGCAATTCCACCCTTAAAAAAAAATCATCATGAAAATTCATCAGCATTTTATTGTGTATTTCTTCTGATACACACAGTTTTCCTTGATGTCCACAGGGTTGTTGTTGTTTTGGTCAGCAATTTATCCTAATATAATGTGTTTTGGTATGCTATTTGGTATGCTATTTTCACTTTTATACACACTTTTATACACACTTTTACATAACATATACTTTTTTTGGGCAAACCAGTGTTTGGTTGGAGAACTGCACTGTAAAATTCAGAGGAGTGGGCATTTTGAAGGATGGTGTGTTTGGGTTTTCATATCCCCCCCCCCCCGAAGTGATGAATTCCTTATTTGATAGCTCAGCTTCAAATGCAAACTGAATGGGGACCCCCCTCCCCCGGAGGTGGAGGATGTGTTGTTGTTGTTGTTGTTGTTGTTGTTGTTGTTGTTGTTGTTGTTGTTGTTTGGATTTGATATTCTTCTTTATCACTACCCGAAGGAGTCTCAAAGCGGCTAACATTCTCCTTTCCCTTCCTCCCCCACAACAAACACTCTGTGAGGTGAGTGGGGCTGAGAGACTTCAAAGAAGTGTGACTGGCCCAAGGTCACCCAGCAGCTGCATGTGGAGGAGCGGGGAAGCGAACCCGGTTCACCAGATTACGAGTCTATCGCTCTTAACCACTACACCACACTGGCTTCTCGAGTAACGTGGTTTAGTGTTTAGAGACTGGCAACTTTCAAACTTGAACCAGAATGAACTCCTTTTTCAAATGAACTCTCCAAGTCCAGCCTTCTGTATACAGGACATTCAGGGCTGACACTGCTGTCCTGCTGCTCTCAAAACACAATAGGTAATGGCTAGGGAACTCTTCTTGCCAGATGGTTTCTCTAAGCTTTGCCCCTGGTTCTGAAATGACGAATATGTCCTTGTGTTTTTTTTGCTCACCCAGCAGGCAAAGGAGAACGCAGGAGGCAACCGCACACACACACACACACACACACACACACACACACACACAGAGCTATATAGAGAAGACATATTTACAGTTCCACATAATTATATTTTATGATAACCCAATGCTAATGCGTACACCAAATTGAACATAAGGAACTAATTGTATATTTCCTGTTGAATAATGCATGGCAATAACAGTCATTAGCCTTGTACTGTCTGGGAGTTTTAGAATGGCTTCATCATTTAAAGCCCATAAATGCTTAGCGGATAAAAGCAGGGCGTGGAGGTGGGGGGAGGGGGGGAATCAATGCACAAAGATTGTCGTCGTCTTGCTCCCAAATCCAAACAGAGGACAAAAGGACTTGCAGTGCTGAAAGGGAGCAAACTCTCTCATATTTGATAGCGCATGGATGGAGGGTTCTGTTTGTGTGATCAGCAAGCCCAGCAGTGGACTCGCAATCTGGTGAACCGGGTTTGATTCCCCGCTCTTCCACCTGCAGCTGCTGGGTGACCTTGGGCCAGTCACACTTCTCTGAAGTCTCTCAGCCTCACTCACCTCACAGAGTGTTTGTTGTGGGAGAGAAAGGGAAAAGGAGATTGTTAGCCGCTTTGAGACTCCTTAAGGGGAGTGAAAGGCAGGATATCAAGTCCAAACTCCCTCCTCCTCCTCCTCCTCCTCCTCCTCCTCCTCCTTCTGCCGCTGCTGCCGTCCAGTCTGGTGCTGGTCCTCGCTGTGTGCCTGGTAGGTGATGATGGCAAAGCTTAGTATTTGCTTGGGCTGAGATTCCAGGTTGAGTGTATTTGTCCTGATGGAACAGTCTGGCAGTGGCTGGGATCCCCTGAATGCACTTTGCCACCCTGAATGTTCTTGGCATTTTGTGGTTTTGCAGCTGCTGAGGAGGTGTCAACAGCCTCAGGACGAAGAGTGAAACCGATGAAAGTCTCAAGCAGGTAAAGGATCCAGTGGCACTCGCCCAGCTGCAAAAGGTCCTGGGTGCGTCATGATTCCTCCCTCTCCCTCTCTATGGTCATCAGTAGAATCTGGTCAACAACATATCAGGGCAAGAAGGCTATGAGTCACTCGTGTTTTCCCACGCCTGCCAAATGCAGTCCTGGGAGGCTAATTATGACGAGGTACTGCTACTTCGTTGCATGCTGGCAATGCGTGTGGGCTGCTGTTGTGGAACATGGCAAACCTTTTTGCCCTTCTTCTCCTTGTCTTTGTGGGAGGTGGGTTGTCACCCTTGGAATGGATGGGAGAGAAACAAATCTCTCACACACATGAACACACACGTGAACACACATTCTCTTTTCTGTTTCACACATGTACACACCAAGACTCTTTCTGTTTCTCATGCATTTGCTCTCTCTCTCTCTCTCTCTCTCTCTCACACACACACACACACACACACTCACACACTCACTCACTTCCTTCCTTGGTGTTGTTTGCCTACCTCCTGTCAAAGGAAGAAGCCAAGCAAGATGCAGGTCTTGCACTCTAGCTGAAGGAAAAGCCAGAAGCAGGCAGGACAAGAAGAAGCTGCCCTTCCTCCTCCTCCTCCTCTCTCTGCTTCCTCACTTAGGGAGGGCAGGCAAACATCTGCGACAGCAGCTGTGCTTAAATACCACCCCCCAATCCAGCCATGTCACCTCACTCCTGCCTGACCCCGCAGGTAGAGCACAGCCTTTGTGGCTAGTAGCCCTGGATAGCTTTGTCCTCCACAAATTTGTCTAATCCTCTTTTAAAGCCATCTTGAAGGTCCCAAGCCACAGAGAGGTTAGGCTGGCCTCAACTAGAGCCAGGGCTTTTTCGGCTGCGGCTCCAACCTGGTGGAACGCTCTCTCACAAGAGACAAGGGCCCTGCAGGACTTGACATCTTTCCGCAGGGCCTGCAAGACAGAGCTGTTCCACCTGGCCTTTGGTCAGGGCGCAGCCTGACTCCCTCCTCTGGCAATCTTTACAAAACTTTAGTTTATGGTTGCCATCAATTTTGATTTTAATTCATTTTAATCCATTTTTATAATGTTTTATAATGTTGTACTGTTTTAGTGTTGTTAGCCGCCCTGAGCCCGGCTTCGGCTGGGGAGGGCGGGATATAAATAAAATTTATTATTATTATTATTATTATCTAAATCGGATGGGTCCCAACACTGATCCTTGCGGGGTGAGTGGGGTGTCGATTGCATCCTTCCACTGGGAAAACTGCTCATTTATTTTTACTCCCTGCTTCCTGTTATCTAACCTGTTCCCGAGCCTCTCCTCTTATTCCACAATTGCTAAGCTTAGTCTTAGGAGAGGTACTTTGTAAAAAGCTTTTTGGTCAGCTGGATCACCTGTATCATTATGATTTTTGACACTTTAATAGGTAACTTGCCACATTCCTTATAACTGCAGTGGTTCTATCTTGGCAATCAAAGAGTGTATTTAATAATCTACAACAACACCCAAAGTGGTGTCCTTCAGGTTTTTTTGGACTACAGCTCCCATCAGCCTCACTCAGTACGACCAATGGTCAAGGCTTATGGGAGCTGTAGTTCGACAACATTTGGAGGGCACCATTTTGGGAAAGACTGATTTATAACCAGTCTGCATTGCAGGGGGTTGGGCTAGATGACCGTTGCTGTCCCTTCCAACTCTTCAATTCTCTGATTCTTTTATTCTAGGATATACCCCCCAACTTGATGGTTTTATCCATTTTCTTGTGTGCTGGTTTCATCCTCCCTGATCCTCAGACCTCCCAGGTACCAAGGGATTGGTTCTGAATGAGAGGCTCTTCGCCAAGAGAAACTGTAGGCTGAAAAAAGACTCCACTGTCTATGACCTTTTGCAGCCTTCAGTGTGAATTAACAGACTGTTCTTTTCATGAGGACCAGGTTGAAGGAATGCATGAACCAGCCTTTGATCTTAGTACATGTCACATATAATCTTAGTCTTGTATGGGGCTTCAAGGGAACTGAAGATGACCTCCTCTGTCGCCTTGAGCTGAAGCACAATCAACTCCAGACAAGTTCTTCTAGGGTTAACATAATGGAGAAAGAGAATAGAACTCTCTCTCTCTCTCTCTCTCTCTCTCTCTCTCTCTCTCTCTTTCTCTACTCTCTCTCATATAGACATTCAATGAAGCTAAATATTGGAAGGTTCAGGAGAGATTTTAAAAATACTCCTTCACAGAGTGCAGTGGCGTAATGGTTAGAGTGTTTGGCTAGGACCTTGGGAGAGCAGGGTTCGAATCCCCACTCAGCCATGGGCCAGTCACCATCTCCTAGCCTAACCTACCTCACAGGGTTGTTGTGAAGATGGAGGGGGAAGAACCATGTATACCACCCTGAGATCCTTGGGAGGAAATATAAATGTAATAAATGAATAAAATAAATAATAAACAAAATAAGTAAACTAAACTATGGAACTCGCCCTCACAGGTGGCGGTGATGGCCACCAACTTGGATGGATTTAAAAGACAAATTTGTGGAGAATACATCTCTCCGCAGCAGCTAGACACGTAACTGGGAGCGGCCGCCGAGACCATATAACACCAGTCTTGAAAGACCTACACTGGCTCCCAGTACGTTTCCAAACACAATTCAAAGTACTGGGCTGACCTTTAAAGTGCTAAATGGCTTCAGCCCAGTATACCTGAAGGAGCGTCTCCACCCACCCACCACAGTGTTCAGCCCGGACACTGAGATCCAGCGCCAAGGACCTTCTGGCGGTTCCCTCGTTGCGAAAAGCCAAGTTACAGGGAACCAGGCAGAGGACCTTCTTGGTAGTGGCACCCACCCTGTGGAATGCCCTCTCACCAGATGTCAAAGAGAAAAACAACTACCAGATTTTTAGAAGACATCTGAAGGCAGCCCTGTTTAGGGAAGCTTTTAATGTTTAATAGGTTATTTTATTTTAATATTCCATTGGAAGCCACCCAGAGTGGCTGGAGAAACCCAGCCAGATGGGTGGGGAATAAATTAGCCATGATGGCTGTGCTTAGCCTCTACAGTTGGAGGCAGTATTGCTCCTGAATACCAGTTGTGGGAAACCGCAGGAGGGGTGAAGCTTCCTGTGCTCAGGTCCTGCTTCCTACAGGCACCTGGGCGGCCACTGTGTCAGCAGGATGGTTGTCCAGTATGTCCTTTAGCTTGACCCATCAGGCTTGTACAGTCTTATCATAGGAACACAGGGAGCTACCATGTACCCAGGCAGGGGGAGCCAATATGATGCTCTCCAGAAATTGTTGGATTCCAGTTCCCACCAGCCCCTGGTGTTCCTTGGTAATGGTGTAACATGTATAAAGGTAAAGGTAAAGGTAAAGGTAAAGGGACCCCTGACCATTAGGTCCAGTCGTGGCCGACTCTGAGGTTGCGGCGCTCATCTCGCTTTATTGGCTGAGGGAGCCGGCGTACAGCTTCTGGGTCGTGTGGCCAGCATGACTAAGCCGCTTCTGGCGAACCTGAGCAGCGCATGGAAACGCCATTTACCTTCCCGCCAGAGCGGTATCTATTTATCTACTTGCACTTTTGAGGTGCTTTCGAATTGCTAGGTTGGCAGGAGCAGGGACCAAGCAACGGGAGCTCACCCCGTCGCGGGGATTCGAACCGCTGACCTTCTGATCGGCAAGCCCTAGGGTCTGTGGTTTAACCCACAGTGCATGTGTAGTTCCTGTCAAATATGATGGTTCTATGCTCTGTTCCAAATTTAGAGGATTTGGAGACTGAGGCTTGTTAAATATAAGCAGAGAAACACCACCATATATCGTAGAAGCCCATGTCCCCATTGAGACCCTTCGTATGTTTTAGCTGATATGTCTGCCATCAGAATATTTCACATTCTGGAATACCATCTGTCCATCGCTAAATGTTCCCACATTGCTTTTGCTTACAGATATGCCATTTTTTTGTGGTTGTTTGTGTGTGGCTTTTGAAAATATGATTGTATTGATGGCAGTATCATTTTTAATCTGTTAATGCTTAGTTATGAATGTGAGAAAGTATGGATAAGGCAGTTTGGCGCTCAGGTGCAATTTCCAAGACAGGGTTATCTCCCCCTTCCCAAAATACACATGAAATAAGGTACCACAAAATAAGTTTTGTGGGATCTCAAAAGGGGAAAACAGCTCTTTAGGACTCCAGGGATGAAAAATATTTTCCAGCCTGAGAGCCCCATTTCTTCAAGGACAACCTTCCAGAGGTCACATCTCAGTGATGGGAGTGGACAGAGGCAAAAGTGGACATGGAAGAACAGGTGTGACTCTTACCTTTGGAAGGGGGTGTGTGTCCTGGGAAGGAGTGAGGGCTGGGAAGAGTCCCCAGGGCCAGAGAAAGAGACTTTGAGGGCCAGATTCCGCCCTCAGCCCTCAACTCTTGCTGTAGGCCAACAAAATCTAAAAAGTCACAGGTACCTCTTGTGGTAGTCTCTCTCTCTCTCTCTCTCTCTCTCTCTCTCTCTCTCTCTCTCTCACACACACACACACACACACACACACACTTGTAAGACATATGAGGATCTGGGAGTACCTGAAGGAGATTATTATGAAACGAGAGGGGGGGGAAGGGCTTAAATTTTCAATAACAGAAACAACGATGTGAAAGAATGGATTCAGCAGAGCACGACTCAATGTGCCTGAGAAAAATAGGGCTGGCGCGATGTAGCCTCATTGCGACGCTCTCTAATCCCCTCTTAATCCCCTGCAAAGCAACAAGAGGAACCGGCGCTCTCCGGCTGCCACCCTCCCCACCCCTCTTACGGTTTGGTGACTTCGACCACAATAAATGCATATTCAGGTCTCGAGAAAGTATTCTTGGAAAGGGACTCTGTTGGAATGGGAATCCTCGTCAAAAGCCACGGAGAGTGGCTTTGGGAGCATCGTTCAGCCGGGGCACCATTTCTGAAAGGTCACTGCTAATAGGGCTGAGGTTCAGGGGTGGAGCTCCTGCTTGGCAGGCAGATTAAAATCTCTGGCATCCCCAGGGAAAGACCACCGGCTGATACCCTGAAGAGCCACTTCTACCAATCAGTGTGGAGAACATTGAGCTACATGAACCAATGGTCTGACTCAGCAGAAGATAGCTCTCTGTGTTTATTGTTTTTGTATATTGCATTTATACCCCACCTTCTCCCCCAAAGAGCTGAAGGTAGTGTACATGGTTCTACCCCTCCTCATTTAATCCCCACGATGACCCTGTGAGGTAGGTTGGGCTGAGAGCCTCTGACTAGCCCATGTTCTCAGGATTCTTTGAGGGGTATGTGTGTATCACACGCATGCACGGGCACGCACACACAGTGTTTTACAATTTAAAATACTCAGTTTACATCCTTAAGATATCAATGACTTCATTTCTTCTCTTTCCATGGTTCATTTTACACACCATAAATCCCTGCATATTTTACAAAAACTATACCATTCAGTATTCCATTATTGCATCCTTCGAAACTTATTTACACTGTTGGATTTATCTTAATGCTGCCAGCGTTTTCAGCTATACACGATTATTTCCCGTATATTCAATAAATGTTTTCCAATCTTCTTTAAACGTATGTTCTTCTTGTTCTCTCATTCTATATGTTAAGTCTGCAAGCTGCGCATATTCTGTCAACTTAAGTTGCCATTCTTCTTTGGTCATTTTCCATTTTCTGGCTAACAAAACACGGGCTGCAGTAGTAGCATACATAAATATCATTTTTGGACACCTGGGAATTTCAGTCTGAATTATCCTCAACAGAAAGGACTCTGGGGTTTTTTTGGAAAGTACTTTTAAACATTTTTTTTCAATTCATTATGCATCGTTTCCCCATACTCTTTTACCCTTTTACAGGTCCACCACATATGAAAGAATGTTCCCTCTGGGTATGTGTGTCTTTTAAATGCACATGTATGCAGTAAGTGTTGACTGCATCATCATTCTTTTTGTGCCATATTTTACAATACAAATGCACACTTTTAAAACTAAGTGAGCCTGCTCTGCCTCTTTTGCTTGGGCCACTCTCAATCTCCCTCTCTCTCTCTCTCTCTCTCTCTCTCTCTCTCTCTCTCTCTCGTTCCACTAAATGAATACACTAAAAAAGGCAACAATTAAAATGTCTTCAAACATCTTAATTCTCCCTATTTTGCACTAAACTTTAATCTGTGCTCTTCTGTGATCAGGAGATTCTGCAAGTCTTGTAAGTCTCACTGGGCAGATGGGATAAAGAGCCTCTGGCGGCGCTGACACGCCCTCAGGCAGATGGTGACAGGTCAGTTTCCCTGCCAAGCGGCCTTCTGACCAATAACGCAATTGCATCTAAATTCACATCCGTCCTTAGCAATATTTATACATGGCTTCATCGACAAAAACCTCAAGTGCTTGACATAAAATAATATAAAACTCATATAAGAAATAGGCAAATATGAATTAGCACATGCAAATCTGTGCTTTCTTGTGCCGTCTTTTTGGGCAATGCCTAAATGGTCCCTCTAAGGTCCTGTGGCCCAGGCAACAAGACTGACTGCACTTTCGGTTGCTGGCAGGAATAATGAAGAAGGGTGGGACACCACACCATTGCCCTCACAATGATTCATGGTGGCGTCATGTGATGTGGCACAGCCATGAAGCCAATTCCAAGTGAGGCCCATTCTTCCTGCCCTTGCTCTGATGCCTTCTGGGAAATAAGGAAGGTGTCCATCAGCAATAGGGAGAGTGGTTGAGTGCCAAGTACCTGCTGGCTTTGCTTCATTTATATGTAAGGTAAAAGGTAAAGGACACCTGGACAGTTAAGTCCAGTCAAAGGCAATTATGGGATTGTGGTGCTCATCTTGCTTTCAGGCCGAGGGAGCTGGCGTTTGTCCACAGACAGCTTTCCGGGTCATGTGGCCAGCAGGACTAAACCGCTTCTGGCGCAACGGGACACCATGACAGAAACCAGAGCGCATGGAAACGCTGTTTACTTTCCCACCACAGTGGTACCTATTTATCTACTCGCACTGGCACGCTTTCAAACTGCTAGGTTGGCAGGAGCTGGGACAGAGTGATGGGAGCTCACCCCATTGCGGGGATTCGAACCACCAACCTTCTGATCAGGAAGCCCAAGAGGCTCAGTGGTTTAGACCACAGTGCCACCTATGCCCCTTACATGTATCCCCCTCACAGAGCTTCATATCCCAGAGTTCCCGGAAACAGGGCTTAATACGGTGAGAATCGTAGCTCCAACCCTACAGCTCCCAGAATCCTTTGCAGCATGCCACAGTTCAAGTGAGATCATAGCACTTGAAATGGATGTTGCGGCCGGGTGGGGCCTTAATCAGACAAATGTTTCCAACATAACTTTTGATCGCCTACTCGAGGAGGTACCCCCGTAATAGCAAGCAATTTTCATCTCCATTTCCACCTGGTATAGAAACTTAACAGACAGGAGAACATCCCCTTTCATTAGCTGTTATATAAAATGACACTCAGGTGTGCTGACAGACATGGGGAATGTCTCTCAGAGGAATTGACTATTGTGATTTCTGCCAAGGGATTACCCACCTTCTTCTCACTGCATCTGCCTCAGCTGTTAATGTGCCATTTTGAGGGTGGGTTTTATTTTACTTTGAAAGAAAAGAAAAGAAAATCAGTGCTTTTATTTTCCTCGTGTTGCTTGTTTCTACACACCAGTAGCTCCCTGGTATATTATTCCTGTAAAAGAAATTTTGTTCTCCCCCCCACCCCCCCACCCCCGAATCAAATAACCGTGTAGGAGGTAGAATTACCTGTTGCATTTCCTATGAGACAAGCTTGCTCTCCCGTAAAACTCAACGGGGAAAATATGCAAACGCTTCCCTTGCTTTTCCGGAGTAGCAATGTGGTTGCACCTCCCTTTAGAGTTGTCTTCTTTTAGGTAATGTATTGCACACCGCTGTATATTTTCAAGCATGCCAAGTTCTGGTTGCTCTGAGTTAGGAAGGGCCTATAATCACAGGCTACCTTTCTTGTAGCATTAAGAACGTGGTGGTGCCTCCGTTTGCTTGTTTTCCTCTTTCCTCCCCATCCCTTTTTCCTTTCGTGCCGAGCCTTTTAAAAACTGAAAACCAAAGAGTAGGATGTGGTGTTTGTTTGCTTGCTTGTTATTTTCCAAGCTGCCCCGGGAGCTTTCTGGCCAAAAAGAAGGGTATAAATCAGGGGTCAGCAACCTTTTTCAGCCGTGGGTCGCTCCACTGTCCCTCACACCGTGTGGGCCAGATTATTTTTTTTTTGGGGGGGGGGGATGAACGAATTCCTATGCCGCAGAAATAACCCAGAGATGCATTTTAAATAAAAGGACACATTCTACTCATGAAAAAACACGCTGATTCCCAGACTGTCTGCAGGTCGGATTGAGAAGGCGATTGGACCGCATCTGGCCCCCGAGTCTTAGGTTGCCTACCCATGGTATAAATACTTTGAGAAAATAAATACATTTAGAGTACAAAGCAGTGGCATGCTACAATTCTTAGTCTTTAGGGCTAAGCCAGACAAGCAATTGAAGTCCCACATCTTTAGTTTAAATTATCTCTCTGTGTGAGGGCAGGGGGAGTGGTGCTAAATTATTATAAATTATTGCTACTAGAGAGTGGTGTCCAACCTTTCTGCTCAAGGCATTTGCCCCATCTAAAGCAACTTCTCCTCCCAAACAATTGCTTATAAGCCTTATTGCTGAAAATATATAGATCCTTTCTCCAGCTTGATTCCTTCAGTGTTGTCCCCTACCCTCAACCCATGGCTATTTTTAACCTTTTTAAAAAAAAAATAATAAAATGTCCAGATCTCCCCTTATGTATCTCAATTATCCTGGAATACTGTTTGGAGGCCCCTATGCAACCTGAGTCAGATATAATATTCCAAGTGAGTGTTTCAGGGACACAGGTGGTGCTGTGGGTTAAACCACAGAGCCTAGGAAGGTCGTGGTTCGAATCCCCGCGACGGGGTGAGCTCCCATTGCTCGGTCCCAGCTCCTGCCAGCCTAGCAGTTCGAAAGCACGTCAAAGTGCAAGTAGATAAATAGGTACAGCTCTGGCGGGAAGGTAAACGCCGTTTCCATGCGCTGCTCTGGTTCGCCAGAAGCGGCTTAGTCATGCTGGCCACATGACCCGGAAGCTGTATGCCGGCGCCCTCGGCCAATAAAGCGAGATGAGCGCCACAACCCCAGAGTCGGCCACGACTGGACCTAATGGTCGGGGGTCCCTTTACCTTTACCTATGCACCCTGAGTCAGATATAATATTCCAAGTGATTGTTTCAGGGGGTGCAGGTATGTAAAGCAGCTTAGGTTGGCTAGCACCTGTGACCATTAGCATGACACCCACTCCCAATTTCCAGACAGTGTAAGTCATTGATGGGACAAAGCATAACTGTGTTTTAGGATGCACACATGCCATATAAGGATGTGTACACGCTGGAAAAATGGACAGCTGGTCTGAGCCTCAGAGCTGACTCAGCCTTTGACTCTCAAGACAAGCACACCCGCAGGGCAAGTTGTGAAATCATGGTTTTGCGCAGCAGGTGAGGAACCCACTGTGACTGAAGTGAAGAGTACAGCACCTGTCTTAACGCTATGGCAGGAGTGGGGAACATTTAGTCCTTCAGATGTTGCTGAACTACAAACTCCTATCAGGCAAAGCACACAGTGCTAATGACCAGGGATGGCAGGAATTGTAGTTCTGCAACATCTGCAGAGCCAAAGGTTCCTCGCCCCAATCTATGGGCTTTCTTTGCACACACCTGGTGCCTCCCCCTCAGAGCAAGCTGAAATGTGGATCAGATTGTCCAGGCTACGAGCTAAATTATATCAGGCTTTCAAAGTCGCCTTGTTGGCAGGAATGCCATATTCTAATCAAACTCTCTAAAAGCAACCAAGGTGAATTTTTCTGCCATCCCTCTTTCTGGGAGATATAGCTACCAGTGCCTTTATTGCTATATGCAAGCTCTAAGTTCAGAGGCTGTATTACCAGTTTCTGGGGGGTCACAAGTTGAAAATTTTGCTTATGTCTTCCTCATGGGCTTCCCAGGGGGCATCTGGCTGGCCGTCGTGGGAAAGAGGATGCTGAACTAGCCAGGCCTTTGGTCTGATCCAGCATGACTCTTCTTATGTTGATGTTCTTCTTGCGTGCAAAGGGCTCTGCAACTCTATCCCCTTCTCTCGCTCCCGAAAACTTTCCTAGGAGGTTAGGGTAGGACCCAACCCACATATGGGTTTGTGGCGTAACAGTGACTTGAAAACACAACAGTACGAAGCCCATTCTACATGGAACTTGGAAAGTTTTGCCACCTCCTAGTGAATACTGGCTTGTGTTGACACAGAGATTGGTTTTGCCACTGTTGGCACCACTGTTGTGGAATGCACTTCCTGCTGAAATGCCAGAGGCTTCATCTGTATTGGCATTCTGCCGGCTTCTGAAGATGTGCTGTTTTTGCACATCGGTTCCCTTGGTCTCTTAACCTGATGTCAGGGACTGTACTGAGGAAGAGTGTTGGGAGCCACCCCTCCCCCTGATTCTGAATCTTCCCAGGAGCAGGAGGACAGTATATATTTGGAACAGTGGTTTGCAGAGGGGCATAGTTCAGAAGGCAGAAGCTGGGAAATACTGGATGGGGAACAGCTAGGAGACGAAACACTGGAAGAGAGAGAGAGTGTTAACAGATTCACAGTCTCTGGACAGCATTCAAACCCCCCCCCCTTCCCCAAAGACACAGAGAGCTCTGAAAGTGTGAGAACAGACAGCGCAGAGGGTACAAACTCAGATTACAAGACACAGGAGTGACGTAGATTAATAGGGATGGAGAGGGGGTTAGTGAGCCTTAATTGGGAGCACTGCTATTTCTAGGGAGACATGTTCTTTCTCTCTCTCACTGTGAATCTAACTGGTAAGATGTTCCTTTCATTTGATCTTCTTATTTACTGCCATGGGGGAGGAAGCCATTTTCCCGAAGTGTGACACCTGAGCCCCCTGTTTTAATGACTCTGCTGGTTTAATGGGATTGCTTTATTGCATATTGAACTTTGGAATGCTTATATTTTTATATTTTAAACAGTGTTGTAAGAATTTCCTTCTACACCACTTGTTCTTCCCCAAGTGTTTTGTATGTATAATCATAGAACCATGGAAATGCAGAGTTGGAAGGGACCCCAAGGGCCATCTAGACCAACCCCCAGCAATGCAGGAATCACAGCTAAATAAATCCCTATCAGATGGCCATCCGACCTCTGTTCAAAAGCCCCACCAGCTTCCGAGTTACTCTGCTGCACTGCCAAACAACTCTCACCACCAGAAAGTTCTTCCTAATGTCGAGGTGAACTTGATTATATGTACTGAAATAGGAGCAGAGCCACCATACGAAAATCATGACAACAAGAATAGCGTTTCAGCCACGGAAATTTAAAGGCAATGCCACATTATTGTATTTTAAATGTGCGTACAACTAGTTCTTATGCTTGGAAATTCCTTCAAATCCTATTTTACAATAATAATTAATCGTAATAATTAATAATAATTTCTAATTGTGATTAACAACAACGTTCAGCCCTTCTACGTCTGATCACCCCCCACGTGGTTCCAAGCAAGATCTTCTAAGTTTGCCTTCACTTTAGGATGCACCTTGATGGTGCTCTAAATTACAAGCTGTGCCGGCAATACAGTTTCTGGCTGAAGTTTGCTTCCAAGAATATGCTGGGAGGGAAAATGTGTGGTAGAGGAAAAGTGAGCCCATGATACAGTGGACAGCCCGGTCTCTGTAGTTCTTGTTTTCGCCTCTCCTTCATCTTAGCCAGACATGTTCTGACCTGTGGTTTTTCTTTTCTTCCAGAGATGATTAAGCTGCAGAACTCGCTGTTCCCCGCACACCTACTCACACAGCTGCTGCTGCTGCTGCCTGCGCCTGTTCCCTTCGCTTTATTTCCTCTTCCTGCGCTACCTATAGCCGTGCACGGCAGCCGACGGTATTGCCTGAGGTTTCTTTTTAATCATAAAGGCAGGGCTGCTCCGTGGAGGTTAATTTCCTTGTTTCTCTTTATAAATCTTCTCCTAAAATGTCAGGCTCTTTCAGCGCCAAGGAACAGATGGAAAGCACAGGGCGTACGTTGCGGTGAAACAGCTCGAGGGCGCTGGCCGGCTTTCCTGTTGAACTCTGCACAGTGCCCTGATTTGCAAACTAGGCCAGTGGAAGCGAGGAGGTGATGGCTTTGATTCGAGGGACAGGCTTTGTCAGAGATGGATGAGGCTGGGGAAGGGATGGAGCGCATTGGTAAAGCATCAGTGCTGAACACAGAAGGTCTCAGGTTCAATCTCTGGCATTTCCAGGTAGGAATGAGGGAAATTCCCTGCGTTTGAAGCCCTGGAGAGCCCCTGACAGTCAGTGCAGGCAGTACAGAAGTAAACAACAACAACAATAATTTACTATTATTTATACCCCGCCCATCTGGCTGGGTTTCCCCAGCCACTCTGGGCAGCTCCCAACAGAATATTAAAAACACGATAAAACATCAAACATTGAAAAATTCCCTAAACAGAGCTGCCTTCAGATGTCTTCTAAAAGTCAGATTGTTTATTTCCTTGGCATCTGATGGGAGGGTGCTCCACATGGAGGGTGCCACTACCAAGAAGGCCCCCTGCCTGGTTCCCTGTAACTTCACTTCTTGCAATGAGGGAACCGCCAGAAGGCCCTCGGAGCTGGACCTCAGTGTCCGGGCTGAATGATGGGGGTGGAGATGCTCCTTCAGGTACAGTGGTGCCTCGCAAGACGAAATTAATCCATTCTGCGAGTATCTTCGTCTAGCGGTTTTTTCGTCTTGCGAAGCAAGACCATTGATGGCTTAGCGGATTAGTGCTATTAGCGCTATTAGCGGCTTTTAGCAGCTTTTAGCGGCTTTTAGCAGCTTATTGGCTTAGCGGATAAGCAGATAAGCGGCTTAGCGGCTTAGAAAAAGGGGGGGTGGAGGAAAAAAACCCGCAGGAACTCGCAAGACATTTTCGTCTTGTGAAGCAAGCCCATAGGAAATTCATTTTGCAAAGCGCCTCCAAAACGGAAAACCCTTTCGTCTAGCGGGTTTTCCGTCTTGCGAGGCGTTCGTCTTGCGGGGCACCACTGTATACTGGACCGAGGCCATTTAGGGCTTTAAAGGTCAGCACCAACACTTTGAATTGTGCTCGGAAACATACTGGGAGCCAATGTAGGTCTTTCAGGACCGGTGTTATGTGGTCTCGGTGGCCACATGGTCCGATAAGCCTGAACCTCTATAGGGCAACTCCCGTTGTTGTTGTTGTTGTTGTTAAGCAAGATGGACAGATTCAATTAGGGATGATGGAGCAATTCAATTCAGATCACATTTACAGGTCAATCTTTCTCATGTGCACTTTCTGAAACGATACAAGAACCAAAACGCAGCCATCCTTTGAAATTTGCACTTCTCTGAGTTTTGCATTGCTGTTCTCTAGTCAACTAATGCATACAAAACTGCATTTATTGGGGTAAATGGTCCAGAATGATGCATATATTAGTGTGAATAACATAAAATTCCTTACATTAGGGGAAAAATAAATATTAGGGGAAATGCGGTTTTGAAAAAATGTGCATATTAGGCAGTTGCTTACAAGGGTATGTATATTAGGAGAAATTCACAACAAAAGGCTAGTGGGGTTTCATGACAGCTTTTACTTTTTAAAAGTTGCAAACTGATGCAGAAATGCACTTGAGGCCTTGGAGTGGGGGGAAATGGAAAAACAGAGAGAAACTGAAAATGACAGATTCACCTACCCCTATATTCCTATGTCCTTATGTCAGTCCAAATGAAGAGCTGAGTTTTGATCCAGACGAGTTCCATAGGCACCTACAAGCAGTGTTTCATATCTGGATGGGGGAAGTGGACACCTGCTTGGCATACAGAAGGTCCCAGGTTCAACCCCTGCCCACCTCTGCTTCAAAGGATCCGGCAAAAGGCTCATCAATTGAAATTAAGTAATCTATATATATAGATATAACTTTATTACTTTCACAGACCAGCCTAAGATAGCAAGTATCTGACTTTTGGGAGGCATCTGAAGGCAGCCCTGTTTAGCCTAAAGGACGGGTCGCTGGAATAGATTATGGTGGTAAGTAGAGGTTCCACTGTATCATCATCATCATCATCATCATCATCATCATCATCATCATCTCCTGATCTCCAGCAGTAGAGCCCAGAACCTGTTTCATCTCCTTATCTAGCGACCTTGCACCCTCTGATTCTGAGTCTTGATCACTGCTGGACTCTGGGGTCATGGCACCTCATGGGAAATTATCCTTCAGCACTTAAGTCCCTAAAAGTTTGTTTCACAGAGAATACATCATATATCCCTAGATGGTGTTAAGGAAATATTCTGTGGCACTGAACCACAGGACAGAGTTGATGAAAGTGGGCTTTTTATAAATGAATGAATAAATAAATAAAAATAAAGCAAGAAAGTCTAGTGATAGCCAGTACAGCAAATAAGGCACAATGAGCACTAAGTGTTTTATAATATGAAAAAAAGTCAACAGGATTAAAGGATCACGAGAGAGCTCTTTTTTAAAAACAACAAATGCCCAAGTGCTCAAGAGTTTAGGCTTGACAGCAGATATCCTGATGTGAACTCATTAAGCAGGAGTATGGAGGATTTCGTAGGTACAGATAAACATGCAAATTACTGACTCGTGTGTGGAGATTGCAAGCAAATAAATAAACTATCCCAGCTGGCTACCTGGGCCAGGCTGAAAGGATGCAGAGATACTGAACATTATTTCCTTTTAAAGTGTGTACCAATTTGTACCAATGTTTTCCAGGTTGCAATTTTCGTAACAGGATTGCTCTGAGAAGCAACTGGGAGAATAGCAACTCCCCCTCACACCTTTAATCCCCTCCATCTAAGACTGAACATGGCTCAGCTGTCCCAACAGCTGTGACGTGATCATAAGGGACCAGGAAGGCCATCTAGCCCGACCCCTTTCCATGCAGGGATTTTTGCCCAGCTTGGGGCTCAAACCCACAACCCTGAGATTAAGTGGCTCATGGCCTACCGGCTGAGATATCCCAGCTGTATGTGATGTCATTGTTTCAGGGAAAATGTGGCCCACTGACCTGTATATATGAGAAATGGCATTGGCTGCGATGTGTCCTGCTTGTGGGCTTAGCAGAGGCATCTGACTGAGAATGGGGTGCTGGACTAGATATGATTTGGGTCAGATAAAGCTCTTCTTACAGGGGTGCAGAACTGCAGGCCCAAGAGCAGAATCTGGCCCAGCAAACCTCTCTGTCTGACCCTCAAAACCCTCCCCAGTTCACCCCTTCCCTCTCGAAACCCAACCCCTCACTGGCTTTTCTTTGCACCCCAAACATTTTTGCTTATCTGAGCTATGTCCTTGAATTCTGATAATGCCATTTGGCACTGTATAGACACACGAGCAAGAGCACCAGTTTGGATCCACCCAATCTCAACTTCCCAGCTGCTTTTCCTCTCCTGTATGCAGCAGTGACGCTGCTACTGATCGGCTATTGTTTGGGATCCCTCCACCAGGTTTTTAAATTTCCCTCTATTTTCTGATTCAAACCGTGCTGGTTTCTTATTTTGTATGGATTAGTTTTGAATTGTCCCGTCCAATTTTAAACTGTATGTCTGTATTGCTGCAACCCACCCTGGGACCTTAATGGTACTAAATAAAATAGCAATACGATGACATAAGCACGGAGGCGTGAGGCTTGTGCATCTTTCAATAAGCCAAGATACCTTTGTACAGCTGAACTGGACCTTTGTCTCAGGCTAGAAAGCTTGTTTGCTCTTGTCACTAAGATTGCCGATCCTCCAGGTCTGCCTGCACTCTACAGATGGCAGGTAGAGGGCTCGAATCCCAGGTGGGTGATAATAATGTCCTAATAATAATGATAATGATGATGATGATGATGTTGATGGTAATAAATTAAGAAAATTCTGCATGTGGCTTGCAAGGTTCAGCACAGCAAGAGACAGTTGCAAAATACAGTCATACCTCGTGTTGAACGTGCTTCAGGTTGAGCACGTTTGAGGTGCGCTCCGTGGCAACCCAGAAGTAACAGAGCATGTTACTTCCAGGTTTTGCCACTCGTGCATGCGCAGATGCTGAAAATGACGTCACGCACATGCACGGAAGCGGCAATACGCGACCTGCCCACGCGTTGTTGCGGCTTACGTTGCGTTCAGGATGTGAATGGGGCTCCGGAATGGATCCCGTTTGCATCCCGAGGTACCACTGTATAGCACAGATATTTGGAGGGTGGGCTGTCTGCCCTCCTCAGTCCCCCTCTCCCAATTAACCTCCATCTCCAGGGCCTACTCTATGATATCACCAGGGGGCGCTCCTGGGTCTCAGGTTTGGGCCCTGAAATCTCAGGGTCTGGGATGCTCCTGACCTGGCAACTACTCATCACTTTAGAACCATCTTGCAGCCCTGCAGTTCATCGTTGTTCTTCTTGTTTTGCTTTTTGGAGCAACAATGCAGCCATGGAGCTACAATGAACTTATTGTGGTAGGATCTTTTTTTAGAAGCTAAGAGGGAGCGTTCCTTTCCTGTTTTCGCACGGCTTTTTATTTTGGCGCTTCCTCCCTCCTCTTCTCAGTCCTTACTTAGACATTTTACCCAAACCAGGCACTCTGGGTAGAGAAGAGCCTTGGCAGCTATCCTACCGGCACTTCCTCCCCCTGCAATGTGAAGTGTCTATCTGTCTTCCCTCGCCTACAGTGTCAGAGAGCCACGACCCTCAAAATCCATCTGCCAGCAAAGACTGTTTCTCTTTCTAAAGTCTGCCCGACTGAAGGACTTTTGAAGTACTACCTCTTAGCACCAGGGAACTGACACTCTACTGCTATACACTGTCAAAGAGTGCTCACATTATTCATGCTACAGCATGGCGTTCGGATTTATATATATTCCAATCTCCCCATTCATTCTTTTACCAAGCCAGATATAAAACTGTCTCCGTTTTCTGGTTTCTGACCTACTCTGTAGAGGACATTCCTCTATTTGCATTGCTGTTAAGATGACAGTCCCCTGAAACCATCTTCTGCTTGAAGAACTGTCTGGTCCAAATCTGATTTATAGACAAAGGACTTTAAAACATGAGAGCATGAGGGGCTTTGGAGAGCTCCTCTGGGTGACCTCTACATCAACATACCCTCCAACATTCCTCAGATCAAAATAGGGACATTTCTCACTCCCCCACAACTGACCCTCCTTGACCCCCATTTTTTTGTCCCTGGGCATTTCCTGTCAGAAGAAGAGCAAGTGCTGCCACCACCGCAATAATGGGACACAGCACACACACCCTCCACTGTCCTGAGAAAACCCTAATTCCCAATTTTATTTTATTTTCTTTGGTGGATTTACAAAAAGCAAAACACACACCAATAAATAAATTTTAGAAAGGAGCAAGAATAGATGCAGATGCACAAAGCAATTCTTTTTTTTTTTTTTTACAGTCAAGACTCCTTGTGCTCCCCCTTTCCTCCCACCCAAAATGGCCCTGCCCTCTGCCTACCCTCAGAGCTGGCATGTCATGTGGGGCTGGGCCCTGGCAGTGGCAGCCTCCCCTCCTCCTCACCCGCTCTTCAGCAGCCCCTACGAGCTGCCCAAGGGAGGAGGCCAGCAGCGGCAGCCATGCTCCCTTGCAACCACCACTGCCACTGCTCAGGACAAGTGCTGGCTCATCCTCTTCCCCGAGCTCAGTGGTGGCCCTTGTGGAGAAAACAGGGACATTCCGGAATCAAATCAGAAGCCAGGATGGCTTGTGTGATTTTGGGACTGTCCCTGGAAAAGGGACACTTAGAGGGTATGCACCAAGCCCTCATCCAGATTTGCTGGTGTAAGCCAGTGGTGTAGCATGGGTTGCTGGTGCACGGGGCAGGGTAAGTGTTTTGCCTTCCAGGTAGACCAGGCAACTGGGGTGGGGGCACGGGTGGGGAGCCTGTGTAGATGGTGAACAGAACCTGCCTCCAACAAGCTCCTCGCCCGCTGCCCTGATCCACCTGCCCGCTAGATCAACCCATCTGCCTCTGTGCCTCAGCTGCCAGGGCTCCATGACTGCCATGGGGGCACCTGATTGCGTCCCCTCAAAAATGTGCACCCGGGGCCACGGTCCCTCTGCCCCCCCCAGCTACACTTTCTTGCAAGTCACTGCTGTATATTCCTTTATGAAGTCTGCACATGCCCAGTGGGAGACCTGAGGCAGGGAGCAAGCCACCATTGTGAGCAATTAGCTGATTACCTCAGAACAGCTCAGTTGATGCCCCTCGTCTCTTTTCTGCAAAGGCCCTGAAACCTTAAGAACCCTTAGAAGAGAGGTTTCCCTAAAGTTTTTAAATGAGTGTGTTCCTTCTAAAGCATGATTGCCACCTTTCATTAATTTTGCCTGCTTTTTGGGGGGTTGGTGGGAAAGTTCCCTGCTTTACAAGCCTTAACTTCTTGCCATACTATAGCATTTCCCTACTGAAAGAGGACGGATCAGAGGTCACCTCTATTGCCCAATCTCTACTCATTTATTTAATGGCATTGCGGACTGTTCTTTATGACATATAATCCATTGGATGTCTAGGATAGCAGGCTACAAAATAGATAGACTCTATCTATGGGGATGTTCTGTGTGGTGGCAGATTGTAATCTAGTTGAAAAAGCAGAACCATCTAATCTGATCTTTATTAATGTTCTGGCCTGGATACATCCAGTAAATCTTATTTGCCCAGGGGAAAAAAAAAAAAAACCACACCAAACCACATACACACACACCCTGTTCATCAAAGACTGTGTTCATAAATCAACAATTATCAGACTGACGACCTCTGGAGCAGTTGGCCTCTGTGTCTGGTGTATAAAATTTTGAAGATTAATGAAATAATTTCAGCCCAGAAATCCAATGAGACATCTCTTGCTGTGCTGAAATCTTTTTTTTTTTTTAAAGTCATTTCATACTTATTGACTCTGATCTTCTTTTGCCAAAGGAACTCACATTCTCTTAACTTTTCCACAATCAAATTACCCGGCCTTAAGTATTGTTTTCTCCAGGGGTGGGGGAATGTGGCTATTCCCCCAGGGCCAGCCCTACCATTAGACAGAATGGGGTGGCCATCTCAGGTGGCAAATATTTTTGGTCCGGGGGACAGCATAAAACTCAATGGTGGCTGATGCCCTTTGACCAGAAAACACTGTATTAAGCGCCATGCCTTCCAGAAAGGTCCTTTTGCAATGCCCGTTTCCATTGTGCTGGTGTTCTTCTTCAAAGACACCCCGTTTTTGCATTAACTTGATTTTTATTTTTATTTTTAGTATGCTGGTGCTTCTCCCTCAATGCTTTATTGCAGTACTTTGTGCGTCGGAATCTTCTTTTTTTTGGTCCACGTTAAGAAAAAGAACCCTTTATTGAGCTGACATTTATTGTTGCTCTGAGCCAAACATCCCTCATAAATCTGCTCTCTTCTAACTTTTATCTGAACAAAATGTTGTAAATTTTATTAAACATTTTATCATTGCACTCTCTGAGCTGCTTTCTTTCAAAAGACATCCGAGTCTCACCTGACCAGCAGAAAAAATTCATTAGAAAGAAAAACCAAGTGTTGTTTTTTTTAAAAAATAATAATGCAGGATATATCACCTAAATATTTAATCATGTTTGGGGATTAAATAACAAGGAGGTGTGGTTTGTTTTTATTACGTGGGCTACAAGAATGAGAGGTTAACGAGCTAAAATCAAACATTTGGATAACTGAAGAACAAATCATTTTTTGTAGACTAGGGCAGGGGTGTTGAACTTCAGGTCCAGGGGCCAAGTGTGGCCTGTGGGTCTCTCTGTTTGGCCCTCAGGATTCTCCCCAGCCACACATCAGCTCATTGCCCTTGCTGTGCCACCTGAGTGCTCTTACCTGGCTGGAATGTGCCCTTGAAACCTGGTAATACCTCTTGCTTGTCTGGGTGTAGGACAGAGAATAATGTGTGTAGAAATGGCTCCACCCACTTTTGCTTCTGGCCCCACCCACCAATGGCGTGTGGCCCTCAGAAAGCTCCCCAGAAGGGAATGTGGGCCTTGGATTGAAAAGGACTTTGTATCCCTGCTTTTACTCTTGCCCCCTTTCCTTTCATAACAGACAACCTATCTAGCATGTTGTTAGAGGAAATACAGAATTATTATTATTATTATTATTATTATTATTATTATTATTATTATTAATCGGGACGCAGGTGGCACTGTGGGTTAAAGCCTCAGTGCCTAGGACTTGCCGATCGAAAGGTCGGCGGTTCGAATCCCTGCGGCGGGGTGCGCTCCCGCTGCTCGGTCCCAGCGCCTGCCAACCTAGCAGTTCGAAAGCACCTCCGGGTGCAAGTAGATAAATAGGGACCGCTTACCAGCGGGAAGGTAAACGGCGTTTCCGTGTGCAGCTCTGGCTCGCCAGAGCAGCGATGTCACGCTGGCCACGTGACCCGGAAGTGTCTTCGGACAGAGCTGGCCCCCGGCCTCTTGAGTGAGATGGGCGCACAACCCCAGAGTCTGGCAAGACTGGCCCGTACGGGCAGGGGTACCTTTACCTTTACCTTTATTATTATTATTTATTCACCATTAACCCTAAAGTCCCAGGGCAGGTTTCCACATTGAAACACAGCATTACAGCACAGTATTAAAAACAGTTTTCAACAACTTATAATTCCAAAAATAAGTTGGATCCTAAAAACACGCACTTTGAGCATCAAAAGCCAGGGCAGAGAGGTCATATTTCCCTTGATGAGTTGAGAAGGATGGCGACTTTTGAGCCAGTCAACCTTTTGCAAGGCACGGGGCGTGCATCTTTTAAATGCCCTTCTTGTTTGCAAATCTTTAGATAACTTAAAAACAGCAACCCTACACAAATGTGCAGCTGTTTCTCCCCTTCTCGCGGCCCAAGGACAGGCTTTCAAAAATACATTTGCAAGTCATGACACAAGAGCTCCTGTGATAGGATCGAGGAGGAGGAATGGAGGTTTTCGTTGGCAAGAGGGCGTGTGGGATGGGACGGCTGAGGCAGCGAATATTCCACATCTGCAGAAAGAACTTGTTGTGACCATCAGGGAGAGCATGAAGACCGCTCATTTGAACAGGGAGAGGAGCCTGTGGCCCTCTCGATGTTTGACTCCATTTCCCAGAAACCACGAATGAATTGGGGCACATCATTAGAACTGGGGTGGAATTATTAGGTTGTCCTTGTTTTTATATTTATTATGTATTCTGTGTTTTTAGATTGTGATTTTATGTTGTGAACCGCCCTGAGACCTGTGGGTATAGGGTGCTATACAAATAACAACAACAACAACAACAACAACAAAAATAAAAACATTGGCTCTAACTGAAGTCTGGTAAGTGAGGCCTGGGCTGCATCCACACCACAAATTTAAAGCACCACAATGCCAGTTTTAACTAGCCATGGCTTCCCCCAAAGAATTAAGGAGCTGCATTATGTTAAGGGTGCTGAAGGTTCCTAGGAGGCCCCCATCTCCCTCACAGAACTACAATTCCCAGAGTTCCCTGGGATTGATTGTTAAACCACTCTGCCAATTGTAGCACCAGGGGTGCCATCTATAGGGGGGCCCTGTGGGGGCCAGGCCCCCCACAATATTTTCAAGAAGGGGACTGGGCCCCCCCAAATTTCCACCACAGTCCTCAAAAGGACACGCCAGGATGAAGATGCTTGGCGCTGCCACATTCCTTTGACGATCGCCAGGGACGTGGCAGGGAGGGCAAAGGGCCTTCACCCCACACATCCCTTTGAGGATCACCAGAGCACCGTCCTAGAAGGCATTCTGGCGAGCCCTACCAGAGAAGTGCATATACAAGCATCTTCGCCCCACAGCTTCATAAGGCATCTGTGGGAGAGATGATGGGCCGAGTCGGCCTGGGGTGTGCGCATTGTGCGTGGGGCATCATGCACAAGCGACGCCCCCCCCCAATGTTGGGCACAGCTCGGCGCCTCTGCCACTATGATGTTGCTGCGTGACGTCATGATGTTGTCACACCACACTGGAAAAACTGTCTGCGGACAAACGTCGGCTCCCTTGGCCAGTAAAGCGAGATGAGCACCGCAAACCCGGAGTCGGTCGTGACTGGACTTAACTGTCAGGGGTCCTTTACCTTTACCTTTACCTTTACCTTTACCTTAAAGCCCACCTGAAAATAGCGATTGCCCAGAAGCACCCGGAAAGCACTTGCAAATGGCAGCCATAACGTTTGCTGCGTTCTACTTCAGATTTCATCAGGCTGCCCCCTCCTCCACTTCCACACATACTTCCACCTAGATAGCAATAAGGGTATTAAAATCGACTCATCAAACAGCTTTAGCAATAAAAAGTTTCCTGCCTTTGTCTAGAGAGACAATGAAGGAAGGGAGGGGCGATGGCAGCAGGGAGGGCATAATGTCGAAAGCTATGCGATACGGAGTATTTATGGAAGGTTGTTCTTTTTTGCAAGTCATATCAAAGATAAAGGACTAATTTTCCTATACTTTTTTTTTTTCTTTTTTTGGATCCTTTAATTTGTTTTGTTTGCTAGGTGATTTAAATGACTTGCAAGTGAGAGATACCTTGGGGACAAAAACGTAGAGTTATGCTGTATATTATGCAGACTGTAAAGCTCAAAGTAATTGAATCTCTGTTCATTGCAATGAAGACTGAGTGTTCTTATTTTAAATTTAAGTGTCTATATAAACATGACGCCTTAGGGCGCTGCTGATTTATAATATATATGCTTGAAATGGCGCCTTAGCGGCTTTGTCTGAAGCCTTTTCATTATGTTATTCTTGGAAGGGAGGGGAGGAAACACACCTTACTGCCGATAATTCTTTTGTGCCCCCCCCCTTTATATTGCTAATGCTCTTTCCCCCTGCCGTGATCCTTTATAATGCTATTAGCAAAGAGCTGCTGTTCTATACCCCAGACGCAGGGCAAACCTCCATAGAATATTTGTTTGCCTACATTGCTAACGAAATGTGGTATATTGTGGGTCTCCTTCGACTTGCTTCTGTTTCTCCTTCCCCTCGTGTCACAACCTGGTGCCAGACACTGTGAGTCCTCTGAGGACAAAGAAGGCACTCTGCAGTTCCTTGAGGAGCAGGCAGTCCCCTGGGGCAAATGGTGAGCATCTTCTTCTGGTGGGATACGTGCTGGAGAACCTCTGGAGGAGGTGGGGCCACCTCGTGGTCCTTGAGAATATCAGGACTGAAAGGCTTGGGACCAAGCCAAAGAGTGACATAGCATGACTCAGAGTTGTCACATGGCTTGTGTGTAGAAGAAGAAGAAGAGGAGTTTGGATTTGATATCTCGCTTTATCACTACCCGAAGGAGTCTCAAAGTGGCTAACATTCTCCTTTCCCTTCCTCCTCCACAACAAACACTCTGTGAGGTGAGTGGGGCTGAGAGACTTCAGAGAAGTGAACTAGCCCAAGGTCACCCAGCAGCTGCATGTGGAGGAGCGGAGATGCGAACCCAGATCACCAGGAGTCTACTGCTCTTAACCACTACACCACACTGTTTGCTGGATCAGGTCAATGACCAGTCTAGTCCAGCATCCTGTTCTGGATTCAAGCAGAAGAGCACTTTCTCCTCTTGTGGTCCTCAACAACTGGTATTCAGAAGCATTACTGCCTTCAGGTGTGGAGGTTAGCATAGACATAATGGATAGTAGCCAGCAATAGCCCTCTCCTCTATGAGTTTGGCTAATCCTTTCTTACAGGCATCTAAGGTATTGGCCATCACAACCTGTCTAAGCAAATTCAGCTTCACTGGATTTTCATAAGCTCTAATGTTATGAGAGAAGCCATTGAGGCTGGTGGCCACCACTGACTCCACATTTAAGTAAGGAGTCCACACATGAGTAAGCAAGCCCCAGAACCCCTTAAGACCAACAGCAGGTATTAGGTAAAAAGATAAAGGACGCCTGGACGGTTAAGTCCAGTCAAAAGCGATTCTGAGGTGCGGAGCTCATCTTTGCTTCAGGCTGAGGGAGCTGGTGTTCATCTACAGACAGCTTTCTGGGTCATGTGGCCATCATGATTAAACTGCAACAGAACACCGTGCCGGAAACTAGTGCACACGGAAACACCATTTCATAGAATCATAGAGTTGGATTTATCTTCCTGCTGCAGAGGTAATAATAATAATAATAAATTTTTATTTGTACCCCGCCCTCCCTGGCCAGAGCCGGGCTCAGGGCAGCTAACATCATAAAACTAACACAGTATACAAAGAACGTAAGAACAATGCAGTTTATTTATCTACTTGCTAGGTTGGCAGAAGCTGGGACAGAGCAACAGGAGCTCACCCTGTTGCACGGATTTGAACTGCCGACCTTCCGATCAGGTATTAGAATATGGTCTATAAGGTCACCCTCTTGAGCCTCCCCTTTGCTGGAGACAACACAGTTCTCTTAATCCCAATTAACCCTCCTTGTACCTTGTCTAAACCCTCTGTGCTATTTACCGCGGACTATTGCCTGACCATGCCTCTTGATGACATTTTGGACCTAGGCTGATTTCGCCCGCTTGACCTTAGCCTGTTGAGACTACACAGCAAATTGCACTCTGCTTTCTTGAGTGGGTGTTTTGCTAAAAGGGTTTTTACCTTCTGGGACTGAGACCCTAGTTCCTGAACACACACAGAGAGAGCAGGGTCCATCCTATTCCAAAGGAGGGTGTCTGTTGTGTCCTATATTACAGCGCACCTCCTTCTAGTTAAAGGACTGCCTGGTCCACACCGAGGATAAGGATGAAGAACCCTAAGAAGCAAGAGCAGGAGAAGGCTTGAAGGTGCCCTTCAATAAACATCACTTGGATAGCAGATTTAGCTGGCCACTTGCTCACACTCTATCCCCACTATGGTCAAATGCACTGTATTTCTAATAAGGACTGAGGATTGCTTATACAGACCTACATAATGGATAATGGTGACATGTCCTATTCTAGATAAGTTTTTATTCAGGCAAGCCTTCAGGAGGATAGCAATGCTGCCTTGTCCTTCTGATTTAGGAGGTCGTTTTATCACTGCTCCTTTAGACTTTGTGAGCATGGGCAGACTGGTGGAGGAAGAGGAGTGTGGGGGGAGAGCACCGCCCCCGGCAGCGCGATCCCAGTGGGGTGCCGTCGTGGCTGCCCCCTGCCCCCACTGGGCGCCATGCTCCTAGGACGCATGCCATGCCCCAGGATGCACGCCACACCCCTGGGATGTGTGCCTGCCCCGCCCCCGCCTGCTCCCCACCCCCTGATGCCGTAGCATGGACAGTGACTGCAGAGAAGGGTGAGCCTATCGTAAGACTTGGTGGGGAAAGGTACCCCACTTCTGAGAAGGGTTAAACGATGCACTACTCTGGAGGGGCTGGGAGTCTCCTAACAATTCTCAGCACCGGGTTTTTTTTCAGCTGCAACTCACCGGAACTCAATTCCGGCATCTCTCAGGTGTTCATGGTGAGTTTCAACACCCTCTTTTTCTAGAAGAATAGCATTGCTCAGCACCCTTTACACATGACCATTCGCAGGATCCTTGATGGGAAACTGTTTGAAGTGATACAAGAGAACTTTAAATGTATGGTGTCAATGTGGCCCATGTTTCATTGTTCAGCCTGGGTTATTTCTCTTTGAAAGCCTGGCCACCAAGATCAGAACAGGGGCTACTTCTTGCCCTCTCTTTGGCAAATTAAAAGAGAAACCTGTTGAACAGTGGGCACTTCTAGCTGAGAGAGAGAGAGAACGAACACATCTTTTGTGTAGAAAACTCTGGACAGCGTTTCATTCTGCACATGACTCAAAAATTGGTCTCAAAATTGCTCATATTGTGAGTAGACGATGACTGTATCTCTGGGTTTTGGATATCACTGTGAAAAGAACCTCAAAGAGGCAGGGTAGGAATGGAGAAGCTGGAGATGGAGTGGTATTAGGGCTTCTGTTGTCCCTGGTAATGATAAAGGTTTAAAACATCTTACATTCAAAGCAGCATTTCTGGGGGACATGCATTTCTGGAGCCAGTTTGCATTCTTATTCTCCATGTTTGTTTCACCTGCATAGGTTATTCTGCCTACGCTTTGCAGGTGCAAGTCTGACCTCTCCTTCTCCCAGCTAACTGGGGATAAATAATCATTACAAGGTTTAAGAAGCTGATATTAACCTGCAGAGGCAGGAATAGCAAGGCCAAAGTTAGGTTTCGGAATGATTGTATTTATATTTCTAATCCCACCCTTCCTCTCAGGAGCTCAGAGGTTGTGCATGTTGATCTTATTTCGGTTCTGTGTTGGAAATGCTCTCCTTGTTTTTCCTCAGCCATTTCCCCAAAGAAATGGCGATTGAAAATAATCCAAGGAGAAGGGAAACTTTGACAAACTCCTCAAGGGTGCGGTGTAGGGATGGAGGAGAAATCTGGTTTGGTTTGCATTTTAATTTATTTATTTATAGCAATATCAGGAAAGTTCCTAGATAATTAAGCAGTCAGTCTATGAACACTTAAAAAAGGATGCTGTGATTACTAACAGCCAGCATGGGTTTCTCAAAAGTAAGACATGCCAGACAAATCTCATTTCTTTTTTTTGGATAGCATTACAAGCTTGGTGGATCAGGGGAATGCTGTGGACATAGTCCATCTTGATTTCAGTAAGGTTTTTGACAAAGACTCCCATTATATTCTTGTGGAGAAGATGGGGGTAAAATGTGGGCTGGGTGAGGTAACTGTTAGGTGGATTTGTAGCTGGTTGATTGCCCAAACCCAAAGAGTGCTCAGTAATTGTTCCTCATCATCTTGGGGGAGGGGGGGGAGACAAGTAGCATGCTGCAGGATTCTGTCCTGGGCCCGCTGTTGTTTAACACCTTCATAAATGATTTGGATAGAGGAATTGAGGAGATGCTCATCGAATTTGCAGATGATACCAAACTGGGAGGGGTAGCTAATGCTGCAGAAGGTAGTATTGAGATTCAAAATGACCTTAACAGACCTTAACAGCTGCACATTTATAAGATGTGGGACATCTGGCTTGTCAGTAGTACATATGAAGAGAATCTAGGGGTCTTAGTAGACCACAAGCTTAGCATTAGTCACCAGTGTGAACTTTCTGGTGGTAAGGGCTATTTGACTCCCTCAAAAGGTGGTGGCCTCAAGTTCCTTGAGCAGAAGTTGGATGGCCATCTGTTATGGATGCTTTAGTTGAGATTCCTGCATTGCAGGGGGTTGGACCCGATAACCCTCAGGAACCGAATCTACAATTCTATGGTTCTATGCAGGGCTTTTTTCCCCAGCCAGAACTCGCTGGAACTCTGTTCTGGCATTTGTCAGGTTGGTGCCATAGTCATTATAAGAGAACAAGGGAGATGTTCATGGTGAGTTCTGGCACCTCTTTTTAAAAAGAAAAATAGCACTGATTCTATGACTATAGCACCCAACAATGTATGATTTCACCAGGCTGGCTAAATTTGTGGTGTGCTATTAATGCGCACAGGGACGCGGGTGGTGCTGTGGGTTAAACCACTGAGCCTAGGACTTGCTGATCAGAAGGTCGGCGGTTCAAATCCTCGCAACAGGGTGAGCTTGGTCCCTGCTCCTGCCAACCTAGCAGTTTGAAAGCACGTCAAAGTGCAAGTAGATAAATAGGTACCACTCTGACAGGAAGGTAAATGGTGTTTCAGTGCACTGCTCTGGTTTTGGTGTTCTGTTGCACCAGAAGCGGCTTAGTCATCCTGGCCACATGACCTGGAAGCTGTACGCCGCCTCCCTTGGCCAATAAAGCGAGATGAGCGCCGCAACCCCAGAGTCGGCCACGACTGGACCTAATGGCCAGGGGTCCCTTTACCTTTATTAATGCACACAAGTATGGCTCTGTATTGTGCAATATAGCACAAAAAGAATGATGATGTGCTCACACTAAGACCCCCTATTTGCAGTATTTTCTTGAAAAAAATTAATAAATGTGCATATACTATACATGTGACAAATATCTGTGCAAGTATGCATGGAGAGATGCAAATAAACCAAAGGACCTGACAACTGCAAGTAAACTCTCAATGGGCAGTGCTTTGCATAAAATCCAGAAATCCCAACTGTAATGATAAGCAGAAAATTCCAAACACAGAGGGTCTACTTTAGAACTGCACCAAGTCATTCGGAACTCCAAAATCCTAGGAGAAAAATGCATGAGGAACTATGGAGGCACTGAAAGAAGGCAAGTCACACCAACCCATTTGTTGAATCCACTGATGATGGCGAGCTCAGAGCCTTCTCCTGATGGTGTCGGCAAACTCGATGACTTTTAACTGAGGCCGTTTTCTAACACTGCTATGTTTTGCTGACTCCCGTGGTGGTGCCAAGATGGAAATAGACATGCTGGAATGTGTACTCATTTTCATTCAACATCTGGCCATCCTGTAGAAAACAAGGTAATTACAGAGACATGGGGATTGGTGAACCTTCTGAACTTGGCTGTGTGTTCTATAAACACTCTGCTGCTGAGAGCTGTCCCACCACATGTCTAGAAACAGAGAGGCATTTCTGATGCAGAAAGCAGGGCATATTCTGTGGCTTGTTTTCTGCTTTTACTTAAGGCAGTGGGAACTAAGGGTCATGGATGACTGGGATATGCTTGACGCATGAAACCGAGGGTGGCTTTTGACATTACTCAGGAGGGATGAGAACAGATGTGCAGGTGACCGGATTGTAGGGTGTGTGTGTCAGAGGAAACCATCATTTTCAACTGTGCTTATGAGCACCTTCTGAATCGAGCCACGTTCTTAGTTCGGGCTCAGTTGGGATGGGGATTATATGCAGATAAGCACTTGCCTGATATGGATTCAGAACTCTGGTCTTGTCAGGAGTTGCAGGATCTGTGTGCAGCTCCCCTTGTGTGGTGAGCCTTCAAACTTCAGGATGGAGCCTTCTCAGTGGAGAACCTTCAGACCCTGGACTGACTTCTCCAACCCAAAACAGCCCTTGCACCCCCAGGACAGGTAGGAGTATGAGAGGACTTCACTGCCAAAATCTTCCTAATCCCTGCCACATTCTGGCTTCTGGTTTGCTCTTCGACCCTGCTCTCCTCACACTGCTGCCCACAGTCCAACCCAGACATTGCCAGTGACTCTCCAACATAATGTGCAGATCAAAGCAAGGATGGGTAGCATCTATGGCCCTCCCAGTTCCCAGAGTTCCCTGATCGTTAAACCACTCTGGGAATCTTAGCTCTTGGAGTGAAATAGGGGTCTCCTAGCAACTCTCAGCACCCTTAACAAACTACAGCTCCCATAATTCTTTGAGGGAAGCCATGCCTGTTTAAAGTGGAATCATTGTGATTTGAATATATGGTTGGACTCCAGTTTCCATCAGCCCCAAAAGGCATAACCAGTGGCCATGGATGATGTATGGTCCAACAAATATCTGGGGAGTCAAGGTTGGGGGAGGAGGAGGAGGAGGAGGAGGAGAAGAAGAAGAAGAAGAAGAAGAAGAAGAAGAAGAAGAAGAAGAAGAATAGTTTGGATTTGATATCCCACTTTATCACTACCCTAAGGAGTCTCAAAGCGGCTAACATTCTCCTTTCCTTTCCTCCCCCACAACAAACACTCTGTGAGGTGAGTGAGGCTGAGAGACTTCAAAGAAGTGTGACTGGCCCAAGGTCACCCAGCAGCTTCATGTGGAGGAGTGGAGACGTGAACCCGGTTCCCCAGATTGAGAGACTACCGTTCTTAACCACTACACCACACTGGCTCCTGGAAGACAGCACTACAGTCATGGATGGGAGAATGAGAGAGTTTTGTAGGAAGGAATGAGGCCAGTAGCTTGGGAGCCAAGGTTGACTGCCTTGGTGTATGCATAAAAGGTAAAGGACCCCTGACAGTTAAGTCCAGTCGTGAACGACTCTGGGGTTGTGGCAGTGATCTCGCTTTACTGGCCGAGGGAGCCGACGTTTGTCTGCAGACAGTTTTTCCGTGTCATGTGGCCAGCATGACTAAGCCACTTCTGGGGAAATCAGATACATGGAGACAATTTCCAAAAGTTGCTTTTGCCAACTAGGTCTCCTGTTTCCCTTTGCATGGGGGCTCTGCAAACGGCCTCCGCCACCAGCTCAGTAGCGCATTTGCAGGGAGCCAAGACATTTTCTCTTCAGGTGTATCCAGGAATCATAATCTAATTTAGATAAATGAAGAGAAATGAAAACACACAGCGTTAACCGTGGCCTTAATTGGTTCATTTTGTGCGGGGTGGGGTGGGGTGCAGAATAATAAAATAAAATAAAATATAAGCAGAAGGCAAGACAGTGGGATAGGCAATTGAGGAGCGGCCGTGGGAGAAAACGCCGTGTAATTTACTCATCACTTTTGTCACTTCTGACTTAAGCGACGTGGTGAGGATGTGAAATGCTCAGTGCAGATCTAAATAGGGGGCAAACATTATCTTCCTGCAGCTGTTTACCGTAGCAATTTGTTTCTCTGGAAAAAAGAAAAGAGGAATGAAATAAATTGCTTAGTTTTCTCATGCTTCTGTTTAGAGGATGCCCAACCTACAGGGCCTAGTATTTATAATTTATAAAGGACTGCATGTTGTGGAGCCAGGAAGAGGCAGGAGGACCTCATGCCCAGGGGATAAATGCAGTCCTCTGAGCCTCTCTATCTGACTCTGCTTTCCTTTGGACCACATCAGTAAGGCCAAGAGGGGGTTCTTGTCATCTGGGCAGCCCAGGACCTCCAGACACACTGTAGGTCACTTTGACATCATCATCATCATCACCATTATTAGGGTTTTTTACAGTCATCTCCCCCTTTTTACTCATTATTTTATTTATATTTTATACATTTATTTACATTTTATACATTTTTTTTTTGGACAAAGTAATAATCATAAATAAATAAGAATAAAAATGTGCACCCCGCCACCCAGGCCATTCCATTGCAACTAGCCAACCTCCCAAAATTTCAACACCTCTTGCGATGGTTTAACCCCTTTCCGTTTTAACATTACAAATTCTACACCCTTCATATCTCCTCAGAATCATTCCTCCTGCATATTCCCCACCTTACCTTAACGACACATGTTAATTTATCATGTAATAATAGCTATACCCCACACCGCTTTATACCAATCTTCCATTTTATATTCTGCTTGCCCCTTCCACTTCCTAGTTATAGTAATTCATGCAGCATTAGTTGCTCAATGTGTATACCCGCTTCATCTGTAGACCTCAGGGTGGTTCACATTATAAAAATACAAGATAAAAAACCACACTAAATACATACTAAAAACAAGAAAAAGAACAAACCAATCCACCCCCTCCAATAGATTTTAAAAGGGTAAAGTGGTACCTCGGGTTAAAAACTTAATTCGTTCCAGAGGTCTGTTCTTAACCTGAAACTGTTCTTAACCTGAGGTACCACTTTAGCTAATGGGGCCTCCCACTGCTGCCGCGGTGTGATTTCTGTTCTCATCCTGAGGTAAAGTTCTTAACCCGAGGTACTATTTCTGGGTTAGTGGAGTCTGTAACCTGAAGCATCTGTAACCCGAGGTACCATTCTACTGGATGCTAATCAGACTTCACCCCTGGAGGTGTGCTCCATTCTCTCTGTCTCGAGACACACAGATGCCAACCACAAAAATCAAAGCTTCCATGAGCCTCAACAAGCATGGTCAATGGGCTGGGAGTTGTAGTCCAGCAATACCGCACCTGTTATAACCAGAGGCAGAATGGCCACCTGTCAGGGATCCGTTAGTGGAAGAGTTCCCACACTGGCAGTGGATTAAGATTAAATGAAATTTGAGGGCCCTCTCAACCCTGTGATTCGGTGGTTTCCCACCACAGATCCCCTCATAGGTTTCATTTATGACATGGGTAGGCAAACTAAGGCCCGGGGGCCAGATCCGGCCCAATCGCCTTCTAAATCCGGCCCATGGATAGTCTGGGAAATCAGTGTGTTTTTACATGAGTAGAATGTGTGCTTTTACTTAAAATGCATCTCTGGGTTATTTCTGGGGCATAGGAAGAAGAAGAAGAAGAGTCTGGATTTGATATCCCGCTTTATCACTACCCGAAGGAGTCTCAAAGCGGCTAACAGTCTCCTTTCCCTTCCTCCCCCACAACAAACACTCTGTGAGGTGAATGAGGCTGAGAGACTTCAGAGAAGTGTGACTGGCCCAAGGTCACCCAGCAGCTGCATGTGGAGGAGCGGAGACGCGAACCCGGTTCCCCAGATTGCGAGTCTACCGCTCTTAACCACTACACCACACTGGCCACCACACTACACCACATTCATTCACACCCCCCAAAATATATTCTGCCCCCCCCAAGGTCTGAGGGACAGTGGACCGGCCCCCTGCTGAAAAAGTTTGCTGACCCCTGATTTATGGGATTCAGGCCACCATTTGAAAATCATTACCCCTGTGCAATGCTTAGTAACATACTGAGGAAAGTTTCTCCAGTGTCACAATAAATGAAGCATTTCGGGAGCAGAGAATGCATTCTCATCTCCCTTTCTCCATATGTGCCGGCAACCCACTTCTCTGCTAAAATCCAGCTGGGATAATTATAGCATACCTCAAACCCTTCTTACAAACGTTCTGTTCCTTTTTCTTTCCCCCCCGAATTCCATCAGCTCTTCATTTGTATTAAATCATAGTGTGTGTGTTGGAAAGGGGGGAGGGGGGTTGCCCCCTCAAGTGTTTCCAGAGAAAAATCCAATTAAATTGCCTCATAGGCGCTGACACTTTCCTTATTGATCTTATAACCTTCTCAAACAAGTTTAAAAAGATACTCAAACAAATCTCTTATAGCTACATTTGTATACTGATGGCAAGCAATGACAGTTAGCTTCAAAGATCTTTACAGACACAGCAAGGACTTTCTCCGAGATTTACTTGAAATCAATGGGAATCTTTGCACGAACTTCAAAGGGACATGGATTCAGTTCCCTAGAGATTCTTATAATGAATCGCTGGCTGCTGTTGTGGAACTCGGAAACTTCTGCCATTCCTATGGTTCAGTCTTCTCCAATCTGTTGCTCTCTAGATGGTTTGGAATACAACTCCCATCAGCCCCAGACACATGGCTAATGGTCAGGGACAATGGGAGTTGAAGTCGCTACCATCTGGAATCTGCCACATGAGGGTGATTGTCATGGGGGAAGAGGTATTCCTAAAGGACTATGGAGTCGTTGTCATCATTGCTGCCTCCCTTCTCATTTATACCCTGCTCTTCGTTATGAAGGAACTCATCATCACCAAAATAAAGAGTTAGTTTGCAGATGCTAACTGCATGCATAGATACAAATTTAGGAATCACTTCTACAATGCACTGCAGATTTTAATGCTGCACAGCTTGAAGCAATAGGATGCATAAAAATGGACTCCTCTTGGAATAAAAAGTTTTCCAGACACATAATATGATTCAAAAGCTTTACTATTCAGAACTCTCTTCATATGAACTTTCTTCATAAAAAAACATATCAGGGATACATCCAAAGTGTTCCATAAGACATATGATCGCCAAAGCATAGCTTCAACTTCTTACATATTTGAAATAATTCCCAACAGACCTAAATCAGAGGCATCTCTCCAGCCTTGGTTAGCCTGGAGCTCCCCCCCTCCCTTCAGGAGAGAATCATTTACACATCTTTCTCCCACTGTGGCTGATAACAAAAGACCAAAGGCAGCACCCTTCAAAATGGAGATGTGAAAGTAAATACCTTACTCACATGAGCTAAAGTTAAACATCCCACGAAGGAGCAGAGAACATCAAGGGTTAATTAACAACCTATCTAGGTGCTTAGAGAACTCTTCTTAGCTTCAGTATACCCCAGTGGAATTTCCCAATGCCAAACCCTCAGCAAGACACATATAGGCATTTTCCATTTCTGTGTCAGTTAGACAATTATACTTAACACAATGTATGTAGAAACTCAACACATCTCACCATAATACATAGATTAGTGAAAATAACAGACAAAAATTCATTACATTAGAGGTAATTTCAGGAATGTGTATACTGGGCAAAATCGCCTGCAGAAACATGGATATTAGGAGAAATTCACACTAAAATACAGGCATGTATGGGACACTGATATGGAAATTTAGAGTTCTGAGATTAAGATTGGACAAACAGGAAAGAAGTAGAAACTGAAATTGCCCATGCCTATTCACAAGTGCTGGCATGCTCTGGTCCATGGGGTCACGAAGAGTAGGACATGACTAAACGACTAAACAACAATTCCTAAGTGAATTAGACAGAGTCTTCTGTGATCTGCCCATGCTTTGAAGCTCCCCTTGAAGCTCACACTTGGGAGAGCTAGCCAGTGGTTGAAAAATCCTGCAGGGATGCTGTAACTCAATGTTCTTCAATGATGTAGTCCAACAACATCTGGGGACCCAACTCCCATCATCCTCAGCCAGCCACACCTGGGAACTCAAGGTTGAAGAACATTGGTGTAACTGGCTGACAGTTCCCACTGTGTGAGGCTGCAGCTGCTGGAGACACCATCATCATGTCCTGTCTCTTCTCTTCTTGTCCATCAAGCACTGAGCACTTTCCAGGCAGTGAGCAGTTATCATCCTTGTGCAGCTGCCAAGCTCCTGCCATTGCTGATGTTCTGGATTCCCTCCCCTCTCTCTCACTCGGATGAGTGCTGAGCGACCACCATTGTAATTGCCCGCCATGCATCTGTGGCAGCTCCTGTACTTCAAAGCTCCTTGTGGATTGCCATTAGGAAGGTATCATTGCTATATTGCTTTAGATGACCACTGAAAACCTCCCCTCCCACCGGAAAGCATACCCAGACATATAATTTAGTTGCCTATATTCATTTTTACATGTTTTACTGGTTTTTAACTCTGGCTTAAATTAGGATGATAATATGTCTGGTTTTTTTTATAAAAAATAAAATAAAATTGTTTTATTGCTGTGCTTTTCTAGAAGTTTATTTGATAGCTTATACAGCTTATAGAGCTATTTGATTAAATGGTTTATAAATCTTCCAGATAAGAAACACTCTAGAATTGCACAAGACTACTCAGAGGCGCTGTGGACAATTATAGGGGCAGTTACCACCACTACTGCCCTTCTCTTCCTCCTCCTCCTCCTCTGGCTGGACACGGGGGAGCAGCATGATGTGTGGAACCAGCCACAGGTGAACACCACATGGATCTTATCTGATGGTGGGAAGCCTTCTTCCAAGGATTCATCTTTGAACATATCACTGCAGGCTCTTTATATGCCTTGAGTTGTTGCAGCAAATGAATGGTGTGCGTTGGGTGTGTGTGGAATAGTGGCTTCCCTTTGGCACTAAGTGAAATCATTGCTGATTTCAGAAATTAATTAGGGATTGAAATAGGGCCATCAATTCATTTCCTTTCCCGTCTCTGTAAAGATTACTGCCCCCCCTTTGCCCGAAACCTTCTCAGCAAAAATTCCATCTAATTATGCTCATCTAATGCCTTTTGACTGCTATAACTTTGTTACGGCACTCTCTGTCTCATTGATTTTGAAACTATGCTGGATGCTGAGGTATGTATGTACAGCATTGCAAGTGTCTTCCTGCAGGCAAAGACGTTAAGGAGGAATCACTAATTAAGCACTTCATCTATAAACCTGGTGTGATCTCATTCTTGATCCCATAGACATCATACATTTCAAGCAATATCATGCCACTTTAAACGATCACCGCTCCCCCACAAAACAACCCTGGGAACTGTAGTTGGCTAAGGGTGCTGAGAGTTGTTAGGAGACCACCTTTCCCATCTTAGAACAACAATTCCCATAGCTCCCTGGGAGGAGAGTGATCAACTGTTAAGCTACCCTGGGATTGGTGATGATGCATTTTCCGAAATGAAACATGAACCAAAACATGGCTGTCCTTTGAAATTTGCACTCCTCTGAATTTTGCACTGCACTTTTCCAGCCAGGTTTCCTGTACAAAATTGAATGTACAGTAGATCCTCGGTTTCTGAACAGCTTAGTTCTCAAACTACTTGGAACCTGAACACTTCAAACCCGGAAATGAGTGTTCTGGTTTTCGAACTTTCTTTGGAGGCTGAACGTCCTCCTTTCAGAGTATAACTTCCGTTTTGAGTGCCACACTTCTGTTTGCCACTACTGCCACAGCAACCACCCACTCCTCCAGTTCTGGGAGTCACCAGCAGCCCTAGTGCTGAGTGAGGGAAGGGTGGGCGGGTGGCAAGCGAGCAGGTAAAGGATGTTGCCCCCCCCCCAGCCTGCTCTTGCTTGCAGGCAAGTAGAAGCGGAATTGAGGCAGCTCCGATAGGCAGTGCGAAGCCTCCTTTCACCACCTGAAGGCAGCCAGGCTGAATAGTTGCAAATGAATCAAAATCACAAGAAAACATAAAACAACCCTGACCCAGACCCTGACCCTGACCCTAATTCTAATCCTTACCCTAACCCTAACCCAGTCCTAAAATTAACCCTAACCCTAACACAGAAACGGTCTTGTTAGATAGTAAAATTCACATTAAATTGCTGTTTTAGGGGTTGTTTTTAAAAGTCTGGAACGGATTGATCTGTTTTGCACTACTTTCTATGGGAAAGTGTGCCTTGGTTTTGGAACGCTTTGGTTTTGGAACAGACTTCCGGAAAGGATTAAGTTTGAGAACCAAGGTGCCACTGTACTGGAGATGCCAGGAACTGAACATGGAACATGGAGCCCTGCAAAGCAGATGGTGTCCTAATGAGCTATAGCTCTTCCCTTTGGTAGGAGGAAAGAGGAGGAGAAGGATATTTGGCACTGCTCTCATAAACAGTATCTATGGTTGCTCAAAAATGGAAGAAGTTGGAAGGGGCATGTGTTTTCATTTCTTGGGGTGCCAGTTGGTTTAGGGATGCCCCCTCTGCAATTGTACGACTCAGTTATGGGTGGCTTCCGATCCGCAGGCAGGCTGCATGCTCAGCTCTTGTTCCATTCTGCGAAAGGAAGGAGACTGCAGCTTTATTGATAATATCCAGTGACAATTTTGAAATGACGTGTGGCTAACTCCGAAGATGTATCACGGCCCAATCTGTGTCGAGTTAGCACTGAAATCCTAATAGTAAGATATATGACAAGCGTCTGGTAGCGAGGGGGAGAGAATGAAATAGATAGCGCCACAGTGTGATAAGAGTGACAGGTGAAGATAAAGAGATCCATCTCCTCGGTAATAAACCCGAAACTTCTGAGATAGGAGTTTAGACAGAAGTATTAATGATGGATAAAGCAACTATATTTTGCTATTGATTCAAAGTTAAAAGTATTCTTTTCCAAGCAGGTTTAGAAAGTGGGTGTCAGGGACTGGTAGGGGGCCAGCAATTTGTGGGGAATTGTACCGGCCAGGATGCAAGAGTCAGAGGCTGGGGAAGCTTCAGAGAAGGAGGGTGGAGAACAGGATGGGTTGGAAGAAGAGGAGGAAGAGGCAGGCCAGGGAAGTGAAGGTCCTGGTGCTTCCCCACCCTCTCCTGCACCACTGTCTCCCAGAACCAGGAGGGGAGTGAAAAGGGATGAGCACAGGGAATTGCCACGCAGGCACAGTCTCTGGCTGCACATGCGCAGCCTGCCAGGGGAGTGGTCCCCTGTTGCCGCAACTGCTCCATAGAATGTGGACCTGCGAATAGTGATGTGGACCTGCCTAGAATAGAATAGAATGTGGACCTGCCTAGAAACTAGATTGGTGTGCAAAGGTATTCAGATTCCTTCATGGATCACTGTCTTGCCGTGGCAAAGGGGCTTGAATAACTCAGAGAAGCTATGAGCTATGCCATGCAGGGCCTTGCCGACAAAGGTCCATATAGTTAAAGCTATGGTTTTCCCAGTAGTGATGTATGGAAGTGAGAGCTGGACCATAAAGAAGACTGATCGCTGAAGAATTGATGCTTTTGAATTATGGTGCTGGAGGAGATTTGAAAGTCCCATGGAATGCAAGAAGACCAAACCTATCCATTCTTAAGGAAATCAGCCATGAGTGCTCACTGGAAGGACAGATCGTGAAGCTGAGGCTCCAATACTTTGGCCACCTCATGAGAAGAGAAGACTCCCTGGAAAAGACCCTGATGTTGGGAAGGATGGAGGGCACAAGGAGAAGGGGACGACAGAGGACGAGATGGTTGGATAGTGTTCGCTAAGCTACCAGCATGAGTTTGACCAAACTGCGGGAGGCAGTGGAAGACAGGAGTGCCTGGCGTGCTCTGGTCCATGGGGTCACGAAGAGTTGGACACGACTAAACAACTAAACAACTAAACCACCACCACCACAACAACAGGTATTCAGAGCCATAGAAGTGATTGTAAATGTTATCTTCAATAATAAAGACTTAACTATCTGCTGTTTGCAGATAGTTGGGATGCACCCAGTTGGCTATATTGTCTTCCAACACAAAGAAGGCTCTGTTAAGGAAGGCTAGACTGAGAGGCAGTGACTGGCCCAAGGTCAGCCAGTGGGCTTCATGGCTGGGTGAAGGTTTGAACCCAGGCCTGCCAGCTCCTAGGGTGCATTCAGGAGGCAAAAGTGGGTGGAACAATCAGAGCACCTTTTCATACCCGCCAGCAGTCCCAATTTGACTGGGACATCCCGGAATTACAGAAGCTATCCCAGCTTCTGATTGGATGTCCCATTTTCGGTGCCAACCTCTTGTGAAAGTCAGCTGGCTTCCAGGGGAGTTCAGCACCAAAAGACATGCATCTTTCACACGAAAGAAGGTGCCCGAGCTGGAGCCCATGGAGGCGGAGGAGGGGGTGCTAGTGGTGATGCAGGCCAGGCCATCCCCACCAGGCCAAGAGGCCATGCTTCCTCTGCCCATTGTTGCCACTGCTGATGTCAGGGACTGGACCGAGGAGGAATGGTGGGGACTGTCCCCCTTCTCCTGAACCTTCCCAAGAACAGAAGGACAGTATAGATTTAGAACAGTGGGCATAGTTCAGAGGCTGCAGAGGGCAGAGGGCAGAAGCTGGGAAATATTGGAAGAGGAACAGCAGGAAGAAGCAGCAGCACCAGGGGAGAGACAGCTGACAGACTCAGTGTCCTTGGAAAGCATTCTTGATCCCCCCCCCCCAGGACCAGAAGGGCATTGAGGGTAGCAGAACAGAGAGCTCAGAGGCAGAAAGCTCAGATTAACCGATGCAGAAGTGATGTTGAATAGTGGAGATGAAAGGAGGGTGGGACTTTACTTGGATCAATGCCAGTATTATAGAGATAGACTGCATTCCTTTGTCTCTTGCTGTGGTTATTGAATAAACTACAGTGGTACCTCGGGTTACAGACGCTTCAGGTTACAGACTCCACTAACCCAGAAATAGTACCTCGGGTTAAGAACTTTGCTTCAGGATGAGAACAGAAATCGCAGCGCGGCGGCAGCGGGAGGCCCCATTAGCTAAAGTGGTACCTCGGGTTAAGAACAGTTTCAGGTTAAGAACGGACATCTGGAACGAATTAAGTTCTTAACCCGAGGTACCACTGCAATTGGTAAGAACTCTTCTTTGTTTTTCTCTGCTTCTTTGCTGCCACTGTGGGAGGGGTCTGATTCCCCAAAGCCTGGAAGCTGGAGGAGGAGAAGAAGCTGGCAATGATGAGGATGATGATGGGGAAGAGGAGGAGCTGGAGGTGGTGGTGTAGCGCTCGTTGAGGGAGCTGCTGCTGGTAATGAAGACAGGGGGGTGGAGTGGGAAAGCACAAGTAGGCTTGCATGGGAATGCGGCACAGAAAGATGTGTGTTCTGGTTTCAGTTCAGGGGAACGTTGGAGTGTATGCATCTTGTTGTTGTTGTTTAGTCGTTTAGTCGTGTCCGACTCTTCATGACGCCATGGACCAGAGCACGCCAGACACTCCTGTCTTCCACTGCCTCCTGCAGTTTGGTCAAACTCATGCTGGTAGCTTCGCGAACACTGTCCAACCATCTCGTCCTCTGTCGTCCCCTTCTCCTTGTGCCCTCCATCTTTCCCAGCATCAGGGTCTTTTCCAGGGAGTCTTCTCTTCTCATGAGGTGGCCAAAGTCTTGGAGCCTCAGCTTCAGGATCTGTCCTTCCAGTGAGCACTCAGGGCTGATTTCCTTAAGAATAGAGAGGTTTGATCTTATTGGAGTCTCCTCCAGCACCATAATCATGCATCTTATTTGTATACAATATGCTACTTTCCACACCCTCCCCTCTGTTCTCTATGCAGACAAGCAAGAGGAGTTCAATGACACATTCCAGTCTGGCAACGAACAAACAAACATGGGGTGTGAATTGGGGCTAATAAGGGGTGTGGCCTAGAGAGAGGGGTGTGGCCAAGGGAGAGTTCCAAAGGCCAGGTAGTGAAGTCTGGAGCACTACATTGGCTCCCCAGGCTGAGGTCTCACATTCCTGCCTCAGGACAAGATAATCTCTCTCAGTGAGTGTTCTCTTCTATTCCCAGATTATTAGAGAAAGATATTGTGCAAAGCATTGGGAGTCTGAGCTCCTGGGCCACATTCATCATTTTGACAAGTTAAAAAACCCCACACCAACCCTTCCTTTTATGATCAAAATATCTGTGCCAATGCAACCTGAATTCCGCACCAAGCCAAAGATGAATTCTCTGCTTGACATCTCACTCTGCCCTTGTGTGGTTTTGGGCCTGGTCCAAGGGCACATGATACAGAAGCACTTCTGATGCTAAGCAGGTCCAGATCTGCTCAGGGCCTGGATGGGAGGCAGCCTGGACCCCATTGTGTGTACACTGCCTCGAATCCCTTCATAGCAGAACGGTGGGGCCTAAAAATGACTGCGGAGTCCATGCAGACCCATCTAATCTGTTGCCTGCTTTTGCCATGTTACTTTGCTGATCTTTGTAAGCCCAAAGCGAATTCTCTCACAATTTTACAGCTTAATTATGCTTATGGTGATTAAAAAGAAGACGACAATGACAGGAGGATAGTGACGAGATTTCTAATTAAATGACCCACTCTTGAGGACTGCGTCAGCACAAAATGATGGTTGCATATAAAACCTTCCTTGGCTGTTGAATTTCAACTACAGATAACAAAGTGCCCATCACAGCAGTTTTGCACTGTCCTGCTCCTGAGCCTTAGGCTGGACTCGGTAAAATGCTCCGTGCAGACATTTTGGCAGTGCCCTTCTTTCATAGAAATAAATGTCTCCAACACATCACTAGCTGCGTGGCTGGGTGCTTTCTTAAACAGTTTGCTGTCGGCAACCAACAGCCCCATTTGCAGATCAAATATTTGGTTTGCGTCCTTTGAATAATTTCATCTAGAGCAGAGGTTGGCAGAGCGCGGCCTGCACCCTGGGAGTCTGACCTTTTTGTCCCCACAGCCCCCTGCTTCTCGTTCGGTGTGTGCAATAATGCCACCCTGAGCCCCACATTTAGTTACTCCATTATGAAAAGTTCCATTTATTAGAACTGAATTCATTTTCTTACTGATTTGGAACAGGTCTCCTCATGTCTGTCATTCTCATTCATGTTTTCCTACTGTTGATCTCAGCGGTGACCTGGCCAGGGCTTATTCCGCCTGTGACTGCAGTTATCCATCCTATTGGCATGAAATTGTCAGGCACCTTCAAGGCGTCCGACCTACCAGATTTCAGACAGATGGAGAAGAAGGGTCCCAGGCTTACAGGCAATTTACAAAAGATAGCCATGCTCTAAGCTCCCCGTTGCTCCAAGGGGAGACCCAGCTGCTCATATCTTGCTTGTACAATTATATCCCACTTCTCCTCCAAGGTAGCATCCATAGTTGTTTCTCCTCCTCATATTATCCTCACAACAACCCTGTGAGGTAGGTTAGGCTTGTTGATATTTTCACCCCTCCCATTGCAAGAATCTCCTGATCTGATGTTTTGAGAAAGGAGGGGGCGGAAACTGCTCTTCTAGTCTTCTGCTCCTGACTGACAGCCTGACTCTGTGTGTGGAGTGAGTCTTATATATGTAGTGACTAGATGGCTGAGTGGGAGATGTAACACTCACGCAAGCCAATAGTTCTTTAGTTTGTAGTAGCTATTAGAAATAAAAGGAGTTATGCTTCACAGCTAGCTTCCACGTTATTTATACCCTGCATGAGTCTGGTGCTCACAATGCACAGTTGTGGGACCAGTGCACTGGGACCTGTTTTCCAGGATTGAAAGGTCTCTGAAAGTGCTCCAGTTGCCTAGCCTGGTCAGGGCAGAACCAGTTACTGAGCCCAGTCACTGCACATTGGTTGAAAGGTGTACTGACAAGGCTAAGAGACAGTGACTGACCCAAGGTTACCCAGTGAACTTCATGGCTGAGTGGGGATTCGAACCCTGATCCCCCAGGTCCAACACTAGAACCGCTACACCACAATGGCTCCTAATGTAAGATGTACAATTTGCCCCCAGCTCCCTCCATCGTTGTCGGATGCATGTATTTTAATGGCAAGGACTGTGACGAGTACACCCTATGCGCCACATGCTGTCTTGCTTTCTTTTGAACTTGCTTTTGATTAAATACTAGAGTCTTACAAAAACCTGACATAAATGCCTGCAATGGCTAGCAGCGTGCGGCCCCTAGGCTGTATTCTTTGAAATAATCAGTCTTTGAAATGCAGAATGTTGCATTCCGCTTTTGAGCTGTGCCTGTCCTTCCCTTTAATTTGTTGACACCATAAAGGTGAAGCATGGATTTCATAGGAAGGGAGGTGGGAAGCTAGGTTTAATGATTAGGGCCTGCTTATTACGATCTTCTTGGTCTTTGCCAGGTGGCAAATTATGCCATTCCTCTGTGGAGCTGCCGTCTTTGCAGCAATATTAGAGACGAGCGAGAATTTTGTCCATGGAGCAAAAGTTCTGTTCCCCAAGGGAAGAGTGCAGTAATCGGAAGATGGTGCTTAGAAGGTCAAAACAATTTGCTATGCAAACAACAACAACAGAACAGTAGGGTTTGGAGTTTCTGTGTGTGTAGAAACGGCTGATTTATAATACACTTTGTTGGCTTGGCAACCAATTGCTGTGTTGCTCTTAATTCGTGTCCTGCAGCTCTCACTATTAATATTTTGATCTTGGGCTCTGCATGTGAAAGAAATGGAAAATGTCCACCTCTTTGTTTGTTTTGTGCTGTAACACCCCCAATGTTTTTTCTCCAGTTCTGGTCTTTGTAGTAGACCCTGTCATCCTCGAAAGCAAGGAGAAAACCTTAGGTCTGAGAGCCACATTTGCCTCCCAAGCCTCTCTGTTTGGCCATCAAGCCTCTTTCCAAGACACAAACTCTCTCTTCAGGCCACATTCTTCACCAGACCTGCTCCATAGTCCTCTTTAGTGTTTTCTGCTGGCTGGAATGTGTCCTTCAAATCTGAAAATGCCCCTCACTTGTCTGGATGGAGGATGCTGAAGGATGTGTATAGAACAGTGATGGCCAAATTTGGCCCTCCAGCTGTTTTGGGACTACAACTCCCATCATCCCTAGCTAACAGGACCAGTGGTCAGGGATGATGGGAATTGTAGTCCCAAAACAGCTGGAGGGCCAAGTTTGGCCATCACTGGTGTAGAGAGTAGCCTAAAATTGGTGTGCATTGCTCCACCCACTTTTGCCTCTGGCCCTGCCCACTACTGGCATGTGCTCTCCCCTGGAAAGGGGGGGGGGACTTCTTGGGTTGAAAAAGGTTCCCCATCCCTTTACACATGGTCTTCTCTGCAGAGTGTTTTTCATTTTATTGCACCAACCCAATTAAAAAGAACCCACATTTTTTATTTGATCTGTTAATGAGCAGTGCAAGAGAACATCCTTATTAAGGCTGCATAGAGATGATATCACTATTAGTCATTTTGATGTGCTTTTTAATGTGCAATGCGCTCTTCAGTTGGAAGCAGTAATCCGCTGACAAATGGCGAGGGGTCATCCCAGCAGTCCAGAAACAGGTGCGCAGGAAATCAAAGCTCCCTCAGAAGGTGGCGGACTCTCCTTCATTGGAGAGTTTAAACTGAGGTTGGATGGCTAGGGATTCCCAGCTGGGTTCCTGAACTGCAGGGGGTTGGATTAGATTATCATTGGGATCCCTTCCAATGCTATAATTCTGTGATTCAATATAAAATGCCTGGGCAGAGAGGAAGGTCTTTCATTTCATTAGGAAATGTTTCAGCAGAAATATCCCTATTAAAACCAATAGGAATAACAATGCAGAAGAAGGAGGAGGAGGAGGAGAAGGAGGAGGAGGAGGAGGAGATTTTGGATTTGATATCCTGCTTTATCACTATCGGAAGGAGTCTCAAAGCGGCTAACATTCCTCCCCCACAACAAACACTCTGTGATGTGAGTGAGGCTGAGAGACTTCAGAGAAGTGTGACTAGCCCAAGGTCACCCAGCAGCTGCATGTGGAGGAGCGGGGAATCGAACCCGGTTCACCAGATTACGAATCCACCACTCTTAACCACTACACCACACTGCAAAGAATATGCAACTTTAAATTCAGCAGCTAGGCTTTCGGTCTGTAATTCTTGGGTAGGTTTGATTCAGAAAAAGGTTCACTTCAGCAGAGACCACAGAAGGTGAAGCTCTGATGGAAGTGTTGACAAAGGAAAGGGTGAGGGTTTTATGTTCCTTTTTAATCAAAGGGCTTAGAATGGATTCCTGCACTATCTCTCTCAACCATCTACACAAGGAAATACATTTCTGTGCTGGGGAACTTGCATGGAATAGTGATGGGGAACATCAGCAGCTGGGGTTGACAGGCACCATGAAGTTTATTGGCTCACCCAGGCTGGTATATTTACTAGGACCTTTGGTTTTCTGACTTGTCGACAAAGTATAACCATGATTACCTGCTGTCTGCTGCAGGAAGAAGGAAGGAAACCAACCGACTGATAAACCAATCGAGTCCATCAATGCCTGGAGTCAGACCAACTAGCCAACACTATCCCAAACTATTTTTCATTTCTGACTCATTGGCGTCGTTGTCTGTTGTCTTGCTTTTCTACAGCCTAAAATTTACTTCTCCTTTCCTGCTTCCAAGCCACGAAATGTGAAGAAATCCACAGAGCTCCACTCTGCTCACTAACAGCATCCCAAGGAGAAATCTTATCTCTGCTTCTATGGAGAAGTTGATAGTTAACCCCTTTTTGAGTAGAAACCACCCCTTCCTCCCTGTCCTGGTGCCCTTAACACATTTTGAATAAAGAAGACAACCAGCAAAGCTGTTGTTACAGATGCTGTAGTATTAACAGTTTACTAGTGGGTGGCAGGAGTTGGTGTATTATAGAGGCCCCCAACCTGGTGTCTGCAGGTGTGCGTCCCTCTCCAAGCTTCCCCTGCTAAAATTAGGCTTATTAGGTGACCCAGAAACTACAACTAATCCAGAATGCGGCAGCTAGACTGGTGACTGGGGGCAGCTGCCGAGACCACATAACACCGGTCTTGAAAGACCTACACTGGCTCCCATTATGTTTCCGAGCACAATTCAGAGTGTTGCTATTGACCTTTAAAGCCCCAACGGCCTTGTCCATTGAAGGAGCATCTCCACCCCCATCATTCTGCCTGGATGCTGAGGTCCAGTGCTGAGGGCCTTCTGGTGGTTCCCTCACTGCAAGAAGCCAAGCTACAGGGAACCAGGCAGAGGGCCTTCTCAGTAGTGGCGCCCGCCCTGTGGAACACCCTCCCACCAGATGTCAAAGAAATAAACAACTACCTAACATCTAGAAAACATCTGAAGGCAGCCCTGTTCAGGGAAGTTTTTAATGTGTGACGTTTTGATGTATTTTTAAACTTTGCTGGAAGCCGCCCAGAGTGGCTGGGGAAACCCAGCCAGATGAGAAGGTTACAAATAAATTAATAATAATAATAATAATAATAATAATAATAATAATAATAATAATAATAATAATAATAATAATTACTATTATTACTATTATTACTATATTTATTATTATAATATTTATTTATTGCATTTATATTTCACCTTTCTTCCAAGGAGCTCAAGGAGGCCTAGTGGACACCATTCTCCTCCACTCCATTTTATCCTCACAACAACCCTGTGAGGTAGGGTTAGGCTGAGAGACAGTGCCTGGCCCAAGCTTCATGACTGAGTGGGGATTGGAGCCCTTGTCTCCCAGGTTTTAGCCCAAAGCTCTAACCACTATACCACACTGAAATGCTCAAAAGAGGTGTTCTACCTTAGTCAACAGAATAGGATATGGTGCATGGCAAGCTCTCCAGACTGCAAAATTGCCCACTGACCCCCAAAGGATGCCAGCCCCTGATGTATTTGCGTAGGTCGTGTGGGCCCTTAAGAAATGTGCTTTCAAACATGCACGAAGTCCCCCATCTGAAGTGGTCCTAGCCCAACGCCATGATCTCCCTCATCAGGAAGCCTGGCTTAGCTGGAGATTATAAAAAAGAAAATCTGTGATTGTTGTAAAAACTTTTATTTTATTTTATAGAACAACCTAGCTTTAAACCAAAGAGTTACTCGCTTGATAGTGTGCTCACAGGCCACTGCCATTCCTTCTTCCTATAATTAGGGTAATCTGTTAGAAAGTGCTTGGAAGTATCATTAAGTGTCCGATTCATTTAGGGGTTTTTGTTTTTTTTAAAACCCCACACTTAAAAAGTCTGAGTTTCCACCCATGTGCAGTATTTCTCCTCCTTGCCCCACTGTGCAACATTATTAAGCTTAATTGGATTTCTCTGGACAGAACTCATTTCTCAAAATTTCTTGCAATTATACAATACCCATAGTTCATTTATTTTTTTGTTTCCTGGTGATTAACATTTAAGACACTGAAAAATGCTGTGTGTCTTCTTTTCTCCTCTCATCACTAAGTCTCTCTTTCACTCTCGCCACCCCTCTCCCCCTGCTTCCTTATATTCTCTGGGCAGAGAGTAGTCATGGATCACTAAAGAAGAATAAGCCAATCAACTAAATTGGTGCACAGGAACATACCAAGCTGTCTTGCCCGGAGTCAGGCAGTTGGTCCATCTGTGCTGTTTGCTGCGATGGGTGGCAGCTCCTGGAGCACAGCATGGGGAGCCTCAGGTCTGGGGAAGGAGTGCAGCCCTCCAGCCATCTCTCTGCTGGCTTCAGAACTCTCCCTAAGCCACACCCTTCTCCCCAGGCCACACCAGCTGTGTGCCACAACTTCCTCAAGTGCACGTGTTCTGCTGGAATGTGCCAGCAGACATATGCACTTCTTTGCCTACTTTTGCTTCTGGGCTTCTGTCATCTACTGGCATGTAGCCCCCAGAAGATTGCCCATGAGGGAGTGTGGCCCTCTGCCTGAAAAATGTTCATCACCATAGAAAGAGGGGCTGACTGTTAAAACAACAAGAACAGTTGGAACAACCGCTGCTCACCTGGAGCTCTCCAAGGTCCTATAACTCCCTGGCTTTACCTGCAGGCTTCCTGGATTAAAGCTGGGATGGGGAAGCTGTGACCCACCCACTGTTGTTGGACTCCAGCTCCCATCATCCCTAAATGTTGACCGTGCCAGTTGGTTCTGATGGACCAACTAAGCCACTACTCTCAGACCACTAAGTGTTGGCTTACTTTAATTCAGATAGCTTCAAGCATCCTTATAAATAAAGCCCCAAGTTTATAACTGGTGTTTGGGGTGCTTAGCTTAAATGACTGTGAGCAAATTTTATGCCTAGGGCAGCTAGAGACATGCCCTTTGCCATGCTTTCTATGGCAGAGCTTTTCAAGCTTGGGTCCCCAGCTGTTTCTGGACTACATCCTTCCTACCCAGTTTAGCTAATGGTCAGGGATGAGGGGAGTTGTAGTCCAACTACACCTGAGGTGCCAAGGTTGGAAAAAGTTGTTCTGTGGCACCATATAGCTCCCTATATTTCTTGAGCAATTTGCTGTGGTGCTTTGCCCCATTCTTCTTTCGGGGCCTGGGGCTTATAAAATGGAATTGGTAAGGGAGTCAAGTGAAGCAATGCTAATGTTTGATGATTAGTCTGCAGTGTTTTGACAAAGAGCAAACGCTTAGCTGCTCGTTGATTCACTCTACATAGTAGGGCAACATAACTGAGAGCGTCTGGCAGTATATGTATACATATATATCTATCCCAATTCCTTTGAACCAAGTCCTTTCAATTTGTTTTGGTGACTGCTACCAAGTCATGTAGTGCATTTTCCATCTGACACAACAGCAGAGCACTGTCCATAAACCACTAGCAAACAATGCACTTGTGCTCATCGGTTTATGAACTGAGGATGAATACTGTGATGGCCAGACAGTTTTCAGAAATGGGAATGTTCATTTCTAGGTTATCTCTTATCTCTCAGACACATACACTCACATCAGCTTGCATAGGACACCACTGGGAAGCTGCCTGAAAGTAAGTTACGAGCTCTGTAAAAAGCTCACACTTACAGACAGGCAGATAGATAGACATACCATATAATTTTAAAGGATCACCACATGTGCTGGTTACAGGACCTGCATAGACTCAGTGAGGTACATTATACCAGGCCAAAATATTTGTCCAACAAGTCCAGTATTGTCAACTCTAGGGCTGAATCCTCCAGATGTTGTGCATCACAACTCCCATCAACCCCGACATGCATAGCCGATGGGCAGGGATGTAAATTCCAGAACGAGTTAACCACCAGTCCCTCTTCCCAGGGAATTCTGGGAAATGTAGCTCTGTGAAGAGGAACAGGGGTCTTCTAGCAACTCTCAGCATCCTTAACAAACTACACGTCCCAGGATTCCCTGGGAGAAGTGACATGATGATGTTTTAAATATGTAGTTCAGATGGGGGATCTTTACAGAGTAAGCCTATTGAAATTCAAGAACCTAAGGTAGCCATGCCCATTAGCTTCAACGGGTCTTCTCTGAGTAGGGCTAACACTGGATACAACCCCCTGATAGCAAGGGATTTCCATAATTTTAAGAGTGCCCCCCTTTTTAAAAAAGTATTGTAAATGTAAAATAAACAAAGAATCTAACAAATATAATACAGTACTGGGCACACCCATTTGCAAGCAAATCAGGGCTCTACCACCCAGGAAAGGTCCTTTTCATGGAGCAACACTTGCCGGAAAGCTAGTTTTATCCCAGGCTTGTTCCAATTTGCCTAGGCTGCTATTCTAGCTATGATAATTCATGAGCCACACATTTCTGAAAGGCGCTTATTAGGAGAATGATAAATTGGGATTGTCACGCTGAATCCAGTGAGCCAAATTGCCTTTTTAAAAGCCGGAGACATCAGATTATGCGGCTGCAGTTTGAAGGCTTCTGTAAAGGGATATTTTTTATTTATTTGTTCACTTAGGAATGGGATGTAGAGCATTTTCAAAACAGTTTAGATTAGATACCTTTGTTAGTGCTTTCTTGATTAATTTTTTTAAATTAATGACATCACTCTCCCCCAACCCCCCAACCCCATCCAGTTGTTCCATTGGGTCACGACCCAAACTAAGGCCCCAAATTGAACCAGAGGCCAGTCCTGATGCTTAATTAGGGTTCGAACCTTAATTTGAAAGGGGAGAAGGAACCATGGGGACTGGTGAAGTGGCACAGGCACGGCAGTGTTGCTTAGAGAGAGAGAGCATGCCAGTGTGGTGTAGTGGTTAGGGTGTCAGACTAGGACCTGGGAGACCAGGGTTCAAATCCCCACCGGGCCTGAAAAACCTCTGGGAAATGATATATAATGAGATGAAAAAAATGTTGAAATATACATTTATTAAGAAACCAGAAGCATTTTTACTTGGCATTGTAGGTGATGATATAAGCAGAAAGGATTGTAATTTATTTTTGTATGCAATGACAGCAGCAAGAATATTACTGGCACAAAATTGGAAGCAAGAAGAATTACCGACGAAAGAAGAATGGAGAATGAAAATGATGGACTATGCAGAATTAGATAAACTAACAGGAAGAATTTGAAACCTGCGGGACCAGAGATTCTCAGAAGACTGGAGTAAATTTACAGACTATTTGAAAAGTAATTGTGATGAACATAGTACGCTAGTAGGTTTGCAAGAAGTTTTGTAAGGTGAATTATTTGAAATATTGAAAAAAAGACAATGAGGAGAATTATTAGTTAAAGATAATTAAAGGCAATATGAAATTAAGAAATGCATAATAAGTGATAAGAACAGAAAATCATCAGAGGTGTTGACGGAAGTCCAAAAATTATTGTATAAGATGAGAAGTTTTGTTGTATGAATGATAATTAATATGTTAAAAACTAATAAAAATGCATATAAAAAACAACAACAAATCCCCACTGGGCCATGAAGGTCACTGGGTGACCTTGGGCCTGTCACTCACTTTCAGCCTCACCTAATGCACATGGTTGTTGTGGGGATTGCATTGATATTGTTATTTGGCAAGGGGGAGATCCTGCAAGAGAAATCAGGATCAGAAGGGGCCAGTGATCAGAATAAAGAAAGGACAGGATACAGGAAGGAGAGAAAGTTGCCAGCTTTGCTTCCTGGACCCTGCTCCCATGCACTGAGTCTGGATCTGAAAGTATGCGCACATCCACATATTGATGGATTTCCCAATCTGTAAGAGTGGGGATGTAGTCAATTTGTTCCTCCCTTCCCATTACACTCCCAACAGCCTGGTGCTCAGGATGACCACCATGGTTCAGTGGATGAGCACATGCTCTGAGTGCAGAAGGGCCCAGATTCAATCCTGGGCATTTCCTGGGCATCAGGATTGGCCAGGTAGGTTTGGGAGTCAGCTCCATCTGAAACCTTGGCAAGCTGTTGTGAGCCATTGTAGAGAATCTCCAGAAGAGAATCTTGCATTAGATGGCTTGACTCCATATAAGGCCACCTTCCTGCTTAAGGCCCTCCTCTGATTTGTATCTGTCGTTTATTCAGAACTATGAGGAATGGAATATTAAACTACAGTGGCACCTTGGTTTAAGAACAGCTTAGTTTATGAACAACTTGGATTAAGAACGCTGCAAACCCGGAAGTAGGTGTTTTGGTTTGTGAACTTTGCCTTGGAAGCAGAACATGGAGTGTGTTCCATTTGTAAATTGAGTTCCCCGCTGCTATGGGTAAGCACACCTTGATTTAAGAATGCTTTGGTTTAAGAACGGACTTCTGGAACAGATTAAGTTCGCAAACCAAGGTATACCTTTGTAAAGGTACCCCTGACCATTAGGTCCAGTCGTGGCCAACTCTGGGGTTGTGGCGCTCATCTTGCTTTATTGGCTGAGGGAGCCGGCATACAGCTTCCGGGTCATGTGGCCAGCATGACTAAGCCGCTTCTGGCAAACCAGAGCAGCGCACGGAAACACCGTTTAGAGCGGTACCTATTTATCTACTTGCACTTTGACGTGCTTTCGAACTGCTAGGTTGGCAGGAGCAGGGACTGAGCAACAGGAGCTCACCCTGTCACGGGGATTCAAACCGTCGACCTTCTGATTGGCAAGTCCTAGGTTCTGTGGTTTAACCCACAGTGCCACCCACGTCCCGCAAACCAAGGTACCACTGTATTGTTTTTAAGGGAAGTGCCATAGGTCTGTGATAGAGCATGTGTTCTGCATGCAGATGGTTCAGTCCCAAGGTAGTGCTGGGAGGGATCCCTATGTGAAATCTGGAGACAGAGTTCATATAACTCTCTTACGTAGCTCTTTCTTACTGAGAATATATATATGAGGATATAGAAATAACTCAAATCAACACCATCTGTTTACCTCAGTTAGTGAAAACGTTGTTACAACTGGGTTTGTCTCATTGTCCTGCTTTTCTGTCTTTAAATTGTTTTGAAAGCCTCTTTTTCAGTGTTCTGATAAATTTTACTTTGGCTCCAGTATATCACCTTTCACTAACTTGGGGAGCTTAGATGTTTTAGACGATGACTTCCAGTGGCTGGTTCTGGTGGGGGTTCAGATTGTTTGGCGAGCACCGGCTTGGGTGAAGGCAGAAATAGTGAATCAACTTATAGCAAAAATTTAGCAAAAAGAGGAAAAAGGGAAGGGCTTGAACACAACAGCTCTTTCCCCACTTGTGATTTCATGCCTCCAAACATGAAGAACATAGTCCTTCTGGCTAGTAGTCATCAATAGCCTTGTCCTGCATGAATTTGTCCAATCCTCTTTTAAAGCCATCCAAGTTGGTGGCCATCACTACGTCTTGAATCTTCCAACATTCAGCTTCATTGAATGTCTCCAAGTTCCTGTATTGTGTGAGAGGCAGAAATTTATCCAAGCCAACCACACTCCTCCCGTGATCCCAAGCAACGTATTGGTGATCATTTCCTTCAGTTTAGTCCTAATGGCTCAGCACATCCGGTCTGTCTCATAACAGCACTGTGGGCCATATTAAAAACTTATATCCTGCAATTTCTTCCATGACAGGAAACATATTTGATCCAATTCTATTACATTCCTGTCTAATATGTTTACAATCTGCTCAATCTTGCTTGCATCTCCAGCAGTAAGGTAGTTGGTCCCCCACCCTTCTTTTTGCTAACCCGAATATGGCGAGTTTAACGGAGAAGAAAGTATCATCATGATTAATTTTAACCTCTACTCAGGGGAGGAGAGAGAGGGGAAAAAAACCTCTGTGTGGCATCAAAAGACATCGACAAGGACATCAAAACCTCATTATAAGGTTGTAAGAATAGACACAGCAGCAAAATCTCATTTCTTTCAATCCTTGCTCAACGCTTTTCATATATTAATCTTTTAATCTTATTAGCATTGTTGGCAAGGACTGGAGTGACTTCAAATGTACAGAAATCATGTGCAGAAACAACCCAATCCTAGATGAGCAATAGAAAAGAAAATGGAAGACACACTGGCCCCATTCCAGACATCGCAGCCAAACCATGGTTAGTTTAGTGAATGCCATCCCCACAACCTAGACTATCCCAACTTCTCTTTGCCTCTGCGTCTAACTTGGAGATGGTCAATCCATTGCCCACAGGCTGTCTAATTTTATGCAACGGCTAGAACCCCTCTCTTGTCAATGAGCTGAGCATTGGGGGAGCGGGAAAAGTGTGTCTTCTTCACCCCAGTTCCTGGCAATCAGCTGAGCACCACAGGGAAAGGGATTGTGGGGAAGAGATTTAATGCTTTCCTCCCCATGCAATCCTGATGGAGATTGGTCCCTGACCTCAGGGCACTGCTGTTCAACCTAGGGAAAGGATTCAATAGCAATACAGCGGGATTGCCCTACATTGCAACTAGGGAGAAGGGAAGGCTGATATTGTGCTGCTGCTCCAAAAATTGGCAGAGGGCAGCCAAGTCACAAAAAGAAAGAAAGAAAGGACTGTTAGGCTGCAGATGGAATTAATCATTCTTTTGTAGCCATGCCCCCTTTCTCTCCCTTTCTGCTGTCCACCAAACAGTAGGACTCCGCAGCCACACCCCATTTTCTGCCAATGTGTAGCTAATTCAGAACCTGTTCAGCTTTGTTGATGGATGCATAGCGTTGAGGGGTTGCATGTATATCCTTATGGGTGGGTTGAGAGAGAGAGTGAAAAAAATCACCCACATTCTCTCTCTGTCTTCCTCAACCTGTCACCCCTGCATCCATTTATATTCAGCACATTGTGTGTATGTGTGCGTGTATGCATGGAATATGTGAGCTTGAAAGAGAAGAGATAAACAAAATGTGTGTGTGTGTGGGGGGTTATACCTCTTTCTCACCTCATCACACATCCATCCATCCATCCATTCATCCGTGTGTGTGTGTGCACGCACGCACAGAGAGAGTTTATACATGGGTGGGTGGAGTGTGTGCATTTGCGAGCCAATAAAAAATATACAATTAAAGAGCAGCAAAATCCGATCTGCTGTTCATTTTTGGAAAGTTGCTCACTTGCTGTGTATTTGGACACACTGCTTATAGTATCATAAACAAATTTTGCTTGCTGGTTCTTGACATCAAGGAGCAGTTTTTTGTCTACGTTGGGATACAATTGGATGCCGCTTTGAATCAAGATGGCGGACGGCACTTTCTGAACTGTGTTGATTTCAAAACCGCATTTTTTTCTTGTTTGCTTCTCAGAAATCCTGAGCAGCGCCAAGTATGAGGCTGCTAATAACCCATCAAAACACCCAATATAACAGCAGCCAATGCATCTAATCACTAAACAGCGAAATTATTTCATTCCACCAGATGCTGGGGAGAAGATATAAGTTTGTACCAGGTGCTGAAAGGATGTTAATGATGATGCCAGGTGGACCTAACTGGAGAGAGTATTCTATGAGTGCGGAGCCACAACTGAGAAGGCCCCTCTCCCTTGTCCCCAGGCTCCACACCTGCCTTAGAGAGGGCACCTGGAGCAGGGCCTCAAATGAAGACTGAATGGTCCAGGTAGGTTCATGTTGGGAGAGGCATTCTGAAATACAGTACCCAAAGAGGGCTTGCTTAAGCTAGCTGTTGAAGACTTTCCCTCAAAGTACACACTTTTTAGCAAGCTGCAAAGGCAGTGATGAGAGCGCTGGGGCGAAATCAGTCTTCTTCAGGGGGAATGTGAACGCTCTGAGAAATTGTTGGGTCTGATGTTGTGCAATTAGGGACGGTGGGGATTTTGCTGGATGGGCACAAGGCTCCTGATTAGCTTTGCCGAGGTAAGGCTGTGCCATGCTTAATTATTTAAGGGAAGCTGCGTAATGGGCCTTTGGAAGTGCGTGACCTACAAAATCAATCCATCCCCTTCTGCATAATGTATGTGGCATCAATCTCATTTCATTTCAAGATCACTTAGGGGAAACAAAAAAGAAAAAAGTTTGACACGTTCACTCCAGCTCCTCTGTGGCGCAAACACAAGCACACAGCTCGCTGCATCATTTGCTATCTGTTCTTAATGGCAGCTCAGCTGCAAAGATTCCCCGCCGTTTACACTGCTGCTGCTGCCACCGCCGCCGCCTCTCTTTTCTCTCTCTTGCCCATTTCCTTACTTCTTCACTTGACTTCAGGCAGAAAGCATAAACTTTAGTTGCAGATGAAAATGGCCGGGCCTTCACTTTGCAGAGCTCTACAGCTGAAACGTGTGCTTGAACTGCAATATTGCCTCTTGAATGGCTGGGTGGAGGTGTGTATATACACAGGCAGAGGAACAGGGGTGTGGGGGGAGGGCACCGCCCCCGGGGGCACGATCCCGGTGGGGTGCCATGATAGCTGCCCCCCTGCGCGGGGCGCTACGCCCCTGCAGGTGGCTCGCCACACCCCGCGGGCTGCGTGCCACACCCCTGGGCAGCGCGCCACGCCCCTGGGCAGTGTGCCATGCCCCCCGGGACGCGCACCAGCCATGCCCCCACCTGCTCTCCACCCTCCCCCGCCGGAGCTTGAAGCTCTGCCACTGCATATATTGAATAGAATAGAATTTATTATTTATAACCCGCCCATCTGGCTGGGTTTCCCCAGCCACTCTGGGAAGCTTCCAACTGAGTATTAAAATACAGTGGTCTGTTAAACATTAAAAGCTTCCCTAAAGAGGGCTGCCTTTAGATGTCTTCTAAAAGTCTGGTAGTTGTTCTTCTCTTTGACATCTGGTGGGAGGGTGTTCCACAGGGTGGGGGCCACTACCGAGAAGGCCCTCTGCCTGGTTCCCTGTAACTTGACTTCTCACAGTGAGGGAACAGCCAGAAGCCCTCGACACTGGACCTCAGTGTCTGGGCAGAACGATGGGGGTGGAGATGCTCCTTCAGGTATACAGGACTGAGGCCGTTTAGGGCTTTAAAGGTCAGCACTTTGAATTGTGCTTGGAAATGTACTGGAAGCCAATGTAGGTCTTTCAGGACCGGTGTTATGTGGTCTCGGCAGCCACTCCCAGTCACTAGTCTAGCTGCTGCATTCTGGATTACTTGTAGTTTCCAGGTCACCTTCAAAGGTAGTTCCATGTAGAGTGCATTGCAGTATAGCAACCCCAGACATGGGGTTCCAATTGTAGAATTGGAAAGGAACCCTGAGGATTATCTAGTCCAACCCTTGCAAAGCAGGAATATATGCAGCTGCCCCATACCAGGTTCGAACCCTCAACCTTGGGGTTATCAGCACCATGCTTGAACCAACTGAGCTATCTTTGTGACTGTTATGTAGCAAGTCACATCCTTTGCTCTGCCCACTTCCCCCTGTGTCCCGCTCCCAACATCATGCATACAAACAGATGCATCTAAGTAATGAATTGTTGACGCCAAGGCATAAACTTGCACTGTTTGCAAGTAGGAGAGTCTGGCTTCCTCCACTAGGTATTTGCAGTTGCCTGAAGTTTCCAAAATCACACCCGAGCAAGAACAGGTTTCTAAGTGGATGGCTTCTGTTCCTGCAATTAAAACGTAGCTGGGGGGTAATAGAAGCACTATTTCCTAGTGGGAAGCAAAACAGCAAGAAGGCTTTAGGTTATTTTAGCCGCAGATTTTGTGGTTACCCCTCTGCAAATTTCCTGGAAGGCATCTGCAAATGTAACCTTGAAAAATGAGATTCTTTAGACATACAAGGCAGATCATAGGGGTGTGTGTGAGTGTGTGTGTGTGTATGAGAGAGAGAGAGAGAGAGAGAGAGAGAGAGAGAGAGAGAGAGAGAGACTTTTTTGTTGTCTCTCAGGCATTAGAGTTTTGCATTAAAGATATTTCTGCTTGCTTTGAACTGATCGATGGAAAGAAAACTCCAAATCTATGTCTTCAAGCAGATCTCATACCCTCCTGAGGAACAAGAATAGAAGGTTGTTTCTCCACCCAGCCCGGCTCTGCCTTCCTTTCAGATATATGCAGAATCCCCATGCCAAATGCTAAAGAGAAGTCAAACTTTTGGGTCTTGACATGGGTTTGGGGGCACATTTCTAACCTCACGATCTTGGCACTATTATGCTATGTATATTTTGCTCCCCACATGTCATCATTTTACCCACAAAGAGCAATAGGGCAAGCTTGGCCAGAGAGGTACAGATTGTAAGTTTTCAAAAGATGCCCTTTAAGTATGTTTTTTTTTTTTAAAAAAAGGGCTTTTATTTATTTATTTTAAAAAGGAAGACCAATGACACAGCGAATCAAAACCCTCGCCTGCCAAGCTGCTGCTGCTGCCGCCTCCAGCAGCGGCTGAAGAAAGGGAACAGCCCACACTCCCGCCTCTTTTGCCAACCACACAGATTTTCTTATTGCCAAGGGGAAATGGTGGCGACTTTCTGACCCCTGCAATGATCCATTTGTATCTGGGAGCATTGCAGATTGATTTTCCTCTTTGAGCTTGCATAGCCGCAAATCATATTATTGTCTATTTGTTTGTTTTGCAAAAAATAATAATAAAAAAATCAAAATCAAAATTCAGGGGGATGTGCAAAATGTGCATGCAGGGCTAGAGGCGGGAAAATAATTGGAACACAGCAGAAAATTAATATTTTTTCCAGAAACGTTGTCTACATCTAACAAAACAGGATCAGCACTTTATCCAGGGGAGGGCTTTATGTCATCAGCATTTGCTTGCGCCATCATGAAGCTGATCTTTAGTGTGGAATTACTGCTCAAATTATTATTTGCAGTGTTGTTACTGGCAGCAGAAGGAAGGGCTCAATCTTGTTCATTGTTGTGTCTGCAAGCTTCCCTTTACCCTCAGCAGATGCTGAAACCAAAGACCTTTCCACACTGTCGCCCCATATTGAACTTCTTTATGTATGCCATAAAATCAGGACTGGGGAGACTTTTTCAGTCACATACTGCACCCTTACGAACAATGGACAAGATCCCGGAGATGAGAACATAAGAAGAGCCTGCTGGATCAGGCCAATGGCCCATTTAGTTCAGCAGCCTGCTCTCACAATGGCCACCCAGATGCCTGTGGGAAACCTGAAAGGATCTGAGCATGCTCCTATCCTGTGGTTTCCAGCAAATGCCATCTAGAAGCATTACGTTTCCTGATGGTGGAGGTAGAGACTATCCACAATAGCTAGTTGCCACTGATAGTCTTCTCCTCCATGAATTTGTCACATCCTCTTTTAGAGACATCTAAATTGGTGGCTGTCCCTACCTCCTGTGATAAAGGTAAAGGGACCCCTGACCAGTCGTCCAGTTGCGGACGACTCTGGGGTTGTGCGCTCATCTCACTCTATAGGCCGAGGGAGCCGGCATTTGTCCGCAAACAGCTTCCGGGTCATGTGGCCAGCGTGACTTAGCTGCTTCTGCCGAAACCAGAGCAGAGCACGGAAACACCGTTTACCTTCCTGCCGGAGTGGTACCTAGTTATCTACTTGCACTGACGTGCTTTCGAACTGCTAGGTTGGCAGGAACAGGGACCGAGCAATGGGAGCTCATCCCGTCGCGGGGATTTGAACCGCCAACCTTCTGATTGGCAAGCCCAAGGCTCTGTGGTTTAGACCACAGCGCCACCCATCCCCACCTCCTATAGTAGCAAGTTCTATAGTTTAACTATGCACTGTATGAAGAAGTACTTTGTTTTATCCCAAATATTCCAACCATAAGTTTCATTGGATATGCACAAGTTCTGGTGTTATGAATGAAGAATGTTTCTTTCTTTCTATCCACTTTCTCCATGCCTTGCATAATTTTATAAACTTCTATCATGTCACCTCTTGCTTGCCTTTCCTCTAAATTAAAAAGTCCCAAATGCAGCAACCTTTCCTTACAAGGTGCCATCCATAGAATCATAGAATCATAGAATCATAGAGTTGGAAGAGACCACAAGGGCCATCGAGTCCAACCCCCTGCCAAGCAGGAAACACCATCAGAGCACTCCTGACATATGGTTGTCAAGCCTCTGCTTAAAGACCTCCAAAGAAGGAGACTCCACCACACTCCTTGGCAGCAAATTCCACTGTCGAACAGCTCTTCCTGTCAGGAAGTTCTTCCTAATGTTTAGGTGGAATCTTCTTTCTTGTAGTTTGGATCCATTCAGTGGCGTAGCATGGGGGGTGCAGGGAGGGCCGGCCGCACCGGGCGCAACATCTGGGGGTTAGGGTTAGGGGGCGCAAATCCACGGGTTAAGGGGTGCAAATTACTTGCCTTGCCCCGGGTGCTGACAACCCACGCTACGCCACTGGATCCATTGCTCCATTGCTCCTCAAAGCGACTGTGTATTTCTAAACAATCAGAGCGAACCCTGGGCCTCCTACTTCTTTGAGTCACGTTTCTCCATATATCTGGCTCCTGTGTTGGTGAACTAGCCTCCTTCTCAGGGGAGTCCCCTGTCTCCTCCTTGGTGGAGATGGTGTGCTCTGTTGCTTCCAAGAAGAGCTCCAGCTCTCTAATTCTTTGGAGTGTAGCTGGACTTTGTTGGACTTTGTCTTCTAAGAGGGCAATCAACATGCAATTGCTGCAGGTAAAGCTGCCTGCAACCTTTGGCAAGATGGCAAACATTGCGCAGGAACCTTTGGCAAGATGGCAAACATTGCGCAGGAACTGCAGGCGACTGCAGCTGTTCCCTCACACGCCATCTTGAGAACGTGTCTCCACTTCAGATTTGTGTAGGGTTTACTCCACTCCAGACTCAGGACTCCACTCCAGATTTGTGTAGGGTTTACTCCTTGGCCTTTTCTTCTCCCAAAGGTGGTGGAGGTTTAGAATCAGAGTTTTCCTTCTCACAGATGGGCTACCTCCTTAGGTTGACAAGCCCCATCTGCCTCTGACTTTCCTCTAAAGCCTGTGCAGAAACAGCCTTCTTGACCACTGGACCCAGAATTGGTCTCATCCGCTCAATCCACCAGAACCTGCCTTCGCATGCAGGGGAAGCCCATAACTCACTGAGGTTTGAGACCCATCAGCTACCCTCACCTGGTTTAGCCAGCCAGTTGAAGCCGTTCCTGGGGTGTGGCCGCTGTTGCATGCTGAATGTCAGGGACTGGACTGAGGAGGAATGGTGGGGACCGCCTCCCTCCTCCTGAACCTTCCTGAGAAGAGGAGGACAGTATAGATTTAGAACAGTGGTTTGCAGAAGGTCACAGTTCAGAGGCTGCAGAGGGGAGAAGCTGGGAAATATTGGGAGAGCAGCAGGAAGAAGAAGAAGCACCAGGGGAGAGACAGCTGGCAGACTCAGTGTCTTTAGACAGCACTCCTGACCTTCCTTCTCCCAGGACCTGGCATGCATTGAAAGTAGTAGAACAGAAAGCTCAGAGGCAGAAAGCACAGATCAGCCGACGCAGGGATGTCATATAATAGGAGAGGCGGAGGGGGTGGGATTTTACTCGGAGCAACGCCATTATCTAAGAGAGACTGCAGTTCTACATTCTCTCTCTCTTTGTGAATATTGAAGAAAAAACTTAGGAAGAGCTCCTCTTGTTTATATGCTTCTTGGCTGCCACCATGGGAGAGATCAGATTCCCTGAAACCTGACACTGACAGCTCCTGGGAGCCACAGATGAGAGCTGAGCACAGGGTGGGGGACCAAAGGTGGACAAAAACCACTTCCGAACTTGAGAGGAGGTGGAGTTGCAGGCTTCACGCCCTCTCCACGTGCACGGGGGCTGGCTCTCAGCCTCTGCGCGATAGAGGGGATCCCCGGCCACGTCATTCCCTGGCCAGCCAATCGTGGCTTGCGCGATATCACACTGCCATGGCCAGGGATCTCCCTCTTTTGCCGCCTCAGCTCAATGGGTTTCCCACCCTCCCGCCCTTTAGGTTTTCCTTTTGACCTTGCTATGGACCTCGGTTGGCCGCCATTAAGGGGCCTGGTAGGAATTTTTCCACTTGGCAAATTGGCACCAGACACTTGGTAGGTTTTTCACCTACCTCGTAGCAAATCGTCACAACTTCCTCGGCATTGACGGTAGGGGTATTGTCATGTAGATGAAGGGGGGAGGAAGCGCCATCACCTCCCCCGAATATTGAAGGGTAGTCCGGTAAAGGATTCCGGGGGGCGTGGCCCTGTCCGAAGCCTATGGAGGTGAGGGCCTAAGGCATGGCCCCAAGCAGTGATCCTGGGGGAGTTCCTAGTTGATGTGCATCAGCAGGACTCCCCCTACTGGTGTTAACCCTTCCCGATCTTCAAGCATTCGGGCTGAAGCCGGATAGTCGTTTAGGACCAATGCCTCAGCCAATACCGCTCATTCCTGTAACCAATAAAGTTGTGGCCATTTTTTGCCCATTAACCTAAATATTTGTGTCATGTGTCTTTATTTCCACTGGGAGGAGGCGAGAACTTGCCATGCAACTACCCCAGAAGGAGCACAGTGTGTCCCCCTCCGAGGTACTACCCCTCCCCTAATACTCCATACTGCATCAGATGCTGGAGATGGTCCATAGCCATCATAAATAGATAAGGCGGTTATGTGATAGCAAATTCCATAAACACCTGAGAAGAGTCCTGCTGGAATGGGCCAAAGGCCCATCTAGTCCAGCATCCTATTCTCGCAGTAGTCAAGCAGATGACCTCTTGGAAGCTCACAAGCAGAAACCGAATACAACAAGGCTTTCCTCATTTGTCGTCCTCAGGAACCAGCATTCACAGGCACTCTGCCTTTGGCAGTAACTCTCTGGATCTGAAACGTCTCCCCCCCCACGACACCCCCGCTCTGTTTATTCTTTTAAACTTTCTAATTGTGAGCTATGTAAGTAGCATTAAAGACGAGGAGGAATGTAAAAATAGCTTAATAGGCAGTTTATCCGGAGCTTCATAAACGACTGACACTCATCTTCATCAAAAGAAGAAAGCTACGTCCTATATCTCACTGCAAAGTATCAATTAAAAGTCCTACTTCCCAATAGCTATCGGCTTGGAATTATTTATAAATAGAGATTTGCTTTGAAAAGCAATGTGCAATTTTGCCGGTGCAACCCTGTAATCTTCCTTGATTGAAAGCCAGGATGAATACAGGTTTGGGAATGGATCTGCAACCAGAAGCAAAAGGAAGGAGGGTTACGAATGGATATAGCATTAACTCTAATAAACACTGACAGGCAATATGAATTAAGGTCCTGTCCCAGCCTTGTCATTAAGTTGCCAAAACCCCAACAAGGCATGAAAGAGGAAGAAAGAGGGTGGCTGAGTGGTAGAGCATCTGCTTTGCATACAGAAGGACCAAGTTTCAATATCTAATGGCATCTCCAGGTCAATAGCCTCCTGCCTGAAATCCTGGGTGGTCATTGCCAGTCCCTGTAGACCAGGGTTTCCCAAACTTAGGTCTCCAGCTACTTTTGGGCTTCAGTTCCCATCATCCTGCTAGCTGGTCCTGCTAGCTAGGGATGATGCGAGTTGTAGTCCAGCAACAAGTTCGGGAAATCCTGGTGGAGACAGTACTAAACTAGATGGACTAATGATCTGATTCAGATAAGAGAGCTTCCTGTGTTCCTTATAAACCACTGATGTTGGTCAAATGGTTCTGGAACCGTCAAGCAAAATCAGAGCTGTGGCAAGCACTTGCCATATTCCCCATGGCTTCAATGAGAGCTATCTAAAGCAGTGGCTTCCAGTCATTGCTGGATTCTAACTCCTAGCAGGCTCGGCAGGGTGAAAGGTCAGGGATGGTGGCAAGGGCAGACCATGATAATATAGTGCCCTGTGTGGGCCCACAATTTGACACTCCCCCTCCATCCTTATGGTGCCTTCCCAAATCCTGGTAAGGGAGGCACAGGGCTTTGAGGAGGAGGTGCAAGTCTCTGGCAGGGTCGTAGAGCCCTCTTGCTGGGAAAGTTTTGGGAAGGATGCAGGAGGACTCTCGGACTCTGTTAGAGCCCAAAGGAAACACTTACAGTGGTACCTCGGGTTACAGATGCTTCAGGTTACAGACTCCGCTAACCCAGAAATAGTACCTTGGGTTAAGAACTTTGCTTCAGGATGAGAACAGAAATCGCACGGCAGCAGGAGGCCCCATTAGCTAAAGTGGTACCTCAGGTTAAGAACAGTTTCAGGCTGAGAACGGACCTCCAGAACGAATTAAGTTCTTAACCCAAGGTACCACTGTACTAGGCTTTGGGAAGGAGGCTAACACAGCCTTTTGAATTCATTCCCAGAGGCGTACACCATTGTCTTTGAAGACAGATGGATGCCAACAGCAATTCCTTTGTTCATGTATGGCAGGGCTGGGGAACCCTGCAGACGTTGTTGAACACCAGCTCCCATCATCCCTAGCCAATGGTCAGGATGGCTGGGGCTGATGGGTGTTGGAGTCCAACAATACATGAAAGGTCACATTGCCCTGTGTATTGAGCATCCTGGATTCCAGTTCCACTGGGCAAAGGTCTAAGATTAGGAGCACAGGAAGATGCCATATAATGAGTCAGACCTTTAGTCCTTTGAGCCCTGTCTTGTCTTGTCTACATTGACTGTTTGTCCAATATTTGAGGCAGCGAACATTCCCAGTCTCATCGGGGCATTCTGGGGATAGACCCTGAGGCCTTCTGCATGCAAGACTAAGCTATGGCCCTTCCCCATTCATTCCAAAACTGGACCATGCACAATGGGGATCACAATTGGGGAGATGCACTGTTGTGCTCTAATTCTCCCTTTAGGTCCACAAGTGTCTGGTTGGACACTGCAAGATTTTGGGCTAGATGGGCCATTGGCCTGATATGGCAGGCTCTTCTTATGGTTTTTATATTTTCAATTGTTTTCTCCCCCTTCCGGCCCAGAATGATCCAACACAGAAACTTTAAATGGCGGAAAAATCCTCTCCTTCCCTGAAACTTTAAGATACTCCCCCTAGAGGATTGTGGAGTTACAGAGGCCTGGGAAACATACTTTGTTTGGAATTTCTGTGGTTTAATTGTTTGTACTCTGGACTTGCTTTCTCATGGAATAAAGGATAACTTGACCTTGAACAAGAGGCAGGTGTGGAATGAGTGGCACAGGGAAAACAAGAGCAGCCAAAGCTAAAGAAAGAGAAAAAGAAAAAGAAAAGGAAAGGAAGCCTGTGCAACTTGTTCAAACAACTTTAGCTCATCATCGCAGATCATCTGTTCCAACCGTCCTGATAGCACAGGAGGTGGAGGCCGAACAGCCTGCTGAAGAGGACATGGCAACAGGAGGATCTGACACAGTTTTGAAACAAATTTTAGAACAATTAGCAATTTTAAATCAAAAAGTGGACAATCAATCACTAAAAATAGACCAAGCAACAACTACTATTGGTGCATTATCTGAAAAGGTCTCTCAGAATACACAGGCAATTGAGAATCTACAAGGAGCTACAGCTGAAAACCATAAATTAGCTGTGGAAGCCTATCAAAAAGCGGAGCAAGCAAGCAAAAAAGTTGATGAGATTAAAGGTGAAATCAAGCCTCTGCAAAGACAGGTAGGGGAACAACAGGCCTACCTGTCGATGGTGGAATTGAGAAACAAGGAGAATAACCTTAGGTTGAGAGCTGTCCCAGAATTGGAGGAAGGTAATTTGGAGGGATTTTTGACACTTTTATTCTCCAAATTTTGGGGAATAGAAGAGGATAAAGACTTTAAAATTGTGACTGCATTTAGACTGGGCAGATCGGTGAAGAAAGACAAGTCCAGAGACTGTTTGGTTATTTTGAGATCAAGAGAAGAAAGGGACAAGATACTAGGCCTACATTTCAAAAAATCTCTAGAGATAGAAGGTAAAAAGGCTGAAATTTACAGAGACATACCCAAATTGCTATTGGATCTTAGAGCCTCATACATAGAATTGGCAAAGCTGTTGAGAAACAACACAATCCCCTATAGGTGGGAGTTCCTGCAAGGACTATCATTTAGCTATAAAGGAAGGAAAATAAGAATCAGAACACCAGAGGACCAGCAGAAGTTTCTTCACGACAACGGGGAAGACCTCCAGAAAGGAGCAGTTGCGTCTTGGCCACCTCCACTACCAGAAACCAAACAGCCTGGAGCTGGACCATCACTGCCACCGCCGGGAACGGGGGAACTAGACACCCCATTGTAAGGCCTATAAACTGATTCAGGATGTCTCTGGAACTTCTTAGTTGGAATATAAATGGCGGAAATTCTCCAGAAAAAAGAAGGAAAGTATTTCATATATTGAAGAAAGAACAATTGGACATTATTTGCCTGCAAGAAACACATGTGACAAGGCTTCATCGGAAAGTGCTAATTAACAAAAGGCTAGGCCAAGAATTTATTTCTTCGGACAGAGTTAAGAAAAGAGGAGTAGTGATCTATGCAAAGGAGAGCCTGTCACCGAAACTTCTATTTAAAGACGAACAAGGCAGAATTTTGGCTATTGAAATTTATACACATGGAGAAAAATTTTTGATATTAGGAATGTACGCACCAAATGATGGAAAATCGGAATTTTTTAAGAAGCTGCATGAGACTTTACTGGACTATCTAGACTATAACAACATTATTATGTTGGGAGATATGAATGGGGTTGTCTCTGTAAATATGGATAAGTCGCAGAGTGCAAATATAACAAAAGAAGGCAGACTACCTAAAACTTTTTTTGAAATGACAGACAATATGGATTTGATGGATATATGGAGAGTCAAGAACCCCCTAGGAAAAGAAGGAACTTTCTTTTCTGAAGCTCATCTGTCATGGACACGAATCGACCAAATATGGACAACTAAAGGACTGGCACCTAAAACTAGAAAAGTGGAAATCTGCCCAAAAACTTGCTCCGACCATAATGCTTTGAAAATGGAATTGAGACTAAACATAACCGGATCCTTCCGATGGAAAATGAATGACACCTTATTCAGAGATCAGGAGATTGTGAAGAAGGCCCAAAAAACTTTAAAAGATTACTTTGAGATAAACCTAAACACTACGGTGGAAAAAAGAACAATCTGGGACGCAAGTAAAGCGGTGATGAGAGGGTTTCTAATACAACAAAACACTGTAAAGAAAAGACTCTGGAATGAAAAGAAGCAGAAGATACTGGAGAGAATAAGTGAGGGTGAAAGGAAATTAAGATCCAGGCCCAAGTCTAAGGAAGTGCTGAGAGAAGTGAAATTTTTCCAGGCCCAATACATGAAACTGATAAATCAAGAAGTGGAGTGGAAAATTAAACAAATGAGACAAAGATCTTTCGATTCAGCAAACAAGTGTGGGAAACTGCTAGCATGGCAGTTGAAAAAAAGACAAAAACTAAATACAGTCACAAATCTAGAGATTGAAGGGAGAATGGTTCAGAAGCCTGAAGAAATTAGGAAATGTTTCCAGAGATATTTCAAAGATCTTTATGCACAAGGGCCGCAGAAAGAATCTGAGATAGATCAATTTATTAAAACTAACGGATTACAAAAAATTTCCCAGGAAATGAGAACAACCCTGAATGTTAAAGTTTCACAGCAGGAAATCGAGAGTGCCATACAGAACCTCCAATTAGGCAAATCTCCAGGCCCTGATGGACTTACCTCCAAATATTATAAGGTTTTGAAGGACTATCTGATACAACCCTTGATGGAGGTATGTAACCAGATCATGGAGGGTAAGAAGGCACCAGAAACGTGGAAAGAAGCTTTCATCACATTGATTCCTAAAACAGAAACTGAAAAGACTCAACTTAAGAACTACCGTCCCATCTCACTCCTAAATGTGGATTACAAAATTTTTGCAGATATTTTGGCAAATAGATTTAAAAAAGTACTGAATGAAGTGATTCATAAAGATCAAGCAGGCTTTCTCCCGGGTAGGCATTTGTTTGACAATACGAGAAACATTATTGACATTTTGGAACTCTTACAAACAAATATTAACACTAGAGCGGTGCTAATTTTTATTGATGCGGAGAAAGCCTTTGACAACATTTCTTGGATGTTCATGAAGAAAAATTTGGAAGGGATGGGAGTGGGACGGGGGTTTGAAAATGGCATAGAAGCAATATATTCAGATCAAAAAGCTAAATTGATAGTAAACAATGTGGTGACGGAGGAATTCAATATTGAAAAAGGGACACGACAAGGGTGCCCTCTATCCCCATTATTGTTTATCTCGGTCCTGGAGGTGCTTTTGAATATGATTAGAAGGGACCGGTCAGTTCGGGGCATTGAGGTTGGAGTGAAACAATACAAACTGAAAGCATTTGCAGATGATTTGGTATTAACATTACAGGAGCCAGCTCCTAGCACAAAAAGAGTTTTGGATCTAATTTCTGATTATGGTCGGGTGGCGGGATTTAAGTTGAACAAGCAAAAGACTAAGGTTTTAGCAAAGAACCTAACGTCTACAGAAGCAGATGAGTTTTTGAAAGAGACAGGATTAAATGTGGTTAAAAAGGTAAAATACCTAGGGGTGTACCTGACTTCTAAAAACTTGAATTTGTTTAAGGACAACTATGAGAAATGTTGGTCAGAAATCAAAAGGGATTTGGAAACTTGGACAAGACTAAAACTTTCCTTGTTAGGCCGAATAGCAGCTATAAAGATGAATGTTTTGCCGAAAATGTTATTCTTGTTTCAGACCCTGCAGATTGTGGACAAAGTGGTATGTTTTGGAAAGTGGCAGAAGGATATCTCTAAGTTCGTTTGGCAGGGCAAAAAGCCCCGAATTAAGTTTAAAATACTAACAGATGCGAAAGAAAGGGGGGGATTTGCCCTGCCAGACTTGAGGTTATATTACGAATCTACAGCCTTCTGCTGGATGAAAGATTGGTTTTTGTTAGAGAACACCGATGTCCTAGATCTGGAAGGGTTTGATAACGCTTTTGGGTGGCATGCGTATTTGTGGTACGACAAGGTTAAAATTCATAAAATGTTTAAAAACCATATTGTTAGAAGAGCAATTTTTATGGTCTGGACAAAATATAAAGACTTATTGGAGAGCAAAACACCAAGGTGGCTTTCACCGGCAGAGGCCAAGGCACGTAAGAGACTTAACATGGAGGCCTACTGGCCAAAATATTGGGAATTAATTGAAAAGGATGGTGACAATTGGAAGCTGCAGAGTTTTGAAAATGTAAAAAGCAAGGTGCGAGACTGGTTGCATTATGCTCAAATTCGGGAAATTTTCAAAACAGATAAAAAGGTTGGGTTTCAGGTGGAAAAATCGAAATTAGAGACAGAATTGTTAGAACCTAAAGACAAATTACTTTCAAGAATGTATAACTTGCTGCTTAAATGGAATACACAGGATGAGACAGTCAAATCCGCCATGATAAAGTGGGCACAGGATATTGGACATAACATTATGTTTGAGGACTGGGAAAGGCTATGGACCACCGGATTGAAATTCACGGCATGTAGTGCCCTGAAAGAAAATATTATGAAAATGATATACCGGTGGTACATGACCCCAGTCAAGCTTGCTAAGATATATCACCTGTCTGATAATAAATGCTGGAAGTGTAAAGAGGCGGAAGGGACGTTCTTTCATCTCTGGTGGACATGTCCGAAAGTGAAGGCCTTTTGGGAAATGATCTATAATGAGTTAAAAAAGGTATTTAGATATACCTTGCCTAAGAAACCGGAGGCCTTCCTTCTGGGCATTGTAGACCAGAATGTGTTAAAGAAGGATAGAACTTTTTTTATGTATGCTACAACAGCAGCAAGAATTCTCATCGCAAAGTGTTGGAAGACACAAGATTTACCCACACTGGAGGAATGGCAGACGCAGTTGATGGACTATATGGAATTGGCGGAAATGACTGGCAGAATCCGAGACTTGGGAGAAGAAAAAATGGAAGAGGACTGGAAAAAATTTAAGGACTATTTGCAAAAATATTATAAGCTGTATGAATGTTAAGAAAATGCACTTTTTAGGAAATATTAGCCCCAGCAATGGTAATCAGGTGAAATGAAAACTAAGGCACAAGAAGAGAGAGGTGAAATTAAGAAAATTTTTTATTGCATTATGTTTTAATCACAATATATAAGATCATGGTTACAATAACTTTGACTTTGGTAACATGAAATTGAAAGATACAATAAGTAATGAATTGAAAGATACAATAATGAATTGAAAGATACAATAAGTAATGAAATAAGATAATAAATAGCTGAAGAATTCGTATTATGAACATTGGGTTACAAATATACTGAAATGGGTAATATGACAAAATGAAAGATACAATAAGTGATGAAATAAGATAACAAAATGCTGAAGTTGGTATTATAAATAATGCAGATTCGGGAAGATGTGGGGAAGTCCAAAAGATTTTGTAAAAGAAATATGATTTATGAAACTTTTGTATTTTATTTTTTGTTCTTTTTTTATTCTGTAAAACTAATAAAAATATTAAAAAAAAAAAAAAAACAGAATGATCCAATGGGGAGTCAGGGTGGGAGGAGTCAGTCCAGGAAGTTGCCGCATGTGGAAGGCTGCCAAACTGCAGTTCAGTGGTTGTCCACACGGGGCAGCAACAGACAGATCCCAGCAGCTCCCAACGAAGCCATAGAGGGGGAGTGACAAATCTACATCTGAGTTACTACAGATCAGGGATTTTAACAGCCTACCACCTTGCAAATAAATCAGCAGTTGTTACAGATAGCTAATGGACATTAAGTGCCCGGGATTTAAATTAAGCAGGTTTCAAGCGCAAGGTTGGCTTTGCTTCTGACATATCGCATTTGTCTGGGAAGCGAGACCCTTTTGCTAGTTCTCAAAATTGGCAGACACGCCCTTGTGGTTTAATGGCAGACATGATGGCATCGTCTCCTTCCGAAGAACAAAGGTTGTTTTTGCCTTCTCGTGCTTCTTTATATTGACAATGGTTCTTGTTAATTAGCCTTCGGAGGATATTTCCCAACTCAAATGATGCTTGACCCTTCCCAAACCTCTTCTGCCGGAGGCTGTCAAGAGGACTGACACCGCAGCCCTGCATTAAAGCATATTCATAGCTACAGAGCTTTGCTTCATCATTTGAGAGCCAGTTCTGGGTTTTAGGTGGCCTGAACAGAGCAGTTGCCCTCTTTGGGTGGGCCTTGGGAGTCTTAACTGGCAAGCAGCTATATTGGATTTCTGAGAGCTGCTTTGTTAATTTCCCATAATGCTTCAGAGCGATGTTACATGAGGGGATTGTAGAATTATTACTATTATTATTATTTTAAAAAGGACAGCTAACACCTCCTGGTGTTGTCCAGAGCACCACCAGACCCTCCAAGTGTCCCTATTTTCCAGGTACAGCCCTGGATTTACAGAAGCTGTCCCAGTTTCTGATTTGATCCTGGAATGTCCTACTCTTCCTTAGGAAGTCCATATTTTCATCAGAGAAATGTATGTGACCCCCGAGCCAAGGAGATAAGTAACTATACAACCTTTAGAAGACACCTGAAGGCAGCCCTGTGCAGGGAAGTTGTTTTTTTAAAAAATGTTTAATGTTTTAATATATGTTGGAAGCCTCCCAGAGTGGCTGAGGCAACTCAGTCAGATGGACAAGGTATAATAATAATAATAATAATAATAATAATAATAGAACAGGACGTCCCTATTTTCAATGGAGAAATGTTGGAAGGTATGCACCAGGCATGGGCAGGGGTGCTACAACTATACGATGATGGTTTAAATTAGGATATTACTCTGCCTCCCCTTCTCCTCCTAACACAGCATAACTCTGCTATTTGCCTGTCTCTGAGCTGCTATCTTCCTCAAAGCCCTGCTGTAATTCAAGACTGCCTTCCTCCTCTCTGGAAGCTACAAGAGAAGGGGGTGGGGGGAGAACTCCATCACTCATCCTCTTCTTCAGTTCAATCCCTGGCATTACCTATCTCCTCCACTTTTGGAGATAGCGTGATTCTGAATGTCTGTTGTTTAAGGATCACAAGTGGGGACAGTAATGTTCTACTCAGGTCCTGCTCACACACTCCCCAGAGGCATCTGATTGGCCACCATGAGAACAGGATCCTGCAGGCTCTTCTTACTTTCTTACATTGGATGTCCCTGTCCTATAAGCACTTATTGGAAGTGCAGGCTTGTCTTGGAGATGGACAGATCAGACTCTTTCTGGTTTGTGCCACTTTTGGAAGTGTCCATTCTGACCCATTTCTGCATTAATGTGTATTTTGAAGAAAATTATTGTTTTTATTTTAATCCTCAAAAAAATGTATCCCGCCCTCCTTCCAAAAATGCATTCCTCTTAAAATATATTAAATGCATTTTGGCATGTCCTGTTGGCCGAAAACTGCAGCACTACATTCTGGAGATCTGGAATCTCTCACCTTTGCTCTGCCTAGCTCAGTGGGGTCTACACTGCCTGGTAGCAGTTCTTCAGGGTTTCAGGCAAGGAGTCTTTCCCCAGCGCTGCCTGGAGATGCTGGGGATTGAACCGGGGACCTCCTGCATGCAAAGCAGACGCTTTACTTGGAAGTGCAAAATGGATAGCTATGTTCAGAGCCTCCCATTAGTGCAGGAGTAGCGTATCAAGTCAGCTTATGAAGTGATGACATGAGACAGGAGTTGGTAATGCAGGTGAGCTGTGCAGGAGCAAGCTGGCAAGGATGCTCCAAGCAAGCTGCCGGCTAGCTCTGCAGAGGCTCCTTTTATTAGCAGGTGTCAACAATTGGAAACAGTAGTGAAACCACCCTGAACTTAACGTATTTCCATCAAGGCACATTTCCGGCGTTAGCAAATACACGTGTCAGCAGGTGCTTCCCTCGAATGTTCCCCCCGATCCTTGATTACGTCTGTGTTCCCATCATGCTCCAGCCAAGCAATATGTCTAGCAAACAGATTGTGAAAGGACAAAAGGTCAGGGAGAAAACCCTGTTTTCTAGCCAAGAAGGCAAGAGGTCAGGGAAAGCAGGCATAATGCTCCTTGACATACTGTTGCACGTCTGGTGCAAGGTTTGCCTTCTACAAGTTTGCGTTACCTCTACCAGCTTAGGTCAAAATTCACAAAGATCCAGTTCCTAGGTTGTGAAGCCCCTCAGATGCAGGCATTTGCTCACCCACTCCAGCAGGGCTGTTTTATACAGATAGTCCTCTGTGCCACCATTCTGAACAGTGACTGCCTCTTGCTTAAGCAATGGGGAAGCTGCCATGCAGACAAATGCCATCATATGCTCAGAATGCCCACATCCACTGTATACATTTAACGCACAGGAATTCTCCCAAAGAATCTGCAGAACTGTAGTTTACACCTTACAGAACTACAATCTGCAGCACCCTTAACAAACTGCAGTCCCCAGGATTCTTTGAGTGGGGTGTCATCATGTATGTTGCAGGTGTGATCACTCTTTCTCAATACTGAAATGAAGTGGGCAGTGCTTGGTTCTGTGCGTTTTGGGTGTGTGCACCTGGCATTGGATCACATCCTTTGGGCTGAGAAGACTGCTTGTTTTTGTGTGTGTCAGAAACATGGTACTGAATGGAGTCATTTGCTGCCAAAAGTCTTGCATCTCGATGTGGAGCTGATGTATCCCTCTGCCTGTTGATTTCAAAGCTCTGGCATATTTTCTTTGTTGAACAGTGCAGAAACCCTCATGCAAAACAAAGACAGACTTCGTCCAAACATCAGATTGTGCGAGGAACCCCTAAGGACTGGATAACTCTTTTCCCCCTCCTTCCTTTTTTCAAAAGATCAGTGAGTGCTTTGTTGAACTTCTGCCAAACAATCCCCTGGTGGCTTATATAAAAATGTTTGCTAACACCACCATTTATCTACTAGACCCATAACCAAATTACAGCTCAGACAGTACAATTCCTTGTGCACAGGTAGGGTTGGATGAATCTGTTTTGGTTTCTCTCAGTTTCTCATCTCTCTAATCTTACATCCCTGCAGCAATTCTCATTTTGAAAATAATCCAAACGATTCTCCAGCATTGTAATGCAAACTTCTCCAAATATGCATATTTGACTAATATACACGCAGGTCCTGCTTAATGAACACAATGCGTTCCCAGGAAATCCTTTGGAACCCACAATTTCCATTGTTTAATATGGGAACACTTCTCATATGGCATTTGTCCTGTCTTTTCCCCTCCCTCCATGGCTTCTTTCCGGAATTGCTGCAGTCAAGTTGAGAACTATCTACTTTCCATCACATGACAGGACTGGAAAGTTCCTTGGAGATCCAAACCATTGGTCAGTGAAGGATTTGCAAAAGGGTTGTTCACTGAATTTGGCTGAATCCTGGATAATGAGCTGTACTGAGCCAATTTGGGTCACCCTGGGTTTCAGCTGGATGGGGCTAAGGAAGCCCTGGGTCACCCCAGGTGAGATCAGGGACAACATGGTGGTGGTCACATCCCAACCCCACATTTAACTGGGGCATGAAGCTCTATTGAACATAAATTTGGGGTGGAGAGGTGGGGGAGAGTAGGAGAGGTACATCTCTGTTGAATTCCACCTTGCTGATTTCAACCCAGTGCTATGAAATGGAGGTGTTCTGTTTTGATGGTACACTTGCCTTCTTCAGGGAATCTCAAAGCAGTCTTTTCTCACCTGCCAGTGATCTGTCTGGCATGGGAAGAATTAGAACGGCTTGCATTATATGGAAGTATCTTTTGCTGGTGTCTTTTCTGTGTGGAGCACAGGATCTGTGTTGCTATCTAAAGAGTTATTCATAATCTTTTAGTGCCCTAGGTCATGCTCAAATTAAAAAAGTCACTCTTAGTTCATGATGGGGAATTTTCATTGGGACATACAGTGGCACCTCAGGTTAAGAACGTAATTCGTTCCGGAGGTCCGTTCTTAACCTGAAACTGTTCTTAACCTGAAGCACCACTTTAGCTAATGGGGCCTCCCGCTGCCACCGTGCCACCGGCGCACGATTTCTGTTCTCATCCTGAAGCAACGTTCTTAACCCGAGGTACTATTTCTGGGTTAGCTGAGTCTGTAACCTGAAGCGTCTGTAACCTGAAGTGTCTGTAACCTGAGGTACCACTGTAGATACTTGGCTTAAGAAATTAACCACCCTGCCTGTCACAAGACTGCAGCTTCTTCTGACTCCTTTGTGTTAGTCAATTATTATCTCTCCTTCTCCTGCCAGCTGCTGCGATGGCCTCTCGCTGCTCTCACAGTGAGCCGGCAGACTTGGGAGTGTCAACTTGCTTTCATGTTCTCTATTAGGAGAGATAATTGGGAAGAAGGAGATCTAACCTCATGCTAGTCTTCTGCACAATCCTGCGCCCATCCTCCGAAGTGAAACAAGACAGGAGGCAGGCCTGTCAAAACTTTGACTTCCTAATTCCCGAACAGCCGCTAATTCGCGTGGTTGCCTGATCGACTCGGAGCCGGGACGGAACTTCTCTCGCGTGACCTCTGGTGTCAATCATCGCACGAACCATCTGCATTTATATTGTCAAGGCCCAAACTTACATTACTTCCTGAAGCATGAAATCACCTTTCAGAAGATGTGAGAAATATAATCCCACCTCTCCTCAACGAGAGGTGAGCCATGTTGGCTGAAAGCTAAAGTTAGACAGTGATGCCATTCAGGTCCTGAAGTGAGACTGGTTGTAACTCCAGGGACCCGCCAACATGATTTGGTTATCTCTTTGAAGCACTTTTGGTCCTGCTCATCAGGTTGAAAAGGGGCTCTGAGAGAGATTTCAGGAGAGCAGGAACAAGAGAATCCTTGCTCTCAGGCTTGCAATCTAAAATATGTGACACAAAAGGGGAAAAAAGATCTGGAGGGAGGGAGGGAGGGAGGGAGGGAGGGAGGGAGGGAGGGAAACACCCCCCCACCAAATGCAAGCATTCCCGTTGGAATGGAATGGAAAGAGTTCAAGGGGAAGATGAGCCAAAAGTTGCTAATGTCTCAGCTGAGCCAATGGAATGGCTGTTTCCTTCTCTTCTTTTCTTCTGAGGTAACATGAAAAAAACGAAGATCATGGCCACTGGTCCCATCACCTCCTGGCAAATAGAAGGGGAAGAAATGGAGGCAGGGCGAGATTTTACTTTCTTGGGCTCCATGATCACTGCAGATGGTGACAGCAGCCACGAAATTAAAAGACGCCTGCTTCTTGGGAGAAAAGCAATGACAAACCTAGACAGCATCTTAAAAAGTAGAGACATCAACTTGCCAACAAAGGTCTGTATATAGTAAAAGCTATGGTTTTCCCAGTAGTGATGTATGGAAGTGAGAGCTGGACCATAAAGAAGTCTGATCGCCAAAGAATTGATGCTTTTGAATTATGGTGCTGGAGGAGACTCTTGAGTGTCCCATGGACTGCAAGAAGATCAAACCTATCCATTCTGAAGGAAATCAGCACTGAGTGCTCACTGGAAGGACAGATCCTGAAGCTGAGGCTCCAATACTTTGGCCACCTCATGAGAAGAGAAGATTCCCTGGAAAAGACCCTGATGTTGGGAAAGATGGAGGGCACAAGGAGAAGGGGACGACAGAGGACGAGATGGTTGGATAGTGTTCTCAAAGCTACCAGCATGAGTTTGATCAAACTGTGGGAGGCAGTGGAAGACAGGAGTGCCTGGCATGCTCTGGTCCATTGGGTCATGAAGAGTCGGACACAACTAAACGACTAAACAACAACAAACATGGTGGAATGGCTGCTTCAAAGAAGGGAGGGAGGGGTAGATCAGTCCATTTCAGTTTCGCTCAGTTTCTCATTCTCCCCCACCCCAATCTTAGGTTCTCCACAGTTCCACACCAGTTTCTAATTTTTCCTTTGAAAAAGTCCTTGTGAAAATTTATCAACATTTTAGTGCGGATTTCTTCTAAGCTACAGATTTTTGCAAGCCCCATTGCAAGGCACAATCAGGAGGGCACTCTAAGCCATGCACTGCCAATTGTCTCCTGAGAGCAGGCCTTGCTTTTGGCACTGTTTAAATTCAGTGTGGAATTCTTTCGGCAGGGAGTGGCTTCACATCCTCGGTTCGCATCCAGTTAAATCCTGCTCAGAGTGGACCGATAGAAATTAATGGGTCTAAATGAGTTACATTCATCAGTTTCAATGGTTCTGTTCTAAGTTGTACTAACACTGGATGCAACCCTTTCTCTTTAAGCCAGACTTGGACAGGCCAGTCCTTCGAAAAGAGGACTCTCCTCTGTATAGGAGGCTACCCAGCCACCCTAAGCAAGACTGTTTTTGTTTTCTTCTGGATTGAGCTGGGAATAGCCTGGGCTACACACACACACACACACACACACAGTGGTACCTCGGGTTAAGAACTTAATTCATTCTGGAGGTTCGTTCTTAACCTGAAACTGTTCTTAACCTGAGGTACCACTTTAGCTAATGGGGCCTCCCGCTGCCATGCGATTTCTGTTCTCATCCTGCGGTAAAGTTCTTAATCTGAGGTACTATTTCTGGGTTATCGGAGTCTGTAACCTGAAGCGTCTGTAACCCGAGGTACCACTGTATATATATTCCCCCCCCCCCTCAGGTAGAACAACAAAAGAAGAAAAGCTAACCTTTCATTTCGTTTTAGAGCACAAATGGTCTTTGTGGACCAATCCTGTCCCGCCTTCCCCCCTCCTTGTGTGCTCCGTTATTCTGTGGTCATGTAATTCAGCAATACATTTTAAGAAGGGGGAGGGGGGCAAGGAAGGGAGAAGAACCTTCCCAGGATTCATTAAAAGCACTGAAATGGAACCACCACATCAGATCCAGTTCATAAGTTTCACAGTCATCTCAAATTTTCTGGGGAGTCACTGTTTCAGTCAACACACACAGTACCCAGGGGCTGTTCAGGAAGAAATTTGTGAAAACAGTGTGCGCACTATTTTAAGCATTTCTCCCTAAAGGGCCTGCATGATAGAGGGGAGAAGGAGCTGCGGTTTATATCTAATCTATCCATCTTCATTTTTTGGGTTATATATAAGAACAGTACCTGCAACAAGATACTGCAGTGTGAAATGCGGTGTTCTAGCCAGCCAGCCATGCCCCTTTCTAGGCACTCCATTCCATTCCCCCTCCTTGTTTTCCCTTCTCCCGCTTTTCAGATGTCAGTGTTCTATTATCCCTGAGCATGCTCAGATCTCGCTGGTATGCCCCTCATTTTTTCTTAATTTTGTGTGTGTGGTACTTCTAAAATTGAAAATTGTGTTTGTGTGTGTGTGTGTGTGTGGCTGGGGGTTACTTCTGCCATTCTGGCTTCATCCACACTCCGAATATGAGTCTGCTAGTAGTATATAGGATGTATGATTTTTGTGGTTCATGCTGTGGCCACAGACATGATATGTGATTTGACAGTGAGTTTGGGGTAGCCCAAGCAAAAATCCTGAGAATCCATGTGGATCCATGCTTTGTAACCACATTTTTGTGCCATTGTGGCTCCACAAAACAGTGGATGTGTGAATTTTTTGGGTGCAGGCTGTAGCCATGGACATGCTATGTGATCTGATGGTGAATTTGGGGTGACCCAATGCAAAAATCCTGAGGATCCATGTGCTTTTACCTCCCCCTCCCAGGCAGCCTCCTTTATTGCTAGCGTCCCTTATCTCCCTCCCGATAGCTTGCTGATCAGCTGCTCTGCAGCTACGTTTCAACACCCACTTCCCTCTTTCTAAAAAAAAAAAAAAAAAAAAGCATGATCTGCTTTTCGCCCCTGGGCAATTTGGCTCCAGGGACCACGCATTCCCTCCATAAGACACACAGATATTTCCCTTTACTTTTTAGGAGGAAAAAAGTGCATCTTATGGAGCGAAAAATACGGTATGTCCCACCTTGAAGAATACAAATCTTCTGAAGGCAGCTTGCAAGTAAAATCAGAAGGCGATAATAAAATCACTTTAGGACAACGCTGAAAGGATCATCAGGATCCTTGGACATGTGTTTGTGTGTGTGTGCATGTGCATGTGCATGAGGGGGAGAGAGAGAAATAGTCCACTTGGAGATAGCTCTAATGTCTTTGTTGCAAATACACGAATGCTGGAAGATTCAGGACAGATAAAAGAACGTGCGCCTTCAGGCAGCTCCTAGACAAACTATGGGATTGGCTCTCACAAGAGACTTTGATGGCTATAAAAGAGGATTGAACAAATCCATGGAGGATAAGGCTATTGATGTCTACTAGCCATGATAGTTATGTTTTGCCTCTATAGTTGGAGACAGCAATGCTTCATAATACCAGCTGCTGGAAACTGCAGGAGGGATGAGTGTCTCCACTGCCACTGGGGGAAAGTCCTACCCATCCTCAAATGTGTCACAAATAGGGTAATGAGAACAGATCACATTTTGTAGACATTCCCACCAGGCAAAAACACTTGAAGAGGATGGCCACTGATGGGTGTGGCTATGGAAAAGAAGGTGTGGCCTGGGAGAGTCCCAAGGGATTGTGTTGAGCCTCTGGGCCTGGGGTACCTCACCCCTGGTTTCTACCTAGAAGGAAAGTGCCAGCACTTTGAATTAGACTCTGTAGTGAACTGGGAGCCATTGTAGAAGGATGGGGAACCTTTGACCCACCAGATGTTCCTGATCTGCAACTCTGTTCAGACCTAGTATGCATGGCTGGTGACCAGAGATGATGGGAGTTGTAGTTTGGCAACATCTGGAGGGCCAAAGCTTCCGCACACCTCCTTCAGGACTGATGTAACATGAGCCCCTCTAGGTAAGCAAGCCAAAAGTCTATCATCCTTATTCTGAACTAGCTGATACTCCCAAGCCATTTTCAAGGGTCCTCTGTAGGTGTTACCCAGTCTGAAGGTTACCAGAGCACAGATCACTGTGGCTGGGCTATCACAAACAGGCATGTGTAGTTTTTGATTTTTCTTTAAGCCAGATGAGCTGCTTTGCTTTCAAAATATGGCTTGTTGTGAGAGAGGCTGTCTCTGAGCAATTGCAATGCTCTTGGTGGCATGATGAGTTTCCATGGAGATGGCAGCTATCCTTTGCGAATGCCGAGCACATGTGTGTGTTTTATGAGTGCTTCAGATGCTATTATAATTAGAAGAATTGTGTCTGCAGATATACCTAATTTCCAAACATTTATTTACCACTGCGGTATAGTGAGCGGACTTATGATGGTGAAGGCTAGGAGGAGGAATCTTGCATTGAAAAAAAAAGCAGATCTCAAAATCAGTAGTTGCCTTCTTCCGGTTATTAAACTGGGGCTGAACTTCAATTAGTTTAAATGTTCAGCCTGATTTTTTAGCTGAGGTGTGTGAGAAGCTGGGGGAAGAAGCAAGGCAAACCCCATCTCCCCTCTTTTTGGAATGGGGGCATCCTACAGAAAGAAAATGGTGGCCAGTGGTTGATTGGAGTTGTGAGCCATCCTACCAATTACCAAAATTGGCTCCCATGTTGTGGCCTGCAAATGGGACTTTAAAACTGGAAACTATGATTTCTACAGAGCCCAACCACTCATGGCTCCTCCCATGATCTGCTTATTGCATAGCCATCCTGACTTGCTAGCCCAAAGCTTACATGGAGGTTAGATTACATCTGGTCTTCATTGAACATTCAATTCAAACTTGTTTACAGCGTGATTATACAACAATGAGCATTGATCCTGCATTCATTCTGCTTCACTTGTGAGGTGTTCGTACATATTTTTTTCCCATTAGCCATTTATTCATTCCCCAAACTTTCCAATAAGTCCATTTTTTTCCCTTAAAGTCAATCTGCTCCACTAGGGCAACAATCCATCCACTTTAATCCTGCATATGCAAAGTTCCAACCCAAGCTCAAATCCCTCCTGCAAAATTGCAAATTGATGACAAAATGTAGAGAATTGAGTTTAAGATTTGAAAAATGAGAGAAACTGAAACTTAAAAGATTTGCCTACTGCTACCCTCCATGCATACAGGTGTGTGTGCAGGACTTTCTCAGGCTGCTGGGATTGGCTCCACTCCAATGTGCTAATTAGGAGAAATTTGCACTAAAATGGTAATGAATTTCATGAGGAATTCATTTTTTAAAAACAAGCAAGCAAGCAAACAAACAAACAACAATCACATTGCAAACTAATGTAGAAATGTAGAAATGCAGAACTGGATTTAGATTGGAAAAATGAGAAACCGAGAACAGCCGAAATTGATGGAAGTATCAATCCCTGGTCTGGACACCCCCTTACCATTTTACACTTGCTCTCCACATTCCCCCTAGCAGACCATTAGACTGAGAGGCACAAATACAAGATGGGTGACTGAGAGGCACAAATACAAGATGGGTGACACCTGGCTTGAGAGCAGTACATGTGAAAAGGATCTAGGAGTCTTGGTTGACCACAAACTTGACATGAGCCAACAGTGTGACGCGGCAGCTAAAAAAGCCAATGCAATTCTGGGCTGCATCAATAGGAGTATAGCATCTAGATCAAGGGAAGTAATAGTGCCACTGTATTCTGCTCTGGTCAGACCTCACCTGGAGTACTGTGTCCAGTTCTGGGCACCACAGTTCAAGAAGGACACTGACAAACTGGAACGTGTCCAGAGGAGGGCAACCAAAATGGTCAAAGGCCTGGAAACAATGCCTTATGAGGAACGGCTAAGGGAGCTGGGCATGTTTAGCCTGGAGAAGAGGAGGTTAAGGGGTGATATGATAGCCATGTTCAAATATATAAAAGGATGTCACATAGAGGAGGGAGAAAGGTTGTTTTCTGCTGCTCCAGAGAAGCGGACACGGAGCAATGGATCCAAACTACAAGAAAGAAGATTCCACCTAAACATTAGGAAGAACTTCCTGACAGTAAGAGCTGTTCGACAGTGGAATTTGCTGCCAAGGAGTGTGGTGGAGTCTCCTTCTTTGGAGGTCTTTAAGCAGAGGCTTGACAACCATATGTCAGGAGTGCTCTGATGGTGTTTCCTGCTTGGCAGGGGGTTGGACTCGATGGCCCTTGTGGTCTCTTCCAACTCTATGATTCTATGATTCTATGATTCTATGACTTGCCACTGCCTCCTTGCGTGCATAGCATCCCTTCCCTGCATCTCATGCCTGCACATTTTATTGTGATTTGGAGCATGGCTATATGTTGCAGATGCTGGAGGAGCTGATTAACTGATCTCCACTGCTTTTTCATCCCTCCAGTTCCAAAGCCAATTTGTAGGGAAAGAATCCTGTCACCGGCAGTGGCTGTCGGGCGGGGGACTTTTTTGAGGGTTGACAAGTTCGGGCCGTCGGGGAGCAGAAAGAAAGAAAACAGAGACATCAGCAAAATAGAGTTATCTTAACCTTGAAGATTTCCCCCATCTGAACCATGTGCTTCAGTCAAACTCTCCAAGGATGTTGTTTCTCGGTAGATGAAGCAATGTGCATTAGTTGAATAATGAGGATGTATTATCCATATATATAAAAAATCTAAATCTCTCCCTTTCAGCTACCCACAAAGACATATTGCTATCTGGAACTTGGCTAACAGGCCTAGTTTTGCCCATAAGAAGTCATTTGTTATTCTATAATAATAGTAATAATATTGATTTACAAAGCTTCAATGCACCATCATCTGTAGGGTGTACTTAAAATATTTAAATACTATAGCTTTCTTTTTCTAAAAAAATGCATTAGTGTGTCGAGCAACTACAGATACTTGACGATCCTTCTATCATCTCCCTTCTCTCCAAGAGTCTGTGTGAAAGGACAGTCTTACTCTTGAGGAGACCTTTACTCCCAAGGAGTCTTTGCTTACAGCCAGGGACTTTTGTGGATGGACCATATTTCCATCTGGAGTTTAAGGTGATGTGGTTTCCTTGAGCTTGGGTCTCATTCAGTCTTGATGTCAAAGGCTAAACTCTCCTAAGGTGCAGGTAGCCCCACCTTGGTCTTCTTGTAGGATCCTGGCTCCTTCCCACCACATGCAGCCTGACCTAGAGCTTGGTGTAAGACTGGCGCCTTCTGATCCTCCTCTGATAAGGAGTCCCATGACTGACACATGTCATTCCAGATGTCACTGGACTTCATCTCCCATCAACTCCAGCAAGCATGGTCAATGCTTAGGGATGGTGATAGCAGATGTCCAACAACTTCAGGAAGGCCTTAGTTTCATTGTTCCTGATATAGTGCAATGGCAGTCTCAAACTTTGGATTTTATTTTTGGCATGTTCCTCAAAAAATCAGCTGCCTTTGGATTATTGCTTAGCCTGTCAGCATTTCAATTGGGGTTTTATTTTGGGGGGGGGGGACCAAGCCCTGTGCAAATATTAGATCTCTAGTTCTTCGGCCTCTTAATTTTGTTTAAGCACTATTTGTTTAGGCAATATGTCAAACTAATCTAAAAATAATGTGATTATGATTAGCTGGTGGAAGTGTGTGCCTGTTGAGTTATGGATCACATCAATTTCTTGGCATCTGCTCCACACTGTCACGGCGGAATAAACTCAGTGAACCTCTGAAATGTCAGCTGAGAATAAGGGGGCATTATGAAGGTCCTCACCACATATGTGTTGAGGGTGTCAAAGATACCATTACTTCTGAATTTCATGTTTGCAGCATTCCAGAACAGCTACTGCAAAGAACAGGAAATAGCAGGAACATGTATAGACTCGTTATGTGATTTTTATGCTCTGAACATGTGCTGTGTGCATGTATCAGCTTTTTCATGCTGAACCAGTGCTTGGAATAAATCAGTTTGGTTTTACAAAGTTCACTCAATTAGTTCAAAAATCTCCAAAGTACATATGAAAGTAGTTCCTGTGATTGCTGGCTGAGCTGGGCATGAATTAAGTTCCTCTTGGAGTGGTACTTGGAACAATTTATAGTTAAGGTTACAATTTTTTATGCTTTATAGTCTCTGGGCTTTTAAGCTTAGAGATCATAATGGTTGGGGGGAATTAATTAAACAATTCTCATTCCACTTGGTGTTTTGATGCTTCCTTAGTCTTAAGTACCTTTTACAGTTCAGCATAGCCAGTTGTAACATTCTGAATGGGGGGGGGGGAGGAAATTGCCAAGATAATTTAGGAGTACTTGAATTAAACTGTGAACCTGAACCTGAACTTGCTTGTTTTGTAAAGGGATGGATGTGAACTGGAATTAGTTCCTTTTTGGAGATCTTGGACTTGGAATTAGTTCCCTCGAAAAATGATCTTTCTGCACTGAATTTGCACAAGTGCTGAGGCCCAGGTGCACCATCTTTAAGGGACTGAGGTGTTTTCGGCCCTCTCCATATTTGTTTGAAAGGGGTTTGCCCCCCCCCTTGGTCTCCTCCAGAGGAAGAGGCAGTGGAAGGCTGCACCGACGTGTGTGGTGTCAGGAGACGCCACAGGAAGCGACGCAGCCTGGCACAAGGTCACACTTGCCTGCGCAGTGTCAGGAGACATCTCTGGCATCACACACACTCAACATGCCTGGGGCCCCCTCAGTCTTGGGAGCAGTCTGGTACTCTGCTGGGGTCTGTGGAATCATTGCCCCTCCAGCCTTCATGGAGGAGTTCTGTGAATGTGCTTCAGAACATACATAGGGCTCTTCACTCCTCAGTTGAATGTTTGGGTGATGGTGGGCTAGCCTCTGCAGCTCTGAGACCCCTTCCTATTCATTTTCAAAACACAGGTGAAGTCATATTCTCCGAACCTCCCAGCTTTGAACACGCACATTTGTTTAAACAATTTATGCTCTTCTTTTGCTGGGTTAGCAGGAGAAAGCAGGCCCTCTTAAACACAACTGTCCTTGTTTTTGCTGGGAAAAAATGATGCGAACTACAAGAGCTCAAGAGGTCCAAAAAGCATTGCATCGAAACAGAACGACCCCTGGCATTCATAACCGCTGTCCTGCAAAACAGCTTGCAAAGAAAAAAATAAAGCATAGGATGAGCAAAAGTTAAAGCACAGTCTTAAATGTCAGGAAATTTGTGATGCAAAGACCTTGTGAAATCAAACTACTGATCTGAGGTCTGAAAGTTTGTAGGACACTGCCTACCTGGTTTCTGCTGGAAGGGGGTTCCACAGAGTTGAGCCCACTACGCTGAAGGCATGACTCCTGATTGACTTGAGTCTTGCTGAGGTCTTAGTTTAAGGGAGGGATGCAGAACCAGTGGCCCTTCAGATGTTGAACTGCAACTCTCATCATCTCTGACCAATAGCCATGCTGTCTCGGGTGGAAGGGAATTGGAGTCCAACAACATCTGGAGGGCCACAGGTGAGATCTCCATCTAAGGCAACTCTTTGATCCTCAGATGACACCCAAGTTAATCCTAAATGGAATGGTTTGAGTTAACCGATTGTTATGGACCATGTGTTACTTTAATCTAGAATGCTTTGGTGTGCACAATTAGTATTCATTTCACAAAGAAGAATTACTGAATGCTTAAATTAAAGGTGACAGAGGTTTCAAGGAAACCGATCTTTGTTATCCCCTACCCAATCTTTCTCGCTAAAGGTTTCTGGCTCTTTTACATTAGTGAATCTCCTACATATTGACATTTTATTCTAATGAAGAGACGGTGGTATTTCCAGAACATTCTCCTTACAAGCGCTCCCTTGCTAATGGATTCCTAACTTGCGTTCCTGTGATAAAGTAAGAAGTCAACAAATAACTTCCTTTACAGGTTATCTGTCTACCTGTCGGATCAAGACAAAGTCATGGTTTTAGTCCCATTGAAATCAATGGGAACGTTAGTCATGACTAGCTTGTTCCTTTATCCAGGATGAGTGGAAGCTGGTTGCTTAGGGCAAAAGGGGTACTGCTCCACCAACAGTGCAGTCCTTAGCATATGCGCTGCCAGGGTGCAAAGATCCACCCAGCACCCCCAAATTTAGTTTAGCCCCCAAATTAACTTTTATTATGCTTATGTCAGACCCACGCTTACGCCTTATCTCTTCTTTACAAAAGAAGGGAGGAAAAAGAAACTTTTTAATTTGCTCGTTTATTTACTATCCACTGATACTTAAGTATACAACACCACCACACTTAAACTTATGTAGTGTTTAGGCGCCTACTTAGGAGAAACACCAGTCATGTCAAAGGTGCCGCTGACCCCGCTGCCGCATAGCAGTGCAGCTCAATACAACACCTAACATAATATTTTGATGTAAGAGTTAATGTAATGGTTATATGGGGGTTGCTCGTGCGTAAGTTGCTGCCACTCCTGGCTAGGTAGCCTGGTTAAACCTCTCCTGGCTGGGCAGCCCTTCACTTTGTGGCTGTTCAGTCGCTAGCAGAATCTGTCAGTGGATGTTTCTTGAACTTCTTCCAGCAAAGAAGTTCTTTGACGCCAAGTCTACGCCTACTTACCCTGCGCGGAAGTCTTCTGCGCAGGGTGGGTGTGGGTAGCGGAGGACCTGTGCTCTCCCCGCTGGTCTCCAGCGAAGAGTCCTGGAGCCCCCTCTCTGATTCCCCCATCCGCCCCCCTTTATCCCTGGTGTTACGCTGATTTCCTTCCCCAGCCGATGAGTTCCCTCTCTCCCTGCTTGGCCCTTCTCTGGCATCGCTTGGGAGCCCTGCCTCCACTTCTGGCTCCGATGTCAGTTCCCTGACAGTTAATTTCGTGTGCATGGCGCCATTGAGAATGACAAGTGCCGTCATTGAGTCTGACAAGCACAGGTGTTGTGAATGACAAGTGCTGGCGCTGGCGCAGTGCTTCTTTGGTAAATGAGCGCACAAAGTCCTTTAGTGAAACAGTAGGTATACATTTTAGCAATATCTAGGTATATATGTATTTTGTTTCCCTAGCTTGATCAAAATTATTTATTATTTCATAACAGGTAGATAGTTAAGAGGTTAGGTGGCTTCAGTAGCGGGTGCCTGGCGCCCCCCAGAATCCATCGCCCGGGTGCCCCGCACCCCTTGCACCCCCGGGTAAAGACGGCCCTGTCCACCAACCTCAGCCACCACTCCACCCACCTGCCTACCATCTTACTTACAACCAATTCAGAGGATGGCAGTGGCTGTCGGCTTCCTTCTCCTTAGACTCAGTGTCATCTTTGTAGAACTCAAGAGGGAGTCTTAGTTGGCTCTGTATATCATTGGCTCTGGCTCCATGTACTGTTGGTCTTCCTAACTTCTGTCCTATCCATCCCAACGGGTGCCAGACACAACTGATTAGAGCCAACAAAAGTGTCACAAAATAGCAAATAAGATTTTTTTTGGATGACGGTTTGGTTGGACACAAGAAGAAGAAGAAGAAGAAGAAGAAGAAGAAGAAGAAGAAGAAGAAGAAGAGGAGTTTGGATTTGATATCTCGCCTTTCACTCCCTTTAAGAAGTCTCAAAGCGGCTAACATTCTCCTTTCCCTTCCTCCCCCACAACAAACACTCTGTGAGGTGAGTGGGGCTGAGAGACTTCAGAGAAGTGTGACTAGCCCAAGGTCACCCAGCAGCTGCATGTGGAGGAGCGGAGATGCGAACCCAGTTTCCCAGATTACGAGTCTACCGCTCTTAACCACTACACCACACTGGCTCTCGATACACAATAAGCATACTGTTCAGCTCTGTATTTTGGATTCCCCCCTTCTTTAAATTCTTAGCGTTTTTTAAAAGTCCTGTTGATTTCAATAACACTAAATTCTCTTTAACACTCTGACTGAAGTAGTTGATTCAAGAGTTTTGACCTTCAGAGAGCAGCTACCTTAAGCATCTTGCACTTTGCTGAGGGATGAACCGGGATCTGTTGCCTTTAGCTCTCCATACATTTATCAGACAAAGGAGAACAAATGCTAAGGGCAGCATCAATCTCAGTGCTTTGTAGATGAAGTTCCTGATTTCTCCCCCCTGAAAGTCCTGGTGACCTCATCAGCATTCAGCCATAGCTGACATGTCAAGAACTTGCTGAAATTAACAGGGAGATGAGGTTACTATGTGGTCTAGTTCCCAGTGAGATGGTCAATCTGCTGCCGTCTGGGCTGTAGCACCACAGAGGCCTCATACACTGGGGTTAATTGTACAGTTGAAAGGAACACCATTCAGTCCAACCCCCTGGAATGCAGGAATCACAGCTAAAGAATCCCTGACAGAGGACCATCCAAACTCTGCTTCAAAACCTTCAATGAAGCCCACCATCTTCTGAGCTAGTGCATTCTACTGTTGAACAGCTCTTACCACCAGGAAGTTCTTCTGATGGTAAAAGCTGTTCAGACAGCCAATCGGATTTGGTTCCATGGTGACATCACTAAGAGTAAAAACTAGTTCAGAGGGAGTGCAGTGACAATTCAGGAAGCACTGCCTGCACTCTGAACTATACCTTCATTCGCCCTCAGTAGCATTAATCCTGTTCTCACAAGCCATCCACATGTTCTCAGAATGCATAGTCATTTGACCCCCCATGCCTGAGATTCTCTGCCCTGTATTGCCACAACTGCATACACCCCAACCTCAGCTCCCCACAAACGTAACAGCTCTCTGGATTTGCTGTTAGTGACTACACACACACACACACACACACACCACCCAGCTCCCCACATCTTAAAATTCCTGGCAACTTCACAGGCAGGACTAGATTACCAATGCAAGACAAGTCAAATCTTCTGGGTAATTTGGAGAGCAAACAATGTTGCCTATAATAAAAAGTGTCATGCTAGTCCTATATTTGGAAGGGAGGAGGGGGAAAGGGAAAAGAATATAGCCAGCACTGTTCTGGCAAATTACTGTAGCATTCTGCTTCCATTGATCAATACCACAGATGTGTCCTGCAGCATTTCCACAGTTGGAAAGCAAACATTGCTAGATGAGATTTGGCACAGTGCAGAAAATGGCAAGCATTTATTCTGGAGCAGAAGTTGAAAAAGTTTCCTTTCTCTGCATAGAATAGAGGAGCTCAGAAAGAAAGCTGGATTGCGAACTCCAGAAGGCAGTGCAATGAACCATGTTTGGGGGGGCTTCTGTTTGGAGGGGAGAAGGAAACCTGGGAGCATGGGATGTTAAAGCAAATGGGGTATCTAGAGAAGCAGGGGATAGCAAGTTGGGCCACCGGTTAAAGTCAGGAGCAGGGAGTTTGAACCTGTTATGTCTCTTATGATGCAAACATTGGACAGGGCTCAGGCCAGATCCTATAAAAGAGCAACACCGAAATGATACTTTAACAACAGTCAACCTTTTGTTGTTGTTGTTTAGTCGTTTAGTCGTGTCCGACTCTTCGTGACCCCATGGACCAGAGCACGCCAGGCACTCCTGTCTTCCACTGCCTCCCACAGTTTGGTCAAACTCATGTTGGTAGCTTCGAGAACACTATCCAGCCATCTCTTCCTCTGTCGTCCCCTTCTCCTTGTGCCCTCCATCTTTCCCAACATCAGGGTCTTTTCCAGGGAGTCTTCTCTTCTCATGAGGAGCCTCAGCTTCAGGATCTGTCCTTCCAGTGAGCACTCAGGGCTGATTTCCTTCAGAATGGAGAGGTTTGATCTTCGTGCAGTCCATGGGACTTTCAAGAGTCTCCTCCCGCACCATAATTCAAAAGCATCAATTCTTCGGCGATCAGCCTTCTTTATGGTCCAGCTTTCAACCTTAGACTGGGCTTAATAAAGGAGCAGCAGCTTTTTCTTAATGAAAAGCTCCACCTTCAGTTAAAGGGGCTCCACCCACAACAGCTGTATTTTACTCTAAAGGCATGGGGGAGACACTGCTTGGACTGGGACTTCTATGATGGAGTCCTCTAAGTCAAGGGCAAAGGAACACAGGAAGTTACCTTATACTGAATGAGACCATTGGTCTATCCAGTATTGTCCACACTGGCTGGCAGCGGCTCTCCAGGGTCTCAGGTAGGGCTCTGTCCCAGCCCAAGCTTGAAATGCCAGGCATTGGACCTGAGATCATCTGCATGCAAAGGAGATGCTCTATCAGTGAGCTATGACCCATCTCCTAGTCAATCAATCATCATAGTCCAGGGGTGAGGAACATTTTTGAAGCCCACCGCCCTTCTCACTAGTATAGACACTAGGTCTGATACCATCGGCTCATCTTGCAGATGTACTTCTGGGACTGGTCCTGAATGCACTTCCCCCCTTGAAGGAGAATCTGATTCCAGGGTCATGGCTCAATCAGGATCAGAAGGCAAACTGGATAGCAGGAGAGTAGAACATGTCAGGACTCAGGGCCCATATCATGAGCATTCAGGATCAGCGGATGAGTCAACACCAAAGAGCAGGACGAGATCTCAGGTTGTCCTTGTAACTCGAGCACCACTGAGACAGCAAATCCTCTTATCCTCCTTCCTGCTCAGCAGCCAATGCCCAACCTGGGCAGATGAAGCCAATCTACATCTCGCAGAAACTGCAGTTATGCAATTCATCACATGGGGTAATAATGGCCAGCAAATCCTGAAAGGTGTTTCTTCACTCAGTGGGTGCAGTTACGCATCTCACCAAGGGGGCCAGCAGTTCCTGAACAGTGGTGAGAGTTCTCTTGGTTGATGGCTGAAAGAGGGAGAAGGAAGAACAGATTATCTAAGTGGGAGAGTTTTTCGCTTGTTCTAATTGCATTCACCTCAGACTTCAGTTTACTGTGGATTTGTTTTAATTGTTCCCCAGATAAACACTCTGTTGTTCATCCTGGGTAATTGCCAGGGAAACCCACACTTAAAGGGTTGCAACGCCTACTCCTATGCAGTGCCATCAGTACATCAGGACGTGCAAAGCAGAGCTTGTTGTCAGCCACTAATCAACAACAGGCAGTTAGTGATACCGAAATATCCTGACCTTTGATCAAATAATGGTCAAGCTTTTGAGAGTGCCTGACTCAACTGTTCAAAATCCCACTCTGACACCACCTCCATCACCAGTCCCCAGCCTAAGGACTCAGCTCATCGTCGTTTAATCGTGTCCGACTCTTCATGACCCCATGGATCAGAGCATGCCAGGCACTCCTGTCTTCCAATGCCTTCCGCAGTTTGGTCAAACTCATGTCTCCTTGTGCCCTCCATCTTTCCCAACATCAGGGTCTTTTCCAGAGAGTCTTCTCATGAGGTGGCCAAAGGATTGGAGCCTCAGCTTCAGGATCTGTCCTTCCAGTGAGCACTCAGGGCTGATTTCCTTCAGAATGGATAGGTTTGATCTTCTTGCAGTCCATGGGACTCTCAAGAGTCTCCTCCAGCACCATAATTCAAAAGCATCAATTCTTCGGCGATCAGCTTTCTTTATGGTCTGGCTCTCACTTCCATACATCACTACTGGGAAAACCATGGCTTTTACTATACGGACCTTTGCCGGCAAGGTGATGTCTCTGCTTTTTAAGATGCTGTCTAGGTTTATCATCGCTTTTCTCCCAAGAAGCAGGCATCTTTTAATTTCGTGGCTGCTGTCACCATCTGCAGTGATCATGGATCCCAAGAAAGTAAAATCTCTCACTGCTTCCATTTCTTCCCCTTCTGTTTACCAGGAGGTGATGGGACCAGTGGCCATGATCTTCATTTTTTTTTTTTTATGTTGAGCTTCAGACCATATTTTTCACTCTCCTCTTTCACCCTCAATAAAAGGTTCTTTAATTCCTCCTCACTTTCTGCCATCAAGGTTGTGTCATCTACATATCTGAGGTAAGGACTCAGCTACACAGCTGCAAATAAAACTTTTAAGTGTGTTGTAAAGTGCAATATAGAAATGTGACACTAGATGGTGAAAGTGAGCTATGGCAAATTCAATGTATTTTTCAAAACTTTTTAGAAAAGTATTTTCACAGCGTGTTGTTGTTTGTTTTTTTTAAAGTGTAGATTCCACCTAAGTATCCCACAGGGATCTTATATTTGTTTCGTTTCTATGTGAGCTAAAGCTTTTAGCAGAGCTGTCTCAGTACCTTAGAATGCTCTTCCTATCAAATCCAGACAGGTCCCTACGATGTCAATATTGCAACACTGAAAACATTTCCATTTTACCAAGTGTTTTGAAGGAATTAATTGGGTTCAGTGAGGAGGGGGGCATTTGTTCAGGGCTTTATTATATGATGTTTCAATGGGTTGTATCCATTCTTAGTCCAACGCAGAGGAAACCCATTGAAATTAGTGGATGTGATTAACTTAGGTCCATTAACTTCAGTGGGACTACTCTGCACAGAGGGTGACAGGGTGGGACTGGGTCTGTCATGGTTGCAGTCCTGAGTGGGAGCTTGGCCCCAGTTACCAAGGGAGAGGAGCCAGCTAAGTGTGGCTCATCTGTATTTCTAGCAGAAGAGTGAGATTGAGCTGGATTATGAGAATGGGGACTAGAACTCAAGGCTCCTGAACCAGGATCTCAGGGAACATGTCCTGATGAGCCAGACATTCCTACTCCTCACTGGAGCAAACAGCTTCCACCTCCCAATACCTGCTCACTGGTGCAATGAAAATAGATCATTAAAAAAACAACACCAGATATAAAATCCTGGGGCCTGTGCATACTGCATTTATTAAATAAATAAATAAAAATAGATAGAGAATAGAATAGATATAGAATAGAATAGAATAGAATCATACCAGGAAACGGCAGTAGAGAGCTGGAGAATCCTTGTGGCTTGCAAGAAGACCATCCCTGGAGCCTGAAGAGGATGTCAGTGAGGATAAAGGAAGCCCAAAGAGACCTGAGGTGCAGCAGTACCTTGCTTCGGCTGCTCAGCTGCCCCACCTAACAGCTGACGTGCAGGGTAGCACAGCAGCAGTAGCCTAGCAGCTGCTTTCCCACATGTCCTCCAGCCTCTAGCTGGCCTCAAGGCTTCAACTCTAGTTGAAGAGAGAGTTGTGCGGAAAGAGAGCAGGAGCAAGAGCTGGAGTAGGGGGGAATAGGCATTTAGAGGCTTTTAAGAGGCTTTTTTTTAGGGAGGCGGGTGGCGCTGTGGGTTAAACCACAGAGCCTAGGACTTGCCGATCAGAAGGTCGGCAGTTCAAATCTCCGCGACGACGGAGTGAGCTCCTGTTGCTCGGTCCCTGCTCCTGCCAACCTAGCAGTTTGAAACCACATCAAAGTGCAAGTAGATAATTAGGTACCGCTCCGGCGGGAAGGTAAACGGCATTTTTGTACGCTGCTCTGGTTTGCCAGAAGTGGCTTAGTCATGCTGGCCACATGACCCAGAAGCTGTCTGCTGACAAACGCCGGCTCCCTCGGCCTATAGAGTGAGATGAGCGCACAACCCCAGAGTCATCCACGACTGGACCTAATGGTCAGGGGTCTCTTTACCTTTAAGAGGCTTTTTAGAGGGTGTTCCCCACTTGACACGATTTCACTTATGCACACAGGGCCCTGGAACATAACCCCCGGTTAAGTGTGTGTTTGGGAGGCGGGGAGACACCTGTATAGTGGACATGGGGCCCCTTGCTGATGCAGAAAATGTGCTCCAAGAGCATCTTTGAAAGCTATCCTGTTCCTGCTTAAATGGATATGAAGAAGGAAAATCTATCGCCATCCTGGGGAAACCACCCCAATGTGATATGGCTGGTACCGCGAGGAAATTCTTCCCAATGTTCAGTCTAAATCAGGCTTCCTCAACCTCGGCCCTCCAGATGTTTTGAGACTACAGTTCCCATCATCCCTGACCACTGGTCCTGCTAGCTAGGGATCATGGGAGTTGTAGGCCAAAAACATCTGGAGGGCCGAGGTTGAGGAAGCCTGATCCAAATCCTTTTCTTTGCAGTTTGAACCCATTGGTCTGAATCCAGAACTTGCCTCTGCAGCAGATTTAGTGTGGCCAAAGACCTCTGCACATATTTTTCTTAGTTGTAGCAAAGAGGAGTCTAGGAAGTGTTTCTGTTGCATCAGCAAAGGAATGGGCAGAGATGAGACCCAGGTGACCTGTTGTTTCCTAGCAACTCTCAGCATGCTTAACACATGACAGTTCCCAGGATTCTTTGGGGGAAGCCATGTCTGGTTCGAATCCCCGCTACGGGGTGAGCTCCCATTGCTTGGTCCCAGCTCCTGCCAACCTAGCAGTTCGAAAGCACGTCAAAGTGCAAGTAGATAAATAGGTACCGCTCCAGCGGGAAGGTAAACGGTGTTTCCGTGTGCTGCTCTGGTTCGCCAGAAGTGGCTTAGTCATGCTGGCCACATGACTGGGAAGCTGTCTGTGGACAAACGCTGGCTCCCTCGGCCTATAGAGCGAGATGAACACGCAACCCCAGAGTCGGTCACGACTGGACCTAATGGTCGGGGTCCCTTTACCTTTACCTTATGTCTGTTTAAAACAGTATAATACTGCTTTAAATGCATAGTGCAGGTGGGGGTCAGAGAAAGAGACAAGCAGGAAGAAAACACCAGAAAGGTGGTCACAATAATATTATTTCACCTGTTCCCCAGAACTGCCTGTTGCTTGACACTAACCCCAGGTTACAGATCTGAGCCTTGGTTTAAATTAAGACCTATGCACGTTGGATGCCATAAATTGTCTGTTTGGAATTGCTCAAATGTCCTGCAGCCCCTTCGGAGCCTTTTTCTTTGGTCGAGAGCCAGCTCCAGTATTTTACGCTGGGAAGATGTGCATATACCTTGTTCTAAGCCTGCCACAAAGAGCACATTTGGGGGAAATGAATGTATTAAAGTCTTGCAGCCTGGGAGGCTCCAGGGTCAAAACAGCTTGCCTCGTAAAATCTATTTTGGCAGTTTACAAATGCTTTGAGTTCTTGTGGTAAATAAGTACTGAAGCAAGGACTCTTCCAAATAAGGAGCTCAAATGCAAAGCTTCGCTGGCTCTGTCACGTAGTCGACAGCTCCTGGAAGGGACTTGGGATTTTCAGGTACAGTGGATGCTTAGGTTGCGAATGTGATCTGTGTGGGATGCACGTTCGCAACCTGCAGCATTCGCAACCTGCAGCGGCGCGTCTGCGCATGCTCGGGTTGCGATTCGGCGCTTTTGCACATGCACAAAGTGCGATTTAGCACTTCTGCACATGTGTGACCGCCGAAACCCAGAAGTAACCCGTTCCAGTACTTCCGGGTCCGTAACCCCAAAAAACACAACCTGAAGCGTTGTAACCTAAGGTATGACTGTACATGTGTTATGATTCCACTGATATCAAGGGGCTCCTCCAAGACATCAGAGAATCACAGAATCATAGAGTTGGAAGGGACCCCGAGGGTTATCTAGTCCAGGGTTTCCCAAACTTGGGTCACCAGCTGGTTTTGGACTACAGTCCCCATGATCCCTGACCATTGGTCCTGCTAGCTAGGGATGATGGGAATTGTAGTCAAACAACATTTGGAGACCAAGTTTGGGAAACCCTGATCTAGTCCAACACCCTGCAATGCAGGAATCTCAGCTGAAGCATCCATGACCGATGGCCATCCAACCTCTGCTTAAAAACCTTCAAGGAAAGAGAGTTTACCACCTTCTGAGGGAGACCGTTCCACTGTCAAACAGCTCTTACTGTCAGAAATGTTTCATTGGGATCTCTTTTCTTGTACACTGGTACCTCAGGTTACATACGCTTCAGGTAACATACGCTTCAGGTTACAGACTCCGCTAACCCAGAAATAGTACCTCAGGTTGAGAACTTTGCTTCAGGATGAGAACAGAAATCGTGCGGCAGCAGCATTAGCTAAAGTGGTACTTCAGGTTAAGAACAGTTTCAGGTTAAGAACGGACCTCCGGAATGAATTAAGTATTTAACCCGAGGTACCACTGTAACTTAGGGACGCGGGTGGCGCTGCGGGTAAAACCTCAGTGCCTAGGACTTGCCGATCGTATGGTCGGCGGTTCGAATCCCCGCGGTGGGGTGAGCTCCCGTCTTTCAGTCCCAGCTCCTGCCCACCTAGCAGTTCGAAAGCACCCCTAAGTGCAAGTAGATAAATAGGTACCACTTTATAGCAGGAAGGTAAATGGCATTTCCGTGTGCTGCGCTGGTTCTGGCTCGCCAGAGCAGCTTTGTCACGCTGGCTACGTGACCCGGAAGTGTCTCCGGACAGCGCTGGCTCCTGGCCTCTAGGGTGAGATGGGCGCACAACCCTAGAGTCGGACACGACTGGCCCGTACGGGCAGGGGTACCTTTACCTTTACCTTTTTACCACTGTAACTTGAAGCTATTGGTTCGAGTTCTATCCTTATAAAAATTATTACAATTTATTATCTGCCCTTCTCTTGAAGGTGGCAGGGCAGGTTACGACAGTGGAGACACAACATCAAAACACAGTGCTGAAAACAGTCAACCATAGAGAGATGAGAGAAAGCAGTTATCGACGCAGTGCACATGATGAATGAACATAAGGAGAGTCCTGTTGTATCAAACGAAAGGCCCATCTCATCCTGCATCCTGTTCTCACAGTGGCCAACCAGATGCTTGTTGGAAACCCCAAAACAGCACCTTCATTTCCTGTGGTTTCCTGCAACTGGAATTCAGAAGCACGAACACAGCCGTCATGGCTAGCAGCCAAGGATAGCCTTATCCTCTATGAATTGGCCCAATCTTCTTTTAAAGCCATCCAGATTGGTGCTCATCCCTGCCTCCTGTGGGAGCAAGATCCATAGTTTGTGGGCTGTGTGAAGAAGTAATTTGTTGTTGTTTTTCCTGTCCTGAATCTTCCAACATTCAGCTTCATTGGATCTTCATGAGCTCTAATGTTATAAGAGCAGAAAAAAATTCTCTGTCTACTTTCTCTACCCTATTCATAGATTTATAACCTTCTATCAGGTCACTTCTTACTCGCCTTTTTTGTAAGCTAAAATGTCGAAAACCTTACCTTATTGAGAAGTTGCTCCACCCCTCCCTAAGTATGTCTACTCAGAGATAAGTCCCACTGAAGCCAATGGGACTTAACCCTGTGTGTGTGTGTGTGTGTGTGTGTGTGTGTGAGAGAGAGAGAGAGAGAGAGAGAGAGAATTGTTTTTTTAATTTGTTTATTGGTTTTTCAGATTAATTTTTTACAGTCATATATCAAACATAGATAATAAAAACAAGATTCCAAAGAATCTCCTGGACTTCCATCCTCCCCTTTGCGGGACCTATTATTAATTATTTCCTCCTGCATCTTTTATGATGATCCAAATCTTTTACATCTCCATTGTGTCCAGAATTCACCATTAAACTACAAGTGATATTCCAATCCTACTAACGATTTTAACTGTTTACAATGGTCTTTAAGGACTTCCGGTCGGCGCCAGCGTTTGATGGCGGTCCTAGCCTCAAGCTCCGAGGCAGGACTGCTCCGTAAGTTCGGGTCTTACCCGCTACGGCAAGCGGGGGACCCCTAAAATCACAGGCGCTGAAGCCTGTGAGCAAGGAGATTCGGTGGGCACCTTTGCGCCCCCCCGGCATCGTGAAAGAGCCTTTTTAAAGGCTCCGGAGCGGCATCGGGGTGAGCGCGGTGCTGAGGATCGCTACCCAGCTTACGGAGTGAAGCCGCGTCGCCATTAACGGAGAGCGCCGATTCCTTTCTGAAATCAACGATTGGCAACAACAATACCCGTGAGTAAGACTGCAAAAGTAAGACGGGACTTAAAAAATTTAGAAGATTTGGCTGAAAACGGGAAGGCAAAATTAAGGAAGTCAGCCTCCCGGAACTGCATGATTAGTGGAGCAATGAAAAGACTAAGCTGTGTTTAAATGGACTTTCCTTTTAACTCTTATTAAACCAGACATCGAAAGGATCTCCCCCCTGTTGTGCAGGAGAAGGGGGGGAGGAAACAGAATTAATTTAACCTGCAAAAGAAAGGGATAAGGAATAAAAAACCTCTGCTGCTGATACTTCTGGCCAGGCTGCCGGAGCAGCGATCGCCTGAAAAAAGGAACTGTCAAGTGAGCTGTCAAAGGACAGCGGCTACAAAATAAGACTTATTTTGAAACATACTCGGGACTTTGGTGGATTACAATTTTAACAGTAAAGTGCTACAAACTAAAGACTTTTAATGGGACTTTTGCCTTTGGACTTTCTGTTTCTTTGTTCTGGGTGCCTTTGGACGGTTACAATTTCCTCCTCTAGAGGGCTTTAGTTACATTACGGAGTATCCAGTGGGATTTTCCACTTGCAACTTTCCTGTGTGAATGACCTTGAGTTATGAGCAACCCGCCAGAAGAGATTTCAACAAGAAGTAAAACAAAGCAGGCTCAAAAACAAGCACAAAAAAGAGGCTCCTTATCAGGAGCAGCAGCTGCACAAGAAAAAATAACAGCAGCATCAATGGAGTCAATGACACAGGCCCTGCTTAAAATAAATCAGTCACTAGAAGTACTTACCAAGCAATCTGCAGAACTCACTAAACAGTCTACAGAGAACTCAAAGAAATTGACGGAGTTGACAACAAGACTAGACCTGAATACAACAACAATTTCATCTAATACAGATTCTATAAACCGTTTGGTTCAAGAATCTACGGAAACAAGGAGAATAGCTGAGAGTGCTAGGTCCACTGCTGAAGAAACCAAAGGAAAGTTTGCGCCTATTGTAAAAAAAGTACATGAACATGATTCAGCATTAGCCCTACTAGAACTGGAAAGGAAAAGTAAGAATCTGAAATTAAGACTGGTTCCAGAAGAGGAAGAGGACAAGCTCGGGGAATTCCTTATAGACAAATTTCAAGACTTCTGGAATGATGAGCTAGATGGAGAGGAAGATGAATTTATGATAACCTCAGCCTTTCGGATTGGCAGGAAGCAAGGGAAGAAGCCAAGAGATTGTTTAATTACCTTAGGATCAAAGGAACAAAGAGACAAAATATTGAACCTACATTTCCAGAAGGCCTTGGTCATTAAAAATTCTCAGATTCAAATCTTCAAGGATATTCCTAAATACTTTTTGGAGGTTAGATCTCAATTTAAAGAACTAGTTGATCTACTTAAGAAGAATAATATCCCATTCAGGTGGGAATTTCCACAAGGGCTGTCCTTTAGCTACAAAGGGAAGAAAATTAAAATAAAAACAAACCAGGATAAAGAGTTCTTTTTGGAAAGAAATCAAGAGGATCTTCAGAAAGGAACTGTCAACGAGGAGGAAGTACCGGACATCTCAAATCTATCATTTGGACTGAACCGAGCACCGACCGAGGAGGAACAACAACTTGGTGCAGTCGGTGGAAGGTCTACCCAGTAACCAAAATGTCTCTGCAACTCTTCAGTTGGAACTGCAATGGTTTGAACCACCCTCGAAAAAGGGGCCAAGTATTTCATTTATTAAAGAAGGAACATCTAGACGTAATCTGTTTACAAGAAACTCACATTGCCAGGATACATAGAAAACTTTTAACAAACAAGAGACTAGGACAAGAATTTATATCATCAGATAGAGTCAAGAAAAGAGGAGTTGTGATTTATGTCAAGGAAAAATTTGAACCAAAATTGATCTTTAAGGATGACCAAGGAAGATACCTGGCAGTGGAAATCCAAATTTATGGAGAAAAAATATTGATTGTTGGAGTTTATGCACCAAATGAGGGGAAGGCTGAATTCTTCAAGAAGTTGCATGAGACTTTAATGGACTTTTTGGACTTTAAAATCATAATGATGGGTGACATGAATGGAGTCGTCTCTACAAACATGGATAAGGCCCAAAGACAAACAATATCTAATGACGGAAGACTACCAAAGACTTTTTTTGACCTGACTGACACTATGGATCTGATCGATATTTGGAGAACTAGGAACCCTCTGGAAAGGGAGGGGACTTTCTTCTCTGAAGCAAAAATGACATGGACTAGAATTGATCAAATATGGATTTCTAGTAATCTGGCATCAAAGGTTAAAAAAACAGAAATCTGCCCAAAGACCTGCTCTGACCACAATGCTGTCAAGATGGAAATGAAACTGACAACAGCTGGAACCTTTAGATGGAGAATGAATGACACCCTCTTTGGAGATGGGGAAATTTGCAAAAAGGCCCAAGAAACACTTAAAGACTACTTCGAGATCAATTTGAGATCAGACACAGAAAAAAGAATCATTTGGGACGCAAGTAAAGCCGTGATGCGTGGCTTCCTAATACAACAGAATTCAATAAAGAGGAAAAAGCAGAATGAGAAGAAAGAGAAAATTTGGAATCTAATAAAAGAAGGGGAGAAGAAATTGAGATCTAAGCCTAAATCCCAGGAGATATTAAGAGAAATAAAATTCTATCAAACACAATATATGGAATTGACGAACCAGGAAATAGAATGGAAAATTAAACAAATGAGACAAAAGACTTTTGAATCTGCAGATAAATGTGGGAAGCTACTGTCTTGGCAACTGAAAAAGAGACAAAAATTGAATACAGTGACATCACTCGAAGTAGATGGGAAGTCTATTAATAAACCAAATGAGATAAGTAATTGTTTTCAAAGTTTCTTTAAGAAATTATACAAACAAGGGCCAAAAAATGAACAGGAGATAGAAGAATTTATTGGAAAATACGGACTATCAAAAATCTCTGAAAACAACAGAAGGAGTTTAAATGAGAAAATTACAGATCAAGAAATAGAGAGTGCCATCCAGGATATGAAGCTGGGAAAATCACCAGGACCAGATGGATTAACTGCGAGATATTATAAAGTATTGAAGGATTGGTTAATACAACCATTGAAAGAAGTCTGCAATCAAATTTTGGAGGGGAAAAAGGCTCCCGAATCGTGGAAGGAAGCATTCATCTCACTTATACCAAAGACAGAAACTGAGAAACATCAAGTCAAGAATTACCGCCCTATATCACTTTTGAACGTGGATTATAAAATTTTTGCAGACATTCTAGCAAAAAGATTCAAAAAAGTGCTGTTAGAGGAGATTCACAGGGACCAAACAGGCTTTCTACCAGGCAGGCATTTGTCAGACAATGTGAGGAATATTATAGATATTCTAGAACTTTTGGAAACTGACATAAATAGAAAAGCTGTTTTGATTTTTGTGGATGCAGAGAAAGCCTTTGACAATATTTGTTGGAGCTTTATGAAGAGGAATCTCCAAGGAATGGGGGTAGGCAAGAACTTTGAAAATGGTATAAGTGCAATTTATTCTGAGCAAAAGGCCAAACTTATTGTAAATGGTATGGTTATGGATGAAATTCCAATAGAGAAAGGGACACGACAGGGATGCCCAATTTCCCCTCTATTGTTTATATCGGTACTGGAGGTTTTCCTTAACATGATTAGAAGAGACCAGCTGGTTAAAGGTATACAGGTCGGAACTAAACATTATAAGCTAAGAGCATTTGCAGATGACCTAGTTTTGACACTACAACAGCCAGAAACTAGTACAAAAAGAGTTTTGGAACTTATTGAAATATTTGGTCAGGTAGCAGGTTTTAAATTGAATAAACACAAGACAAAGGTGTTGGAAAAAAATCTCACGGTAGGGGAAAAAGATAGTTTTCAAAGAGAAACTGGTTTGGAAATTACTAAAAAGGTAAAATATCTGGGGGTGAACTTGACATCTAAGAATGTGAATTTATTTAAAGATAATTATGAGAAATGCTGGGCTGAAGTGAAGAAAGATTTCGATATATGGTCAAGACTGAGACTTTCCTTGTTAGGCCGAATTGCTGTAATTAAGATGAATGTATTGCCGAGATTGTTGTTTTTGTTCCAGACATTGCAAATTTTAGATAAGATGGACTGTTTCAAGAAGTGGCAGAAAGATATATCTAAATTTGTCTGGCAGGGCAAAAAACCCAGAATTAAATTTAAGATTTTGACTGATGCAAAGGATAGAGGGGGCTTTGCCCTGCCGGACTTAAAACTTTATTATGAAGCAGCAGCTTTTTGCTGGCTGAAACCATGGCTACTTCTTGAGAATACAGACATTCTGGACTTGGAAGGTTATGATAATAGTTTTGGTTGGCATGCATATTTATGGTATGACAAGGTAAAGGTACATAGAAATTTTAAAAATCATATTATTAGGAAAGCATTGTATAATGTATGGAATCGATATAAAGATTTGTTTGAAAGTAAAACCCCCAGGTGGCTGTCACCAATGGAAGCTAAGGCGGTAAAAAGATTGAACATGGATACAGACTGGCCAAAATATTGTGAAATTGTAGAATATGATGGTGAAAAGCTGAAACTACAGAGTTTTGAGAAATTGAAACCTAAAGTCCGAGACTGGTTACATTATTACCAGATTAATGAAACTTTTAAGCAGGACAGAAAACTAGGATTTCAGAAGGAGAGGTCAAAGTTAGAAACAGAATTGCTAGAACCCAATACTAAGAATTTGTCTAGAATGTATAATCTGCTGCTAAAATGGAACACACAAGATGAAACGGTTAAATCAGCCATGATTAAGTGGGCACAAGATATTGGTCATGATATTATGTTTGCTGACTGGGAGCAGTTATGGACCACAGGTATTAAATTTACGGCATGTAGTGCCCTGAAAGAGAACATAATGAAAATGATCTATAGGTGGTACATGACCCCAGTCAAGCTTGCAAAGATATATCATTTGCCCAATAACAATTGCTGGAAGTGTAATGAATGTGAAGGAACTTTTTATCACCTTTGGTGGACCTGCCCAAAGATTAAGGCCTACTGGGAAATGATCTATAATGAAATTAAGAAAATCCTTAAGTGGACATTTGTAAAGAAACCGGAGGCTTTTCTCTTGGGCATGGTCGGCCAATTGGTACCAAAGAAAGATAGGACCTTTTTTATGTACGCAACAACAGCAGCAAGAATCCTTTTGGCGAAGTATTGGAAGACTAAAGAACTACCTACTCTGGAAGAATGGCAGACCAAGGTGACTGAATTTATGGGACTGGCAGAGATGACCGGCAGAATCCGTGACCAGAAGAAAGAGACAGTGGAGGAGGACTGGAAAAAATTTAAAATCTATCTTAAAAATTGTTGTAAAATTTCGGAATGTTAAGATGTCAGGGGATTGGACACTAAGAATTACAGCTATAAATCGAAATTTATAAAGCAGAAACTCTTTTTAAAGAGAATTAAATATAAAAATGGGATGAAGAATTGCTAAAAATTTTGAAATTTGGATGCAGTGAAGGGGAGGTTTGGGGAAGTCGCATTATGTTTGTTTTGTTTTTTCTTTATGTTGTAAAATCAATAAAAATTATTATAAAAAAAAAAAAAACAATGGTCTTTAAGATAAGTTATAAAATTTCCCCCATTCTTTATTTAAATTTTGGTCTTCCTGATTTTCTGATTCTTCCGGTCATTTTAGCCATTTCGGCATAGTCCGTCAACTTCATCTGCCAATCTTCTCTGTTAGGGACTTTATCTTCTTTCCATCTCCGGGCCAATGACATCCTCACAGCTGTGGTTGCATACATAAATACTTTTCTGCTGCCTTGGGATTTTGGCACCTAGAATTCCTAAAAGGAAAGGAGTTAATGGGGTTATTACTGCTTGTGGGATTGTATCTAATTAAGTTCTACTCAGCATAAGCCATTGAAATTTGTGACCCTAAGTTAGTCACATCCATTAAATCTAATGGGTCTACTCTTGAGTGTGACTATCATTGGACACTAAATAAGGAAACCTGAAGTGGAATAAAAATGTTACAAATGGTGATCTTTATAGACATTTGATTAAATAAAGAAAAATGGGACACATTACTATCCTAGCTGGTATATCAAATAGATAGTTGAAATAGACTCTTAGCAGGGGCTTCTGTAAGAGAAAAGAGGGAAAGAACTTTTTTTTTTTAATAACTTAAGGGAAAGTCTGGATGTGTTGTATCAAAAAGTGCTATAGTATCAATAACAGTTAATGAGCAATTCCTACAGCCCCTGGCTGTGAGAATAAATCATCTGTCACTTCCAGCAATGTTGCTAAAGTTCAGGCTTCGAGAAAAGGCAGGAAGAAGAAAAAAATCTATGGAAAAGCTAACTTGAATTGCTAATAAAGTCCTGTTAGGGTAGAGGGAGGAAATTGCTGTGTGAAGCTCACTAATGAAATATTTATCTGTTCTTTGGTGCTCAGGTTTGATCTCCGGGCTGTTTTGGGTGGGGTGGGGGAGGATATTAAGTGAAATATGGTAATTTGCAAGATGATTACCAGATTTATGTAGATGTATGAATGGGTTTGGGGCATTGTGTTAGTAATTAACAAATTAAGCAGTGCCTAATTCTGCCTGCTTTGATAACAAGATCAGACTATCGCTGTCTCCCTCTCTCTTAAAGAAAAAAATCAATTGGACTTGCTCAAATGACTAAGAATGAGCAGGATTTGACCATGAGAGACCAGAGACCATCTGAAATAATTGGAGTTAATTTATTAATGATATATGATATTTCCCATCGACTAGGAGCACGTGTGGTCAAGAGATGCAGCGATTGTTTAACTGCTTATACATAAAGGCCGTTGAGGAAATGGGAACATCGAGGTGGAGGCTGCACTGTAATAACATGTTTTCAGTTAGTTAAGAGGGCAGCACTGCACACTCAGCAAAATCAAGTGGTGAAGGTTTTTCTGAAGGGGTTTCAAACCTTCCCATGCATTGAAAGATGGTGGGTTGCGTGTGAAGACCCTCAAACCCCCTCCAAAATAAATCACACAGGACACAGAATATTTGTTTAAGATTTTGGGCATTAATTTGGCTGCAACTTTATTGATTACAGCATGTGAGTGGTAGCTTAGGCATTGGTTCAGACTACCTGAACCTGCACCGGTAGGAACAGGACTGACAACTGGGACCTCCAGAGGTCAGTAGGGGAAAACATACTGGAGGAGCACAGAGGTGGATTTCTGCCTCTTAGTTCACCCCATGGCCCTACCCCTGAGAGGGGATCAGACAGAGCAAATCGAGCCCCTGGATTCCTTTAATGGAATTCCCTAGCAGCAGCAACAAAAATGAGGGGCAGGCACAGCCAATCCATAATCCCTTCCACAAAAGAATGAACCAATGCCTAACCGCCAACCTTACAAAGTTGTAACGATTTGCTACGCAGTAGGCAAAAACCAAATGGCACCAGCCAATCAGCCAAGTGGCAAAATTCCTACTCCAAAACCAGACGGCCCCTAGACAGGCATAGCAAGGTCAAAAACACAACCTTAAATTATAGGGAGGGAGGGCGGGAGATCTGATGCACGATGCAAAAGAGAAAGTACTTCGCCTTGTGCAGCCTCTTAAATAGCCCCTTAGATGCCAATCAAACCCCAACCGACAGAAAATTTTCCCCAGCAACAAAGGGGCAACCAATGAGGTGGGGAGGCAATCCAAACGGGCCCACCCCAGCAACAAGAAGGCAGTTGGGTGATCTCACCGCAACACGTGGCTCTCCATGATTTGGAGGACACAATTTGGGAGGTTGGGAGGGGGGAGGCTACTAGACAGGAGGCTGGAGCAAGCTTGTTTTTGCCTGATCTGGATGGGGGGACCCAAACCAATGGCTTCAAGTTACAAGAAAGGAGATTCTGATTAAACATCAGGCAGAACTTTTGGATGGTAAGAACTGTTCAACAATGGAACAGACTCCCTAGTGAGGTGATGGACTCTCCTTCCTTGGAGGTTTTTAAGCAGAGGTTGGGTGGCCCTTGGTCATGGATGCTTCAGCTGAGATTCCTGCATTGCAAGGCGTTGGACTAGATGACCCTCAGGATCCTTGCCAAGCCATGGAGATGGCCTTGGGTAAGCGGATGAAAAGATCTCAGCCTTAGATGTTCATTTTCTACTGTTTTAAAACCATCTATTGATGATACCAACTGGAATCATATTTGGGATAAGCCTCTCCTTATTATCCTCTACAGAAGAGCCAGCATGGTATAAAGAAGAGTTTGGATTTGATATTCCACTTTATCACTACCCGAAGGAGTCTCAAAGCGGCTAACATTCTCCTTTCCCTTTCTCCCCCACAACAAACACTCTGTGAGGTGAGTGGGGCTGAGAGACTTCAGAGAAGTGTGACTAGCTCAAGGTCACCCAGCAGCTGCATGGGGAGGAGCAGAGATGCGAAACCGGTTCACCAGATTACGAGTCTACCGCTCTTAACCACTACACCACACTGGCTCTAGAATGTTGGACTATGACCTGGGAATCCAGAGTTCAAATCCTTGCTCAGCCATGGAGTTCCCTGGGTCACCTTGTGCCAGACACTCCCTCTCTCACCCTAGCCTACCTCACAGGGTTATTGTGGGGAATAAACAAAGAGGTGGGAGAACCACGGACGCCACCTTTATTTCATAATTTATTTTAGAAAATCCATACACCTCTTGATTGTAAAAACAAACAACCCCCCCAAAAAACACACCCTTAAAGCTGTGTACAAAAGGACCTTGAACTTCTTGGAGGGAAAGGTGGAATATAAATGCAATCAATCAATCAATCAATGGCTACTATAATCCAACCATTAAACTACACTGCTCTATCTTCCATGCAGGCAAGCAAGAGGCATTATCAGAGTTCGATGAAACATTGAACTGGCAAAGACACTCAAGGAAGATGCTAAGTCCAACTCTATGATTCTAAGGGAAAGCATGGGAAGTGAGGGGTGTGGCCTGCAGAGAGCAGGTGTGTCCTAGGGGAGAGTTCTGAGGGCCAGATGGAGACACCTGGAGGGCCACATTCATCCCCAGGGCCCAAAGTCCCCCACCCCCACTTTAAATGCTGGGGAATGAATTTAGGCCCTTCTGGGAGCGAAGAGTGTGCTGTGCCACTCGGCTCCTCCAGCCTTTCCTCCCGCAGCCCATGGAAAAGGATTTCCCTCTGAATTGCTGGTATAATGTATCCCCCAGTGCTCACGCCTCCCTCTGCATTTCCCCCAACAACGTTGTCCTAGTAAAAGATGCTATCTCCACGATCCTCCACCTCACCTTTGCTATCTGATGCAGATCATAATTGCTCTCCCGACAGCTTATTTACAGCCTGAGTAACTCATCGCATTGGAGAGCTCAAGGATTTCCAAGCCCTTCCAGCGAAGGAGAGCCGGCAGGCTGGATGTTCGTTCTTTTAGTTTCCAGCCACGTCGGCAGCTTCTCTACCCCCCCACCCCCCGTCTCTTGACAAAAGAACTGGTGAGACAGGGAAGCCCACACAGCATCGCAGCAGGAGGGCTCTCCTCCTTGCTGAGCAAATTTTGAGGTTGATGTGCACCGAGCGAAGGTTTTGCCTTCCGTCGCTGAATGCATTCATCTTCCCCAGCGTCCAGAAAGTGCGTTTTAACTGGGGAATGGAGGTTAATTCTCAGGTAGTACCTTGTCATTTTCTTCCACAATTGTTTATGCCCAGGTAAATACCCAGTTTGGCACCACCAAATGGCAGTTTCCGCGAGAGACTGCGTGTAATAATTCAACTTGAGGAGCAAAGGGGACTGAGGGCCAGTAGCTGCACCCAACAGACATGAGCCGCTGCTAGTGGGGGGTCCTTGCCGCTCTTTTGCTGCAGCAAAAGAGTGGCATAGTGTGGGGGGATGCAAAATTGCTGGGGTGCAAAATTTCAACACCTGGTGCTGCCTCAATACAGCTGTGCATTTCCGGCCCTGGGCTCCATTGAAAACCGTTTCTCCATGTGAACCAGGAAGTGACCCCCGCAAGACAACAAAATGACTCTTCCTTTCTTATCTCTGGGGTTGCAATCTCCTGGGTGATGCGGCCGCAGTTAGCATGTGTACTCCATCCATTCCCCTCCCTTCCCACCTTTGGCACGGCCCCGGCCACTGGCAACCCACGATACGCCACTTGGCTGCAGGATTACGGGGCTGGCACGTCACAAGCTGCCCGCCACTTGGATGCCCTCAGTGTGTGTATGTACAGAAACAACAACTCCACATAGCAGCTAGGACTTAGTACACGGGCTGCACTAAGGTCACACCCACAGCATACATTTAAAGTACTACCATAACACTTTAAAAAGTCATGGGGTCCCCCAAAGGATCCTGGGAATTGCAGTTTGTTTAGGGCCTTGGGAGTTGTTGGAGATCCCCTATTCCCCTCACAGAGCTGCAGTTCTCAAAGATAACCAATCTCTCTTCACAGGGAATCACATGGCTCTCCCCGCTTTTGCCTATGGCCCATCTCCCTCAGCCGGCAGCCCCTGGAAGGTTGCTATCTACAGGGAATTGTAGCTCTTAGGTTGAGAAACCCAGCTATCAACACACATTTACACTTTCACATTTTATTGAAATCTGTTTTCTCGTCTGGCTTATTTCATGTCCATGCATTTCTCTCTCTCATTTGGGGCAATGTTTATGTGACCAACCTTAGGCAGGCCAGCAAACAGGGGGTCCCTCTGGCATGGGTGGGAATTCCAGGGTGCTTTACAGGACCTCATATAACCTGAACTGTGTGAACTAGGTGAAGCCCATTCTAAGCACGATAGTAACTAGCAAATGTTTCATACCTACGATGGTTTGGTTCTTCCTTTAACGAGCTGCATATCAAAGTTGCAAGGGATTTGGCCTTGTGGTCTAAATTTAGAGATGAAAAGATTCCCCCCTGTTGCATTCCTCAACTGACTTGGCTTGGCATTGCTTTTTCCCTGTTCTTGAATGGTGGCATAACTAGGGAAATGTGCAGAAGCAAAGCAAGCATAGTTTGCCCCAGCTTCCCTTTGAAAGTTCAGCTAGAACAACTGTGGCCAAAATATGTAATGGAGTTGTATTTTGGGAAGGACAGATGTACTGTGGTAGAACATTGGCTTTGCTTGAAGGGGAGCCAAGGTTCAAACCTTCAGGTAGGAGGTGAAATTCCAGAGGGCCACTTTCAGTCATTGTAGACAATATTGAGCTAGAGCAGGGGTCTGCAACCTTTAAGACAAAAAGAGCCACTTGGACCCGTTTCCAAAGGGAAAAAAACTGGGAGCCGCAAAACTCGTCATTATAAAAATAACTTTTTTGTCACTTTTTTATTATTATTTCTTTGTTTGACCCCTCAGAATTACTCCTCCTCATAGAAATAAACGTTAAATTAACAAGTTACCTTTTGTGTGTGTGTGTGTGTGTGTGTGTGTGTGTGTGTGTCTGTGTGTTCTGCACTCCCCTTCAAAACAGTGACCAGCGTACATGCCCCTTACAATGTAGCGGGCGGGCAGGAAGGTGACATCGAGACGCTGCGTGACTAATGCATGCACCGCCCCCATGCAACGTCACAGCCAGTACAGCGCCCGCCACAGTGGGGAGTGTTGGGGTGTACAATGCGCCTACTCCCCTCGCTAGTATCCGCCCCAGAGCCGCGGCAAAGGTGTAAAAGAGCCACATGTGGCTCCGGAGCCGTGGGTTGCAGACCCCTGAGCTAGAGGAACCAGTGGATCTGACTTAATATAAGGCAACTGCCTATGTAAGCATAGGAAGCTGCCTTATTGTCAGAGGCTGGGCAGAAGAGGAATGGTGGAGACCACCTCCCCAGCCTGACCCTTCCAGAAAAGGAGGAGACAGTTCAGAATTACAACAGGGGTTTGAGGGAGGTCACAGCTCAGAGGCAGATGAGGGGGAAAGCTGGGAAATAATGGGAGAGGAGGAAGAGGACGAGGAACCACCAAGAGGGCAACAGCTGATGGATGCAGTTTCTTTAGAAAGCATACCAGACCTCCCTTCCACCAGAACCAGGTGAGCCTTGAAAGTAGGAGATATTATGGGCTGTCCCATGAATCCGCTGGATGAAATAGCGGAAGAACGTTGCCTCAGGAGAGTGAGGAAAATTCTCAGGGATGATTCACACCCTGGTTGGCACTTTCTGGATCTCCTACCCTCGGGCAGAAGATATAGAAGCATGATTAGTCTCACCAACAGGGTAAAGAACAGCTTCTATCCATGGGCCGTTAGGCTGCTGAATGAAAAGATAACAACAGGGCAACTGACTTTCGGGTTTGGTGGGTGTGCATCAGTAAACGAGGGGAATTAAGACTAAGAGAGCTGAGTGGGGGGGGGGGGTGCTCGTGTAATCTCGCTGTATACAAGTTGTACAAGTGACAATAAAGTATTTCAATTTTAATTTTTCAATTTCAAAGGGCTCAGATTCAAAGGGCCCTCAGCGCCAACCATAGAAGAGATGAAGAATGAGGAAGTGGGAGAAAAAGGGGGTGGAGAGTCACTCGGGACAACGCCATTATTCCGAGAGGATGCAGTCCCAACCCTCCCTCTGTGAATACTGAATAAAAGCAGAGAGTAAGGACTTTTCCTTGCCTTGTCGGTTCCTGGCAACCTGCTGTGGGGCTTGGTTCCTCAGCCACCTGACCCTTATACTGGATCAGACCATTGATCCATCTAGCTCAGTCTATACTGACTGACGGCAGTTTTCAGGTGGCAGTTTCTCCCTGCCTTACCTAAAGATGCCAGAGATTGAAGCTAGATGCTCTAGCATTGAGCTCCTTCCCTGCCCAGTGTTCCTATGGAAGAATTTTCTGAATAGGGCTTTTATCATTCTCTTCTACATGTATACCACTTGTACATAGAACCGTAGAGTTGGAAGGTGCCCCAAGGTCATCTAGTCCAACCCCCTGCAATGCAGAAATCTCAACTAAAAGCATCCATCACATATAGCCTTCCAACCTCTGCTTAAAAACATCCAATGAATGAGAGCCTTTCACTTTCTGAGGGCGTTTGTTCCACTGTCGAACAACCTTTCCCTTTTTAAAGTAACCTTGTAAACGTATAAATAGCCACTTCCTTCCCTAAATATTCGGATTTGATGCAGAGGTGATAAACGTCATTTTAAAATGTGTTGTTCTTGTGCTCCTGGCTTCTCAGAGCATTCATTATGTGCAGGGCTGAAGCTATTTTTATATGGTGGCTTCTATCTTTGTCATTCCACATTAAATAAATCAATACAACTGGCAGGCTAGACTTCATAAACATGAGGCCAATCCCCCCACCTCCAAAATATGACACAGGATGTGAGCTTAGGCCCCATCTGCACTGTACTTTTTAAGCCGTGTCATACTACTTTAAACAGTGATGACTCCCCCCCCCCCCGAATTCTGGGAAGTGCAGTTTGTTAAGGGGGCTAAGAGTTGTTAAGAGACTCCTGTTCCCCTCATAGAGGGAGGGAGGAGGTTGATCGTTTAACCCAACAGTTCCTTGGGAGTGGATATTCCCATAAGAAGTGGCACAGTTGGGGGGTGGGACACAAAACCCTGTGTTGTCAGCCTGACTACCATTTTGCACCCTCCCCAATGTTTGGATCAAACATCTTTCTAGGGCATTGCACATGGGTGGGTGAGTGAGTGGGGGGGGGGGGAATAAATGGCAGCCACCAGGAAAGAAAATGGTAAGAATATTCAAAGAAAACCCTGCAAAGTGGCCATTTTCTAGGGGAATGAGTGAAAGAAAAACCTCAGGGGAATGCATACCTTATAATAATCCATCTCAATTGGATACCTATTAGGACATACAGACTGCCTGTATAAATCTATGCATTTAAGTCAGGATCAGTGGAATATTTTTATTGTTAATTTCAGCTGACAACCTTTTAAAATCTTTTTTTTTTTTTAAGCCTTCTGACAGACTTTGGTTCAGCTCTGCAGCAAATGGCTCATTTCAAGGCCATCCTATCCACTGAACTGCTTTGAAAGCTATTCCTTTGACTTTCCCATTAACTCTGTCTCATTTGCCTGTGGTGCTGCACAAGTGCGCCATTTTTAGAAGCTAGCGGGGGGAGTGGAGGGCAATCCACCAATCAGATCGCTTTTCAACCACCATGATGAAGATCTCTTTTATCGCAAGTCAAAGACAGGCTTGCGACCTCGACATCGCTCCCCTTCACAGCTGTGGCTTGGGCTCAGGAGGACTAAAACAACCTCAACCTCATCTGATAGCCTCAGAAACTGTGCTAACTTGGCAAAAACAGATGACCGCTGTGTGTGACCTCTGACCCCCACCTCTCAGCAGGGGAAATTAATTGTAATTTGCCTCCACACACGAAACTAATGGCCTTTGCTTTCTTGCCCCAAGCACAATGCTCTCTTGCAAGCTTTGGAGAGGAGCGAAGGAAGAAACCATTAAGGTCCTTTTGATTTATGAGGCCAATGGTTTGGTAAAATATTGTTTCAGCACAGCTATCCTTTCACCTCACCCTTGTTGATCTCTTTAGCAGCAGAAATACTCTTGTGCAATTGTGACAGGGCGGTGCATGATGATGATGGAGAGTTTCTAATCAATGGTCCTTTCCCATTCTCAAGATGAAGAACGATGGGGGAAGGAGTAAAAATGAGACCATCCTTTCAACAGATAGCATTCTGTCATAACACAATAGGTCTCTGTAAACTGTGGGATGAGGGATCTAAATCATGGGCAGGGAACCTCAGTCCTGGAGGCTCCCTGTGGCTCTCTGACTCTTCTTCTTCTGGCCTGTGGGCACACTCTCTCCCTCACTACATTCTTTACTGGCCCTGCTTTGATTTGCACCCTCCTTGGGTGTTTAGCTGGCTGGAAATGAGGTGCGGTGTAGTGAAGCTAAACTATTGTACAAAAGTAAAAGCCATGGCTCTGAGCTTACTTTCTCCTCAGGATTGCTCTGATCCAGTCCAACCCAATTTGCAGTGGTCTATGGCTGCACAATAGGGACGTGGGTGGCACTGTGGGCTAAACCACAGAGCCTAGGACTTGCCAATCAGAAGGTGGGCGGTTCGAATCCCTGCGACGGGGTGAGCTCCCGTTGCTCGGTCCCTGCTCCTGCCAACCTAGCAGTTTGAAAGCACGTCAAAGTGCAAGTAGATAAATAGGTACCGCTTTGGCGGGAAGGTAAACAGTGTTTCCATGAGCTTCTCTGGTTCACCAGAAGCGGCTTAGTTATTCTGGCCACATGACCCGGAAGAGTTGTGACCGACTCTGGGGTTGCGTCGCTCATTTCGCTTTATTGGCCGAGGGAGCCGGCATACAGCTTCCGGGTCATGTGGCCAGCATGACTAAGCCACTTCTGGTGAACCAGAGCAGCGCATGGAAACGCTGTTTACCTTCCCGCCGGAGTGGTATCTATTGATCTACTTGCACTTTGACGTGCTTTCGAACTGCAAGGTTGGCAGGAGCAGGAACCGAGCAACGGGAGCTCACCCCATCACGGGGATTCAAACCACCGACCTTCTGATCAGCAAGTCCTAGGCTCTGTGGTTTAACCCACAGTGCCACCTGCAAGTGACACTTAAATATCCGGGGGCTCAGAGCTGCACCCGTAAGTGTCTGACTGCTGCCACAAGGCTTGCCAAGATTGACAGCATGAACAGCTAAAGCAAGTTTACAGTTCTGAATCTTAGGCCACGTCTTGTATGCTCTTATTTTGGTGCTAAAATGAGTGGGGGAACTCCTCTGAAAGCCTGACTGTGATATTTGTTGCTCGCAAATGGATCCAGGCTCCACATTGCCAGGTTGACTCGGTTTATTTTGCTCATATTTCAACCCTCTAAATAGAGCTTATTTCTGAAAATATATACTCTGTTTACATGGTGTACTTTCCTGCTTTTTTTTTTTTGCATGCAATGCGGATGCCAACATAAACTGCTGATTTCATCTGCGCACCAGTCACCTTGTGGCCCACGTCCTTTGACCCATTGACCTACACGTCCCCCTGCTTTTGTTCCCATCTCTGTTTTTGCAAACAGTTTGGGAGTAAATAGGAAGCAAAACATTCTGTTCAGGGGAACCTCTTGCTGTGCTGTGAGCAATTATGCAACCGGCTGACATTACGCTATCTCTCGCTTTCTCCTCTTCATGACAACCTTTCTATTACAGCAGACGTTTAAAGTAATTTGTGCCATGTCTATCTGTGGAGCTTTTGTTTTTATCTGTGGCTCTTGCTTGTTTTAAACACCATACTGTTTGCTTGCTGAAACATTTTACTAATAATTCTGTAAACTGCAGCGGTGCCTACGCTGCCCACCAATCCAAACTTTGGATCAGCCCTTACTTGACCTTGAATGATCTGATTATGATCTGACCTGGATCTAGGAGCGTAAGAAGGGGGGGGCGGATCGCCCTGGGTGCCGTCACTGGGGGGGGGGGTGACAATTGGCTTGCCGCATGCCCGCGACTTCCAAGCCTACCCTGAGCTGTCGAGGTAAGGGCGGAGCAGTGCTGCTTTGCATTCGCCCCTTCCCCCTTCATTTTGACAGCTTGGGGGAGGTTTGGGAGTCACAGGTGGGTGGTGTGCCAAATGTCTGCCATGGGTGGCTCACTCTGCCCATGGCTGCAGGGCGCACACACTGCTCCGGGCACCTGAGCGGCTATCCCACACCTGGGAGGGCACCCTCCGCACCACGCCCCCCCCTTGGGAGCTCACCCACCCTGGGCAGCACGGGCATATGTTCCGTCGCTGCCTGGATCCCTGCCTAAATCAATTCAGGGGCCAGCCCTAATGTTTAATGAGGGTTACAAACCTAAATTAAACATTTTATCTGGAAGGGGGCAGGGGAAGAAGGAGACATTGCATTCAGCCCTCCTAGGTGCTGCTCTGCCAGCACCTTCCCTGCAGGGAACATACAGGTGAAACATGCAGAGAGCATGACTGAACCCTCCACTCACCAGCTGAGGAGCACAGAGTTCAGTTCTGCTGGCTGCTCATTCAGGAGGACTCTCCTGCTCAGCGCCTGAGGGCCCCAGTCCTGCTACTCAACAGCTGGCCCAGGGCAGGGCCTGATGGGCTCTATCCAAGAGCTGTGGCCTTCTTAAATGCAGTAACTCGATAGTGTGACCTGGGAGTTTGATGGGTGTGGGTGTGGGTGTGGCTGGAATGTGGTTTGTTTGGTTGTTGTTGTTGTTTTGCTTTTGTTGTTTTTAAGGGATGGCATCCAATTTCGTTGCACTTGTGCAATGTTGCACTTGTGTAATGACAATAAAGAATCTATCTATCTATCTATCTAAAGGACTGCTGCCGCTGCTGCTGCTGGGCAGAGAGGGCTCCGTTTTGTTTTGTTTTTGTTTCAATTTGAAATATACTCGGAGTCAAGAGTGGAATTTATGCTCTTTATTCAGCTCATATATACTGTACATTATTTACACAATGTGCCCCACATGATTGGCTAATTCCGGGATTCTCCTGTAGGCCAATCAGGTTGCGGATTCACTTCCACCTGGAGCTGGATTGGGTGGCTCCTGTGGACCAATCAGACTGCTGCATTCTGCGTCCTATTGTTCTAGGACCAATCAGACTGCTGCATTTTGGATCCTATTCAACTTAGTACATAACAAAATTGCTGTTATTTTTTACCTATGTCATTTTAAACTGTGATATTAATGCTGTATTCTTAGTTTTAGATTTTGATTAATGTGGAAATTGTTTCCCATTTGGTTGTGTATTTTTTTGATGTGGTTTATTTATTGTTTATGAGTTTTGTAATTATGTAAATCTTGTTATGCTGTAAGTCGCCTTGAGCATTGTTTTTTTAACTGTGGAAAGGCGGCATACAAATAAAAAATGATGATGATGATCAGGCTGTTCCCTGCAGGCTGTCCACCTCTCTTTTATTTCTCCCTGCCACCCAACCACCCCACCTTTGGGCAGTTTCAGGTGCACCAACCCAACCCAGGGTGATTGAGGCTGTTCCAGTCCAATCCATCCAGATCCCAGGTTGACCTGATTTGCTGTGTTACCCAGGATTCAGCCGGATCCAGTGTACAGCCCTGCTGTCAACCTCTTTGTGACTACCTGCAATGAAAAGTAGTCTATAAATACTGGACATGAATGAATAAATGTTCTTTTAATATATGTCGCTCTTTGCATGTGAAGAACTGAACAAAAACATTTCCCCCAAAAAAGTTACGAGGGGGAAGACTCAGCCTTGCGGTTGATTTTGTACCATTGCTAGAGTCCAAGCCTTAATCTCCAGCCCTGGCTTTGAGTCCGCAAGCTTTATTAAATGGCCTTGATCAAACAGAGTTCCTCCCAGGACCTGAACGGTACAAGAAATTAATCTAGGCTGAGCAGCCAAGATGGAGCTGGCTGAGCCACCAAGGAAGGTAAGCATTGTCCTCTCAAGAGGGCAGACAAATTCCTTTCCATCTCCCCAGACTGCTTTGATTGTGCTGCTTTTATCGTTCATGGCAATTGTCTGCAAAAGCTTAGGAAAGGATCTAAAACCTGCTGAATAGAAAGATTTCCACTCCTTTGCATCAGTTTTGAACCGGGTCCTTAGAAAAGCTTTGTGTGCTATTGGAAACCAATCCTTCCTCTAAGAGATTTTCTTCCACAAAGGATTTTTTTTTTTTTTTAAGAACAGGGAGGGAAATCCTACATTTTCTCTACACAATGCTGTTTGTGTGTGTGTGTGTGTGTGTGTGTGTGTGTGTGTGTGTGTAGAAATGGTAGAAATGAAAAAGCCAGGCCTTCTTTGGGCCTTCTTTGTATAGTATAAAATAATGGACAGGGAAAGCTGCAAGGAGATCCCTGGTCATGTTGCAGCTGCTGCAGTGTTGCAAATCTTGATTGTTGCACAGGTAGGGAGAATCAACAGGGGTGGGTGGGAGACTGAAACAAAAATGAAATGAAAACTTGACAGGTGCCGCAGATTTTGTTGTAGTACAGACAGACTCACATGTCTTCAAGTCTCCTACAGAGATGGAATCTACAAAATCATTCCTGTGTCTTGTGGATCCTAGTTCTGTATTGTCCTCTTCAGCTCTTCTTGGCAGAGCCTAAGTAGAACTGATGATATAGAAAAATCCACCTTTCCAAAATTGACCACCCCATTTATAAGAACATTAATAATAATAATAATAATAATAATAATAATAATAATAATAATAATTTACTATTTATACCCCACCCATCTGGCTGAGTTTCCCAGCCACTCTGGGCGGCTCCCAATCAAGTGTTAAAAACAGTACAGCTTTGCAGCGTTAAATATTAAAAACTTCCCTGAACAGGGCTGCCTTCAAATGTCTTTTGAAGATAGGATAGCTGCTTATTTCCTTCACATCTGAAGGGAGGGTGCTCCACAGGGTGGGCGTCACTACCAAGAAGGCCCTCTGTCTGGTTCCCTGTAACCTCACTTCTCGCAATGCGGGAACCGCCAGAAGGCCCTCAGAGCTGGATCTCAGTGTCCGGGCTGAACAATGGGGGTGCAGACACTCCTTCAGGTATACAGGACCAAGGCCATTTAGGGCTTTAAAGGTCAGCACCAACACTTTGAATTGTGCTTGGAAATGTACTGGGAGCCAGTGCAGATCTCTCAGAACTGGTGTTATGTGGTCCCGGTGGCCACTCCCAGTCACCAGTCTAGCTGCCGCATTCTGGATTAATTGCAGTTTCCGGGTCACCTTCAAAGGTAGCCCTATGTAGAGCGCGTTGCAGTAGTCCAAGTGGGAGATAACTAGAGCATGCACCACTCTGGCGAGACAGAGCTAAGTAGAGCCCTGATAGATCAGCCTCAGCCCAGTATACCCGAAGGAGCATCTCCGCCCCCATCGTTCAGCCGGGACACTGAGGTCCTGCTCCGAGGGCCTTTTGGTGGTTCCCTCACTGCAAGAAGTGAGGCTACAGGAAACCAGGCAGAGGGCCTTCTCGGTAGTGGCGCCGGCCCTGTGGAACGCCCTCCCATCAGATGTCAACGAGAACAACAACTACCAGACTTTTAGAAGACATCTGAAGGCAGCCCTGTTTACGGAAGCTTTTAATGCTTTATCACTTTATTATTATTACTGTTATTATTATTAACAATAATATTTTGTTGAGAGCTGCCCAGAGTGGCTGGGGAAGCCCAGTCAGATGGGCGGGGTATAAATAATAAATTATTATTATTAAATTATAATTAGATCAGACGAAAGGCCCACATCATTTAGCATCCTCTTTCTCACAGTGGGAAAGCAGATACCTCTGGGAAGTCCACAAGCAGAACCTGAGGGCAATAGCCCTCTCCTGCTGTTACAGTGGTGCCCTGCAAGATGAACGCCTCGCAAGACAGAAAACCCGCTAGACGAAAGGGTTTTCCGTTTTGGAGGCGCTTCGCAAAACGAATTTCCCTATGGGCTTGTTTCGCAAGACGGAACGTCTTGCGAGTTCCTGCGGGTTCCCCCCTTTCCCCCCCTTTCCTACGCCGCTAAGCCGCTTATCAGCTGATCCGCTAAAAGCCGCTAAACCGCTAATAGCGCTAATCCGCTAAGCTGTCATTGGGCTTGCTTCGCAAGACGAAAAAACTGCTATACGAAGAGCCTCACGGAACGGATTAATTTCGTCTTGCGAGGCACCACTGTATTCTGCAGGAACTGCTATTCAGAGACGTACTGCCTCTGATTTTGGATATACAGTGGTGCCTCGCAACACGAAATTAATCCGTTCCGCGAGTCTCTTCGTCTTGCGGTTTTTTCGTCTTGCGAAGCACGGCTATTAACGGCTTAGCAGCTTAGCAGCTATTAACGGCTTAGCGGCTTAGCGGCTTTAAGAAAAAGGAAACAAACTCGCAAGAACTCGCGAGACATTTCGTCTTGTGAAGCAAGCCCATAGGGAAATTTGTCTTGCGGAACAACTCAAAAAACGGAAAACTCTTTCGTCTTGCGCGTTTTTTGTCTTGCGAGGCATTCGTCTTGCGAGGTACCACTGTAGTTATCATGGCTAGCAGCCATGGATAGCCTTATTGTCAGTGAATTTGTCTAATCTCCTTTTAACGCCACGTAAGGCTGCATTCAGATGGTGGTTTATTCCGTTTCCCTCATGTTTCCCTCCGTTAATTTCCACATTGCATTTGAGTTCTCACATGGCATAAAAGCCACTTCCGGAAATCTAGCGGAATATAATAGAAGTTTAGCACTTGTTTCTGTGTTAATTGGTTCCAGAAATAATATGTATGCAGCCCTATCAACCCAGAAAATTGCTGTAGTGAAGTGACAAAATTTGGGACAGTCTATCGGCATGCAGTGCTTTCCTGTCATCTTCATGGGCAAATCATTGGGGATCAGAAGCAGGCATGTGCAGAAAGAGTGGGGAAACAGCGGCATTGTTTAATGAAGTTTGTTATTGTGCCATATCTGTGGTATGAATGAACTCTGGTGTGACACACTGGTATATCTGTCAAGAAACCATAGTTCTATGGCGCTACAGTTACTTCAGTATGAAAGGAATGTTAGAAAATGGGACAGACATGTTAGCATTATAATCAGGAAAAGGAATGCAATATTCAGCATATTCTGTACATGTAATTAAGCAAATTCCATCATTTTAACCATGTGGCATGAGAAGTGCTTTCTCTAATATTCATTCTATACCAGGCATAGGCAAACTCGCCCCTCCAGATGTTTTGGGACTGCAACTCCCATGATCCTTAGCTAACAGGACCAGTGATCAGGGATGATGGGAACTGTAGTCCCAAAACATCTGGAGGGCCGAGTTTGCTTATGCCTGTCCTATGCCCTTTTAAAATGTGGCTCTTTTGGGGTGGGTGTTACTGGGTTGTTGTTTTTATTCTGATTATATATCTTGTGATCTTTTCTGTGAACCGCCCTGAGACCGCCAGGTTTAGGTCGGTATATAAATAATAATAATAATAATAATAATCCTGAATGTCCCACCGTACAACTTGGATGACCCCAGGTCCTAGTATTATGAGGGAGGGAGAAAAGTTTCTCTCTATCTGCTCTCTCCACCCATGCATACTTTTATAAACCTCGCCTGTGTTGTCCCCTCTTACTCATCTTTTCTCTAAACACCCCCCCCCAAAAAACACACACATTAGACTTTTCCTTGCAGGGGAATTGTTCCAGCCCCCCCCCCCCCATTTTGCTTGCCCTTTTCTATGCATTCCCCAGCTCTACAATACGGTTTTTTGAGGAGTGGCGAACCAGAACTGTACACAGTACATACAAGTGGATTTGTATTCCAGGCATTGCTGCGCTTGCCATTTTTATATTCTATCCCTTCCTTAATGATCCCTAACGTGGAATGTACCTTTTTGTCACAGCTGCTGCACACTGGGTTGATTCCATCCCCCATTCAGCTATTCACCATGGCTTCCAAATCTCTTTCCTGTTCAGTCGCTGCCAGCACAAACCACATTGGTTTTTCATGTACAGTGGTACCTCGGGTTAAGAACTTTATTTGTTCCGGAGGTCTGTTCTTAACCTGAAACTGTTCTTAACCTGAAGTACCACTTTAGCTAATGGGGCCTCCTGCTGTCGCTGTGCTGCCGCTGCACGATTTCTGTTCTCATCCTGAAGCAAAGTTCTTAACCCGAGGTACTATTTCTGGGTTAGCGGAGTCTGTAACCTGAAGCGTCTGTAACCTGAGGTACCACTGTAGTTGCATACCTACTCTGAAGACCCACTGCTGGGAATCACAAACAAGAGGCAATATTCGAGTTCAAGGGCACATACCATCCAGGCAAAACACATTTCAGGAATGAAGCAAGGCCTGTGAGGAGTGTGTCCTGGGGAGAGGGGTGTGGTCTGGGGATTGTGGTATGGTTTGGAGAGAGTTTGAGGGCTAGATAGAGAGGTTTGGAGAGCAACATCAGCCCCTAGGCTTGATGTTCCCCGCCCAGGACATGCAGTGATGATGCAGCTCTTGAGTTTGTATGGATGTGTACATGGTCAAGACCTACATTTGAAATTGCATGTAACTAACAAAGGTTTTGTGGAAGAATGGGAACCTTTTCCCGACAATTCAAAGAAATATTATTATATGATGAAGTCATGAGCAGGATTTGAACTACAGTGGTACCTCGGGTAACAGACGCTTCAGGTTACAGACTCTGCTAACCCAGAAATAGTACCTCAGGTTAAGAACTTTGCTTCAGGATGAGAACAGAAATTGCATGGTGGCGGAACGGCGGCAGCGGAAGGCCCCGTTAGCTAAAGTGGTACCTCAGGTTAAGAACAGTTTCAGGTTAAGAACAAACCTCCAGAACGAATTAAGTTCTTAACCCGAGGTACCACTGTATGAGCAACAGAAGAACTCAAAGACTGGTAAAAAGGTAATAGATAAATGACCCCTGAACGGTTAAGTTTGGTCAAAGGCGACTATGGGGTTGTTCTTCTCACTTTCAGGCCGAGGAAGCTGGCGTTTGTCCACAGACAGCTTTCCGCGTCATGTGGCCAGCATGACTAAACCGCTTCTGGCACAACAGAAACTGTGATGGAAACCAGAGCGCACTGAAACACTGTTTACCTTCCTGCTGCAACGGTACCTATTCATCTACTTGCACTGGTGTGCTTTCAAACTGCTAGGTTGGCAGGCGCTGGGACCGAGCGACGGGAGCTCACCCCGCTGCGGGGATTCGAACTGCCAAACTTCCAATTGGCAAGCCCAAGAGGCTCAGTGGTTTAGATTATCATAGTGTTGTTAAGATATAAGAGATACAAGACAGGGTGCCTCAGAGATCCATTTGGGGCCACCAAATTTTGGCCTTGCACAGGGTGCTATATTATGAAATATTACCGGTCTGCCCCTGAGCCCACAAGCAGGACCTGACTACAACGGCACCCTCCCCACTTGTGAATCCCAGCCGCTGGCATTCGGGGCCCCTCACTGCCTCCACCAGTGATGGAGAGCCTAGCTATCATGGCTAGTAGCTACTGATAGCCTTATCTGCTATATTTTTTTCTGAGATTCTTCGAAAGCCATTCAAGTTGGTGGCCATCAGTGCCTCTAGTCCAGCCTTTCTCAACCTGTGGGTCCACAGATGTTGTTGAACTACAACTCCCATCACCCCTAGCTAGCAAGTCCAGAGCTCAAGGATGATGGGAATTGTAGTCCAACAACATCTGGGGACCCACAGGTTGAGAACCGCTACTCTAGTTGGAATAAGTTCCATAGTTTAACCATGCACTGGGTGGAAAAAAAGTGCTTCTTTTTGTCTGCCCTGAACCTTCCAATATGTCCAGAACTTTCTTCTTCTGTCTGTCCTGAATGTTCTAGACATGACAAAAACATGGGGAAAAAATATATCAGTAGGATGGTGGAGAGGAAAGGGTCTCAGCTCTTGCCTCTCCAGTCAGTTCTGTGTTCAAATTCCTCCCCCCCCCCCCCGACTGGCTCTCATCCATGAGAGAAAGCATATTCTTGTCATGTATCAAAAATTGCACGAGGCAAAGCTTTTTGGGCGGAGAGGCATGCTGACCCACACCTGCAAGTCTTAAGAACTCCTTCCCCTCCCACCATTCTTCCCACCAAACATGCAACCTCCTGGGTCGCCTTTTCCTTTAAAACAAACACAGCAGGAAACTCTTGAATGCATGTGGAATAAAACATCCCGCTTGGCTCTGAAAACTCCACCATCCAAGTAGCTTTCTATGCCCCTTCACCTTTTCCTGCCCTAGATGCCAGCGAAGGGTGGGTATTTGGCGCTGATAGCTAGATATTGGCTGCAACATAATTACCCATGACTAGGAGTCCTTCCCATTAACTTCGAAAGCTTAACCATAACATTTACCTAGCTATTAAAGAAACCCCAATCCATTTGACTTAATAACGGCCTAGCTCATCAACCCAGTTAAAGATATCTGACCTCTCTTTTATGCAAGGTCAACTCTCATTTCTGACTTCTTTCAGTTTCTTTCGGCTGCCTGAATTTCTTTTGATCCATTCGGTGATTTCCCTCCATCCTACATCACTGTTCTTAGTCCTCCCTCTTTCATAACCAAAGAAACCAAAGGCGAAACATGCTCCCAGCATTTAAACCTAAGACCCGAGACCCCCGCTTGCAGGGAGCAGAGACTATGATGAATCAGATGGACCCATGGTCTGACTGAGGACAAGGTGGTTTTATGTCAGGGGTGGAGAACATCAGCCTGGGAGCCAAATATGGCCCTCCAGGCCTTTGTGTCTGGCCCTTGTGACTCTCCCCAGGGCAAATCCCCTACACAGTCACACCCGCTTCCCTCGCTACACCCCCTCTCCTCCCCATGCTTCATACCCTATTTGAGTGTCATTGCCTGTGCTTGTGGTCCTTTGTTACCAGGGCCGTCTTATCCATAGGTTCTAGGGGTGCGGGGCACCCAGGTGCTGGGCTTTCAGGGGCACCAGGCCAAGAGTCCGGGGCTGAGAGTTGAGTCTGGGGAAGAGCCCACCTGTCAGTCGGAGGGCAGCGGCGGGCTCTTCTGCTGCGGGCGGCTCTGCACCGCGAGTTTGGGGGTGACCAAGCCAGCGAGACGCTGAGGCGGCTGGCCAGCTCCGCCCTCCTGCGTGCCTAGGATTGGACAACCTGGGGGAGCGGGTGCACCGGGCGATCTTGGCACCTCGGCACCGCATATGCTTAAGACAGCCCTGTTTGGTACCACACTTTGGCAGCTGCCCAAAGCCAGAAGTCCTTGGGGGTTACGTAGCACTTGCGGTGTCCCAGGACACAAACAAAGAGGAGCCCCCGGGCACTGTTCTCCTCAAGGCGTTTCCCATCAATAGGAACAGAATATGCCCACCATCCCTGAGTAAATGTAAAACAAGGGAACTGATTTTCATTCGACAAAGACCAGAAGAATATATGCCTCAGAACAAATTTCACAGGAACCACGAACTATTACACACCAGGAGAGAATCAGCATTGTGCTTATTAAGTGGATTCAGGAGAAGGCAGAAACAGAAGAATCAACCACTTATTCTCTGGACACCACGGTGCCACATCAACCTTTTTTTTCTTTTCTTTTTCCAAGCTATGGAATTAACTGTATGCAGTACAGTTCTCAGGATGCTTTATGCTTTTCCTCTTTGGAACAATTTGCTAGAGACATCTTTTGAACTCCAGATACAAAGCAAGGGAACAGGACTGTCTCTCTGGCTGTGCCATTCTTCATTTTAATGAGGCAAAAGTGTCACATCGAACAGTGTGAATTTGAAATATTATAATATGCTTCAGTTTTATGCCACAGTAAGTCTGTTCCTTAAAAAGACCCCAATGATTCTAAATTCTAAACCTTGTTGACAAGACATCTGTTTGCTTGGCTTGTAATCTGCCCCCCTTCCCGCCCTGCCTTTTTTGTGTGCGTGTGCTCATTATCATATATATTAAAAGGATCCTATTGAAGTATTTTGCATAATGCTAAAAAGGGCAATTTTAAACAAATATAAAGAATAACATTTTTTGTCGTTGTGCAAAACACAACGGCTTAAAGAGGCAATAATCCTCCCAACTCGTTTTTTTTTATAAAAAAAATTCCTGTAAACGTCCCTTTTTAACATTCAAGCAAACCGTATAATTAGTTTCTTTCCTCCTTAAAGCTAAATGCTTTTTTTAAAAAAATGTATTTGATGTAAATAATAATATGTACTCAAAGCAGAGCCCTCAGTGTGTTATTTCTCCTCCTGTCACACACATGATAAGAAAAACCTAGGGATGGAAGGATATGCCAACTGCAGTTTTATTCATTTCTCTTTTTTCCAATCTTAATTCAGTTCCCCACATTCCTGCAGCAATTTGTGATTTCTTTTTTAAATCCACATGGAAACTTCAGCATTTTAGTGTGGATTTTTTTAAATAAATGAGCTTTTGTATGGTTTTGATGAATGTACACATTTTGGTAAGCAGTTTCCCTTAATATAATGCATTTTAATAAGATATTTTCACTAATATATTCATTTTTATGCATATGTTCCCCAATATATGCATTTTTGTAAACACTGGTTGGAGAACTGCATCACAAACTTCAGATACCGTAAGTGTGAATTTTGAAGGATGGCTGTGTTTTTGTTCTCATATTGTTTCAGAATGTTCAAATTTGATAATTTGGCTTCAAACGCGAATAGAATCAAATTCTCGCCCATCCCTAGACTTTATGAAGAAGAAAACCCTAATGTTCCTAGCTCGTACCTCATTGGACAATTGGTGTGTAGGAATCCAGATGAATGAAAAGGAAGTACAACATATCACTGATGCAAATATCACATTTTCTTTTAGGTTGTTGTTGTTGTTTAGTCGTTTAGTCGTGTCCGACTCTTCGTGACCCCATGGACCAGAGCACGCCAGGCACTCCTGTCCTCCACTGCCTCCTGCAGTTTGGTCAAACTCATGCTGGTAGCTTCGAGAACACCATCCAACCATCTCGTCCTCTGTCGTCCCCTTCTCCTTGAACCCTCCATCTTTCCCAACATCAGGGTCTTTTTTTCTTCTCTTCTCATGAGGTGGCCAAAGTATTGGAGCCTCAGCTTCAGGATCTGTCCTTCCAGTGAGCACTCAGGGCTGATTTCCTTCAGAATGGATAGGTTTGATCTTCTTGCAGTCCATGGGACTCTCAAGAGTTTCCTCCAGCACCATAATTCAAAGCATCAATTCTTCGGCGATCAGCCTTCTTTATGGTCCAGCTTTTCTTTTTCTTTTAGGTAGACTGCAGCATCCTTGCCTAGCCTGATATTTCCCACATTACCCCATAGGTGGGCGAGAGAATCGGGATGTGTTGGATTGAAATGGACAATCATCCTAGAGAACATGTCCAAGCCTAGTGTTCTCAACTGAAAGTTTGACTTGCCCACTGAATTCTGTTTGCTCCTGTTTGGCCTTTGCCCTTCTTTCTCTAACACTATCCAAGGATAATTTCACACACAGTTGCACTCCAAAGCTACAAATCCCATACTGTAGTGAGGCTATAACACTTGTGCGCAACAGCACCTGGCGACTCCAACTATATAATGGTAAAGATGGGGAGCAGGTCAATGCAAACAGGACTGTAGTTATAATCTATAAGATAAATGTGAACATCTGTTTCCAAAAGCCAGTGTTCTGGGGATACATGATAAGTAAACAGCTGCCATTCTAAGCTACCATTTTTGAGTATGTGTGTTTTTCTTTCTTATTAGTTTTCATCCATTAGATGTCTAATCTCAACCCAAATGGAGGCTTCTATATTTCAAAACCACTGGAAAAGAGGTAAAGCGCGAACCCATAAAGGTCACAGAGATGTTTTGCGGGTTGAGCTTCTCACATAGTAATGGAGTGATCAGAGAGGCTTTCCTTCTCAAACATCTTCTAGCAATTAAGAGTACAAGATAACCTTTCCATACCAGACCTCTGCCATCGCTCCTGTTGCCCCCTTCTCCTCTCTCCTCCCTCCTTCTTTTGTTTTCTGTTATTTCATCTTCCTGCCTGCCTCTAGCTGTGCATCGAATAGCTCAGCTGACATCTGAAGTCAAGCTGAGGGTTGTTGACTTAAGCATTTGGTGATTGGGGTGGCGTGTGTGTGGGGGAAGCAGATGGCTGCTTTGCAAAGTTTCAGCTCGGAGCAGGAATGAGGGTCTCCAAAAGACTCAGAAGTTAATGAAACTGCTTGTGTGGATTGTACAGATAGTAAGTCTATCCTGGCTCCTTGATGGAGCAGCTGGGAGCGTAGTGGCAGCAAGCGGTGGCCGTGAAAGGGGAGATCCCTGCATTTGGCTCGGCTGCCTGACAGACCAACAAAGGGTATCATTTTGCTCTTGGTTCTCTGGAAGGACAGATGCACATACTTCAGCTGAAATTCTCAGCTGAATTCAGCTTCTGTTCAGCACATAGACAGCAGATGATGAGAGGCTAAGCGTGACTTTGTGCCAGCCCCGATGTGGAAGGCGACTTAAGGCCTCTTTTCATTTGAGGCAGGGATGGCCAACTTAATCTCAAGGGTTGGTCTTTGTTTTAGCATAGTCTGTGAAAAGTAGGACTGGATCCAGGATTTTATTGTGTTTCCTAACATCAAGCTACAAGCTGAGACAGATCAGTGCTCTTCAGCCTTGGGTTCCCAGTAGCTGCTGGGCTATAGCTCCCATGGCAGGAATATGGGGCCCAGCAGAACAAGCAGGAGGGCTCCCAAATGTGGCTTCTCCACATTTTGGCCATACAAAGCTTGGTCACATGGTACACTGAACACAGGTACAAATTGTTCCCACATGTGTACCATTGTTTGTGTGAAAGAGCGTAAACTTGTTAACTTGTACAGCTCAATATCTGTACACAGACGGCACACTCATTGCACATTCCATGCTGTATGAATGTACAGGTACACAGTTTGCACACTTGTTGATTGTAACATGTGAACACGCTTACACATGGCTATCTAAAGGTGACCTGTGGCTCTTCAGAAGTTGTTGGACTCTTGACACCCATCATCCCTAGGCAGGTGAGCCAATAGCCAGGGATGAAGGAAGTCGGAACCCAACAACGTCTGGGGGACCCACGCTTGAAAGAATGCTGAGAAAGACCTTTGGTATCATCTAGGAAGGTTCTGCTAATATAGAATCATACAATCATGTAGTTGAATGGAACCTTGTATACCATCTGGTCCAGACCCTGTGTGATGCAGGCAATGCAAGGCTAGAGCATCCCTAAGTGATGGTGCTCAAGACCTTAAGTGAGGTAGAGCTTACCTTCTCTCCCAGAGAAGAGCTTACCTTCTCTCCCAGATAATTGGTCCCAATTGCTGTTACCTTCACAAAAGAGGCTTCTTCTGATAGCCAAACAAAATGTACTCTTCTACAATTGTATTGTCAACATTGACTGGCAACGGTTCTTCAAGGTTTCATGCAGGGTTATCTCCCATCCCTACCTGGAGATGCTGGCCATTGGACCTGAGACCATCTGTAGGCCAAGCAGATGATCTACCTACTGAGCCACAACCCTTCTCTTCCTCATCTCCTGGCTGAACAGACCTAATTCCTTCTACTGGAGCTCACCAGTGATGCCTTCAAAGTATTTCCTCGCCCTCCACCGTTTCTCACTTCATCCTTAGTCTTCTTTTTAAGTATGGCATCCAGCAGTGGAGGCTGGTCCATTAGGATGACTGTGGCACTGGTCCAGCAACCCCAATCTGCCTGTAGCCAGGCCCCACCCATGGGTCTGCCATGTTACTTACAACCAGTTCATAGGATGGCCTGACTACCAGCTCCCTCCTCCTAAGTCTCAATGTTGCCTTTGTAGAACTCACAAGGGAGGAGGATGGGGACACAACCAGAATTAGTTAGCTCTGCCTGTCATTGGCTCTGGCGCCACCTGCTGTTGGTCTCCCTGCCTTCCACCCCACTAGTCCCGATGGGCACCAGCCCCCATTGACACCTAGACAGCCTCGGAATGCCAGATGTTGTCATATATGCCAGGTCACATAATTTATTCATCTGACAGCATTGTCTTCCCTGGTTGTCAGAGGCTTTCTGGGCTCTCAAGCAGAGAAAGGCCTTTCCCATTTGCTTGCTACTTAGGCCTTTTAAGAGGAGATGCCAGATACTGAGCTGGGACCTTTGTCGTGCAAAACGTGCCCTTTGTTGATGATCCTGAATCCCTCCCCAGCCCAACACCATGTCCTCTGTGCTCTTTACAGCTGTTTGAGTCATTTTGGTGCAGAGCAAGGCAGCTGAGAAGGGGGAGAAATAAACAGCCCCTGCTGCTTCTGGAAAATAGTATGTATAACATTCCCAGCTGGAAATCACATGCTCTGTGAACCTGATTCATCCCCTCTGCGGTGGGGTATAAATGTTCAGTTTGCTCGCAGCTTTATAGGCAGACAGACTGCCCCTAGGAGCAGAGCCCTGCAAAGTTCTGAGAACATGGAGATAATGACTGGATTTCATGTGAATGCAAAGACTGCTCTAAGGAGTCTCAAGTCTTGCTTCGTGGACTCTGAAGGGTCTGTACTAAGCTAAACAGCAGCTAGAGAGGAATAGGTTGTACAACAGGATTTCCCCCCCTCCCAACGATTTCTGGGAGAAAGCCACCAGGCCCAAGGACTGTCTGCTTCAGGCCGACTTGCTCATGCTGCTTTCAGTGTTCTGGATTCTCCACATGAGGGGAGGAGGAGGAAAGCAGGCAAAATGCACGTGGAAACAAATGCAAGCACCAGATGCGCTCTTCTTGAAGGCTCCCCGAGAAATCTCATAAAGACCAAGCTAATTCTGAATTAAATCTGTCAGATTTTGTTCATTACTGCCGACATATGCACCATACTTTTAGAGCCCCATGGTGCCATTTCAGCCATCGTGGCTTCCCTCAAAGGACTCTGGGAACTGTAGTTTATAAAGGGTGCCAACCTATGTCAAGAGACACCTCCTCGTTCCCCTTACATAGCGACGTTTCTCAGGATGGTTTAATAATTATAAGTTCAGTTCTTAAGTTCAGTTTTCCACATGTCCACATCAGTTTGTTTGTTTTAAAAGAAAGTCCTTGTGAAATTTCACCAGCATTTTAGTGCAAATTTCTTCTACCACACACATTCTTATGTGATTTTACCTAATATGAACATGCCTGCAAAACAATTTCCCCTAATATAATATATGTTTGTGTGCTATTTTTTCACCGAGATATGCATTTCAAACACAGTTTATCCCAGCATATGCATTTTTGGACAGGGTAACTGAATTGCAAAATTCGGAGAATGCCAAAGGATGGCTGTGTTTTGATTCACCTAATCTTTAAGAACGTGAAGATTAAGTAAGTTCACCTTTGAGCTGAATTTCTCAGGGAAAAAAAGGGGGTAGGCTTGGAATGTGTGATTCCTGCCATGATGTGTTCCACCGTTAGTATGATTTTACTATTTCTACTCACATTTGCCATGCCACCTTTGTCATGTGGTAGGGGGAGAGGCACCATGGCCTGAACTGCCTGATCTTGAATACATTCTTCCATAGCAGATATTTCAGTTTGGCTGTGGCCCCAATTCTACAACCCCTAAAACCACCTGCATAATTTGGCCTGGGCTCAATGTGGAGCACCAACACCAAAAAACGTCTCTATAGTATAATACTTTGTAGTATGCAATAAGATTGGATTTGGGGCTTTGGTTCCAAGGGTCCCGTGTATACATGAAACCTTCCTGTACGCGAAGCCTTGGAGCTATTACTGAAGCTAGTGGGAGGGGGACAGAATCCCCAATACTCACAGAGCTCAGATGTGGAGCAGGCCTTGCCCAGCAAGCGAGGAGGAGAGCTTAAAGTTATTTTCGTCCTGGGAAACCTAAGCAGACATGGCACAAAACAGAGCATTGCTGGGGGGAGAGGTGCAAAGACCACGCAGTACACCAACTCTGAGAGGCTACGTTTGCTTGTGCGAGATCTCACAGGAACCCAGATTGCCCGGCAAAATCTCATGAGGGTATCTCAGAGGTGGTTCACTGAGTGGGCCTTGACCCCTGAGCCCAGCAAGACAGAGAGCTTAAAAGCTCTATTTTTGCACTGGGTAGACCTAGCATGTTTATCTTGTGCAGTTTCAACCAGCCTGCCTTCAACTGCACATGGTTGAAATTGTACAAGTTAATGGCATGTAAGATGCAACCATATTGTATTTTCCATCTTTGATCTGTTGTACAGGAGTCAGGGGTATGGAAGAAAGGTGGTGACAGGCCCTATTTTTTTCTTAACCAAAAAACAAAAACTGTTTCCATTGTGGATGCAGAGCATTTTTGGAACATCTGTCTCCAGATAAACTGAAGACAGGTTTTTTATTTTATTTTAAGGGACGCATACTGGGCAAAAATCAAACCCGTTCCTAAGTTGTCACCTTAACTGTGACAGCAAAAGCAAGAGGTGTACATGATAGAGACACTAGCGATAACGGCTGCCTCCCAAACATTGATTTTAAAGCAACTATCTTGGGGCCTCTTTCATGCCTGTCAAGGCGTGTCCTTCCCCTTTGGCAACAGCATGTGAAAGAGCAGGATCCCACCGATACCGGCATGTCCTCGCTAATGACAAACTCAGCCAAGCATGTGCTCGTTTTTCCTCTCGCCCTCTGTCGTGGTTATCTCCAGAATGAAATGGGAATAGAAAGAGAAAGTTTAATCTTTAATGGCGGGAGGGGTTGTGTGGAAATAAGGCTTAGCAAGATTACTTCAACACCCTCCCTCCTTCCCCAGCTGGGCTTTTTTGCTTAAATCTAAAAAGAGTATAAATAAAATAGCCTTTGTTTCAAAGACGAACTTGAACGGTAGTGTTTTTTTGGTGGAGGCTGGAGTAAAAGGCAGCCGAAACTAGCAAGGGAAGGAGATTTGCACATAAAACAGAGAACGGGTTTCTTGTTGTACAAAGGAACGGGGGGAGAGAACTTTTGTGAGCCATAGCAGAACGGCGGGGGGAAACTGAAGGTCAATTTCAAAGGAGGCCTCCGTCTTAAATGTGCCTTTACCGCAAAGCCGCTGACTCTCAGTTCTCGTCTCCTGTGAATCTGGGGCTGACTAACACCATTTAGTTGAGTGGAAGCCCCGTCTGATTTTGCACTGCGGTTGTTTAACGACCACAATCTCTGTAACAGAAGCGGACATGAACAGCTTCCAGTTCAAGGTGATGAAGGCTAGTGATGGGTTTCAGTAGAATGGGGCTCTTAAGAAGAATGCCAGCATTGCCTTGCTAGAGCAGAGCAAAGGCCTGTCTTGTCCAGGATGCTCTTTTGTGGAGATGTTTATGGGATGCTTGCAGGCAGGACATGAGGGCACCAGCAGAGTTCTCCTCACCTGTGATTCCCAGAAACTGATCATTAGAGACAGAATGCCTCTGGAGATAATATACAGTGGTACCTCTGGTTACGTACTTAATTCATTCTGGAGGTCTGTTCTTAACCTGAAACTGTTCTTAACCTGAGATACCACTTTAGCTAATGGGGCCTCCCGCTGCTGCCACATGATTTCTGTTCTCATCCTGAAGCAAAGTTCTTAACCTGAGGTAATATTTCTGGGTTAGCGGAGTCTGTAACCTGAAGCGTATGTAACCTGAAGCGTATGTAACCCGAGGTACCACTGTACAATCTGTGTGACTATCTGCCATGGGTGAGTTTATCGTCCATTAATTTGTCTAATCTCTTTTAAGTCTATTGTAATGGTTGTAAGGGGTTACTTGTGCGTAAGTTGCCTTCAGTTTTGGTTAGATTGCCTGGCCAACCATGCTTTGGCTGACAGCTCACACTCTGTGGCCGGTCAGTCACTTGCAGAATCCGTCAGTGGGTGTTTCTTGAACCTCTTCCAGCATAAGAGCTGTTTGACGCCAAGTCTCCTCCTACTTTCCCTGCACAGAACTCGTCTGCGCAAGTAAGGGGAAGGCAGAGGCGTGTCCGCGCTCTCCCCACTAGTCTCGGGTGAAGGGTCTTGGAGACCTCTCTCCAAATCCTCCATTTCCCTCCCTTCCCTACCGGTGTTCCCTACTCTCCTTCTGATGTCAGTTTCCTGACATCCATGTTGGCGACTATCACCAAATCTTGGGCAAGCAAATTTCACATAGTTTAATTGCTTGCTGCATGATAAAGGACTGTCCTGGCTCTCTCGCCGTTCACCTTCATTAGATAATTTCTGAGTGCAGTCCCCCACCGCATCCCCATCATCAATTGATGGCAAGTGCTTGGGGAATTTTCAGTACAGCACCAAGTAAAAGAGTTGTGATGTGGATGGATTACTGCCTTGCAGTTGCAGGCAAGTCAGTTCAGGCATCGTAGCTGATTCAACGCTAGAGTTCACTTTCGGACTGGGTTTTTGGAACTCTGTTCCACCTGCCCTGGTGACAGGAATAACGTTCGGACGCCATGTGGATGAAAGAGGGTCAGAAGTCTTTTCCCTTTCTGTGTCTTCCCAATTTAATAATAAAAGAAGCAAATGCCAAGCCAGCTGTAAGGTTATCATCCGCTGAGCTAAATTATTCAGAACCAATTTCACTCTCAAAAGCGCTCTCTCTCTCTTTCTCTCATGTAACTTTCAGAAATAGAATGCATTTAAATGAAAGAGAAAATCTGGTTCCCAATCTATACAGGGGGTCAGTACTTCTGTTTCCAAGAGCTGGTTTTGAATTTCTGCAAAGGAAGCTCTACCTTGCTTCTGAGGCAGACCTTTGTCTGACAATGTCCTCGTTTTCTGAAAGACAATCTGGTGTTCCAGTCCACCAACTTAGGCATTCCTATAGCATTCTCTGAGGAATAGGATGCATTGAAATACAGTTCAGCTCTTGAGAATTACCTGCGTTCGAAACCTCGTGCCATTGGACCATCCTTCTAGCTGCTGAATAATAACAATTTCCTTTTCAAGCAGACCTCTTGCTGGCTTTTTGTCGTCTGTTCAGAAATCTTCCTGACATCTTGAGAATGCGAGCAAGGAGTATTTGAAGAGCTGACATTCCCTGACCCCCTCAGAAAACAATTAAAGACTGACCGGGGGACGGGGGGCGGGGAGAGAGAATGTCTACCAGTATTTTAAACAATGGTAATAAGATAACAGCTTATATTCATTCAAGGCCTACTTGCGCTATATGTTTAAAGCAGTATTCCAGCACTTCAAACAGGTCGTGGCTCTGTTGGCAGAGGAGCTAAACTGCAGCTAGAAAGCCAAATCGTGTGTAATTCTGACTCTTTCTTGGAATTAAAACAATGGCCAAACACTTATTAAAACATTCAAAAGCTTTGACTTGCAGGACATATAGCTGAAGAAGAATATATGCCAAGTATCTGCATTCATATGCTTACGCAAGCATGGCCTTAGTTTTTCTTAGTTGAAGATTACAGTTTCTTCCTTAAACATTCAAACAAGCATTCTCTCTTTCCAGTGCTTGAACTCAGCCTTATGTAGATTACTCAGCTGGGCTATACAGTTCATTCTGCATGGTTTCCACTTCTCTTGACTGTTTCTTTGGGAGAACATCAACTTCTGTGCTCCTTTCTGTCACAAACGTTCACACAGAAACATTAGCACTCCTCTCTTCTATTGCCTTTAGAGAGAGAGTGTGTGTTACCTAACCCTGTCTCTTCTTCAGTGTTCATGGAGATGCAGCCATTACAATCTAGTCACGCCCGTGCAAAACAAAATGGAGAATCTCATGCGATACCTCCCATGTGACCAAAGTTAACCAATCACACAAGAGTTACTGAGAACATTCCAGAATTAAACGCACAGTAATGTGTTTAAGCGTACCCAATTGCAGTAAATTAAATCACTATACTTAACAGGCTGCCCCCTCCAACAAAACCTGGGAACTGTAGCTTGTTATGGGTGATAAGAGTTGTTAGGAGATCCCTATTTCCCCCAGAGAGCTGTAATTCCCAGGGTGGTTTAACGATCAGTCCTTCCTCAGAAACTCTGGGCATTGTAACTGCGCGAGAGGAATAGAGGTTCTTCTAACAGGCCTCAGAACCCTTAACAAACTGAAGTTGCCAGGATTCCTGAGGGGAAGCCATGACAGTTTAAAGTATGATACTTTAGGGGTGCCACTAGGGGCGCATTGGAAGATGGCCGACAATAACATCTCTCCGACCCACATGAGGTAATTAAGAGGCTGTGATGGGAGTAAGCAGCCTCCCGGCCCCCCCAAGCGAGTGGGGGGGACTGCCCTTGCCTGCTGTGCCCTATACCACCCCCAAATTCGAGGGGGTGGGGGCACTAGGCAGAAAGCCCTTGTGTGGACCTCGGCTCTCCTGGACGCTGTCTCTGATTCGCGCCTCTAGTTGCAGCAACTTCAAAAGAAACAATTAGGAGGAAGCTAATGCACATATTTCAAGGAAGAATGGGGAGTAAAGACTGCTAATTGAAGAGATCTCTGAGAAAGAAGACGGGTCGGATAAAGAGGAATATATCATGAGAAGACACACCAAGGCTCGGTATGTCGGCAACGGGACTGGATGGGGGGGGGAACTTTCCTTTCTTTTCTCTATGTGATTAACCAAGAATCCCCCCCCCCAAGTCAGAAATGCCACTTAAATGACCTAAGCTGATGATTTAAGACTGTGTGGAGATAATTTTCTAACCAAAAGCATGTTTTAAGGAGATCGTGGAAAGTACAAGAGCTTTGGGATGACGCAGTAAAAAACAGCGTCGCCATTTTGGCAAGTTCTGTCGAAAGACTTATGTCTGGGAGAAGGAATGGATCTGCTTTCATATTGCAGCCGAGCCTCTTCAGAGGACTAAAAGGAGGCGACAGATTTGCGAATATTAATGATGGAAAGAGTGCTTTTATTTATGGAAGTGATGATATATGGAAACCATCTCGATATGGTGATTGGATGAACGGAAAAATTCACACAGGATTATAACTGGTGTTTACTTGCTTAAGGAGATTATCAGAAGAGATCACAAAGAAAAAATAAAAATATATGAATAAGATGAGACGTGGGAACAGCAAGATAGGACTGGATAGAAATCTGAACATTATTTGGACAGATTTGTGGATATTAACGCAGCAGTAAGAAGATGATTGGAATCCCCTTCGGAACTTGAAATATGGGTACCCCCAACAAAAAAATTAAAATTTGGCTTTGTAATTCGGAATTTATGTGATGTGATGTGATTTGATTTGATTGGTCGGTTAATAATTTTTTTAAAAAATAATAATAATAAAGTATGATACTTTAAATGTTTCAGGAATAATAATAATGATAATATTTGTACCCCAGCCATCTGAGTAGGTTGCCCCAGCACTACAAGCGGCTTCCAGCATATACAAAAACATAACAAAACATTAAACATTAAAAACTTCCCTATACAGGGCTGCCTTCAGATGTCTTCTAAAGGCTGTATGGTTACTGAACTCCTTGACAACTGATAGGTGGGCGTTCCACAGGGCAGGCACCACTATTGAGAAGGGAGAAGTGGGTAGATTTGCCTTTAAATGCAAACTGAATGGAATCTCTCCCCTATCCTTAACATGGGCTCTTGGAGTTAAATTCGCAGTGGCTCTATTATCTCAGCCTCCCAGTGCACCAGTGATGTTGCTTTCCTGGAAATGGCGCTCACAGTCCTTGCTTTGAGTATTTTAAAGGGAAACAGTCGGTGGCGATCGTGGACGTGCCTTCCTGGTCTCACGTCGCTTTGCCTTGCGGACGCCTCCAATAATGGTTGCCTCGTATGCATTTTGCTAAATGCTTCCCTTTTTATTTAAATGAATGCATTTATTGCCATAAAATATCAATGATGTTTTAATTAAGGGCTTTAATTTTTGATACGGCGTGGCATAAATATTTATGAGGGAGCACGTTGGAGGCAGCATATTAAAACAGGTGTTTTAGGGGACGCTCAAAAAGAAAGCAGCTAACACTAAACATTGAAAACTTAATTATTTAGCATGTTAATTTGCTTTTTCTGTTAAAGCACCCCTCCCCTTGAGGCATGTGCTTTTTAATTCTTCCACTAGAGGTGTGTAGGCCTTGTCTGGCTGCTGCCACCTCAGCGGATTTCGACCAGGCCTGCTTTGTTTTGTGAGGTGCCACCACCCAAAATCAGCAGTGATGCATGTCTTCATAGCACCCAGGATGAGCGCATGCCTGTCTCCCTGGAGGACAGGTCATACCAGCCCAGCCCTCACCATCGATGCCATGCCATCCTCAATCTGCTTTGCTGGGGTGACTCGCAGAGCGGCTCGGGGTGGGTGGCGTGAGAAGGACACAACAGTCATGCGTCCTTCGATCCGAGCCTCACCCTAGCTTTGCGGGGCTGGGACCGAAGGGTGCATGGCTGTTGTGTCCTCCTCACGCTGCCCTGCCAGGAGGACACAGCAGGGCAGGCACACATTCTTCAAATCAATCTAATGGGGCTGATTTGAAGGGTGTATGCCTGTTGCCTCCTCCTGATGTCCTGCCAGCCCCACGCTGCTTTGGGAGACTGAGATGTGGGATCGGACTCAGATAAATTCTGTCATCTCTTGTCTATTTAAGGCCTCAGAACCTCAGGGGAGTCTTCCCATCACCTGGTGGGAACTTTACTCCGAGAGAGAGAGAGAGAGAGAGAGAGAGAGATAGAGAGAGAGAGAGGTTGAGCTTTTTTGGGGGGGGACAGAGTTGTTGAACTTTTTTTTGCAAAATCAAAGGAAAATGCTGCTTTTGAACTATTTTTAAGGGAAATGGGCAAAAGTAACACTGCCAACATGGGTTGCCATACGTCCGGATTTTCCCAGACATTTTGCGGATTTCTGCCCAGGCACTGCTTCTGACTGCAGTATTCTGGGTATGTCAGGGAAATTCCAGACATATGGCAACCCTAAGATAGAGAGATAGATAGTTAGATGATAGATAGATAGTTTGGTTAACCCTTTTTCATCACTGGCCACCACTCTGTTTATTTGCTATTATTACACCATTCCTGCCAGTTTGGCCTCTCGCTCCTCTTTCTGTTTACACAGCAGCTGCTTCTTAATAATAATAATAATAATAATAATAATAATAATAATAATAATTTATTATTTATACCCTGCCCATCTGGTTGGGCTTTCCCAGCCACTCTGGGTGGCTTCCAGCAGAATATTAAAATACAATGATTCATCCAGTATTAAAAGCTTCCCTGTACAGGGCTGCCTTCAGATGTCTTCTAAAAGACTGATAGTGGTTTATTTTTTTGACATCTGATGGGAGGGCATTCCACAGGGCAGGTGCCACTACCGAGAAGGCCCTCTGCCTGGTTCCTTGTAACTTTGCTTCTCACAGTGGGGGAACAGCCAGAAGGCCCATGGTGCTAGATCTCAGTGTCCGGGCAGAATGATGGGCATGGAGATGCTCCTTCGGGTATACCTAACTCTCTCCCTTACTCACCACTAGGGTTGAGATGCCCAGACCCACCTTTCCTTCTGCTTTTCTCCTTTTCCTCTTTCCAGAGAGTCAGCTGCTGGGTGGTAGAACCAAAGCCTGATTTCCTTCACTAATGTGCAATTGGAAGTGCACTTTAAGGCTCCCATTGGAAGCCATGTTTCTCTACCTGACTGATATGACATCAGGTGTGAGGCAGGTGGGCATGGCTTGGGGAAAAGAGCCTCATGTGCCAGATCTGAATCTTTGCCAGGCCGTATCTTAGCCCTGTTCTAATGTAAATTCTTTGGCGATCAGCCTTCTTAAGTGAGAGCTGGACCATAAAGAAGGCTGATCGCCGAAGAATTGATGCCTTTGAATTATGGTGCTGGAGGAGACTCTTGAGAGTCCCATGGACTGCAAGAAGATCAAACCTATCCATTCTTAAGGAAATCAGCCCTGAGTGCTCACTGGAAGGACAGATCGTGAAGCTGAGGTTCCAATACTTTGGCCACCTCATGAGAAGAGAAGACTCCCTGGAAAAGACCCTGATGTTGGGAAAGATGGAGGGCACAAGGAGAAGGGGATGACAGAGGATGAGATGGTTGGACAGTGTTCTCAAAGCTACCAGCATGAGTTTGACCAAACTGCAGGAGGCAGTGGAAGACAGGAGTGCCTGGCATGCTCTGGTCCATGGGGTCACGAAGAGTCGGACACGACTAAACAACTAAACAACAACAACAAAATGGAAATTTGTGGTCAGGAAAAATCCATGCCAAATTGCTGTCCTACGAGATCTCGCCCACTGAATTGCTCAAACTGGATCTAAATGTGGCAAAAAGGTGTATAAATCAAAGGCTGGATGATGCGGAGCTATACCAAAATTTCGTAGCTGGTGGTGGAGCCTGCTTGCCGTTAAATTTCGGCATAACCCCTATCTACCGCCCTCCGTCCTACTTAACATCGCTTATGGCCGCGTCTCACCGATATGCCTTCATTAGAGCTAGGTTCAATGTCTTTCCAACAAACGTGCTGAGACATAGATCCACTAAGGGCCAAGTCCCTTCAATGTGTGCTTGTGAAATGAAAACATCGGAATCTGTACATCATGTTATGTTTATCTGCCCTTTGTACAGTTCAGCCCGTGCTAGTATACTAAACCCCATAATCCAGCCTATGGCTGACAAACCAGTAGACCTACAGCTTGCCTGGGTTCTTCAAGATGTGGATCCTTACATTACCCTACAGGTTGCTAAATTCCTAACAGCCGTCCTCTCGTACAAGAGACGAAATGGAATGTTAGCTGATTATTGATAGTTATAAGAATTTTCTATAACGACATCAGATATTGATTTTAGTGTAGTGCAAAAATTTTTTAATTTTAATCTTAACCTTTTCTTATGAATGGCTAATATTTGTCCTTGTGAGTTGTGAACTGTGTTATACTACTTGTGGCTTGTACGAGTCCGCTGTTTTATTTTATTTGTTTTGTTGTGTTGTGTCTCATGATGGGCGTAAAGCCGAATAAACATTTTGATTGAACAAAATGGAAATTGTGAAGACTACAGTTAGTGGTTTCCAGGAGCCTGGTGTAACATAATCACTACCACCTCCCCCCCCCCATTTCACACCCCACATCACCAAAATACCACCTCCCATTTATTCACCTGCTATTGGGCTGATAAAATTGGCAGGGGAGGGGGCAGAGAGATTACTGCTCAGTGCCATCCTGTTCTTCTAACGGGTTGTTTGAAATGCAAACCAGGCCTGAGTATTTGGGAGCAATAGCGCTGTGAATGTTTATTCGTAAGAAGAATAATCAAAGTGGCTCAGACTGACAAGTCAAAACCTTTGCTTTGGGGTTTCGTTTGGAGTTGGGGGGGGAGGGAAGAAAGAGAACATAATGAAAAGCAAAGCTCACTTCATCAAAACAGCCCTGTATTTGATTAGGAATAAAATATTGTATAATTTTACCTGAAGTGCTCCCTGTAGCTACTTTTAACTATTCATTTCATTCCTCTAATTAAAAACAGCCAGAAAACTAATGTGGGAAAGTCATACTCCAGTTCAGATTCATTTATCCCATGGATAACATGACCAAAACTCCCCCAGGAAGGCATTAACCTTTCTATTGATTCAATCAAAAGAGCCCTGCGTGTGATTTCTCCAGCCGCTGTGCACGGAATGTGGAAGGGTTGCATTTGAATGGGGTCTAATTCAGAACGGGATAATTAAACAATTTGGAGAGGTGGAAACGTTCCGCGGGAAAGATAGGTGCCCTGATACTCTTAATAGGTTTATAATTTCATATGAAAGAATCCAAGTTTTTGTAAGGGAACGGCAGCCATCATGTCTGCCAAGACAAAGGTTGGTTCAGAACAACCTTAACCATTTTCAGTGAAAATGTACCCTTTAGGGCTGAGATCTGGGTGGATAAAGTAGACCTGTCTTACTGCCTGCTATGTGCAGCAAGGTTGACCAGCATAGCACCTGTGGGTGCCAGGGTGACCACCAGTAACTCCTATGGCAAATGCAACAGGACTAAGTAAATATCCCTTCAAAATCCACTGCTGTCTCTGTCGTGAATTCTCCACGGTGCTTTAGCAGAAATGCTCAGAGTTCCAGGTTCTTCAGTGCAGTATATTTAATGTGAGCTATATATATAGCGGGACGTGGGTGGCGCTGTGGGTAAAACCTCAGCGCCTAGGACTTGCCGATCGCATGGTTGGCGGTTCGAATCCCCGCAGCGGGGTGTGCTCCTGTCGTTCGGTCCCAGCTCCTGGCAACCTAGCAGTTTGAAAGCACCCCTGGGTGCAAGTAGATAAATAGGGACTGCTTACCAGCGGGAAGGTAAACGGCGTTCCGTGCGCTGCGCTGGCTCGCCAGATGCATCTTGTCACGCTGGCCACGTGACCCGGAAGTGTCTGCGGACAGCGCTGGTTCCCGGCCTCTAGAGTGAGATGAGCGCACAACCCTAGAGTCTGGCAAGACTGGCCCGTACGGGCAGGGGTACCTTTACCTTTTTATATATATAGAAATATCTACAGGCTATACTACAAGGGCAGTTCATACAGTCAAACAGAGTACCTGGCTGCACCTTAAGGCAAATAGGAAGACCTTTCTATCTCTCTCTCTCTCTCTCTGACCACCCACTTCTACACCACCCACTTACTGCTGGACAGGTTTCCCTTTTAAACCGATGACTGCCAATCAACTGTCAGCACATTACCGCTGAGTCATTCTGACCCAGCACTTCTGGAGAAAGTATTGCAGGCTGATTGCATCAATCAGTTGCATCAGCTAGCAAACTCAAGCCTGCACACTTACTATCTCACACAGCATTCTGTGAATCCTGACAGTCTCCTCGGCTGTTTTATGCAGGATCAAGACCCGAACTCTTCTCTTCTAAGAATGCTATACTGAAGTAAAGGAGGATAGCTGTAGCTTCAGTGGAATAGCATGTGTTCTGCATTCAAAATGGTCCAAGTTCAAGTCCCAGTATTTCCAGATGGAGCTTGGAAAGACTCCTAATTGAAAGTCACAAGAGCTGCTTCCAGTCCATACTGAGCTAGAATGAGGAACAAGTTGTCTTGGAATAAGAGTTGTCTTCCTCACCACTTCCTCAGTGGTGGCTTGCGCCCATGGGGACTGGTAGTGTGGAAGGCAAGGGGATCAGCAGTAGGTGTCATGAACTGGCTGGATGCAGAGGAGCGGTGGGAGGCACCAGCCAGGGAACCCCCAAGAGAAGAAGGCTCAGAGCCAGGAGACTGGTGGTAGGACAACAGTGAGTGGTCAAAGGAAGAAGAGGGGGCAGACTGGAAGGAGGAGGTGTCAGAAGCTGACGAGGCAACAAGGTTTAGTGAGCAGGAAGAGGCTGTGGCAGACAGCAGTCCAGACTCAGAGGCAGAAGAGGAGGGGGGGCCAGGAGACTGAGATGATGCAGGCTCCCCCTCCTGCTGCGACCAGATTCCCTCTTCCCTGGTCTCCCAAAACATGAAGAGAAATGAAGAGGCTAGAGCACAGAGAGACAAAGCGACAGAGCCTTAGGCTGCTGGAGAAGAAACCGGGGAAGGAGAATTAGATAGCAGTTGGACAGTGGGGATCTTCAGTCCTCACAACTTGCCTCATTGGGGCAAGACCCACAGGGAAAAGTTACTGCCATCCCTAGGCCTGCACTGTTTTGGTTTCTTTGAATAAAGAATTAACTTGACCAACAACGGGTGTTTTATTACTGACCTACTCCTGGCTCCAGCTCCTCACAGAAGGTGGAACCAAAGCCACTGAGAGGCAGCGCCAAATAGTTCTGCAAGGGTCCTACAAGGCAGAAGAAGCTGACAGGTAGGGCTAAGAGAAACTAATTAAAACCTCCACACTGATTCGGGTCTGGATCGAGAATGGGTGGTCTCCACGTCAGCCCAGGTTAGGTCAGTTTGATCTGGCCCCACCAAGAATGGGGGCCTGGTTGAAATGAAAAAATTGTTCAAGATAACATTTGTTAAAAGACTAGGAACATTTTTATTAGGTATTGTAGGTCACGATTTACCAAAAAACAAGAAGAATCTATTTATGTATGTGACAACAGCGCCAGAATTCTACTAGCTCAAAGATGGAAAAGCAATGAAATACCAATGAAAGAACAACGGCAAGAAAAGTTGATGGAATACGCTGAAATGGCGAAGCTAACTGAGACACTCAAAGATAAGGACAACAATGACTTCAAAAAACATTGGGAACCTTGTATGATGTATATACAGAAACATTGCATTGAAATGAACTCACTTGCAGGATTCGAGTAATACACTTACAATGGACAAACATAAGTAGAAAATATAAATATGAGGTTAAAATGTTAAGAACAGACTGAGAAGGCACAACTTTAATTTTAGTACATAAGGCATATGAAATTATAATAAATAAATATGCTATAAACCAGAAAGGGAAGTTGGGGGAAGTTGGGGTGGGGGGTTAATTGAAAATGTAATTTTAATTTTTGATTATGCTAAAACTTGGTGTAAACTTTTAATAATAATAATAATAATAATAATAATAATAATAATAATAATAGAAGAAGAAGAAGAAGAAGACGACGATGAATGGGGGCCTGGTTCAGGGAAGGGGATGTCTGCAGCCCCACTGACAGGCAGTGCCATCCCTTGGACTGGTTGTAAGCAAGAAGCCAAGCAGGTGGGGGCTGATGGGAGCCACACTAAGCCCTTTGCTAGGACAGTACTCCTGTCCTCCCTCAATGGCACCTTCCAGATTTTCAACTCTCCTCAGGTTACACTTCTGGGAGAGGCAAAGAGGTATAAATAATGGGCATCGCATCCTGAAAAGACAACCACTCCTTTCCCAAAACTCACCCCTGGCCTCTTAATATGCTTTATGATCGGCCAGGACTAAATATAAAGCTGCCCATGAAACAAGCTGAAAGGTCCCAGGAACGTGTCGAGTTCATACCACCGGCTATAAATATTTGCTTGAGATTTATTTTGGAAGCAGGAAAAACAGAGAGGACCATTGCTTTGGTTATTTTTCTTAAGGACCAGTCATTACTAGAGGTAAGTAAGCTTCCTAGAAGCTGGAACATGTGCTGAAGAGGGCAACCGATCTCATGCCAAGACTTATGAAGAAGTTGGGTTGAGGTAATTGGGTGTGTGTTTAGCCTGGTGATAAGTGGTGATAAGATAGGTAAAGGGAACCCTGACCATTAGGTCCAGTTGTGACTGACTCTGGGGTTGTGGCGCTCATCTCACTTTATTGGCCGAGGGAGCCAGCATACAGCTTTTGGGTCATGTGGCTAGCATGACTAAGCCGCTTCTGGTGAACCAGAGCAGCGCATGGAAACGCTGTTTACCTTCCCACTGGAGTGGTACCTATTTATCTACTTGCACTTGACATGCTTTCGAACTGCTAGGTTGGCAGGAGCAGGGACCGAGCAATGGGAGCTCACCCCATCGCAGGGATTCGAACCGCTGACCTTCTGATCAGCAAGCCCTAGGCTCTGTGGTTTAACCCACAGCACCACCATCTTCAAATGTCTGAAGGAAGGGCTGTCACATGGAAGATGGAGCAAGCTTGTTTTCTGCTGCTCCAGAAGGTAGGACCTGAACCAGAGGATTCAAGCTCTAAGAAAAGAGATTCTGACTAAATGTTAGGGAGAACTTTCAGATGGTAAGAACTGTTTGACAGTGAAGCAGACGCCCTCAGAAAGTGGTGGACCCCCCTTCATTGGAGGGGTGGACTAGATCACTTCCAACTTTGGGATCATTTCCAACTTCTCAATTCTATGGTTCAATGGTTCCTTGTGAATGTGATAGCTTTTAGAGATATTTCTGATTTTTGCCCTCTATCTCCCACATAAATTAACAACAGATTATGCATATAAGGTAAAATGTGAGCTCCTTATTTCTGTCGGCGATGGATTCAAGACAGAAGTGCATAACCCAGAAGTATGAATATATGAATATTGCTTGGTATTTTAGTAGTTTCCTAAAATGTCACTCTTCTATCCTTTCACATGAGGAGAAAACGGCACGCAAAGTATCAAATCATCTGTAGCATTTGCAGTTTTAAAGGGAAATAGGAAGGTCCGTATAGTTAAAGCTATGGTATTCCCAGTAGTGATGTATGGAAGTGAGAGCTGGACCATAAAGAAGGCTGATCGCCAAAGAATTGATGCTTTTGAATTATGGTGCTGGAGGAGAATCTTGAGAGTCCCGTGGACTGCAAGAAGATCAAACCTATCCATTCTGAAGGAAATCAGCCCTGAGTGCTCACTGGAAGGACAGATCCTGAAGCTGAGGCTCCAATACTTTGGCCACCTCATGAGAAGCGAAGACTCCCTGGAAAAGACCCTGATGTTGGTAAAGATTGAGGGCACAAGGAGAAGGGGACGACAGAGGACGAGATGGTTGGACAGTGTTCTCGAAGCTGCAAACATGAGTTTGACCAAACTGCGGGAGGCAGTGGAAGACAGGAGTGCCTGGCATGCTCTGATCCATGGGGTCACGAAGAGTCGGACACGAGTAAATGACTAAACAACAACAAAGGAACTGATGGGAGGACTGACCAAAAAGTGTATTGGGGTGTATTTCCTTAAAAACTTTCAGGAACAATACCCACCCCCCACTTTGGAGTCCCCGCCCCCATTGCTCCAAAAGCGTGTGTGAATTTTTCTGTGTTTGCCCATTTAGAGTGAGGCCTGGAAGCAGGAGCCTCACCCTCAGCTGGCTTTGTTACGTTTTAATATGATCACGATCCCACTATCACATTCAGCACAGGATCCCTGGTGGTTTGAGCTTCACTATTCTCACAAGACACAGAATTTTGGGTTTTTTTTTTTTTTAAAGACACCCAATCAGCAACAGGTTTGAAGGAAACTGGCAGTGAACTAAGTGAGCAATCAGGGGGAGGTGTGTTCATGTGGGAAGAAAACATTTTGGACTTTCCCCAAGTATGCCTTTCACCTTAAAAAATAGAACACATATTCAAATCAACCATGGTTGATGAGCTACCTCCCTCCCTGCCTGAATCTAACTCAATTTAGTTCTGGCAGCATCCCATTAAAACCAAAGGAACACTGTACTCCATTGGTAACGTTGAGGCTGGACTACCATAAAGCACTCTATGTGGGGCTGCCCTTGGGACAGGTTTGGAAGCTTGAGTTGGTGCAGAATGTGGTAGCCATGTTGCTGATGGGGGCACCTGGCCAACAACATGTAACACCATTGTTCAATCATCTTCAACGACTGCCCATCTACTAGGTCCTTGTATTAATTTACATAGCCCCAAGAAGCTTAGGTCCCGGGTACCTCAGGGGTCACAGAAACCCTTATATCCCAGCTCAACCACAGATGTCATCTACTGGAATATTGTTGGTCATTCCCAAGTTGGCAAAGCTCATTTGACAACAGTAAGAAACTGAGCCTTTAGTGTCATCAACATTCTTCTGTGGGTTACTCTGACAACACAGTTTCAGCAGGTGCCTTCGGTGCCAACTTTTAAATGATGCTGACAATTTTTCCATTCTGCCAGGCTTATGCAGGCAACGAGAAATATATCTTTCTGCAATACTAATCCAATTTTTGATTTTAACTTTCTGATATGCTTTTCTTGTGTCAGTTTATATACTGCTGTTGTGAACCACGTTGATATTTTTTTAATGAATTAATGCTATATAAATATTTCAGTAAATAAATAAATGAACAGAACAAGCTAGCTGTGACAAACTAGTCCAATCATCACCAGTGAGAATTTGGTTTCAGTCCTATGTATAGAAAGCTCACGACTTACATGGGATTGCGTTCTGGGTAGTGCCAAAATCACATTATTAGGGTAGGTGATGGGCAAGATTGCCAAAGTCATTTTTCCTGGAGTCCAGCCCCTATCCACCCCTTTTTATTTTATTTTTTAACATTTTGTATTCTTTATTGGAAAATAAAAAGTACAAGATTACAAGTGCACAGAGTAGGATAAGACACAAAAAGAAGAAAAAATAGTACCCATATAGAAAACAAAGCAGAAAAAAAAAATTGTGTACATTACAAAAAAGGGGGGAGGGGAAACTGTAATTGTAGTTAACCAGACCTAAACTAATATGGTATTTGGTATTTTATAAACACCCCTTTTAATTTTTTAATAACAACAACAAAGTTAAATACACATAAGTTGTGGGCTTACAGTACTAGAAATTCATAGAGGAGGATAAGCCTATGATTGGCCATTAGACCATGATAGCTAAATGGGACACCAACAGGGTATTGTTGGTTGCTGAGGGACAGCCAGTCAGTGAACACTGTTGCCTCCATGCTTTGTTTCTGGAGACATCTGCAAAAGAGGATGCTGGACTTAGCGGACATTTGGTCTTACCCAGCTGGACTCGTCTTATGTTCTTATTCAGATTGCTGACTGCTCCAACTCTGTGTGTGCTTGTGTGTGCATAAGAGAGAGTTTTAAAATGTCCAAACCAGATGGTTCAGCAAAACGTGAAAGAATTGCTATTTTCATAGGAATGCTATTTCCTCAGGCAAAGTGCCGACTACGGAAGTTCTATAATTTTGCCCGAGATTTACTGCTTTCGCCAACTCCGCAAGAATCCCCCTCCCCCCTTCTTGCCCAGCCTCACTTTTGTGGCCTTTAGGAATGAGAAAATGAAGACATCGCTGGACCTAAATATACTGCCTAAGTATACACAAGTGCATGGATAAATATATATATAAAAAAGACTTTCCTGGTTAAAGGTGGGTTAGTCCATTAATCATGACATTTAATTAATTGGTTAAGTTGAAAGAAATGTGCCTAGCAGCAAAAGCTCTACTATAGATGCCCTTTTTGGAGGAACGGAAGCAAGTTCAAGAGAACGTTGCTATTTTTAAATTATTCTTCTTTATTGAGAAATAAAAAGTACAAAAGTACAACTGCGCAGAGTAAGATAAGACACTAAAAAGAAAGAAGAAATAGTATCCATGTAGAAAACAAAACAGAACAACAATGAAAAACGGTATTGTGTACATTACAAAAAAGGCGGTGTTGTTATTGTAGTTAACCAGACCTTAACCTAATATGGTATGGTATAAAAATGAATTCTGCCAGGGAAGAGCCAGAACGTGCAGTTTCATCAGTAGCAGCCGAAATCAAAGGAAGCCACTCCCCGAATCTGACTCGACGGGTTCGGACGCCTGATTTTGAATTGCAGCTGTTCCTTGTATATATGTAATAAAGACTGTAAATATCACACTGCGTGTGCTGGAGTTTTACTGCGAAGAGGGAACACCACCTTTACAAATCCCAAATACTCTTACATTTGTCCATGACAAGTCTACATTTGTACACAACTTGTTCATGTGTAGCAATTTTGTACATATCTTCAATCCAATCACTAAAGAGAGCAGTGTTTTTATTTTATTATTATTTTTTAGGATTAATACTCATAAGGGAAAGGCTTGGCTTTTTTCCCCATTGCTTGTTACAGTGATTGTGGCCCAGGTATCTCTTGTAATGACTGCCCAAGAGGACTTCAGCCCCTCTGATGGAGATAGAATTACAAAAGGAATAGTCTTGGACAGAGAAGTTGGGGGGAAATCGCAAATTTGCAATGCCAATATTTCCTGTACCAAAAATGTGAGGAAAAATGTATCCCAAACCTCATCAAAACGACCCCTCCACAAAACACTCTTAATGGGATAAAAAAGATGCTTTGGAGGACTATGCACGATGCCATAAGAAGATCTCTGCTGGACTGGACAGAAAGGCCTGTCTGCTCTATCATCCTCTTTCTCACATTTGCCAACAAGATACCTCTTGGGAATCCCTTAAGCAGAGCATAAGCAGAACAGCACTCTCCCTCTGCTGTTTTCCAGAGACTGGTACTTAGAGGCATGTTGCCTCTGTTCTAAGAGGTAGCATGCAGCCATTGTGTAAAGGTAAGGTAAAGGTAAAGGACTCCTGGATGGTTAAGTCCAGTCAAAGGTGACTACAGTGGTGCCCCGCAAGACGAACGCCTCGGAAGATGAAAAACTCGCTAGACGAAGGAGTTTTTCATTTTCTTAGCCACTTCGCAAGATGCATCTCCCTATGGGCTTGCTTCGCAAAACGAAGCTTGCCCCGCAAGCTCCGGGGATAGCGGGGAAGCGCAGCACGTCTTCCCCGCTGTCCCGGACCTCTTTTGAAGCAAGGGGCGGCGGGGAGAAGATCGCTTCTCCCCGTTGCCAGCCCCGCAATCTCCGGGGACAGAGGGGAAGGTGCGCGCCTTCCCCTCTGTCCCCGGACCTGGTAAAAGCAAGGGGCGGCGGGGAGAAGATTGCTCCTCCCCGTTGCCTGCCCCGCAATCTCCAGGGACAGAGGGGAAGCAATCTTCTCCCCGCCACCCCTTGCTTTTACCAGGTCCGGGGACAGAGGGGAAGTTCCCTATGGACGGTCTCCATAGGAACACATTGATTGATTTTCAATGCATTCCTATGGGAAACCGTGCTTCACAAGACGAAAAACTCGCAAGAAGAAAAAACTTGCGGAACGAATTAATTTCGTCTTGCGAGGCACCACTGTATGGGGTTGCGGTGCTCATCTCCCTTTCAGGCCAAGGGAGCCGGTGTTTGTCCACAGACAGCTTTCCAGGTCGTGTGGCCAACAGGACTAAACCGCTTCCAGCACAACAGAACACCGTGACGGAAGCCAGAGTGCACAGAAACACCATTCAACTTTCTGCCGAAGTGGTACCTATTCATCCACTTGCACTGGTGTGCTTTCGAACTGCTAGGTTGGCAGAAGCTGGGACAGAGCAATGGGAGCTAACCACCGTTGAGTGGATTTGAACTGCCGACCTTCCGAACGGCAAGCACAAGATATTCAGTGGTTAGACCACGGCGCCACCCACCAATGGGATAAGAAGCATTTTGAGGGATGTGGAAAGAAATCTGATTCCAGCTTTTAAAGCACACTTTAGCAACAGGATATGTACAAAAATGAATATACTACGATAAAGAAGAATACCTGGAAAATTGGGGGAAGCGCAATTTTTGTTGGCAGCTTTTTGATCCAGACAGTAGAGCATGAGCCTCTTAATTTCAGGATCATGGGTTCAAGCCCCACATTGGGCAAAAGAATCCTGCCTTGCCTTGGGGTGGACTAGATGACTCTGGTGCTCCCTTCCAACTCTACAGCTCTATGATTCTATTGTCCTAGGTAGCGTACATTAAGCAGATTCACCTATAAATGATAACTGAACCAAATTTCTCCTCCGTTCCTTAACTGTAGCTCAAGTGGGAGAACATCTGCTTCACATGCAGAAGGCCATAGGTTCAATTCCTGGCTTCTCCCGGTAGAACTGGGAGAGGACCCTGTCTCAAAACCCAGCCAGCCACTGCCAGCCAGTGTAGTCAGCATCACGCTTGATGGACCTATGACCTGACAGCTTCCTATAAGGCAGCTTCCTATATTCCAGAAGTGCTTTAGATACCAAGGAGGATAAATAATCAACCACATCTAATTCACTCCCTCTCCATCACCCCCTTTTTGCTTAGGAAGCTCAATAATTCCGCCAGATGCTCTCTGCAAAACACTGCAGGAAAGCTGTGTGCATGAGATTGTTTGAAGCTAAAGGAACAGTTAAGCTGCCCAATTGATTTGGGCATGTGTGTGTGTGTGTGTGCGCGCTGTCAATGGAGAGGGCAGGATTAAAATGTTACACACTCTGGGAGTAGCTAAACCTACTAAATATTAGATGACTATCTTGGACATTAATAAATGGGGGTGGCATGGTGTGTGGGGGGGTGCTCCTCCGCAACCCACACACCCAAATCCAAAATGACAAAATTGCACTTGGACAGATGTAGCTTGCAGGCAGTACAGAGGAAGTGGGTGGTAGTAGGGAGAGTTGAGCCAATTGTCAGACTCAGTGCTTTGTTGACTATAAAGGTTGAAGAACACCTGAGGTCCCAGTAGTCATTAAGAGAGAAAAGAGCAGAACAAAGCAAGTTGCTGTAGGAAGGGGGACAGGAGGAGAGAAAAAGAATAAAATGGATGCTGTGCCTCTGCTCTGGATCTCTGTTTGATGGATGCACAGGTTGTTCCCCCCCCCTTTAGCTGTGGGATTGAATTACAGCTGGAACGAGGAGACAGGCTGAATGGAAATGGGTAGTGGGCGTGCTGCTCTGTTAGACCAGAAGGGTCTCCAGCTGTGGTTGCTGGTGCTACAGTAGGAGAAGTGAGTTGGCCAGGTCCCCTCCACTGACCAGCATTAGGGTCAACAGCTCTTTGGTGTGTCCCCTCCTGATAGAATGCAAGGCAGACTGATATATGTCCCAGTGCCAGTGGGTATAATGCAGGCATTAGCACCTATGGACCCTTCTGGGTTGCTTGGTTCCCAGAAGTTCCCTGAGGGTTCTAAGTGCTGGCACTGGCCTTTATTCCCATCTCCTCTGAACAGCCAGGATGGTGCAGCTTACAAGTGCTTTTGCCCTATGCACGGGCATGGAATCGTGACATGGAAGAACAGGGAGCTATATAAAAACTTTGGCTTGCATGTAACTAGGTTCTACTCAAAATATACCCACTGAAATTTATTGGAACTAATGGACTTAATCATGCCAAGGTGTCTACTCTGTTTAGAACTGAGTTGGATATTGTTGTGGGCTTCAATTTGCAGGCCCTAATGCAGGAGGAGGAGGAAGAAGAAACAGCTGGGAACTGAATTGTGGAAACCTGGTTGGGAAATGGGGATCTCCTTCTTCTGCCCTGACTTGGAGAACTTCAGCGGAGGCTGAGGAAGGCCTTGATCAGCTGAGGGGGGAGGATGAACAGGAAATGTCAGTGACTGAATAGGAAACTTGGCAGAAGGGTGCAGTCTTGTCATCTAGAACCTGGTGCCACTTTTGCAAATGGAAGCAGACCCACCCGCCCTGGTGCAGTCCACACTTGCAATCTCAACATTTCCATAAGGTGAGTGAGTCTCACGTGTAAAGTGCTCCATCTTTAACAGCTTGGTGGGAGAGGTGGGGAAACTTGTTAGGACATCTTTGGCACTTGTTCAGTTCTGAACTTCTTGCACTACTCCTGAACCATGACTACTGAGCCTGTACCGTTCCTTGCCTGAGTGAAACTCTCTTTCTTACTTCCAAGTAAGAGCCTCTGTCTATGTGTGCTGGACAGGATCCAGGACAGATACAACTCATGCGGGGGTGGGGGGGGAGTATACCATATTTTAGTCCAGGGGCAGCCGGTGTGTTGCCTTCCAGATGTTGTTGGACTATAGCTGTCATCATCCCTGACCATTGGGCATGCTGACTGGGGCTCATGGGAATTTGAATCCAACAATATCTGGAGAGCACTGTGTTGACACTCCATCCATTAGTAATAATCTCTGGATCTCCTTCAATCACCCTGCTTTAATCGTAACATCTGAGTAGCTAGAAGGTGGGTTTCTTTCATAATTTCAGCAGGTGCTTACAGATACAGTGTGGTATTTATTTGACATTAATCTATAGTTACCAGATGTCCCCGTTTCCTGGGGACAGTCCTCAGATTTACAAATCTGGCCCTGGACAAAATCCATCCCCAGAATGTCCCTGGCTTTCATTCAGTGTCCCCGGATTTATATTTTAAGTGTTGTAGATTTATAAGTAGGGAATGAATGTTGTGTGATTGGTTCAACGGCACAAGACACATCATATGGGGACTTCCGGCGAGGCAAAGTGGCGGGCGCCACAGCAGTGAGCAGCTTCTGAAGCCAACCAGAGCCAACTGCACTACCAGACTGGCTCCAGGCTGCTGAGACTGCCGCTGCCATGGCTGCTGCCAAAGGGGAACAAGGGACACCTGGCGCGTCAACTGGCGAACCGCTGATTCCCCCCCCCCCCATGACCCAAATCAAGCCAGGAGTGAGAGTGCCCGGCCACCTGGCCAACTGCCCAGCGTCGCTCTGGAGCCAGTAAAACCCCATGAGCCGACTCAGGGAGAAGGAGGAGAGGAGAAGGAGAAGAAAAAGAGAGAAAGGGGAAGGAGAAAAAAGAGGGGAGCCCCGACCTTGCTGCGCCGCTGTCGCTGAGGAGGAGAGATAGGAGAGCACCGGGAGAGCAAGGACATGTGGCCAAGCCTAAGCCCAACCTGAGCCTACTCCACAGCGGCTAGCACTCCAAGAGAGCAGGCTGGGGCTCAGAGGAAGGTCGCTCGACAGAGGAGACCACAGAAGAGATTACTTCTTATTTTTATTTTTTAAATTTAATAACTTTTTTTTCTCTTTTCAAAAAAGAAAAGTGTCCCCAGATTCTTTGAAAAAAATCTGGTAACCTTACATTAATCATGGTGTGTGTTGAATCCAGTGGGGTTCTGTTTTCCATGCTGACTGATATAGATTGCTAGGATGTCCTCTTCTGAATAAGGTGTATGACAGGGGTGGGGACATTCCCTCAGGGGCAATTTTCTGGGGGCCACATCACAGCACTTGGTGGGGCCACACACGCACACACCACTCACCACCCATCCATTCATATTGGGAAGCAAGAAGTATTACCACAATTCAAGGACACAGTCTGGTCATGTCCTGCCAAAATCTCCGGGAAGGTATCAGCTGTCTCCCAGATGTGCTGTAAAGCAAGCAGCTAGTGGTGTTTTACTTAAATGTTACCACAAAGTATGTAAGTGTCCTGGGTTCATGGTGGGGTTTTTGGGGGGGGGGCGGGGGTATACTAAGATCTCTTTATTATTTCAATTACCCTTTTATGCAATTCTAAGTGCAAATTATTCACACTGGGTCCTACGCAGCTGAGAGAAAAGTTGTCTCTTGAATCAGCATGTAATTTCCATTCTCACAAATCACAGAATTAAGCAGCAGAATGGCCCACCCAAGCTAAGGCCAATTTACAAATGAATTCCTACAATTTCTTTTACATCTCAACACCCCGAGATTTCCATGCACATACAAAGAACCCATATTATTGCCAAATAAGACTGTGCTAACAGCTTGCATTAAGGCAGGGATAAACTCCCTTCTACGATTGTGTTGAAGACTTATACAAACTCTCAACATATGAACAACTTACATATAAACGCAGACTTGCCATGGACAAATTCATTGATATTTGGAATCCATTTTTACAAATACTGTAATAGTTAAGATCTGGTGAAGTACAATAACAGGTTTGTAAAGTATACAGTTTTGGGGTTTCCCCCTCTCCCCTTTATTTCCCCTTCTACATGGGTGCTATTTCTCTTTTTCTTTCTCTCTCTTTTTATTTATTTATCATGTTTAGTGCACATATATACTTATGTACTTTTTGAACTTTCAGTAAAGATGTCTCGGGGGGGGGGGGCAGGGATAAGCCCTACTAGTTGCCAGGAATATTTGAAGATTCAGAAAATATGAAATTTTGTGACACTCTCTTGAGGGCCTTCTCGGTGGTGGCACCCACCCTGTGGAATGCCCTTCCATCAGATGTCAAGGAAATAAACAACTATCTGACTTTTAGAAGACATCTGAAGACAGCCCTGTTTATGAAAGTTTTTAATGTCTGATGTTTTATTCTGTTTAATATTCTGTTGGGAGCCACCCAGAGTAGCTGGGGAAGCCCAGCCAGACGGGTGGGGTATAAATAATAATATGCTTTGTTGTTGTTGTTGTTGTTGTTGTTGTTGTTGTTGTTGTTGTTGTTGTTGTTAGAATGTCTGTATTAAAAAAGATGCCCTATTTCCGTAAACCTGTGTTCTCTTGGGGAATTGCTGCCTCTCTTTCTCTCTGTGTGTGAATAGATGGACAATAGTGACCATAACTGTTTATTGCAAAGTATTGGAAGACATCAGATCTACCCACTCTGGAAGAATGGCAGATGAAGATGACAGACTACATGGGACTCGCAGAGATGACGGGCAGAATCCGAGACCAGGAGAAAGAGACAGTGGAAGAAGATTGGAAGAAATTTAAGGACTATTTTAATAAATATTACAAGATTAAAGAATGTTAGATTGACATGGATTTAAAAATATTGGTTTTCAGAGATATTAGAGTAAGAAAAGAAATGGAATTAGTAAAAAATTTTTGGGAAATAAGGGAATGGACTTGCTGATGGAATAATGAAATTACAATACAAAATGGTGAGGTATGAGGAAGTCGGGGAAATAAGGTTGAGAAAATAAGTTTTGAAATTATACTTGTTATTTTTTGTTTGTTTTTGTTTTCATTGTAGTTGTTTTGTATTTGTATGTTTTTATTGGAAAATCTAATAAATATTATTTAAAAAAATAATAATAGTGACCATAACTGCATACAACATTCTGAATTTTAGTTCATTACACTAGAGTTTTTTGCGCTAGAGAGCAAAAACCTCAATCCACCACATGACTTCCTTCCTTCTTACAGTCATTCTGGGGGAGGAACTGGCTGCCAGCTTCCTCTTCCTCAGTCATAGGTCATGTTCACACCATATATGTACAGCAGTATAATGTCACTCTCAACAGTTACTTTCCGCCAAAGAACTCTGGGAGCTGTAACTTGTGCTGAGGGTTTCTACGTTTCTAGGTAACCTCTATTCCCCTCATAGAGCTGCAAATTCCAGAATGGTTTAGTAATCAGTCCCTCTTCCCAGAGAACTCTGGGAATTATGAATCCATGAGGGGAGTTGTTGGCATGCAACCAAGGAAACGGGGGCAATTGGCAGGCCCCCAGCGGGCTCCAGCCCACCATCCGGTGGGCTGGGCGATCTCCAGTCCTTGGTGCGGCATCAGCGACCCGAGCTTCAGAAGCTAGGGCACGCTACTCAGCAGAGTAAACGCCACGCAGCGGAAGTGGCAGGAGAAGTTGTGTGAGCATATTTACAAGCAGTTTATTCAGCATACATCAGGACAAAAGGAAAACATGTCCCATCTCCTTCGTGTCCAAAGCAAGGCGGCAAAAGCAAAAGCTATACACAAAAGGAAGTTCCCAGCAAGCTGTGCTGGAATGTAAACAGACATGTGACACACAACAATCATGCCTGTTCTTTAGGGTGGAACAGAATATCCCAACAGAAGTATGGGGTCTTTTAACCATTCTCAGCACCCTTAACAAACTACAGTTCCCAGGATTCATTTTTTTGAGGAGGAGCCATGACTGTGGTATGATAATGCTTTAAATGGATCATGCAGATGAGGCCATTGTTGGCTTATCGAGCCTTTCTTTCCTCTCCCACCTTGCACCTACTAAGGAGTCACGACTTGGGAAGTCGTCCAAAGCTGAGAGCCTTTCCTTAAAATAATAATAATAAAACGAATGCTAAAATGTTTAACCTTCCTGTCTTTGGTTGCGTGATTCTGTCTTAAAATTCATGTTGTCTGGTTGAAGTAGTTCACTAAAAGCGGGGTGGGGGAGGGGAGGAGGAGAGACAGAGAATTACATTAACAACATGACACACCAGCATGCAGACACAGGAAAAAACCCACCATGATTCTATTGTAATTGTATTATGGAGTGGGATGGCAAAGCTCTTTGGAGTGTTTCCTGAGGAAGGAAGGCAAATAGCTAGAAAAGGAAGACTGGGGAAAGAGAGGGAGGGAGGGAGAAGGCAAATAAAGGCTGTCGAAAATGTATGAAGCTTGTCATTTGTACAAGCATTAATATTTAATTTTCCCTTTTCACAGGCCATTACCTCTCGAATTTGCAAGATGCCAGCTCGCTCCAAGTCTGGAGGAAGCCTAGGTTGGGTTCTGACAGCCCCGATGTTCCCTCAGATTTCAGGGCCATGCAAGCAGTGTATTAAAAGCTATATTCCAGCTGAGAAACTAGTTCGGAGTAAGAAAAGAAGACCTGGGAAGTTTGACTCAGGGATAGTTAGTTCATGGCTTTTTAACTGGCCTGGGGCAGGGCCAGTTTAATGTATTATTCTGCCTGAGGGTGAAGGAGAAGATGGTGTCCTTCCACCATTCCACATAGAGAAGACCAAGGCCACATTCAGACCACACACTGAAAGTGTGATGTTAACACTTTAAACAGTCATGGCTTCCCCAAAAGAATTGTTGGAGAGTTGTTACGAGGCTCCAATTCCCCTCTCAGAGCTATTATTTCCAGTGTTCCCTGGGAAGAGGGATTGACGGTTAAAACCACCCTGGAAATCGTAGCTCTTTGAGGGTAATAGAGGTCTCCTGGGGGCTGCAGGAGCACCAGATGGGGAGCTGGGTCATCTTGAGGGCACAGAGCTGACTGCCGAAGATATGGAGATCATTGCACATGAGGCTGCTGGACAAGAGCCACCCGAGGCACCTCTCAGGCCACCAGGGCCTGTAGACACAGAGCTGGGACCCTCATGGACATCGTTCATGCCTCCCACTGCTCAACACTCTTCTGGTGGTGCAGGGAGAGCACCAGGAGGGAAGTGGTGGTCTCAGTCTGCTCCCAACTTTTGTTGGAGCAAGTCTGTGTCTTGGAACTCTCCATTCCTGGAAGCCAAGCCTTAACTCCAGCTTTGCCACTTCTTCATGGGACTTGGCATCAGACCAGGCCAGCTTAAGAATTGCAGGGCAAGTTATGAAGCCCACAGAGATCTGTCCCCCAACACCTTGATGCATCTCTTCCCCCTACCCCCCCCCCAGCATTTGATGCCTCCCTCTACCTAGATCTTCTTGGCCTACAACTCCCATGATCCCTAGCTAACAGGACCAATGGTCAGGGATGATGGGAATTGTAGTCCCAAAACATCTGGAGGGCTGAGTTTGCCTATGCCTGTAATAGTAGGACTAGCTCTGGAGAGAGAGTACACTGTTGCCATTTACTCACTTAGAAACATTATTATTTTTTCATTGTTTTTTCATTTTTATTGATTTCATTTTATTAATTTTAGTCTGCCTGTCTCCTTGATATCCTTCTTCCAGCAGGTTAAGAACTTCCTATTTGGAGAGTCCTTTGAAAACTAAGGTGCAGATGATGCTGATCACAGGACTACTGTCAGGGCAAGCTGTTTAAACTGTTGGTTTAAAATGTGTTTCAATGTATTTTCATTATTATTTTAAACTAGTTTGTTTTTTATTACTTTGTGTTTTATGATGATGTTTTCAAATGTTGTAAGTTGCCTTGAATCCCAGTTTGGAAGAAAGGTGGGATATTAAGAAATCAAATAACTAAATAAAGGAAACATTTTTTGGGAAGCAATTTCTCCCATTATAGCTAATTTTTGTATGCTATTCTCAATAATATACACATTTTTATGCACACTTCACCTCAGTGTGCACATTTTCTCCCATCCCTACTCTACTCAGAAAAGAAAAAAAGTGAAAAATGCAAGTTGTAGCAGGGAGCCCTTTGACAGACAGGCTCTGGGTCCGCCTCCTGGTGATCTAGCAACCTGTGTGAGCTAGCGAGTCCATGAGCCAATCAGGAGAGTGTGTGTGAAATTCAAATTAGATGCTGACAGTTGAACAGTCAGACAGACAGTGTATGAGAGACTGCAGACTGGGATTGTGTGTGTGTGTTAGGCAGGGACCTGGGATGAGGGATAGAGACCTTCTGTCTGTTTGGGGAGGTGCAGTCTCTGACTATCTGAGTGGGCACAGGTAGGGATTATCTGTCAGTGGGGGCAGGTAAAGGACAGCTGTGCTTCAATTCAGGTACTGTTTTGAGAAGTGCATATTAACCCACAAATGGTTAACCCTTAAATGGAATCTGAAATGTATTTCCACCTCCCACAAGCATTACTGCTTGCTGCTTGCAGTCACCTGTGATAGTTTGCGACCTAATCCATGCACCAAAATATATGACCAGGATATATGGAATAGTGGATAGATAGCAGTGCTCCCTGGTATTTTGATGTCATATATGCTCTTTTTTTTTTTTTTTTTTTTTTTTTGAGGGGAAGCTCTGATTCTTGGTTCCACATAGATATATTCTGGAAGAAGTCTATAGAATCAGGAAGGAGGTGAGGTACCCCCCCCCCGCCAACAATCTTGAGCCTCTCAAAGGAAAGAGACAATTTGCACATTGAAGACGCACTAAGCTAGAGCTATGTGCAATTGCTCTGGCAATAAGGAAACTGATTTCCCTAATGGTTTATCTTTTCAGCGTTCAAAGATGGAGCTGGCAGCAACACAGAACAAAATCTACAACTCATTTCTTTGTATGGGTACAAAAAAGATTTTTTTTTTAGGTGGGAGAACGAGAGATGGTATGAATTTTCGTTCTGCTATTGTTGAGCAGGCTGTTTGATGTGTGTGCAATGGGCTCCGCTGCTGATCACTTCAGGTATTTGCAAACCAAATTTTTAGTGATGGGTTTTGTCCAGTTGAGGGGGGGGGGTGAAAAACAACTACCTAATAAGCCAGTCCTCCCCTGCCCCCAGTCTTCATGGATCCCTTTCTTCCCTGGCTTTGATTTACGGGCAACTGTTTTGATGAACGGCAAAGAGAGCTGGAAAATCTTCTTCCAAGCCAATTTTCACATTTTATGGGGTTCTGTGGAGGAGGTGGCTGCCACAGGGAGATAAGGATTCTAATTTTGTAATTGAGTACACTCTGAAAAGACAATTAAGGAACTAATGTGATAAGTGATTGTAAATTATAACAGCAGGGAGAAATCCGATTCACAGTCCTTCGTGAAAAATGGTGGCAGTGCACTTGAGCGCTGCATCCTCACTTTATTTCCCCAAATGTAGGTATTGCTTATTAAAAGATAAGCATTCTTCTTTGGATTGAAGGGCAAAAACTACTTTCCACCCAGAACACCACACACACCAGTTACAGAGTTGGATAGAAGTTGTGGTCTCCAGAAGTACTTGGACTACAAGTCCCATCATCCCTGACCATTGGCCATCTTGGCTGAGGCCAATGGGAGTTGGAGTCCAACAACATCAGGAGGGACACTGGTTGCCATACTTGTTTATAAGTCTATATTATAGTTTTGCTTAGATATTGTGCCTTGGATCTCTGGAAAGAACTCCTGCCCAGAGTTAGAGGAAGCATAAGAGGTGTTATGGAAGGAAGGGAGTGAAAGGTCTTCCCCACTTTCACTTCCATTATAGATCATCTTGAGGTAGCAAATTCTGGTGCTGTTTGAAGTACTTCCTGAGTCTGCCGTGGATATTTTCCACCAGCGTAAACTCAGGGTGGGGACGAGGGAGAAATTCATTTCACTTTGCACTGAAAGGCAAACCAGCATAATTTGGCTTCCCGAATGACAGGCAAGGCAAAATGTAGCCACTTTTCAAAATTCACTTTTCTGAATTTTACAGTGCAGCTTTCCAGCCAAGTACTGTGTACAAAAAAATGTACCTGGCAGGGTAAAACGTCCATTAAAATGCATATATTGGTGACAACAACATACAAAAACGCATTGTTAGGGGTAGTTGCCCCCCCCCAAATGTATATTTTGGACAAAATTGCATAAAATACCAAAAAAGCAAAGTGATGTGGAAATGTAGAGAATCAAACTTCAGATTGAGAAAATGTGAGAAACAAAAACTGGTAGATTCACCCATCCCTAACTCAGGGTTCTAGTATTCTGCAAGGGGGATAAAAGCTCTCTCTATCCGCTTCCTCCACATAATGGCTAATTGTATACACCTTTAACATGCCCCCTTTCTCCCCCCACCTTTCGCCTCCCAAAACTAAAAATCCCCATATGATGTAACCTTTCCTTTCAGGGGAGTTGCTCCAGCTCCCCTTCCGCAGCCCAATAATTTTGGCTGTCCTTTTCTGAACATCTGAGTACACAGAAAGAGTATTTTATTCCACCCCCCCCATATACAGCTTTTAAATTGAATCTGACTTCTGTTGTCCCAGGTTTCCGTTTCTAGTTTCTGATTCGTCATTTTTCAATTATTGTGATTGATGCTGTTTTCAGCATTGTTTTGCTGGAGTATTTATTGGCTCTTTGCTTTGTTGTTGTTGTTTGTTGTTGTTTAGTCGTTTAGTCGTGTCCGACTCTTCGTGACCCCATGGACCAGAGAACGCCAGGCACCTCTGTCCTCCACTGCCTCCCACAGTTTGTTCAAACTCATGCTGGTAACCTCGAAAACACTATCCAACCATCTCATCCTCTGTCGCCCCCTTCTCCTTGTGCCCTCCATCTTTCCCAACATCAGGGTCTTCTCCAGGGAGTCTTCTCTTCTCATGAGGTGGCCAAAGTATTGGAGCCTCAGCTTCACAATCTGTCCTTCCAGTGAGCACTCAGGGCTGATTTCCTTCAGAATGGAGAGGTTTGATCTTCTTGCAGTCCATGAGACTCTCAAGAGTCTCCTCCAGCACCATAATTCAAAAGCATCAATTCTTCGGCGATCAGCCTTCTTTATGGTCCAGCTCTCACTTCCATACATCACTACTGGGAAAACCATAGCTTTAACTATACGAACCTTTGTTGGCAAGGTGATGTCTCTACTTCTCAAGATGCTATCTAGGCCTGTCATTGCCCTTCTCCCAAGAAGCAGGCGTCTTTTAATTTCGTGGCTGCTGTCACCATCTGCAGTGATCATGGAGCCCAAGAAAGTAAAATCTCTCACTACCTCCATTTCTTCCCCTTCTATTTGCCAGGAGGTGATGGGACCAGTGGCCATGATCTTCGTTTTTTTTTGATATTGAGCTTCAGACCATATTTTGCGCTCTCCTCTTTCACCCTCATTAAAAGGTTCTTTAATTCATCCTCACTTTCTGCCATCAAGGTTGTGTCATCTGCATATCTGAGGTTGTTGATATTTCTTCCGGCAATCTTAATTCCGGCTTCAGATTCATCCAGCCCAGCCTTTCGCATGATGAATTCTGCATATAAGTTGAATAAGCAGGGAGACAATATACAGCTTTGTCGTACTCCTTTCCAAATTTTGAACCAATCAGTTGTTCCATATCCAGTTCTAACTGTAGCTTCTTGTCCCGCATAGAGATTTCTCAGGAGACAGATGAGGTGATCAGGCACTCCCATTTCTTTAAGGACTTGCCATAGTTTGCTGTGGTCGACACAGTCAAAGGCTTTTGCATAGTCAATGAAGCAGAAGTAGATGTCTTTCTGGAACTCTCTAGCTTTCTCCATAATCCAGCGCATGTTTGCAATTTGGTCTCTGGTTCCTCTGCCTCTTCTAAATCCAGCTTGCACTTCTGGGAGTTCTCGGTCCACATACGGCTTGAGCCTTCCTTGTAGAATTTTAAGCATAACCTTGCTAGCGTGTGAAATGAGTGCAATTGTGCGATAGTTGGAGCATTCTTTGGCACTTTATATGTGTGTGTTCGCGTGTATATAGTTATAGTTATAAAATCATCAATCAGCTTTCCATGTAAGCTTGCTCCGGATCATTTTAGGATCTGATTAATCACTAAAATAATAGACATTATTACGAGTTTGGAGGAGTTAAACTGATTGCCAGACCCCTCTAATTCCTGGATGCAACAAGTATTAGAATTTAAGCAAGGCTTCTAATTCTTGGAATAGCCAGCTAGCCTGGTGAGGTTGATAGCCTGGGAGATGAGCCATTATGGTGGATAAAGGGTCTCAATGCAATGTAGCAAGTGGGTGTGGCTCTTTCCTTCAAGTCAGAGATTAGAGTGGAGAGTTTTAGGGGTGTGATGTGACCTAGAAGGAAAGCAGCCAGCTGGAAAGAGAGAGCAATGTTTGATTTCTGTTTGAATCCATAGCTGTAACTATGGGAGAAATAAAACCCTTTGGGATGTTGATACCGAACTCCTCCATCACAGGAGCGGGTTGTATATATGTGTAAATAAACCATATATCCCAAAGACACCACAGTCTCCACAGTGCCTCATTCCAAAAAGGAAACATGAACCTTGGGTAAATGCCTGGAACTCCTGGACTCTCACACTGCTTGGAGATTGTGGTAACTGAGGTCCAGCGCCGAGGGCCTTCTGGCTGTTCTCTCACAGCAAGAAGTGAGGTTACAGGGAACCAGGCAGAGGGCCCTCTTGGTAGTGGCGCCCTCCCTGTGGAACACTCCCATCAGATGTCAAGTAGCTACACAACCTTTAGAAGACATCTGAAGGCAGCCCTATTTAGGGAAGTTTTAAATGTTTGCTTTTAATATTCTTTTGGGAGCCACCCAGAGTGGCTGGGGAGACCCAGCCAGATGGGCGGAGTATGAATAAATTATTATTGTTGTTGTTGTTGTTATTATTATTATTATTATTATTATTATTATTATTATTATTATTTCAACAATAGGTTACTGCAAAACAAAAGAGTATTGTTTTCTTTGTTGGGGCATGTGCAGAGTGTCCATTCAACACGCCCATGGATTGTGCAAATGGGGGCAGGGGAAAACCCAATATGTGGTTGGCAAAGAAAAACACCAGACAGTTCCTTAACTGACAGATAGTCCAAAGTTTCTCATCTTAGTAGTTACATACAGTTGTAACCCTACTTCAGTCTGCTTTTAATACCCAATAGGTAGCTTACAGAAAAAGTAATAAAAGGTCTTTGCAGCGACATGTCTTCCTTACAGCATTCCAACACAGATTAAGTTTCTAGCCAAGGGTCAGTGTCCAAGGCAAACTTGCTACAAACACAAGGGTATTTATATTGTGCTGAGTCACACTATGACTCATTCTCACAAGTTTGCTGACTCACACTTAACTACCTGCAAGTGCAGGGTAAGTACACCTAAATTAACCCTTTCTTGTCCTTTTTTATTTGCATGCATAAACCCACATACACTGTTGTCTCTTTCCCTTATGGGGTATCTAAGAGCTTGTATAGAGTCCTCGTATAGAGTAGATTATCTGTTAGTAGGAGAAAATAACAGAGGCCAACCAGAGAATATTGAGAAGCAAAACAGCTAGTAAGCATGATCTTTATTAAACTGTTGCAACAGGGTCCCCCACTCCCCCACACAGGGAAGGAGGAGAGGAACCCAGAGCACTGGTGTGCAAACTCTTATATAGACTTTTGAAATTGCCTACCCTGTACCCTTGCCGACAAAGGTCTGTATAGTTAAAGCTAAAGTTTCCCCAGTAGTGATGTATGGAAGTGAGAGCTGGACCATAAAGAAGGCTGATCGCTGAAGAATTGATGCTTTTGAATTATGGTGCTGGAGGAGACTCTTCAGAGTCCCACGGACTGCAAGAAGATCAAACCTATCCATTCTTAAGGAAATCAGCCCTGAGTGCTCACTGGAAGGACAGATCCTGAAGCTGAGGCTCCAAGACTTTGGCCACCTCATGAGAAGAGAAGACTCCCTGGAAAAGACCCTGATGTTGGGAAAAATGGAGGGCACAAGGAGAAGAGGACTACAGAGGATGAGATGGTTGGATAGTGTTCTTGAAGTTACCAGCATGAGTTTGACCAAACTGCGGAAGGCAGTGGAAGACAGGAGTGCCTGGCGTGCTCTGGTCCATGGGGTCACGAAGAGTCGGACACGACTAAATGACTAAACAACAACAACATGTATCTATGCAGTGCTAATTATAGTTTGCAAACCACCATTATGCCTCCAAGATGCCAGATGTCTCTCCTAACCTGATGCATTTCATAGTGCCAACGTGGAACAACCTCAAGGACATCAGACAGCACCGATCCTCTCCCTCCACAATGAATTCTGCCCTTAGCCTACATTTGCAACTGATCCAACACTGCTTCAGGAATTCAGCTTTATTGTGGCCATACTGTTGTGTAGGGTTCAGGGTTTTGGGCTAGGACCTGGGAGACCAGGATTGAAATCCCCAGTCAGCCATGAAGCTCACTGGGTGACCTTTAGCCAGACTCTCAGCCTAACCTACTTTATAGGGCTCTTGTGGGGATAAAACTGGGAAATGGAGAACCAGGTACACCATTTTGTTCTCTTTGGAGGAAGCTGGGATTTAAAAGCAATGAATAAGTAGCTAGATAAATGTAACCTGCACAGGAACACCATTTGCTGAATTTCACCCTCTGTACAATATCCAGAATGCTTAGGCATTCTGGGATAAATTACTTTACAGGAAATGCCATTTCTTCCCAACTGTATAACCTGGTGGTTTGTCATCTGTCAGCAGAACTCTGGATATTTATGACAGCGCTTGGGATTCTGTTTGGATCTCTCCACGCTGGCGGCCTCAGAAGGTACAATGCAATAACTTCTGTAACTACTCATCCATTTCCTGCTTAAGGCTATTTTTGAACAATGCTCCTTTTATGGTGGGCACTAAAGGCTCTGTGTACTAGCAGTTTGCACCAGAGTTGCAGTTTTATTGACAAGTAACGAGGCGGGAGAAAAGTGCTGATATACACACTTATGGGAGCTTTAGCGCCTGTTAAATTGGCAAGGCCATTTCTGCAGAGGTTTGGGCACTTCTGATTGGGGGAGATGGAAAGGAGTCAATGACTTAGACCTGTCGGAACCAAACTACTCGTGCTTTTCAGCCACACGCGCGCGCGCGCACACGCACACCCCCCCCCCCAGTGTTGACCCTACAAGCAATTCAAGATGTGCAGGGCCAGAAAAAGGTAAGTGGGAGGTTTAATAGTTTTGTTGCTCATCATGAACAACCGGGGTGGGTGGGTGGGTGTGAGGACGACAGGTTGAAGACTGAAAGGAAAAGATTTAAAAGGGCAGAGAGTGCCTTTTAAGAGAAACAATTACATTGACAATCCATGAAGAGGGCTCCCCTTTTTTGAAACTCAAACTGTTGTTGAAAGCTGCCTCATGCAACCCTGCAATCATATGAGGTCAAGAACATGGAAACAGTGGCTGTTCCGCAGAGAAGGTATGATTACATCCTGTTGAGTTTGCAAAGAGTTTCTGAGGCTGTAAGGAAGAAGATGCCATTTTAACTACTAGCACCAACAAGCGGAAGATCACACACACACAAACACACACACACACACACACACACACACACACACACACACACACATGCAGCAGCAGCAGCAGCAAATAGCAACTAATTCAGACATATAAAGACTGGCTTGCAAATTTATTTCCGTTCATAGAATTTATAACCCTCCTTGTGATTAAACTTGTTGGTTTTTAATGTGGCAAAGGAGTTCAGCTCCCACTTTCAGCAGCTGCTCTGATAAAAATGTAATGAACTTCTGGATGTTGGACACATGAACAATCTGCAGTATAGGATCAGTTTTCTAAAGATTCAGCCGATGAAGCCATTCTGAGCATTCCATCCCCAAAGCCCCTGTGGAAACACCATTGTTTCATTTTATCAGAGCAGCTGAAGAAGCAGTGGCACAAACAGAAACCTAACATCTGGAACACCTTGCCATGTAAAAAATGTTCGTGTATGTTATAGCAATTCTAAGGTCATATATATATATATATATATATAATGTTCATAAATGTACAAGGCAAACACATACATAAGTATATAAACTATGTGTCTGAAATAGTACAGGAGAACAATCCTGCAGCCATTTTGACTCTCCCAAATTGACCTCAAATATTTCTCTGCAAGGAGGAAGGAAATGGGAATGACCGCTCCCCACTTAAAACGGGGGGCGCCTTTTGCGTGGACGCGTGCAGCCCTGGATCTGGAGTGGCCCCATCAGCATAGGCTTTGCCTTCCCTCAGGTGGGATACCTGGAGGTCCCCGCCTACCCCAGTGAGTTGTCCAATCCCACCTGGGGGAAGAGTTGCCAGGGAAACCAGGCCAGGTAAGGGGAGGGATTACCTGCCCACACAATAGAGGGTGGATCTTAATTGGTAATCCTCACTTGGCTCCAGAGCTTCTCCCACCCTACCCACCCTCAGTTAATGTCTTCTTTTGCAGGTTAACTTTTCTTCATAGGTTTTGCAGGTTAACCTGTCTCCACAGGTATGCGGGCGCTGCTACGATAAGGTCGCTGTTAAAGGACCGGAAAGGAATTTCCCTGCATTGGCAGGTTTCGCCTTTCCCGTAGCAAAACGTCACAACTTTGGCGGTATCAGGCCTTGGGCGGAATCCTTTAGTCCATCTTCCTCTTTGCGGCGGCGATACCAGGGTTCCCCGTTAAAGGGGTTTTTGAAGGGAGGCTTTGGCCGTACGCCGAAAGGTCGTCATTGCTCTCCCCTGCGGCGGCGTAACGGGGGCGGCTATCTCTGCTTGAACATATGTTCTCCAGAGCCGGCCCATCCCCCCCCCCACACACTGGATAACCCTGATGCTCCCTAGGTCCCCGGCTGGGGACTAGGGAGGGAGAACGCCCAATGCCTGAGCCAAGGTCTACCCACATTTGAAATTTAATAAAGTTGTGGCCAATTTAATCCCATAGCACGTTGTCTAGAGTCGTTATTCCACATGACGGGGGGGGGGACCACTCGGGATCTGGGGACTCCGCCTGTCCACGCAAAAGCTTTCCAATTGTCTTTGGACCATAGGGGCTTACACCTCCCTGCAAATACAGTCTGAGAAGTATCTGTTAAGCTGAGCACACTATCAATATGCATAAGAGATTCAGGATCTAAGTATTTACCATCTCAGAGGAATGGCCAGGCTACCCAGAAAAAGCAATCAAATAAGGCATTATCAGGTATCCTGGCAGACAGGAGAGAAGCAACACACTCAAATTTCTGCTGGGGACCACCTCTTTCTGTGATGTATGTATGATGTTTTTTGGGGGGGTGGCCTTGAGCTACAGGGTTCTTAGAATTGGGAAGAGGGAAAGCACATAACTAAACCACAGAGGCACAACAATGCAACAAAGCCACTACCGATATCAGGAGGGGGTGGGGTTGCGGGACTCACGCCCCCGACTACATTCTCGCGGGACTGGCGTCGGCCCCGCGGGACTCAGGATTCCCCTCCTTCATCCATATTCATATCCCTCGGCACCAGCCAATCAGCTGGCGCTGGGGGGCGGGCTTACCAGGGGCTTTTAAGGTCAGGGCAGCCCCCGGCTCGCCCTCTTTTAGTCTCACAGCAGCTGCGGTTTTTCCCACCCACCCGCCCTCTAGGTTTGCACTTAGACTTTGCTATGGGCTTCGGCTGGTCGCCGCAAGGGGCCTGGTAGCAGTTTTTCCATTTGGCTAATTGGCTGCATTTTGAAGCCACTTGTTTTTTTTGCCTACCTCGTAGCAAAACGTCACAACTCCTTGGTTTTGGCGGTTAGGCATTGGCAGGGGTATTGTTATGCAAATGAAGTGGGGGGGAGGAACGCCATCACCTCCCCCAAAATCGTGAAGGGTAGTTCGTTAAAGGACTCCGGGGGGCGTCGCCTCGTCCGAAACCTACGGAGGCTAGGGCCTAAAGCGCGCCCCCGAGCGGTAACCCCTTGGGGAGCGCCTAGGGATGTGCATCTTGGGGGCTCCCCCTGCTGGTGTTTAACCCCTTCCCGGTTAGACCGGATAGTCGGTTAGGGCCAATGCCTAAAAGCCAATACCGCTCTTACCTGTAATCAATAAAGTTGTGGCCATTTACGCCCATTAACCTTAATTCTGTGTCCAGTGTCTTTATTACTCCAACTGTGGGAGGGGGCGGGAATTGCCACGCAATAAACAGCTATTCACAACCCTGCACCATACTCTGCCTCCATCTGCACTATGCATTTAAATCGGTATCATACCACTCAACACAGTTGTGGTTCCCTCCAAATAATCATGGGAAGGGTAGTTTGTTAAGGGTGTTGAGACCCCTATTCTCCTCACAAAACCACAGTTCCTAGAGTTACCTGGGAAGAGGGGTTGAATACCAGTTGCTGGAAACTGCAAGAGCTGAGTGTGCTCTAGTGCTGGCGTCCTGCTTGCGGGTTTTGCACAGGCATCTATTTGGCCATTGTGAGAACAGGATGCTGGACTAAATCGGCTATTGGCATGAGCCAATATTTCCAAGCAATGACAAACCTAGACAGCATCGTAAAAAGCAGAGACATCACCTTGCCAACAAAGGTCCGTATAGTTAAAGCTGTGGTTTTCCCAGTAGTGATGTCTGGAAGTGAGAGCTGGACCATAAAGAAGGCTGATCGCCGAAGAATTGATGCTTTGGAATTATGGTGCTGGAGGAGACTCTTGAGAGTCCCACGGACTGCAAGAAGATCAAACCTACCCATTCTTAAGGAAATCAGCCCTGAGTGCTCACTGGAAGGACAGATCCTGAAGCTGAGGCTCCAAGACTTTGGCCCCCTCATGAGAAGAGAAGACTCCCTGGAAAAGACCCTGATGCTGGGAAAGATCGAGGGCACAAGAGAAGGGGACAACAGAGGACGAGATGGTTGGATAGTGTTTTCGAAGCTACCACCATGAATTTGACCAAACTGCGGGAGGGAGTGGAAGACAGGAGTGCCTGGCATGTTCTGATCCATGGGGTCACAAAGAGTCGGACACGACTAAACAACTAAACAACTAAACAACTACAACAACAATATTTGCAATGGGTCATTATTTTCCATTGGTCTACTCTTAATAAGATTAGCACTAGCTACAAGCTTTGAGGTTTGTCAAAACCCCCAAATGGAACTCAATAATTGGTTACGTTTTCAAGATTCAAACTTAGAACCAATCAGCTTGTTTCAACTATCACTTTAAAGAATTAACGAACAAAAAACCCTCCAGAAATGATGCAGAGTCAACGTCCTGCAGGAATCCCCACTTTGTTCCTGGCAGAGAAATTACTCTGGTTATTGATTCACTGTTTATTAGACAATAGCACAGCTGTTTTTCTGAGAAGGTAAAACCCTCCTGGCATCCCCACCCCCACCCGACAGTCTCTCTCCTATGATGTTTGTCATGTCCAGAATCTTTTGCTGGAAGTCAAAATAGAAAAGAAAAACCTGTGGTGTGAGATGAAACTGCATTATTTTAAATGCTTCAAGGTCTGAAGAGAACTCACTGAATGTGGTCTCTGAGTGTGTATTTTAAAGAAATAGCCAAGGGTCAGCAGGGTCCCTTTATTCCATTTTCTCTCTCCACCTTGGTTCTTAAGCACATCAGCTTGGCCTAATTACACCGAAACTTGCATTCTCCTCTCTGCAAGAATAATTGCTGGAGACTTATCGGTGAGGAGTTGAAGCAGTGCAAATTACCTTCCGCTTCCCAGATGTTTTTGATGTGCTGTTTGTATGGGGTTTGGGGCTTGCTATGGAGATGCGGTGCTGAGCATAGTGCACAGACATAAAGTCCCTGCTGCGGAAAACGTGATGGCAGATTTGTTTGGAGACTGACACCCAATCCTTTAGAACTGAGCTCAACAGTATAGCGATCTCTCCTATTCTTTCTCTCTCTCTCTCTCTCTCTCTCTCTCTCTCTCTCTCTCTCTCTCTCATACATGCACATGCACACACATGTACACACATGCACACATGCATAAATAGAACCCCATCATCTATATGTTCATTATAAGAACATAAGAAGAACCTGCTGGATCAGGCCAATGGCTCATCTAGCCTAGCATCCTTTCCCCACACTGGCCAATTAGATGCCCCATTGAGAAGGCCGCAAGTAGGACAAGAACATTTCCCTCTTCTTTGGTTTCCAGCAGCTGGTATTCAAAAGCATTACTGTCTCAAGCCATGGAGGTAGAGCACGGTCATTGTGGCTAATAGTCACTGACAGCTACTCAAACAGTAAGTCCTCTTGAATACAGTGGGGTTTACTCCCAGGTAAATGGAGTTAGATTCTTTTATTTTATCTATCTATCTATCAAAGGGACGCAGGTGGCACTGTGGGTTAAACCACAGAGCCTAGGACTTGCCGATCAGAAGGTCGGCGGTTTGAATCCCCGTGACGGGGTGAGCTCCCATTGCTCGGTCCCTGCTCCTGCCAACCTAGCAGTTTGAAAGCACGTCAATGTGCAAGTAGATAAATAGGTACCGCTCCGGCAGGAAAGTAAATGGCGTTTCCGTGTGCTGCTCTGGTTCGCCAGAAGCGGCTTAGACATGCTGGCCACATGACCCAGAAACTGTACGTCAGCTCCCTTGGCGAGATGAGCACCTCAACCCCAGAGTCGTCCACAACTGGACCTAATGGTCAGGGGTCCCTTTACCTTTTTATCTATCATCTATCTATCTATCTATCTATCTATCTATCTATCTATCTATCTATCATGTACAGCAGGGGTGGCCAACTCACAAGAGACTGTGATCTACTCACAGAATTAAAAACTGGCAGTGATCTACCCCCTTTTCGGGGGTTTAGGTCAAAGTTGTTGAGCTATTTTTAGGGAGGCGGAAAGCCTTGATTTTTTTAGAATTCAAGCCTAAGCTCAAGGGAGAAAGGGGAACAGCCACTTACCAACAGATCGCTGGGGAAACAAACTGCCTCACTGCCTCAGATCGTGCAACAATGGAGGGCAGAGCGAGGAGTTTAGGGCTGGATTCTATTTTACCAACACTAAGGAAAGGGACCCATCGACCGACCGTTATCTACCAAAACCTCCCGGGGATCTACCAGTAGATTGCAATCGACCTGTTGGACATCCCTGGTGCACAGAATACAAAAACAGCAACAAACAACCAAAACTAATTTTACAAAAATAAACATTTAAAAAACATTGCAATAATGCAAACATACTCATCCACTTAAACCACTGTCAGTTCTTTCTCCTTCCCTACTCAGCCTCTTGAGTCTCACTCAGGGCTGAAACAAACATACGCAGAGTTCCCTGTGAAGAGGGATTGATTGTTAAATTACTCTGGGAATTGTAGTTCCGGTCGGGGAATAGGCACCTCTGAACAATTCTCAGCACCTTTAACAAACTACAGTTCACATAATTCTTTTGGGGAAGCCATGACTGTTTAACGTGGCATCAAGTTGTTTTAAAGGAATGCGACCCTAAATTAGTCATGTTAATAAATTTGAAAGGGTCTGTTCTGCATAGGAGTAGGATTGACCACATCTCTCTCGCTCATTCTCCGTCAGCGCATGCCACTGCTGAAACCCTTTAACTTTTTATACCACGAATGTTGTTATTATTATTATTATTATTATTATTATTATTATTATTATTATTTATACCCCGCCCTCCCCAGCCAAGACCGGGCTCAGGGTGGCTAACACCAGATATAAAACAATTGATTGAAATACAACTTAAAAAACAAGATTAAAATACAACATTAAAATGCAGCCTTATTTCAGCAGAAACTCAAAAACTTTTGGGGATGAAAACGTCAAGTCTTCACCAAGGCTAACTATGTTCTGTGGTTCTTTTTCTCCTGCTCCTGTTGCACAATTGCGCACAGATACCCAGGGCTGTCCCAAGACCTTTTGGAAACTAAGGCAAACCACAAAATGGCTCCGCACCAGGGAAGAAGGGGTACGTGAAGATCTACATCAGGAACCAGAGGGGAATAAAGGGCTACATTGGGATCTGTTGCCCCTGTGGATCCTGCTGCCTGAGGCAGACACCCTGCAAGTACCCATCCAATCAGTAACATCGGACCCTTAAAGTGTCCGTATTTCCCAGAGATAGTCCTGGATTTACAGAAGCTATCCCAGTTTCTCTTTTGATCCTGGAATGTCCTGCTTATCCGTAAGACATCCCTATTTTCATAGGTGAAAAGTTGGAGGGTATGGAGTTATGCAACCCCCAAGCCAAGGAGATAAGTAACTGTACAACCATTAGAAGACACCTGAAGGCAGCCTTGTATTGGGAAGTTTTAAAATGTTTAATGCTTTTTTATGTTTTTGTATGTGTTGGAAGTCCCAGAGTGGCTGCAGCAATGCAGTCAGATGGGTGGGGTATAAATAAATTATTATTATTATTATTATTATTATTATTATTATTATTGAATAGGAAATCCCTATTTTAATCGGAGAAACCTTAGAGGGTATGTGACGTTGAGGACACATACTAAAATGATGGAAGTGGAATGGTATGTGGGTGTTCTTCTATGCAAATCTTTATCCCAGCTGGTATCAGCCTTGAATTTGCAATTAGTTTATGTATGTGGTTTTAAACTCTTCTTACACTATAATTGTTCTTGAAAGTTATTTTTGTATCTATCCATTTGTTTCAACTTTTTTTGTTTTTTTAATAAATGCAACTGTTTTATGTGTGTTATTATCTTGTAAATTGCTTTGGGATGCCTCATGGGAAGCAATTCGCAATTCGCAATTGAAAATGATAGTGATACAACCAGCACCAGCACCACTACTAGTAATATAAACCCATCACTAATGTGCTGTTATTGTGTCGTTGACATGTTAGAATACACAATTCCAAACCCACCCGCCTCGAGGGGCCCACACCCATTTTCAGTACTGCAGCTGGAAGGTGAAAACATGTGTCACTTTGCAAGAAAATACAGTAATGTGCTGCAGCCTTCCTCAAAGTCCCCACTCAGTCTATGCTACAATGACTGCATGCCCATTAATTGTCAGGTGAGGCCCTTCTTCCCTTTGTATGCATCTCTCTCTGTGTGTTTTAGCAGTAAGTAATTGTAAGGAAATGAGAGTTCCTCCACATTCATAGTCATGTCAGGTTTTTAACAATGCTGGCTTCTTCTCTTCTCGCCCGTCAAGTACAATAAGATAACAGCACCTGGGTAGCATTGACTCGGAAGTGCTGGGCCTTCCTCGCGAGCTTCGTCTGTGTGGGGTTTTCTCCTGGGCAAAAAATTAATTTGGGAACCTGTCATGATCCCCCTGCGTGAGCCGAGGAACATGATCAGAAAAGAACGGGCTGGTTAGCAAGCTGTTTATGAAAATCAATAGCAGACATGACAGGTGAATCTTTGAAACAATCCTTTTTTCTCTTTTTCCTTTAAACAGTATCTGGTTTTCTGGCTCCCTTTCTTCCTTTAAATTACACTTATGGAGAGAAAAAAAATCCTTTCTAGCGTCTGAAGCTACAGAATTCTACCCACTCTCGCCTCCCTTGAAATTCGACTTGAAAAGCTGCAGTGTTGTATTTTGACCACAATGTAGGCCCAGTACTTTTCCAAGTTATAGAATAAAACTGTTGTCTATGTTTACTGGTGGTGAGTGTCAGCTATGGGGAGTCAGACCTGGGGGGCCAAATGAGGCCCTTCACTGTCTGGCCCTTGGGACTCTCCCCAAGGTGCCTCACCTCTCTAGGTGACACCCCTCAATGTCTCTGCTTGGCCACCTCCTTGAGTGTTTTTATTAGGCTTGAACATGTCCTTCAACTCTGACAGTGATGGAGGACAGAAACTAGCCAACTGCATGAAGACGAAATTTACACCTGTTGCTCTGCCTACTTTTGCCTCTGATCTTGTCCATCATTGGCATGTGGCCCTTTGATGTGACCACAAAGAGAGTGCAGCCCTTGGACTGGAAATTAAAAGGTCATCCATCCCTGGATAGAGAACCTGTGGCAGATGCTATTGGACTCCAAGGTACGATTCTATGATGTCTCTGCTTCCCTGATGACTGGCAAAGGCAGGTGGCATCTCCCTCTCCTGCCACGAGTCATTTACCACTCCTCAGACAGACTCCAGCCCATCCCTTTGGCTGGCTCTTCTAAGCCAGGAATGTCAAAGGTCAAGAGGGTGTGTGTTTAGCTGGCCCCCTTCAAACATCTTGACCTCATTTTCAGGCTGCAGGAGCTGAATCTGTGCCCTAACTCGTAAAAATTTAGTTCCAGGTATAGCTGTACACAGGGTATCATTGTTTGTCAGCATGTAGCCTGGCCAGCAGTGGGGAGACAGAGGCAGTTGCTTAAGGTGGCAGATCTGGCCTCCGAGGAGTGAGCTGCTTACGGCTGCAGCCTGTTGCCATGGCTGCAGTTGCCAGCTCCTCACCTGCTTCCTTTTACTCCCCCTGGTGGGCAGCATTTTCCACTTTGTCTCAAGTGGTTGATAAACAGTGGTACCTTGGTTCTCAAACTTAATCTGTTCCAGAAGTCTGTTCCAAAACAAAAGTGTTCCAAAACCAAGGCACGCTTTCCCATAGAAAGCAATGCAAAATGAATTAGTCCATTCCAGACTTTTAAAAACAACCCCTAAAACAGCAATTTAACATGAATTTTACTATCCAACAGGACCGTTGATCCATAAGATGAAAGTAATAAACAATGTACTGCAGTTACACAATCAATCCATCAGCATCTGAACTGGGTTCCACACAGTCACCAAAACAAAACAAAAAGAGCCACAAAAACAAAAAACGCAAAATAAATAGCAAAAACAGACAGACCTCAGTGTAACACTCAAAACGGAAGTGTGGCACTCAGAATGAAAGCGTAACACTCAAAATGGAGCATGTTTAGCTACCAAAAAAATGTTCACAAACCGGAACACTTACTTCTGGGTTTGCAGTGTTTGGGTTCCAAGTTGTTTGAGTACCAAGGTGTCTGAGAACCAAGGTATGACTGTGTGTGTGTGTGTGTGTCTGTGTGTGTGTGTGGGGGGGGACACCACGACTTCCTAAGCCTTGCCACATCTACACTGGCCAGGACTGGCAACTTTTTACCCTTTCCTCCCTTTGTCCTCTCTTCCGTTTTTTTTGGACGATGTTTTTATGTCCCCTCCCCTCCTACTTGAGTGTAGGCCCCATGGCCTTGAAACTTCCCCTGAACTTTTCTGAGCTAGTTCATTCTCTGGATGTATGTTGACTAGGGCTGTGGGAGAATATCATGTTAATCTGGGAAGATGATTTCAGCTTCTGCCTCTGGTAAGCAACGGCTCGGCCTTCTTTGACTCAAAGGCATTCTGAAAATGCACACACTAACAAATCAGCATGAAAATTGCATTTGCTTTGTCTTCAAGGACAAAGCAGAGTCTCAGCTTGCCCCCCTCCTTCCTTGCCCCCAAAGTTTCCCTTCCATTTTGTCACATTCCTAAATTATAAAGTTAGCTGTTGAACAGTGCTCTTGTTCTTTTTTTCTTCCTTCCTTTCTTTTGGCGTCGAGTCCTGGGGCTGTCATTTTTGATAAGATGAACTGTTATTAATATTGATTGTGGTTTACAATTTTCCAAGAGCTGTAACTTTAAAACAGTTGGAGCGGATGGACAGAAACAAGAAAGAAATGTGTTTTCCAATGTAGAGATTGGGTAGATTTCTGAATCTTCTTGAAAGGGAACAAAGGGACAGCAGAACTGCAATAGCCAACCGACCAAGAAAACCACATATGTGCCCAGCAACACATGCCTGCATGGAGAATTTTTAAGGAAACAGACTGAAAAGGTCAAGGATCCTACTGTTGGGGCCGGTTCTGCCATTAGGCAGAGTAGGGCAGCCACCTCAGTTGGTGAATGCTGGAATGACCTGCTCAACTGACGTGCTGCTGTTAGTTACTATGGATGACATTGTCACCATTGTGGAAGCTGTATTCAGTTGCCAGTCCATTTGGCTTTTGTACATCTCATGGGAAGGCACCATCTTGTCTTTTTCCTCAGGCAGCAAAATGTATTGGGCCAGCTTTGCCTGCTGTGGAAGGGGCATCTCTTTAGGACTGGTCTGGATAGGGCTAGTGAATGGAAGAACAAGGGCAGAGCCAGGTGTGTCCAGCTTCAAGCCAAACAACCCACATGGCAGGACCTGGTAGTGGACAGGAGAGGAGAACTTATTCCTTGTGATACATTCCAGGCTACACATCAGGGCTGGGGGACCAGTGGCCCTCCAGATGTTGTTGGATTCCAACTCTCACCAGGCCCAGCCAGTAAGGCAAATGGTCAGGGATGATGGGAGTAACACCTGTAGGTTCTCCATCCTTCCTTAGCTTAAGGTTCTGACCTGGATGTCAACTAGTAATCTCTTGCCAGCATCATCCCCAGTTCCTTTGGTTTCTGTTGGACAGCCTTCTTTGCTATAGCCTGGCTAGCAAGGCCAAGAAAGAATCTTGCCAAGTGGCAAAAATGCTCATATTAGGAAACATTTAATACAACCACGTGTATGTTGGGAGAAATTTGCACTAAAATTTTGATTTGTTTTCATGAGCAATTAAAAAACAAAAATAAATCTCAAACTGCTGTGGCTATGTGGAGAATAGAATTTGAGATTGGGAAAACGAGAAATATGGAGAAACTGAAATTGAGTGATTTGCCTATCCCTGATGGCCAGTGGGGATGGGAACTATACTCTGGCAGCATTTGAAGGGCACCATGTTGGTTACCACTGATCTCCATCATCACAGCAAGCATTGTCTAGATCCTGCACCTAGACAGATAAACAGAAGGCAATGAATGGTGTATTGTACCATGAAAATCACACTGAACAAGAATAATTTTGCTGCCTATCCTTCCATCCCTTTTGATAGGATTTATGGTCAGGCAAATGGAAATAGCTCCTTTGCATGGAGTCCAGTTGGAAATAAATCTCCCCAGCTCTTCCACCCGCCACCCAGTATTATATGCCTGTAAGTATTCAGATCAGAGCGATTTATGTCACAGGGCTAATTCATACTGGGCAGCCTCAGCTCTGTCTGTCATCAGTTCTAATGGACCATGAGCTTGGAATTGGGAACTGGTGAATCCAGATAAAGAAGTAAATTTGGCCGGTATTGTGCAGGACCTGTTGATAAGCAAAGATGCTCAGCCCTTATGGAAAAGGTTATTTTACCATTCTTCCCTGTCTAGTCATGGGGGTAGTAACTGTTAATTGGGCAAGCCAGAAATGTCAAGGGATTTGCAAGTGGAAGAGGTGAGGGGGAAAGAAAGAAAGAAAAAGTATCTCTTAATAACAGGGAGCTAATTAACCGAGCAGGGAAATAATCTGGTGTGAATTATAATTTATTCAATGAGTTTTGCTCCCTTTTATCTGTCCATGGATTGTTTGCAAACAGATGGTGACTTTCTGGGATCCATTCATTATTAACAATTACTTGACCCCTTAATTTCTGTGAATAATTATCAGTCAGAGGCTCATTTGCAAAATGGTTTGCTTGCGGTTTCAGCTGTTAAAAAGGGGGGAAAGTGATTCAGAGTCAAATTTTCAAATCTGTGAGGTTGGGTGTTTCCCCCCCCCCTTTTTGTCACCCTCGTAATTCTTTGTTATAAATCTCTAACTCAGAGCCAACATAAGACACCACGGATTGATATATTTAATTTTGTTAATAAAAGTATGTACATACTCGGCCCCTGCCCTGCCGAGTCAGCAGCAGTATGCTTGTGAACACCATTTGCAGGAAACTGCAGGAGGGCAGAGGGCAGCTGTGCCTGAGTCCTGCTTTAAGGCTTCCCACGGGCATCTGGTTGGCCTCTGTGAGAACACAATGCTGGACTAGATGGGTCATTGGACTCTTCTTATGTTATTGCATTCTCATAAAATACAGTGGTGCCTCGGGATGCGAACGGGATCCGTTCCGGAGCCCCGTTCACATCCAAAACAGAACATAAGACACGACGGAGTGTCTGCGAGTGCACGGGTTGTGTTTTGCCACTTCCGCGCATGCGTGTGACATCATTTTGAGCGTCTGCGCATGTGCAAGCGGCGAAACCTGGAAGTAACGTGCTCTGTTACTTCTGCATTGCCGCGGAGCGCAAAGACTCTCCTCCCTGGAAGAGAGGGGAGTGGTTGTGGGCAGGAGCCCGAGCTCCGCCCCTAGCAGGGGGCGTTAGCCCCCTGCCTCCCCCACTCACCTGGCTGGCGCCCACGCCCATCGGCAGGCACCCAACCTGAAGCACATTCAACCTGAGGTATGACTGTATCAGAGTGGTGCTCAGCAATATAAAATAACATTAAAAAACACAGATCAATATAAGGACGGCCTACTCAAGAAAATTCTGAAGGCAAAATGGATTAATCCGATCCAAACCTTTAAAAACAACGCCTGAAACAGCAATTTAACATGAATTTTACTATCTAGAATCATAGAATCATAGAGTTGGAAGAGACCACAAGGGCCATCGAGTCCAACCCCCTGCCAAGCAGGAAACACCATCAGAGCACTCCTGACATATGGTTGTCAAGCCTCTGCTCTAACAAGACCGTTGGTCCATAAAATGAAAGTAATAAACAATGTACTGCAGTCACACAATCAGTCCATCAGTAGCTGAAGTGGGTTCCACATAGTCACACAAAAAACAACAACAAAAAGAGCCACAAAAGCAAAAACGCAAAATAAAAAGCAAAACCAGACAGTCCTCAGTGTAACCCTCAAAACGGAAGTGTGGCACTCAAATCGGAAGCATAACACTCAAAACGGAGCGTGTTCGGCTTCCGAAAAAAGTTTGCAAACCAGAACACTTACTTCCGGGTTTGGAGTGTTTGGGTTCCAAGTTGTTTGAGTACCAAGTCGTCTGAGAACCAAGGTACCACTGTACTACAGAAGGCTGATTAAAGGATTTTTTTTTCTGCCACAGATGTCATGTGGGCCTCTAATGACAAAGATGTACCCAGGAGTACACCAAAGCTATAGACCTGTTCCTGAAGAGGGAGTGCAACCCCACCCAGAACAGAGAGCTGGCCTATCTTCTAGAGATGGAAGCCACCTACCCACAAAGCCTTCATCTTCCCAGAATCCAAATTCAGTTTCTTGGACCTCATTCAGTCCCTTACTGCATTAAGACATTGATCCAAGACTTCTGTGATAACCCCCCTCATATAACCAACATGCTTAAGTCTAATAGATTCATGAAAGGATTATTGCCAAAGAATAAGCTGACCTGTCAGGCTTAGCTCACCTTGGGAGGGATGAGGTAATCAAGCCTTTGTTTTCTCTTGGTCTATCTGAGGAACCCAGTGTGTGAAGAGGTTTTGAGCCGGTTCCTGCAGCTCATACCACACGACTCTTACAAGCCATTCTTCAGTTCCTAGACCAATAATATAGAAACATTCTCCATGGGAACTAAGCAAAGTTTTACCGCCTGCGCAACTTTTTCTGAATGCTGTGCGGGAAAAGTACATGAATCTGACCTTTGGAGAGTTTGTAAGTAAACCATTTTAAATTTACCAAACGTAGTCTTTTTCTACAGGAGAGGAAGAAGGGAACTTTGGAAGGAACACAGAAGGGCAAATATTATGATCCAATGGGCTATATCTCCATGCTTTGCTTTGCTGCATATTTGGTGGTTTTCAACCTCTGCTAGGGTTCTCTCACCAGAGTACTTGCCCCAAACTTGGATCTTAGCATCCTGGAAATCTCCTTTCTACATACCTATTTTTTTATTGCCACTAACAGGGCTTGCACAGACTCTCCTGATACAGATGTTTTGGAGAAGCAGAGCTGTGTGTCATCAGTGTAGTGTTGGCTCTGTGCTCCAGAACTCCCCATGGCTGCTCCCAATGGCTTCATATAGATGTTAAATAGCAGTGGGGACAGATTTTATATGGCATGGGGAGCAGGGGAAGCAACCTCGGACCTGCTCCAGAAATGCTCTTCTTTTGTTGACATATTTCCAAGTGCTGCATAATGTCCATTTGTAAGAACTTGATCTTTCAGCATAGAAGTGCTTAAACTCTGAAATTTAGACAGATGCCTTTTGGGTGCCTGATAACCATTTTCTTCTTGTGGCAAGCCTCCCCAGACATGTATAACCAACACACATTTTGATATGCATTTTAAAATAAATACTGTTTATTTTTACTTTCTGATTTTATTTATATTTATTTTAGGTCACCTTGCTTCTAACCTATAGGTTTCATTTTTCGTGTGCATTTTATGTAAACCACTTAGAGGTTCTTACAGTGAAGAAGTATGCAAATTCTGTTAAGACAAATACTTTTCTTAAGGCTTCTGAGCCTGTTTAGCCAAACACACTTGGAAGCTCCCTTCTAAGATTGCTTACTGGCCTATCCCGAAAAACAACAAAAACAAACTCCATGAAACTATATGTCAAGTGGAAGTGATTATTATAAAGGCAGATGGATCGTAGTTAGTGAAAACGCCATATTGGATAATTGTCCCATATTCTTGATTCATGCAGCTTCAAGCAGAGCTGCATCTTTGAAATATAGATATGTTTTCCAAAATTCATTCATTGATATAAATGATCCTTTCCAGTATTTCATTTGTTAGACCAAGCAGCGAGAGGTACAGTTGCCGAGAGAAGAGCTTGGTGGAAACATTAAGTTGTATCCTGGATTCTTGCAAATCTTTAATACAATATTTCCCCTCTTTCTCTTCAATAATCTTTGTGTGGTTTATGAAAGGAGGCAATTTTTCAGCATATTTGTAACAAGATGTGGTTTCTTTAAAGCATTTTTTGTAAAAATAATAATAATAGTCAAAGGACACAAACCAATATAAGAGAGACACAAAACTGCCTTATACTGTTTAAAAAGAAGAAGACTGGGAACCGTTTATGCTGTGTTTACAGAAACATTGTAAAGAATTGGACTCATTAGTAGGGTTTGAGGAAACACTTGCAACTAAGAAAACAAATGTAAAGGTTAAGAAATAACAATCTGGATATTAATTAACTGTAAGACATAACTGGAAAGAAAATTTGGTTAAAAAATAATGATAAGAATATAAGCGTTTTTAACTAAATATTAACAAAGTAAGAAAAAACCATTAAGCAGAAGTTGTGAATATTTAAAGAACTGGAAGGGGAAGTTGAGGGAAGTCATGGGGTGGTGGTGGGGATATTTGGATTCTTTAACTATTTTTCTTTTATATGATAAATGTGTGGAATATTAAATTGTAATAATAATATGTATATTTTATACTGAGTCAGACTTACTGAACCACCTACGCAGCATTGTCTATATAGACTGGCTTGTTTGAAAAGGAAAGTCTTTAACAGACACCAAAAGATCATAGAATTGTAGAGTTGGGAGAAACAGTGAAGATTGTTCAAGTCCAATCCCCTGCAATGCAGGAATATACAGCTGTCCCATACGGGGACTGAACCTGCAACCTTGGCATTATCAGCCCCACGCTCTAACCAACTGCAGTGGCTTTCCAGGGTTTCAAACAGGGAGCCTCTTGGGGGTTGAAGGGCCCTTTCTCCAAATGTAGACCAGCTGGGCAGCTACAGGTTCCTTAGTCCTGGGCAAAGGTCATATGTTAGAAATCCTCTTGTACAGGTGTTTATAAATAATGTCACAGCAGCCATTTCATTGAGTAGAAACTGGATGTAATCCTCCCCCTTTCTATGTCTACCCCACTTTCCCTCTAGGGCATGGGTAGGCAAACTAAGGCCCTGGATCCGGCCCAATTGCCTTGTAAATCCGGCCTGTGGTCGGTCCGGGAATCAGTGTGTTTTTACATGAGTAGACTGTGTCATTTTATTTAAAATGCATCTCTGGGTTATTTGTGGGGCATAGGAATTTGTTCATATTTTTTTTCTTCAAAATATAGTCCGGCCCCCCACAAGGTCTGAGGGACAGTGGACCGGCCCCCTGCTGAAAAAGTTTGCTGACCCCTGTCCTAAACTATAGCTTGTTTAGTTTATATGTAAATACGGCACTGGGGCCAAGCCAGCCTGGAGACTGGGCGTGTGGCAACCCTAGTCTCCCATCAGTGCTCAGCACCCTTAGCAAACCACAGTTCCCAGGATTCTTTGGGGGAAGCCATGACTGTTCAGAGTGGGATGGTACTGCTTCAAATGTATAGAAGAAGAAGAGTTTGGATTTGATATCCCGCCTTTCACTCCCTTTGAGGAGTGAACATTCTCCTTTCCCTTCCTCCCCCACAACAAACACTCTGTGAGGTGAAACAAAACAAATTCCTTCCAGTAGCACCTTAAAGACCAACTAAGTCAGTTCTTGGTATGAGCTTTCGTGTGCATGCACACTTCTTCAGATACACATGTATCTGAAGAAGTGTGCATGCACACGAAAGCTCATACCAAGAACTGACTTAGTTGGTCTTTAAGGTGCTACTGGAAGGAATTTGTTTTGTTTTGACTATGGCAGACCAACACGGCTACCTATCTGTATCTGTGAGGTGAGTGGGGCTGAGAGACTTCAAAAAAGTGTGACTGGCCCAAGGTCACCCAGCAGCTGCATGTGGAGGAGCGGAGACACGAACCCGGTTCCCCAGATTACGAGTCCACTGCTCTTAACCACTACACCACACTGGCACACTGCAGATAGGGCTAAGGTTGGCTACAACCCTATATTTTTAAATGATTTTTCCTCCCTCCTTGCCCTTTCCAATCCTATGTCCTGCTCCTTTTGTTCCTGCTCTTCAGGATTACCCCACGAGCCTTCAGCTACCCAAAACTGAGCTGCATCAAGGAGACAAGTGCTCACTTTTGGGTACTTTCAAGACTGTGTTTATGACAACAAAGATGAATATGTTCTTGCTTCTGTAGGCAGCTCATAGAAACAGGGAAACATTATGTGACAGTGTTTTCACTAGCACAGGCCCGAGGGACCATCAGACAAAGCAACGCAGCTCCAGCAATAAAGAAAAGCCAGGAGTTTCATTCAATTATTCATATTTCCATTGTGTCTCATTTTTTAAAGTGGCACTTTCTCGGCATTGATCGTTTGACAGCAGCTCGTTTGATTTTTCTTCTCGTGTGATATATATTTTTTCCTTACCTCATCCCTTCTGTTTATATAACCGGCAAGGGGGCCATTTCAGATAGTCACTCATGACAGGGTTTCCCCTCCCTCCATCCCAAAATGTGGATATCCACAGTGGCCACTGACTGACAACAGAAATGCAAGTGTGTAACCTGCTTTGACCCTTTTGCAGATGCCACATCTAATCAGCGTCACTGAAATAAAAATTGACCCAATAAATAGCTTAGGGATATGGTAAGAGCAAACTCTTCTCCTCTCTTCATCTCTGGCTTAGCTGCTCTGATCTGTACTAAGCAGAGATGGGAGGGTTCCTAAGAATGTGGGGTTCTGACACTGGGTTTTGATAGGCTGTGCAGGCAATTTGATGGAATCCTGAATTGCATTGGGCCAAGTTCAAGGAGATCTTGGCATGGGCTAAGTCAGGTTGAGAGAGCCTTGAATTAGCCCAGTTTGGGTGTGATGGCCTGGGATTCAGACTCGGATGCTGAACCTGAGGGATCCCAGCCTGCACAGGATTCCCCGCCTCCAGAACCAGCTGAGCCAGGGCTGGGGCTTGAGCCTGAAGGGTCCTCATCTGTTCTGGATCCTCAGGTACAGACATCAGCTGAGTCTGCTCTGGCTCCTGAGGTGATGGAGGACCCATTGCTTGCAGGTGCTCCACTCTCAGCCCCGTCAGAGAAGCTGAGGTTGCCTCTGGGTCTGGTAACCCTCCAGCTTCTCCTGAGCTGCAGAGGCTCAGGGCAGAGAGGTGCAGGGAACTAAGTTCTTGCAGTAGGAGTGCTCACCTCTAGGCTAGGAGAGGTGAGTCACCAGAGGATCGGGGCCACCCTATGCCTCGGGGCAGATAAAAGCTGGCCATCCCCAGGCCCAAGTTGCGGGAGTAACATTGTTGGGTGCTAGTTCCTGCCTGAACCCTTCCCTGCTTTCCTGCTTGAGCTCCTGACCTGCCCTGGCTCCTTGCTTGCATGTCTGTTCCTGACTTCACCTGGCTCCCTGCCTGCACCCAGCTTCAGCTACTATGAACTGCCTCCATGTTGCACCTTTGACCATGGACCTTGGACCTTGCCTCTCAGGTAACCCATGGGACCAGCACATTGGGTGAGGCGAGCTGGACTGATCCAGGGCTGCCAACTGGTGGGCATTAGCCATAAAGGCTGGAGGTCTGCTTTGCCAGCCTGCTCCATGAATGGAACTCACTGGGTTAGCAGACCCCAGCAGGATTGAATCTTCTACTCACTAACTGACAAGCGGAAGATTTAGTTCTGCAAAGTTTTGGGTGCTCTGGGATGGGGAGAGTGGTCCCCAGGTTGGCCTAAATCAAGGGGCGCATAGCCCTGGATTTCCACCCCTTCATTCATTTAGAATTAAGCCCAGAACCCTTGTGATTAAGCTGAGATGCAATGGAACTCATTCATATACAACAGCAGTGAGGCTTCTGGAGGGACCTGGATGCTAACTGTACAACTATGACCAGGGCAATAAGAAAGCACAGTGGTACCTTGGTTCCTGAACGGCTTAGTTGTCAAACAAATTGGCTCCTGAATGCCACAAACATGGAAGTGTTCCAGTTTGCAAACGTTTTTCAGAAGCCGAATGTCCAACGCAGCTTCTGTTTGAGTGCAGCAAGCTCCTGCAGCCAATTGGAAGCCACACCTTGGTTTCGAACAGTTTCGGGAGTCCTGGAATGGATTAAGTTTGAGAACCATGGTGCCACCGTATTAGAAATATAACTCCATTAATTAGAAGGTCACATGGCTTAGGGCACACTGAATGCTGCTGTCATAACCCGCAACCACCCTGCTTTGACTGGGAAATTCCGGATTTACAAAAGCCATTCCTGGCTTCTGATTGGAAATGTCCCATTTTTTGTTCCTGCACTCTCGTGTAAGCCAGAAGACATGACCAATAGTAACAAAGAATTATCCTTCCTTGCCTCTGGTCAACATGTGCCAAAGCAGGCATGCAGCTCCACATTTTCCTTTCCCCCTCTATGGGTACTGTGGAGGTCTGTGGGTGGGGAGTTGGTATGTGGTGACGGTGGCAGGCAGGCAGGGGTGCGGGCATTGCAGAGGGTGATAGCGGCTGTGAGGAGGATGGTGGTGAAGCCACCATGGAAAGGAAAGCTTGGGAAGAGCCCCCCCAAAAAAATGGGCATGGGGTGGGCAGACCTTGGGGCTGTAGCTGGAATGTGATGGGAGGGAAATGGGAGGAGGTCTCCCAGAGGTAAGGGCAGCTGGGAGGGCTGGAAGGTGGGAGTATCAAGCCGGGCATTGGGAGCTTGGCCGCTGGGAAAGGGGAGCGAACAAGCAGATGGACAGCACTGGCAAAGGGGACTCTTTGCTGGGGGCAAGAAGTTCTGCAAAGGTGGCTGCAAAGTGGAAGAGATAAAAAGGGCTTGGGGTGGTAGTCCAGATAGGGCAGGGAGTGTGTGTGTTAAGAGGGACAGACACAAATTTGCCCCTTCAGGGGGAAAATTTTATGAGGGAAGGTAGGGCTTGCGTCCCAATTTTTTTTCACCAGGATATTGGACTGTGTACATAGTCACAGCAGTGTCTAGGGAGGTTTAGGGAAGTTTTTAATGTGTGACATTTTAATGTACCGTATTTTTAATCTTTATTGGAAGATTAGAGTGGCTGGGGAAACCCAGCTAGATGAGTGGGGTACAAATAATAAATTATTATTATTATTATTATGGGTTAAGGAGTCATGGGATCTGTATATTTCCTATGGTTCCCAGTAGCCCTGGCTACTGCCAGGCAAGCCCACAGCAACCGAATAGAGCCACTACTTTGACATGCTCCATTTTGTTTTGTAAACAACTATGTCAGCCCTACTGTAAAGTTTGTGAAATAGAAGATGGCCTTATCTTTCAAGATGTAGACCAGCTTTGATGTCTATGAGCACATATACTCTCATCAAAGGATAACAATGTCAGCTGAGTGTGATGCATTGTCTCATTCTGCATTCTGAGCATTCCTTAGGAATAATGTGGGCATAGCTGTCTTCAGGCAGAACTAGGCATTTAAGAGACATGGGGCTGCTACTCCAATCCTTCACAAATCTTGATTCTCCCTCAGCCTTCTGTTGGCATGATCACTCACTCAATTACTTTGTTTCCCCTGTGAAAGGCACCCAGTGATGCAAAGGAAGGGAATCTATACTGCAGAAAGACAGCACATCACACAGTGAATTTCACTATACCTTTAGCCTGGAATTAGAGGAAGAATATTTGACACAGAGATATATGTTAGCAGCAACACTATGTCTTCCATTGAAATCAAGGTTTGTCCTTTAGTGGCTAATTTTTATTTATTTATTGCTGCAGCTAGTAGGTTTCCAACTAAAATGAATTGCCCAAGACATATATGATTTTCCTTTGCTTGTGAGTTCCCAGGAGCATCTGGTTGGGCGCTATGAGAACAAAGTCCTAGATTAGAACCAGCAGGACTCTTTTGGTACTTAAAGTTCTTGTGTTCTTAAAGGTAAAAGTAAAGGGACACATGACCGTTAGGTCCAGTTACGTGGCGAAATCCCTCCCCCCAAGAAATGAAGACACAGGACACGTTATATAAGGTTAATGGGCATAAAAAGGCCACAACTTTATTGATTACAGGAATTGGAAGGTATTGGCCCTAGGCATTGGCTCCTATCGACTACCCAGCATAGAGACCAGGAAGGGTTATCCACAAGCCGTGGGGGTCCTGTTGAAGTACGCCAACTAGGATCCCACGGGTGTCACCCTTAGGGGGCGTGCCGGAGGCCCTTACCTCCCTAGGTTTCGGACAAGGCAACGCCCCCCCGGAGTCCTCTACCGGACTACCCCTTTCCATTGGGGGAAGGTGATGGCGCTTCCTTCCCCCTTCATTTGCATAACAATTACCCCTGCCAATGCCTAACCGCCACTCGAGCAAAGCTCGGAAGTAGCTTTGTGGACGAGGGAGCCGGCTTACAGCTTCTGGGAGGTCATGTGGCCAGCATGACTAAGCTGCTTCTGGTGAACCAGAGCAGCGCACGGAAACACCATTTACCTTCCCGCCGAAGTGATACCATCTACTTACACTTTGACGTGCTTTCGAATTGCTAGGTTGGCAGGAGCTGGGACCGAGCAATGGAAATGTCGCGGGAATTCGAACCACCAACCTTCTGATCAGCAAGCCCTAAGCTCTGTGGTTTAGACCACAGTGCCACGCATGTCCCTCTTGTGTTCTTAAGTAGGCCCAAATTATTAGTAATGGATTCCTACTCACAGCCATTCCAACTCACAGCACATTCCAACTCACAGCCATTTTCAATTTCCTTCTTCAAGTTGTAGAGATAACTTCTGAAGTTCTCATGAAGTCTTTCTTCACAATATAGAATTCTGAGTTTCTAGAGTTCCTGGTGCCCTCCAGATCTTGTTGGTCTACAACTCACATTATCCCTGACCACTAGCCATGCTGGCTGAGACTCATGGGAGGTGGAGTCCAAAAACATCTGGAAGGCATTACATTGGCTACCCCTGGAGAGTAGCCTTTTGCTGCAGAATCTTGCCCCCAACTCACGGAGGGTGAGGAGGAGAGTAATCTGGAGCTGATACGCTTGTCCCCACTCTCCCTCACATGCTTCTAAACACATGGGGGATTAGAATGCCCAAATGTGGCTAATGCTTCAATTAAAATTAGATTACAGGCAGGACGCGTTAATTCCCTCATGTTTGCCAGAGCGTTCAATTTTCTAGGCCAATTTTCTAGGCCAAAGTATACAAACACCCTCCCCCCCCCCACTTCCATCAATGCAAACAACACTAGTGGGGGTACATTAGCAATGGAAATAGCCTTCTGCATAACTGTCTCCATGTATGTGATGCATCTGCAATCAATCTTCCTTTCCATTCAGAAACAAAGGTGGGGAGACATCTGCATAATTGGCCATGTTTTATGCTGGTCTGATGTATAATGTTGTCTCTTAAGCATACCGCTCCCTGGAATCGTGATGAAGTGTCAACATGCCGTGTGTAGATGTAAAACAAACATTTTCCCTCTTTTTTTGGGGGGGGGGGAGGGAGTTGCAGCTGGCAGCTGACAAGAGGAACAGGAGGCAGGATTTAGTTTTCAGAGTATTATAGTTTGATCTGAATTAGCTGTGCAACCCTGTCGTACTCTTGTCTAGTAGTACTTTGACATACTCAAGTCTATTTGGGAACAGTAATGTTTATCAATACCTGTTGCTAGAGATCGTAGAAGGGGAGAGTGTGTCTTGCTTGAAGGATTCCCACAAGCCTACGATACGATACGATAATCTTTATTGTCATTGTCCCATACAGAACAACAAAACTGAATAAATCTACATCAGACATTCAAAAACCAACAAGCCTGCTATCCCAACTATCCCAGCCTGGTTAGCCCCTAAAAACTCTGATACCCCATAATTGAATACAATATACTCACATAGAGACGACCTTACACTGCATTTAAAACCAAAATTGCATTTGGATAGAAACTGTTTCTCAGGCGGCTAGTCCTAGTCTTTATAACCCTGTACCTTCTTCCAGAAGGCAGAAGCTGAAAGAGATCATTTCCGGGGTGTGCACTATTCTGCACTATCTCTGCAGCTTTCTTATGGCACCTGGAAGCATAGATTTGATCCAAGGTGGGAAGAGTGCACCCAATTATTCTCTCCGCAGTCTTTACAACCTTGTTTTTTCCATCTGGTTGACCACTGTGAAAAGAGGACTAGATGGGCCTCTGACCTGATCCAATAGCCTCTACCCATGTTCTTACTCTACCCTGGAATAGCATATAGTAGATCGGCACGGGGAACCTTCCTGCCAGCCTACGAACTCTTGGCCCATGGGGATAAGGACCTGGCCCATTGACTGGATCAGGTACCCCACCCTTTGTAGTAGATAAACGCATGTTTCCACTCTTGCAGATCTGAGATGCTCAAGTGCTTTCCCCTGTGAGACGTTGCTGTTTGACAATAATCGGGTGTTACGTTTTTCACTGCTCTTGGCAGAGTAACACTTCTTTGCGATGAGAGTGGAAATGTGCAGCCATTATGTTTGAGCAGGAGGAAACAGGCAGACATCGTTTCAATATTATGACAGGCAGGATCCTGCTGAGTTAATGTGGTTTGGCTCAAACCTGTAGTTGCCGGCTCTTGACAAGTCAGGTTTTGGAAAGAAGGGCTGGCACCTGAGATTGGTGATGTCGCAAATATCCTGCGCCTCTCCCCGCCCCCCAAGTTTACTGCAGTGTGGGGTTCAGAAACCTGGGGTCCTTTCTGAAAACTGCTCAGAAGCTTCCATTACGACAGGCTCTCTGTTATTAGCTGGAGCTCATTTATGTGAATATCTAATAATAATAATAATAATAATAATAATAATAATAATAATAATAATATCTCATTCAGGAGAATTGCATGATCAATTGGTGATCAATTTTCACAAGGCCTTTTTTAAAAAAAATGGAAATGGATGTGGAAACATGGAGACAGAAGACAGCTAGACAAGGGGCACTTCAACAATGTGTACAATACAGCAAAATGAGAATCTTTGATTTCCTACCAGAAATCTGATCAGCTCTTTTGGTCAACAGCTGAAATAAAACAACTGCATCCAGGAAGGTGTTTCCAGGCCTCCACAACCACTTTAATTGGTCCCATCACACCTAGAAACACACTTCGATCCCATCTGCCGGAGCATTTTCTGTGTAACTGTCGTCACAGACAAACATCCGGACAACTCTTCCAGCTGAATGGCTCTCAGAACTTTTTGCTTTGTTTTGTTTTTACTAATGGGATACATTCATTTGAAGTTTTTCTCTGTCATTCGGTGGCTCCTTAGTAAAACAAACGTTGCACTCCTTTCCTTCTTCCGATCTCTTGCCTTTGAGCAACTGGTTGGCCACTGTGAGAATAGGATGCTGGACTAGATGGGCAACTGGTGGATCTAGCAGGGCTGTTCTTAAATTTTACGTTGCTATAGTAAGTTTGTTACAGCCCTATCTATTCCTCATCCAGGAAAGCAAGAGGCATTGTCAGAGCCCAATGACACATTCAAGACACTCAAGGAAAGGTGCAAAGTAGGGTGTGGCTTGGGGTTGAAAAGGTGTGGTTGAGGAGGTGTTGTAAGTGGGGGTGAGTCCTGAGGACCAGAAAGAGAGGAGTGGAAGGCTGCATTTGACCCCCAGACCTGAAGTTCTCTACCTCTGAGTTTGGCTGCATATCCCTCAACTGTCTCAATTTGAGTGGGACATCCTAGAATTAACAAAAGCCATCCTGGCTTCTGATTGGATCTTGGAATGTCCTGTTTTTTGGTTCAGTGCTGTGGCGTGAGTCAGCAGGTTCGCACCAGAGCACCAAACCAAAATATGTTTAGTGGTTGACAAAGTTTATTTTAAACATCTTCATTTCATTATAAATCATTTCCCAATACTTCTTAACAATTTTGCAATCCCACCAGAAGCTTTCCTATTAGGAATGGATTACAGGAATGGATTTACCAAGATCACAAAAGAACTTGTTTACGTATGCAACCACAGCTGCACGAACATTATTAGCACAACTTTGGAAAGAAGAAAGTGTCCCAGCTAAAGAAGACTGGCAAGTCAAATTAACGGAATATGCTGAAATGGCAAAGTTGACAATGAAATTAAGAGGAAGAGATGACAATGAATTTAAGAAAGAATGGAAGGAATTTATGGCATATATATACAGAAGCAATGTACACAGGTTAATACATTGGCAAGGCTTTAAGAATACTTGTATTTTTAGTGTGAATGGACAAGAAGTAATTCAAATGGTCAAAACTTGATAATGGACATGTAGTACATTGACGTACAATGGAACCAAGGAAGGGAATAGGGGGAAGTCAATCTGTTTTGTTTTGTTTTTGTTTTTATCTTTATTATTGTTTGTTTTTGTTATTGTTGGAAAATTAATAAAATGCTATGGAAAAAAGAGAGAGTGAGAAGATGTTTGGTGGTTGGTCTCGCACCCTCACACAAGTCAGCTGGCCTCCGTGAGAGCTGGGAACCAAAAAACCAGCATCCGAATTTTGATAAGCAGGATGTTGGAGGGTATGAGGCTGACGGTTAGTACCTGGACCAAGGCTGCCCAGTGAGCTTTGTGGCTGATTGTGGACCTGACCACAGATGCTGAGCTGTTTCCCCCAGGAAAATGATATCTTAGTGCAGGGGTCAGCAAACTTTTTCAGTAGGGGGTTGATCCACTGCCCCTCAGACTTTGTGGGGGACCGGACTATATTTTGAATAATAATAATAATAATAATAATAATAATAATAATAATAATAATAAACAACCAATTTCTATGCCCCACAAATAACCCAGAGATGCATTTTAAATAAAAGGGCACATTCTACTCATGTAAAACACGCTGATTCCCTGACTGTCCGCTGGCTGGATTTAGAAGGCATTTGGTCCGGATCTGTTGCCCCGGGCCTTAGTTTGCCTACCCATGCCTTAGTGGGAAGCCGGGAGAAGAGGAAATGCCAAATCTGTGGACCCCTCAACCAAAATACATCCCCCTCCCTCATGAATATATTATTTAGGCATTCTCCCATGTCTGTGGGATCCGTTTATGGACAAGCATTTATCAAGCATCTGGGAAGACTAAAGCAGGTGTGAGCAACCCTTGGCCCTCCAGGTGTTGCTGAACTACAACCCCAGTCATCCCTAGCCATTGGCCATGCTTACTAGGGCTGATAGGAGTTGTAGTTCAGTTACATCTGGAGGACCAAAGGTTTCCCCTGTCTGCACAAAAGGGTAGCTGATGGGAGGCAATTTCATTGCGCCTGCATTTTAGGGTGAACTGCCCTAATCTGCAGTTCCTGGAGGTATACGCTAATTGGAATTGAGACAATCAGAGTGTTATGGTGCAATTTTAGCCATAACAATGAATAGAAAACTGTACATTTTATGGGGAAATTGTACAGAAAAGCATATTTTATGGAGAAAATGAGTACAAAAACCTCTGGATACTTACACTGTCTTACATTGAATGTAACCAAAAGACTTTAAAGGTGAACAACAACAAAAAAGAGACATTGAACATTATTTTGTAGTTCATGTAAATAAAGTGTGTGTGTGAGTGTGTGTGTGCGTGTGTGAATTTTAGGGAGAAATACATTAAAAACATTAAAATGCATTTTGGGGGGATGCATATGAAATGTGTAAACATGTACACATAAATTGTATTGGAGGAGAATGCATTTTATAAAAATGCCTCCAATTTAAATGTGACACCCCCCTTCCTTTTTTAAAAAAATAATAATCACAGAAAACAGGATGGAATAGACTTTTTTGTGTAACATGAAATGGAGATTGGCTGATCCACCCATCTTTACGAAGGAGCAAATCCGTAGCTTGTGGCGAGAAAGGTATTTTTTTTTGTATTAAAAAGTGGGTCATTCTTTTAGTCTGTGGTGACACTACAAGCAGCTTGGATCTCATAAGGCCATTGACAGCTTTGTCACAACACCACAGCGATGCACATTTGCAACCTGGGGCTATGTGCCGGGTTGCACGCATATCCAAAGAACCGACAGGGCACTCCTTGTCAGCCTGTGATCTGGAAATGATCTTTCCTGACCGCTAAAAGTTTCTTTAGTCATCTCTTCCATCACTGCTACTTTGGAGTTGCCCCCTCCTTGGTAGACTCAGGGACTGCATCACTCTGTTTGTGTGTGTTTTGATTCTTCGTGTGTCTTTTCTACGTACTTTGGAGCTTTGCCCTTGGTTTATTTCTTTCCAGGTCAATATGACGAAGCTCCTCTAATGTGCCTTGGGCTTTTGGAACCGAAGAACACATGTAGGGAGGTTTACAGACATTGTACATGCATAAACCCCGTAAGTTCTAATACCCCTCCAGGTACCCTCTGGGTACTCAAGCACTTGGCAGAGAGATGTCTTCCACCTTCCCTTTGTATCAGGGGTCATTTAAGGCACCTTGGTATTGTTCTAAAAGACAAGAGAGGCCATTCCAAGCACCATTTGTGATCTTCTCTCATCCCATGACTCACAGGCCATACGAATATGACGAACGCCACAGAGACGTGCTATCACAGGCTGTCGACAGCATGCAAAGGCAGTTCAGCTAAGGTCTCAGCACTTGAGCATCAAAATAACGATCTGCTTGCACATGGCTCTGTGGAAGTTGTCAGTGGGGTGCACTTGTATAGGAGGTGACTTTTTTTTTTTTTAAAAAAAAGAAAATCTTAAGATTCTGCAGAATATTCTTCCGTAAGAATCTAAGAAGAGCTGTGCAAAAGGACCATCTGGCCCAGAGTTCTCACAGTGGCCAAAGAGATGCCTATGGAAAAACCCCCAAGCAGGACTTGACCATGACAGTGCTCTCCCCACTTTTGATTCCCAGCATGCTGCCTCCGACAGTGGAGGGAGAAGGACACCGCTACTGACTAGTGATCATTTATAGACTTTCCACCTCCCATTTCATTTGAAGAGATTTCAGTCGTTTCAGATGGTTTCCTGAAAATAATAATAATAATAATAATAATAATAATAATAATAATATTTTTTATTTATACCCCGCCCTCCCCAGCCAAGACCGGGCTCAGGGTGGCTAACACCAGGTATAAAAACAATTGATTAAAATACAACATTAAAATGCAGCCTCAATTCAGTAGAAACTCAAATCTTTTGGGGGATGAAAATGTCAAATCTTCACCAAGGCCAACTATCCAGACTGGTCCTACATGGGCCAGAAAAAAGCCAGGGAAGTCCCCAAATAGGAGTTCCATCACAGAAGGAAAAAGGAAAAAGGAAAGAGGGGGAGGGGATCAAGTTGATTCCAAGCCAAAGGCCAGGCGGAACAACAAAAAAGCTTTGACTGTGTGAATGTTCTTGGGTTTTTTAACCCTCTTTGGTGTTGTCAGGCTTGAGGGATGCTCCCCCTCCCCCCGATGGCACCAAGAGGCAGGGAGAAAACAAGAAAGTTCTTACATATGATTTATTCAGGCGTCACGGTAAAAGGCAAAGAATTCCCGTCATTTTTCCATAATGGAGTTGCTCACACTGAGCTCCTCCCCCTTCCCTCTCTAGCATCAACACCTGCTTCTACGGCATCTGTCTGTGGACAATTGTCTCTGGGCTCTTTGTTCTTGCACCCTTAACAAACAGCGTATTTTGGAAGAAGGGGGTTGGGTATGCTGTCCAGTGATGTGTCAGCTAACTGCTCTGCCTCCCCTCCTCCTCCTCCTCCTAACACAGCATAACTCTGCTGTTTGCCTATTTCTGAGCTGCTATCTTCCTCAAAGCCCTGCTGTAATTTGAGACTGCCTGCCTTCTCTCTGGATGCTACAGGAGAAGGTGGGGGGAGACCTCCACCATTCCTCCTCCTCTTCAGTACAATCCCTGACAGATGCCGACTTAGGGAGGTGCCTTGCCTAGCTCAGTCTTGTGTGCACTGACAGCAGCTCTCCAAGATCAAAGATGCTAGGCAGGATTCTCTCCCAACCCTACCTGGATGAGTTGAACCAAAGGTGAACTGTTTGGGAAGCTCTGCAAACCCCATCTTGGTGGTCAAGATAACCCCACAATTAATTGGCAGTTGTAACAATGAGCTCATATATGTTTATATTCACATATGTAAGATTTGGGTATGTGCTACCTGTGCCCTCATCTGGTCAGGTGAAGAGATGAGAAGTCCTGGCCAATACCTCAAGGACCACCTCTTTCCATATGAACCTACCCGGACCCTGAGATCATCTTCTGAGGCACTTCTTCATGTGCTTCCTCCTCAAGAGGTCCAGAGGGTGGCAACACGAGAATAGGCCTTCACTGCAGGGGCTCCCTGTTTGTGGAATGCTCTCCCCAGGGAAGTTCGCCTGGCACCTTCATTATACACCTTTAGGCGCCAGGCAAAAACATTCCCTTTTAACCAGGCCTTTGATTGATCTTATTGACATCCTCTTTTAGAATGTGGCTTTTTTGGGGGGGGGTATTGCGTTATTGTTTTTAATTTGATTTTATATATTTATATATTATGATTTTGTTTGTGAACTGCCCTGAGACCTCCGGGTATAGGGCTGTGTAGAAATCCAATGATGATGATGAAGACAAAGAAGAATAAGAAGAAGGTGAAGGAGAATAAGTAGAAGAAGAATGTTGCTTTGAGTATAAAGACTATATGAGCATTTGCTTGGGTGCGGACAAGTCATGACGACCTCTCACTGTTGTGGTGTCTAGAGGTGAGGCTCTGCATGCTGTGTTGTAAGTTTACATCTTTCTTTAATAAAGCATGAGATCTAAGCATCCTTTTAACATTTTTAACACCCTTCTTTGGTATCTTTGCATGAGACTACTGCGGTTCAGAACACTGGAGATACCAAACATTGAACCTGTGGTCTTCAGCTTGCAAAGCAGCTCCCACTAAGAATAATATAAAAAGCAACGCAGACATCTTGGAAGGTGTGCCGAAAAGAAATACTGCTGAATAAGGGCATTTTTTTCTGACTCCGCTTAAAAGCAGTTGTGGAAAATCTCTGTGAAGCTTTGGCTCAGCCTTAGTTGGACCTTTTCTCTCCTCTTCTTGACACAGACTGCAAGGGTGTCGGCGAAGCCTTCCAAACCAAGTTTGTGCATGCCTGCGGACAGAGAACTAATGAGTAATGAATCAAGGCCACTCTGGTGGAACCAAGAAATTATTGCAAAATATTACACACAGCTAGACAATAGTTTGCTTTGTTTTTGAACCATGACGGCATCATTAAGATGGAAAACAACAGCAGCAACACAGATTAATTCATCCTTTTTGGTTTGAAAGAATTAGTCACACCTGTTTTTGTATTCTAATTCCATGTTTATGTATTCCCATCTGCTGATATATTTATCTGCACATCATTCTGTCAAGACTCACCTGCTTACAAGCCTTCTCATTTGCTACTCCATGACAGTGCAATAGCTCCCATTGAACAAAATCTGAAGAGTTGTTGTCATTCTATCGCAGTTAACTCTAGAGAGCCCCCCGCATGGTGTTGTTGTTAGACCTGAATTGAGGAGCCTGAATTTTCCAGCTTAAGGACTACCTTTGCTTCTAAGTAACCTGTGGGTCATGTGCCAGGGTGGGGAGAGCCACAGGTAAAAGTGGTCCGAGCAAGAAATGTCCATTTTATCTTTACCCGCTAAGCAGGTTTTCTTCTGGTGCTTAGGTTGTTGTTGTTGTTTAGCCGTTCAGTCGTGTCCTACTCTTCGTGACCCCCTGGACCAGAGCATGCCAGGCACTCCTGTCTTCCACTGCCTCCCGCAGTTTGGTCAGACTCATGTTCATAGCTTCGAGAACACTATTCAACCACCCCGTCCTCTGTCATCCCCTTCTCCTTGTGCCCTCCATCTTTCCCAACATCAGGGTCTTTTCCAGGGAGTCTTCTCTTCTCATGAGGTGGCCAAAGTCTTGGAGCCTCAGCTTCAGGATCTGTCCTTCCAGTGAGCACTCAGGGCTGATTTTCTTAAGAATGGATAGGTTTGATCTTCTTGCAGTCCATGGGACTCTCAAGAGTCTCCTCCAGCACCATAATTCCAAAGCATCAATTCTTCGGCAATCAGCCTTCTTTATGATCCAGCTCACACTTCCATACATCACTACTGGGAAAAGCATAGCTTTAAGTATACGGATTTTTGTTGGCAAGGTGATGTCTCTGCTTTTTAAGATGCTGTCTAGGTTTGTCATTGCTTTTCTCCCAAGAAGCAGGCATCTTTTAATTTCGTGGTTGCTGTCACCATCTGGGTGCTTAGGTACTCCTCTATATTCTCCATTTACATAAGGAAGGGCCTTTTTCAAGGTTCATGGACACATTCCAGCCAGGCAAAAACACTCAGGCTGCAAAGAAAAGCTAGCGTGGCCCAAGGAGAGTGTGTCTGACCTGGAGAGAGTTTTGACGGTTGGACAGAGAAGCCTAGAGTAGATGCACCATGCATTAAAATCACTGCTATACCACTTCAAACAAGTCAAAGCTTCCCTCCAAAGAATTCTGGGAGCTGCAGTTTGTGAAGGGTGCTGAGAGCTGCCTCTCATTCCCCCTGCAGAGCTACAATTTCAGGCTGGTTTAACCAGTGCTATTTTTTCTAGAAGAAGAGGTGCTGCAACTCACCATGAATGCCTCCCTTGTTCATTTATAATGGCAATGGCTCCCACCTGAGAGGTGCTGGATCTGAGTTCCGGTGAGTTCCAGCTGAAAAAAAAGCCCTGGGTTTAACAAGCAATCCCTCTTCCTGGGGAACTCTGAAAATTGTGGCTCTGAGAATGCTTAATAAGCTACAATTCCCAGGGACCTATGACTGTTTAAAGTGGTATAAGAGCGCTTTGAATACATGGTGAGGCTGTGTCATCAAATGTTTGGTGACTTGAGACTTGCTGGCAACTGTGCTTAGCATCATGCCCAGATCCCTTTGTAAACCTTTTTTTTAAAAACAACAACAACAACAAAAACCATTCAGTTCTACAAAAGAGGGAAGCAACAAGAGTTCTGGGGCCACAGCATAAAAGACATGAGGCTCCCACTCCCAGGGCCATCCACTAATAATGTCAGTTTGGGAGATGTCAGCTAGGCAAGTCACTCCCCTCACATAGCTACAATTTTCAGACTGGTTTAACATTCAGTCTCTCTTCCTGAGGGACTCTGTTAATTGTAGCTCTGTAAGGGGAATAAGAGGGACGTGGGTGGTGCTGTGGGTTAAACCACAGAGCCTAGGACTTGCCGATCAGAAGGTCGGTGTTTCGAATCCCCACTATGGGGTGAGCTCCCATTGCTAGGTACCAGCTCCTGCCAACCTAGCAGTTCGAAAGTACATCAAAGTGCAAGTGGATAAATAGGTACCGCTCCGGCGTGAAGGTAAATGGCATTTCCGTGCGCTGCTCTGGTTCACCAGAAGCGGCTTAGTCATGCTGGCCACATGACCCGGAAGTTGTATGCCGGCTCCCTTGGCCTATAGAGTGAGATGAGTGCTGCAACCCCAGAGTCGGCCATGACTGGACCTAATGGTCAGGGGTCGCTTTACCTTTACCTTTAAGGGGAATAAGGGTCTCCCAGCAACCCTTAACAAACTACAGTTCCTAGGATGCTTTGGAGGGGGGACATGGCTGTTTAAAGTGGTATGATAGTGTTTTAAATGTATGGTACAGATGTGGCCACACAATCTAATCTAGTGCAAAGCAGCTTCTGATACTGCTGTCCACCCATCCATGCTCTTACATTGTTGTATTTTTTTATTTTATTTTTTTAAAAAACCAGGCATTTCACTTGTCCCTAACTATCATTGCCCAAGGCAATTCCCCGTGGAAATTTCCAGCATGAAAACAAGAGAGGAGAGTCCCTGTTTCCTCTTCATGAGCTCCGCTCCTTGCTTGCTTCCATTGTGCCTTCTCCGAGACTATAATTACTCTCAATGCTCCTCTGAGCATTCAAATGACTGTTTATACAGGAGCCCCCAAACTGCTTACAGTACATTTGCAAAGCTTGTTACATTTATTTGCCTTCTTATTGACTCGGGTTTCATTGTTTCAGTGACGTTTTGAATTGTTGTGCAGAAGCCTGAATGGAGCGTGGGCATCCATAGGAAACAACGTGGGCTGTTTAAGGCAGCGTGTGTTTAAGTAGGAAGGAACAATGTATACTCCGTGCATTCAGTTCTGGCAGCCTCTTCCAAACTTCTGACACTTGAGGGACCTTTTTCCTCTGAGTTAAAATTAGGGCTGAAGGAAAGTGCCGTCCCACAACAATCTGCCACCCTCTTTGCAAGTGGTAACTTCAGGTGCTTTTAAAATTGATTTTATTTTGAAGAATTTGGTGCAGGTTTTTTGGAACTCTGCTTGGCAAGGGCCAGAAGGTGGTTGCCATTTTATCCCCTCAGATTTCCCTAGATATACAGTGGTACCTCAGGTTACAGACGCTTCAGGTTACAGAATCCGCTAACCCAGAAATAGTACCTCGGGTTAAGAACTTTGCTTCAGGATGAGAACAGAAATCGTGCTCCGGCGGCACGGCGGCAGCAGGAGGCCCCATTAGCTAAAGTGGTACCTCGGGTTAAGAACAGTTTCAGATTAAGAACAGACCTCCAGAATGAATTAAGTTCTTAACCTGAGGTACCACTGTACTGGATTATAGCTAACTAAGGCCACATTCGCACTATACATTTAAAGCACTATGATACCACTTTAAATCTTGAGAGCTGTGGAATGTTAAAGGCACTAAGATTTGTTAGGAGGCTCCCATTCCCCTCACAGAACTAGAATTCTCAAAGTGGTTTAACAACCAGTTCCCTTTCCTGTGAAACTCTGGAAATTGTAGCCCTGCGAGGGGAACATTTTCCTTCTTGTTGATTCAGGTTTCATTGTTTCAAATTGTTGTGCAAAGCCCTGAATGGCGAGTGCACTCACACACTCCTCTCTATCCTCCATCCACATAATAAAAAAGCAGTAACAGAGTTCAGGGACTGAGTCCAGCCAAACAAAACCAGTTGAAGAAGAAGAAGAAGAAGAAGAAGAGGAGGAGGAGGGGGGGGAGGAGGAGGGGGAGGAGGAGGAGGAGTTTGGATTTGATATCCCGCTTTATCACTACCTGGAGGAGTCTCAAAGTGGCTAACATTCTCCTTTCCCTTCCTCCCCCACAACAAACACTCTGTGAGGTGAGTGGGACTGAGAGACTTCAGAGAAGTGTGACTAGCCCAAGGTCACCCAGCAGCTGCATGTGGAGGAGCGGAGACGCAAACCCGGTTCCCCAGATTACGAGACTACCGCTCTTAACCACTACACCACACTGGCTCTCAGTTGAGCATGACGGAAAGCAGGCCTGGTGAGGGGTGTGGCCTGGGAAGATTGCTGAGGGCCACATTTGGCCCCTGAATCTGAAGCTCCCCACTTCTGGTCTAAATGATTTAATTGTGAGTGTCTACCCACCAGAAGTTCAGAGGGATGCCTAAAGGCACCTTTGGCTATAGCAGGGGTAGTCAACCTTTTTATACCTACCACCCACTAATCCATCTTTCTTGATGGTAAAATTTCCTTACCACCCACCAGTGCTCGATGGAAGGAGGATTCAGCTTGTACCGTAGAACCCCATACCGCCCACCTAGAATCCTGAAACGGTAGGGACCAGGTTGACAACCCCTGGTCTATAGTATCACCCATATAAGCAGATATTTGGGCTTTGGCTAGTGACAAGGGTGAAATGATGGCTTTCATTTTGGGCCATCATTGTTTCTCCCACTTCTGCTTTTGTTTATCCTTATTTTGACATTTTAATTTTGAAAATGCCCGTCACTTCTTCATTTTATCCTTCTCGTCTTCTCTCCCAGCAATGTGTGTGTACACACAGACACACAGTGTCAAGAATTTGGTCAATATCCCAACTCTTAAAAAAATCATAACCAAGCTGGCAACAAGCAGAATTGAGATACAATCTGGATTCCAAGCTGTTGCCGGGTGTTCTTTGGGCATCCCCTCCCCACTGAATCTGAAGCAGCATTTGGCGTTGGGATATAATATTTTGCAATGACTCATTTTTGGCTAATTAACTCTAGATTTATTTAGCTAACAAAATCCCCCTTGCAAGGGAGCTGCCAGTTCCCGCACTTAGCTGGTGCCAAGACGGTGCCCTTAAACGTGTACTAAGCTAATCAGGTCGGGAGGAGAATCGGCACCTCCTCGTGTTCCTGTCACGTATTAAAAAGGGAAAAGCAATGCATTCCCAATTGGGTGCATTTTGCTGGATGAACCTGAGTTGCTACTATATTACGCACTCTCTATACTAATTACAGATTGAAAAAGAGATACCTTGACAGGCCTATAAATAAGAGACAGATAAGAAAAGGACAACCTTGCTAATGACCTCTATTCAGTGGAGAAACTCTACAAAATCAATGCTTCGCTCACTTCCGGAGGAGAATACAGCTGCATCGATTCTGGATTATAATTAAATTGAAGACATTTAGCCTAATTTGGGTATTCGTGATTCTTTTCACTACTCACTGGCTAATTCTATAGAGCCGTGTCTCCTCCAAGGCTGCTGCACCCTTTTTCTCTCCCTCGAAGCTATTGCCTCGTAGAATCATTTAAGTGCAGAGTTGGAAGGGACCCCAGTGGTCATCTAGTCAACCCCCTGCAAGGTAGGAATCACAGCTAAAAAAAAAAATCACTGTTGGATGGCCATCCAGCCTCTACTTTAAAACCTCCGACAAAGGAGAGTCCACCACTTTTTGAGGCAGTCCATTCCACTGCGAAACAGCTCTTATCATCAGAAAGTTCATTCCAATGTTTAGTGAGAATCTCCTTTCTTGAACTTTGAATCCATTGGATCAGCAGAAAGCAAGCTTGCTCCAGCCTTCTATCATAACTAAACCGACAAGAACCAGAACTGAGACACAATTCTTACTACACCGGAGAAGAAGCCAGAGATCATGCTCCAGAGATCATGCTCCTTGGAAACTCTTCTTCAGGGGTGCAGACCCATTCAGTCCAAGGTCGAAAATGGAATCTTTTTCAGCCCAGGGCCCACATTCCCTTCTGGGGTCCACCTGCCAATGGTGGGAAGGGTCAGAGGCAAAAGTGGGAAAAGCAAAAATTATAAACATTTCCTTTTACAGTAGGCTAGTTTTTACACACACACACACACACACACACACACACACACACACACCCTTCTCTATCCTTCATCCAAGCAAGCAAGGGGCATTATCAGAGCTCAATGTCACACACAGGCAGAGCTGCAGCTCCATGGTAGAACATCTGCTTCACATGCGGAAGGTCCCCTAGGTTCCATCCCTGATGTCACCAGGTACGGTTGAGAGGGACCCCTGGAGAGCCCCTGCTGGTCAATGAAGACAACACTGAGCTAGGCAGGCCTATAGCCTAAGTCGGCATAAGGCAGATTCCTATGTTCCTATTCCAGCCAGACAGCTACAACTGGATGTGAAACAGGGCCACTGGATTTCACTGGATGTGAAATAGGGAAGGATTCCAGTGAGAGAGTCCTGGAGGATTCCATTAATTCCTGCAGCTTGAAGTTCTCCACACATGATCTAAAATGACAGACACCTCTTGCCAGTGGTCTGTTTTAGAGTGCCTCTCTAACCACTGGGACTGGCTAAGTTGTCTGTTAGATAGTAAGAGGGTTTGAATGATTAGAGTGACGGTGCTGGTCAGGGCCCAGGCATGGGATGCTTCTAGTCTGGTACTGCAAGAGCTGCCAGTCACTCATACCCTCCTGCCATGCACTTATAAATGCCATCTCCAACTCCTCGAAAGATTCCATCAATGGTGTCTCCAAAAATTTTACACATCACTTGGGAAGGCAGGCAAACTAATGCCAGTGTACTGGAAGAAGCAAATATCACCAGTGTTGAAGCAATGATTCTTCAACATCAACTTCGTTGGACTGGTCATGTTGGGCGGATGCCTGGAAACCTATATCCCCACTGTGGAAGGACGTGTGGATCCAGAATTGGCCTCCACAGTCACTTAGGGACTCACTGTCAAAACCGTGTTTCTGGAAGACAATCTTACTCTGCTATGAGGGATCGCCAAAGAAGAGGAAGAAGATCATCTTGTCACCCAGCAAGCAGCTTTCCTGGTCACAGCATAGAAAGGGTAAAGGTAAAGGTAAAGGGACCCCTGACCGTTAGGTTCAGTCGTGGCCAACTCTGGGGTTGCGGCACTCATCTTGCTTTATTGGCCAAGGGAGCTGGCATACAGCTTCTGGGTCATGTGGCCAGCATGACTAAGCCACTTCTGGCGAACCAGAGCAGCACATGGAAATGCTGTTTACCTTCCCGCTGGAGCGTTACTTATTTATCTACTTGCACTTTGATGTGCTTTTGAACTGCTATGCTGGCAGGAGTAGGGACTGAGCAACGGGAGCTCACCCCCTTGCAGGGATTCGAACCGCCGACCTTCCGATCGGCAAGTCCTAGGTTCTGTGGTTTAACCCACAGTGCCACCTGCTCTGCAATAAAAAGGAAGCCAGGCTTCCATCCTGATACATACCAGACTAGTAGTTGCAGGAGGTGGACACCCTCTTTAGCATCCCATGAGACAACAATGTTTGATATGATGCTACATTTTGAGGTGATGTTCAAGAGCCAAGGTGGAGCTTGGCTTTGATTTTGTTTCATTTCTGTAGCACAATTATTTATACAAAGGCCACATCATGGTCACCAAAATGCAAATCACCAGACTCTCTTCGCACATGCATCCAGGTCTGCCTTGGGCCCAATTACCTCCCTTGTCCCTGCAACTGTTGCCAGGATATCCTTCTTAATCAGGTTCCTTTTGCTGAAAAGCACCCCATAGCTATTTAACGCTGAAAGGAGGCAGAACAGGAGTTACATATTAACTGGCTTTTAAGCTCTAATTTAATGTGCAGGGCTGCGTATTGGCATAAATGAATCGAAAAACTTGAGGTCGTGCACTTCAATAAAGCCGAAATGAGTGCAGCGAAGAGTGGAAGGATTTTGACAGACAAGGGCCCCTCCGGGTAATCACTAGGTGTGGCCACCCGGGAGCAAAATTAAACGTGTGGCCCACAAACCTGGAGAAACCTCAAGATACCTTGCCTTTCTCTTCCTGCAGATTCCTTTTGACCCAGAGAATCTGCCTGTCAGCAATAAAATGTCATTCCTTGAGGTGATGTTAATTTTAAACACAATAGAACCCGTTATGTGTCCCCTATTTTGAGATGCCTCCCCTGAATTAACCTTAAAAAAAACCACCTTACCTCTCTACAACCACATGAAAAATTACTCTTTTTACAGCTCTGTCAGTTAATCAGAGTTATCAGTTTAATTAATGGTCTTCTGGTATGTGTATGTGTTAACTTGGTGACCGTCAGAACCTATGGTTTAGCATGACTGCCACAAAAGATGTGTGACCTCCAAGGTCTCCCAGGCATCCCTGTGGAAGCCATTTCAAACAGCTGGAGAAACGCTTTATTTCACGACACTATAGCATAACCAGAGGGCTTTGGAGGCCATTCATTTCAAATGCCAAGTGAGCATGCCAGTCACACAGCCTCCTAGCTGCTGATTTATTTCTCTTCGGGAGTCCTTCAGTCCTTCAGAAGAGACCCCCAAAAAGTGGCCACTGACACAGGGCTGTAGCTCAGTGGTAGAGAATCCACTTTGCATGCAAAAACTCCCAGGTTCAGTCCCCAACATCTCCAGTTAGGGCTGAAAGGAGAGGAATCTCTTGCCTGGAGCTATGGAGAAGCAGTGTAGAGCAGCGCTTCTCAAGCTATCTGATGTGGTGGACCAACTTTCCCACCCTCAAGGTTCCAGGGACCAGGACCATATTTGGTCCCTGAAGCATCCCACCCATCCTGAGCTGTGGTGGTGTTGTTGGGATCCAGCAGCTGATGACTCACAAACTGGAACATGTCCACCATGGCCCACCATTTTGAGGAGCATTGGCATAGAGAATCAAATCAGTGTTGGTCAGTGTAGATAGATGGATCGATGGTCTGAATTTGTATAAGGCTGCTTCCTATACTCCTGTGTTCCTGCCCGCATCACACACACAAAAGGAAGAAGAGAGGAAATGTATTATCAAGAAAGAGGTGATCAAGAGGAGATATGATAAACCTTCTTCAAATATCTAAAGGGCTGCCATATGGAAGATGCAGCAAGCTTGTTTTCGCCTGCTCTGGAGACTAGGACCCAAAACAATAGCTTCAAGTTACAAGAAATGAGATTCTGACTAAACATTTGGAAGAACTTTTTGGTGGTAAGAGCTGTTCAACAGTGGAATGGACTTCCTGGGAAGGTGATAGACTCTTCTTCATTGGAGGTTTTAAAGCAGAGGTTGGATGGGCATCCACCAGGGATTTTGTAGCTCCATCAGCCTGAACCAAGGTAGTGGAGCTGGCTGGGACTGGTGGGCGCTGTCATCCAAAGCATCTAAATGGCACCAGGCTGGTGAAGACTGAGATTCATAAGGAACCAGGTGGATCAGTGGTCTAACTCATATAAAGTAATTTAAGATATTCTTCATCCTTTTATACATCTCCTCCCTATATAATTATTCTGATTGCAGAATTCCACATTGATTTCCCTACTTTCGTTTGGAGTATCCGCAGTAGTTACCAAACCCTTTTTTTTAAAAAAACAACAACACTTTTCTGCTGCAGCAGCCAGGGAAAACTCATTTAAACTCCAAAACTTCTTTGGCGCGGATTCTTTATATTGATGAAACAGAGCTGATGTTCTCTGGAGAGGCAGAGTGTTATTAAAGCACTTAACCTAGCACGGCAGTGGCTATCAATTATACCCTTCATTTACACTATACAAGGCTGATGGCTTACTTGAAGTTCAAGAAGGTTTTTTTTTAATGAGATGTTAATTGAGTACACCTGCAGTTGGCTAAAATGTTCATGGACAATTAAGTGCAATCATTTCACTCCCCCAAATCTTGACACACACTCTCTCTCTTTGCCAGATTCCTGCAGTACGTCTGCAGAAGGGGAGCAGGCAGTGGAGGCTGGTCCAGTTGGGCAAATGGGTCGCTACTCCACCACCCCCCCATCTGCCTTCAGCCAGCCCCCACTTGCCTGCCTTTCTACTGACAACCAGTTCAGGGCATGGCATGGCTTGCCAGCTTCACCACCTTAGTCTCAGTGTTACCCCTTGTAGAACTCAGCCGGGAGAAAGATGGGGACAAACCTAGAATTAGTTCGCTCTGCCTACCATTGGCTCTGGCGCCACCTGCTGTTGGACCTCCCTGCTTTCCATCCCACCAATCCCATAGGGCACCAGCCACCACTAGGAACAGGAGAATCACGCTTCAGTAGTAAAAATACAGATAACAGAACCACTTGGATCTTTCCAGATCTTTTTCACATATGAAACCAGCAGTTCAAGCAGAATGGTTCTGGCTTTGTTTTCTCCCTGGTATACTAATATTTAGCAGGTGGATACAAGGGACAGGACCTTTTTGGTGGCAGCAGCAAAACTGTGGAATGGCATCTCTGGGGGCATCTGTTAGGAGTTCCTCTCTTCTCAGATTTAGGCAGACACCTTAAACATGCTTGCTGAAGGTTGTTTTCAGTTGTCCTTTGTTCTGAAGCCATTACTGTAGTGCAGTGGCTCTCAAACTTTTTTCTGTGGACCACTCTTTCAGAATAAAAAATTGCTTGTGCCACACTAATTCCTTTATTAATAAGAAATACATTGGAAAACAAAAAGGAACTCCTCCTAGTGGTGCTTGATTTATAACATAGAACACAACTACTTCATAATATGTTCATGGGGCATCCAGAAAATATAAAACCATGCAGCTGCATTAGAACACAAATCAACATACGTACTTTAAGTATGTCCATAAACTCAGTGAGAGCTATGAGCATGCTTTTGCCTAATTTATATTAGCTCTAATTTGAGGCAAACAAACTTTCATCTTCTCAGCAACCCTAAGAAGCCTATCTCTTTTCTGATCTTTCATATTTGTCAAGAGTTGAAAATCGCTGTTCAAAAAATATGTCATAGAGAACTCTAGAGGAATAGCCAGTGCTCTTGAAGATAGTTGTGGATACTGTTTCTGGGTGTGTGTAATTATTTTGATGTTTTACTTCCATGAAATGTTTAAATCATGGGTAGGCAAACTAAGGCCCGGGGCCGGATCCAGCCCAATCGCTTTCTCAGTCTGGCCCACAGACGGTGCGGGAATCAGTGTGTTTTTACATGAGTAGGATGTGCCCTTTTATTTAAAATGCATCTCTGGGTTATTTGTGAGGCATAGGAATTTGTTCATTTTTTCTTCTTCAAAATATAGTCCGGCCCCCACAAGGTCTGAAGGACAGTGGACTGGCCCCCTGCTGAAAAAGTTCACTGACCCCTGGTTTAAATGTTTCCTTGAATCTTCCCATCACACTTGCCATCCTCTCTTGCTACACCCTTTGATAACCTCAGCTCTATTGCCTTTATTTTTCCCCATATCAGTCTTCAGCTGTGTGCTCCCATTTCTGTTGGTGATAACTAATAGGTTTCCTTTTATCAAGTTGTATTTGAAGACATATGGACATACGAAATTCAATGGTTTATTGATTTATTTTTTAAATAAATGATTTCTATTGAAGTTTTTCAGGTAAACAGAAATCACATAATAACAAACACACATATGTTCCCATTTTTAAATGATGTTTTATGTGTGTAGGTGCTCTTGATATCTGCAAGCTGCTTTGGAGTTTATCCTGAGGCAGTTGCCTAACTTTGGCTGATGGTAGGACCAGAGCTGGCCAAAAGAGCATCTTGTTTCTTGTGGTGACCTACCAGGAAACACACAAGTACAGTGTGAAGGAGGGGCTGCCATATGTCTGGATTTTCCAGGACATTATTGGGATTTCAAAGGCAGAATTGACTTCTGGGGGAGGAATTTCCGAAAGGCGGCGCTTTGTCCTGGATCTTAGGCAAGTCAATCGAAAAACTGAACTTTTGGTGTCCTGGTTTTTATTTGAAGGGAACAGGCCTCCCATGTTGTTCTGTCCCCATGACCAGAAACTGGTAAAGCATATGGAAATGCGATATGTTTATACAGGGCCAGTCCTGCTGTTAGGCAGAGTGGGGCAGCCAATGGAGGCAGAAGATGCTGAGGGTGGCAATGCAGAGCAACGGCACTGAATCGGAGGGTCACAACTGTGTGTGCTGCATGGACTATTTTGCACCCCTCTAACATTTGAGGTCTAAATGTTCTGAATGCACACCTGCATCATTCTAACACCAGGGCAAGGTCAGCTGTGGCATCAGGCAGAATGAGGCCGTTCCTTTTGGGACCCTGAGCCTAGCCTGCTTTGCCCTTCTTGAATGCACCTCCTGCCCTCAATGCTGTGAAGGATACTGCCCCATCACTGGACCACTAGTCCTATTGGTTTCTGCACATGGAATGGAGGAGAGGCACCTTCTTATCCCCTCCCCCCCCAGCAGCAAAGTGTCTTAGGCCAGCCCTGTGTTTAGAAGACCTTTGCAAACTTATCAAAAGAAGAAAAAAACAGCCCCCTCACCCGAAAAAGGAAGAATCTGTCATACATTAGTTTGCACTTCTTGGACTAAGAACATGAGCTGTTTATCTCTATATGTGTTGGCCAAAGCTTTGGTGTGTTTAGCATTAATCTTCTACAAGTTTCAGGGGTGATGGAGGAGGAGGACATTTGCTTAAAAAGTTTTATTGGAAGACCTCCTATTGTGCTGTTCTGCAGTTCTTTGAAATTGATGATGTTGGCTGTAAAATAAAATAAAGTAAAATCAAAACGGACAAGGAATAAAATAAAATGACCACGCGAGTCTATAAAAACAGTCAATGGTGCTCAGGCAGAGCCGTTTACAAGCCAGCCAGAGTAAACATAGTGTCTTTAAGTGGCTGAGTGCTGCGTGGAAGGAAATTTAAAGAGCCTCACAAGGTCCCCCAAAACATCTCCCTTAGAAGGATGGAGGGGGGGGGGAGAACAGCTAGCCTTCCATCTGTTTCTCTTTCATTACTAGCTCAGATGGCTGAAGTTTCAAAACATAAATGACACCAATTATCCATGGAAGATTTTTTTTTTGTTAAAAAAAAATCTAAATCACAGTTCTTTTGAATATTCATAGTATTGATTCTATATTATGTAATATCTGGCAAAGGTAAGTTCTGTGTTTGGTGGGCTCTGGAAGGGTCACGTAGGCCAACTTTGAATCAAGAATCAACTTTGAATCCTCTATCACATAGCTAGACTTATTTTGCTTCTTTGTGGCTCCAAGGACACAGACTTATAGCCATGATAAATAATGTGGTAAGGTGTGTACTACGGCCAAAGTGACCTGGGTTAAAATCCTGGCATGATGTTTCAGTTTAGTTTCTATTTCATTAATTTGCAACTTGATTTTTAAGGTCAGGGAGGGATTCCCCAAACAGCACACAATTAAGCAATAAAAATACAATTTAAGAGAGTGGCCCGGAGATCCGATTTGGCTCCCAGTACAGAGGAAGACCACCCCTCCTCTACAGAAAAGTGGAGCCCAATCATGCAAAAAGAAATATTTTCTCTTAAGACCCTCGTGCTCAACAGACAAAGATCTGAGGCTGAAGCTGCGAGGATAGGGGCACTGGGTGCAACTCCACTTCTTCGTTCACACAAGCTGAGAATTTAGCTGTAGCGGGTGGCGCTGTGGGTTAAACCACAGAGCCTAGGGCTTGCCGATCAGAAGGTCAGCGGTTCGAATCCCCGCGACAGGATGAGCTCTCATTGGTCAGGCCCAGCTCCCGCCAACCTAGCAGTTCGAAAGCACCTCAAAGTGCAAGTAGATAAATAGGTACCGCTCCGGCGAGAAGGTAAACGGCGTTTCCGTGCGCTGCTCTGATTCACCAGAAGCGGCTTAGTCATGCTGGCCACATGACCCGGAAGCTGTACGCCGGCTCCCTTGGCCAATAAAGCGAGATGAGCGCCGCAACCCCAGAGTCGGCCACGACTGGACCTAATGGTCAGGGGTCCCTTTACTTTTACCTATAGTCCTTTATTTGGTTATTCATTTCCTCTCTTCTTCCTTTCTGTGTGCAATGTGATGTGGACAGGAATATAGGAGTATTGGAAGCTGTCTAATACAGATTCAGATTGGTTTGGGTCCTAGTCTCTGGAGCAGAAGAAACAAGCTTGCTCCATCTTTCATGTGACAGCCCTTTAGATATTTGAAGTTGACAAGAATGGCTCTGTATGCCACTACTGCGGCCCGTGTTTTGTTAGACCCAAAATGGAAAATGAGCGAGGTCCCATCTAAAGAAGAATGGCAAATTAAACTGATGGAATATGCACACCTTGCAAATCTAACATACAGAACAAGAGAACAAGAAGAACATATGTTTAAAGAAGATTTGGAAAATGTTTATTGAATATATGGTGGGAAATTGTGTACACTTGCAAACGGTGGCAGCCTTAAGATACATTCAACAGTGGAAATAAGTTTTGATGGATGTAATAATGGAATACTGACTGGTTTAGTTTATGTAAAATATGCAGGGAATTATGTTATGCAAAATGAACCATGGAAAAAGAAGAAGGGAAGTCATGGATACTTTAAGGTTGTTTAAATGAATATTCTAAATATAATAAAAATAATAATTTAATAATTTAATAAAAAAATTATATACAAAGAAAATAGATATTTGAAGCTGGCTAGTATAGCTTCAAGCAAAGGCTAGACCACCATCTCTTAGGGATGCTCTAGCCCAGCACTGCCTGCATTGCAAAGGGTCTGGACTAGATGATATACAAGATCCCATCCAACTACAAGATTGTATGATTCTATATTGGAAGAACCTTCCTCAATGATACTGAAAGTCTTTCACAACATTGTATTAGGAGAAATAGCATGCAAAATATGTGTTAGTGAAGATAACATGCAAAAATGCATTTATTGGGAGAAATTGCTTGCAAAAGATTGTGTCCATTAGTCCAAACTGCATTGCAGATGTGTTTATTAGGAGAAATTCACATTGAACTGAATTTTTAAGATTGGAAAAATGAGAAACAGAGATAACCAAAACTGACAATTCCCCCCCCCCCCGCACCCCAAGCTGTAGGCCCTTCAAATATTGTTGAACTCCCATCGTTCCTAGACATTGACCATGCTAGCTGGGGCTGAAGGGACTTGTAGTGCAGCAACATCTGGAGGGCCAAAGCTGGATGGGAGGGAAGAAAAAATAAAGGAGGATTCTATATTCTAAGTGCAACACTCACAATAGATGGGTCAATTAAGCTTTTATCTTTTGGGGAAGGCATAAGTATATCTTCTCTGCCAACTGGTCCCAAACATCAATTGTATGTTTCTAAGTTATATCAAAGTACTAATTAGCAGGAGGAGAAACACTATAATGGCAGGAACTGACAGAACAAAAAAGCTTCTTTAATTACCTCTCCTGTGAGACTTGGCAAAGTCAAATGCCAACAAATCCCCCCCCCCTTTTGTTTGGTTAACAAGAATGTAGTTGCCTGGGCAAAAAAATAAAATAAAAAGTCACCATTTGTTGCTGGGGAAAGCCAGCTGTGTTGCTAACAAAATGGGCCTTGGTGACAGCCGATGCAAGAAGTGTACTTTAAGGTCCCATCTGCACTATATATTTCAAGCACTATGATACCACTTTAGACAGCCGTGACTCCCCCCACAGAACCCTGGGAGCTGTTGTTTGTTAAGGGCACTGAGAGTTGTTAGCAGACCCTTATTCCCCTTTCCCCATAGCTACAATTCCCAGAGTTCCTTGGGGGGAACAGATGATATGCAAAGCAGCAGTTTTGCCTTGCAATGCTCAGACTGGGAAAATACAGGCAAGAGAGGAAATCAGAAAGATAATAATTAAGAGTTCACGTTTTATCTGTCCTGCAATAGGGGAGAAAGTGTATTGGGAATCAGCTAGATTTCTTCACAGTCACTTAGAAGGAGACCATGGAGATTGAGTTAGCAGCACTGCAGACAAATCAATTGCAAGTCCATTATGGGAGGAGTGGGGTTTACCAGAGACCCACAAACAACTGGAGATAATGCTTACTATCTCCAATTACCTGCAGGACCCACATCATCTAGTGAGACTATGGAGAGGCCAAAAAGAATAGCTCCTCCCAGTTCTCTTCCTTTATTTTATCCTTGTATGGTTAAAAATATATAAATCGAGAGAGAGAGAAACACTGGATGGTATATTTCTGCAGCAGGTGCTGGCTAGTTTCAAAAACTACCATATTTTTTCGCTCTATAGGATGCACCCGACCATAGGACGCACCTTGTTTTAGAGGGGGAGAACAAGAAAAGAAAATTTCCCCCTCTTTGCTCAGCGCCCCTTCAGTGAAGCGGCAGGAGAAATGGAGTCTTGCTCTCCCGGCTTCAGCGAAAGGAACCCAGAGCCTTTGGAGCGCAGCACAAGGTCCCGCAAGGGCACTGATCCCTCTCGCTCTCCAGGCTTCAGCGAAAGCAACGCAAAGCCTCCGGAGCACGGAGGGAACACTCCTTCTGTGCTTTGGAGGCTTCGAGTTGCTATCACTGAAGCCAAGGAGCCTACATTCGCTCCATAGGATGCACAAACATTTCCCCTTAATTTTTGGAGGGGAAAAAGTGCACCCTATAGAGCGAAAAATACGGTAAATATCAGTTGAGACGCAAGGAAACATGAGGAGGGTGGAGACAAAGAAGGGATCTAACTAAAACCTAAGCCACTGGTGGCTAGCCAGTTGGAGGCTTGCCGTATTCCATGAAGTGAAAATCTGGACGATTGGTGGCTTTCCAAAAGCAACTCACTAGCCCAGTCCCCCTTGCTGCCCTTTTGGTTCTTCTTCACCTATCTGCACCTAAGTATAACCCAGCTCATCACTCTGAAGTGCTCAGGAGAGTGGCCATCCAGACTGACTTCCTCTTCAATGGAACTCACCTGCCCAGTTGCCCAGTTGCCCCATCTCCTGCAAAACTCATAACTATATTCTCAAGCCTTCATATTTACCCACCAATCACTGTATTTTTGAGGGAAAACAATAAGCATATCCATTTACATATATATGATACAGCTCTGTAACCTTAATTATATGTTATTGCTATTCTGTTGTTGTTTTCCTCTATTTTTTAAAATTATGCATGTAACCTTTTTATTTTTCCATTTTCTTTCCACCCTGTTTACTTTAACTCGCTGCAATACTTTCAATAAAATATAAATATATATAAAAAACAGTATTTTTGAGCACCTTCACCCAAAAGGCACATCTCTAAATGTATTTACTCCCTTCCTCCCCCCAATAAATATATAGTGGTATTCAATACTTGTCCTACTACGAGTGGACCAACTGAAGATAAAGGGCATGGCTACTCTGAGTAGCACCTACTTGAGTGCAGCCCATTCATTTTAAAATGCATTTTGCTATGGGTTTTTTGTTGTTTTGAGCTGAGAACTGCATCACAAAAATCTGTAGAAAGTGTGAAATCTGAAGCATGACTGTTTCCTGATGCCCACATTTTGTAGAGGAAGGTGTGGATCAACTCATTTCTCATTAGAATTCACAAAGAGCAAATCCACCCAACCTCCTTAGCTACAGCCCTACAACACAGGCTGCTTTTAAGCTCGTATCTTCCAAACCCAGATCTGCTCTGTTTGCTCTTTGTCTCCCGTGCGTTCGAAAAGCACCAACTTTGCAAAAAAAGCCACACACGAAAAAGTTCCACCAAAATGGAATTGGCTCATTTACATTCTCGAGCTTCTAAAACCTTGGTGCGTAAAACTTGCTCTGTCTCCCCTCTGTACTGCATCTCAGCAGTGCGTAGGCCAGAAACAGCTTAAAGCCTGCCAGGAAAGTGGTTCTCAAGCACAGGCAAGTATTATACACTAATAAATTGATGGAAGACTTTGAAAATCCTCCAAAAGGACAGGTGTTCAAATTAAATCCAGTTAAATATTTGCGGCGTTTTGTGCCTGAACAACTGCTGAACTTCAACAGCTCTCAGTAGATAAACACCCCGTCAGACTGCTGTGCTTATGACTGGAGAACTCTGACAGGGAAATAAAGAGGGGGAGGGAGGGAGAATTTGAGCTGCTCTTTCCAAATGGAACTAATTGCCTAAGCATCATAGACAAAGAATATTGATCAGGAAAACTCTGAAGAAGTAAATAATAAAAATAAAAGTTAGTGAATGTTCCTCCTCTGCTGTATATCGTCTGTATGCATGGAACTGGTTCAGAGAGGAATACCCATCTCTTCAGGGATGCTGGTAGTGCTGTGGTCTAAACCACTGAGCCTCTTGAGCTTGCCAGTCAGAAGGTTGGTGGTTCGAATCCCTGCTATGGGGTGAGCTCCCGTTGCTCTGTCCCAGCTCCTGTCAACCTAGCAGTTCGAAAGCACGCCAATGCAAGTAGATAAATAGGTACCGCTGCAGCGGGAAGGTAAATGGTGTTTTTGTGTGCTCTGGTTTCCATCACGGTGTCCCACTGTGCCAGAAGCGGTTTAGTCCTGCTGGCCACATGACCCAGAAAGCTGTCTGTGGACAAACACTGGCTTTCTCAGCCTGAAAGCGAGATGAGCGCCACAACTCCATAGTCACTATTGACTGGACTTAACCATCCATGGGTCCTTTACCTTTTCTTAACTTACTCATCTCTTCACTGTTTTGTGTCCTTTCTGCACTTACTTAAAGGACAGCCAATGAGGAGGCCTTCAGAAACCAACAATGTTTGCTCTCTCATTCCCAGATGTGCCCCGCTCCTGAAGTTACATACGCTCCAACATTTCTCCAATGAAAATAGGGACATCATATTCCATAATAATAATAATAATAATAATAATAATAATAATCAACCATCTATATGATTGGGTTGCTCCAGCCACTCTGGATGGCTTCCAACATATAAAAAAAACATAATAAAACATGAAACATTAAAAAAAAACTCCCTATAGAGGGACTTCTTATCTCCTTGGCTCAGGAGTCGAAACCCTCCAACATTTTCCCGATGAAAATGGGGACATCCTAAGGAAAAGTGAGACATTGTGGGATGAAATCAGAAACTGCAATGGGTTCTGCAAATGTGGGACTGTCCCTGGAAAATAGGGGCACTTTGAGGGTCTGAAATTTAGATAAAGAGGGAGAATTTGTGGTGATTCCAGTGTTGATGGACTCCAACTCTCACCAGCCCCAGCCAGCACTACCACTGCTTAGAAATAGTTAGGGAAAGTATTTCTGTTTTATGCTACCAGCTGCACAGACTTACAATGCAGCACTAACCATTTCTACCCAGAAGTAAGTCCTGTTGAATTCAGTGAGGCTTACTTGTCAAGTGAGAAGGGCTAGGAAGGAAGCCTTAGCCATTTTTTATGATATGAAGGGAACAGACAGAACAAATACAGCATGCTCGAGAAATGCCATCTCTTTGTGTAACAGTCCAAGGGAACATTTAATTCCGCCCACTGGGAGTACTTGTCAACTTCCCTGTATTCCCAAGCCAAGCTGCTTTAAGACTACTCATTAGAAAGACACTATTGCCCCCATTGCTGTGAGGTGGCTTATCTCTACCAAAGGCATTGCCCTTCCTTTACTTCCTTGGAAACTTCCAGAACCTGCCTCGTAGCCGAATTCCACAGCCTGAACTATTAAAAATGTATCATTTTTTTTTATTTGGTTGCATGGCAACAGATGATCCCTTTGTTCTGTTTTGACAAAACAGCTGCTGAGAGCTCCATCTTGTCATTATAACTGAGAGCGATGCCCGCAGGCTTTCTTCAAAAAACACAATGCAACGCCATACCAAGTACTAAAAGGTAATGAGAGAGTTCTGCACGTCTCTAATTCTCTTTCAAAGCAAACTTTGGGCTGTTGTAAGTGCTAAGCTGTGCACTGGAGTGAATTTTCCTTTCCCCAAGTGGAACCTGTAGAGTCTCATTCCATCTCAGTCCATGGCTTCAGAAGCCTGTAAGGGGTTAAAAAACCCACTTGCACTCCTCTTCCACCACCTCCTCCTCCCCAGGCTTGTTTTGTGCACAATTTAGGAGACTTTCATTTTAGACTTATTCTCTTGTCTCTTATAAGCAACTCGACAAACCACATCCATCTCCTGTTATATTTCCTGCCTTCAGACACATGTAGAGGACTTTACTTACACATAACCCCAGCTCACAAGTAGGCCCTTCATTCCCATTCATCCTATGGACACTGTGCCTGGTTGGGAGATGGTTTAAGGGTCGAACTACAAGGGATCTGACAACCTAGCAGTTCGACAGCATGTCAAAGTGCAAGTAGATAAATAGGTACCACTCCTGCGGGAAGGTAAACGGTGTTTCCGTGTGCTGCTCTGGTTTGCCAGAAGGGGCTTAGTCATGCTGGCCACATGACCGGGAAGCTGTATGCCGGCTCCCTCGGCCAATAAAGCGAGATGAGCGCCACAACCCCAGAGTCGGTCATGACTGGACCTAATGGTTAGGGGTCGTCCCTTTACCTTTACATTTACAAGGGGTCTGCAGTGGATTTTAACAAATCCTGAATCCCAAGATGAAGCAGTCTGCTTTGGTGGTATTCTGAGCTTATCTGAGGGGAAGCGGGATCCATTTGAGGTGTCCCAGGTTGAAGGCCTCCCCGCTTCCCACAAAGTAGCTTGTGGCAACTGGGAAACTCAGATGCCAGTGCTGCAGAAAACTTGTCTACTGAAACCCAAATGAATGTATTTAGGACTGCCATAAAAGGAAAAAGATAGGGCAAGGGTGGGAGGAAGAGAGAGGAGAGAAAGCTCCATTGCAACTGACAGATCTGACCTGTAATAAGAGGGAATGATGTTTCCCACTCTAAAATAATGGTAAAGGCTTCCCTAACAGGGGAATTACTGCAGCTTTCATTCTGTATTTTCATTCTACAATTTGGCAGGATCCATTCCCGCAGAAGGGTCTACTATGCCTGCAAATTCCATTCATTTCTGCCATTAAAAAAAAAAGCTATAAACTGCTCCTTCCTTTAAAAATAATCAAATTTTAAAGGTGCAAAAGCCATTTCTCTGTGATTTGGCAGGATCTATTTCCCCCAGAGGGCCTATAATGTCTTCAAATTCCATCCATATCCTGAAAAAGAAAAACAGTTATAGGCATTGTGATCTCATAATAGAGAATGGAATGAGGAATGTCATAGTGTTTTTTCTAAAGCAGATTTGGACATAGACTCAAGCTAATTGGGCAACTTGTGGGCTGCTTTTTTAAAAAAAACAAAAACAAAACAACCTCTCATGAAAATTCACTAGCTTTTTAGTGCACATTTCTTTTAATATACACATTTTTATACAGAATCTTGTATCATAATAGAATAGCAATTTCCCTTAGTATCATGCACACTTATATATTATTTTCACAAATATGTGGATTTTTATTGTAGCTTCCCCTAACATGTATTTTTCTACACATTTTTGGGTTGAAGAACGGTACCACAAAATTCAGGAAAGCACAAATTTCAAAGGAAACTTGCATTTTGCCTCATGCATTTTTCTGAGACGTATAAATTAGGTAAGTTCCCATCAAAATGCACACTGAACCAAATTTCTCTCCCAACCTTAGTGTCAGTATGCAGGCTGAATCCCCAACTCATCTTCTGTCAAGTTCCTAGTTAAAGATCCTTTGCAAGAACAAGTCATTGCAATGAACATACCCTTCCTTTCAACATTTATTGCTAATTGTTTTCGGAAGCATTCCAATGAATCAAGAATTTACTCATTGGATCTGGGATGTGCAAATAAAGGAGTCCTATATCTTTCAGCACAAACAGATGAAGGGCAGAAGGATGGAAAGCTAAGATTACTGTTCTCTGCAAATCCAGACTATTTCCCTTAAGCTTTAATGGGCTGTAATATCAGCGATGTGACGTTTTATGCCTGGAGATAAGCATAAAGCATGACTGGCAGGAAGGAACTGTGGTCCTGATTCTTATCTCTTTTACACTGGTGCAAGTCTATTAATTTCAGTGGAGCCGCAACTGATTTGCACAAATGTAAGCGAGATACAGTCCCAAGTCTGGGCTATAGCAACTGGCTGACAGAAATTGTGCCAACTATAACCAGCCTTGAAGACAATGCTAGCCTCAGATAAGGACTTATAAGATCATAAACGGCACAGAGGAAGTGGATAGTGAAACCATGATTTGCTTTCCTGCAAAATACAGGAATCAGAGATGCTTCAGTGAACTAACTGCAGTCAGATTATATATATAGAAAACCCCACACAGTAAAAGAAGGTTTTCTCTCATTCCACTGGCGTACCAAGGGCTGAGAGTCAATTTTCCAGTAGTGCAGGAGTGGGTGGAGCCAAAGAATCAGGGGTTTCCAGGTGAACTGAAGTAGCTGTCCAGCTAGGAGGAAAATATATGACTGAGCTGAAATGTCCATTTCACTATTAGAAGTAGTAGTAGTAGTAGCAGCAGCAGCAGCAGTCATTTTGAAAAATACAAAGCCACAACTCTGCAATAGAAGCACAACAGAAAGCCCAAAGCAGCTGTCTAGCCATTTAAAAAGTGCACTGATGCCTTCCATATCTCCACATGAATCTACAAACTCTTCCTTCCTCTTTCAACTTATATTATGCCTGTCTATGTCCATGCCACCTGCTTACAACGGGCTCATGACTCCATCAGCAGTGGTGGGATGGAAGAAGGTCTCCTTATTTCCTTCACCACCACACCCAATCCACAATGTCTGTGACCTAGGTGTCAGCATCACTGGGGAATGTCATTTCTCTAGGGCTACTGATATCTATTGGTATGTGAGTGTGGGTGAGGAGAGATTATTTCTTCTGTAGCTCATCTCAAAGTCTGAACTAGAGAATAAGTTTCTGTAATTCTTATCTAATATTAGATTCAAGAATAATTAATCACCAAAACTCACATTTCCAAGTTGTGGAACCTGTGTTTTCGTATCTCACTATCTTGGGACAACTATTGTCTTTAGACTTCATCATTATGCAAGACTTTCCAGGAGGCATTTCTCTGGATTCTATAAATGGCTGGGATGTAGTTTAGTCAGATCTAGCAAGGCAATTGTTTTAACCAGTTGGAGAAGTGGCTGCAGCTATAGCTAAATCAGCTATAGCTAAATCAGAGGACTCTGTAACTCTCAAAAAGAGTTGCTGTCCTAAAAGGAAGGAAGAAGGGAAACAAATCAAGTAGTGATTGCTGATTTGTTGTTCTTGCGCCATGTGACTTCCATCTGTCCATCTTTTATGGGCACAGTGACTATTTGCTTACCTGTTGACCATCACTATTTTCCTGCTTACTTTGGGAAATGGGTCTCAGAACTTTGCAACTCTGTAGTGAATTTTGAAATGCTAAATATTTTAATATTTGGGGAGTAATAAGTAGAGATGCTGGGGATGTTTTCCCAACTCAGATTTGGAAATGGATGTCAGAGTCTAGTAAATTGTGCTTCAAATAAGAGGCAAGCTTTATAAACCCCCCTCTCAATTCTTCCCTGTTTCAGATATAAATCTAGGCATGAGAATAATTCCCAGTCTCTCCTGCACCCCCAGCCTCTCCCACATGTGGACTGTAACTCCATCAGCCCTTCCCATCACAGCAGATGGAAATGGCTACTGGGACTTACAGTGCAAAACATCAGGAGGGCACTACACTGGGTATCCCTGCTGTATACATTCCTCGTAACCCAAGCTTCTTTTTATTAGTTCTGTAATAAAACTTCTTAACTGTTTTTTTCCAGACAGGGAACATGGAGCAAAATAAAAACAAATAGGGGATGATCACGGAGACTGTCTGTACTGAAAAACACATCACTTAGCACTAGACAGTTTTGGTCAGAACAGAAATGTGCTAAACCACCAGACAGCGGTTTCGTTTTTTTAAAAAAGAAACCACTAATTATTAAATTGGTATGAGATTTCCTACTAAGGGTGGGGCAGGACAGACTATAAAAGTCAACATCTGTTTATCCCTAATAAGTTTGGTTGCCTGTAGAACCTGTTCATGTTCCTGACGTGTCTGTAATAGCTGGTTAATTTTTTCTTACCCTTTGAAGAAAGTTCTGCTTCTTGCATTTCAGCCTCATGAAAAGAGGCTGCTATTATGCAGATGCGAACAGTGTGTTCCATTCATACAAGTCCTTGCTAAATTCAGACCAACATTTTATTCCACGCCACCTGCTGTGCTTTAATTTAATATACTCCAACTGTGGAGTTCATACTTCAAGTAGATTGACTGTTAGGAACATAGGAAGCTGCCTTTTTTCCTTGCCAGGCCATTGGTCCATCTACTTCAGTACTGTCTACAGTAGTATACACTATGCTACGTTAATTGCTGTCCATACTATACTGGCACCAGTTCTCCACAAGCGTTTGCACGGGGCACTCTCAGATGCTGAAGATTGAACCTGGGCTCTGTCACTGAGATTTGAGCTTCTCTTTTCTGCTGGTGCTTTTTGCAAATCTGGGGTCCATACAATGTGGTGCATCCATTGTACAACTTGTATTTTATTTCTGTTTCATCCTTCTTGTTCAGCAATCTTCCACAAATGGGAGTAACCAATGTGAGCCCCACAAAACCAAGGGAGATCTTGGGGGCTCTCTGGCTCCTAGTATAGGAGAATTGAGACTCTTTCCATCATTAAGTTCCCTCTGGGGTTACTGGGTAAAGTTCTCCCTCCCTTCCCTCAATACCCTGTCCTGGAAAGAACTTGCTTTCCTGGCTCACCATGAGATTTTAATCCAGAAGGAATTCCCTGTTGCATCTCTGCGCTGAGGCAATGCTTCATTTTCTGTCTTCTTTCAAATTCTAGCCTGCTTCTCTTCTTCTTCTTCCTCTTTATAGTATGTTGAGTAGGGAAGGCAACTCCCTTCCAGTTGTGAGCATCCATGAAGACAAGGCTCAGCTGTGGCAAATCTCTGACAAGTCCCATCAGCAGCCAGTCTCTGGCAATATTGTTCTGGCTATTGCCTTGGAATTAGGAATAATGCTCTTGAGCAGATAGGAAACTCCTACGAACTGGATTTCCTTACTCTTGGAAACTCTAGTTGCTTATCCAGGACCATTCATTAACCATGCAGCAGCGGCTGCTTTCTAACTCTTAGGTTCCCTTAGGTCAGGCATAGGCAAACTCAGCCCTCCAGAAGTTTTGGGACTACAGTTCCCATCTTCCCTGACCACTGGTCCTGTTAGCTAGGGATGATGGGAGTTGTAGTCCCAAAACATCTGGAGGGCCGAGTTTGCCTGTGCCTGCCTTAGGTCTTCTATCATGCTCCCACAGATCTATATCGTCTTGCAACAGTGTGAAGGGAACTTTTAATTCAGCATTTTTTCAGCATTCTTGAAATTTACAGATTACAACTGCATGGAGTTGACTCTATCACCCTCTATGGTAGCTTAAGTGAAAGCATCCCTGGCTCATTCTATATATTGCAACCCTTCCAATGTCTATTTGTCATACCCTCAAAGTAACTTCAGTTCTCCCAGAGGCATGGCCAACTTTGCACCTCTGCTGTAGTTTATTTTCTGCTTGTCTCTTCAGCTCATGATGCTTTTCCTTACTTCTTTTGCCGTTGGTATGTTTTGCAGAGCACTGCCTGCTTGTGACTGGGAAAGTTGTTTGTTCATCGATTGGGCCAGATATGTCTCTCTCATTATTGGGATGGTTTCTGTACCTTAGCAAGCTTAGGCATGTGCCTTGATTACTCCGTGCCTTTTTCATTCTGCTTTCCATCATATGCACAGGCTTCTCAGTTAACAAGTTACACTGTGGAATGCGTAGGCTAATGGACATATGCTTAAAACTCCAGTGTATGGTGAATACTGCAGCTTACAAGACTGAGAGCCATTGTTAGATATAAATCCATCACGTAGCCCATTCCATGCTAAAACTGACTTACTAAAGTTAACTGCTTAGAATCTGGTAAGCACACAATCTCTGGATACTGGCTGTTTGGTTGGAATGTGAACAAGTCCGAATTCACTCCAGCTCTTTGCAATAATGCAACCTGCCTATCATGTTGCTGTGTCTGAAATGGGACTTGCAACTTGGAATAAATCAAGAAGAAACTATTGCTGAGATCGAGCCTAGAAAAAGCATTGAAAGTGCTCAAGAATAGGAGCTATCCCTATCAGTAATGAAGATGCTGCAAAATCGTATCTTCCATGAGGCTGAAAGTGGTTTTTACATGATCCAATGTAGAATCGATGCCTGAAGGGGCAATTGGGAGTGATAGGCTCAGTATCAGCATGTTGCATGCTGTAACCAAAGACCCTTGTAGTCCAGCATCTTGTTCTTAGTGTGGCTATGGGAAGCTCAAAGTGCAACAGCATTTCCCCCACTTGTGTTTGTCAGCAGCTGTCATTTAGAGGCATATGGACTTTGACAGTGGAGAGAAGACATAGCCATCATGTCTAGTGGTTTGTTGTTGTTGTTTAGTCGTGTCCGACTCTTCGTGACCCCATAAACCAGAGCACGCCAGGCCTTCGAGAACACTATCCAACCATCTCGTTCTCTGTTGTCCCCTTCTCCTTATGCCCTCCATCTTTCCCAACATCAGGGTCTTTTCCAGGGAGTCTTCTCTTCTCATGAGATGGCCAAAGTATTGGAGCCTCAGCTTCATGATCTGTCCTTCCAGTGAGCACTCAGGGCTGATTTCCTTAAGAATGGATAGGTTTGATCTTCTTGCAGTCCATGGGGCTCTCAAGAGTCTCCTCCAGCAGCATAATTCAAAAGCATCAATTCTTCGTCGATCAGCCTTCTTTATGGTCCAGCTCTCACTAGTGGTAGCCTCTCTCAAAACAATCTGTGCTGCATGGAGACCTCTTATTTTCATTTTTTGAGCATATAGCATGTTTCAAGCATTGCAAACAATACAGTGGAATTATTGTGGCTGTTGTTCTTGTCATGGTTTGTATGATTTCAGTTTATACCCAGTAGTGGGTCTAAAGGTCATGAAGGCAATTACTGCACATGCTGTAGAGGGAAGTGAGAGGCACATGGGGCTTGTCAACCTAGGAAGGTAGCCCATCGAGGAGGACTTTGACCCTAAACCTCTGCTTCCTTGCAGCTATACAGTGGTACCTCTAGTTAAGAACTTAATTCGTTCCGGGGTCCACTCTTAACCTGAAACTGTTCTTAACCTGAAGCACCACTTTAGCTAATGTGGCCTCCCGCTGCTGCTGCGCCACCGCTGCACAATTTCTGTTCTCATCCTGAAGCAAAGTTCTTAACCCAAGGTACTATTTCTGGGTTAGCGGAGTCTGTAACCTGAAGCCTCTGTAACCTGAAGCGTCTTTAACCTGAGGTCCCACTGTAGTCATTCATGAGAAAGGCTTTAAGAGTAAACCCCGAGGAATATTCTCTGTAATCTGCCTTGCAGAACTTATTTGGGGGAAGAAAAGGCTAAGGAGTAAACCGAAATCTGGTGTGGAGTATAAGATGGTCAGATGGTGTCTTGCAAGCCTCCTTCTGACAACTCCCATTGCCAAGCTGGTCCCAAACGCATTGCTTTATTTCCTTTGGACCATATCAGCGAGGCCATGAGAGGGGTCTTGTTGTCTCGGCAGCTCAGTTCCTCCATACACAATGCCAAGTCTTGCACCCCAGAGAGGTCATTTTGCTGCTGCTAACACAGCAAAAACAATGTGGGAGGCTGCAGTTATGAGTCACCCGTCTTTGTGGCCTCACTGTGATTCTCCAGCGGTTTGACTTCACTCCAGGAGGCACACTCTACCGCCCCACAAAACAGACGGGTGCCAACACAACCTGCAGACTGCTCACCTATTCTGGATAATTTCTCTCTTTGAAATCAGGGATGACATGAATGCCCTATGCGCTATCATATCTCCATTGTCATGAAAACCCCACCGTTTAGGTGTTAGGCATACCACACACCTATCCGCAGACTCTTGTTCATACTTGCCTCTCTCAAAACAATCTGTGCTGCATGGAGACCTCTTATTTTCATTTTCTGAGCATATAGCGTGTTTCAAGCATTGCAAACAATACAGTGGCTTTATTTTGCTCCCTTCTGTTAGCTTGCCACTAGCACTGTGGACCCTGCCGATATCTCTGTCTTTGTGCCCAGTACAGATCTGAAATTGTGCAGCCTTTTTGTTCTTCAGACAATTTGTCTGCCTCTGGGCCTGCCAATACCAGCTCCACGACGTCCTTCCATTAAGCCCAATTTTTAGCAATATTCCCTCTTTTCGAAGTCCATAGGGGGCATTTGACTGTGGCTGGAGGCCATCCCTGGTTTTGTTGTTGTTTTCGTTTCAACTTTTAAATCTGATTCTTTTCTGACACCGTGTCTGGACTCCCACAAAGATGTTTGCCCCATTTGGGGTTTTGCTGCAACAACTTCTATTATTCCGCTTTTTGGAACTTACTCACAACAGTGTGAAGTCTATCACTCTCTCTGGCAGCTTCAGAGGAGGTGTTCATGGCTTATCCACAGCAAATCCCGGCCACTTGCAATGTCTTTATTTAAAAGCACTCTAGCTATGGAGTTCACCATTCAAGTAGATTTATCATTAGGTAGCTGCCTTACACTATTGGTGTGCCTGGCTCAGTAGTTTAAGGATGGAGAGATTGTGAGCCTTTGTATGTGGATGGATTCCAGCTCCCATTAACCCCTGGTGGCATGGACATTAGTCAAGGAGGATGAGAGTTGTAGTCCCATCACCATGAATGATCTTGAGTTAGGGGAGAGCAATGAGGTGATCAGGTTTGCTGATGACATCAGATTGTGCAAGGATTTTGATGAGTTCCAAGATCTTTGCAAATTAAGGGAATGGGCAGTAAAATGGCAAATGCTTCTCAATGTGAGCAAGTGTAAAGCTATGCACATTGGGGCAAAAAAAATCCTGATTTCACATTTTATTATTGGCGTTTGAACTGGTGATGACTGACCAGGAAAAAAAGATATTGGAATCATAGAGGATAGCTCAATTATGATGTTAACCCTGGGTGTTGCAGCTGCGAAGAAGGTAAATTCCTTGTTGGGGATCACTGAGGACACTCCACTCAAAAAAGATATAGTGGAGCTGGAAAAAGTTCAGAAAAGGGGGCTGCATTGATTCCCTTCAGAGGAAAGGTTACATTCAGGACATTTCTTTAGCTTAGTGGAGCAAAGGTGAGTAAGGAGGGAAATGGTAGAGGTGTAGAAGATGGTGTGGAGGAAACGGATAAGCTGACATTTTTCTCCCTCTCTCCTAATACGAGAGGCCCAAGAGGGTCATTCGATGAAGCTGAATGTCAGAAGATTCAGGATAAACAAAAGAAAACACTTACCGTATTGCCCCAAATATAAGCTGCACTTTTTTTTTTTCAAAATTCTGACTGTGAAAAGTTATAGTGTGGCTTATATTCAGAACCGAGTGCTGCGCTCCTGGAACTACCACCCTGAATGGGGGATGGGGTGGCCGGCTCTGGCTTGGGGAGGTAGTGCCAGGAGGCGGGCACACAGGGTGCTTGAAACCGAGTGCTGGCGCCGGCCTCCCCCCCTGCCCCCTGTTCAGTGCCAGGAGGCGGGCCGCACCCCCAAATAATCCTTGAGTTTTAAAGGTGCGGCTTGTATGCAGGTGCGTCTTATATTCGGGCCAATACGGTATTAGCCCAGCACATAACTAAACTATTGAATTCACTCCCACAAGATGTGGTAATGGGCACCAACTTAGATGGCTTGAAAAAGGGGATTAGAGAAATTCATGATGGACGAATGTATAGTTGTCTACTAACCATGATGGCTATGTTCTACATCCACTGTTGGAGGCACCATACTTCCAAATACCAGTTGAAGAGAAGCAGGTCCTTCTTGTGAACTTTCCATAGGCATCTGGCTGGCCACTGTGAGAACAGGATGCTAGACTAGATGGGCTTTTGACCTGCTTCAGTAGGACTCTTCGTATGTTCTCAGGTAGTCCAGCCACACTTCGAGGGCCATAAGTCCCACTGCTTTACAATAACCAATAGTGGTGTTCTAGGGTTTAAAGAAGGGACTATACCTGGAAAAACCAGGGATGTAACCTGGAACGTATTGGATTCAAAACATGTGCTCTATAACCAGGGCTAGACCAAAGGGCAAGATGGCATCTCTCTCCATTTATTTATTGTTACTTGATATACAAGCAAGCTCTCTAGGTCATCTCACTCTGTCCAATGATAGGACCGGGCCCATTTACCACTGAGCAACAGCCCTTCTTACTGGTAGCAAGGAATTACAGTATCTCTTTCATGCTTCTCCATATGAACCTGGAGATAAATCCATTCCTCTCCATAATTTTCTAAACCGTACATTTGCGCAGACAGGCGGAGTCCCCAGATCCCACGCGGTCCCCCCGTCATGTGGAATAACGACTCAAGACAACGTGCTATGGGATTAAATTGGCCACAACTTTATTAAATTTCAAATGTGGGTAGACCTTGGCACAGGCATTGGGCGTTCTCCCTCCCCAGTCCCCAGCTGGGGACCTAGGGAGCATCAGGGTTATCCAGTGTGTGTGTGGGGGGGGATGGGCCGGCTCTGGAGAACATATGTTCAAGCAGAGATAGCCGCCCCCGTTACGCCGCCGCAGGGGAGAGCAATGACGACCTTTCGGCGTACGGCCAAAGCCTCCCTTCAAAAACCCCTTTAATGGGGAACCCTGGTATCGCCGCCGCAAAGAGGAAGATGGACTAAAGGATTCCGCCCAAGGCCTGAGTTGTGACGTTTTGCTACGGGAAAGGTGAAACCTGCCAATGCAGGGAAATTCCTTTCCGGCCCTTTAACAGTGACCTTAACGTAGCAGCGCCCGCATACCTGTGAAGAAAAATTAACCTGCAAAACCTGTGAAGAAAAGTTAACCTGCAAAATAAGACATTAACTGAGGGTGGGTAGGGTGGGAGAAGCTCTGGAGCCAAGTGAGGATTCCCAGGTAAGATCCTCCCTCTATTGTGTGGGCAGGTAATCCCTCCCCTACCTGGCCTGGTCTCCTTGGCAACACTTCCCCCAGGTGGGATTGGACAACTGACTGAGGTAGGCGGAGACCTCCAGGTATCCCACCTGGGGGAAGGCAAAGCCAAGCCTATGCTGTTGGGGCCGCTCCAGATCTAGGGGCTGCACGCGTCCACGCAAAGGACGCCCCCCGTTTTAAGCGGGGAGCGGTCAATAAAGACTGAAAATTCACATTGATTCTTTAACTATAATTTGTCAATATTCTTCTATTTATATAACATACACCCAATAGCAAGGGAAGTATTTGTTCAGTGGGATCCTTGCTCAAAGAATGCATCACTAGGCGGATTTTATATGTATCCTGCTCTGATTATGTCTAGGGAAATCTCCTCCGTTGATGCACATTTTCAAAAAGAACTTCCTTCCAACAATGACAGATACCTCTAGGGTCTCTATTGTTTCCTGTGACTGTTAACATGCCGAGATCAAAGGAGAAAGGATTTGAGTCATTTGGGGGGGATGAATTTAATTAGTTCTCTGACTCTGCGCAGACATTTTGGATTTCGCTTGTGATCATCTCCTACAAGACCTGCAGTTGTGCTTTTAGTATGATCATATGAATCAGTTCAGTGGAAAGGAGGAAAGAAAAAGATTTTGCCTCTGTGAATGTCTTTTCTTCCCACCTTTTAAAAATGTTTCACATATGCTCACGAAACAAGGCACTTTAGATAAGAAATTGATCTGTGTAAAATCTACATTCAGTTTGAAACAGGCAACGAGGTCAGGACTGAGCTGTTCAGAGCTGCCTGGGAAATTTTCATCAAGACACTGCAAACATCAGGCTGTGTGTGTGTGTGTGTGTGTGTGTGTGTCTGGGAAACAACATTGATTTTTAGCATCTGAGAAAAAGCTATCATGTCTGAAATGCAAGCATCTTTATTTTGGCTTGGAGCAATGAGCTCAGTATAATATACGGCTTAGCATGAGAATGCTCTATATTGCTTATGCTGAGGCTATTGTACTAAGTTGTATTTGAAGCATCCTCTCTCTCTCTCTCTCTCTCTCTCTCTCTCTCTCTCTCTCTGTAATGGCAGAAGATTCAGGAGAGGCAGGAAAAAATACTCCATGTGATGCACAGTTAAGTTATGAATCTCTCTACCAAAGATGGGAATGGTGGCCACCACCTTAGACAACTTTCAAAAAGCATTAGAGGATGGAGTATGGAGGATAAGGCTATCAGCGGCTATTAGTCATAATGACTCTATTCTATCTCCACAATCAGTTGAAGTATGTCTCTATACTCCATTTCTAGGGGAACAACCATGATGGCTCTCATGTCCTGTCTATAAGCTTTCTATAGGCATCTGGTTGGTCACTGTGGGAAACAGGATGATGGCCCGGATGGACCTTTGTTCTCATCTTATGTACTTAAGGGTATAGAGGGTGATAAAAATATATTGCTTTGTGTGAATTTGGGTCTCGGGTACATCTGGTTATGCCTGAACAAGTCTAGATGGATTATATATCAGGCCATTTGACATCACCTGCTGGTCAACATGCTCCAGCACACTTCCAAGACCTGGGGCAGCCCTTTCAGTGCAGTGGACTTATCTTCTTGACCTTGGCTTGATGCCTTGTGGCCAGTCCTGGAGGTAGGCCCTGGGTGCTGCTTGGTGGTCTCCTGACACCTCCATGAGCATTCCTAGAATGGGCTGAAGTTGCTGATGAGAGGGATCCTGTATCTGCTGAGAGGGATCTCCAGAGCCAGTGTGGTGTAGTGGTTAAGAACGGTAGTCTCGTAATCTGGGGAACCGGGTTCGCGTCTCTGCTCCTCCACATGCAGCTGCTGGGTGACCTTGGGCTAGTCACACTTCTCTGAAGTCTCTCAGCCCTACTCACCTCACAGAGTGTTTGTTGTGGGGGAGGAAGGGAAAGGAGAATGTTAGCCACTTTGAGACTCCTTTGGGTAGTGATAAAGAGGGATATCAAATCCAAACTCTTCTTCTTCTTCTAGCCTTGCACTCAGGTGGCATTCATAGAATGATAGAGTTGGAAGGGACCTGAGGGTCATCTAGTCCAACCCCCTGCAATGCAGAAATCTCAGCTAAACCATCCATGACAGATACCCATCCAACCTCCGCTTTAAAACCTCCAAGGAAGGAGAGTCCGTCACCTCCCGAGGGAGACCATTCCACTGTCAAACAGCTCTTACTGTCAGAAAGTTTTTTGTATGTTTAGTCAGAATCTCCTTTCTTGTAACTTGAATCCATTGGTTTGAGTCCTACCCTCTAGAGTAGGAGAAAACAAGTTTGCTCCCTCTTGCATGTGACAGACTTTTAGATATGTGAAGATAATAATAATAATAATAATAATAAATTTTATTTATATCCCGCCCTCCCCAGCCGAAGCCGGGCTCAGGGCGGCTAACAACACTAAAACAGTACAACATTATAAAACATTATAAAAATGGATTAAAATGAATTAAAATCAAAATTGATGGCAACCATAAACTAAAGTTTTGTAAAGATTGCCAGAGGAGGGAGTCAGGCTGCGCCCTGACCAAAGGCCAGGTGGAACAGCTCTGTCTTGCAGGCCCTGCGGAAAGATGTCAAGTCCTGCAGGGCCCTTGTCTCTTGTGAGAGAGCGTTCCACCAGGTTGGAGCCGCAGCCGAAAAAGCCCTGGCTCTAGTTGAGGCCAGCCTAACCTCTCTGTGGCTTGGGACCTTCAAGATGTTTTTATTTGAAGATCGTAAGTTCCTCTGTGGGGCATACCAGGAGAGGCGGTCCCGTAGGTACGAGGGCCCTAGGCCGTATAGGGCTTTGAAGGTTAAAACCAGCACCTTAAACCTGATCCTGTACTCCACCGGGAGCCAGTGCAGCTGGTATAGCACCGGATGAATGTGATCTCTAAGTGAAGACCCCGTAAGGAGTCTCGCTGCAGCATTTTGCACCCGCTGGAGTTTCTGGGTCAGTCTCAAGGGCAGCCCCACGTAGAGCGAGTTACAATAATCCAGTCTGGAGGTGACCGTCGCGTGGATCACAGTGGCTAGGTCAGGGCGTGAGAGGTAAGGAGCCAACTGCTTAGCTTGGCGGAGATGAAAGAATGCCGCCTTTGTTATAGCTGCAATCTGCGCCTCCATGGAGAGGGAGGTATCAAAGATTACACCCAAACTCTTAACAGACGGTGCTGGCACTAATTGCACCCCCGCAAGAGATGGGAGTTGCCCCCTCAGCCCCCTGTCGTCCCGTCCCAGCCAGAGGACCTCTGTCTTCGAAGGATTTAACTTCAGCCGGCTCCCACGTAACCATCCAGCCACAGCCTCCAAGCATCTGATCAGTGTGTCTGGGGCAGAGTCCGGGTGGCCGTCCATCAACAGATAGAGTTGGGTGTCATCAGCATACTGATGGCAGCCCAGCCCAAAACTCCGGACAAGCTGGGCGAGGGGGCGCATAAAGATGTTAAAAAGCATTGGGGAGAGTATTGCACCCTGGGGCACACCACACACCAAGGAGTGGCGGGATGACAATTCCCCCCCAAGCGCCACCCTCTGTCCCCGACCGGAGAGAAACGAGCGCAGCCATTGAAGGACTGTGCCCTGGATCCCCACGTCGGCAAGGCGGTGGTCCAGGAGTTCGTGATCGACCATGTCGAAGGCTGCTGACAGGTCTAGAAGAATCAGCAGCCCCGACCCGCCTCGATCCAGCTGCCTGCGGAGATCATCTGTTAGGGCGACCAGAGCCGTCTCAGTCCCATGACCAGCGCGGAAACCGGACTGGAATGGATCCAGAGCCGATGTTTCATCCAGAAACCTACCAAGCTGTTCAGCAACTGCTCTCTCAATCACCTTACCCAGGAATGGAAGATTCGAAACCGGGCGGTAATTGGATAGATCCAAGGGATCTAATGATGTTTTCTTTAAGAGCGGGCGCACCACTGCCTCCTTCAGTTCCCCTGGGAATGTCCCGGTGCCAAGGGACAGATTGATGATATCCCCCAGGGGGGCCCGCACCTCGTCTGGACACGCTCTAATCAGCCAGGACGGGCACGGGTCGAGAGGACATGTGGTGGGCTTTCCAGCTCGGAGGAGTCTGTCCACATCGGCTGGGGATATCCGGTCAAAGTGGTCCAATACTGGACCCGAGGACAGTCGAGGGGCCTCCAGTTCCTTTATTGTATCCAAATTGGCAGGGAGGTCATGGCGGAGCAACAAGACCTTCTCCGCAAAAAAGCTCGCAAATGCCTCACAGCTGTGTGTCAAATTGTTATTTAAATTTGGCTGTCCTTCGAGGGACGTTAAAGACCGAATTATACTAAATAATTGCGCCGGGCGAGAGCTAGCGGATGCAATGGAGGCCGAGAAGTAAGACTTCTTAGCGGCCTTCACTGCCATCTCATAGGTTTTCATAAAAACCCTATAAGATGTTCTTGAGGCTCCGTCACGGGCACCCCGCCATACTCGCTCTAGCCGTCTGAAGTCCCGCTTCATTTTCCGGAGCTCCTCGGTAAACCAGGGAGCCCGGTTTCTGCGGGGTCGCAGAGGGCGCTTAGGTGCGATCTCATTGATGGCTGCCAGGAGCTGGGTATTCCAGGCCTCAACAAGCTCAGTCAATGAGTCGCCAGGGGGAGAAAGGTCCCGCAAGGCTTGACGGAATCTATCAGGGTCCATCAGCCTTTGCGGGCGAGCCCAAATTGGCTCGCCACCCAAGCAGGGTGGGGGTGGAACGTCAATCCTGGCTTTCAGGGCATAGTGATCAGACCATGGCACCTTCATCGAAGGAAACATGATCACATCTATACCGATGCCAAAGATCAGATCCAGCGTGTGGCCTGCTTGATGTGTGGGGCCCGAAACAAACTGGGAGAGCCCTAGTGTCGCCATGGAAGACACCAGGTCCAGAGCCTGCGAGGAGGAAGTGGCATCAGCATGGATGTTGAAGTCCCCCAATACCAATAGGTTAGGGAACTCCAAGGCCCAGCCGGCCACCGCCTCCAGCAGGCCTGACAGGGTGGCTGCTGGTGCGCTGGGTGGCCGGTACACCAGCCAGACAGCCAAGCTCACCTCGGAGCCCCACACTAGGCCAACACATTCAATGCCGGGGATCGATGGCGATGGTAGAGCCCTGAAAGGACAATCTTCCCGGATTAATAACGCCACCCCTCCCCCCCGGCCCACAGTCCGCGACTGGTGGAGGACGGAGAAACCCGGGGGCGCCATCTCTCGTAAGGTAACAGTATCCCCTTCGCGCACCCAGGTCTCAGTCACACATGCCAGGTCAACCCCCTGCGAGGTGAAGAAATCTCGCAGGGTGGCGGTTTTGTTGCCTATAGACCTGGCATTGCACAACACCAGTGACGGAGGTGAGTAATCCTTGCTCACCCTACCCTCGTCTCTCGGGATGGGGCGCAGATTGGAAGGGGTACGAGCATATCCGTATCTCGATCCCCTTCGCCTATGACATCTGCCCCCACCGCCATACCTCCCTTGCCCCTCCACAGTAGGAATCCCAAGCCTCAGGCTCACCTCCATTTACAGAATATAAAAGCAAACAAACAAAAACAATTATACGAAAATAAAGCCAATCCCCACCCCACTCCACAACCACCCCACCCCAACCCAAAATAGACCAAAACAAAATAAAAATACATGAATAAAAATCACCGCTTATGGTGGTACAACAAAGCAAAACAAAACAAAAAACCCACACAGTTTAAAACATATAAAAACACTTCAAACAACCGCTGCCGCAGCACCAATGTCCCCAAAGGTGCGGCAGTGATGAGCGTAGGCCCCGCCCCAAGGCCTGATGGAGAGTGGGCCTGCAGGGGGAAGCCCTCCCCACACGCACGGCGAAGCGGCAGCAGTGGTGTTCCGAGGCCTCCTTGAAGCCTTATATGCTGAGGTGGAGTCTGGGGCCCGTCCCCAAGCCCAAGATGGAGAATGGGCTAGCAGGGGGAAGCCCTCCCCACACGCACGGCGAAGCGGCAGCAGTGGTGTTCCAAGGCCTCCTTGAAGCCTTATATGCTGAGATGGAGTCTGGGGCCCGTCCCCAAGCCCAAGATGGAGAATGGGCTGGCAGGGGGAAGCCCTCCCCACATGCACGGCAAAGATGGCTATCATATCTTCTCTCAGTCTCTTTTCCAGGCTAAACACCCCCAACTCCTTCAACTGTTCTCCATAAGGCCTGGTTTCCAAACCCTTGATCATCTGGGTTGCCCTCCACTGTACACTTTGTTGTTTAGTCGTTTAGTCATTGTTTAGACTCTTCGTGACCCCATGGACCATAGCACACCAGGCACTTCTGTCCTCCACTGCCTCCCGCAGTTTGGTCAAACTTATGCTGGTAGTTTTGACAACACTGTCCAACCATCTCGTCCTCTGTCATCCCCTTCTCCTTGTGCCCTCCATCTTTCCCAACATCAGGGTCTTTTCCACCTCTTCTCATGAGGTGGCCAAAGTATTGGAGCCTCAGCTTCACGATCTGTCCTTCCAGTGAGCACTCAGGGCTGGTTTCCTTCAGAATGGATAGGTTTGATCTTCTTGCAGTCCATGGGACTCTCAAGAGTCTCCTCCAGCACCATAATTCAAAAGCATCGATTCTTCGGTGATCAGCCTTCTTTGTGGTCCAGCTCTAACTTTCATACATCACTACTGGGAAAACCATAGCTTTAACTATATGGGCCTTTGTTGGCAAGGTGATGTCTCTGCTTTTTAGGATGCTGTCTAGGTTTGTCATTGCTTTTCTCCCGAGAAGCAGGTGTCTTTTAATTTTGTGACTGCTGTCACCATCTGCAGTGATCATGGAGTATCTTTCTTTAAATTGTGGTGCCCAGAACTGGACTCGGTATTCCAGTTGTGGTCTGACCAAAGCAGAATACAGTAGTACAATCTTCTCATGCTGCCAGATTTTCCTTTTCAATCACAGTCCCCTGAGCCCTTTGCATCGCCCCCTCCATGGAATCCAGCCAAGCCCCTAAGGCTTCCCAAGGGGCACAGTGCACTTGGAGCTTGCCCTATGTCAGGGACCGTGCTGCAGAGGGCTGCACTGAGGAGGAACGGTGGGAGCCTCCCCCTGCTCCAGATCCTGAATTTTCCCAGGAGCAGGAGGACAGTATAGATTTGGAACAGTGGTTTGCAGAGGGGCATGGTTCAGAAGGCAGAAGCTGTGAAATACTGGAGGGGGGACAGCTAGGAGAAGAAGCACTGGAAGGGAGAGGGTTAAGAGATTCAGTCTCTGGGCAGGATTCCTCCGCTCAGCCTAAGGTCAAGAAGGGCTCGGAAAGTGGCAGAACAGAAAGCACAGAGGGGACAAGCTCAGATTACGAGATATAGAAGTGACTTAGCTTCATAGAAACCGAAGGGGGTGGACTCTTTAGTTGGGAGCACCACCATTACTAGGAGATGTCTTCTTTGTTCTCTCACTGTGATCATTAAAGTTTCCAACTGGTAAGAAGACTCCTTTTCCTTTGTTCTGCTTATCTACGGCTACGGTGGAGGAAGCTGATTCCCCAAAGCCTGACACCCTATTCCCTTACACGGACCCAGTTCTTTCAGCACCATGTGGCTCTCACAGGAATGTGCTCACCAGCCCTTTCCATCTTTTGCAGCTAGTTGACACCTCACTTACTTATGGCTCTTCGTGCCTCCCAAAGCCTCACACCACCTCCTGAAGCTGGATGCCACCACAGATGCTTCTGTACTATAGCCCTGCACCACCTCCTGAGGCTGACTGCTTCTTCTGCTGTTCCTTGGGTCCCTGCCAAGACCAGTTGGAACAATGACATTCCTCCTCACCAAAGTTGAAATAGACTGAGAGCAAGTTGGGGGCCTTTTTATCCTCTGAGAGAGGACAAGGCCAAGCAGAGTCTTCTGTCTGGTCCACCTCCAGGCCCCACCCAGAAGATCCCAAGCATGGCCACCAATCTGTCTATCCATGCCTTGTGTTGGGCCACAAATCAGACTCCCTTGTGAATTGGAGAGCAGGGATTGATCCAGAACCTCTTTAATGCCAGTTCAACCTTACAATTTGTAATAAGATTCATCCAGACTTCTGACACTGTAAGGTCTTTCCCCCCATTGTTCTCTTCTCTAAAACAATATTGTTTTCATAAATTCTGCCTAAAGCTTCTCACCACTTGAAGGAGAAGCAAAAATACAATTATATATATATATAATCTCACGACCTTCCCCACCTGCCAGTGGATAGTGAATTAACATGTTTATGCAAATAAGTGAATTTGAACATCAGAGAGCCTAACATAATTAAGATTTGCCTGGAACATTTGTAACTTGAGCTTCAGCCATCTCCTGGAATTATTGCTATGGTTATCGCTTTAGTAGGTATTAAATCGGAGTAATTATTACAAGCACCCATGAGATATATTGATGTGGTTCTCACACTGCTTTCCTCTTAGAAAGTCAAATACACACCTCAAAGCTAAGCCTTTTAATAATGGAAAAAACCCAATCCTGCCTAATCAAATTACAAAAGAGATTTATGATAAACTAATGCATGTTGGCCAAGACTTTCATACTTTATATGCCCCAGCAGACAATGGGGGCATCTCTGTTTCCCCTCTGTCTCCCCATCAATTACCTATTTTTGTTTATCTAATTTACATACTGCTTTGCATTTCAAAAAAAAAAAACTCAACGTGGCTTGCATGGCTTGCAAAATCATTAAATATTCTATAAAAATACAAATTCCACATTCAATACACCTGCTAATAATAAAATCCCACATTTTAAACAACATGCTTAAGCAATAAATATCTAAACCATGTACGTAATTGCATACCTAAAATAAAAACCTAGAGTGAGGAGTGGCTATTGACACCATGTGAGGATGCTGGTTGTCCTTTAGCTACAGCACTAAGTTCAAGATGATGGTTCATAGAATCATAGAGTTGGAAGGGGCCTCAAGCATCATCTAGTCCAACCCCCTGCTATGCAGATATCTCAACTGAAGCATCCATGGCAGATGGCCATCCAACCTCAGCTTCAAAAACCTCCAAGGAAAGAGAGCCCACAATCTCCTGGGGGAACTGAGCAGCTCTTACTGTCAGAAAGTTCTTCCTGATGTTTAGTCGAAATCTCCTTTCTTGTAACTTGAATCCATTGGTTCGAGTCCTACCCTATGGAGCAGGAGAAATCAAGCTTGCTCCATCTTCTGTGTGGCAGCCTTTGAGATAGCTGAAGATGGCTATCATATCTCCTTTCAGTCTCCTCTTTTCCAGACTAAGCTTATCTAGCTCCCTCAACCATTCCTCATAAGGCTGGGTTTCCAGACCCTTGATCATCTTGGTCACCCTCCTCTGTGCATGTTCCAGCTTGTCTTCAGCTTTCTTAAATTGTGGTACCCAGAACTAATTTTAATTTTGTATTTTTTACATTCCTGTAACTGGGGCCTGATGGTGAAAGGAGGGTTTAAAAGTACTATATTATAATTTTATAGCCTTCTTAATTGCCATGGTGTCTTTTAAGAGGTTTGCAAGTATAAAAGCAATTGCCAAGAGCATATAAGCACATATAATCAAAATGCACAAGTGCATCAAAACATACACAATTAGAGTGTACAACAAAATGGACAGCGATAAAGTGATGATGGTGATAATAGCAGCAGTAGTACATCAGAAGTGATGGTATCATGGGTGCCCCTAAACCAGGCCATGTGTGTTAGGTTCTTCCCAGCCTGCTTCCTTGCTCTCCCTCATTATAAAATGCAGTCCCTTAAATTACAGACTAGTTACCTTTTTCCCTTCCTCCTCTTCTCTTGGAAAGCTCATTTGCATCATCACGAATGAAAGTGATATGCATATGATATAACCAATAACTGGGAGCAGAGTGATTCTTTATCTTTTAAATGGGTATAACTTTCATCAAATCCTGAACTGCAGAGACTCTAATATGCTAGACATGGGAGGGAGAGAGGGAGGGAAAGAGGGAGGGAGGAGAGAAAAAGCCAGTCTCTTCCTATGTCCACCAACAATCCTCTCACCACATACAGTACTTCTCCACTGGTCCCGTGGTTTGTCACAATCTGTCACACGCCAACACTAACTTCAGAAGTGATGGTAATATGGAGTTAATAGGCTCCATTAGCCTATTACAGTAAAAGCTCGTTCATCTTAATAGCTTGGAGGATGGCCAAAATATGCAGATAATCAGGAAATTGGATAAATGGGAGTGTTATTGCCAGGGTGCCAGAAGGAAAGTGGGCTACACAATGCATTTTTCTCTATTTCCACTGTTCATGGTGTGAGTGCTGTTAACTTATGTAGCCAAAATGGTACCGCTCACATGCAAGAGGGAAGTGTCAGCAGGCTTCAGGTAATCTCAGGATTTGCAGAAGAACAACATGTGTTCAGAACCCCGCACCCCAAACAAGCTAATGATGATTGAGCATGCAGTTGGAGAGAGAGGTTTGGAAGATAGATTTCTTACTCTCATAGCAGAGTTAGCATAAGGATGATCATTCCAAGCACAGTAATTTTTGGTTAGATTTTATACCTGCCCTCATCCACCCTTAAACAAATGTTCCCCGTGAAAATACTTAGGCTAGAATAAATCACAAACACTAAACTTTACAATAAGTGAAGACTTTACTTACCGAGTTTCCAGACATTACATCAAACAAGTCTCCCCGCTGGCAATTAAACAAAGAAGGAAAAAAGCTTTCAAATGACTTTAAAAGGAAAATAACTTGGTTTCCTTATAAAAAGGATCATGCAATCTTTGGGTTAGCAAAGATGCAGGCTTTAGAGCAGAGCTTTCCAAACTTTTCATGCTGGTGACACACTTTTTAGACATGGATCATTTTGCGACACAGTAATTCAGTTTTACCAGCAAACTGGAGGTTAAACTAACCTCTTTCCAGCCCCGGGAGGAGTGCAGGGAGCATTCACATGACACACCTACACACTGCAGCCGACACACTAATGTGTCGCAACACACAGTTTGGAAAGTTCTGCTTTAGAGAGATTCAGTTCACATGCAGGAAGCCATGGCTGCATGGCTGTTTATAACACCTGAGCCTGGAAAATTAGGTTAGTTCCCTTCAAAATGCAGGCCAAATGACTTCAGCCTCCCTCCTCCAGTTGCTCCTATCTACCTGCAAAGCATGTTCTGGCCAATTCCAGAATCTACAGAGAAACTAGCAAGGCTGGTGGCAGGTGGCAGGACCACGGACAGCTCCAAGTGAGCAACTTGCACTACAATTCCCATCATCCCTGACCATTGGGCCTGTTAGCTAGGGATGATGGGAGTTGTAGTCCCAAAACATCTGGAGGGCCAAGTTTGCCTATTCCTGAACTTGCACAACAAAGGTGGGAAGGAGACTGAGGTCTTTCATGCCTTTGTCTCCAGGTTACCTCTTCCAGACTCCACCCACTTGTAGAGAACTTCAGAGCCTAAATCAGGCACAGGCAAACTCGGCCCTCCAGATGTTTTGGGACTACAACTCCCATCATCCCTGACCACTGGTCCTGTTAGCTAGAGATTATGGGAGTTGTAGTCCCAAAACATCTGGAGGGCCGAGTTTGCCTATGCCTGGCCTAAATGGCTTACCCTCTGGCCTGAAGATGGAGGCTCCTTCTTCATTCCATAGTTTCCCTCCCTGTGCTGCAGGACTAGCATTATGTGGTGGGAGGCAACTGGTTCTGCGGGCTAAGGGGAAGGCCCTGTTCTCTAGCCCTATAGGTCCTGGTGGTGTGGGGGGTTCCTTTGGGGGTTCTTGTCCAACCACCTTGGACACAATAGTTTCTCTGCCCTCTGCTGTCAGCTCTGAGCCCTGTCATAGGCCAGGCTTCCCATCTGGTGCACCTGCGCCTTTGACTCTGTGTCCAGATCACCGCTAGATCCAGGGGCTATGACAGCACATCACATATTTAGTGGAAATAGGAGGAGGGGTATCCTTTGCTAAGGGGCATTTGCATTTTTTTAGGTGGGGGAAATAAAACACTGAAGTGGAGAGCATGGTAATTTCTCACAAAAATAAGAAAATATATCTGTACCATTTGTCCCATATCTCAGGTTCTACAAATGCTGGGACATTCCCAGGGGAACTGAAGGAGGCAGTGGTGCGCCCGCTCTTAAAGAAAACATCATTAGATCCTTTAGATCTATCCAATTACCGCCCGGTTTCGAATCTTCCATTCCTGGGTAAGGTGATTGAGAGAGCGGTTGCTGAACAGCTTGGTAGGTTTCTGGATGAAACATCAGCTCTGGATCCATTCCAGTCCGGCTTCCGCGCTGGTCATGGGACCGAGACGGCTCTGGTCGCCCTAACAGATGATCTCCGCAGGCAGCTGGATCGAGGCGGGTCGGGGCTGCTGATTCTTCTAGACCTGTCAGCAGCCTTCGACATGGTCGATCACGAACTCCTAGACCACCGCCTTGCCGACGTGGGGATCCAGGGCACAGTCCTTCAATGGCTGCGCTCGTTTCTCTCTGGTCGGGGACAGAGGGTGGCGCTTGGGGGGGAATTGTCATCCCGCCACTCCTTGGTGTGTGGTGTGCCCCAGGGTGCAATACTCTCCCCGATGCTTTTTAACATCTTTATGCGCCCCCTCGCCCAGCTTGTCCGGAGTTTTGGGCTGGGCTGCCATCAGTATGCTGATGACACCCAACTCTATCTGTTGATGGACGGCCACCCGGACTCGGCCCCAGACACACTGATCAGATGCTTGGAGGCTGTGGCTGGATGGTTTCGTGGGAGCCGGTTGAAGTTAAATCCTTCGAAGACAGAGGTCCTCTGGCTGGGACGGGACGACTTGGGACTGAGGGGGCAACTCCCATCTCTTGCGGGGGTGCAATTAGTGCCAGCACCATCCGTTAAGAGTTTGGGTGTAATCTTCGATACCTCCCTCTCTATGGAGGCGCAGATTGCAGCTATAACAAAGGCGGCATTTTTTCATCTCCGCCAAGCTAAGCAGTTGGCTCCTTACCTCTCTCGCCCTGACCTAGCCACTGTGATCCACGCGACGGTCACCTCCAGACTGGATTATTGTAACTCGCTCTACGTGGGGCTGCCCTTGAGACTGACCCAGAAACTCCAACGGGTGCAGAATGCCGCAGCGAGACTCCTTACGGGGTCTTCGCTTAGAGATCACATTCATCCGGTGCTATACAAGCTGCACTGGCTCCCGGTGGAGTACAGGATCAGGTTTAAGGTGCTGGTTTTAACCTTCAAAGCCCTATACGGCCTAGGGCCCTCGTACCTACGGGACCGCCTCTCCTGGTATGCCCCACAGAGGAACTTACGGTCTTCAAATAAAAACACCTTGAAGGTCCCAAGCCACAGAGAGGTTAGGCTGGCCTCAACCAGAGCCAGGGCTTTTTCGGCTGCGGCTCCAACCTGGTGGAACGCTCTGTCACAAGAGACAAGGGCCCTGCAGGACTTGACATCTTTCCGCAGGGCCTGCAAGACAGAGCTGTTCCACCTGGCCTTTTGTTAGGGCGCAGCCTGACTCCCTCCTTTGGCAATCTTTTCAAGACTTTAGCTTATGGTTGCCATTAATTTTGTTTTTAACTCATTTTTATAATGTTTTATAATGTTGTATTGTTTTAGTGTTGTTAGCCGCCCTGAGCCCGGCTTCGGCTGGGGAGGGCGGGATATAAATAAAATTTATTATTATTATTATTATTAAACGTACTCCTTTTTAAAAGAAAAAAGAAAGCTGGGAATCTGGGGGTTAAGGAACATCATGGGGGGCAACTGCCACCATTGTCCCCTCCCCCATGAATACCCATTCACCTGCCTATAAATATGGGAGCCCTGGCATTGGGGGGGGGGTCATTGGAAAGCTCCGCAAACCTAGATATAGCCCTGCTTGGTATTACATCTAGTCTGTGGCTACAGACACACCATACCTTGAAAGTACATTGAAAGCACGCCACCAAAGAATCATGGGAACTGTAGTTTGTTCAGGGAGCCTGGAGTTGTAGCTATGTGAGCCATAAACAACAGCTGCCAGGAATTTCATATATTTATATATATTTGTATGGTTAGAGCATGGTAAAGGGACGCGGGTGGCGCTGTGGGTTAAACCACAGAGCCTAGGACTTGCTGATCAGAAGGTCAGCGGTTCGAATCCCTGTGACGGGGTGAGCTCCCGTTGCTCGGTCCCTGTTCCTGCCAACCTAGCAGTTCAAAAGCACGCCAAAGTGCAAATAGATAAATAGGTACCACTCCAGCGGGAAGGTAAACGGTGTTTCCATGCGCTGCTCTGGTTTGCCAGAAGCGGCTTAGTCATGCTGGCCACATGACCCAGAAGCTGTACGCCGGCTCCCTCGGCCAATAAAGCGAGATGAGCACTGCAACCCCAGAGTCAGCCATGACTGGACCTAATGGTCGGGGGTCCCTTTACCTTTACCTTAGAGCATGGTGCTGATAATGTCAAAGTTGCAGGTTCAATCCCCTTATGGGACAGCTGCATGTTCCTGCATTGGACTAGATAATCCTTAGGCTCCCTTCCAATTCTATGATTCTATGAAACGTATGGTGTATATGCAGCCTGTTACAAATGGGGTCCCATTTTGATCTTTTAAAGAGGGTACTTTATGGGTAGGGATATGCACGAGAAAGAGAATGGAGAAATGGGTACTGAAGGGATTGCACTTTTTAAAAAGGCAATGCATCCCTTGTCCATTCCTATTTCCAGCCCCATCACATTGGACTGGGGCCTCTAAAAAACCATGGTTAGAAGTGTGCATGCACAACTAGCAATGTCTCGGGGGGGGGCATGTAGGTAGCCACAAACAAATCGAAAGCCTGTTCCATTCCAAATGAAGGCCAGAGGACGTCACATCCTTGTTGCCATAGCGACGCAGCACATTAGAAGGTGGAGGAGAGGAATAATAAGGAGTCAAGAAGGCCACGGAGATCAACAGCAGGCTCGGTGCTGCAAAATGGCCTCATTCAATTGACAGCCATTTCGGCAGTCTGCCTTCAGCATTTGAAAGGGCAGCGGAGGTTTCCTCCTTCAGCTTTTTCCCCAGAAATTATGCAAGTATATATATTTTTTAAAGAAACCGTGTCTGAGGAGAGCTGGTGGGCAGACAGGAAAGTGGGAGGTTTTCTTTACTTTCTTTTTTAAATGCACAATAAATGGAGAGAAACCGCCCCCACATTTGCCCAAGGCTTTAAAAGTGCCAGTATTTTTGAGTTGCTTTTTGTTTTGTTTAAGACTTCGGTCTGTCAGGAAGTCTGAGCTAGGCTATCCAAAAGTGAGAAATCAAAAGCCCTTCCCAAACCAGGGAGCTAAATAGTCAAGATGGGGGAAGATGGGGCTTTTTGCCCTTGGTTGTTCTAGCCCCACATCAGTGCCTGCTTCAAGAAAACCCCAGATGCGTTTGGTCTGAGTTTCGCAAGCATAACAAAAAGTGACAAACGTTTCTGAAGGGGAATGAAGTGCTTTGTTCTTCCTGAGCTGACTTTAAATAGCTTCAGAACTGAAACATACTTTCCAGCTCTACAGTTCTATGATTCAAGTGGTGACTTTTGGGAAATAGATGTTGTATTTGGGATGCTGTGTTGTATCTATTGCTAGTTGCCTGCAGAGTCAGCTTAGCCACATTAACTGAAATGACTAACTTTGCGTCATTAATGAGTATACTCTGAATAGAGATGGGGAGAAACTTGTTTAGGTTTGAACCTACTTAATTAACACTTCCTGGGGGAAAAGAGAGGACTGAAACACTTCCATCTTTCAAAATTCACAGTTCTCTGAATTTTGCAAAGTAGTCCTCACACCAAACAATGCCTACAACAGTGTACATAAACCGTCCATAAAAATGTGTATATTCATAGCATACAATAGCCATTGCATTTGTGTAAATGCCTTGCAAAATGGTATACAGTGGTACCTCTACTTACATGCCCTTCTTGTTATGTATCCTTCGGAATAGCATATGGCAAACCCGGAAGTATATTTCTGGGTTTCGCCATGCGTTCATGCGCAGAAGTGCTCTATCGTGCCATGTGTGTGTGCAGAACAGGCACCTCTGCTTGCGAAAACCTCAAGATCTGACCAGAGCTCTGGAACGGATCCCATCCGCAACCGGAGGTACCACTGTATATTAGGGGGGAAATGCATAAAATGTTTATACTAGGAGAAATTTGCACTGAAATGCTGCTGAATTCTCAAGAAATGCCAGGAACCTGCAGGGCTCTGATGAGTGTGTGGTGGGTCATTCAGGGGAAGAGGGAAGCGATTTATGGGGTTTTGTGCCTTACACAAGGCAGGAGCCTGGGCTGGAGGAAGGTGATTGGAGACAGGAGAAGAGGCACAGAAAGCAGGGCAGGAGTCAGGGCTGAAGAGCAGGATGCGCCAGGAGCAGAACAAGGGGTGGTGCCTGAGAGTGGGGTGGGGGTAAGTAGACTGTCTCCTTGCCCCCTGTCCCCCAGGACTAGGAAGGGCTTAAAGGGGGAAGTCACAGTGACAGCTTCGGTGTTGGAGAAGTTGCTGGTTGCTTGCTGTGGCATTTGGCCGTTCTTTTGAAGATGTCTGTACAGGGGAAGAGAAAGAGTTAATAGGTAGACCGATAGAAAAAACAGAGGCAGAGCCTACCTGCTTATAAAAGGGCTTAGCCCGAGGTTTAGACGGTGAGTTGGTTGGTTAGGAAAAGGCAGTTGGGAAAGCAGTTGGCAGACAGATGGAAATAGAGAGACAGTTAGTGCAGTTGGTTCTTGTGTGAGGGGAGGTAGAAGAGTTAGAGACAGAATAAAATAAGACTAAGAGGGTAAAGGGTAACAGCGTTTCGAATGCATTTAAAGTTTATGTGTGTTTGCAATAAACTACAATCTTCATTGTTCACTTAAGAACCTGACTGAGACTAAGTGATTTACCAGAGAGGACCTGGTTGGTGGGAGAGGATAATAATAATAATAATAATAATAATAATAATAATAATAATAATAATAATAATAATTTATTATTTATACCCCACCCATCTGGCTGAGTTTCCCTAGCCACTCTGGGTGGCTCTCAATCAAGTATTAAAAACAATACAGCGTTAAATATTAAAAACTTGCTTGGACAGGGCTGCCTTCAGATGTCTTTTAAAGATAGGATAGCTACTTATTTCCTTCACATCTCAAGGGAGGGTGTTCCACAGGGTGGGCGCCACTACCGAGAAGGCCCTCTGTCTGGTTCCCTGTAACCTCACTTCTTGCAATGAGGGAACTGCCAGAAGGCTCTCAGCGCTGGATCTCAGTGTCCGGGCTGAACGATGGGGGTGGAGAGGCTCCTTCAGGATTAGTGATGTATGGGTCAATAGTCTGTGAGACGACTGGGGGCTCCGTATGAATGCCACACTTGCATGTACCTGTCATATGAGGGTACTTAAATTTGGGGGGAGGCATGGTTGTGCTGTTGCTCCAACAGTTCAGCTCAGAGAACAATCCTGGGGAGGGAATGCCAGCTACTTAGTCACCAGAAGTAAGTGTGTGTGTGTGTGTGTGTGTGTGTGTGTGTGTGTGTGTGTGTGTGTTTATTGCACCTTAGGAGCTACTATAAGTGTGTGCTTTGTCAATAAAGAATAAAACTACCAGCCATTTGTTCTCCTTGGGCTGTGTGTGCTCAGGAAATGAGGACTTTTCCCCCTTTTCTTTTTTAAAGAAAACTGAAGTGGAAATATGAAGAACTGAACCTAAGATTGGGAGAATGAGAAATGAAGAACCAAAATAGATACATCAATCCCTAACTCTGAGCAGGACTTGGTTGTATATAACCCTTTGCACTTGATGCTGTGTGTGTTATGTATTTTTATAGCTTTTTGAACCTTGAGAGCTTTGCCATAAAAGGTGACCAAGAATATTTGATTTTCTTGAAAGAAAAAAACAACCATGAAATAAAATCCAGCATGCTGATTTTTTTAAATATTCCCAAATCACTCACAGAATCGGTTCCCCAGTGTGACAAATATGCTGCTTCTTTCTGAGGGCCAGTCTTAGTTGTAAATCATGCCACTTCCATCTGAGTCGTGATTCCTCGCCACCCCCATTAGAGTACATATATAAAAGCACAAGTACTTTCAAGCTGTTTCTCTAATGCAAAGGGGAACGGAGTTGCAGCTGCCACGGCCGACATTTCCAGTGATTTGCAGCTGAGCTGACACAGCAAGGTCAACATAATATAATCTTTCCCCATTTTTAACTGTAACACAGTTTCACCATTTTTTCTTTTTAATAAAAAAGTAATTCAGGGAAAGGGTCATTTTGGATCCCATTGCAGTGGCTGGCACACTTGTTCCCATTTGTTGCTGATTGCTTAGAAGATGTCTGTTTTGTGGGGGGAACAAAACTGTATCATTTGGGCTGAAGTAGCAGTTCATTCCTCCCATGAACTCGCAGGGAGACCAGTGGTGATTACACAGGCCAGGCCTGCCTTGTTTATCAGGCATGGAAAAGAAAAGGCATTTACTGTGCCAGTTTCATTGGAGAGGTGGTGTCGAAAGTGAAATAAAGTTGACATTATCAAGCCTGCAATCCCATTTTACTCGTTAATCATGGTGCGACATGATACCCCCTGCAGGCTTGAATTCCGTCTTCCAGTAAGTGAGACGCGCTACGCCCATTAGCAGCGTTCTGCAGACTGATGCTCTGAGAGGGTTGGGCCAATATATTTTGCTGCCTGAGGTGGAGAACAAGATGCCCTGTCACACATGAAATGGGTTTCATACGTGACAGCCAACCAGATTGGGAGGTTAATCTTACCTCAGCCCCAACAACAGAAGAAGAAAAAACCTATACGGCACTGTAGGGCAGCAGGCTAGCTGAGGGTGTTTTCCTGGCTCCTTAATAATAATAATAATAATAATAATAATAATAATAATAATTTATTTATACCCCGCCCATCTGGCTGGGTTTCCTCAGCCACCCTGGGCGGCTTCCAACAGAATATTAAAATACAATAACCTATTAAACATTAAAAACTTCTCTAAACAGGGCTGCCTTCAGATGTCTTCTAATAGTCAGATAGTAGTTTATTTCCTTGACATCTGATGGGAGGGTGTTCCACAGTGCAGGTGCCTCTACCGAGAAGGCCCTCTGCCTGGTTCCCTGTAACCTCACTTCTCGCAGCGAGGGAACGGCCAGAAGGCCCTCAGCGCTGGACCTCAGTGTCCGGGCTGAACGATGGGGGTGGAGACGCTCCTTCAGGTATACTGGACCAAGGCCATTAAGGGCTTTAAAGGTCAGCACTTTGAATTGTGTTCAGAAACGTACTGGGAGCCAGTGTAGGTCTTTCAAGACCGGTGTTATATGGTCTCGGCGGCCCACAGACAGCGGCTCTTACTGGTAGGTAGGAAAGAGATCTTTATTCAGGCAAGACACAATACTTCAGGAGAAAGGCAAGCAGTTCAGAACTGGAGGGCAGCAATGAAGATGTCCCAACAAGCTTTCTCACCCCTCCCACTGTGATGGCCTGGGGTTCCGATTCAGAGGATGAACCAGAGGAATCCCAGCCTGCACAGGAGTCCCTGCCTCCAGGGCCGGCTGAACTGGGGCAAGGCCTAGATGCTGAAGAGCCTGCACCTGTGGCAGAGCACCAGGAGCTGGCCCCAGGTGAAACCCTTCAGGCCCCAGAGGGGCTTGAGGACTCAGTGGCTACAGGTGAGCCTCCTCCAGGGCCCAGTAACCCTTCGGCCTCTCCTGATCTGCAGAGGCTTAGGGCAGAGAGGCGAAGGGAACTGGTTGCTCCCAGGAGGAGTGCTCGCCTTAAGGCCAGAGGAGGCGGGGCTCCTGGGGGCCGGGACCGCCCCTGGCCTTAGAAGAGGATAAAAGCCCAGTCAGCCCGGTCCCAGGTTGCGGGAGCAACGTCGTTGTTGGCTTTGGACCTTCCTGTGTTCCTGATCCCTGCTTGGCCTCCTGTTCCTGACCATCCGGTGCTCCTGTTCCCTGCTCGGCCTCCTGTTCCAGCGTTCCTGTTCCCCGCCCGGCTCTCCGCCTCGGACCTCGCCCCTCTTCGTGTGGACTCAGACTACGCTCACGGTACCTTTCCCCCGGGTCCAGCACACCCACCAAGCTTTGAAGGACAGGGTGTTGCACGCTCCCTCACAAGATTCTCTTCTTTTATAATGATTTTTCACCCTTCTGCTCAGACTCTTGTTCAGTTGCTGCCACTTCCTGTTCAGTCCCCCCTCTCAGCTGATCAAAACCATCTGCAGACTCCACTGAGCCTCTCCTCTCTTCAGGAAGGTTGGGGTGGTGGTAGAACCAGTATCCCAGCTCTCCCTTCCAAAACAATTGATGTCAGGGTAGAAAGGGGAAATCCCCTCTCCCATCCAACTCAGGTTCCCACTGTTCAGCCCCCACCCCCTGTTTCTCCCTCCTCCATCAGATCCTGCCAACTCTTTTTCTTTCTTCAAAAAGAATTTATTTATTTAAGGTTTTGAACAACAAAACTATTCAAACCCAACACAGCCTGTGTGATTTAAAAGGTAATGTAAATACAAATGGACCAATGGGCTGTTGGGCAGCTTTCTCAGGTAGACTCCACAAGGTGCTTCGAGTGAGGACTGCCTTTATTTCCCTGCTTCTTCCATCCTTTAAACAGGAAATTGCTGCGTGTGATGGCTTGAAAGTGGGGGTTTGCTGCTACCCACAGTGGAAATATGGCTGCGGATAATGTTCCTTGGAAGCGACAGGAAGCAATAATGTTCTATCACTCAAACGGGCACTGTACAGGTAAAAGAGATGGGTGCTTCCACGTGGGAGGCCATGGGCACACATACAGAGAGAGCACTCGTGTTTAACAGTATTGTTTGAATATCGCTGTTAAGCCACTTCTTGATGGATGGAAAGGCCCTTGCTTAAATAAACAAGCAAGCAATTAAGTCCTCCTTTGAATGAGCTTGCTCAGGACACTTTGATGGAGAATTTGCTGCTGGAATTTGGATGGAGCCTGTGAGTAAGTTTTTACTATTATTAAAATGCAAATCGTGTTTCTCCAGAACCGCTCACTGATTAAATGGGAGACGCATTTACTTAGTACTCATTGCAGTCAAATGTAATCAAGATTGAATTGATTTTTTATTCAATTCATGTAAACACTGCTCACTCTAACTCTTAAAAATCCATAAAGTAGCACAAAAATTACCCGCTCAATTTTTCAAAAGGATGTATAGCTAAGCACAGAGCTCCTAATGTCCTTTCTATGTGTATGACACCAAGGAATGCGTAAATAAAGGGACTGCTGTGGCATTGCCTGGTTCTGGAAGCGATCAGAATGGAGTTTAAATGCTGACCATTTTTCAAGGCTACTTCTACTTTCTGTCTCCTCTGTGAATTAATTAAACTCATTAGCTTGACAGGAAGAAAAGCCCTTTCTATCGAAATGCCATGTTTCCCATCCTGTGCCCAAAGTTGACCTATGGCTTTATTATAACAGATCTAGCAAAAGAAAAAAGAAAAAGAAAAAGTCATTGTGATCATGAATATCTTGAAGCTGGGGATTAAGTGTTTGGATGCTAATGGGGTAATTTCATGTGCTCAGAGTTACTCAACTGTCACTCAAGGCCTTCCTGTCCAGACCAAGGTCCATGGATGGCCAACCATTGAACAGATGGGAAAATGCAGAGAAGTAGGCTGAAATGACTTCTCTTTCCTCTGACCTCCTTGGACCTTTTGGTAGCAGATGCATATCTGAACACCTGAAGCCACCTCATATTGTTTGTCCAGCTAGCTTGCAATGTTCCAAGCCAACCAATTCCTGCATTGTTAGATAGGAATTGGGAGTCTTCAGTAGTAGAGGACCAGACTGGTACCAGCAGGGTTGTGCTGGTCCCGAGGGTTATCCGTGAGGTGAGGTCTGAGTCCAGTCCGAGGTCGAGGGTGCAGTATGGAGGAAGTCCGTCAAAGCTGAAGCTGGGTCCAAGGCAGGGAGTCGGGTGAGGTCAGGAGATCCAGCAGGACAGGGTACAGACAGGAACTGCTACTAACAACGTTGCCCCTGCAACTTGGGACTGGGGCTGGCTGGCTTTTATCTGCCCCGAGGCAGAGGGTGGCCCCAGTCCACAGGTGACTTGCCTCTCCTGGCCTGGAGGCGAGCACTCCTGCTGCGGGAACTTAGTTCACTCTGCCTCTCTGCCCTGAGCCTCTGCAGCTCAGGAGAGGCTGGAGGGTTACCGGACCCAGAGGCAACCTCAGCTTCCCCTGACGGGGCTGAAAGTGGAGCACCTGCAGGCCATGGGTCCTCCATCACCTCAGAGGCCAGAGCAGACTCAGCTGGTGCCTGCACCTGAGGATCCAGCACAGGTGAGGACCCTTCAGGCTCAAGCCCCAGCCCCGGCTCAGCTGGTTCTGGAGACGGGGAATCCTGTGCAGGCTGGGATTCCTCAGGTTCAGCCTCCAAATCCAAATCCCAGGCCATCACAAGGGTTGGCCTGGGACATTTTGCTGTTTGGAGAAAAACAGAAAATTCTGCCCACCCCCTTCACTACCCCCTCTTCCTCCAACGCCCCACCCCCATGCTGAAGGCAGCAGTGGTACACAAAGAGACTGGAGACAAGTGAGTGCATGGCATGACAACAGGGCATGGCAGGGGGGTGGGGTGTGACACTGCCTGGAGGCTGGATCTGCCACCTGAGGTGACCACCTCACCAAATATCGTCCAGCCCTAGTGCATATCCATTATGTGTTGTGCCATGCCCCCACAAGCATCCATTTCATGGGTGGCACCCACTGCACTTTCTCAAAATTCCAAATGTTCCCAGCTTGTCCAAAAGGCTGGTGCTCCCTCTACCATCATGGCCAACAATCCTCTTTATATGGTGGAAGAATATCAGTGTGTGAGATGTGTGTCCAGGTGTCAGGCTACGGAGAATCCGATCCCTCCTACGGTAGCAGCCAAGAAGCAGAGAAACAATAAAAGTTCTTACCAAGCAATTTATTCAATCTATTCACAGAGAGAGATGAAGGGATGCAGTCTAACCTAGATAATGGTGTTGCTCCAAGTAAAGTTGCAACCCCTCCGTCTCTCCTATTCTACGTCACTCCTGTGTTGGTTAATCTGAGCTTTCTGTTCCACTACTTTCAATGCACGTCTGGTCCTGGGAGAGGCGGGGTTAGGAGTGCTTTCCAAAAACACTGAGTCTGTCAGCTGTCTCTCCTCTGGTGCTTCTTCTTCTTCCTGCTGTTCCTCTTCCAATATTTCCCAGATTCTCCTCTCTGCAGCCTCTGAACTATGCCCTTCTGCAAACCACTTTTTTTTTTAAATAATAATAATAATAATAATATCTTTATTGTCATTGGAGAAGGGGTGGTGGTGGTCCCCACCATTTCTCCTCAGTCCAGCCCCTGACACCAGGCAGAGGCCCAATTCATGTTGAAACTTGATTCATGGACTTTTCCATCTTTTGGAGGTGGGGAAGAGTGGGGAAAATTCATTCAACTTGAGCATACATGTATATAAACCTCTTTGTGCAGGACCTATCTGATGTATTACTTTTCTACCTTGCAAAGGTGACTTATGGTTCTGTGTCTCCTGTTAAAGTTCTGTTGAGTCCGGTCTCCTTTCTTTGTACTTCTGTGTGGGAGTCATTGACTTTCAGCTGCAAATGCAGGGCTACACTAAGCCCATATTTACAACACGATGCAAAGCAAAGATTAGGGTGAGCGTCATGACAGTCTCGGTGGTGCTAAAATGAGACTTCAGAAAGGGAGTATTATGTTTTTGAAGCACTGCACGGACGCATGGTTTTATGTATTTATTATTTTTGCTGAGCTGGAGGCTTCCTAATAGAAACAATCATTATGCACATTTCACAGACATTACACCCAACGATCGAAATTAAACTTTAAGAAGTCAGTCTCTCTCTCTCTCACTCTCTCTTTTACATGCGTTCTCTTCATGCGGGATGTTAAGACACCAATAAATTGAAGCATAAACAGTAAGCTGCAAATGAAAATTAATTCAGCTTGCAAAGTGGATTTGAAAGGGTGTTTAAGCTAGTAAAAAAACGCCCACACATCAACAATTCAGAGGTCATTCTTAGAGAGCCTAAGAGGCAATGATGCTGAAGGGAGAGAGCATCTCAGGAGCTTGCTCTAGGCACAACTGCCCCTAGAGGTAAGCTAAATAGCATATAAAGATGTTGAACCACAATGGACCCAGGACAGAACCCTGCAGCACCCAACATGTCACTTTTTTCCAGGATGATGAGGAACCTTAATGAGCACTCTTTGGGTTCAGTCAGTCAACCAGCTACAAATCCATCTAACAATAACCTTATCCAGCCCACTTTTTACTGGCTTCTCCATAATAATATCATGTGGGACTTTGTGAAAAGTGTTACTGATATCAAGATATACATTGTTCACAGCATTCCCTTGATCCACCAAGCTTGTAACTCTTTCAAAAAAGTGAACGAGGTTCACCTAGCATGACTGCATTTTTGAGAAACCCACACTGGGTCCTAGTAATCACAGCATCCTTTTCTAAGTCCCCACAGACCAACGCCTTAAGTAACTGTTGCGTGGCAAGTTCCTGCCTCCCCCCAGTGGAAATAAAGACACGAGACACGATTATTAAGGTCAATGGGCTAAAATTGGCCACAACTTTATTGATTACAGGTGATGAGCGGTATTGACTTAGGCATTGGTCCTAATCTAATCAACTATCTGGCTGAAGGCTGGGAAGGGTTAACACCAGCAGGGGGAGCCCTGCTGATGCACATCAACTAGGCACTCCCCCGGGGTCACCGCTCGGGGGCGTGCCTTGGGCCCTGGCCTCCATAGGCTTCGGACAGGGCCACACCCCAGCTGATCAGCGGCAAAGAGGAAGCTCCTCTGCCGCGCTTGCCTTAAGTGTATCAAGCCACACACCCCAAGCCAGCCGATTGGCTGGCCAGGGAGATGACATGGCAGAGGATTCCTCAGATTGCGCGGGACTGGGAGCCAGCCTCCGCGCGAATGCTGGGGGTGGGAGCCTGCAACACCACCTCCTCCTGAGGTCGGAAGTGGCTTTCTAGGACCTTACCTGGTGCTGATATCAAGCTCACCAGTCAGTAGTTACCTGGGTCTTCTCCCCGCACCGTTTGAAGATGAGGACAACATTTGCCCACCTCCAATCTTCAGGGACCTCACCAGTTCTCCACGAAATCTCAAAGATTATAGAAACAGGTTCTGATATTACATTTGCAAGCTCCTTAGTGGTAGAGCACACACTTCGCAAGCATTAGGACCCAGGGTCAACCTCCAGTTAAAACAACCAGGAAGGAGATGATGAGAAAGACTTTGAAAACCTAGAGGTCTGCTGCCAGTTAGAGTATACAATAGTGATCTAGGTGGACAGTAGAATTTGACATGAAATTAGACAGTTTCTCATGCATTGGATGGATCACTGTCCTCACGCAATATCGCAGTTCTTAGTTCTTTTCTGTGCTCAGAACTGACACTGGAATTTTTGCTTTCCTCTCCAATTAAATTGGTTATATCTATAAATGATCACTGAGTAGATGGATGTGTATTTTAAGGTTTGGCCTTTTTGTAAGGATCTGATTGCTTTGCTGCCAATGTGCTGTTTTTCAACATTTGTAGCAAGATCTGAATTGTACGGTTAATATAGTGCTTTTAGTCTGAAATCAAAACCAGTGTTATTATTGTTCCCATGTTACCACATTTCGATGTTTGCATCTGATGCTGGTCAGGTAATTCTGCACAAATGAAGTCGCTACCATTTTAAACAAAATGAAAGGTGCAGGTTAATGACTAAATTCAGGGAGGAAGTACTTCAAAATGCACATTACACTTCATTTACACACACGCACACAAAGATTTTTCTAAAGCAGATTTTTAAAAGTTGCCCAGGGTGGTAGAAGCATAGCCCCAAGGGATTCATATTCACATATTCCATTCTGTGCTAAAATTGTACATTTTTGTGTTTTAAAATACCGGGCGCCTTGATTGAATTGGTTGGAAAGTATCTGGATTCAGAAGTCCTTTAGATCCAATCACGTATGTCACTCCACTTCACAATAGCTAAATTGCTTCGGATACAAAACGGTGCCCTTAGGGACAAGAGAGAACCTTCAGTAGTCCCCCCTTTTTTTCAAATCTCTTTAGGCCTCTGATGAAATACCAAAAAAAAAAAAAAAAAGTGCCCCTCTTTCTAGAATGACTTTTAGTCTACATTCTTATTGAAAATAGCTCAGCATTACTGGTAACCTAGCTATGCTTGAGGAATGAAAATAAAGAGTAGAAAGCTAGCTATTTTGCAGGTTGAATAGAGAAAGATACAATGGAATCATTTCAGAGGCAGCAAAGTAGTGTGATTGCAGCGTTATTGTGTCATCTGAAGATATTTATAAATTTCAAAGCTGCGGCAGGAAGCACAGAAGTGTAAGGGAGGCAAAATGTCATATGACAAAGGCTGTAATAATTGGAGATGGATTTGGGGTAGGCTGTGCCAAGAATGGTTGGGTACAGTAGAAGATAAGAGACCCCCGAGAGCCATTCCCACACCAGTGAGTGGTTCCTGTGTTGAATTGAATATCTGTAGCAAGAGTGTTGCCTTGTATAGTTTCAAACTTCCAAATCTTGCAATCATAGAGTGGTATTCAATGGACTATTACTCAGAGCAGACCTACTACTGAAATTAATGGATCCAACTCGGTCATGTTTATTAAATTCAATGGGTCTACTCTGCATAAAACTTAGTCAAATACCCCTCATAGACTAGGGAAGGTTGGCTCAGCCTAATAATAATAATAATAATAATAATAATAATAATAATAATAATTCATTATTTATTCCCCACCCATCTGGCTGGGTTTCCCCAGCCTCTCTGGGCTGCTTTCAACTGAATATTAAAAACAATACAGCATCAGACATTAAAAACGTCCCTAAACAGGGCTGCCTTGAGTTGTCTTTTAAAAGTAAAATAGATGTTTATTGCCTTGAAATCTGCTGGGAGGGCATTCCACAGGGCAGGCGCCACTACTGAGAAGGCCCTCTGCCTGCTTCCCTGTAACCTCACTTCCCGCAGTGAGGGAACCACCAAAAGGCCCTCGGCGCTGGACCTCAGTGTACGGGCTGGATGATGGGGGTGGAGACGCTCCTTCAGGTATACAGGACCGAGGCTGTTCAGGGCTTTAAAGGTCAGCACCAACACTTTGAATTGTGCTCGGAAATGTACTGGGAGCCAGTGAAGATCTTCCAGGACTGGTGTTATATGGTCTTGGCGGCCACTCCCAGTCACCAGTCTAGCTGCCGCATTCTGGATTAATTGCAGTTTGAGTCACCTTCAAAGGTAGCCCCACGTAGAGTGCACTGCAGTAGTCCAAGCAGGAGATAACTAGAGCATGCACCACTCTGGCGAGACTGTCTGTGGGCAGGTAGGGTCTTAGCCTGTGTACCAGATGGAGCTGGTAAACAGTTGCCCTGACACAGAATTAACCTGTGCCCCAATGACTCCCAGGCTGTGCTCCTAGTCCTTCAGGGGCACAGTTTCCATTCCATGTCAGTTTCACAGTGCCATGTCCGTTTCGAGTTTTAGGGGACCTTGGTCAAATGTCCTACTGCCTTGTCAGTGGATTTACATAGACCTGGTGATGGGCAGCAGCTTTGTAATCAGCCAGGTGGCTTAGAACTGCATTTTTTATTTCCCACAACCCCACTGGCATATCAGTAGAAACAGAGGAAGCTGCCTTTTACTAAGTCAAACTGTTGGGGCCATCTAGCTCAATATCGTCTACATGGACTGGAAGCAACTCTCCAGGGCTTCAGAAGAGGAATCAGATCTACCTGGAAAGGTCAGGGATTGAAACTGGGACCTTCTGCATGCAAGGCAGACACTCAACTGCTGAACGACTATCCTTTTCTGTCACGGACTGATTGGATGCAGAGCAGTTGTTGGAGGCAGAAACTGGGGAACCCCCTAAGGAACCCGCCCCCCCAGGTGAAGAAGGCTCAGAGCCAGGAGACTGGTGATGAGTGGCCAGAGGGAGAAGAGGCAGCAGACTGGCAGGAGGAACTCTTGGAAGCTGAAGAGACAACAGGGTTTAGTGAGCAGGAAGAGGCTGTGGCAGAGGGCAGTCCAGACTCAGAAACAGGAGAGGACTGGAGAGAGGAGATAGAGATGAGGCAGGCCGCTAAAGAAGCCAGGGAATCGCCTGCTCCTGTGGAGGCCAGCTTCCCTCCCCTGGTCTCCCAGAAAACACAGAGAAATGAAGAGGGCGGATAAAAGAGAAGCAAGACAGTAAAGCCTTAGGCTGCTGGGGAAGGAACTGGGAGGGGAGCCTTAGGGAATGGGAAGGCAGAGAGCTTCAGTCCTTGCAACTGCTTCATTGGGGCAAGACCCACAGGGAAGGATTGCTGTGACCAGTAGGACTGAACTGTTTTGTTTCTTTGAATAAAGAGTTAATTTCAGGGACATTGGGTGCTTTATTGTTTTATTGCTGACCTATGCCTGACTCCAGCTCCTGGCATTCTCTCAGGGTCTTCCTAGGGTGCCACCATACCCTCCAACATGTCCCAGGGCAAAACTGGGATACAGGCCACACTCTCACATGAGTGACCCATGCAAGAGTACAGCACCCCAACATTGTAGTTTCCTGGATAGCTGACATGGACCCCTGGGTGGGTAATGCAGACTTCTTGGGGTCTGCGGACCACCAGTTGGGAACCCCTGCTCTAGAGTGCTGGGAGGGACTTCAATGGTGGCTTCAAGCCATCTGGTGAAGGGAGATTGGAATAGAATGTTTGCTTCTAAGTTTGAGAATGGGGAAGTGTTTTCACTGTGCTAGGTCCTGTGGGATATCAGAGGAGTGAGGATCACCCCTGTTGCTAGGAAGAGAGTAACCCAGATTGTAAGATTATTCAAGTAATGACAACAACTTGCAGTTTAACATGTTGCATTAAGGATTTTATCTGCTTATACAAACTCCAAAGTGCTGGAAAATTACAACTGCCAGGGGTCATGCCCTTTGCAGATGTGATATTTAGGACTGTGGGCAAGTATTTCTCTGCCTAAACTCTCACTGCAATCCTGATCTCCATCTTAATATCACCCTCAGTGGGAGAAGGAAAAAACTAACTTGAGGAAGAAGCTATAAGATTACATATATCTATATAGTAATGTGTGGAAACGTAACTGATGATACTTATTGTATTGTATTCCCTACACTTCTCTCTCTCTCTTCTCTTTTTTGTCACTCTATCATCTTCTAAATGAAACTCTTCTAATAAAATATACAGTGGTACCTCGGGTTAAGTACTTAATTCGTTCAGGAGGTCCCTTCTTAACCTGAAACTGTTCTTAACCTGAAGCACCATTTTAGCTAATGGGGCCTCCTGCTGCTGCCGCGCTGCTGGAGCACAATTTCTGTTCTCATCCTGAAGCAAAGTTCTTAACCTGAAGCACTATTTCTGGGTTAGCGGAGTCTGTAACCTGAAGCGTATGTAACCCGAGGTACCACTGTAATATATACATTTTTTGCTGAGACTGAAAGCAACAACAGTTGCATGTGCACTATCCATGTAAAGGCCCCCACATTGAACAATCTTGGGAATCCTAGTTTACCCCTCACAGAACTACAGTTCCCAGCACCCTTAAACTAGAGTTCCCTGGGACCTTGAAGAGGGAGATGTTCTTTAAATGTGCTTTAAATGTATGGTGTGGACACTGACACCAACAAAAAGCTTCCTATTCATGATGAGTGGTTCCAATGCGAGTGATTAAAACAACAACAACAACAACAACAACAGGGAGGTGTTCAAAAGGAAGTAGCAGATCACGAGTAACTCAGGAGTGGAAGGGATGATCACATTCCAAGTCCTTGTCTGTCAGGATTTGCCTGACCTTCAGTTGCAAATGCAAGAACCTATTTTGTTTTCTTTGGCGTCTGCCATATGCTTTATATTAAATAAAAGATTCTTTTACCATCTGTTTGATGGCTGCCTTTGAGTTACAGCGTGGCAGAACATGGGGCAGCTGTGAACCAAAAACATCTGAGCACCAGCGAAGCAGCTTTTAGGAAAACTAGGAAGGGGGAGGTTAGCACAGCCATTTAGGCTTTTAAGGAGGGAGATGTAAAAAGATGTGGCAGGTGTAATGTGGATCTAAAACAGGCAGTTTTGGAAGCTTAAATTATAAAGAAGACCAGTTTCATGGGAGAGGAAGGAGGTGGCAAACTGTCTTCTTTGCCTGTGTTTCCTTCTGTTGGAGAATCTGCCTTGAAGCTTCCCTCAACAATCAGGGCTCTATACAGTTTTGTTTGGTGACTGTTTCCTTGGTCAATGTGCTGCTTCTCCACCTGGCCATGATTGGTTACAGCGTCTCCAGGAGGATGACCCAAGTTCTGTCTGTCACAAAGGCCCCTGGGAGACCAGCACCTTTCAGCTCCTCCTCTCCCTCCATTTTCATCCTAGTTAGCCTAGGGCTGCCATACGTCCAGCCCTTGGAAACAGCGTCTGGGTGGGAAATCACTAAAATGTCTGGGGAAATCCAGGTGTATGGTAACCCATTACGGAAGAGTAGATTTTGGTGAATTTCCATAAAATTAGCTCAAAACTTCTTCTTTTTTTTAGATTTTGCAAAAAAAAAAAAAAAGTGCAACAACTTTGTGAAAAAATAAAAAAGCTGAACAACTTTGCTCCGCCCCAAAAGCAGCTCAACAACTTTGCCAAAAAAAGCTAGTCATCTGAATACAGTAGACACTCGGGTTACGTTACTCTTGAGTAACGTAAACTTCGGGTTGCAAAAGCAGCAAAACCGGAAGTCTTTTTCCGCTCGAGTCTCTGGATACGGATTTTTCAGGGTGCTCACAGACCACCGAAATGAATTAAATTAATATCTAGAGGGTCCACTGTATCTCTGTAACCTTAAGAACGTGTGTCAATAGTTTTGTTTTCTTCCTCCCACCTCCTCCCCTTTGACTTTTGTGTTGTAAGCCTGAGGGCAGGGGCTTTATAATATTATTCTTATTGACATGTGAGCTGTTCTGAAAGACTTTTCAGCTGAAGAGCAATGTAAAAACACTATAACTAACTAGCTAACTAGCAGATACTGGTACTGTAAATCCTTTCTCCATACCTCAGTATACCAAAAATAAGAAGCTGACTGCCTTGTTCCACAGAAGAAAAACTGCCTGCTCTTCCACCCCCTTCCAGAGCTCCTTTTGGGTCTTAGAAAAACAAACCAATTGAACTCTCCCTATCTATCCTGCTGTTGTTATAAATGTAGGTCTTCTCCTCACTTGGGCTGGGTTGCTAGGGAATATGCATTGCCTTTGTTGTTTTTCTGAATTATAGTTGTTCAGACTTATCTTTTCCCCCAGCAAACAGTATTCATAGCAAGTTCTTTGAAAGCTACTCCGTCATTTGTACTTGAGACAGAAACTACGGAGGCAGCGGAGACAATTACGGAAGACAGTCCAGTTCTACAAAGACGCCTCCTTTCCCGTTTCCTTCTCTTTATTTAATCCTGCAATTTTAGCGCACACTTTCCGCAGTTCAGGGTTGAACAAAACACAATGCAGTCTCAACCGGGAGAAGCTCACAGTGCCCAAAAGTTTATTGCTTATTTGAAATTAACACACGAATTCCAGCCTTCTTAATCTCTGTCTTGCTAATGACATTGTAAAAATATGTGGTGCAACTGCACTTGGAATGCTGCTTATAATTCTGATTGCCTCACCTAAAAAAAAAAAAAAAAAAAAAGGATATTGGGCTGGATATGGTCCATCATAGGGCCACCCGAAATGATGAAGGGAATGGGGTGACTCCCCATGAGGAAAGGTTACAAATCTGGTTCAGAGAAAAGGCATTTTAAAAAGGTTAAAAAAGGTAAAGAACCCCTGGACGGTTAAGTCCAGTCAAAGGCGGGTTGCAGCGCTCATCTCACTTTCAGGCCAAGGGAGCCGGCGTTTGTCCGCAGACAGCTTTCCAGGTCATGTGGCCAGCAGGACTAAACCGCTTCTGGTGCAATGGAACATTGTGACGGAAACCAGAGCGTATGGAAACGCCGTTTATCTTCCTGTCACAGTGGTACCTATTTATCTACTTGCACTGGTGTGCTTTCGAACTGCTAGGTAGGCACGAGCAGGGACAGAGCAACCGGAGCTCCCCCCATTGTACGGATTCGAACCGCCAAGTTTCTGATCAGCAAGCCCAAGAGGCTCAGTGGTTTAGACCACAGCTCCACCCGCATAAAGGCATAAAATCATGAGAAGTGCCTACTGGATCAGTCCAGTGGCTCATCTCATCCAGCATCCTCTTCTCACAGTGGTCCACCAGATGAAAGAAAGCAGTTTTTCATGGAGGGTCCAGTTTCCAGCAACTGATATTCAGAGGCGCTGCTGCCTCCAGCTGTGGATGCAGAGCATCGTGGCTAATAGCTATCAATAATCCTCTCTGTTACGATATTCTGTTCTACCTTAACAGATGTGTGGATTTATTGTATGTCACATGTCTGTTTACATTCCACCACAGCTTGCTGGGAACTTCCGCTGTGTGTATAGCCTTTGCTTATGCTGCTTGCTTGGACACGAAGGAGAGAAGACATGTTTTCCCCTTTGTCCTGATGCTGGATAAAATGCCTGTAAATACGCTTTACACAGCCTCTATCTGCCCTTCTGTTGCAAAGAGTTTTATTCTCTGCTGGCTTGCGTGCTCAGCTTCTGAAGGTTTCTGAAGCTTGAGTCACAGTTACATGCTAATGCAAGGACCAGAGATCGCCCGGCTGCTGGCCAGTGGGCTGGAGCCAGCTGGGGGCCTGCCAATTGCCCTCTTGGACGCATCCCAACACTCTCCTCCATGAATTTGTTGAATCATCTTTTAAAGCCATCTAGGTTGGTGGCTTCTCTGGGGGTGAGTGCTGTTGTTTAACTATGTGCTGGTGAAGAAGGCCTTTCTGCAGGATTTTGTGAGGTGCAATGTGGGAAGCTTGAAGGGCCCAGCTCCCCAGAGCCCCTGTTCCACCCATCAAAGGTGCTCTGCTTGCTGGGGAATGCATAACAGAATTAAACCGAACTATCTCCTTTCAAATACTGCACCAATATCAGTGGAGGATCACATGAAGATATTGCTGGTTTGGATTCAGCCTAAAAGAGGCTGTATGAACTAGAGAAAGCATTATCATTTTAAGCCATCACCAGTGGTGTGCTATAGTCTTGCATCTCAATTTACAGCTTTCAAATAATGAACAGATGCATCAGGTCAAGATAGGTGAGATGAATTACCCAGCTCGCCTCCCTCCTTCTCCCCGCTCACTCTCATATCAGTATCACTTCCCTGAGAACCAATGTGCTTTTGACTTGTTAATTTGTCTCTTTACCATAGTTTCTCCCAGGCATCAACAATAATTAAGAATTCTTCGAGAACTGATGCAATGGAAAGAAGAATTATAGCCAACAGTCTTTGGGAAAGAGTTAAACTTCATTTGGAAACAGGGTTTAAGAAATGAGAAGGAAAAAAATGGGAAGGGAAATGAGGGTGACTGAATCAATGATTTCAAACTGGCTAAATGCCATAGGCACCTTCTAGATTCTTCGTTGGTGAGACAGATGAAATGCAGGGACAATTAAGGAGATACAGATAAAAGGAAGCAGTTCCCTTGTTGGTCTGCCGCCCCTCCCATCACACTTGCAAGATGGCTTATTTTACCACATTACAAGACTAGGGGTGTGTGTAGAATAATAATAGAATTGTAGTGTTGGACGAGGTACCCCAAGGATTGTCTGGTGCAACCCCCTGCAATGCAGGAATCACAGCTAAATAATTCCTGACAGATAGCATAAACACCACCAATGATGGAGAGTCCACCACTTTCTGATGTAGTCCATTCAACAATTGGACATCTCTTACCATCAGAAAGTTCTTCCTAATGTTTAGTTGGAATCTCCTTTACACACACAGACACAGACACACACACACACACACACACACACACAGGCTAATAACCATGACACCTGCATTCTACCTCCACTGTTGGAAACAGTATGTCTATGAATACCAACTGCTGGCAATCCAAGTGGGAAGGGTGCTGCTGCGTTCAGTTTCTGCTTGCCAGCTTCCCATGGGCATCTGGTTGGACACTGTGAAAACATGATTCTGGACCACATAGGCCTTTGCCCTGATCCAGCAGGGATCTTCTTATGCCCTTAGATCTTGGCATGGTGAATGTATGACACCAGTTTGGATTCAGGAGAAATAAAGTCCCCCTGGGGGAAACACTCTTCTGCATGTGGGGTTATTGTCAGAACATGGACAAGTTAGACCAGGCTTCCTCAACCTTGGCCCTCCAGATGTTTTTGGCCTACCACTCCCATGATCCCTAGCTAGCAGGACCAGTGGTCAGGGATGATGGGAATTGTAGTCTCAAAACATCTGGAGGGCCCAGTTTGAGGAAGCCTGAGTTAGTCTGTACTCCACTCCTCACACTGTTTCAATGGATGCACTGTGAAACTGCTGGAGCCAAAATTAGACCCTGTCCTCCTTCATATAGGCTCTGGACAACTAGCACTTCATTTATCAATGGACTCTTCACCAAGGAATAATTCCTCTGCCATGAGATATGCAAATGAAATGGGTTCTCGCTAGTCAGCGTCTCGTTGCTTCAGGCTGCCTACGTGTGCAATCATTCACATTAACTATGTTCCCACTGCTCACACTGCTCTGGCCTCCTCCAGAATCTCATCACTCTTTTCTTCTTCAATGAACTCTGGTCCTCCACAAGGGAGTCTTGTTTAATCAGGGCAGTACTGATGAGCTTGTGTTTAACAAAATATTTGCACAACAGTAAGAGTAATGAGGGACGCGGGTGGCGCTGTGGGTTAAACCTCAGAGCCTAGGACTTGCCGATCAGAAGGTCGGTGGTTCGAATTCCCATGACGGGGTGAGCTCCCGTTGCTTGGTCCCTGCTCCTGCCCACTTAGCAGTTCGAAAGCACATCAAAGTGCAAGTAGATAAATAGGTACCGCTCCAGCGGGAAGGTAAACGGTGTTTCTGTGTGCTGCTCTGGTTCACCAGAAGCAGCTTAGTCATGCTGGCCACATGACCCGGAAGCTGTACGCCGGCTCCCTTGGCCAATAAAGCGAGATGAGCGCCGCAACCCCAGAGTCAGCCACGACTGGATCTAATGGTCAGGGGTCCCTTTACCTTTACCTAAGAGTAATGCAGTCAGGGGGTTGTAAAACTCTGGGCTATTGTCCCTCTTTGCATCAGTTCCTGTGCCTGGGATTAGGAACGCGCTATGAGTTGGGGCTCCTCAGCTGAATGGCCTTATTGACTGGGAAAGCTCTGTCACTCTCTGGGACTGGGGTAGTGCTAAGAATGTGAGGGAGCACTGGATTGGCAGTCACCATGCCAGCTGCCCATGGTGCTCACCTGCCCTTGCTGCTACCCTGCCTAGACCCATCCTGGCCCCAGCAAGAGGCAGTGTTGTTGCAACCAGGAGGGTGACACCGTAGCTGCAGGTCAACTGCAGCAATGGGAATTTGCATGTTAAAACGCTTAGATCACACAATGAGCTCATTTTTATGGGATTTTGCCAAGTCTGAAGAAGAATTGTGGATATGCTTCTTCTCATAAGGACACCAGACAAACCTGTTAGGTTAGATCAACAGCACATCTGGCCCAGCATCTGGATCTTACAGTGGCCAACCAGATGCCCCAATGGGAAACCCACAAGAAGAACATAAGTGCAACAGCACTCTCCCCAACTGGACCTCACAGCAACTTGTTTTTAGAGGCATGGTGCCTCTGACAGTGGAGTTAGCATAGCGTGGGTTGCCAGTGCCCGGGGCTACCATTTGGGTTGCAGTTCAGCAGCTTCTGTACACCACAGGTTCCCCACCTTTAATCTAAGAAGTGAACAAAAATTGAGTCCTCTGGTGATGGAGCCGAGGCTGCAGTTCTAATCATGTTTGCTCAAAGGCAAGTCCTGTTGGATTTAGTGGTGCTTATTCCCATGTGAGTGGGGTTAAGATTGCAGACTGACATCTCTTCTACCTTTCCTTTGGGGAACAGAAATAATCCCTCAGCCCCACCCACCTTCCTTCCTTCCTTCCTTCCTTCCTTCCTTCCTTCCTTCCTTCCTTCCTTCCTTCCTTCCTCCAGTTGACATTTTCTGCATTCCATGAGATAAAATATACCAAACTGGCTTTGGGATTTTTCATTTTTGATGTTACTCCACAATGAACAGTGGTGCATTTTATAAAGTAATGCCTTGCAGCTTGGAGAAGGTATATATGGAAATCGGATAATGGACATTAGGCTTACCATTTTAAAACATCTTAAGCCACTGTGACTTGCTGGGAGCCATTTGTGGTTGGCATGGCTTACAATTAATTTGGGATGGGGGGTTATTGAGAAATAATGGACCAGAACTGCATTAGTAACCATTGTAGCTGAGGCTATAAGCAGTGTATAATATGTTATATCCCATCCCGGATCATTCCTGTGTATCTCTATAACCCAAAGCAAAGGCTGCACTGAACATTCTCCCACAGCAACATTTGCTTTGGAAATTAGCATGGCTGACATAGCTGAACTTAACTTGCTGAACATTCATGATGGTTCACCGCTGTATAGAAAATGTTGATGCCCTGGCTGCTTCTTCTCAGCACGATTTTTCTTTTTCGCTTTCTTTAGCTCACAGCTCTTCAAAGGAGAAGAGACTTAGCTCAGTGGGAGTGCATCTGCTTTGCATGCAGAAAGCTCCAGGTTCAAACCCAAGCATCTCTAGATACAATTAGGAAAGGCTCCCAGTCTGAAGCCTTGGAGACTAATTGCTGTCAGTCAGTGCAGACAATACTGAACTATATAGACCAGGCATGGCCAAACTTGGCCCTCCAGCTGTTTTGGGACTACAGTTCCCATCATCCCTGACCACTGGTCCTGTTAGCTAGAGATGATGGGAGTTGTAGTCCCAAAACAGCTGGAGGGCCAAGTTTGGCCATGCCTAATATAGACCAATGGCCTGACTTGGTCTAAGGCAGTTTCCTGTAGGTAATCCATTGAAATTAATGGGTTGTAATCAATGCTAGACCTACTCAGAGTAGACATCTTAAAAATGAATGAGTATAATAAATTCAGGCTCATTAATGTCAATGGATCTACTCTGAGTAGAGCTAGCATTGGCTCTCACCCCATGTGCATACCTGAAGGAACGTCTCCACCCGCATCGTTCAGCTCAGACCCTGACATCCAGCTCCAAGGGCCTTCTGGTGGTTTCCTCACTGTGAGAAGTGAGGTTGCAGGGAACCAGGCAGAGGGCCTTCTTGGTAGTGCTGCCCGCCCTGTGGAACGTCCTCCCATCAGATGTCAAGGAGATAAACAACTATCTGACTTTTAGAAGACAACGAAGGCCATCCTATATAGGAAAGTTTTTTTTAATGTTTTAATGATGTTTTAATATTTATTTATTGTGTTTTTATATTTTGCTAGAAGCCTCCCAGAGTGGCTGGGGCCACCACTATTATGTTTCTTACAGAAGCCTGTGATATGATAGCATCAGACCACAGTGGTGTGACGTCATTGTTTGTCAGACTCCCCAGGTTCAGGAGATGGGGCCATGGGCCCAGGTGAAAACCCATCCACACCAGGAGCCTGGCTCACTGCAACCTCTGATTTTGACATTTTCTGAGCCAGAGCACTCTGGCCTGAAAGCCCCAGCCGAGCCACAAATGCCCTTGTGCTGTTGAAGCCAATCAGCTCTGCTGTGACAAGCCAACTCTATCAAACCTCCTCTCCCTCAACTGTCTTCTGACGACAGCCATTCCAGCAGTGGGAGAGCTGGGAAGCAGAGCTTACTCCATCAGCTCTGCTGTGACAGGGCAGCTCCTTCAGGCCACATCTCCCCTCACTTGTCATCTAGGGGAAGCCCTTTCATCAGACTACCTTGGGGGGGGGGGGAGAGATAGGAAGTGGGGATCATTTTATCAGCATTGCTGGAGGCCAAGTCCCATCAGGAATCCCCTGCCCCCTGAACTGTGCCAGCTGGTCATTGTAGGAACAAGTGTTTAGAATTTGATGCCTGAGCTTTGATGTTTATCTTCCTCTTCCCTCCCTGTCTCTCTTCCCTTGTGTGTCACGCTTTCCTCCTTTTTCTTTAGATTGTAAGCGCGCATGGAAGAGCTGCCTTGTTTCGATTGTATGTAAGCCGCTCCGGGAGCCTCTTTGGCCAAAGAGCAAGGCACAAATACTCTGAATAAATAGAAAAATGAAAAAATAAGCAAGCAAAGCTCCTCTGCCTAGACGAGGCTGCTCCCAACTCAACAAGCAACCTAGATAGAACTGAATCTCTATTCAGGACTCGGCTGAAGCAACATCTCAGTTTGCTTGCCAGGCTGAGCTCCACATGAATGGTCCATGGTGCTACAAGGAATATGCACCTCACTTTGCCTTGCTCTGCTCATGGCTGCTTTTCCAAAGCCTAAAGTCTTGCCTAGTAATAATAATAATAAATAATAAATTTTTATTTATATTCTGCCCTCCCCGGCCAAGACAGGGCTCAGGGTGGCTAACGCCAAATATAAATACAGTAAAAACATTAAGAACAAAACAAAACAACAACAATAACAAAAACACACACCAAACAGTTGATTAAAATATAAATTAGAATACGGTTTAAAATGCAGATTAAAATGCAGCCTCGTTTTAGTGGTGGCCTATAAATTAAAGCCATAAAGGGAGAAAATGTCAAATATTTACCGGGGCCAACTATCCATGCTGGTCCTACATGGGCCAGCAAAAAGAGCCGAGGGAAAATTTATATACAAAACCCCATATAAGGGGTTCCATAAAAAATAAATAAATTTGGGAAAGGGGTTAGACTGAGTCCAGCCCAAAGACCAGATGGAACAGCTCCATCCTGCAGAAAGATGTCAAATCCCACTGGGCCCTAGTCTCTTGTGACAGAGCGTTCCACCAGGCCGGGGCCAGAACTGAAAAGGCCCTGATTGAGGCCAATCTAAACTCCTTGGGGCTCAGGACTTCCAAAGTGTTGTTATTTATGGACCCTAAGGTACTCTGCAGGGCATACTAGGAGAGGGTCCTAGGCCGCATGGGGCTTTAAAGGTCAAAACCAGCACCTTAAACCTGACCCTGTACTCCACCTAGAATCCATCAATGGGGCTAGAACTCCATCTGGCTGAGGCTACTTGGGGCAGAACAGGAAACGCTTGGGACAGAACAAGAATAAAACAAAGCTGCGGCAAATGAAGACCGAATGCCATTGAAACAACTCAAACCTGCTCCCAGAGAGCATTGGCTACCACTGATGCCCATCAGCTCCACCAGCATGACAGCAGAGAAGCTGCAGCTCCTCCCTGCTCAAAGCTGCAGAACTAAACACGGTTTCCAGACAAGGTTGAAGATTAAAGGATGAATGCATGGGCGATGCTGTGCTGTGGAACCGTTAAAAGATCTAGGCTCGAAATAAATAAATAAGTGTCAACACTTTAATTAATCTGCAGCATTTCTTGGCAAGGCCAATGCACAATCTGACAGAGGAAGGTCAGAATGATGTAGCTTAACAAGAATCCACATTAGGAAAGGAAGGGGAATAATCGGACATCTGTGCTAAGGCAAAAAGTCTGCTGGTATCGAAACTGGCCGGTGGCCAGCACTCTCCCACTGGACTTGCCCCAGTTCGACAGGCAGAGCCACTTCCCCGTCTCCTTTCTTTTACCCTGTGCTGGCAGGAGTTTCTGTGCCTGGTATCCATCAGGACTAGCAGCAACCCACTCAGCCATCACAGCTGATTATATAAGGGCACATTGTTCATAGCTCCATGACCACAGCCCAAGGGGGTGGGTGGACAATAATTAGTGAGGATCAAAACAGCTAAGTGGACCATGTAGTACCACTGTCACTATGGTTTGTCCTGGACTCTGCACTGTAGATCTGGGCCTGGTCCTACCCATGTGGTAGACTGGAGTGATGAGGTAGAGTTGTGTGGCAGTAGAATGGACTGCATCACTTCATGCCACAAGGGGATGTGGACATCAAGGTTTGGAATTCTCTCCTGCATTAAACACTCTCACAAAAATCAAAGGAATCCAGAAAGGATTGAGGCACTGTTAGCGGGTGGTTCCCTAGACCGGGTGGATGAGAGGTTGCCTGCTCTTGATGGGGTTACATTCCCTCAGAAGGAGTGGGTACACAACTTGGGGGTACTTCTGGACCCATTGCTGTCATTTGAGGCTCAGGTGGCCTTGGTAGCTTGGAATGCCTTCCATGGAAAGCTTTGGCTGGTAGCCTAGCTTTACCCCCTATCTGGACAGGGCTAGCCCAACATTTGTTGTCTACACTCTGCTAACCTCTAGGTTAGATCACTGCAACATGTTTTGTGGGGGGCTGCCACTGAAGACAGTTTGGAAACTTCGGCTGGTGTAGAATTCAGTGGCTATGTTGTTCAAGATAGTTTGAGCATATAACACCAATCCTGACCCAACTGCACTGACTGCCAATTAGTTTCCAGGCCCAATGCAGAGTGCTGCTTTTGACATAGAATCATAGAATCATAGAATCATAGAATCATAGAATCATAGAATCATAGAATCATAGAATCATAGAGTTGGAAGAGACCACAAGGGCCATCGAGTCCAACCCCCTGCCAAGCAGGAAACACCATCAGAGCACTCCTGACATATGGTTGTCAAGCCTCTGCTTAAAGACCTCCAAAGAAGGAGACTCCACCACACTCCTTGGCAGCAAATTCCACTGTCGAACAGCTCTTACTGTCAGGAAGTTCTTCCTAATGTTTAGGTGGAATCTTCTTTCTTGTAGTTTGGAGCCATTGCTCCGTGTCCGCTTCTCTGGAGCAGCAGAAAACAACCTTTCTCCCTCCTCTATGTGACATCCTTTTATATATTTGAACATGGCTATCATATCACCCCTTAACCTCCTCTTCTCCAGGCTAAACATGCCCAGCTCCCTTAGCCGTTCCTCATAAGGCATTGTTTCCAGGCCTTTGACCATTTTGGTTGCCCTCCTCTGGACACGTTCCAGTTTGTCAGTGTCCTTCTTGAACTGTGGTGCCCAGAACTGGACACAGTACTCCAGGTGAGGTCTGACCAGAGCAGAATACAGTGGCACTATTACTTCCCTAAGGACATACATCCTTGTGCAAATTAATTGAAACAAACAGTGAATTTTGCACAGTAGTTTATTGTACAAAACTCACATATACATCTACAAAACTCACATATACGTACATTAGTAACAGATATGACCTCCGCTATTTTTAAGCAGCATTTGAACACGGTTTGGCATGGAGTCTACTAGTTTCGAACAGTTACTGTTGATTTTCGGATCCCTGTACCACTCTTGAATCACTGCCTGAATGAGCTTCTCCATAGTCGTACAGTCTACAGCACGGAGGCGACTTTTGCATATAGCCCACAAATTCTCAATGACATTTACGTCCGGGGAATTCCCTGGCCAATCAAGTACCTGTATTTGCTGCTCTGCCATGAATTCCTTCACCACTTTTGATGTGTGACAGGGGTCTAGCTCCTGCTGCAATATCCCAGTACCATCAGGATACCTCTTTTCCAGCTCTGGAATAACTCTCTTTTGTAGAACCTCAATATATTGTGGCGAGTGCATCATTCCTTCTATTGGCTGCAGGCTTCTGACACCATAATAACTGAAGCATCCCCAAAACATCTTCTTTTGTGGGTGCTTGACAGACTGAACGATGTGGCATAGAAAACATGCTTTGTTTCAATTAATTTGCACAAGGCTGTAATAAGCCTTAAATGGCTAAGGACTGCAATACCTCAAGCACTGTCTATCCCCATATCAACCGCCCAGACCCTGCATTCATCACCAGAGGTCTTTCTTCATGTGCCCCCTCCATAAGAAGTCCAGAATGTGGCAACACAAGAAGAGGCCTTTCCTGTAGTGGCTCCTGGTTTGTGGAATGCTCTCCCCAGGGTGGCTCATTTAGTACCATCATTACATATCTTTAGGCCCTAGGCAAGAACTTTCCTCTATAACCATGCCTTTGGCCTTTAACTCTTTGTGGCCTTTTAGAAGTGGGTGGGGTGTTTTTAATGCCATCTTGGTTTTAACGTCTGAACGTGGGATTTATTGCCAATTTGCTTGGTTGTTAAGTCGCTTTGGGTTGCCCTGGGCAAAATAAAGCGACTGACAAATTTAAGAGATAGAAAAATAAATAAAACCAAAGTGGCAAGCCTCCATTGACAGCCTGATCCTCACATTTTAAATGCGAATATTGGGGATTTTGCTGGCTTTTGTGTGTGCTTTCCATTTTGGAGGGAGCTCAAGCTGACATCTGTAGCACACTATGCTCTGCGAGGCCCTTAGCTACTTCTGGCTTGGCTCAGCTTCTGTATGCTTCAATAAGCTTAGATTAGTGGATGTTCTCTTTGAAACGACAGCCATTCTACAGCCTGGAGAGAGAAAGGCCTGGGGGTAGGGGAGCAGGAATGAAACAAACATTGATAATCTAATTTTAATGACACAATTATTGGTATCATCATAGCTCAGAAGTGGGGAACCTCAGGTCTGGGGCCAAATGTGGCCCTCCAAGCTTCTCTATCCAGCCCTTGAAACTCTCCCCTGGATACAACCCCAACTGGCCTTCCTTGTGTGTTTTTCCTCGGGTGAGATGTGACCTTGAACTCTGATAATGCCTAGTGAGGGGTATGTGAGAGCGTGTAGACACTAGTAAACCATTGCTCTGACTACGGCCTCGGCCTAGTATACCTGAAGGAGTGTCTCCACCCCCATCGTTCAGCCCAGACACTGAGGTCCTCCTCTGAGGGCCGTCTGCCAGTTCCCTCACTGTGAGAAGTGAAGTTACAGGGAAACAGGCAGAGGGCCTTCTCAGTAGTGTTGCCTGCCCTGTGGAATGCCTTCCCATCAGATGTCAAAGAAATAAACAACTATCTGACTTTTAGAAGACACCTGAAGGCAGCCCTGTTGATGAATTATTGTATTTTAATACAGTGGTACCTCGGGTTATGTACTTAATTCGTTCCGGAGGTCCGTTCTTAACCTGAAAATGTTCTTAACCTGAAGCACCACTTTAGCGAATGGGGCCTCCCGCTGCTGCTGCACCGCTGGAGCACGATTTCTGTTCTCATCCTGAAGCAAAGTTTTTAACCCGAGGTACTATTTCTGGATTAGCAGAGTCTGTAACCTGAAGCATCTGTAACCTGAAGCATCTGTAACCCAAGGTACCATTGTATTTTGTTGGAAGCTGCCCAGAGTGGCTGGGGAAACCCAGCAAGATGAGTGGGGTATAAATAATAAAACAACAACAACAAAACAACAACAACAACAACTTTTGCCTCTGGCCCCACTAACCACTCAGATGCACAATATAAATGGCATAACACAAAAGGAAAAATGAATTCAAAAGGAGAAGGATGGGGGGAACAAGCTTAGGCATTATTTCAGAGAGGTCCTACAATCCCATCTCCACGCCCTTCCCATAGCTTGGCAGAGCGGCAGCTGCTGTCCTTTACTTTGCCGCGAGTCCTCTCAAGCCTATAAAATTTGCACTTTCCAGAATTATGTAAGAACCAAAGCATAGTCACCCTTCAAAATTCACACTTATCTGAATTTTGCCATGCAGTTCTCTAACCGTATAATGTTTTCCAAAATGCATGTATTGTGAAAGAGTGTGCATTAAAAACATACACTGATGAAAATAACATACACAAATGCAATTAGGAGAAACTGCCTGCCAAAATGTGTACATTAGACGAAACTGCATACAAAAATGTGTTTATTAGGAGAAATTCTCACTGTAATGCTGAATAATTTTTTAGAGGATTTCTTTTTTGAAAAAACTTGCGAATTGCTGCAGAAATTTGGAGAACTGAATTTAAGGCTGGAAAAATGAGGAACTGGGAGAAATGAAAGTGACAGATTCCCCCTATCTTGAATTCTTGACTGGAGGTATTGCTGAACGGTTATTTCTAAAAATATTGATTAGATAGATTTTTTTAAAAAGCAGAGCTTCCATGTTACATCCCACACCTACCTACAGAGTATTTTTGACCAAAATATGTATGCCAGATACCTCCCCCCATCACAGCAAAAACATGCATGGAAAAATTGTGTCTTCTTTTTCAGTCCTACATACTCAGAGTATGTCCACCTACTCAGAGTAGACTCACTGAATTTAATGGAGCTGAACAAGCAATGCCCATCAGTTTCAATCAGCGCACTCTGAGTATGACTGACATTGGATACCACCCCACAAGGCTTTCATGTGGCATGAGAACAGGCAATTAGTTGCACAACTTTTCTTAATTAAACTACCTCCTGCACCTTTACATTGAGAGGTTTTCTAAAATGGAAGTGGTGTGTGTGTATGTGTGTGTGTGTGTGTGTGTGTGTGAGAGAGAGAGAGAGAGAGAGAGAGAGAGAGAGAAATGGAAACTCTAATTGCTTGTTGCTGCCCCATTAAGCTGCATTAGCCATCCATTTGAGAGCTAATAAAAATAAAGCACAATTCCCCCCCCCCCAGCCCACCAGATGTTGATGAATAAACTGGTGCTAAATCGGTGGCAATAAAGCAATAAAAGGGGTCGTGGGTCAATTATCTGCACCGGCAGGATGCTGTTGAACTAAAGGAAGGTAATCAACATCTTGAATGGTGCTCCTGGGGGTGTTTTTCCTAGCCACCCAGAAAAGCAACAGAATATTTTGGTGGGGTTTGATTTTGGAAAGGAGGGCCACTGGGGAGCAAGTATGCTTGACTGTTGCAAGGCCACATGCCATGAGTGCATGGGAGGGGGAAGAGGCAAAAGGGAGCAAAGCAATTAATGTATTTTGCCCTTCGTACAGTAGGCTAGCTACTCAAACATTCCTTCATGCAGACAAGCCAGAGGCATGATCAGAGTTCAAGGACATATTCCAGCCAGGCAAAAACACTCACGATGCAAAGCAGGGGCAGTGAAGGGATTGAGGAATATTATTAGGGCCAGATAGTGAGGTGTGGAAGGCCGGAGAGCACCATGCCCCACAACCGTCCCGATTTTCCTGGGACATCCCATCATTACAGAAGTCATCCCATTTGCACTTGCCAGGAGTCCAGGTTCCCAGCTTGATAACACAGTAAGCGTAGGTAATTAAAAAGGAGGATTTATTGCAAAAACAAACAGATAGCTCTGGATGGCTCCGACAAAGCCTTTGGCATCATTACTCAAGATGACCCTTCTGAAGACTTCTTCCAGTATCGACAGAAGATATTGAACTTACGACCCTTACGTCTCTTGTTTTGCTTCCTATCCAGCAGCCCTCCCATTCGCTGACTCTTTGGACTTAGTGGATTAGCTCCACCCTCTTCCTGCTCTGAGAGGCTGTATTAGTGCTTCCGGTGAGCTTTGGCTGTGTTCTAGCCTGCTCTCAGCTACTGCCTTATCAGCCTGCCTGTCAAGGTCAGGAAGAGCTGAAGTCTGCAGCTGCCAGCTCTCCCCTGCCTGACTAACATCTAAGCCTCTCTGTTCCTGGCTGCTTTCTGCAGGTGGCTGCAAACCTTCGCTTGGAGCTGGCTTATTCCTGACACCACTCTTATATGTCTGGAAGTACCTTTCATGTCGTATGAAAGTGCCAATATGTTGTAGAACTTAACAGCTAATGAAACAATGGAAACGTGGAATACACTGCCATGTGGCTACGGAATTGTACTATATATTCTGCTTTATTGCTGGAAGCGGTTTTTACGTCACATGAATGCTCAGACCTAATGCAGAAATGAACAGTTAGGAAGATGGGGAAATGGGGCAACGCTGCTGTGTGGACGCAGCCTAAAGTGGAAAGTCGCCTCCACTTTCCAACATTCTGGCCAATGGGAGCAAAGGGAGATCTGGCCACCAGCCCTAGGCCCTTCTCTGTCAGTGTAATGAATGAACATTCTACCTATCGAATTAACATGAAACACAATTCGATACAACTGTGAGGAAATCAGGCTAATTGTTCTGGTTCTTCTGTAATGTTTCCCTCCCCACTTAGGTCACAAAATACTTGGCCACGGGGCCACAAATCAGTAATAAAGCTTGTTGGTCAGTTTTCCCTAGGGATGGAGGCTGGGAAAAGCACCTCTTCCCTGAAAAACTCAGCTTGAGTAATCTCTGCTGTATTTGTATCCAAATAGGTAAAGGGACCCCTGACTGTTAAGACCTTTAGAGGCCCGGAGAACTTGAAAGATTTTGGTGTCCCCATATATATCTAATTCAAAATGCAAACAATAATACACTGTGAAATATTGTCTTCTACATTTATTTTATAAAGTTCAGCATGACTGAATCTTGCTTTTACATTTTTTGTTGCACTGAACTTATGACACATATATTGTGTGAGTGAGTGGCTCATGTGCTTCTGCCTTGCACTCTTTATAAAGATTTGAGGAGTGAGGTTATTACCCCTCTATTATTGTCCATAGGGGATGCGGGCAGCGCTGTGGTCTAAACCACTGAACCTCTTGGGCTTGCCGATCAGAAGGTTGGCGGTTCGAATCTGCACAACGGGGTGAGCTCCTGTTGCTCTGGCCCAGCTCCTGTCTACCTAGCAGTTTGAAAGCACGCCAGTGCAAGTAGATAAATAGGTACTGCTGCAGTGGGAAGGTAAATGGCGTTTCCATGCACTCTGGTTTCTGTCACCGTGTTCCGTTGTGCCAGAAGCAGTTTAGTCCTGCTGGCCACATGACCCGGAAAGCTGTCTGTGGACAAATGCCGGCTCCCTCAGCCTGAAAACCAGATGAGCACCACAACCCCATATGCCAGGTCGCTCAACCATTGCTACTGTGTTTTTTCTTTTAGCAGATCAAGGTGATCAGGTGACAGTAAAAACTGCAAGGTTCTTAGCGGGGGCAATTAGAATAAGATCTATTATTTGATTATTGATGTAAACCCCCCAAATATATTTTGCATAGTTAAATTTTTACCTCTTTCTTCAGTGCATTTTCTTTTGTTTTGTTTTGCTTTGCTTTGTTTTTTGTTTTGTTTTGTTTTGTTTTGTTGCTATGGCTAGTGGCTGATGCAAATAAAGATTCTTCTGTGGGAGGCTTTTTTCATTGAACCTAGTTCAGCTGCACCATATGGTCCATCGTTAATCCGGCAATGGGAAATTTCGGTGGTGTCTCCCTTCTCTCGATGCCCTAAGCATGTTTTGCTTAATGGTTAAACCGGCCCTGCATGCAGAACATCCCACATTCAGTCCCTGGCATCTCCAATTAGGGATGGGAAAAGTCCTCTCTTTGAAATCCTGGAAAGTTGCTGGTGGTCAGAGTCGACATTACTGAGCTAATTGGACCAATGGCCTGATTCAGCTTCCTGTGTTTTGGAGAAGGGTTGTAGCTCAGTGGCAGAGTATCTGCTTTGCATTCAGAAGGTCCCGGGTTCAAATCGCCAGCACCTCTGGCTAGAAGAGACTCTTGCCTGAAATTCTTAGAAGCTGCTGTCAATCAGAGTAGACAGATGGAGCGATGGTTTGATTTTGCACAAGGGTGCTTCCTGTGTACCTGCTGCCTGATGTAATTATCCTTCCCAGGCCTTCAGATTCTCAAGTTTTAATTAAAGTCCGCGGAGCAAAACATGGTGTTAGATGCAGTATTTGGGAGATTTTCTTTCTTCATTGACCTTTCAGGAGAAAAATGCTATCAAAGAATTTCACGGATTTGCTTCTCTCTTTCTGACATCTCGTGTCAGGCTCTGTGATGCTGCTTTTAGGGGAGGGGGGCGAACATAACCAAGGCACATAAATATTTGATACCGAGGCTAATTTGTGTTCTCCTTTCCCGTCTCTTTCCTTTCAAAGGAACAAAACACCATAAAAATGTTTCCTGACATGTCCTCTGTCATCTCTTTCCCTCTTTCACAAACATGAGACAGAGATGAGAGTTCAAGTTGACTCAGCGGTTTATTAGCATCGTTTTTGGAGTGCGTATGTAACAGCGACATTAATTAATTCTAAGTACCCTTGTATCAACAGTTTAAAATTCAGAGTTGAACTTGGACTTCTTAATTCAGAATTATGTTCGTCGTTTGCAAAATATTTAATGGGGATTAAAAAAAAGAAAAAAGCCTGTGCAGGAATTTGAATCTAGTCCAGATCGTATTAGAAACAGACAGGCACACTTAACAACAGGGGTTTGATCCTGTTCACACCCTACAATCTCCAGTTGTACATGTGACATCGTAGAAGTATTGTGGATTAGGGATGAGTGAATCTATTATTTTTTTTGAAGTTCCTCATTTCTTTCAGTTTTATGTTCAATTCTTCACAGTTCACATCAGTTAGTGATTTTAAAAACATCATCAGCATTTTCATGCAAATGCCTCTAAATATACGTATGTAATTTTGCCTACTGTGCATAATTTTGCATAGCAAATTTCACTGACATTATGCATTCTTATATGTTATGTCCTTTAATCTATGCATTTCAATGCAAACTTTGTCCTAGTACATGCATTTTTTGCAGATGTTACTTGGCAGTGCAAAATCTGGAGAAGTGGAATTTTCGAAGGATGGCTGTGCTGCAGTCCTTGCATTGCTTCAGAAAGTGTAAACGAGGTTGGTTCACCTTGAAATGCCAACTCAGTTAAATCCCCCCCCCCCCAGCCTGGATAGAGCAAATTTAAGCTCTGCAGCCCTGGCCAAGTCACTCCAGCATCAACACGGTACCTCCAGTTCAAACACCTGAATGCTGCTCTATTGAGCATTATATCTTACAGGCTACTTGAAACCTATGCTCGGCTGTGAAGCCTTGCTTTTGCTGCAAAATAAACTTTATCTGTCCAGAACACCACTCTCCCGTGGCTGACTCATTCACTGGGAGAATCCGTGAGTGGGCGGGGCTTAAGCTTTCCCCAGCAAGGTAATTTCTTGACGCCCAGTCTGCGCCTCCCCTCTCTGCGCGAAACCTTACTGTGCAAGGAGGGCGTGGGTAACGGTGGACCTTTCCCCTCCCCGCTTTGCCCAGGCAAGGTGTCCTGGCCCCGCCTCGCCTCCTCCAAACCCTGCAGCTCCTCTCCACTGGAGGCGTGGTTAGCATAGGCGCCGACTCCATGGGGCCCGAGGGGGCCTGAGCCCCCTCAAAAATTCGTTTGGGGGGGCTCTGCCCCCCCCAATAATTTAAGAAAATTATTAGTTATATTATGCTTTGTAAAATCACAAAATTATGTTGGTATTTTTTATTTTCCTTGTTTGATGATAGTTACCTTTTAAAATACATTCAGTAATGAGTTAAAACAAAGCCACTCCCGATCTAGAGAGGGGGTGGGGTTGCGGGCTCTCGACCCATCAACAATCTCGCGGGGCTGGCGTCAGCCCCGCAGAAGCGGGGATTCCCCCTAGCTCATTAATATTCACCGCCCACGGCGGCAGCCAATCGGCTGCTGCAAAGGGCGGGCCCTCACAGGTTCACTTAAGGTCGGGGCAGCCCGGGGCTCGCCCCTTTCGTTCCCCCAGCAGCAGCGGTTTCGAGGTCTTGGGCCCCCCCAATATTTTTTATAAGTCGGTATGGGCCCCCGCCCCCCCAATATTTTTTATAAGTCGGCACCCCTGGTGGTTAGTCTCCTCCACTGAGGAGGTGCTGCTTTCCACGACCTTTGGGGGCTCTCTGTAATCCATCCGGCTTTTCTTCTCTCCCTCCTGCACTGATGGCAGTTCCCTGACATATATGCTACTGTCATTGCAGTGCATAATGCACCGAGGAGAGAGGGTGCACTAGCCTGGACTAAAAAATTGAACCTGTGAAGAACATTTTGGGCCGACCAGTGCAGCCAGCTCCTAGCACAAGGTTGCCTTCTGATCTAAGTCATTGCAAATTTTGATGGCATCACCAGGACATGAAGGTTTCTTTGCCTTTGGCTATATAGTGGTACCTCGGGTTACAGATGCTTCAGGTTACAGACTCTGCTAACCCAGAAATAGTACCTCAGGTTAAAAACTTTGCTTCAGGATGAGAACAGAAATTGCACGGCAGCAGCGGGAGGCCCCATTAACTAAAGTGGTACCTCAGGTTAAGAACAGTTTCAGGTTAAAAACAGACCTCCAGAACGAATTAAGTTCTTAACCCGAGGTACCACTGTATGCTAAAAAGGTAAAGGTAAAGGGACCCCTGACCATTAGGTCCAGTCGTGGCCGACTCTGGGGTTGCAGTGCTCATCTCGCTTTACTGGCCAAGGGAACCAGCGTACAGCTTCTGGGTCATGTGGCCAGCATGGCTAAACTGCTTCTGGCGAACCAGAGCAGCGCACAGAAACGCCGTTTACCCTCTCGCCAGTGCAGTACCTATTTATCTACTTGCACTTTGACATGCTTTTGAACTGCTAGGTTGGCAGGAGCAGGGACCAAGCAACAGGAGCTCACCCCGTCACGGGGATTCGAACCGCCGACCTTCTGATCAGCAAGTCCTAGGCTCTGTGGTTTAACCCACAGCGCCACTCGCATCCCCTACTGTATGCTAAATCCACATAAATCTACACACAACATATCTCAGGGTTCCACTTCACCCCCCCCCCGCCAGGGTCTGGGGGTGGTTTCCCATTAACATCCTTATGCCAGTAGAAACACTACAGCCCCCAAGGCAAAACGTATATACTTTCCTCCCTGTACAGCTCTCTAATTTGAACTTGGGCAAACAGACCCAAGGCAAATCAAAAGCACTTGTTATTGCTGGAAGGCTCGGAATTGCTAAACATATATATATATATATGGCGGGGGGGGGGAGCAAGCCAGTGACTTTGACTCCTGTCATTATTCTTCCTCTGTTTAAGATGAAATGAGAACCCATGGAAGCATTTCTGAAAAGGCAGCCTTCGGCTGGGATGCGCACAGTCACAAATGAATGGCACTGTGCTGCCTCTGGATGGGAAAGTGTGTTTTGGAAAGGCCAGGGGTTCTGTATCGTGTCTCTTGGCAAGCGCCCTCTGAGCTTTCTCCATGCAGTTTCTAAACTCCCCTGGCAGTCCACTTATACAGTCCTGTCAATTATTATCTGTCAGAATGGCAGGCCCGGAAAGAATAGTGGCGTGGGTGTGTTGCCTCTCTGTGACGGTGTCCTTTATGTTCCCCTTGAACTTCAACTCAAGGGTCGCCCGACTCAGGCGATCCAAGCTGCTCATTTAACCATCGTGCCATTAAATGGCAGAAGGCAGGGGGGACAGAATTAAACTGCAGTCATTCCTGGGATGGGAGCTTTCCCTTCCTCTGCTGTTTGATTTTTCAAGAGCATAAAAGGAGCTGGACTCCATCAACTTCTGGAAACCCACAGATTCTTCATGTCTGTTCTGTAAGATCAACACTACCCCACACTTCTGACACCAGTATTCGTAGTCCTCAGAACCTTCCAATATTTCCTTGACAAAAAGAAGGTGAATTCTACACCCAACATTTATTTACTGCAGAGGTGTGTTGATGTTGTGGGCTGTACAGACTACATTAGTCTTGCCCACACCTGTTCGCAGAGAATCTATGTTTTAAAAATCCCATTAAGATTCCAAATAATCTCCTATCTTTTCTGAAGAAATAGAAAAGAAGGGAGGGAGGGAGTCAATTGAGCCTGCCTGTGTGTTCCATTCAGCAGGCATCTCCACATGTTGAAATTAAATCTATCTCGTTGCAGGCACTGAATAACTTCTGTGGGGCCTCTAATAATTTCTCATCATGTTTCTTTAATGGTTTGGCTTCACAGACCAGAAATCTCTTATGTTGTCACTCAGCAGGGCGAGCATTCATATCTGTGCCAGGCTGCTGTTTATACCAGTTTTACTCCCTGCAGGGTATAATTCCATGTCGTTCTGCAGTACAGTAAACATCCAGACTGATGGAGATGAAGGCATCTAAGAGAGGATTGTTTTCAAGTAATGCTTTCTGCGCTATGTGAACAAGGGAGATGAAAGCACCTGGTGATCTTTGTTTTCTCATGGAACAGCAAGCTGGTCTCAGCACTGGGGCGGCAACTGGGGCGTCGCCAAAAGGGAGGATGCAGATTTGCATGCAATTTGCATATGCCTGTATGGACGTCTAAATGCACATTTAGAAAAGAATTACTATAATGGAAATGGAAATGCAATACATCTCATCATAGGTGGGAGGACTGTGGCTGCATACATACCTGTTTGATCTATTGCTCAGCTGCTGACTGTTAATAGGTGAGTGCAATGTCGCTCCTGCTTTCTCATTTTGTCACTTTAATAGTCACAGCTTTCACTGAGCATCCTGGGAACTGTAGTTTGCTAAGGGTGCTGAAAGTTGTTAGGAGACCCCTGTTTCCTTCACAGAGCTACAACTGTCAGAAAGTTATTCCTGATGTTTAGTCAGAATCTCCTTTCTTTCTTGTTTTATAATATTTATTCAAATTTTAAAGATTACAAAAAGGAACAATAAAAAAGAAAAATAACAAAGACATAAAAAATACATACAAACAATTAAAAAAACAAAAAACAAATCAGACCTTTACATAGCTTTCTTTCCTTTACTTATTTCCTTGACCTCCTCACACCTCCTTTTTTTGTATTCTAATTCAATTAGATGTTTCAGCAAATCCTTTCCAGCTTTGTTTTTATCCTAATAATTTATCTTAATATACTGTAATTCTCGTCTTTCACCAATTAATAAATCAATTTTAACCTAATCCTTTATATCATTTCTGCTAAAACCACATTACTTCATTCTAACAACCTTCTAACATTCCTTAATTTTGCAATGTTTCTGTAAATAAACTTTGAATTTTTTCCAATCTTCTTCCACCAACTCTTCACCTTGGTCTCGGATTCTGCCAGTCATTTCCACCAGTTCCATATAGTCCATCACTTTCATCTGCCATTCTTCCCGGGTGGGTAAATCTTATGTCTTCCAATACTTCGCGATGAGTATTCTTGCTGCTGTTGTTGCATACATAAAAAAAGTTCTGTCCTTCTTTGGCACCAATTGGCCGACCATGCCCAGGAGAAAGGCCTCTGGTTTCTTCTGGAAGGTATATTTAAATACCTTTTTCATTTCATTATAGATCATCTCCCAGAAAGTCTTAATCCTTGGGCATGTCCACCAAAGGTGAAAGAATGTACCTTCAGTCTCATTACATTTCCAACATTTATTTTCTGGCAAATGGTAAATTTTTGCAAGCTTGACTGGTGTCATGTACCACCTATAAATCATTTTCATTAAATTCTCTCTTAGGGCATTACATGCCGTAAATTTCATACCTGTGGTCCATAACTGTTCCCAGTCAGCCATCATAATGTTATGTCCAACATCTTGTGCCCATTTAATCATAGCAGATTTCACCGTTTCATCCTGAGTGTTCCATTTCAACAGCAAGTTATACATTCTTGACAAATTCTTAAATTTGGGATCTAGCAATTCTGTTTCCAATTTTGATTTTTCCACATGGAAGCCAACTTTTTTGTCCAAATTATATGCCTCCATTATATGTCTCGCACTTCGTTTTTTAATTTTTCAAAGCTCTGCAGTTTTACTCTGTCTCCATCTTGTTCCAAAATTTCCCAATATTTTGGCCATTTGGCCTCCATATTGAGTTTTTTCTGTGCCTTCGCTTCCATTGGTGACAACCATCTTGGGGTTTTATTTTCTAACAAATCCTTATATCTTATCCAGACATTAAACAGTGCTTTTCTAACAATATGGTTTTTAAACGCTTTATGTGCTTTTACCTTATCATACCACAAATATGCATGCCAACCAAATACATTGTTAAAAGCTTCTAAGTCCAGCACGTCAGTGTTTTCAAGAAGCAGCCATTCTTTCAGCCAGCAAAAAGCAGCTGATTCATAGTGCACTGGCATGCTTTCAAACTGCTAGGTTGGCAGGAGCTGGGCAGAGCAACGGGAGATCACCCCGTCACAGGGATTCGAACCGCCAACCTTCTGATCAGCTAGCCCAAGAGGCTTAGTGGTTTAGACCACATTGCCACCCAAGTCCCTTTACCTTTAGAAGCAAGCACTGTTGACTTGATTAGACCTTACTCCCTGGTAACTGTGCATGGAGTTGCAGTGCTACCGATCCTAAATACAGGTTAATGATCCTCTGATGGCCAGCAGTGCTGATTATTACACCTTAATAACCATTGATACATACTATTGTTGGACTGTGTATTTGGTTCTAGGCACCACAATAAAGCTCTCTCTCTTTGTGTGTTGAGAATAAATAAATAAATAAATAAATAAATAAATAAATAGGGTGTCATGCACTGCTGTTCTGTGGCGTAAGTGTGTTTATATATAATAATAATGAATCAAAACAGCTGACTTGGGGTGTGTGTGTCAAGAGGAACACCTGCACTTCAAAATGCACCCCTTGAGAAGGAGGATACTGTACCTCCTGAAATGTATCACACAGACACCCGTGTTCAGCTTGGGTGAATCATGCTTGAAATGTTATCTTCTTCAGAAGCAAGGGGATACTGGATGGGTCCTCTCTTTTCTCTTACCTTGCCTCCAGTCTGTCTATATTTGTTTAAAAAATGTTTCAAAAGGATAGATTCTCAGATCAATGCAAGATATGATGCAGGTCCAGCCCCTGTTCCACCGCTCTCCTCTCTTGTCAGGGGGACCTTCGCATCAATCCATGACCCCAGTCAAATTAAATATAAAGAGTGTTGTCAGGTCCGGAAATGTAGTTATTTCACTTGTCATTTCTCGTTAGCTCTGCCTTTCACCCGTGTTCAGTGAGTGGATAAAATATTTAAAAGAACGTGGTGTGCTCGATCAGATGCAATTGAGATGAGCAACTGGGGTTGTCAGCCAAAGAGGTCACTGGGCAATTTCCACTCTTTGCTTTCTTACAAGGACTTTCTGGGCCAAATATCACAAAAGCGAGCCGGGCACACGCAAGGACCTGTGGTTTGCTGATGAGCACAATGCACGCTTTCAATAAGAGACTTTGGCCCCGGTCACAGAGATCATGGGGACATATTTAGGAAGCATTTGACTTTCATCAGACACGGTACAACATCAGACACTCTTTAGAATTCCGGGCTGGTTCAGTGCTTTTAAAGGAACTCTTTAAATTTCAAGGTTGGCTGGCACCAACACCAAATATTCAAGGGGTGGGGAACATTTTTAGCCGGAGGGCCACATTCCTTTCAAGGTAACCTACTGGGGGCCACATGATATTGGATGGTGGGGCCAGAGGTAAAAGGGGGTAGAGCAACACATCTTACCGTAGATTCCGATGTATTAGGCGACTGGGCGTATAAGACGACCCCCAAATTTTGCTGTTCAATTTTAGAGTTTTAGAGTTATAGAGTTTGAGCGCCACCAGGTGCAGAGTGTGGACCCCTCTGCTGCCTCTGCCCGAGGCGAGGCGTTTGGCGGGCGGGTGAGCGGGTGAGAGCCGCGCTCGGAAGGACTTTCCGCGTCCCCTTCTGTGGGGAGGGAGGAGGAGCGACAGCAGAAGGGGTACCTCTGTTCACCGGTTCCCTCTCCTCCTTCCCAACGTGTATACCCAGCATATAAAATGACCCCTGACTTTTGGGGTGATTTTCCAGGGATAAAAAGTCATCTTGTACACCGGAACATATTGTAATTTTACTTTTGTGCAGTTGCCTAGCTTCTGCACACCCTCACACATGACTCTCCATCATCCAGCCAGGAAAATAAGAACTGGCATCAGAGTTCAGCGACACATTACAGTGGTACCTCGGGTTACATACACTTCAGGTTACATACACTTCAGGTTACAGACTCCACTAGTACTTCAGGTTAAGAACTTTGCTTCAGGATGAGAACAGAAATCGTGCTCTGGCGGCACGGTGGCAGCAGGAGATCCCATTAGCTAAAGTGGTGCTTCAGGTTAAGAACAGTTTTAGGTTAAGAACGGACCTCCGGAACGAATTAAGTTCTTAACCTGAGGTACCACTGTATAGCCAGGCCAAAACACTATAAGAAGTGCCCAGGGGGAGTTCTGAGGGCCAGAGAGAGAGACCTGGAAGGCTGACCTCACACAGACACAGGTCCTGAGGTTCCCTGCCCCTGTTTTAAAGAATGAACCATGCCTTTTGGATGTAAATGGAGACTTCCTACATTGGAGGCAAAGAGGACATGGCCTCACAAATCTCTGTTTGCCTTCAGCCAGTCCCTGCCAGCCTTCTTACAACCAGCCCTGGCTGTGGGGGATGCCCATGGCTGCCGGCTTCCTCTTCTTTAGTGTCAGTTTTGCTATTGAAGAACTCAGCAGGGAAGAGGCAGGGGACAAAACTGCAGTGAGTTGGGTCTGCCTGTCAGCCTCATAATTTCCCCCAGGATATTTCCTGTATACCCGAGGGAGCGTCTCCACCCCCATCGTTCAGCCCGGACACTGAGGTCCAGCGCCGAGGGCCTTCTGGCAGTTCCCTCACTGCGAGAAGTGAGGTTACAGGGAACCAGGCAGAGGGCCTTCTCGGTGGTGGCGCCTGCCTTGTGGAATACCCTCCCAGCAGATGTCAAGGCAATGAACAACTATTTTACTTTTAAAAGACAACTGAAGGCGGCCCTGTTTAGGGAAGTTTTTAATGTCTGACGCTGTATTGTTTTTAATATTCAGCTGGAAGCCCCCCAGAGTGGCTGGGGAAACCCAGCCAGATGGGTGGAGTATAACTAATAAATTATCATCATCATCATCATCATCATCATCATCATGCTTCTGTAATCACAGGTTCTGTCTTTATCATGGAAAGTCCCACATTAAGAGATCTCTATACTGTACTTTTGTATCTCTAGGGTGCCTCATCCCCCACCCCCATAGAGATTCAACTCCCAATTAAGACCTCTATAAAGTCCCTAGCTCTATGGTACTCCATAGTCCCTCCCACCCTGACGCTCACCCAATTGCCATTCTTCCCTTCCCACTCTGCTTCAAGGGTAAGGAAGCGGATGTTGCCATTGCTCCCCTGTGCTGAGTCCCCCTGCTGTAGAAGCCCCCAACAATGTCTCCTGCTGACTCTGTCCTCCTCCTCCAGCCACCCTGTCCCAATTTTCTTTGCCCAAAGGTTGGAAGGTATGACATTAGCTCTAGCGCCATCTACTGTTGGCCTCCTAGCCTTCCACCTTGCTGGTCCCTATAGGCATTGCACTCCCAGAAGCTGAAGAGATCATGGTAGCCTCCTGGTGTTCGTCCTCCTAGCTTTTGTTTGAGTTAAGAACCCACCAAGGAATGCTTCATGCAGCATAGCCCCAAACATATCTATAAAGACAACCTTCCCCTCATCCTTGTGCAGGACTATATCCAGGGAGGATGAAATTTGATAGAAAATAGCCTTTGGACTCCTTTCAAGGTTGCTACGCTGAAGCAAACCTCTGTATGGTCCTTGGAAGGTTGCTGATCTCTCTGGTTCTTTGTATCTCCCTCTCTCCGACTTTAATGAACACCAATAAAATGTGAGCTTTTATGACCCTTTCAGTCTGGAGTTGTCAGCTTTGCCAATTTGCTGTCTGTAAATCCACAGGAATATCAAAAGTGGCAGCTTTGGTAACACATTGACAATGGTGTCAACACCCTCCATCTTGCACAGAGCTATGAAATGCAATGGAGAGTGATTAGACACATCCAGTGCAGGAATCAATCATTTTAATAAGAGGAGGGCCCTGAATTGTACTTTATCTGCAAGAGTTGCCAGTTGGAGATGGGGCTGGCTCTCTTCCCTGCGAAGGCTCCAACCTGGCAGCTGGAACTGGAGGTGCTGTTTCAGAATCCAGACTACAAAGCACAGGTGGCCGCTGATATAGAGAAGCAGAAGTCAAAACAAACCTAATCCGCCATGAATTCACTACATCACCTTTGGCAAGCCACTTGGACATAGTCTGCCTTGCAGGGGTGTTGCAAATTCTAATTGAAAGAAAGATATGCAATTGTTTTAACTGGTGTGGCCACACCTGTCCTCTGGAACTCCCTGCCTATTCATATTAGGTAAGTGCCTTCATTGCACTGTTTCTGGTGCCTGCTAAAGCCCTTTTTGTTTAGGCGAGCCTTCCCAGATATGCACTTTTGTTACACACATTTGTGTTTAAAATCTGTTGACTTCATCTATATTAACTGTTCTTAGTTAAAATGTTTTATTCTTTTATGTAAACTGCTGAATAATAATAATAATAATTTATTTAATTAATTTGTATACCACCCTATACTCGGGGGTCTCACAGAATAAAATCAGGATATAAAACTACAAAATACATAATAAAAATAAAAATAACAACAACCCAATAGCCCCCCCAAAAAACACATTTTAAAAGGGCATAGGATGTAAATCAGATCAACCTAAGGCCTGGTTAAAAAGGAACATTTTTGCCTGGAGCCTAAAGGTATGTAATGAAGGCGCCAGGTGAACTTCCCTGGGGAGAGCATTCCACAGATGGGGAACCAATGCAGAGAAGGCCCCGTTCTCATGTTGCTACCCTCCAAACCTCTTGAGGAGGAGGCACACGAAGGAGGGCATCATAAGATGATTGCAGGGTCTGGGCAGGTTCATATGAATGAATTGGCAGCAGCAGCAAGTAAACAGTGTATAAATATTGCTAAATAAATAAATGGTGCTTGTTATTATTTTAAGGAAATATAATTATGGGCACTGTTGAGAGTTTTTCCTCCATTTGAGTTCTGGGGGATGGGTGGGTACATTTGTGCCCAATCCCACCTTACGCTGAATTCTTCAGTTTCTTCATTCATGTGTATGGCCACCTCTCCCTTCCATCCTGTGGGGCATTTAAAGGTAATTTCCTAGTGTGAACCAGGAAGTGACCTATCCAGAACCACTGAGATTTTTCTTTCTGCACTGTTTCTCTGTTCTCCTGTTTCACATACTCTATTCCATTGAATTATTATGGGTCCAGTTTGCTGGACAGGATGAACCATTGGTTTAATCCAGCAGGATCCTCCTGTGTCCTTATGGTGTCCTTTTCATTGCACAGTGATGGCAATTTGTGCTGATGATGTGATAAGGGTGATGATATGCAATCACGCTTTCAATACTGCTTGTGCCTGCAAAAGGTTTTGGGGGTAACCACAACGTTTCATTTTCAGTTGGTGCATATCACACAACTTCTTGCTGAAACCCCCCCCCCTTTTTACCACAAATGTTCTGCTTTATTTTTATCCTACTTTTGACGTGTTATAGCCCCATTTCTTCCCCTTCTATTTGCCAGGAGGCCACTGGTCCCATCACCTCCTGGCAAATAGAAGGGGAAGAAATGGAGGCAGTGAGATATTTTGCTTTCTTGGGCTCCATGATCACTGCAGATGGTGACAGCAGTCACAAAATTAAAAGACACCTGCTTCTTGGGAGAAAAACAATGACAAACCTAGACAGCATCTTAAAAAGCAGAGACATCACCTTGCCAATAAAGGCCCGTATAGTTAAAGCTATGGTTTTCCCAGTAGTGATGTATGGAAGTGAGAGCTGGACCATAAAGAAGGCTGATCACTGAAGAATTGATGCTTTTGAATTATGGTGCTGGAGGAGACTCTTGAGAGTCCCATGGACTGCAAGAAGATCAAACCTATCATTCTTAAAGAAATCAGCCCTGAATGCTCACTGGAAGGACAGATCCTGAAGCTGAGGCTCCAGTAACTTAGCCACCTCATGAGAAGAGAAGACTCTCTGGAAAAGACCCTGATGTTGGGAAAGATGGAGGGCACAAGGAGAAGGGGACGACAGAGGACGAGATGGTTGGACAGTGTTCTCGAAGCTACCAGCATGAGTTTGGTCTTCGACTGCGGGAGGCAGTGGAAGACAGGAGTGCCTGGCGTGCTCTGGTCCATGGGGTCACGAAGAGTCGGACACGACTAAACGACTAAACAACAACCAGCCCCTTTGGCCAGTAACAATGTTGTCACGTTGAGGAAGCATTACAGAACAAACTAAAGCAGAATAAATCCACTGCTTATCCACTATTATCATGCAAAGAACATGTTGCAAGGTACGCTCACAATAAAACATCAGTCTAGAGGGGGTCCCAGGCCCTCCATTATTCCTCTGCAGCCACAGTTTCACCTGCTCAATACCTGATGTCATATGACATCAGCTGTGGGACATGGAATCATAGAGTTGAAAAGGACCTCATGGGTCATCCAGGCCAACCCCTGCAATGCAGGAATCTTTTTGCCCAACATGGGGCTCAAACACACAGCCCTGAGATTAAGAGTCCCATGCTCTTACTGACTGAACTATTCCTGGAAGCAGGGGTGACAACTTGATAAAAATATTAGAGGAAAACAACAACAACAACAACAACAAACCTATGATTACGTGAAACATACTCAATAAACACACAAGACATAACTGGCTGTACTTTTGAATAACCACTATAAGATCTACTATCCTGCAATATTACATATGAGCCTGTTCTACTGATGGAGCCTAGCATGGTGAAACAAGGCTAATATTCCAGAAATCCTTGTCTTAGACTCTGTGAAAGGATTCTGTGGAACTGTAACAACCCTTCATGTGGATTATTGGACTCTATGAACAGATAGGTGGAATAGATACTTATACATGTATGGACCTTATACATCAACTGACTAGAGAATGAACTGATCCACTAGGTCTTTTTTTGTTGAACTTTATGAGACTTCTGTTGAAATCTACAGTTTGATACAATGAATAGTATACCTTATTTATTCAAAAGTACAGCCGGTTATGTCTTGTGTGTTTATTGATTATAAAATATTAGAGGGGCAGGTAAGCTGCACCCTGCATAATTGATCAGATGATACAGTGCATGCACACCATTTGAATGCCAATGCCCATCAACTTAGAGGAGCAGCCCCCTCAAATATTTTATGGGGGGGGGCAAAGACCCCTTGAAGCCCCTAGGAGTTGGCTCCTTCGCTTGGAGGAGAAAATCCTCATGAACCACATTAGGACCCTGGTTGCCCTAACCTGACCAGAGGTTCCCCATCCCTGGTCTGACTGAGCTCCTCAAATTTATTGGATGGCTTCCCTAAGGGATGAATCCTCAAAAATCCTCAAAAATTTATTTGACCCTTGCTGTAACCAAAAATGTTGGCCCCATACCTACTCCTAAATTCCCCACTCACTCCACCCATTCCTCAGGATCCGAATAAAACCTCAAAAATATCAAGTTATGTTGGAGATAATATGTGAAATGGTATGCCCATAAAATGTAATCATGCACAAATTTATAAACATGTGCATTTATTCAAATGTGCATTGACTTATCTTAGCTCATTTTTTATATAAAAAAGTCAGTTTTCTGGGCAGAAAACTGAATAATACAACAAATGTTGATGTGATTTCATCTATCAAAGATGGATAAAATTATATCTATATACTTATACATATGTTCGGCTCATATCCAATCAATGAATCCACAGAAACAAACTGGTTCCTTCCAACACTTTACTCTGAACCGTTTGTTCAGCCTGTGGTCTTCCTTTGATTTGCAACATTAATCCCAATCAGTTCCTTCTGTGTCATCCAGAAAAAGCTGGCACATGCAAATTTTGCATAATGTAGCAGATCTAAACATTAAAATGAGGCAGGAATAACATTTGGAATAAGCCAACATTCCTGGAATGTTCTTCACTCCTCCCCTGCCTCTGTTGCATTCACATGAGCCTTCATTTTGAAAAGTATCTCTATCTACAGTGTTAAAGAAGTTTCATCCACTTCACCAGCTGATATCTGTGGGATGTAATCCATTGGAGCAGTCAAATACAACATTCCTTATTTCCCCAGAGTGGACACAGGCAGGGGAGATGTTACGCCAGTCAGTGTAACTTCCTGTTCCACTGGTCTGGAGCGTCCTCCCCCTGCTTGTGATCTGGGAGATGGGCATGACCCTGGCTGACTCCATAAAAGAGCCAAGTCACACAGCCATTTCCTCTCTTTGGATCTCTCTCTTGCTCTCCTCTCTTGCTTGCTGCTCTCTCATGAACTGAAATGTGAGTAAACTTTTGTGACGTTTAAGGAAATGCTCCTGTGCCTTTACAGTGGTACCTCTGGTTGTGAACGGGATCCATTCCGGAGGCCCGTTCGCAACATGAAAAGAAAGCAACCCGCAGCGGTGCCTCTGCGCATGCAATTCGCTGCTTCTGCACATGCGCGGGACATCATTTTGTGTGTCTGCACATGCGCAAGCGGCGAAACCCAGAAGTAACCCTTTCTGGTACTTCCGGGTTGCCGAGGGATGTAACCTGAAAGAACGTAACACAAAGTGGACGTAACATGAGGTATGACTGTATTCTTTTAAGAGGGATAAAAGGGGACACCAGGAATAATCCATTTAGACAAGCCAGCTTGGATTACTTAACTAAAGAGATTCAAACGAATCTGCAAACTAGCTTCTTGCTATATTGAGGGGAAACTGCTCTGCTACATCACTCACTAGCGTGAGTGAAGGAAGGATAATTTTTATTCAATACAGTGGTGCCCCGCAAGACGAACGCCTCGCAAGACGGAAAACCCGCTAGATGAAAGGGTTTTCCGTTTTGGAGGTGCTTCACAAAACGAATTTCCCTATGGGCTTCCTTCGCAAGATGAAAGCCCATAGGGAAATCTCCGGGACAGCGGGGAAGCGCAGTGCGTCTTCCCCACTGTCCTCGGACCTCCTCCGAAGGCTGGCGGTGGGGCGGAGAGACCTCCTCCCGCCGCCAGCCTTTGGATGGCTGCTCCGAAGGCTGGCGGTGGGGCGGAGAGACCTGCTCTGGCTGCCAGCCTTGGGATGGCTGCTCCGAAGGCTGGCGGTGGGGCGGAGAGACCTTCTCCCCGCGCCAGCCTTCGGATGGCTGTCCTGAAGACTTGCGGTGGGAGGAGGGTTTTCCTTCCCACCGCCAACTTTCAGAATGCTGTTCTGAATGTTGACGTGGGGAGGAAAAACCCTCCTCCCACCGCAAGCCCCGGGAACAGAAGAGAAGCGCTGCGCGCCTTCCCCTCTGTTCCCGTACCTGTCTTGAAGGCTTGCGGTGGGGAGAAAAGCCCTTCTCCGCACCGCCAGCCTGGCAAGCGGTCTCCATAGGAACGCATTAATTGATTTTCAATGCATTCCTATGGGAAACCGTGCTTCGCAAGACGAAAAACTCGCAAGAAGAAAAAACTTGCGGAACGAATTAATTTAGTCTTGCGAGGCACCACTGTATATCCTTTCCTACTATCCTTAAGATTCCCACAATATCTGCACTACATATTACATGTGTGGCTTACAGCCTCATCAGGGGATTTTTTAAAAAACCATTTTTAAACCTAGACACAGGAGCTCTCTCCCCTCCGCCTTTGTTCAATTTATGAGTCACCTAATAAAAAAATATCCTCTAGGCAACTTTCACAGTGAAATCAACAGATTTAAAATGTACCATACAACAACTCAATAAAGCCATAAATCAATCAAACCAACCCAGCAATAGTGCAACAATAAAACCGAGGCATAAAAATCCAATATAGACAGACACAAATCAAGACCCTGGCAACCGACTGAACAAAACTCAGCTCAGCTACAAAAGGTAACGCTGGTCAAATTGCTACTATTCAGCAAATGATGAAGTGAAGTAATATCAGGGATGTTAAAAGATGTTAGAGATGTTAAAAGATCTTAAGAGGCCTTTGAGATTTTTCCTTCTTCCAGGTATTTGCTGAGTGCTAAAAGGAAATCAAGGAAGGTGACAGACGAGCCTTTTTAATCAGAATATTGCATGGACAAGGGGCTATTCTCCCACAAGGCAGGGGGAACTTGAGGATTCAGAACACAAGGAGCACCCAGATGGGTTGAAGGCTAAAGGTTTAGCTATTTGATAAAACGATAAAGCATTGCAATTATGCTCACATCCCTGTTGTTGCTGGGAACTCCATCAGCCACAGAAGCGAGAAGGATTTTTTAGGGGGATTTTGGGGCTCCTACACATTTTACCTAATCTTTTTACCTGGACTTCCTCTGCAGGCTCTGGCAGATTGAGCAGATGAGACCAACTGCGTGCTCAATGGTCAATAATGTGGTTTCTGCAAGTGCTGTAGAATGAACTGAGGGATGGATGGGGCTTGGCAACCTGGGAAGGTAACCCATCAAGGAGATGGGGAACCCTGGTCCTTTTTTTTAAAAAAAAGAATATTTATTAAGATTTTACAAAATCATAAATACCAATAATACATAAGAAAACAAAAAAAGAAAAAATACAAAGTACAAAAAACAAAAAAATGAACAAAAAAAGAAGTTAAAACAAATCCACTTTTTTGTAACTTTAAACTCATAAGCTTGTTTCTTTGACCTCCTCACACCTCCCGTTTTTGTATTCCCATTAATATAATCAAATCAGCAAATCCTTGCCCTCTTTCATTTATCTTAACTCTATATCTTAACATGTTAAAACTCTATGTTTTCACCCATTATCAGTTCACTTTTGCATACTCTTTTTAACTTTGTTGCTAATACCACTTATTTTCAATCCAACATCATTTTAACATTCATTAATTTTACAGTGTTTCTGCAGGTAGTCTTTAAATTTCTTCCAATCTTTGGGGAACCCTGGTCCTAAATATCTGCTGCCTTGCGGGATATCTTTGGGGGAAGAAAAGGCTAAGGAGTAAACCCTACACAAATCCAGAGGGGAGTCCCTAAGACAGTTGGATGGCGCTGTACATGCCTCCTTTAGGCAACTCCAGCAGCCAAGCTGGTGCCAAATGTATTGCTCTGCTTTCCTTTGGACCACACCAGCTTGGCCAAGAAGAGGTTATTGTCATCTTGGCAGGACCTCCAGACACATTGCCCAGGCTTACACCTGGGGAGCAGTGGCGGAGGAACCCTCTCCAGCACCCAGGGCGGGACACCAAGGGGCGGGGCGAACCTCCCGCCGGCGCACCCAGCATCCGTATGGAGTGCGCACATGCGGCATCCCATACAGTCGCTGTGTGAGACAATGCCCGTATGAACGGTGTGCACGAGTGGCAGCCCGTATGGACGCTGTGCGAGCGGCAGCCCACACGGTGCCCATACTGACTGCGCACACACCCTTGGCCGCTGTACAGCTGGGGGGAGGCAGCAGGCCATCTTGTCACCCCCTCCGCCCCCCCCCTTCGTACGCCCCTGCTGGAGAGGTCACTTTGGTGCTGCTAATGCAGCAGTTTGACTCCACCCCTGGAGGCTCGCTCCATTGCCTCTCAAGACAGACAGATGCCAGCATGCATGCAATGTTGCCTGGAATTCTAAGTAGATTTCTGGGGGTGATATTTCATTGGGTGCAGTCACACAAGCGTTAGTTTTTCTGACAGGGCTGGTCCACCCATGAGGCAAAGGGAGGAAATGGCCTCAGGTGGTAGGATCCACAGGGACAGGAGATCCTGATATAGATATTTATTCCCACCTTGTTCCTGATGTAGATCATCATTCACCCCTTCTTCCCTAGGGAGTGGGCGCCATTTTGGGGTTTTCCTCAGATGCCAAAGTGTCTTGAACTGGCCTGTTTTCTGTATATAATAACAGTGCTTGCCCTTTCCTGATGTCGAGAACTGAACCTAAGAGTGGAAAACGGAGAAACAAAGATAAGCCAGAACCAACATTCCTGCATGCTTGCTCCACACCAGGGGCCAGCAAACTTTTTCAGTAGGAGACCGGTCCACTGTCCCTCAGGCCTTGTGGGGGGGACGACTATATTTTGAAAAAATAAATAAAAGAATGAATTCTTATGCCCCACAAATAACCCAGAGATGCATTTTAAATAAAAGGACACATTCTACTCATGTAAAAATACACTGATTCCTGGACCGTCCGTGGGTCAAACTGAGAAGGCGATTGGGCCGGATCCAGCCCCTGGGCCTTCGTTTGCCTGCCCATGCTTCTCCCCCAGCAGCTGGTCCACACTGCTGAGGGTGAGTCCCCTAAAAGAAGAGGGAGAGGGAAAAGCTTGCTTTAATAGCCAGCTACCTCCCCTCCTCTGATGTGGAGAACCAAACCTAAAACTGGAAAGATCTGAAATTGAGAACAACCAAAGCTGACAGGTTAGTGCATCCCTGTTCCACACCCTCCCCCAGCAATAACCAAAATGTCCCCAGCTTTGCAACCTGAAAATAGGTTGGTAAGGGGGAATGTACAAATTTAGGCTCCAAACTAGTTCTCTCTGCAAATTGGCAGTGTGGATCAGCAGCTGTTTGAAAGCAGCGACTGTAGATTCCCTGTCATTTTATATTAGCTGAGGATCTGGCCCAGAAGACACGAACACAATTTGAGGGAAACTGCAGAGACTTCCCCCCACCCCGTTGTGTGAATTTTTTCCCATTCACTTAACATTAGCAGCAGCTGCTCTGTGAACTACTTTCATGAGACTCTCCTCAGAGTCTCTGCTTTTCAAGCCGTTACAGCCTTTTGAGCTGAAAGTGTCCTTTCGTCAGCCAGGCAGAAAGATATATTTAAAAATCACTAGTCTGTTTGCTAATTACCTCAGGGAGCAGAAGAAAAGTGAAGCTTTTATAGTGTAATCAGCAGAAAAGTTTAGTGTTCTCATGGAATTTTGCTGACACTGGAAGATTTCTCCCCCCATAACACACACACACAAAAACACCCCTTCAACCAACAGTATTTCTCAATGCAGATTCCCTGAATTCCTAAATAATGCAATACACACACACACACATGATTTCTCAGGCCCAAATTTCTGTGTTGTCATATGTTGTATAAAAGGAAGACCCTTGTCCCTGTGAACCTCAGGGAAGGGCTTTAGCTCAGAGACAGGGCAGATACATTGCATGCAGAAGGTCTCTGGCTCAGTCTCCAGCGTCTCCAGATTGGGGTAGGAAAGGCTACAAAATGCTGAATTTCCACCAATCAGAGTAGACAATACTGAGCTAGATGGAGCAGTGATCTGAGTGGGTATAAAGCATCTTCATTATATAGGAAGCTGCACTGGAGGTCCCTCTCCAGGTGCACTTGTCTTCAGGGTTCAGGTGGGGATGATTGGTGAAAGAGCCTTTTCAGTGGTGGCACCCTGTCTACATAAAGTCAAAATGTCACCTCCACTTAACGGATACTCTTTTATCCTAGACACAACAGACATGCTGAGGCTGCAATTCTTTATGAACTTTACCTAGGCATAGGTCTCATTGAACTGAGTTGACATGTATAGGGTAGCTGAGTAAAAAAAGAAAGGTATAATAATAATAATAATAATAATAATAATAATAATAATAATATCAAATGCTTTTTAGGGGAAATATGGTCTCTTCCTTTTCTGAATTTGCTCTCTTTGTTTCTGTTTTTAAATGATTTCAAATAATTCAGTCTTTCGGCCATTTTCTGTCTCGTTTTTACTTGCAAAATTTGGCCTGCAAAATGATTGGGGTTTTTTTTGCTTTAAAGGCTCTTATGCACAGGAAAGTTAAAAGTATAGGGAGATGTTTTGCTCAGGTTGTTTTGCACATGGGGTGTGTGTTGTGCACAGGAAGGTCAAAAGTTCATCATAACAACCAGCCAATTCAGGGGCATAAACCTAACATGGAATATACTCTCCTTCTGATTGGCTAAAGCGTAGGGAGGTGTGCCAAGACTGTATAGAAGTCAAATTGGAAAACAGGGTACTTAAAATTCAGAGAGCTAGAAAGCAACAAAGGGGGAAGGAACCAGGAAAGAACCATGAATGGACAGCTGGAGGATGCAAATGGATAAATATTGGCTTGATTAGGGGAACAGTCTATAAGTGGTATAGTTGGATGCAGTTATCACTGTTCTCCCCCACCCCCCAAAAAAAAACACCAACCACGTTTCCTCTTAACAACTCAATGGTAAAATCTGCTTTCCCCCTCTAAAATCATCTCCTCAAAAATGGTTTAACTTGATACCTTTCAACATGTGTAAGTAAAAGCATAACTTGTTTTTGAAAAGGAGAAGAAGAAAGGTTAGATGCTTTGTTATTTACCCCATGCTGAAGGGCCATACCACTCAACCCATCATTGGGAGTAGGTTGGGTCACCTTTGCAGAAGGTTAAAGTGCTGTTTCACTGAAGCAGCGGGGGGGGGGGGGGGAGGAGATATCCACTAGGTGGCAGCAGGGAAGTTAAGGAGAAGAAGGCATTGTTTGCTTGCTTCCCTTCCCTTCCCTTCCCTTCCCTTGGATAGTGCAGACTACAGCCTGTGCTGTCACCATCCTTTTAGAATGCTATAAAAACATAATTTTTGAAACATGCCACTTGGTATAACTCAAAGGTTATACCTTGGTATAACTCTCCTTAAAAGATTTTTGTTTGCAAACTTTAGTACAGTGGTACCTCAGGTTAGAGATGCTTCGGCTTACTGACACGTCAGGTTACTGACTCTACTAACCCAGAAATATTACCTCAGGAAGAACTTTGCTTCAGGATGAGAACAGAAATCACGTGGTGGCAGCGGGAGGCACCATTAGCTAAAGTGGTACTTCAGGTTAAGAAAAGTTTCAGGTTAAGAACGGACCTCCAGAACAAATTAAGTACATAACCAGAGGTACCACTGTACTGAACACTCCTCAAATAATTTCTGCATGTGCAAATGTGTGTGTGTGAGAGAGAGAGATCTTCAGTGTCAGCATTTGACTTTTGTTGATTCAATGACTGGAGTTAACATTTTACAATATGTTGACATATCGACAGACAATATTTGGTGGCATCCCCGCACTAGCACCTGAAATGTTGCAATCCATATGTTTAAATAGAGGGTGCTAAAAATGATCCATGAGTTAGCCCTTCAAAAACGTGTTAGGGGGCCTTAGACAGACCACACCCTCTTAGACTCAGTTACCCCATCTGAAATAAGGGGATACTAATTGTATTTCTGGGTTACAGTGTTGTTGTATGGACAAGATATGCAAAGTTATTAAACACCCCCAAACGCTATATACATTCTACTGAATTTAGATTTATTATTAGCAGGAGGGAAGGTTCACTCTTGAAGGTAATACGTGTGGGGTTCCATTGTGCAAGCAATATCATGGGCAGGCTTAAAGTAAGAACTGGATTCGGGCCATATTTTTATGAAGCATTGGTTGCAACCCATGAAGCCAGAATACTTAGATTTATCTACCATAGTGCTGAATAAATTATCTCATTCATAGATAAGTTTGCTGGCTCAAATCCGTGTGCTTCGCTCTTCCTGTGTATTGGTTTGTTAAAGAGGCCATTTGAGTATGACCATGATCTGGAGAACATTAATAGATTGTGACTTGGGTCCACAGGACTCCTAACTTTTTTTCAGAAACTGAGAAGGAAAGAAGACTGGTACTCATCCCCTAAATACATTAACTTGGTGGCCAGACCATGGATTTCAATGTGTCTTCTTTTCAAGCATGTATGGTTAGGACTGCTTTTTTAAGAGCATAAGATGACCCTGCTGGGTAAGACCAATAGCCTATTTAGTCCAGCATCTCCTGTTCTCACAGTGGTAAACCAGGTGTCTTTCAGAAACCTGCAAACAGGACATGAGTGCAACATCCCTCTCCCATCCTGTGGTTTTCCAGCAACTGGTATTCAGAGACATAACGCACTTGACAGTGAAGGTAGAATATAGCCACTGCGGCTAGTAGATGTTTATAGCCTTGTCCTCAGTTTGTCTAATCCTCTTTTAATGCCATCTGCAATACAAGGACTCTCTCTGCCCATATGGACCAATCTGGGCCCTGCAATCATAATTTGAGACCCTTCTTCATTTCCCTACTCTATGAATGGTCCAGAGGGTGGCAACACAAGAATGGGCCTTTTCTGCGGTGGCTGCCTGTTTGTGGAATGCTCCCCCCAGGGAGGCTTGCTGGGCACCTTCATTATACACCCCTAGGCGCCAGGCTAAAATGTTCCTCTTCAACTAGGGTTTTGGATAATTAAACTATCTGTGGCCTTTTAAACTGTGGGATGGGTATTGTTTTGTTTGTTATTATGGTATGTGCTTTTGTTATGTTCTTATGTGTCGGAAGCCGCCCAGAGTGGTTGGGGCAACCCAGACAGATGGGTGGGGTATAAATAACATTATTATTATTATTATTATTATTATTATTATTATTATTATTTGTAAACTGCCCTGTGATCCTGAAATGTAGGGCAGTATAAAATTTAACAACAACAGCAATGCATGTCAATGCATGTGGGTGTGTCCGTTGTTCAGTGGCGTAGCGTGGGGGGTGCAGGGGGGGGCCGGCCGCACCGGGCGCAACATCTGGGGGGGCGCGCGCTCGCACTCGAGTGCTAAAATCCACGGGTTAGGGGGCGCAAATTACTTGCCTTGCCCTGGGTGCTGACAACCCATGCTATGCCACTGCCGCTGTTAGCATCATTGTTTAATGCAGAGTTGGGCCTAAGGGAAGAGGGAGATGGAACCCCCTCCACAAACTTCTCTCTTCATCTAAAATGTGATTGTTAATTAGTTCCAAGCCACTGCTTCAGAAGCTCCCAACCCTCTCTGTTCATCTTGAACATGGCTTAGTGCTTATTCATTTCTTAATAAAGTTTTGCTCTTAAATGATTCATGATGCTGCTCGTCAGTGTGATTGCACCTTACAGGAACTTGGCATAGTCTTATGGACCTTTGCTCTATCCAGCTTGTCATTCCAGATGGCTGCGAGCTCTCCCAGCAGATGAGATACTCTGGTCACGGTTGCAGAAATCCATGTATTTACTGATCTGTGCTGTCACCAGCCTGTGTGCATTTCTCCAGCGCCCTTCAGGAGCTTAAATGCTGAGCGACTCCAAACAACAAAATAATAATCTATGAAGCAGACTTATACTGAGTCAGGGAACCCAGACCAAGGACGGTCTCTCATGACTAACAACGGTTCCCCAACACATAAGAACATGAGCATTGCTGGATCAGGCCAGTGGCCCATCTTGCATCCTGATATCACAGTGGCTAACCAGGTGCCAGTAGGAAGCATAACAACATTCTCCCCTGCTGCTGTTTTCAGCAGCATATTTGACTTTCCCCAGCCACTCTGGGCAGCTTCCAACAGAGATTAAAAATACAGTCAAACCTCTTCTTACGTCTGCCTCCACTCACGTCCATTTCGCCCAACATCTGCAGCAAACCCAGAAGTAACTGACGGGTTTGCCACCGTTCACGCATGCGCAGTTCGTGCATGCCGTTCGTGCATGCACTGAAGTGGCAATCACTGTTCTCACATGCGCAGAAGCAGGTAATCGCTGCCTGCACCTGCACACAACGGCGCCTCTCCCAGCGACCCGTTTCGACTTCCAGGTGGGCCTCCGGAACATACTGTGGTCGTGAGTAGAGGTTCCACTGTACATTAAAACATTTAAGTCATTTAAAACTTCCCTAAACAGGGCTGCCTTCAGATGTCTTCTAAATGTCAGGTAGTTGTTTATCTCTTTGACAACTGATGGGAGGGCATTCCACAGGGTGGGCACCACTCCCGAGAAGGCCCTCTGCCTGGTTCCCTGTAACTTGGCTTCTCACAGTGAGGGAACCACCAGAAGGCCCTCGGCGCTGGATCTCAGTGTCCGGGCAGAACGATGCTTCTCTGCTCCCCCATGTGATCTTGCTAGGGCATGCCCATAAATTTCATATTGTAAGCTAGAGTCCTGTTTAACAAACAGCTTTGAATTATCAACACAAAAGTTTCTTCATCAGTCTATCATCTGAGGCATCACCTTTTTGTTAAACTTTCATAAAGCCACAGTCTTGTCAGAATAGCATCAACACCCACATTTCCAGTAGCTCAGATAAATGCGCACAACTCTAAACATGCCTGAAATAGTAACTAACACATTTGTACAGCAGAAGGCTGAAGATCATCATCGTCTTGTCGATCACTGCTTGATAGACCAAACCTTCAGCTCACTCGTAAATAATACGACCATTAGCTTCCCATATGTTTCCACATTAGCACTCAAATTCGAAATGACAAGTAAATGCCAGGAGCCAACTTCAAGTCATATACACCTACCAAGAGAGGACAAGGTGATGCAGGAGGGAGGTGCTTGTTAGAATTCCTGCTCCGTGATTGCAGTCATGGGATTATTGTCTATCACATGACGGTATATGTTTTGACTCCACAGAGTGTGAAGTGACGAAGACAGGATGTTTATGTTACTGGGTTCCGTGAAGTGGGACTATTGCCCTTTGTTCATTCTCTATGTAGATTAGCCAAAATACTGAGTTGCTGAGGTCTGTTATGCAAGCTGCACAAACTTTGTGGATCCCTAAGTGTGCCAATGTCTGTTAGCATCGATCGCTGTGATGTTTGGGCTGAAGGAAGCTTTTGAAGCTCCCGAATGATCGACTAGGAGGGGGAGAACATGCCAGTCAGGCATGTGTCTCTACCAGGGTCCTACTCGAGTGTAGGACGAGCTCCTGACACTGCTATCATTGGTGATGATGCTCAACTGCTCCTCATAAGGCTTGGTTTCCAAACCCTTAATCATCTTGGTCCCGTCCTCTGCACACATTCCAGCTTGTCAATAACCTTCTTAAATTAAATCCTTCACAGCATTGCCAAACATGTCCATGGCAAAACAAGGGATGAGCCAAATCTTGTGTGTGTGTGTGGGGGGGGAGATTACAGATCTGAATTAACTTGCTCATTTTCGTTTCTGCCCATAAAATTAAAGACACCGTTCAGAATTTCTTGTCAGCTGCTGCTGTGGCATTGCCATTTCCCAAACGACACCTTCTGGAACTGGGAACTGGGCAGGTTCAGTGGTTTGCTAAATCTGGTAGCAGAAGGCTGAGCTGCTTCTTAACAGGGCTGGTAACCCACAAACTACAACGTGTAGCATATCATTGCCTTCTCCTGCAATTATTTTAAAAACAAACTTTTAGAGCTTTAGCATTCACTCTAAACAAAAAGAAATGTTTAAAAGTAAGAACAATGGCCCATCTAATTCAGCATCTTGTTCTCACAGTGGCCAACCAGATGCCCGTGAGAAATCTGTACGCAGGATTCATGCACAAGAGCACTCTTCCCTCCTGTGGTTTCCAGCAACTCTGCACTGGTTAAAAAAGTATTTCTTTTGTCTGTCCTGAACCTTCTAATGTTTGGCTTATGAGTTAGTCTTATGAGACCTCAGGCCTTTGATTGTCTGCTCTCCAAAATGTGGAGCAGAGGGAACCATGAACAAAGACCTGGCAGTGGTCAGGACCAAAGTGCAAGTCAGATGCAAAGCAACAAGTCAGGACCTAAGAATGACCACCCCTTCAGTAGCACATAAAAACTCAGAATACCTTGTTGCCCAAGTAAAGTTCTGGTGGACCAGGAAACCCGTTTTTATGGCACTTTTCACCCATAGCCAGCTGTGGGGTGGGGTGGGACAGAGTCAGATTTGAAGGCATTTTGTTCACTGTGCAATTCAGTGGCCAACTATACAGGGCAGCCACTCATGGATACTGCAAATCCTGACAAACCTGACACAGGGATTCTGTGGTCCAGATGGCAGATCTACTCCCCCACTGATGGCATCCCCCTGGCTGAATAATCTGTGTGTCAGGGCTAGGATGAGATGATAATGATAATGATGATGATGAATAAGAAAATAATAATAATAATAATAATAATAATAATAATAATAATAATAATTTATTTATATCCCACCCATCTGGCTGGGTTTCCCCAGCAACTCTGGTTGGCTTCCAACAAAATATTAAAAATACAATAAAACATCAGACATTAAAAACTTCCCTAAACAGGGCTGCCTTCAGATGTCTTCTAAAAGTCAGATAGTTCAGGCACCCCCAACCTGCTGTCCTCCAGATGTTTTGGCCTACAACTCCCATGTTCCCTAGCTAACAGGACCAGTGGTAAGGGACGATGGGAATTGTAGTCCAAAACATCTGGAGGGCCGAAGGTTGGAGGATGCCTGAGATAGTTGTTTCTTTCCTTGACATCTGATGGGAGGGCATTCCACAGGGTGGGCTCCACCACCAAGAAGGCCCTCTGCCTGGTTCCCTGTAACTTCTCTTCTCACAGTGAGGGAACTGCCAGAAGGCCCTTGGCGCTGGACCTCAGTGTCCCGGCTGAATGATGGGGGTGGAGACGCTCCTTCAGATCACCAGTGGCAAACTTAGCACCTTGCTGGCTACTATTGGAAACAGAAATACTGGATGAGAAGATGATCTCTGCCTGGGCTTTCTCCCAGGTAGACACATGTTTGCTAACACAAGGAACATTATTGACATTCTGGAACTTTTGCAAACAGACATAAATACAAAAGCAGTGCTAATTTTTATAGATGCGGAGAAGGCCTTTGATAATATCTCTTGGAAATTTATGAAGGGAAATTTAAAAGAAATGGGAGTGGGACGGGGGTTTGAGAATGGGATTGACGCAATATACTCAGAACAAAAGGCCAAATTGATAGTTAACAATGTGGTTACAGAAGAGTTCAAAATTGAAAAAGGAACACGACAAGGCTGCCCGATTTCCCCTCTGTTATTTATTTCGGTTCTGGAGGTGCTCTTGAATATGATCAGAGGGGACCGGTTGGTGGAAGGGATTCAGGTCGGAGCGAAACAATATAAACTTAAAGCCTTTGCAGATGACCTAGTTTTGACTTTGCAGAAGCCAGAATCTAGTACAAAAAGAGTATTGCAACTGATACAAGACTTTGGTCGGGTGGCGGGATTTAAACTAAATAAACAGAAAACTAAGGTGTTGGGAAAAAATTTGACAGATACAGAGTCAGAACGGTTTCAGAGAGAAACAGAACTAACTGTGGTTAAAAAAGTAAAGTACCTAGGGGTAAATATAACAGCAAAAAATCTGAGTCTATTTAAGGATAACTATGAAAAATGTTGGTCTGAAATTAAGAGAGACTTGGACAGTTGGACAAAATTGAAGCTTTCTTTGTTAGGCCGAATTGCTGCTATTAAGATGAATGTATTGCCAAAAATGTTGTTTTTGTTTCAAACATTACAGATTGTGGACAAGACGGAGTGCTTCCGGAAGTGGCAGAGAGATATCTCTAAATTTGTCTGGCAGGGCAAAAAGCCCAGAATCAAGTTTAAAATATTAACTGATGCGAAAGAAAGAGGGGGCTTTGCCCTGCCAGACTTAAAGCTGTACTATGAAGCCGCAGCTTTCTGCTGGCTAAAAGATTGGCTACTTCTCGAGGACACTGACGTGCTGGATCTGGAAGGTTTTAACAATGCTTTTGGTTGGCATGCATACTTATGGTATGATAAGGTTAAGATCAATAAGGCCTTTAAGAACCATATTGTCAGGAAAGCAGTATTTAATGTCTGGACAAAATACAAAGACTTATTGGAGAATAAAACTCCAAGGTGGCTTTCACCCCTGGAAGCTAAGGCCCGAAAAAGACCCAATATGGAGGCCAAATGGCCAAAATATTGGGAAATACTAGAAAAAGATGGAGACAACTGGAAATTGCAGAGTTTGGAGAAAATCAAGGATAAAGTGCGAGACTGGTTACATTATGCTCAGATTAATGAAGTTTTTAAAAATGATAAAAAGCTAGGGTTCCAGGTGGAGAAATCGAAGCTAGAAACAGAATTGACTAAAGACTAAGGTCTTTAGTCAAAGACTAAAGGTCTTTAGTCAAAGACTAAGGTACTTTCAAGAATGTATAACCTGCTGTTAAAATGGAATACACAAGACAAAATGGTTAAATCAGCTATGATAAAATGGGCACAGGACATTGGGTATAATATTATGTTCGAGGACTGGGAAAGGTTGTGGACCACTGGGTTGAACTTCACTGCATGTAATGCTTTGAAGGAAAATGTAATGAAAATGATATATAGATGGTACATGACCCCAGTTAAACTTGCAAAGATATACCATTTGTCTGATAATAAATGTTGGAAGTGTAAAGAAGCTGAAGGAACATTCTTTCACCTCTGGTGGACCTGCCCTAGAGTGAAGGCTTTCTGGGAAATGATATATAATGAGCTGAAAAAGGTATTTAAGTATACCTTCCCTAAGAAACCAGAGGCCTTCCTTCTGGGCATTGTCGGCCAGAAGGTGTTAAAGAAGGACCGAACATTTTTCATGTATGCAACAACGGCAGCAAGGATACTCATCGCTAAGAACTGGAAGACTCAAGAACTACCCACACTGGAAGAGTGGCAGATGCAGCTGATGGACTATATGGAACTAGCCGAGATGACTGGCAGAATCCGAGACCTGGGAGAGGAGAGGGTCGAAGAAGATTGGAAGAAATTCAAGATTTATTTAAAAAAACACTGTAATTTGGTTGAATGCTAAGAAAGGATGCTAGATCATAAATAATTGTGCACCACTAAATTAGTGAGAATTAAGATGATAAGTAAATTTGAGAAAAAACTATAAACCTTTTGGAGAATTTATAGATTATATTTAAATGAATTTGACATAAGAGTGTAAACAAGATGATAAATTGCTGGCAAGAATTGGCAATGATGTAAATGGGAGCGGGAGGCGCGAGGGAGTCCAAAGATGTTATGAAAAGATGTTATGATATATGTTATACTGTTTTTTTTTATTTTTGCATTTATGTTTGAAAAATCCAAATAAAATATTATAAAAAAAGAGAGAAGATTATCTCTGTCTGATCAAGCAAGGCAGGTCTCACCTGTTCTCAGAGAGGTTGCTTCTTGACCCTCAGCATACTCATGCTTTGAGGAATGTGCCTTTCTGTTTGCAAGGACAGTGACAGTGATTAAATGCACGGCTGCTCACGTTCTCAAGGGTACCCAACACTTCAGTGGGAGGATGGAAGTGTTTCCATGGTACATGTGCAAATCGTTTAACTCCACAGGAGTTGGTGAAAATGAACAGTGACCTTGATGGAACGTCTGCCATGCAGTTGGGTTGAACATGAGCACGCAGCCAAATTAGCATGCTTCCTCGCTCCTTTTTGTGTGCCTGAGCTGGCCTGTCACTTGGGCACTTTCCCAGGGTGCTTGAAGTGTCGATTAAGGCAGCCAACCATAAATCACCACAGCACATGTCAATAAAGCTGCTAGAGAACCACCAGGGATGGAGGAATCATATCCACTTATCACTTTAATCATGATGCCGGAGTCTATTAAAAAAAATCTATTCAGATCTCTGAACCAGTACTGGATGCTTAACTGCTCTTCAGATATTTGCTGCTGTTATTTATATGTGAGCAGTCTCAAGGCACACAGTGGAAATGAAAATAAGGCTTATGGGCTTTCTTTCCAGTTGAGCACCCTGGCCAGGCACAGAGATGGTCAGATCTGAAGTTCTTTGGGTCGTTCTTAAATCATTTTTGTATCATTTCTTTGTTTTAGTATTTTAAAATCGGGTGCCTGTTCTGCTCAAAGGCACTTGTTCTTTGTGATTCAGAGGCAATGTGCATGCTTTTGGGTGAAGTTTTGCAAGGTTGATTAGCTACACAGCAAATGTTGGACATAAAGTGCACATATATAATCGCTAAGGCAAACCGCTAAGCAGTTCAAGCACTATCAGAGTGTGACCCTTCATTCTTACATTTTATCTGCTGTCAGAGGTTCTATCCGGATTGGGACCTTCATCTGAGGTAAGATCTGCCTCTGTCTTTGGTCTCACTAATATTCCAGTCTCCCACATGTATATGATTTGAATGTGCGGCTATGCAGATGCAGATACCCATGTCCCTGTGGTCAGCCAGAAGAGAGGCAAATGACATCAACTCAGGTACAGTGGTACCTCTGGTTGCGAATGGGATCTGTTCCAGAGGCCTGTTCGGAACATGAAAAGAGCGCAAACTGCATCTGCATCTGCGCATGCACGGGTTGCGATTCGCTGCTTCTGCACATGCGCGTGATGTCATTTTGCGCTTCTGCACATGCATGAGCGGCGAAACCCTAAAGTAACCCTTTCCAGTACTTCCAGGTCACCGCGGGATGTAACCTGAAAGAATGTAACATAAAGCGGACATAACATGAGGTATGACTGTATATCAAAGGGCTGGGGAAACTGCCCTCTCCTGTATCAGCGTCTGTCTCTGTCACTATCGCTTGTCTCTGTCATTCCCAACCTCAGTCTGCCCTCAGCCAGCCCCAAATTTCATGCCTTCATACTTGCAACTAAAATAGGTGGTGGCCCTCCCTGCCAGCCACTGCCTCCTCCTTCTGAGTTGCCCACCCTTCACCCTAAGTTCTCAGGGTGCCTTACAACATCAAAACACAAAATCACAAAAATGACATGGGTCCTAAAAATCGAGCCTCAAGTGTCAAAAGCCAGGGTAGAGGTTCCTCTTCAGTGTTTGCTAGAAGCTGTACAATGGAGGTGCCAAACACACCTCTGTAAGGAGGGTGTTCCACAATTTAGGTGCCACAAAAGAGAATGCCTTCTGCTTGGCTCAAGCATGGCAACTCTATGGGGCCAACGTGTCTTTGCCCCCCACTCATAATCTGTTGGGAGGGGGCTGGGCACCCTCAATTTTGAAGGGACGGAGGAGGCCAACTGCAGAGCCATTGGTCATTGAAGCCATGTCACGCTCGACTCCATGCTCAGCCTCCTCCCAATGATGTGATGCTGCCCATGCGACATGTGTCACACACTTGTCACACATGCACAATGTGCACCAGGCGCATGATATGACTCACGTGCAATGCCTACCAGGCCCCCTCAATCTTGGGTGCAAGTCAGTTCCTCTGGCCGGACTGCCACTTCCCCTGAACCTTTGAGGGTAGATGAACTACCCAGAGGGTCCCCCTGGGCTGATCTTAGCACCCAAGAGTATCTGTAGAGAAGGAGGAAGTCTTTCAGATATTTGGGGCTTACATCATTTAAGGCTTTAAGAACACTAATGTGAGCACCTCGAACTGCACCCAGAAATGCACTGGCGACTAGTGCAGCTGTTTTGCAACGGAGTTACACGAGATCTAAATGGAGCCCCAGCCAGAAATCTGGCTGCTGCATTTTTTGGATCAATTGAAGCTTCCAAGTCATCTTCAAGGGCAGCCCTACATAGAGCGCATTGCAGTAATCCAGTCTGGAAGTTACCAGAGCATGGGGTACATGGACCAAATCATATCTGTCCCAAAGGGGTCATAGTTGGTGAAGCAGCTATAGCTGGAAAGGGGCACTCCTAGCCTCCGAGGCCACCTGATCACATTGAATCCATTCTCAGTGCTGCCCTTGTAGACTCAGCAGGGAGGATGGGGATGGGGACAAAAAAATTAGTTGGCTCTCTCTCTCATTGGCTCTTGCTTTGCCTACTGCTGGGCTCCCTGCCTTCTGTCCTACCAGTCCCAGTTTGCACCAGTCACCTCCACCCACAGCTTATCTGCACCTGTGTTGCCTGTTTGCCCAGTAGCACACAGATAAAGCTACAGCAAGTACAGAAATGCAGTGACTCCTTTTATGATGATCTCGCTCCCTACCCTCCAGATATCCTGTTGTAATTTATAAAAACAAACAAACAAACAAACAGAACCAACCCTGATGGCATTATTCCCTGATATTAAATGATGAATACTGAAAGGGGGGGGGGAGAGATCTTCTAATCCAATAACTACTTTAGTTCCCCAGATGACTGATGATATAAATGACCTGTGATGATCATGTGCAGGCTTGTTCTAGGAGCACAGTGTAATTTCCATCATTTTCTGAGGATACATCATCCATCAACATTAAAAGTTATTGTCCGGATCAAAGCTTCTTACAAAAGGTCCTCGGTGGGAGGGCGGGGGAGAGATCTTTGAAATAAGCCTGCTTTGGCACACAGGAAGTTCTCCAACTGGATTTCTACTTCTTCTGTTCCCAAAATATTGTCTGGGTTGAGGAAGCAGGGGCAACTCAACACCCTGCTGGGTAGGTTAGGAAGAAGTAATAGGTTATCTATTTATTTAAGATATTTCTTGCCCAGCCTTCTCCATAGGGTCCTTGGGCGGGTTACAGGTAAAGGTAAAGGCAAAGGACCCCTGGACAGTTAGGTCCAGTCAAAGGTGACTATAGGGTTGCAGTACTCATCTCACTTTTCGGGCTGAGGGAGCTGGCGTTTGTCCACAGACAGTTTTCCAGGGCATATGGCCAGCATGACTAAACTGCTTCTGGTGCACAGAGGACCGTGACAAATGCCAGAGTGCACGGAAACACCGTTGACCTTCTCGCTGCGGTGGTACCTATTTATCTACTTGCATTGGTGTGCTTTTGAACTGCTAGGTTGGCAGGAGCTGGAGTCCAGGCAACAGGAGCTCACCCCATCACATGGATTTGAACTGCTGACCTTCCAATTGGCAAGCCCAAGAGGCTCAGTGGTTTAGACCACAGCGCCACCTTCATTACAACCATTCAGTAATATAGCATTAAAATCCAGTAAGACAATGCAAAACTAGAAAGAGGAAGAGAGATCAATAGAGTTGGTCCCACAAAAAGTTATTGTGTTTCCAAGGGTGCTGGAAATATCTAGAGGGCCTTCTCTGCCACTTTTAACTCCCTGAAAGGGTCTGTGGGGGAAATGGAGAATATACTAAGAAGCATGTACTCAGTTTTTATAATATAAAAAACTGCAAGGTGATAGGGAAAATGGGATGAACTTACCGCATTTTTCGCCCTATAGGACACACTTTTCCCCTCAAAAAATGAAGGGGAAATGTGGGTGCGTCCTATGGGGCGAATACAGGCTTTCGCTGAAGCCTGGAGAGTGAGAGGCTCTCGCTCTCCAGGCTTCAGGCAGCTCTGCGCAACCCTCCAGAGCGTGAAGCCGCGCTGGCCTCCGGAGGGTCGCGCAGAGCTGCCTGCCCTCCCAGGCTCCACGCAGCTCTGCATTCCGAAGCCTTGGGCGCACTGAAGAGCGCGCCCGGGCTTCGCACAGCTGTCCGCAAGCCTGGGGAGACCGGCAGGGCTCCCTAGGCTTACGGATAGCAGGCTGTTCTGGGGGCTGGGGTCGGGGGAAGCTCGTGCTTCCCCTGCGCCAGCCCCATGCCTGGGGGGAAATAATTTTTTTTCTTTATCCCCCCCCCCCAAAAAAAACTAGGTGCGTCCTATAGGGCAGTGCGTCCTATGGGACAAAAAATATGGTAATTTAAGATCAGGGCCATAGTTCAGGTTGCCATACTTCCAAGTGATCAGGGATCATCTGATGGGGAACCTGCCCACCACCCAGTAGAACCTCAGGCATGTTCAGATCCAGTCTGTAGGTAAGCAAGATTTGTTCTCCCTCCCTCCCTCTTTCTCTGTCTCTGTCTTCATAGTTCACCACTACAATTTTGAGCTTGTAACGTTTTGCTGAGGACTGCTGCCCCATGGAACTTGTTGTCACCGACTTCTGAGTAAGCCAGCCTTAGGGCACATGTAGGAAAAGAAGTGATGTAAACAAGGTTGGGTTTGGGGACAAATTTAGCTCAGTTGGCAGAGCATGAGGCTCTGAATCTCAGGGTTTGTGGGCTTGAGCCCCACATTGGGCAAAAGTTTCCTGCATTGCAGGGGGTTGGACAAGATGACCACCAGAGTCCCTTCCAACTTTACAATGCTGTGATTCTGTGAAGATTGGGAAAGGGAAAGACAGAGAGCAATTGAAACTGGCAGATTAGATTTAGGGATGTGACAACAGTGAATCATGTATATGCAAAATGGCTCAAAGTCCTGCCTCTGAAGTCTCCCAAATATGATCCAGCCCCTATATCATGAGTGTCCTAATCTTACATCACTTTCCCAATCAGAATTTGGGCTGCCATCTCCTTCCTTCCCATCTGCTCCCATTTTCCTACCTGACTTCCCATGGTGCGACCAACTGGCTTGCCAGAAAATCACAGGTGCGCATCCAGTGAAGGAAGAGAAAATGAGACTCAGGAGGCAAAGCAGAGTTACATATTCATGGTGTGCTCCTTCTGTTACATCCCTCTCATGAGTACCCAAGAGAAGGACATCATCCTACCCAAGAGAAGGACAACAAAGGAAGAGGAAAACGAAGCGGAGGGGAGAAAGAGCTGGCGCAAGAGCTGTGATGAGATCAACCCAGAGAGAGAGAGAAAGAGAGAGATGTGAGGTTGGGTTGGATTGGCAGGATCATCAAATTGGAGGAGGGGGATGGTGGAAAAGAATATTTCTAGATAGTTATTGCAGGAATCAGCATGAAACTGACGGATAGACTGTGTATAGGGCTTAATACAAAGTTTCTTGTACAGCTGCAGTATCAGTTTTGTCATTGAGGTCCAAACTGTGGGAATGTTCAGGGAGGCAGGAGAGGATATATTGTTTAATAAGATCCTTTCCAACTTGCATTAACAAGTTCTATGATTTAGCAGAGTAACATCCCCCTTTTTAAACTTACACAGCGGATAACTTGTTGCCAGACTTGCTTAAGCCTCTAAAATAAGTTACCTGGTAATTCCCCTTTATTCCCTCCTAAAAAGAATGGACACCACACAGTCTTGTATAAAATAGTTTACTCACACATTCTCTTCACAGATGGATCCCAGAAGGCAGACTTAAGTTACAAAAATATATACACCTGGAATCTACCCCATAAGGAGATAGTTCCTTTGTCCTCTCTTGACTGGAAGCCAAGAGAGCATCTCAGGCTGATGCTTCTTCGACGAAAGCAAAATGGAGAAGAGAGAGATGTGGTGTCCTGCCCTGTGCTTTTGTTACCTGCACAGGTGAGGTCATGCCCACCTCTGGTCACATGTAGAGGAAGTTTGTCCCAGCCCAGGAGAAAATAGGGAGATTATCTACTGGCTGGACAAACATCCCTCTCCATGTCTAAACATGTCCACTCTAGGAATGTTGTATTTGACTGCTCTGTGTTTCACAGTCCACACAAACTTGATGTTGCTTAATAGAGAGTGATAGAATCATAGAATTGTAGAGTTGGAAAGGAACCCAAGGGTCATCTAGTCCAGCCCCTTGCTGTGCAGGAATGCAGGAATCTCAACTAAAGCATCCACGACTGCTCTTCAATTCTATGATTAGAATGAACATCCCTCCAAGAGTTTTCTAAAGCTTCTAGCCACACTGGGTGGGAATTTCTATCCCAATCACAGAGAGGGAACTCATTTCCACCTCTGATGTAAGATTCCCAGGAATAATCCCTCCTCAGCCTGCAATTAACTGGGGGAAATCAAGATATGTAGATGCATGCAACATATTAAGGGAACATGGAGATTGCCCTAAATTGTACAGTCAACAGGAGGTAACAAGTCCTGGTTCTGTAACTGGGATATCTTTGCCATAAACAAATCTTGCTCTGAATCACTGCAGGGTAGGGATTTTTTTTCTTCTTCCCTGATTACCTCCATCCCTCACACCTAGGGGTGCTTCTTGGTCATTGCTTTTTTCCAGTTCTGGAAATTTAGGTTGCAGAATGAAAGTTGATTTAGTACTCTTGCACAACAAATCAATCGTGGCAGGGAAGTATACTGGAAAGTGTGGGAGAACAATTGCTTGACACGACATAATCCAATCTCACCACACATGAGAGCCACTGTGGTGCAGTGATTAGAGAGTTCAGCTAGGACCTGGGAGACCAGGGTTCAAATCCCCACTTGGCCATGAAGCTCACCTTGAACCCGTCAGTCACTCTTAGCCTAACCTACCCCAGAGGGTTGTTGTGAGGACTGAGCAAGAAGAAGGGGAATAACCATGTACGGTGGTACTTCGGGTTACAAATGCTTTGGGTTACGGACTCCGCTAACCCAGAAGTAGTACCTCAGGTTAAAAACTTTACCTCAGGATGAGAACAGAAATTGTGTGTCGGTGGCACGGCAGCAGCAGGAGGCCCCATTAGCTACAGTGGTACCTCAGGTTAAGAACAATTTCAGGTTAAGAATGGACCTCCAGAATGAATTAAGTACTTAACCTGAGGTACCACTGTATGCTACCTTGAGCTCCTTGGAGAAAAAGGTGGATCATAGATGCACATGCAAATAATAACAGTGAATCAGAACGAATGCTTATACAGTGTCTAACCTCCCCACAAACTTTGTGCAAAAAATTCACGCTCAGTGCCCAATGAATAGGTTGTCTGCAAGTGAGCTGGAACAGTTGAATGAGGGAAAACAATGTATTAAAAAATCAAAATAATTGTATTAAAAAATCAAATTAATGATTCCTGGAAATCAACCCAACCAACCGCCATGGCTTTCTGTAGCAGCATCCAAGCAGAGGAACCACCACTCCCTAGATAATGCAGATGTCTTCTTCCCAGAACATCTGTTGCTGTTTAACAGTATATCCCTTTCATTTTTGGCTTCAAAGCCCTGATGTCAAGTTCAAAAATTGCACTTCAACAGAAATTTGCATCCCTGATTCACTTTGCTTGTGGTTGCCAGCATGCCTGGTTTATTGGCACAACAGACAGAATAACAATGTTTGAGCATGGTTGCCAAGGAAAGAAATATATATATATATATATATATATATATATATATATATATATGGCAACAATATGTGTTTGTTTTGCTTATTATATATTGGAGGAAAAGAAACTTGGTCAAAATGCTAACCCATGTTTTGAGCTACCGTGTGCTTCCATAATATCCACAGACTGAAGGCCAGTTCACATACAATCTGTAGGAACAGGGCTGGCTTCAGTGTTGAGGGGCGTGCAAGTCTCTGTGCTGGCTATGTGTCCTGTTTTATAGTAGAAAGTCTTTGTTCAGGGAGAACTCTATTAAAATCTGCAAGTAAAAGCTGTGATTATAATGCAACCTTTAAATTGGAATTGAACCAGACAGTTCTTCAAGACTGCATATAAACTCAGCCTTTACATGCAGATAAAGCTAACATCTCTCAAGCCCTATTCAATGTATCCATGAGTACCCGGCAGGAGTTCCAGCTTGGCCCTGTGACTGTGGGTGCCCGGGACCGTGGGTGCCATGCAGCATGCAAGGTCCTAGCTCTGAAATTTGTGAGTGCCCAGCCCCTTCATGGGGAATTTTGTGGGTGCTCGGGCACCTAGGGCCCCAGGGAGTTGGCACCTATGGTGCCCAGATTGCATGGGCTAGCCCTGTCCCCTATTCACTGACACATACACTGGTTATATCCTCTAGGCAACGTGTGACTGGTATCAGTCTAAAGGGGGCCTACTCTCAGAAGGATGTGACAGATGTAGGGTTCCCTCTATGGATAGCTCAGGTGGTACAGCATGAGACTCTTATTCTTAGGGTTGTGGGTTCAAGTGCCTTGTTGGGCCAAAGATTTGTGCATTGCATGAGCTAGATGAACTCCAGATTCCTTCCCAAATCAATGGCTCTATGAAATCCTGGTTCATCCTCCATACATAGATTCCATTCAGACTTATGCCAATTATGCATCTACTGGAGGGAGTGCCTATAATTCCCTATTAGAGCCTATGGGGCCTATGGGGCAAGGCAGAAAGGCAGGTTGGGTGTTTCAGAACCATGGAGAGCTCCTAACCCACAAAGGTTGGTAGTGAAGTGTGTACCTTTTGAGCCTTTGGCTGCATTCACACAGCAGTTTCTTCCATTTCTTGATGTTTTCCTAACTGTTAATTTTCACATTTTATTTGTGCTTTCACATGGCATAGAAACCACTTCTAGAAAACTAATTGAATATAGTGCATGCTTAACACTCATTTCCATGTTAATTGATTCCCGAAAAAGTCTGTTTTCAATCCCCTTAACTTGGAAAATCATGGCAGTGAAGTGACTAAATTTGGGGCAGTATTGCAGGATACAATTTTTTCCTGCTGTTTTCATGGGTGAATCATGGGAGAACAGAAGGAGGCATGTGCAGAAAGCATGGGAGAGTAATGATGCCGTCCAATGATGTTGGTTCTGGTGTCACACCATGGCCACTGGTGTGGATTGAAATTTAGTGTGACATGCTGGTATAACAGCCCAAAATCCACAGCACAACAGGTACAGCACTAGGAAGTAGGAAAGAAGTACCAGCATTATAGTCAGGAAAGCCAACACAATATTACCCACATCTGAATGTACCCTTTGCCTCCTGTACATTTCTCCTATGCTCTGCCCCTTTTAGAAACCTGAGTATCTTTAAGGGTCCGTGCTTTGTCCAGAAGATGTTATCCATGGGTTGGCCAGGTAGCATGGGAGGCCCTTGGTCCAAGCTTCAGTTCTATGGGCCTTGGAGCTGTAGGATCTGATTCAGCAGGCTCTTGCCTCCCAGCTTCAGGTTCAATGGTCTCCAGATCAGCAGCATCAGGTTCTGAGGCTGGAATGTGGTCCAGCTCCTCAGCCAATGACACTGTAGCTTCCAACGTGGTGTGCTGGTCACTGCTAGAGTTTGGGGTCATGATACCCCTGGAGTAGAGCTAGATTGCACATTCAGCGCATCTCCTCTATGCATCTGGTACCAGCAGGTGCCAAATACATGACTAGGGCTCTAAATGAAAACTATTAAACCTTTACTGGCTGCACACAAGCTCTTTACAAGTTTTCATCAGGCTACAGTATAATTCAGTTGGCTTCTGTGGCAGTAACTTCTTCTTCCTCCTCTCCTGCAATCATCACCCCCCCAGCTTTTTACACGAGTCTCTTTTGTGAAGCAACTATGCCCATTGAGTGTGATTCCAAGCATCTTGGTAATGACCCTCCAAAGTCAACAACACTGGTGGGCATACGAAGAGAATTTTGGGTCTCAGCCAGTTCTTAAATGAACCCACAGCACATCTCTGTTTCATAGACAGTTCTAAAACTGCAGTGAAGGGTTTTTTTGTGTGTGTTTTTAATGTGCTATCTTGGGATGATGAACCTTTTTGATATGCCATGTCTGAATTCCTGTGGCAGTTCAGAAGTGATTAGATGAGCCCTGTCGAAGTGGTGTCAGTGGGGTGGTGCTGTAAGCGCTGTCAAAGGGTGCCATCAACTATTCCTGTTCAACCCTGGTCACGTCTGGCTCTCATCACTTTATCTTTGTAGTACCAGAATCAGGCTTGATGCCTCTGTAGCGTTGGATGACTGCTTAAATCAGTGTGAAGGACAACTACATTAGCAGCCGGCATCATGCAAGCACAGGAACAAGGACCATCTTGCTCTAAACTTTGCAGTCTGATCCGCTAAGCTGCAGCACTCACTAAATATGAAGAGCCTTCCACGGGTGCACCAGGAGCATTTCCCCCCCCCATCCTCCCCCTTGCCCCCCGCAAGCAGCAAGACTTGCAACATATTCAGATCTCATTGAGCCCCACCCCATTTCTGCCCAGGAAGTTTATGTTTTTGTATTTCTGAAACCCTCGGGGTTTAACTTATGGGATTCGCTGGCATAAGGTGTGGAGATGGTGGCTTTTATTTTTAGTTTTTTATACATTTTTATTGGGGGTTTTTTAACGTATCATTTCCAACAATCATATAACATATCTTCTTATCTTATACAATGTTTTTGACTTCTATCAACACCTCTGATGATTTTCCATTCTTTATCACTTATTCTGCATTTCTTAATTTCTCTATTACTCTTAATTATCATTAACTAATAATTCTCCTCATAGTCTTTCTTGCAATATTTCAAATAGTTCTCCTTCCAAAACTTCTTGCAGTCCTACTAGCATAATTTGTTCATTACAATTACTTTTCAAATCGTTCATATATTTACTCCAGTCTTCTAAGAATCTCTGGTCCCACAGGTTTTGAATCCTTCCTGTTAATTTATCCAATTCTGCATAGTCCATCAGTTTCATCTGCCATTCTTCTTTCATCGGTGGCTTTTCGATGGTGGCTTTTAAAGGGGGTTGAGCATCAACAGAAGTACCATAGTATTTCCGTGTATTAGAAGCCTCCATTCATAAGATGACTCCTATTTTTTTGAGCCCAAAATTAAGGATTTTGGGTTAAAAACCCAAACCTGAACCAGAACCAGATCAGAACCTGAGCCTGGGCTGCCTGGGTCAGAGCTCAAACCCAAACCCGAGCCTGGGACACACATGCCCACACCAAAACCAGAACCCTCATTGCCCACACCAGAGCCAGAGCCCGAATCGCTGTGCATTCACCATCTGTTTATAAGACAACCTCTCATTTTTGACTAATTTTTTAATAGCAAAAAACATTGTCTTATACACAGAAAAATATGGTATAATCAAGGGAAGCAATAGTACTGCTCTATTCTGCATTGGTCAGATCACACCTGGAGTACTGTGTCCAGTTCTGGGCACCACAATTTAAGAAGGATGTTGACAAGCAGGAATGTGTGCAGAGGACAGCAACCAAGATGATCAAGGGTCTGGTAATCTAGCCTTGTGAGGAACGGTTGAATGAGCTGGGAATGTTTAGCTTGGAAGAGAGGAGATGTCAAGGCCTGTCACATGGAAGATGGAGCAAGATTGTTTTCTGCTCTGGAGGGTAGGATACAAACCAATGGATTCAAGTTGAAAGAAAGGAGATTCCCACTGAACATCAGGAAGAACTTTCTGACAGTAAGAGCTGTTGACAGTGGAATGGACTCCCTTGGAAGGTGGTGGACTCTCCTTCCTTGGAAGTTGTTAAGCAGAGGTTGGATGGCCATCTGTCACGGATGCTTTAGTTGAGATTCCTGCATTGCAGCTGGTTGAACTAGATGGCCCTTGGTGTAGCCTTCCAATTCTCCATCTATGATTCTAATAGCTTAACATAACAGGTAGTGCACGCCAGGAGCGGGGAACCTCAGGCCCTCAAGCCTTTCCCATCTCTACCTTGTCATGCTGGGGTTTGAACCTGAGACGGTCAGGGACTGGCTAGATGATGAGGAGTGACAGGAGGCTTCAGTCAAGGGACTTCCTAGTGAAGCCACAGAGGAGAAAGGCTCAGATCCAGGCGACTGGTGGTGAGACATGGAAGATAGATCAGAGGAGGGAGAAAGCCATGGAGGTGGAAGAAACAGGAGGCTTCAGTGGACAAGAAGACCCAGAGGCAGGAAGACCTCCAAGGACAGGACTGAGTGCAGATGGACACACTTTGAGCTCAGGTTCTGAAGGAGGGGACGGGGAAGAGACAGATGCTACAGCAGCTTCACAGCAGCTGCCTGCTTCCTCTGCATTGAGCTCCCCTCCCCCTTTGACTCCAAGGTCACACAGAGTTTTACACGTAGCTGAACAGAAAACTAGGAAAGCCCAAAGGGCGCCCTCCTCCCTATGTCTGCTTGCAAGATGTCTGGAAGAGGAGGTGTAGAAGGAGGAGTTGTCAAGAGCCAGTCTTGGCAATGTCTTCACTGAGGACAGCCATGTGTTGTGTACTTATTTCCTGAATAGAACAGCTGACTTTACTTTGAGTCTCTGAGACTCCCTTCTGACCTGTGGATGACCTTGCTCCCTGATGCCCCCCTGACAGAGACCATTGAGCTATGGACCTTGTTGGGTAGGATCAGGAGTATTACCTTCATGCCATGCTCATGGGCACATGGTTGACCACCATAGAACGCCCGAATGCCATAGACGAGCCTGGGACCTAAACCAACAAAACAGCTTTGTGCAACAAACCCAAAGCAGCACATAATGTAATGAAATATGCCTTGTTGTGACAAGGACATGTGGGATGAATTTCAGCTTGCAAGCTGGCTGCATGGCTAAAGCAATTACATGATTGCTTTGAAGGAAGCCAAATTCTGCAGACATGCATACAATATGCATTCCCAATGTGTCCAATTTAGTAATGTGAATAGGCTCTTAATATTTATTGTTACTTTTATGGGTATACACTAGTGATATGGGAAGCCTAATTTGGGAATTCTCTTTTCAGCTCGATTTTCCAAACTTGGAGCAGCTGATTACATGGAAAATTCATCTGCTTACCATACAGGATCCCTGATGGCTTAATCAAAAAAGGCAGGCAGAAAGTGATAGGGAAAATCTCTCCCTGAGACCCTGAAGAGTCTCTGTCATTCAGAGGCAACTGTACTGGTCTAGATTAATACATTTTTGACCAGCTTTCTGTGCTCCTAATTCTTGTGCATGGTCCTGCCTAGGGGTGGAAAGAAAATTCAATTCAGTTAACATTTAAAGGTGAATCTATGGGCTTCACTCTTTTCAAAATAATATGAGGACCAAAACACAGCAATCCTTCAAAATTTTCACTTCTGCATCTTTTGCAATGCAGTTCTCCAACCAAACAATATTTGCAAAAACACATTATACTGGGGGAAAATTTGCAAAGTGATCTTCTCTAATATAATACATTTTTGTAAGTTATTTGCACTAATGTTATATGCATACAAAAATGTGTTTATTAGGAGAAATTTATACTAAACTGCTGATGAATTTACATCAGGGTTTTTAAAGGCAAAAAACTGCTGATTGCTGTAGAAATGTGGAAATTGAATTTAATAATGATGATGATAATAATAATAATAATAATAATAATAATAATAATAATAATAAACAACTGACTTTCATTTTAAGATAACAGAATGGAGACACACATATATGCACAAACTATATATATATACACACATACACTATGTATCTATATCTATATATAGATATATGAGAGAACACAAAATACTTAATAAACCCAAAACAAAAATGCCACCAAGACCACCTGAGCCTCAAGCAACAGCAAAGGATACAGAAGTACCCCCAAGCTATGTACCTGCTGCTTCAGTGGGAGAGTAACCCCATCCAGAGCAGGATACCTCCCATCTATCCACTATAGGGAACAACCAACTAACAGACCCTCCCTCTTATCTGGATTGAGCCTCGGTTTGTTGGTTCTCATCCAGTTTTGAACTGAGGCAAGACAATTTAAGATTGGAAAGATGAGAAACCATGTGAACCAAAATTGATCTCTATATCCCTAGTTCTGTCTTAGCAACCCCCCCCCCCATTTCACTCCAAATACTGTTTTAAGGAGATAGTAGCAGTAACCCTAATAGTGAGCATTATTATCATCATCATCATCATCCGTGAACAATAAAAATTCCTCAAAATAATAATAATAATAATAATAATAATAATAATAATAATAATAATAATGAATAGATACATGTGAAGTGCCATTATCTATTTTACTATTTAAATATATTGCATATGGAGCAGAAGTCTAGACCTCTCAATATTGGGAGCCTGAGAAATCTTAATCGAGCTCTGATGATCTGAGAGGCAATGGAGTGAATCTCTCCCAGTACAATTCATTAGCCTGGGAGCTAAGGAGATGAGGCCAAGCACATACATTCATTAAAAGGGAGCCATTTATCCTCATTCAGCTTCTCACTGGGAACGTCAACTCCACACACCACTCTAGGAGGCCTTGGGGGCAAGCCTCCAGCAGCGATACCTAATGGGATCGCAGCAGAGGCCATCATTCGAAATGCACTCACATCAGCAGGCTAACTTCTAAGTAATGGGACCCTTCCAAGTCAATTGGTGTGTTGCCATTGGAAGTATTTGGATGATCTGCAACTTAAACCGGGCAAGTGCAACAAGCTTTGGCACAGTAAGACAAAGTGTACCACATAAGACTTCTTGCAGAATTGTCCTGGGAAGCAGGGAACAGGGAGGGGCAGAGAGAACAACATGAACAATGGATACGTCTGAGCATGAGTCACTGGCAACCACAGGCTTTCACATAACCAATTGTCATGGTCTGGGTTACAGGCAGTCAGAGTCCCAGCTTGGTATGTCGGGACCTGGGTAGAGGTCAGGCAGCAGGAACCAGCAGTCCAGGGTCAGCAGTCTAGGGGTCAGGAAGCCAAGAGTCCACAAATCAGGAAACCAAGAGCCAAGGGGTCAGGAAGCCAAGAGTCTGAGGGTCAGGAAACCAGGAGTCAGGAAGCCAAGGGTCCAAGAGTCGGGATACCAGGAGTCAGGAAGCCAAAGCACAGCTAGGTAGGTAGCATGTTGCTGTGGCAAAGAGCCAGAGGAAAATGCTGGTCTTATATACCCCGTCCAGCCCTTGCCACCAGGTGCTACGAGTCTTATGTCACCTGTGTGGCCACACCTTGCCCTTCCAGGCCAAACTCAGGAAGGCCCCAGTCCTGCGAGGCCCTACCAGTCACAGGGCCTGGCTCCTGCGCGCACTCCTGACACCAGTAGTCTGCCCCATCCCTATCATTAGGCAGAGCAAGGTGCCTGCCTTCAGTGACAGATGCTAGGGGCAAGTTGTTGGAGGAGAGAACTGTTAATGCCCCGTGGCCTGCCCTACATCACTGAAGCTAGACTGCTATCCTCAGGTGAGGTGGAAGATGTTGCCCTTTCACCAGTGTGGAAGTAGGATTCAGCCATCAGCTTCTGAATGTGGAAGTGCAGGGTGGGGAGGACATACCACACACCATCAGGTTGTTGTTGTTTTTGCCTCAGGCAGCAGAATGTCATGATCTGGTCCTAGTTTAAAGAGATGTGCTTGACAATGCTAAGGTGAGTCTGATATTCAAAATCAGGGGTGAAATCCTTTTTCAACCAAAAGACTTCTGCTGCAAATGACCACCCAAGAAGCAAACTGGAGGGAGGTGCTATTAAATCCAATCTTTTCCAATGCAAACACCCACTCTTACTCTATGCAATGTCAATTAGGATATTCCAGTTTGTATTTAGACTTGCCTGCTGTGTACAAAGCTGATTAGTACTGCTTAAGCTTGTAAAGCCACTGCGAGTTAATGGGCAGCATCTGAAATAAAATCCTACTTGCTTCTGTCAAAAGGAGGGAGAGGAAATGTTTATGACTATGTTTAATTCTTCTGGAACCTTCACAACTCTGTTTAGAAACCCCAACATTTAATCAATCAATAAATCAGTCATCATCATTATTATTCTTCATACTAGTTAGTGCTTTAGTAAGAAGTTCTTCAGGCTCTGGATGTATAGTTCCATCCTCTCCTTTAAATCTAGACCTTGGGGCTGCAATCAATTCTTGTGGCAGAATTTACACAGAAATAGATGAACAATGCACCACTTCTGGGACATTTTCTGGGACACTGTGGTAAAGGCCATTGTCCAATCTCAGCTGCTTACTATTACAGGGGTCACCAATGGGGTGTCCTGCATGATAGTGTGCCTAGCAGTGCTTTGGATGCTGCCCATAAAAGACCACAGTGAATATCTCCTCAAAAATCCACAATGCACAAGAGATTATTTCCTGCTCAGTTCCTGTTTGAACCAGCTCAGACTCTTCCACACTGAACACACATACCCTTAAGGATGCCTAGATTTCATTGGATGTCAGGACTGGATCCCATCCTCCCAGAGCTTGGATGGCCACCTGTCAGAGATTCTTTAGCTGTGATTCCTAAATTGTAGGGGGTTGGGGGTGATGACCCCTTGGGTCCCTTCCAATCCTACAATTCTATCCTGCACATAGGAGAGGTGCAAATTGCTTCTTCCTGTGTGTGAGCACAGAAGTGCCTAATGTAGGTGCCTGCTTGTTTACCAAGCTATTGTACAACCAACCTTACTGTATGCTTGTGAAACATGGATCACTTATAAACACCATCTCCAACTCCTTGAAAGTTTCCATTAACAGTGTCTCCGAAAAGTTTTACACATCACTTGGGAAGGCAGGAGAACTAATATCAATGTACTGGAAGAAGCAAAAAACCACCAGTGTTGAAGCCATGATTCTTTTTTTTTTTTCTTCTTCAAATAATATTTATTACTTTTAAAGTTTACAAAAAAGGAAAAGAAAAAGAAAAAGAGAAAAGAGAAAAACAAAAGAAAACAAAAAGAAAACAATACAATACATAATATAAACAATACACAACAGAACCATAACACATTAAACTAGGCACATTAAACTAAACAAAACCCTATCCCTAACCCTAACCCCAAACTGAACAAAACAAAAACAATTTAAAAACATACATCACACCTTTTCCAAACTCTATTTCAATTCCCTTGTTTCATCGACCTCCTCTCACCTCCCTTTTTGTATTCTACTTCTATTAATTATTTCAGCAAATCCTTTCCATCTTTCTCTGTTTTCTGTCATACTACACGTATCTTAACATATTTTAAACCTTATTTTCCATTAAAACTAGAATACTTATGTATGCTTAACTCCTTATAACGTTTCCACTAAGGCCATAAAATTTCATTCCAACATTTTTCTATCATTCATTAATTTTACAGTATTTCTATAAATAAACTTTAAATTTCCCAATCTTGTTCCACCATCTCTTCTCCCTGGTCTCGGATTCTGCCAGTCCTTTCCGTCCATTCCATATAGTCCATCAACCTGGAGATCTTATGTCCAAGGCTCTTAACTCTTTTCCACGTCCCTTCTGCGGATCTTCTTCATGTTCTTTAATGCTAGAGAGCAGATCTCGGGGAGACTCCAACCTAACAATGCTTTTATTCCTTCTTGACAGGTCAGCTAAATTTCCATGGCTAAAATTAGGAAAACAGTATTTCAGAACATGTTTCAAGCTTCTTCCAAATCCAAAGGCATGCAGAGCTTCAATCTCCTCCTGACCCAAGTCCATATCCCAAAAGTCCATTAATCCCTGCATATAGGGATCTTTCCAACTTACCTTCTCCAATCCAAGCCGGGCTCCAATCAAAATCTGATTTTTCCTAAATTCAATCATAAAAGGCCTCAACTTATAGTCGTCAGTTTGCTTCTGTGAGGCTGAGGATCCCGCTTGTATTACTTTAGGTTCAGCAGCAACAGCTTTCTCCTTCTCCTCCACACTTTGTCCTGCCAAAGTAGATTCCTGAACCAAATCCTGAATACTTTCTGTATTGGTGCTCACTTTTTGTCCCAAATTAATCGCTTTTTGGCCCAAGTTGTCAATTTTAATAGTCATGTCATCCGTCTTTTTATGAAGCTGTTCCAGCAAATAGCTTATCTTGCATAATGCAGTTACTATGGCTTCTCCTGTCAACATTTTTAAAAAGTCCAAGGTCAATCTCTGGTTCTCACAATTCTTTATCTTGCAGCTGGAGCTTTCCCAGTTACACTCCTGTAACAGTTTCAAAAGCTCCCTCTAGAGGGAAACAGTCTCCACTTGTATCAATCCTTTCAAGCACAACTCAAGCAATAAAGATAGTTTCAATTTTCAGTTACTTTTCCTCCTTTTTAAACGCAGAAGAGGACAATGGAAACAGTATCTTTCTCTTATTTAGCTAGCTGTCAAATACATTCTGTTCATAGTCAATGAACTCTCCCAAAACATCACTTTTTCTGACAGCCCTTTTCCAGGTTCAGATAAGTGGTAATTTGATTTTTTACTCTCTCCTGCAGGCTCACTGGGTCCAGAATTTCCCCCCTCTTCTCCTGCTTCCAAGGTTTTTTTTGTAACTTTAACCGATGGAAATTTAATCCTTTACCAAAGGCTTTCCAAGACTTTAGCTTGTGGCGTTTTTGCTTCAATCTATTTACAAAGAAGGAAGGCAGACTTCCTGTTTAAAACCTTCCCGTTTCAATGCCAAATTAAGGTATTTGAAAATCCAATTTTCTGTTCTACTCACGGGTAGTTGTTTAAAGTCCAATTGTCCGACAAAGCAATGTGGCTTCACTCCGTGAAAGAAGCAGTCGATTCAAAGCACCGCGCCGCTCACCCCACATCGCTCTGGATCCCCAAAACAGGGTTTCCCCGAAAGTAGGGGAGGCACAAAAGGTGCCAGCCGAATCCCAAGTTCACAAGCTTCTCCCGCCTGTGATTTCAGTGGGTCTCCGCCTTCGCTGTGGCGGTCAGACCCTGCCTTCCACGGAGCAAGTTCCTCCCGATCGGAGGAGCTCCGCCATTGCCGGAGGTGCCAACCCGGAAGTCCCCTTGAAGCCATGATTCTTCAACATCAACTTCATTGGACTGGTCATGTTGTTTGGATGCCTGATGATCGTCTTCCAAAGCACTTCCAAAGCACTACTCTATTCCGAACTTATAAATGGAAAGTATAATGCTGGTGGTCAACAAAAGACGTTTAAAGACTGTCTCAAGGCAAAACCTAAAAAATGTAGTATAAAGACTGACAGTTGGGAAACACTTGCCTGCGAGTGCTCCAGTTGGAGAACAGCCTTTACCAAAGGTGTCATGGGCTTTGAAGACACATGAACTCAGGATGCAAGGGAGAAACATGCTAAGAGGAAGGCATGCTTGGCAAATCCACACTGTGATCAACTCCCACCCGGAAACCAATGTCCCCACTGTGGAAGGACGTGTGGATCCAGAATTGGCCTCCACAGTCACTTACGGACTCATTGTTAAAACCGTGTTTATGGAAGACAGTCTTACTTGGCTACAAGTGATCTCCAAAGAAGATCTACCATCATATCTGACTCCACCCACCATCATATCTGGCTCCAGATTGATTCCCATCACCTCACCATGAGTAAATTGTCCTTCACAGAAAAAAAGAAATATCTCCTGAGCCCTGATGTGGCGTTTGCCAGTTCTTTTGGAAATGTCTGTACAGAGGGAAAGAAAGGGTTAATAGGCAGACCAATAGAAAAGCCAGAGGTGGAGCCTACCTGTTTTTAAAAGGTTTAGACAGTTGGGGGGGGGGAGCAGTTGAGAAAGCAGTTGGATGGAAATAGAGAGACAGTTCTTGTGTCAGGGGAGGTAGAAGAGTTAGTGACAGGATAAAATAAGACTAAAAGGGTAAAGGGTAACAGCGTTTCAAATGCATTTAAAGTTTATTTGTGTTTGCAATAAACTACAATCTTCATTGTTAACTTGAGAACCCGGCTGCGACTAAGTGATTTACTGGGGAGGACCTGGTTGGTGGCAGCGGATTAGTGGTGTATGGGTCAATAGTCCATTAGACGACCAGGGGCTCCGTACAAATGCCACACCTGGTCTAGATAAAGCTCTGTAGTTTTACTTTCAAGCCATCATCATTTAACGCTGATCCTTGCATTGCAAGGGGTTAGACTAGATGGCCCCTGAGATCCCTTCCCACTCTCCAATTCTCTGCTTCTATGTTTAAAGTGAAATTAAGTAAGCACAATAATCGCTTTCTAATGTTGGTGGGAATTTCCCACTGCTTAAAGATTTACATCACACAGTGGTGGAGATGAGAGTGAAGCTGCAGTACTGAGTTAATGCATCTGAGAGTAAATAAACATTACTGATGGTATAAATGTCTTCCTTGAGAATCTTAATGATTGCAAAATTTTCTTCATTAAAGTCAGGCACCTAATTACTAATTGCTCTGTTAAACCATGTTTTGGTAGCAGCCGAAATGCAGTTCCTAATTTATTTACCTATTAAAATCTTTATGTGTCTATTACTGGCACTAGTCTGTGGCTCCTCAGAAATATAAAGGCAATTATTGAGGGGATCCCAGATGCTAACTAGAATTTAATTTAGTTAAATGGTGTATACTACAGATTGACTTCCTCTGTGGATGTCCATAAAGGAACAAAGAGGAAGCCATTAGCTGTTGCTTAAATGTAGTTTGTGTTTTCTGAATGACACCTGGGCAGGACGAGATGATGCACTGAGTTATACGGCAGGACCAGACATCGAACTAGATGCAATGAATCTATCCTGCACTATGTGCTGACTTACCCATTGGTTTCAATAGGACTTGCTTTCAAGTCTGCACGGCTGGGATTTCATCTGCTCTATCCCTCCTGATATTCTTTCTTATGCTTGTGACGATCTAGGCAGAGAACAGGATTAGGTGCACAAAGGGATCATGGATGAATGGAGAGAGAATTTAGGACCCCGGAGAAACAGCTGGGAGGTGATGTGACAGAAGCCAAGCTGGAAGGGAAGGGTGGATCTTGAGCAGGAAGTGAAGGAGAAACAAATGGCATGCAATGGGTCAGAGAGATGAAAGACGAAGAGGCTGTCCAAGGATGAGTCTAGTCTGCAAATCTTTTATATGCATGCCAAATGGAGGATGAGGGTGCTGTAAGCTCACCCACCATCTGAGGGCATCTCTGTAATCTTACTTTCTAATGTAGGGTTACCAGACGTCCCTGTTTCCTGGGGACAGTTCCTGGATTTGTGAAAAAGTTCCCAGACAAATTCCATCCCCGGAATGTCCCTGGATTTCATCTAATGTCCCCGGGAAACGCAGCAGCGGCAGTCTCAGCAGCCCGGAGCAGGTGGCTCTGGTTGGCTTCAGAAGCTGCCTGGAAGTCCCCATATAATGGTGGTGCAGGGGCTCAAAGATGCAGCTTCCAGGCTGCCTCCACCTTCCCTGACCCCAGCAACTGAGGGATCTCCTCCCCCTCCTGCTTGCACACAAGTAGGAATGGGATTGGGGCTTCTCCAATGGGAAGGGAGGCATTGTGTTGCCTGAGCCTCATGGCAGTTGCCACTCTCTGCCCTTCTTCTCCACCTTCCATGCCTGACTCACCGCGCACCACTTCTCCACCACCACCACCACCGAAGAACCAATAACTCAGGGGCTGCCCAGGCTCATGGTGAAAGGAGATAGAGGCCTCGGAGGAAGGGGAAATGTGGTGGTTGAGGTCAAGGCAGTGGCCGCTCCTCTGCCCCTGCCATCGCTGCAGCATCAATGTCCCAAACATGTAGTATTTATTTGTTTATTTATTTATTTAATTAAAGTGTCCCCGGATTCATTGGGGGGGGGGGAAATCTGGTAACTTTATTCTAATGTTGCTCCCATCCACAGTGGGCAGGTGTTCTTCCAGAGCAGTTGAGAGTAGTGGGGTAACACCGCCTTGAGATACATCACAGCTAGTGCTGAATGAAAGGTTTACAAAGCTACCCTATGTGGTGGCAATGTAAAATTACCAAAAAGGCCTGGGAAAAGACTTATAAAGATCTGAGGAAAATGTGGGAAATGACTGTTGTTAAAAAAAAGAAGAAGTGAAGTTACGATATTGAGATGTAAAGGACTTGATGGATTGTTTGAGCGAAAGACTTTGTTCCGAAATGTGAGATTGGATACCAGGCCAAGACCAGCCAGACCTCATGGAAGGAAGAAGCCTTGGCTAAAGAAGATGATAAAGGAGAAGGTTGGCAAAATAAAATACTGAACTATGCAGGGCAAATTATTACAAAAAAGGGGCAACGGTTCAATGCATATTTTTAAAGCTTTGTGTATACATTAGTATAACTTTTGGAAGCCACTTGTAACAAGATGAAGTAGATTTTAAAATTGGATTGTTAAGTATATAAGCCTTTGTGGACGTGCATGAACAAGTTTATTATAATGTAACTAAGAGGGGGAGTGGAGGGAAGTTGGCAAAAAAAAATGGTTTAATATGGTTATGATTTTTTCTCTCTCCCCCCCCCCCCCCCGCTTTTCCTTCTTTTTTTTTTGTTTTGCTATTTTTGGAAAATCAATAAAATGCTACAAACAAAAACAAACAAAAAACCACAGGTAGTGCTGAATGTCTAATTTCAATATTTGCTTTGAAACTAGCACACCATCGCACACTGAACCACAGTCAGCATGTAACATGTCTCCCTGTGATCTGTTAACACAGGAGCAACACAGCAAGTGGAGGGGGAATTGAAAATTGTCACTCAGTTACAACCCTATCCATGATAACACAGGTGAGATTTGTGAACTCCAGTGTTGCATTCCCCTCAAGTCTGAAGAGGCAGATGGTGGAGCAGTTCCTGTATCTGACAGATTCTGACTCCACATAGGTAAGGTAAAGGGACCCCTGACCATTACGTCCAGTTGTGACCGACTCTGGGGTTGCGGCGCTCATCTTGCTTTATTAGCCAAGGGAGCCAGTGTACAGCTTCTGGGTTATGTGGCCAGCATGACTAAGCCGCTTCTGGCGAACCAGAGCAGCGCATGGAAATGCCATTTACCTTCCCGCCAGAACGCTACCTATTTATCTACTTGCACTTTGACGTGCTTTCGAACTGCTAGGTTGGCAGGAGCAGGGACCGAGCAACGGGACCTCACCCCGTCACGGGGATTCGAACCGCTGACCTTCTGATTGGCAAGTCCTAGGCTCTGTGGTTTAACCCACAGCATCACATGCGTCCCTCTGACTCCACGTAGGAGCTCCTTAAATGCTATGCTATGCTAGGTAGGTTTGCATTCAAGTGTGAACCAAAATCCTCCCCCATCTCTACTCCCAATCATATAATTGATGTCCAAGCAGGTGTGTTCAGACCCCATCTCATGACTGTGTCATATGTACCGTCACTCAACCAGGTGGTCTCTTTCTATTTACGAAACAGTGGCTCAAATGTGACTAGGGTAATAGTGGAAGGATCCCATAGATTGGATTTTAGAACGTTGATCTTATTTGTAGACTTACAAAGACTATTTAAAGTCAGGGGGAACTCTCTCTATCCTCACGCTATTTGGGAGCATATGCTTGAGTGACTCTCAAATTGTTCTCAAATCCACTCGCAACTGTCCAGTAGTTCATAAGCCATGCACATCTGCTTCTACTTATCTCTTTAGCAGATTGCACTAAAATAAGCCACTAAAACTCAAACATCTCCAATTTACTAGCACATCTGCACACACAAGGGCAGCTACTTCCATAGCCTTCTCTCCAGTTTGAGCAGAGCCGGGATTGATTTATGAAGCCGTATAACAAAATAATGTCAAATAAAATCAGCAAGTACCAGATAACTTTGTGGAGGAGGGAAGAAAACCCTTCATTTTGTTGAAGTGGAAGTAGAGACCAATGAAATGATTTAATTGTGTGTGTGCATTATAACCTTTGGGGACCCCCCCCCTTCAAAGGATGGCACACATATTCATCCATAAACAAAATCCCTCCTATGGGGGGATGGGGAACCTTTGACTTACCAAAAAAGAGTTAAAACTATAAAATCAGAGTTCAATGAAAAAAAACCTTCGGAAATAATAATACTAAAAGTCTTCTGGAAATTCAACACGAAGAGGGCCTGACTGACCTCAACTGCAAAGGAGTTCTGCAAATTTGGACCTAAATGCATGGCTCCTGGTGGATATGAGTCATGGAGGACCACTAACAACAACTCCCCTGAAGTTCTCAGGGATTGAGCAGGGTACAAGGAATCGGTTAGTCTTTGAGGTCTCCTGAACCCATGTTGTTAAAGGCCTTGTGAATTAATAAAAGCACCCTGAATCTGCTCCAAAAGCATATGGCCAGCCAGTGTGAGCTTTTGTTCACTGGAGTTATTTGCTGGCAGTAGTCTGTCCCCATTTAATAGAATTACCGTGGGGAATGTTCACTGTCAGATACACATCCTCTGAGAGCCATTCTCTACCCCTTTTATCTGGTTGAAAAGAAGCAAGTGGCAAGTCACACCAAATTTATCACCAAGTAAAAAAAGAGGGACTACACAACCTGGGAGTATTTTGTAATTTTTGAAGAATGCAATATGAGCTCCGAATGAAATTGATTTGAGGTTCTTCAATGGCTCAGGGCTTTAAGCAATCAGCACGTATTTATTCTATCTACACAGAAGACTTTTCCTCTTTCTTATGTCTCATCGTTTGTAAGAATGGATCTGTAGATGGAAAAGATTTATTTACACATAAATGATCCAAGGCATTTTGGGGAAGAAGATGTTAGGACATTTCAGGAGGTCATCAAAAAGCTCACTCTCACCCCTTCACAATAGCTCAATGACAAGAGGTGGGGAAATACCCCAATACTTCAAAAGCATTTTGCCCAGGAAATCACATCTTTCCAATTTTCCAGATGACAAGTTGCATTGCAAGCCCGTCACACCACATTACTCTAGTGATGCACTGTAATGCAACATTGCTGATGCAATCCAATTCAATGTGTCTAATGTGATGTATCAGTTGGAATATTGAAAAGATTTTGTCCCGCCACCCAACAAAAATACAGCTTCCAAATAGAAGGCTTTATTTTTTATTTTTAAAAGAGACCTTTTCTTTTCCATGGACGATTAACAGGATGTGCTAGTCACACACAGAGGCACAAAAGTATAGATGCTGAATCAGTCAGCTGCAAAAAAATGAAAGCAAAATAAATTGTTCTTTGGTCAGCAATTAAAGCACTATTTTCTTATTTTATTTTATTTTATTTTATTTTATTTTATTTTATTTTATTTTATTTTATTTTATTTTATTTTATTTTATTTTATTATTTTGCACTACCTGAGCTAGAATCAGTGATATGGAATCTGGAGCCTAACAAATGATGTGTTCCATCTCTCATCAACCTTATTCAGCATAGCCAATGATCAGGAATGATGAGATCAACATCTCAAGGGCCATAAGTCCCTGGATTTCAATGTTGAAACTCAGGAATCTATATTTATGCCTATAATGAATCCCTGAATTCCTATCCTGCTTAGAATTTAACCCGAACTGAAAATAACTCCCTATCAACCCACCTCCTACCTACCCAGAACCCATCTAACATATCAACAGGCCCCAAAATGCCCTTCCTATCAGTGCTAATTATAGTTGTGGCAGAAATTCACACATTTGCAAGCCACCTGGTGTACTACATAGCAGCATTCCAGACTACAAGGTCACAATAAATCCTTCAGAAATACAGTTTCTGACAGTGGAAGGGCCCAAGCTATCAGACTAACCACCGAAAATTGGAGAAGACTAGAGCAAGGCCTCTAATGAAGATCTTAGCACTCAGACAATTCATGTTAGTTTTTGTTTTACATTCTGCAAATATTTAGCTCAGTGGTGAGGAAAGTGTGAGATGTAGGCTAGAGGTCCCATGGATGCTGGTGTGCCCAGAAGTACCTCAAAATACAGTGGTGCTCCGCAAGACGAATGCCTCGCAAGATGAAAAACCCGCTAGAGGAAAGGGTTTTCCGTTTTGTAGGTGCTTCGCAAGACGAATTTCCCTATGGGCTTGCTTCGCAAGACAAAAATGTCTTGCCAGTTTTTCCGACTTTTTTCCCCTTCCCCCCCTTTTTCTAAGCCGCTAAGCCGCTTATCCGCTTATCCGCTAAGCCGCTAAAACCCGCTAAAACCCGCTAAGCCGCTAATAGCGCTAATCCGCTAATGGGCTTGCTTCGCAAGACGGAAAAACCGCTAGACGAAGAGACTCGCGGAACGGATTCTTTTCGTCTTGCAAGGCACCACTGTATTTTAGTGAATATCTCTTCAAAAATCCATAGTGCATGAGAGACTTTTGCTCTTCCTGCTCAGTTTATGTTTGCATTAGCCCGACATCTCCTCAACTGAACAATCCTAAACTGAAAACATGCCCATATTTCATTGGGTGCCAGGATTGGACACTCATCCTGCCTTGCATTCTGAAAAGAGGAAAGGTATAAAGAGCTTCTTTCTGTGAACGAAGGTGGTGAGGGCCAATTGATTGAATTGTCTGAACCCCAGTTGATGGGGAGGGGATGCCTGAAGCATTTTGTGACTTCTTTATGCCACACCTGATGGCGGCCATTTTATGTTATGCCATGACCCCATGGCAGCCATTTTTAGAGTGACATGCTTGTCATTTTTTTCAAATTTCCAAATGTACCCACTGGCCTCAAAAGGTTGACAACCTCTGTTGTAATCCAGCAACCCACTGGAGGACCAAAGTTCCCCATCCCCAATTTATACTAATAACAAACTCAGTTGCTGAGTTATGGTGACATTATAGTTCTCGTACATTTTCATTTAGAGAAGATGTGAGTGACAGGCAACATGACATGGACAAAATGGATAGAGGAGATTTTCTCTCCTAACACAAGAAATTGTGGACATCCAATGTTGGAAGGGGACGCGGGTGGCTCTGTGGGTTAAAACACAGAGCTTAGGACTTGCCGATCAGAAGGTCAGCAGTTCGAATCGCCACAACGGGGTGAGCTCCCGTTGCTCAGTCCCTGCTCCTGCCAACCTAGCAGTTTGAAAGCACATCAAAGTGCAAGTAGATAAATAGGTACTGCTCTGGTGGGAAGATAAACGGCGTTTCCATGTGCTGCTCTGGTTCGCCAGAAGCGGCTTAGTCATGCTGGCCACATGACCCAGAAGCTGTACGCTGGCTCCCTTGGCCAATAAAGCAAGATGAGCGCCACAACCCCAGAGTCGGTCACAACTGGACCTAATGGTCAGGGGTCCCTTTACCTTTTAATGTTGGAAGATTCAGGACAGACAAAATAAAGTACTTTTTCATGCAGAGCAGAGTTAAATGATGGAACTTGCTCCCACAGGAGGCAGTGATGGCTACCAATGTAAAAGAGGATTGGACAGATTCAAGGCAATCAAGCGGTATTGTGCTTGAGTCCTGCTTGTGGATTTGCCACAGTCACCTTGTTGGCCACTGTGAGAACAGGATGCTGGACTAGATGAGCCATTGGCCTGATCCAGTAGGACTCTTCAGATGTTCTGATGTTCCTCACTTCTGCTTTAGGTGGTCTTTGAATTTTACCTTCAGCCATTTCCCCCAGAAATGTGGAAGTGCCTCTTTGAATGAAACATCTGAGGAATTTCAAGCAAAACTTGGGGTGGAGTGGGAAGTTTCTATAAGGCCAGCACAACAACTTGCAAATTGTCATGCCACCCTTCATGCTTGTGCTTTCACTTCAATGTAAGGAGACTTTTCAACCAAGAAGAGAATAATAGTATTATTCATTCTAATTGATTGTTATGTTCTCCTTGAGCTCCTTCTGGAGCATCTTGAATCATTGGAAAGCACCGTAGTTCCTTGAGGTTACCGAAGATCAAAAATAGTCTATGGGAAGACTGGAAATAGGACTCAGGAACCTAGTCTTCCAACCTTCTTCATTATTACAGAGTCCTAGCACTTCTAAAAAAGGAGGCTTTAAGAAAAATATATCAAGAGCTCTTTAACTCAAGTATGTCTGACTGCAATGAGAAGCCTTGGGTAGCTCTAAAGTATAACCCTTTTCAGTAAATTACAGACATGGATGAAAGCTTTCAGGTGAACTTGGGAGATAAGTATAATAGGGTTGCTTTATTTCTAAATTAAGGCATTTCCAAAGGGTCAGTGTGAGCTTGGTTAAAACCAGGGAAACCAAAAGTGCTTGGAGCAGGAGGGCAGAGAAAGGAAAAGGCCCGTTATCTTGCCGGCGTTAATGGGAATTCACAGCTACACTTAAAAGAAAATCCATGAAGCTTTTGAGCATCTGAACATTCCCACAACTTTGGATATGGCCTGCTACTTGTGCCATTTTCAGCAGACAGACCCAATAATTCTAGGTTTGGGGAATGTCTAGGGCTGCAATCCTATGCTCCAGGCATGAAGGAGCTCAGGCCCCAGGACAGAATGAAGCCCTTCCTAGCTGGACTCCTGGACTTGCCCCAAGCCATGCCCCCAAGGCCAACACTCTCACTGGCTTTGCTCATTACTCTCCTTGAGCACTGTTGTTGGCTGCAATGCATCCTTGAACTCTGGCGATGCCTCTCACTTGCCTGGATGTCAGATGCAGGGGTTCATACATGTGCAGAAATGCCTAGTTCTCATGTGCCTGGAATGTACTCTAGAATGCAAACAGTTACATCCATTGTTCTGTCCACTTCTGTATCTGATCCCACCCAACACTGGCATGTGAACCCCCAGAAAGATGCCTGTCGTGAAATGTGGACAACCTGAGCAAAGTAGGTTCCACTTTCCTCTCTTTACACATAAATTTGGAGTATAGGACTCAGCTATACAGCTGCAAATAAAATGTTTTAAGTGTGTTTTAAGTGCAACATACAATGTGACACTAGATGGCGATGGTGGGCCTTATGGAAAATTCAATGTATTTTTTAAAATGCTTTTTTTAAAAAAATGCATTTTCAGAATGGTTTTTGAGTGTGTGCAGATTCCGCTATGTCTCATTGAGGCTTGTTTTTGATTAGGCATGCAACCAATGGCACAGAGTCATTCATTAGCTAACCGGGTTCTATTCTTACAAATGACTGCAAGAGGTACTCAGATATTGGTTGTTTTGCTTCCATTTTCGGCATGCATGGATCACCCTCATTAGCTCAGTAGAGATGTGTGCAAATAACCCCCACCCCCCAAAAAACCTTCAGCTTATTCTTAAGCAGAGTAATTGAGGAGCACGGTTTCACTGTGGCTTCATCTGCACTATACATTAAAAGCACTATTATACAATTTTAAACAGCTGTGGCTTACCTCAAGGCATTCTGGGAAATGCAGTTTGTTTATGGTGCTGAGAGTTGTTAGGAGACACCTATTGCCTTCATAGAGCTGCAGTTTCTAGAATAGCTTAACAGTCAATACTGCTTCTCTGGGAATTATAGCTTGCTGACTGCAACAGGGGTCTCCTAACAACTCTCAGCAGCCATAACAAGCTACCATTCCTTTCATTCTTTGGAGGAAGTCTTGCTTGCTTAAAGTACAATGAGACTGCTTTAAATGTATGGTGAAGAAGAGGCCTGAATTCCCCCAGGGGGCAGGGAAATTGTCTCACCATCAGCTGTGGTAGACTTCTAATTAATTTTAATGTCACATTATCAGTCTTCCTGGTAAATACCTTGGTAAAATCCTAAACAAAGTTGCAGACTGATCTCATACCAAGCTTAGTATATCATTACTAGCTTCCCCTAGCTATCGAAAAGACAGAGGCAGATCATTTAAGGGAACAACTTGTTCCAATCAGTAAAACCATACTTGGGTTTACCTTTAAGCTAAATATTAACCTTGTCTAATATTTGCAATCCAGAGTTAACTGACTAATACATTTCCAGTGTACAAAATGTCCATTCTAATCCTTTCTTCTAAACCCTGTTATTAATTCCCTTTTATGTCTCATCTCAGTGCAGTAATGCAATTAATTGTGGTACTTAACATGCAAAGTTAGAAGCGATCTGTCTCTGATAGCACTGACAACGAGGAAGGAAATGGGGTTAAGGAATCTCTCATTACATGTTTTCATTTTAAATAGGATTTACTCGGCATAAAGTGCAACAGACCGGTACAACCATTGCCCGAGCTATTTAAACAACCATCGAGCAAGTGAGTAGAGAAAAGATTTTATCCCTGTCTCATAAAGGATATCCCATGAAAGTGAATTCTGGTAGATTCAGGTCAGCTGAAAGAAAGTCCTTCTTCACCTAGAAGTTAAACCAGGCTTCCTCAACCTCGGCCCTCCAGATGTTTTGAGACTACAATTCCCAGCATCCCTGACCACTGGTCCTGCTAGCTAGGGATCATGGGACTTGTAGGCCAAAAAAATCTGGACGGCCGAGGTTGAGGAAGCCGGGCTTAAACTATGGAACTTGTTTGCACAGGAAGTAGTGATGGTCACCAACCTGAATGGTTTTAAAACCATGTTTAGCATGAAAAGAGGAGACTTAGAGGAGATATGATAGCCATCTTCAAATAGCTCAAGGGCTGTCACATGGAAGATGGAGCAAGCTTGTTTTCTCCTGCTCTGGAGAGTAGGATTTGAACCAATGGCTTCAAGTTACAAGAAAGGAGATTCCAAGTAAACATCAGGAAGAACTTTCTGACAGTAAGAGCTGTTTGACAGTGGAACAGACTTCCTCAGGAGGTGGCGGACTCTCCTTCCCTGGGGCTTTTAAGCAGATGTGTTATCAGTGGCTGATAGCCATGATGACTATGCTCTGCCTCAAAGAAGAAGAAGAAGAAGAGTTTGGATTTGATATCCCGCTTTACCACTACCCGAAGGAGTCTCAAAGCGGCTAACATTCTCCTTTCCCTTCCACCCCCACAACAAACACTCTGTGAGGTGAGTGAGGCTGAGAGACTTCAGAGAAGTGTGACTAGGTCGGCCAATTGGTACCAAAGAAAGATAGGACCTTTTTTATGTACGCAACAACAGCAGCAAGAATCCTTTTGGCGAAGTATTGGAAGACTAAAGAATTACCTACTCTGGAAGAATGGCAGACCAAGGTGACTGAATTTATGGGACTGGCAGAGATGACCGGCAGAATCCGTGACCAGAGGAAAGAGACAGTGGAGGAGGACTGGAAAAAATTTAAAATCTATCTTAAAAATTGTTGTAAAATTTCGGAATGTTAAGATGTCAGGGGATTGGACACTAAGAATTACAGCTATAAATCGAAATTTATAAAGCAGAAACTCTTTTTAAAGAGAATTAAATATAAAAATGGGATGAAGAATTGCTAAAAATTTTGAAATTTGGATGCAGTGAAGGGGAGGTTTGGGGAAGTCGCATTATGTTTGTTTGTTTTTTGTTTATGTTGTAAAATCAATAAAAATTATTATTAAAAAAAAAAAAAAAAAAAAAACAGAGAAGTGTGACTAGCCCAAGGTCACCCAGCAGCTGCATGTGGAGGAGCGGAGACGCGAACCTGGTTCCCCAGATTACGAGTCTACTGCTCTTAACCACTACACCACACTGGCTCTCCAAAGGCTGGAGACAGTAATGCTAGGAACTGCTCTTGTGCTTGGGTCTTGCTTGAGGTGCCAACTCTGTAGGGCTGAAGTGTCTTCAGCTCACTCAATAATGTTTCACAGGGGGTTCAGCCCTCGCAATATTGAGGAGGCAGCAGAAGCCTAGAGCTGAGCAGAACATGGTGCTGGGCTAGTCCGTGGGTGGAGCTACGCCTTCTTCCTTACAATGTGAGCCGAGCAAGGGCTGCCTCTCCGCTGTCCCAGCCACGATACCCTAAGTCAGCCTCCTAGTAACTCAGAAACCAATCAGGGTTGGAAGGAGTTTCATCCAGTCATGAGAGAGAAGGGAATTAGAACCTGGTGGTCAAACTGTCAGATAGGGCTTGTCTGTCAAGATAGAGATTTGAAAGCACCTAGATAGGGATAAAGGGACGCGGGTGGCGCTGTGGGTTAAACCACTGAGCCTTGGACTTGCCGATCAGAAGGTCGGCGGTTCGAATCCCAGCCATGGGGTGAGCTCCCATTGCTCGGTCCCTGCTCCTGCCAACCTAGCAGTTCGAAAGCATGTCAAAGTGTAAGTAGATAAATAGGTACCGCTCTGGCGGGAAGGTAAATGGCGTTTCCGTGCGCTGCTCTGGTTCGCCAGAAGCGGCTTAGTCATGCTGGCCACATGACCCGGAAGCTGTACACCGGCTCCCTCGGCCAATAAAGCGAGATGAGCGCCGCAACCCCAGAATCGGCCACGACTGGTCAGTGGTACCCTAGATAGGGATAAGTCTTGAGCCTGGTTAGGGCCAAATTAGGGGTTAGCTAAGCAGGACAACCCAGAGGGGAAAGGAAATGTCCTAGAATGGGCAGGGCGCTTTTTACTGGTAGTATAAGACCCATAGCCATTATTATAGAAATTAGTCTATTCAGACACAGGTTTAAAGTGTGAAATTTAAGAAAGTTGTGTAAAGAGTGCTTGTCTGAAATGTAGTGTTGTGCCTTAACAGAGTAACCATTAAGCTACACTGAATGTAGATAAAAAAATTCTTGTTTTATTCTGTAAGTGCCTGCTCTGGGTGAGGGATAAGTGTTAACAGGTTGTCCTTCCACAAAATTGCCTTGCCTTGCTGTTGGTTAATACGAAGCTCTATCACTTACAGATAATAGCAGAACTCCTAAGTGCTCTGACAGTGAGAGTCTAAGCTTTAAAACAACCCCAAAATCTGTTCACATTAGTTCTTTCTCCATCTTTATTGAGGAACTTTGTTACATACCTTAGTGGGACTCATGACAAAGTATATTCATTATAGTTTGAAAAATTCTTTCTTGTGAAGTTTCCCCATCATTTGTATTTTTTGTTGCAGGATTCCAGAGTTTGTTTCTGTGTGTGTGATATATAGCTTAACTGGGCATGGATTCTTATTCTTGCTGAGGCAACACAGCCATGTGTCTGAGTGCTAAAGGGCAGACAGGTTTGTATGGGAGGAAAGGAGGACTTCTATCTCCCTGATACCATCCTGAAATTCTACCTTATTAATTTCCTCCTCGTGTTTTGGAATTAGTGGCTGGAGAGTGTTGACCATGGAGGTTGGAAGGTGAAGTTCAGCTCTCTGCTCAGCCATAGAGATCACATAGCTCTGGGCAAGTCACCAGTTTGCAGCCTAACCTAACTTGACTTGTCCAAATTGTGTAATTGCTAGACTGGATATAGAAACCAGCTGGTGTGTATTTGAGTGTGAATTCCAGGGGAATGCCAAGTGGCAGTTCTGTGTGTGTGTGTGTGTGTGTGTGTGTGTGAGAGAGAGAGAGAGAGAGAGAGAGAGAGAGTGTCAGAGCAGTGCTTCTGTGTTTTTAACAATGGTACTGAAGGGAGAATTTCCTCTGATCAGTACCAGGAGAATGGATTACTGCAGCAAGCTCTACATGGGGCTGCCCTAGGGTTTGGCTTGGAAGCTTTAGCTCATGGGTAGGCAAACTAAGGCCTGGGAGCCAGATCCAGCCCAATCACCTTCTAAATCAGGCCCACAGATGGTCTGGGAATCAGCGTGTTTTTACATGAGTAGAATGTGTGCTTTTATTTAAAATGCATCTCTGGGTTATTTGTGGGGCATAGGAATTTGTTCATCCCCCACCCCCCAAATATAGTCCGGCCCCCCACAAGGTCTGAGGGACAGTGGACTGCCCCCCTGCTGAAAAAGTTTGCTGAGCCCTACTTTAGCTGGTGCAGAATGCGGAGGCCAGACTGCCAATGGGAACAGCCTATTGGAAACATGTGGCACTGGCATTCCATCTGCTACCAGGTCAGGTTTACAGAAGGATGCCATTCTCCCGAGTCTTCATTTTTCTCTGTTTTGGCACCACACCCTCCAATCCTGCAAGCAGTGTGGGTTTTGCCACCCCTTTCCCATGAGCCAATCCCTTACTAGCCCCCCTCAGTGCCCCCACCCCAGGTGGAACGTATCCTTGAACAGTGACAATGGATCTTGCTTGCCTTGATGGAGAGACGTGTGTGTAGAGTATTCCTCTCAACTTTATTTGGGGCTGGGTTTGCTACATCACATGGAGAAAGGGAGGTAAGAGGCTTAGATAGTGGTGAGCACCCTGAGGCATGTTGGGTTGAGGACTTTGCAAGCAACAACAACAACAGCAATAATTCTTGTGGAAATTAACCATTATTTTAATGTCTGTTTGTCCTAATCAATACATTTTTGCACCTCCTTTTTCCTCCCTAAAATGCATTTTTGTATGTTATTTTCATGCAAATTTACCCTTGGCGTATGCATTTTCATACATCCTTTGGCTGGAGCAAAATGGGGAAAAGAAGAGACTGAGATAGCCATCTTCAAATATTTCAAGGGCTGTCGCATAGAAGATGAAGCAAGATTGTTCTCTCCGGCTCTGGAGCACAGAACTCGAACCACTGGCTTCAAGTTACAAGAAAAGAGAGTGAGGGGAGAGACTCCATCAGGCAAGGCCTCTTTCCACCTGGCTTGCTCCACCCCCTGGCCCTGGGAGTCCTCATAAGGAGGCTGGTCCTGGGAGGAAGAACTGTGAGGGGAGAGATTTCGTCAGGCAAGGAAGGCCTCCTTCCACCTGCCTTGCCCCACCCTCTAGTCTCTGCTTCTCAATTTGTATTGTATTATTTTATGTACTGTGTCTTGCCATTGTTTTATTGATTATAGTTTAGAAATTATTTATTGTAACTGTTGAGTGGATTTCTGTTTAACTTTTATATGTTATTATTATTTAATACTATTCTAATGATGGTTGAATGTTACTTTTTGATGTAGGTTGCCTATTTTAAAGTTTTATTATCACATTTTTGTATTGCATTAGGTTGTTAAGATGTACATTTTTTGTTTCTTCAGCTTGTAAACCGCCTTGAGTATTGTAAGATAGAAAAACGGTATACAAATTAAAAAATGATGATGATGATGATGATGGCTAAACATCAGGAAGAACTTTCTGACAGTAAGAGCTGTTCAACAATGGAATGGACTCCATTGGGAGTTGGTGGACTCTTCTTCCTTGGAGGTTTTTAAGCAGAGGTTGGATGGCCATCTGTCATGGATGATCTAGTTGAGTTCCCAGCATTGCAGTGTGTGGAGCAAGATGACCCTCAGGCTCCCTTCCAACTCTACAGTTCTATCATTCTATGAAGCATAGTCATCTTTTGAAATCCTAACTTTTCCAGGATAAACATACCCAGCTCCTTCAACTTATAAGGCTTGGTTTCCACTTTTGGTTCATCTATTGTTTCTGGAGGTATAACTTAGGTAGATTCACCTTGAAATCTGAACTCATTCGATTTTCTCCCCCATTCCTAATTCACAGTGCACAACACTAATCTAAACCCACAATTCCACAGACACAGTCGCTCAGCAATCTCCTTACAACTACATTACTTCATCTACTCCAGGCATAGGCAAACTCCGGCCTGTCAGATGTTTGGGACTACAATTCCCATCATCCCTGACCTGTTAGCTAGGGATGATGGGAATTGTAGTCCCAAACATCTGGAGGGCCTATGCCTGATCTACTCAATTCTCATTTCAACAAAACACTTCAGTATTGAACTTTACCACTCCCACCCAAATCAATGAACAAGGTTTACTCTCAAAGGTTTGGGGTGCAAAGGTTCTAGTGACATGGCCTCCTCGCCTAACAATGTTCCTTGTGAGTCAGGCTCTTAGTGTCTGTGGAACAGGACAGGTGCAGGACTTCTAAATGTGAGCAAAACATCTGGAGCAGGCAAGGAATTGGCGGGACTACATGGATGAAAGCCATTCCATTCTAGTACAGCTTTTTGCCAGGTTTTCTCTCTTCAATGGACAGAGCACAGCTCTTCCATCTTCAGGACTGCCAGTCTGCCACCTTTTGGAATAATTATATCCATTTATTTAAACTTCATTGTTTGTCTAATTACTTCAGTTCTAATTCTCCTACTGGTCCATAAATAGCAGCATCGTGTTCTCCTGAAAAAAGGAAGTTCTTTTTCTGGGCTTCCTTTGTTTGAACTTGTCACAGGGAAGGAGTGAAGAAGGTTTGATGGTCTTTACATTACATGATTCTCTGTCTTTCTCCTTTTCCCCATCCGGTACTCAGAATTCTGAATTATTTTATTTTAACAGAAAAGGGAACGGAAATGAAAGCTGAACCATATTTTCATGAACTTCCATTTATTTTTAATATTTTTATTTTTCCATCTAAATCTTCATGCTCAAGAAGGGTGTGGGGATTTTTATGCAACAGTCACTCAACTTACATGAAAGCTGAACGCATTTCTCTGTTTTTCGTCCAAGTCCTGGATGCTAATCACAGCTCAGAGGGAGCTGTGGAAGAGTTCCCAAAGAGTAGTTTTTAATAAACCATCTGTTAGTAGCAGGGAGAAAATGGCAAGTGGCCATAAATGAGAACGCGGGGACAAGGTTGTCCTCTCACTATTCCACAGTTGTAGCTGTTGTTTTTTATTAAAAAAAGAAGAGTCTGGGATATGGCTACCAGGTTGAAATTGAAAAATACGACCCACGTAAGCACAGTAAGACAAACCTTGAACAGATTTATTGTAAACTAGCTTGATCTCATTCATAATGTTGAATGTAAGAGAGAGAAATTCATTTCAGTGCACATTAAAAATGAATGTACCAAAATCTGAACTTTCCAAAACAATGCATGGATGGAAAGAGAGCCATCATTGGAAATGTGAGCTTCTCTGAGTTTTGCTAAGTAACATGCACAAAAATGCATCTATTAGGGTAAAGTGCATCTAATACTAAACATGTGTTATATTAGGAAAAGATACTCTGCAGAAATATGTGCACTGGGAAAACAAATGCATACACACATGTCCATTAGGAGAAATTTGCACTAAAATGTTGTTGAATTTTCATGAACACTTTTTTCAGAATAATTCACAAACTTATGTGAAAATGTGTAGATGTGAAATTAAGATTGGAAAAATGAGCAACTATTGACAAACTCACCCATCCCTAATTGAACATTGTTTGCAAAGTCTTTGACAAGGTTAGAAGGGGCAATGTGCGGTCTGGGAGGTCCCCTCTGACATCACCACTCCTTTCTGATATACGGTAATTATTGGCCCCCAGGAGGTATACCATTGCAAGCCATGATCTGTGGCAGGAAGCCACATAACAACTGTCATTTAGGTCCTCTCAAAGTCTCAATTTCACATTGCTGAGCCCAAGGAATTGTGGGAAATTTCAAATGGCAGATATTTTGGCAGACCTGGCCTCTGCCATCTAATAAGTGTATGGTCAGTGGAACAGGTAAGTGGGGTGAGCAACTATCATCACTGGAGGGCTCTGTTGGGTATGTCTGGGCCCTGGAAGTTGTCTGAGAACGCTAGGTGCTGGTGCCAGCCTTTATCCTTGACCTGGATTCTTCATGTTGGTAAATCTTTCAAACTTAATGTAGTCTATCCCATCACCACCACCCTTCTTCACCACTGCTTGTGGTTGGGAGGGGCTTCTGGTCAAGATAGCATTGAGCTAGGCAGCTTCAAGATAACACAGTTTTAATTTAGCTTAAATTGTGTTTGGGTTGGGCCTGCATTGAAGGGGAGGCTGAAGAAAGAAGAAGAAGAAGAAGAGGAGGAGGAGGAGGAGGAGGAGGAGTTTGGATTTGATATCCCACTTTATCACTACCCAAAGGAGCCTCAAAGCAGCTAACATTCTCCTTTCCCTTCCTCCCTGACAACAAACACTCTGTGAGGTGAGTGGGGCTGAGAGACTTTAGAGAAGTGTGACTAGCCCAAGGTCACCCAGCAGCTGCATGTGGAGGAACGGAGATGCGAACCCGGTTTCCCAGATTACGAGTCTACCGCTCTTAACCACTACACCACACTGGCTCTAGTAGTAGAGGAAACTACCATGGAAGGGCTTGGAATGGACCAAGTCTTTCTAAGGCAGAGATGGTGAATCTTCTTTAGCCTGAGGCCTGCATTCCCTGCTGGGTAGCCTCGGAGCTGGGAGCTGAATGCACACCCCCAGGCCTCCAATCTGGCCCTCAGTACTCTACCTAGGCAGTGTTGTAGCATAGGTTGCCAGTGCCTGGGGCAGTGTGGAGGGGTGGGAAGGAAGGAGGGAAATGGCCAGAGTGTGCATGTGCATTCAACTGCCTACTGCCATCCGCATCACCCAGGAGATCACAGGTGCAGAGATAAGAAAAGAAGAGTTGTTCCATTGTCTGGGGAGGTCACTTCCTGGTTCGCTTGGAGAAGCTGTTTTCAATGGAGCCCAGTGACAGAAGTGTGAAGCTTTATTGAGGCAATACTGGGTGTTGAAATTTTGCACCCCCTAGCAATTTTGCGCCCAGGGGAACTGCCCCTGTGGGATCCCCCATGCTACACCACTGTCCCCAGTTCACATCCCTCTGGGGCCACACCTCTGCTTTTCCCTCTCCTTGAGAGTTTTTGCCTGGCTGGAATATGTCCTTGAACTCAGATGCCTCCTGTGTCTGGAGGGAGGGCAGAGTGGGATGCGCAAGTGCGTTTAGAAACTAGCTCTGCTCATTTTTAGCTCTGGCCACATCCACCACTAGCACGTGACCCCCAGAAGTTTACCCAGAAGGCAATGTATTCCTCAATCTGACCTATACATAAAGAAAGGGAAGGGCAAATGTGTTCTTGGAGTGTGGGGTTGCAGGGATGACGTTTGGGGATGGGAGGGAGGGTAGCAGAGATGGGGAGAAGTCAGGAATTCTTACTTGGGCTGGATTTTGATCTGATCTGGAGAAGATGTTGCTTCACCTTTGAAGTGAGCTTTTATGTGCTTGCTTTTTAAGTTTGTTTTATGTGCTTGCTTTTTAAGTTTGTTTCTGTGCGTCACACAGGAATCTTTCGCCGCCATCTCTGTTCTGTAAGATGAGTGCTTTTTCTCAGAGGCATTCTTCCACATGCTTAGTTATTCTTTTACATCAGCGAATAAAAAGTTCAGAGAAAGGCCTGGTGGGTGGCACCAAACTCTGGCTTGCGGGGGGGGGGGGAGGCACAAATAATAAAAGGCAAGCAAGCTCATTCAAAGGAACCTGAATGCAATAGAAAGTGTTGCAGCTTCTCCATGGCTGTCTCTTTCTAAAAGCTCACCAGACAGCAAAATGAAATGCTTTCGCGTTTCCTCAGGTGCATCAGAGTCTCGGCTATTATACCCACAATTTCACAACCTGGCAAGCCGATCCCTTTGTGCACCCAGGTCTAAGTGTCAGTCATGCAGAAAAGTGATTCTGATTACTCTGCGGTCGAGAAATGTATTCTGTCTGAAGTGATGACATTTGAGGTTTGCCCTTGGGAAGGACGACCCCTTCGCTTGACATCTCTTTAGTGAGGTTTTGAAAAGAGTGGGGGGGGGCCAGCAATGATGGTGGGACTGGGAGATGGTGGAAGAAGAAATCTATATGTTCCATTTCAACCTGCATTTAAGAAAAAGGATATGAGCAACCTCTTTACATGGAGAGTGTTGGAACCAATAAGCCTACAGAAAGGATCCAAGTGGTGGTGTGATGCTAACGGGAATATCCTAGCCCAGGCATAGGGAGACCTTTGGCTTGCCAGATGTTGCTAAACTACAACTCCCATCAGCCCCAGCAAACATCGCCAATGGCCAGGGATGGTGGAAGTTGTAGTTCAGCAACATCTGGATGGCTAAAGGCTCCTTGCACTTTTCACAGCCCTCCATGAAAAAATTCCTCTGGAAGTATTTGCACTCTTCTCAAATGCAATAGAGTGCCACAGGGTGCCTCACAGACTTAGGAGTACAGTGGTACCTTGGGTTACAGACGCTTCAGGTTACAGACGCTTCAGGTTACAGACTCCGCTAACCCAGAAATAGTACCTCGGGTTAAGAACTTTGCTTTAGAATGAGAACAGAAATCGTGTGGTGGCAGCTGACCTCCGGAACAAATTAAGTTCTTAACCTGAGGTACTACTGTAATCCTTGTTTTCTCAGCTATGGGACAGCTTACCACCACCACCATCCCCGGCTTGCCAAGGCATAATATAGGATTGTCCAGTACCCATGCAGAATAAGGGCAAGTTGAAGGAGGAAACAGTTGCCCTTCCTCCGAGTTGGCTTTTTTTATACCTTAGTAATGTTGCATAGCCAGCTCTGATTGGCTGCTTGGTGACGCACTCTCTACATGACATTTGATTGGCTGGGAGGAGAAATCCTAGCCAAAGTGACACCAATGCACTAGCAGTGAGAAACAAACACCAGGAAAGGCAAACATAGTGCTATGCATGTGTGGCAGCGATCCCATGAACTGGAATAGGTAATGCATAGAGTGGACTTTAATTTGTGGGCCTAGGATAAATGAGAATTTCCTGGTTTCCTACAAGGTGTGGAAATGTTTCTGCATTTACAAGGTAATTTTTAAAGTCGTGTCCAGTTCTCTCTGTGTCTTATCCAATCTGCTATTGACAGTGCTGTGCTCTTTTTAAATACAGTCATTAGGACATTTAATTTGCTGCTGCTGTAATTTATATTTGCAATTTTGGCGACGATCAATAAAGGAAACGAAAGAGGTGTATTCAAGGTTTAAACTCAGACAAATGAAATGCAGCACTCTTCTTTTTTATTTTTTAAAAAAGCTTCATTTAAACAGGATTCATAAAGAACTAAAGAAAACAGAAGATGCTAGAACCTATGAATAATGCATGGCTTCCAGGCAACCAACATTCTTATGGTCAGTCTGAGTTCTTTTCTTTCTTTCTTTCTTTCTTTCTTTCTTTCTTTCTTTCTTTCTTTCTTTCTTTCTTTCTTTCTTTCCTTCCTTCCTTCCTTCCTTCCTTCCTTCCTTCCTTCCCTCCCTCCCTCCCTCCCTCCCCTGGGAAATATTAATGTTTAACTGTCCAACAGAAAGCAGCTAAGAGTGTCAGAGAGCAAAACCAGATGAAACTGTTGTGCCAATATTCTTGCCATCTTGTCCCTTCCCATCTTCCTCCAGGTAAGTGACAGCGAGACCTGTTAGGTCACTGCACAGCGCTGCCCCTCCCTCTCAGCTGCTCCTATATCCGGTGTCCAGGCTGTGAGCCATATTGCTTAAGTAACCATAGGCAGGTCCAGGGGTGCGTGCTGGGTTTGCCCAGGTGCACCTATATGTTTCAAAGGAAGCAAACAGACAGAGGTGAAGGCAGAAGAAAAAGGCTGGAAGGGATCTACAGCTTCTGCTGAGTCTTTCTCTGGAAGTGGGAGTGGGATTCCAGCCTTTTGATTCTGCCACATCTGTGTCCTGGCTCTGTCTGCATCAGAGCCCAGCTGGCAATCCTGTTGGGGGGGGGGAGAGAGAGAGATATCTGTGAGGACGAGGGGCTGCTTTTGTGACACACAGACAGGGAGCCACGCCACCCTTGGCCTTCTGGATCTGCCCTGCCTCTGCCCAGTTTGACATGGGTCTTTACCTCTGCAGGAAAGATCAACTGTCTCTGCTTCTTGCTTTGTTAGCCTTTTGCATCTTTACCTCTTGCTTGACATTATTTGCCTGCCCTGTCATTGTCTCCCCCTCCCTTCTTCCTTCACTGAAATACAGTGGTACCTCGGCTTAAGAACAATTCGCTCTGGAGGTCCATTCTTAACCTGAAACCGTTCTTAACCTGAGGTACCACTTTAGCTAATGGGGCCTCCTGCTGCTGCCGCATGATTTCTGTTCTCATCCTGAAGCAAAGTTCTTAAACCGAGGTACTATTTCTGGGTTAGCGAAGTTTGTAACCTGAAGCGTCTGTAACCCAAGGTACCACTGTAAGTATATCTATCTATCTATCTATCTATCTATCTATCTATCTATCTATCTATCATCTATCTATCTATCATCTATCTATCCAGTGGTGAAGCTGCATGCTCTGCTACTGGGGGCAGAGAGCAGGCGGGGGCGTAGTTGGTGCCCCCGGGGGCATGACACGCTGCCTGCAGGGGCGTGGTTCACATCCCGGGGGCGTGGTGTGCCTCCCATGAGGGTGTGGTGCACCACCCGCAGGGGCATGGCGCATGCTCTGGGGGCGTGACACTGAGTGCGTGGGATGTGTGTGTGCACAGTGCATGTCTGGGGGGCTGCCGCAATGGCACCCTACCGGAATAGTGGTACCGGGGGTGGTCCGCTCCCTCTGTACTCCCGTTCCTCCACCAGTGTATCTACCTATCTACCTACCTACCTATCTATCCCTGAGTGCACACCCTAATGAAATGCACTATGTGCCCCTATGACAATGACACCCCCTATGTAGGAGGAAGATGTGTCAGCAGGCTTGGGGGAACCCACAAGGTTTAAAGAGAAAAAGAGACGGAGAAAACTTTAACAGGGTGGGGACACCCACTGAAACAGCCACATGAGTACTGAGCCTGCTCAGTGGCCCTGGAATGCTGCCTGGAAGACTCTTAGGGGCAGGGAATGGAATAGAGTGGCCATAGTGCCAAGCAGGGAGCACTCCATACTGCAACATTTTGTCGCTTGTCCCACTTGCTTGTGTCTGCCTCCACCTACACTACACATGCCAAGATGTATCAAGCCACTTTAAAGAGTCATAGAATCATAGGATTGTAGAGCTGGAAGGGACCCCAAGGGCCATCTAGTCCAACCCCCTGCAATGCAGTCATATCATCCCTCCAAAGAATCCTGGGAAGTGGCGTTTGCTAAGAGTGCTGAGAGGTGTCACAGACCCTCCAAGTGTCCCTATTTTCCAGGGACAGTCCCGGATTCACAGAGATATTATTTAACCATAATATCTCTCGATAGTTAATGTTTCCGTTTGTATTAGATTTTTACCCTCTCAATATGTAAGTTCTGTATGTGCTACATGCGACTTATGCAGTACTGTTGTACCTTGGAAGTCGAATGGAATCCGTTCCAAAAGTCCGTTCGACTTCCAAAACGTTTGAAAACCAAATCATGGCTTCTGATTGGCTGCAGGAAGCTCCTACAGCCAATCAGAAGTCACAGAAGCCCTGTCAGACGTTCGGGTTCCAAAAGAACACTCACAAACTGGAACAATCACTTCTGGGTTTGTAGCATTGGGGAGCCGAAATGTCTGAGTTCCTGGGAGTTTGGGATCCAAAGTACGGCTGTACTTCAAAGATGCAGATTTTATGTATGATTCTATGCAGCAACGTGATTTTATGCAGTCTTTTATTCAGGATTTTATACTGTTGGGTTTTGTATTGTATTTATTTATCTCACATGTGAATGACCCAAGCATTAATAAACTGACTGAAATTTTACAGAAGCCATCCTGGTTTCTGATTTGATCCTGGAATGTCCCGCTTTTCCTTAGGACACCCCTGTTTCCATCCGAGAAATATTGGAGGGTGTGTTGTCAGGAGAACTGCCGCCCGCCCCCCAATTCCCCTTACAGAGCTACACATTTCCAAATGGTTTAACAATAAATCCCTCTTCCCAGGGAACTCTGGGAATTGCAGCTTTGTGAAGGGAAAAGGAGCCTCCTAACACCTCTCAACCCTCTTAAGAAAGTACAGTGCCCAGGACTCTCTGGGGGGAGCCATGGCTGCTTAAAGTGGCACCGCCGTCCTTTAAATGCATAGCACAGATGGGGCCTAAGTAATTCTCTGCTGCTGCTTTAAGAAAAGGCAAGCGATGCTGCTGTCTGCGCCCCTCTCTGCTTTGCATCCCTGGAGGTGAAAGGATGAAAGGAAGTGTGTTTGACGAACTCATGCCTTTAAGTCAGCCTTTCAAGATGCCAGATAATAGGCAGTATTGTCAAGCTGCCCTGGGGACAGAGTCTAGCATGGTAGTTTAGTCTCCGCACCCCCTCCACCCTGCTCCCCAAATGAGTCATTGTGAGCTCAGATTCAGAGGAAACCATACAAGGGAAAGCAAGAGATAATGAGCCTGAACAAGACAGAGAAGGGAGGGAGGGAGGGAGGGAGGAGGAGAAAGAAGAGTGGAAGGGAATTATATGTTGAAAGGTGTATTTTCTTAAATGAACTCCTGCACATCCGAGGCCTGCATCTTTGTGTGTCTTTTGTACAAGTGTCGTCCCCTCAGCGAAAAAAAGGGGAATTGGAAAGGAAGAAGCGAAGGCCTTAATTATGCACAGTCAACTCTCTCCCCCCCCCCCCACATCACCAGCCTGTCTCTGGTTTGCTGCCAATTTTATAATCTGGATTGTCAAATGAGCTGAAATCGTCTGGGGAAGCTTGTATATTTGCAGCCAACTGTGGCTTCCGAGGAAGAACAATGCTCTGGAACCATCTAATGGGCAACGTGCATGTCCCCAAAGTTTGATGCTTGCTGGTATGGATGTCAATGTTCTTATCTTTTCTCGAGAGCCAATTGCAATAAAATTGGGGAGTGAGGGAGTGAAATGGGGCAGGATTGTCTATTAGCTGCTGGTTGCTGCCTTGGTGGAGCATGTTCTGTTTCCAAACGCCCCATTCCAGTAAAACAGTAGAACAAAGATATTGTTGGGAAACAAGAAAATTTGAAAGCTCTTCCAGCCATGGGATTATGCTTATTAGGAGACCTTGTTCGGGGGTTCTGCAGGCAGGGAAGCTACGAGCAGAGAAGGGATGGGGGAGAAATTTGATTCAGTCGGCATCTGAAGGCGAATCTACCAGATCCACACTTCCCAAAACGTTTCATGAGCCAGGATAGCTCAGTAAGTAGAGTACGAGATCCTTAATGTCAGGGTTGTGGCTTTGAGTCCCATGTCGGGCAAAGGTTTCCTGCATTGCAGGGGGGTCGGTCTAGATGACTCTCCTGGTTCCTTCCAACTCTACCATTCTCTGGTAAAGGTAAAGGTAAAGGTAAAGGTAAAGGTAAAGGTAAAGGTAAAGGTAAAGGTAAAGGTAAAGGTAAAGGTAAAGGTAAAGTACCCCTGGATGGTTAAGTCCAGTCAAAGGCGACTATGGGGTTGCAGCGCTCATCTCGCTTCAGGCTGAGGGAGCCGGCGTTTGTTCCCAGACAGCTTTCCGGGTCATGTGGCCAGCATGACTAAACTGCTTCTGGCACAACGGAACACTGTGCTGGAAGCCAGAGCAAGCAAGGAAATGTTGTTTACCTTTCCACCACAGCAGTACCTATTTATCTGCTTGCACTGGCGTGCTTTCGAACTGCTAGGTTGACAGGAGCTGGGACAAAGCAATGGGAGCTCACCCCGTCATGGGGATTCGAACTGCTGACCTTCCAATCAGCAAGCCCAAGAGGCTCAGTGGTTTAAACCACAGCGCCACCTGTATCCCTTTTCTATGATTCTATGAAACACAGCCATACTTTGAAATTTGCACTTCTCTGAATTTTGCAATGCAGTTCTCCAATTAATCAGTGTGGACAACATGTGCATATCAGGTGGAATTGTATATAATAATGCATATACAGTGGTACCTCTGTTTACAAACTTAATTCGTTCCGGAGATCTGTTCTTATCCTGAAACTGTTCTTAAAATGAGGCAGCATTAGCGAAAGAGCACCTCCTGGTGCATGATTTCTGCTCGCATCCCAGGGCAAAGTTCGCAACTGGGAGCAACTACTTCCAGGTTAGCACAGCTCGTAACCTGACGCATGTGCAACCAGAAGCATTCATATCCAGAGGTACCACTATATTACTGAAAGCTGTCAGCATCGCCCTTGAGCCAGTGTACCAACTGGACTCATGCACTACAGCCCCGACTGGGCTGGGCGAGCTGGGTAGCACTGCCAGAGACCTCCTTTCCCACAGGAACAGGTCACAGTGCTGTGGACTCACAGCTTGGAGCTGAGAGCACCAGATTCACTGTCTCAATTATACAGTCGTTGCGCAGCAGCGTTTTGCAGAGTCTTGCAGAGTATAAACCACTCGGAGAGCAGCTCTGTAAAGTATCCTCCTTTTATTCTATAACTACAGCTATAATACAAAACTATATACAGAGCTAAATAATCTGAGCATAAATCAATGCTATACTCTGAGTGCCTGCAGCTGCTCTTAGCAGCAATCTTATCTATAAACATGATCTCTTGCACTCTCTCTCCGACACACTGACTGACTCTCTCTCACACACAGAGACTGACTCACTCACTTGACTAATTAAGTAGAGAGCAGTACATTGCTCCTCCTCTCTGTAGAGTCAGCAGAGACCTCAGGAGATTCTCAGGAGATTCTTGGGTATGGGAGGGGTGAAATCTCCGCAACCAAGAAAGAGGTATTATATTTTTGCCTGCCAACTCCAGCCAGCATCCTTTGTTCCAGCAGGGGCCAGCCAGATGCTTCTGAAAAGCTCTTAGCAGGACATAAAGGCAACAGCTCTCTTTTGCTTAATGAACCCAATGACTGGTATTCAGAACACTAGAAGAGCCCTGCTGGGTTAGACCAAAGGCCCATATAATCCAGCATCCTGTTTTCACAGTGGCCAGCGAGATGCCTATGAGAGCCAGCATGGTGTAGTGGTTAAGAGCGGTAGACTCGTAATCTGGGGAACCGGGTTCGCTTCCCCGCTCCTCCGCATGCAGCTGCTGGGTGACCTTGGGCTAGTCACACTTCTCTGAAGTCTCTCAACCTCACTCACCTCACAGAGTGTTTGTTGTGAGAGAGGAAGGGAAAGGAGAATGTTAGCCGCTTTGAGACTCCTTTGGGTAGTGATAAAGCGGGATATCAAAACGAAACTCTTCTTCTTCTTCTTCTACAAGAAGCATCTGAATGCAACAGAACTCTTCACACTTGCAACCCAACACAATTGATATTCAAAGGCGTAGTGCCTATGACAGTGGAGGTAGAACATTGTCATTGTGGTTAGTAGCTGCTGAAAGTTTTATCATTCATAAATTTGTCTAGTTTTCAATTGGTGCCCATCACTCCCTCTTGTGGGTGCAAATACCATAGCTTAACTGTGCTTTGTGAAGAAGGATTTTCTTTTGTCTGTCATAAAGCAACATTGAAAGGGAATCTTGTGGCTCTTCCACTGTAGATGCACCCAAGGAATTTCAAAGGGGAGCCTGACAAGTTTTGGTAAAAATGAAGGAAGTTCTCAGGGGGGGTTCTGCAGTTCATTACAGTTGTCACCTGAAATTCACAAGAGAACGGATTTTCAATGGACTCTAGAGGCTGCTCCTCGGGCAAAACATCTGAAAAAATTTGAAGAAAGACAGAATCATGCTGACAGCAGGATTTCTCAGAAGTGTTCCACACAGAAATGTTGTTGAAGTTTGCAGAATTGTAGAGTTGGAAGGGACCCCAAGGTTCAACTGCTCCAACCCCCCTGCAAAGCAAAGATTTCAACATACAGTCCCCAATCCGATTCGAAACCATACTGGACCTGCTTAGCTTTGCAAATGCGCTAGCAGTTTTAGAGAGTCATTAATCCATGTACAGTGGTACCTTGGTTACATACGCTTCAGGTTACATACGCTTCAGGTTACAGACTTCACTAACCCAGAAATAGTGCTTCAGGTTAAGAACTTTGCTTCAGGATGAGAACAGAAATCATGCTCTGGTGGCGCGGCAGCAGCAGGAGGCCCCATTAGCTAAAGTGGTGCTTCAGGTTAAGAACAGTTTCAGGTTAAGTATGGACCTCCGGAACAAATTAAGTACTTAACTAGAGGTACCACTGTACCTCTTTTTTGGTTTAGATTATAATCTGATCTGATCAGCTTCCCTCCATGGCATCTTCAACACTGCATTAGCAGCTTCCCTGGTATGAAGGAACCTGGTAAATGTAATTTCCCAGAACACCCAAAGCCTTTCTCTGGACACCAGATATCCTGAAATCCTTATTCCCCAAACCTCCTTAAGTGTGGGATGCTGCTCATGGTGAGGCACTCAAATAATTTCATTGGGACTGTAACGAAGTCCAGAAGTGCAGCAGAACTGAAACAGGCCTGGTTGTGATGAATACAGGTCAATAGAAATAACGGCCTTCTTACATCTCAGGCTGCCATACAAATTAATGGGTACCCTGGGTCCTGTCCATGGCCCCATTCTGCCAGACTTCTCCTTAACAGGGACACTGTGAAGCTCCTTCTAACACTCCTGAGATGGCTGGAAGGCTGTGTAAGAAAGTAGATGACTAGATATGGGTAAGTGTTTACCGTGAAGATCCATCTTTCATCCCTTCCTGGTGAGATCATTTCTTGTTTTGGACTCTGAAAAGTGTGCTTTCTTGGCTGGTGGTGTGTGAGAGTCTGGATCTAGCTATGCAGCTGGTGCCACCGTGGGGGGCAAATTCTCCTCCACTGGTCTTCTTGAGGGAGCAAAGATGACTAATAAATTTTACCTTCCAATCCCGGCATGATTCATAATACCTCCCACCTGGAAAGAAAGCAGCAGCATCCTAGCAGAAGAATTACGACCCAGACACTATGTGGTGGATTAGTTTGAACTGGTTTAAAGCTGGCCCCAAGATACCAACCAAATTGCTCTTTTGGCTCCTGGTGCTCCAGATGGGGTGCTCTTCCTGGAAACGGCTGATGGGATGGTTGACCACAAGCCAAAAAGCTATATGTCAGGCACTTAAGACATCTCCCCTTCCTTCAACACTCCCCACTTCTATCATCTAAATGAATGCATGTCAGACATCTGAAGCCTTACTTTGAAATGGAGCGCAAGGGAAAGAGAAGGCTAGGTGGAGCAAGAGAGGGAAGGTGAAACTTAAAGCCCTTTGTTTATTTTAGACTGTGCAATTAAGGGATGGAGTAGTGTGATGTTGACTGCAAATTTAAAAATAAAGCACCAATTAACTGAAGCCAGCCATCTGGGCTCGTTGGCTGCCACCCTCGGGACCTGGCTGGTAACTCCAGGGCTCGCATGCATCTTGCGCTGCCAACAGCTCATCCTTGTTGGTGGAGAAAGTTCATCCATCCCCTTTGTCTGCAGTGGAGATGCAAGGGAGTGAGATAGAGAGGAGGCCAAAGGTGTGTGCGGGGAAGAGAGGTGGGGAGAAGTGGACAGAAGGGTGCTCCTGTACATCTTGGGCTCTCATGTGGATATGACTTAAAAGTACGGTACCGGTGTGTGTATGGCAGGGGAGGGGGGCTCCCAGGTACCAAAAGCAAGTGCTTCTTCAAACAGTTCATCGGGAATCTATGGAATTAGCTCCCACAAGAGGCAATGATGGTGAGCAACTTGGATGGCTTTAGAAAAGGGTTAGACAACACTGGCGGTATTTAACTCCATGGAAATTAGCCAAAATGTACAAAGGAGACAAAAGTAATTAATTGCTTATATAAATATAAACATTTATAAATTGTGAAAATAGTAACATAAAAATAGTATTTTGATATGGCAGTAAATTTATGTAAAAAGAATTAAGGAATAAATGGGAAGTTGGGTATACAGTGGTGCCCCGCAAGACGAATGCCTCGCAAGACGAAAAACCCGCTAGACGAAAGGGTTTTCCGTTTTGGAGGTGCTTCACAAGACGAATTTCCCTATGGGCTTGCTTCGCAAGACGAAAATGTCTTGTGAGTTTTTCCGACTTTTTTCCCCTCCCCCCCCTTTTTCTAAGCCGCTAAGCCGCTAAGCCGCTAAGCCACTAAGCCGCTTATCCGCTAAAAGCCGCTAAGCCGCTAATAGCGCTAAGCCGCTAAGCCGCTAATGGGCTTGCTTCGCAAGACGAAGAAACCGCTAGACAAAGAGACTCGCGGAACAGATTCTTTTCGTCTTGTGAGGCACCACTGTAAAAGATGAGATTTTTTACGTTTATTGTAACATGAAATTGTAATCATAAATTTTTGTCATAATTTTTATCTTAATAACAGATTGTGTAAATTTCATTTTCTTTCCTTTTCCCTCCCCTCTTAAGTTGTACCCCCTTTTTCGGTATTGTTCCCTTTTTTGTTTGTTTGTAATAAGCATGGAAATAAAATAAAATAAGAAAAAGAAAAAGAAAGAAAAGGGTTAGACAAATACATGGAGAAAGCTATTAATGTCTACTAGCCACAGTGGTTGCATGCTCCTTCCTCTGTTGGAGGCAGTATGCTTCTAAATACCAATTGCTGGAAACCACAGGAGAGGGAAGCACAAGCACCAACCCCCTGGGGCCCTGGGTGCCTGAGTACCCACAAAATTCCCCCGCAAATTTTGGTGCCAAGCTGGAACTCCTGGGGGAAAGTGTTGTGTTCAGGTCTTGCCTGAAGGCTTCCTATAGACATCTGGTTGACCACTGCGAGAATGGGATGCTGGACAAGATGGCCTTTGGGTCTTCTTCTTATGATGCCATAGATAATAATAATAATAATAATAATAATAATAATAATAATAATAATAATAAATTTTATTTATATCCCGCCCTCCCCAGCCGAAGCCGGGCTCAGGGCGGCTAACAACAATCAACAATCAAACAATCAGATATTCACACATTCTAAAAATATTTCATTATAAAAATCAATTAAAATCAAATTAATGGCAACTAATTAAGCAAGATTCTAAGCAGGTTGCCAGAGGAGGGAGTCAGGCTGCGCCCTGACCAAAGGCTTGGTGGAACAGCTCTGTCTTGCAGGCCCTGCGGAAGGATGTCAGGTCCCGCAGGGCCCTAGTCTCTTGTGACAGAGCGTTCCACCAGATTGGAGCCGCAGCTGAGAAGGCCCTGGCTCTAGTTGAGGCCAGCCTAACCTCTCTGAGGCCTGGGACCTTGAGGATGTTATTATTTGCAGACCGTAGGTTTCTCTGTGGGGCATACCAGGAGAGGCGGTCCCGTAGGTACGAGGGTCCTAGGCCGTATAGGGCTTTAAAGGTTAAAACCAGCACCTTAAACCTGATCCTGTACTCCACCGGGAGCCAGTGCAGCTGGTATAGTACCAGATGAATGTGATCTCGCAGCGAAGACCCCATAAGGAGTCTCGCCGCGGCATTCTGCACCCGCTGGAGTTTCTGGGTCAGTCTTAAGGGCAGCCCCACGTAGAGCGAGTTACAATAATCCAGTCTGGAGGTGACCGTCGCATAGATCACAGTGGCTAGGTCAGGGCGAGAGAGATAAGGGGCCAACTGCTTAGCTTGGCGGAGATGAAAAAATGCCGCCTTTGTTATAGCTGTAATCTGCGCCTCCATAGAGAGGGAGGTATCAAAGATTACACCCAAACTCTTAACAGACGGTGCTGGCACTAATTGCACCCCCGCAAGAGATGGGAGTTGCCCCCTCAATCCCATATCGTCCCGCCCCAGCCAGAGGACCTCTGTCTTCGAAGGATTTAACTTCAACCGGCTCCCACGTAACCATCCAGCCACAGCTTCCAGACATCTCGCCAGTGTATCGGGGGCCGAGTCAGGATGGCCATCCATCAACAGATAGAGTTGGGTGTCATCGGCATACTGATGGCAACCCAGCCCAAAACTCCGGACAAGCTGGGCGAGGGGGCGCATAAAGATGTTAAAAAGCATCGGGGAGAGAATCGCACCCTGAGGCACTCCACACACCAAGGAGTGGCGCGATGACAATTCCCCCCTGAGCGCCACCCTCTGTCCCCGATCAGAGAGAAACGAGCGCAGCCATTGAAGGACTGTGCCCTGGATCCCCACGTCGGCAAGGCGGTGGTCCAGGAGTTCGTGATCGACCATGTCGAAGGCTGCTGACAGATCTAGAAGAATCAGCAGCCCCGACCCGCCTCGATCCAGCTGCCTACGGAGATCATCTGTTAGGGCGACCAGAGCCGCCTCGGTCCCATGACCAGCACGGAAGCCGGACTGGAATGGATCCAGAGCAGATGTTTCATCCAGAAACCTACCAAATGATACAAATAGAACCCTACGAGTTGCTGCAACCAACTTGATCAAATGTACTTAGGATGTCAAATACCAGGGGATATTTTGGGGGGCAATATCCATGTCACCTGTCAGTGAAAACTCTCCATGTGGGTTATATTAAAATAATGAAATCAGCAAATAAATAAAATGCTAGATGATGATGATGATACAAGCAGTATTACCCTGCCCATTCTCTGCTTATCTCTAGAACCCAATGAAGTGAATTAGCATAAACAAGTACATAATCATAATCAGAGTAATCAGAATGTGTTGTCTGCCTGCTGATCTTGGAGGACTATGTTCCACCGAGGTTTTGGCAATAAAGAGCACTGAACTTAATGACATGTACTTCTGAGCCTATTTGCATAGGTTTGCAGCAGCTATTCTAGCAATGGAGGCAAATCCCCTTTCTCCATTCGGTGACGATAACTGGAAAGCCATCCACAATATGAAAAGAAGCGTGGCCTTAATTACTTCCATTTATATCCTGAAAAATCTTCCACTTTAATGGATTCTGTTGTTGGATTAATTCATATTTCTTCCTAATGCATTGAGACAACATTTATTTGATTTAATTGGCTGCCAAGATCAGTTGATAGTATGGTGGTAATTTACACTTTAAGGCCGAAAACTATCTGAACCTATTGTTTATTTGCAGCACAAGCCTAGCAAGGAAATTCATCAAAGCAAGCGGGATTTTTTAATAGTGTCTCTCATTAGCGTCTCTTAATTAGGTTTCTTCTGTTATTACACCAGGGGATCTGGAGGTGCCCCTGGTGCAAACTTCAAAACTACAATTAAATTAAGTTGAATTCTGGAAGAAACCTTGAACTTCAATTTCTTCCGTCTTTGGTTCAACTTCATCTAGATTTTAATCCCATTGTGTCCCTAGGGCTGGTTATCACATTGTTATAGCCACAACATTGCAGGAGAGATCTGAAGACAGAGTTCAGGAGCCAATGAATTTCTTTAGGCGCACACCAAAGACTTGTGTTCCCCAATGAGATTTTCCTATTTTTATTTTCTTTGAGTAGAAGAAGCCCATCTAGTCCACTTTTTTAAAAAATGTTTTCAAAGTCATCTCAGTTTGAAAAGTGGTTCGCTGTTTGTCATGGAAATCACAGAACCATAGAATCTTAGAGTTGGAAGGAACATTAAAGTCCAGCCCGCACTCCATGTATGAATCTTGCAACTACAGCAGGTACAGGGAGCCAAGATGCAGACCCTCCAAGTGTCCCTATTTACCAGTGTAGTGGCAAATTCAGATGTGTGGGGTCCCTTCATGATAGTCACAGCCACGCCCCTTCTAAGATTATAAAATAATAAGAATTAGGGATGCATTGCAATGCTTGATGTAGATCTCCGTGTGTTGCCTTTCAGCTAGATCTATTATTTTCTGCTCACATATGCAGGCAAATGATTTTACTTGCTCCAATATAATCTTTTGGAGTGACGTAAATTGTGTTTTCTATGAAGTTCCCTTATACGTAACAAACCTTGCACCTTGTTCTCTTGATACTGAAGCACCCTGTGTTGTCGGTGTTCTTAAATGCTTTGGAGCATACAGTGGCTTACAGTGGTTTCCTTTTCTTAATGACTGGGCAGCTCTAGAAAACTGGAGACAGGGACCTTGCTGCAGAAAATAGTAACAGGTTTTCATTCCCCCACAACCCTGAACCACTGCATCCATGTGTGTGCACGCGCGCACATGCGTACCTTAAAAAAAAAGACTGCAAAAATGGGAAAGAATAAACCTACGATTGAGCACTTGCAGAGCTGGCAGAGACTGGAAATAGGTTAATGTGTCTGAGATGACTTTCCAGCTAATGATTTTGGTATGGTCCTCCAACATCCACATCCAGCCTTTGCTACAAAACAGAGGTTAAAAATGCCCCTGCTTCTTCATTCAGGAATGTTCCCCTGGCTCATCTTCCCTGTTCTCCCAGGCTAGAGAGCTTCCTTTCAGGGTCACAAGGAGTTCAGCATTTTTGAAGTGTGCGCGCACACACACACACACACACACACACACTGTGATCAGGCAGTGGCTAAGGCAAACCTCACTCACTCACTCACTCACTCACTCCACCTGCATATCTCTGCAAAGGCCCCAGTGCCAGAAACAAGCCGGCAAGCCATTCTTCTGCTTTGCCTGTTTCAGCAAGGAGGTAATTTATTGCAGCTGCAATTCATCCTTCACTGCAAGACAGGGTGTGGAGGAAAAGTGCCCTAAATAAAGTCTCCCAAATATACAGTGATAGGAAAGAATCCTTCTGCTGTTATGTACACTTCAGTGACAGTTGTGGGATTTATAAAAAAAAAAGATGAGAGAGGGAGAAAGTAAAAAATGCACACTGTCTAATCTTATTGCCCTCTTTCCCTCCACACCACCCCATTCAATAAGCATTGCAGGCAAAACTGGAGCCAGAGGGAAGGAAGCTCAAATCTGCTCCCTCTTGCTCTCCATCATCTGACAGTAACCACTCCCAGGTGCTCAAGCCTGCCACTGTCTGTTTGCTTCCTTCCTTCCTTTGCAGAGCCAAAAAGCCTTTGTGTGCAGTTACTGTAATGCTAGAGTAGGGGTGTTGGAGGATTTCGACGAAAATGGACACCAAAGCAGAAATTGCTGATGCTTGCTTATTCTTCCAGGTGCTAAACAGAAACCAACCCAGCGTATATGATCAGTATTCACTGTTGCTGCTGCTTTCAGTCCACAAATGATGTGTAATTGATTATGGTCCCCCACTGCCAAATTGGCATTGTGTTTGGGCTGGAATGAGTGGGGAGAAACAGCACAATGACAACGTAACTAACGTTATTTATGAATTCCTTACGGGGTGCCAACTTGAATAAAACATTGTGGGGGGCCTAGGTAAGCTCCACCCTGCACAACTGATCACATGAAACAGTGCACACACACCATCAACTTTGTGGGGGCCCAGCCCCCTCAAACATTTTATTGTGGAGGCGAAGCCCCCATGACCTCTAGAGGTTGCCTCCTATGACTCCTTGTGCAATTTCCCCAAAGGGGACAGCAAGACGATTAGCCAGCTTTGGGTGGAAGACGAACAGTGGCAGAAAGGAAACAGTGCTGCCTACAGTGCAGGGCAGAATGGAAAATGTTGCCTTCTTACACCTGTATACCTGAAGGAGCATCTCCACCCCCATCGTTCAGCCTGGACACTGAGATCCAGTGCTGAGGGCCTTCTGGCGGTTCCCTCATTGCAAGAAGTGAGACTACAGGGAACCAGACAGAGGGCCTTCTCAGTTGTGGCACCTGCCCTGTGGAACGCCCTCCCATCAGATGTCAAAGAGATAAACAACTACCTGACATTCAGAAAACATCTTAAGGCAGCCCTGTTCAGGGAAGTTTTTAATATGTAATGCTGTACTGTTTTTAACACTTGATTGGGAGCCGCCCAGGGTGGCTGGGGAAACTCAGCCAGATGGGTGGGGTATAAATAATAAATTATTATTATTATTATTATTATTATTATTATTATTATTATTATTATTATTATTACACCCCTGTGGCAAAGCTGACTGAGCTGGTGTTAAACTTTGTAACTTCCTGGCCTTGCTCACAAGCAGCAAACTCTGGCTCCCATCAGCTCCAGCCAACATGGGCAGTGGTCAGACGTGATGGGAGATGTAGTCCACCTACATCTGGAGGACAATACATTCCTACATCAGACAAAGCCCTGGAGTAAATAGTATAATCTGCATTTTACAGTAACATACATTATTAGCGCAATTTATTAGAATATGTTTGTGCACGTGCATGTATGCACAATTTACTTAGTTCACAAAATTCCGGTGCAAAATACTTTGAAAATGTTGTCATAAGGAAAGGTTACAAACTGTAGCCCCAAAAACCATTGTTGTAATTGGGGATAAATGCAACATTTCCCCTCGCGACGTGACAACCTAATTGTACCCCTCCCATTGTTTCACAGCCTGGCTTCATTGGCAGTTTGGGGAGGGTGGTTGTTCTTGCCTTCGCATCAGTGATCTTCCCTCCTGGGGCACTGATGCAATACTGAGAAATCAGCGCACCAAAATTCCATTCCATGAGAGTAAACAATTGATGATATCATGCAACCCTTCTCTGCCAGTCTAACATCATGTTTTAAAGCAGAGAACACACCTGGCAGACTTCTGCTTTAAAAAGGAAGTTATTTATTTGTCTTTGTATTGTTGTTGTTGTTGTTGTTGTTGTTGTTGTTGTTGTTGTTGTTGTTGTTGTTACTACTACTACTACTACTACTACTACTACCCATGGCCCTCCAGATATATGCTGAACTACAATTCCCCTTCATCTCTGACCACTGGTTTTGCTGATCAGTGGCAGAGTCCCAACAATATCTAGAAAGCCACAGATCACACACAGAGAATACAATAGGTCCATGTTACATTTTGCCCCAGCAATACAGGTGGGCTGCTGAAGGCAGCCAAGGCACCATTTTATGTGCCTTTGATTTACCTTTTCCAGGATCTTGCTGAGAAAACTTGAATTCCTGGCTTCAGCTGCATAAGTGCTGTCCATGGTGCTGAATCCACATCTTAGACTCCCTTCCAAGTTCTTGAGAGAATGCTCTCTGTGGTCCTGTAACTTGGACACTATTCAATGTGCTTGTCCTCCCAGGAGCTCCTGATCTCCCTTCCATGGTGGCTATTCCCATTTATCACAACAGCAAAGGTCTTGCCCATTGCTTATTATTTAATTCCTTATCATTTTACTAGGTTATTTTCTTGCAAATATATCTCATCTTCTTTTTTACTTGGCTACATCTACCGGTATATCTTTCTTTCTTATATAAAACTTGGAACCTAAGGTGGGTGTATTTGTGGTTTCTGGACAGTCTGCCACTGAGCAGATCTAGGCCTGCTTTGATTCAGAAAGGTATTTCCCAAAGACGACACATGCCACGGACTGATTGTGAGACCTTTTGTGTGACAAATACGTTCTCTCCTACTGAGCAATGTCTCTCTTCCCTCCCCAACCCCCCAACCCCCACATTTCGAATATATTCACTTGTATAACTCATTAGCTGCTGTTGAAATGGAACTGTTGCAGCAATAGCAACACACACTCACAGGTGGGGAAAATGTCACACCATATCATTATCAACCACCCACTTGGTGCGAAGTGCAGCCTTAACACTGAGAATGTTAAACTTCACGGAAGCCTCCTGGCCTGCCTGATTAGCTGCCGTGGATGGTCAAAATGCCGCACAAATGGACTGATGGTTTTATAATTAGACCCTCACTCAGAGACACCCATTTCCTTGTGCAGGAGTGTGGGGGGGGGGGGTTTCTCTCTCTCTCTCCACAGCACAGGTAACTGTATTTCTTGAAGTGTGATTTTTGACAAATCATGGCTAGGAAAAAAAATGTGAAGGAGAAATTGCAGCTCCTTCAAGACCAAGACTGCATTTCTATTACTCTAGAATTGATTAGTCATAGTACGCATGCAGACAGGGGTGGCTTCAAGGGTCGCCATCTGCTGATCATCATCATCATCATCATCATCATCATCATCATCATTTTATTTGTATGTAGTGGTTAAGAGCGGTAATCTCGTAATCTGGTGAACCAGGTTCGCATCTCCGCTCCTCCACATGCAGCTGCTGGGTGACCTTGAGCTAGTCACACTTCTCTGAGGTCTCTCAGCCCCACTCACCTCACAGAGTGTTTGCTGTGGGGGAGGAAGGGAAAGGAGAATGTTAGCTGCTTTGAGACTCCTTTGGGTAGTGGTAAAGCGGGATATCAAATCCAAACTCCTCCTCCTCCTCCTCCTCCTCCTCCTCCTCCTCCTCCTCCTCCTCCTCCTCTTCTTCCACAGCTAAACAATGCTCAAGGCAGCTTATAATATGAAAAGATTTACATAGTTACAAACATAGCAAAGTAGTCATAAAAATAAATACAGTGGTACCTCAGGTTAAGAACTTAATTCGTTCTGGAGGTCCGTTCTTAATCTGAAACTGTTCTTAACCTGAGGTACCACTTTAGCTAATGGGGCCTCCCACTGCCGCCACACGATTTCTGTTCTCATCCTGAAGCAAAGTTCTTAACCCGAGGTACTATTTCTGGGTTAGCGGAGTCTGTAACCTGAAGCGTCTGTAACCTGAAGTGTCTGTAACCCAAGGTACCACTGTAAAACACATCAAAAACTACATAACAAAACTGAACAATTTCCACATAAAAATAAAGATACAAAAATTAATATCAGTAACAGCAAAAACCCCTGACAAAACTTTCCCCAAAATACCTCAGTCCCTGCTGGGCAGCAGCAGCAGCTCTTATGAAGTCTGTCAGGCCCCGCCCTGGGCCAGGTGGAGAGAGGTAGGAACGGGGCCCTCAGGCTCCCAGCAGGTCAGACAACATTGGAAGCTGTCTTATTCATAGTCAGAGCATTGGTACATCTACCTCAGTAGTCTGCAGCAGGGAGTGGAGAACCTTTGGCCTTCCATATGTTGCTAAACTCCCATTATTCCTTGCCACTGAGTCATGCTCACTGGGGTTGATGGGAGTTGTAGTTCAGCAAGCTGGAATGTGTGCAGCCTTTGAGTAATCCAGGATGCCTCAAGGCAGACTGGATTCTCCTGGTGTTTCCCCCTTAAAGCAATAATCACGCATTCAGTCTTGTAAAAGGTAAAAATAGCATTTACTCACTCAGAGCTTCTGTTGCTGAATATCAGATACAGCAGCTTTGTTCAGGCAGGTTTAAAGTGGTAATTCAGTTAGACAGACATGCTTAAGTCTAGTTTAAGATGGTGTCTGAGCAACAGAGCTCAGGCATGCAATTTGTTCTCACATTTCTAGCTTGGTGATGAGGTGAAGAGGTAAGAGTAAAGAGAGGCAAAAGAGTGAAGAGGAAGTGCCTAGCCAGGTGAAGAGATTATACGGTGGTACCTTGGTCCTCAAACTTAATCCGCTCTGAAAGTCTGTTCCAAAACCAAAGCGTTCCAAAACCAAGGTGCGGTTTCCCATAGAAAATAATGCAAAATGGATTAATCCATTCCAGACTTTTAAAAACAACCCCTAAAACAGCCATTTAAGATGAATTTTACTATCTAACGAGACCATTGATCCATAAAATGAAGGCAATAAACAATATACTGCAGTCACACAATCAATCAGTCAATCAATCGGTAGCTGAACTGGGTTCCACACAGTCACAAAAACAAAACAAAAAAGAGCTGCAAAAACAGAAATGCAAAATAAATACCAAAAACAGGCAGACCTCAGCATAAAAGTCAAAACGGAAGTGTGACACTCAAATCGGAAGCGTAACACTCAAAACAGAGCATGTTTGGCTTCCAAAAAAAGTTTGCAAACTGGAACACTTACTTCTGGGTTTGAAGTATTTGGGTTCCAAGTTGTTTGAGTACCAAGGCGTTTGAGAACCAAGGTACTTAAGGTCAGGGCACAGTGGGAGTGTCTCTCAGAGTTCTCTCTAGCAAACTTACAGGAAAACTCTGTGAGCTCCAGCGCCTATCATATGCCTATCTAGCAAACATGCATTGTTGGTTTGACTGTGTTGTAAATATCCCACAATTAGGTCAATTCCCCTTTAAATGTGAACTGGTTCCAGTTTCTGCCCTTTCCTTGGTCCCTGAGGATGAAATGACCAGGGATGCAGCATAGGAAGAAGAGGCCCATTCTTTTTGTTTTATTTTGCTTCAGCTAACATTTACATTCGCCCTTCGGAGCAAAATTGAAATATCAGGATGCAGCAACATATCTGCTCGGAAAATATTGGGGTGAGATAGACTTTAAATGGCTTTTAATGAAGCATTTTGCACCAAAGGACAACTAGCCCTTCAACGAAGGCTTCCTTGAATTAAATCCTCACATTCAGATACACTTTTTTTTAAGGGAGAAAAACAATATTACCTGTTTAAAGGGAGTACAAAAATCCAATTAAGTTTTGAATTTTAATTTCCTTGCATGCGTGGTTTTGTTGCCCTGTGAAAAGAATGTAAATGTAAATGGCATTTCCTCTACGTTATCTCCGTAATCCAGAGGCTAGAATATCCTGTCATACTTATTTTGTCTGGTGATGATAAAAAACCAAACAGAGTTTTTAACTAAATTTGCTGTAAATGGGCAAATAATCAAAAATGAACATCTTTATAGTCTAATCTTTCATTAGCATGTGTGCCTAAAATGCTGCTCAGAAAAGATTAGCTTTCACTCTTTCTACATATGTGTGTGTGTGTGTGTGTGAATGCATTTTGCCTGAATCTGCCTGCAGGGCAGAAGGAACACAGTGACACAAGCTATGCAAGTGGTTCCCACCATGATGCCTTCCAAATATTGTAGACTTCAATGCTCCTGAAGGTAGGAGTCTATCAATTGATGAAGATGATCATCCAAATGTCATAGACCAAATGGAGCAAACAGCACGCAGACCTAGTGGTGGGAGGAAAAAATCCTTAAATAAGAGACACGGGGGAATGATTAATGGACTTCAATGTCTGTACACTAATGCGCAAAGCATGGGAAATAAACAAGATGAGCTTGAGCTCTTGGTACAGCAAACTAAATATGACATAATAGGCATCACTGAAACCTGGTGGGATAAGTCCCACGACTGGAATGTAATAATGGAGGGATACAATCTATTTCAGAGAAACAGAGCAGACAAGAAAGGAGGAGGAGTGGCGTTATATGTCAGGGATGTGTATACCTGTGAAGAGATCCAAGATTTAGAATCTCAAAGCCAAAGTGAGAGCATTTGGGTCAAAATAAAGGGAGAGAAGAATAACAGGGACCTCATTGTGGGAGTTTACTATAGATCCCCAAGCCAAACGGAGGACATAGATGATGCCTTCCTGGAACAGATGGCCAAGCATGCAAAAGGAAGGGAGATAGTAGTAATGGGGGACTTCAATTACCCGGATATTTGTTGGATGTCAAACTCAGCCAAGAGCATAAGGTCAAACAGATTCCTCACTGGCCTTGCAGACAACTTCATTGTCCAGAAAGTGGGAGAAGCAACAAGAGGAACAGCCATTTTAGATCTGGTCCTAACCAATGTTGATGACCTGGTTAGTGGGGTAGAAGTGGAAGGATCATTAGGCGCGAGTGATCATGCTCTTCTGAAGTTTTCTATACAGCGGAAAGGAGCAGCCAAGCATACTAGGACTCAATTTCTTGACTTTAAGAAAGCCGACTTCATAAAACTTAGGGAAGTGCTGGGTGAGATCCCATGGACAGTAATACTAAAAGGAAAGGGAGTTCATGATAGCTGGGAGTTTGTTAAGAGGGAGATAGTAAAAGCACAACTTCAGGCAATACCAATGAGACAGAAACATGGAAGGTGCCTAAAGAAGGCAGGGTGGCTTTCTAAAGAACTTTTAACTGAGTTAAGATTAAAAAAGGATGTGTACAAAAAATGGAAAAGGGGGGAAACCACCAAAGAGGAATTCAAACAAATAGCCAGCACGTGTAGACACAAAGTCAGAAAAGCTAAAGCACAGAATGAACTCAGGCTTGCTAGAGAGGTTAAAAGCAACAAAAAAGGCTTTTATGGGTATGTTTGTAGCAAAAGGAAGAACAAAGAAACAGTGGGGTCACTCAGAGGAGAAGATGGTGAAATGCAAACAGGGGACACAGAAAGGGCAATGCAAAGATCCTGAGGATCCATGTGGATCCATGCTTTGTAACCACGTTTTTGTACCATTGCAGCCCCAGGCAACAGTGGGTGCGTGATTTTTTTTGGTGCAGGCTGTAGCCATGGACATGCTATGTGATCTGATGGTGAATCTGGGGTGACCCAATGCAAAGATCCTGAGGATCCATGTGGATCCGTGCTTTGTAACCACGTTTTAAGTGGGGAGGGAAGGAAAAACATAGAAGGGACAAGGAGCACAAGAGGGGTGTGCAGAGAAGCAGCTGGCTAAGAATGCAGGAGAGGGGTTTAAGGGGGGGGAAGGAAGGCAAAAGTCCCCCCCACCCAAGCCAGCCCCCCCCTCTCTCCTGCATGTTTTCCGCTGCCTGCGAGTCCCTAGACGCAGCAGCAGCACCGGAGCACGGAGAGGAATTAGAGGGAAGGACGCTCTGCTTTCCCCTCTGCTTGCCTGGAAGGGAGGGGATTTGCCTGCTCTTTGTTCCGTTTGAGCAAACACAGTAACGAAACAGAAGAGGGTGGGCAGTAAGACCCCGAGGCAGAATGCAGGAAAGCAGCAGCCTCCTCTCCTCCGTGACAGCGCGATATGATTTTTGCCTGATTTTTGCCCTGTACTTGGGACAGTCAACTCCAGGGACCACACATTCACTCAATAACACGCACAGACATTTCCCCTTACTTTTTAGGAGAAAAAATCTGCGTGTTATAGAGGGAAAAATACGGTATGTCTGTCGACACATGTATAGGATTGCACCGCCAATCTCATTTTGCTTAATGACACTTTGTCCCGCACACCTCTCTCTTTGAAGAAGGGTGGGCGGGTGGGAATCCCACATGTGGTTGTTATATACATGTGACCTTCTGAGAGCTTTAATCTAAGCAAATGCACAACGCACTTTGAAGTTGACCAGCCTGACCATGCGTTCTGCAATCAGAGAGAGGTTGCAAGAGGTCAGATTTAGGCCCATCAGCTTCAAAGCTGATTGTAAACCTCGCTAGATTAAAGCTCTCAAAAAGCTGTATGTCTTTTAAAAAATAATAATACTCATTTCCCCCCTTCGCGAGGTCCACGAAGAGAGGCTTAGAAAGAAAGCTGGGAGCAGCATCAAGATGTCATGCACTGAGAGGCAAAATGAGACGAGCAGCTATAACTCTTAGCTTGTATAGCAGCTGTAATAGATAGCGTGTGAAGCAACAGGAGTAGCCTATCACTTTCTCTCCAAGCATAGGGAAAGAATCCTGAAGTGGGCATACAGAGCTCCTGCAAAAGTGTGGAAAAGGATTACCAAAAAAAAATATGTCTCACCAAGTCAAAAGAATATGTTTCCAATCATTGCACATTAAAGGACATCAGTAGGAAATATGTGTAAATTGTATATGATGGAGGACAAGGGTAGCTTGTCCACCTTTGGTCTCCACCATGCTCTTAGCTCTCAGCTCTGGCTCCTAGAAGCCATCAACATGTGACAGCAGCCACACCCTGGAAATGGCTTTGACTGGCCAGCTGTACCAGGTAAGGGTAGCTGGTGAGGGTAGCTGATGGGTCTCAAACCCTCAGTGAGTTAGGGATGTCCAATCCATGTGAAGGCAGGCTCTGGTAGATTGAGCAGATGAGACCGACAGTGGGTCCGACAGTCAAGAAGGTGTTTTCTGCCCATGATGTGTAGAGGGAAGTGAGGAGCAGATGGGGCTTGTCCGCCTGGGAAAGTAGTCCATCTAGGAGGAGGAAAACTCTGGTCCTAAACCTTTGCTGCCTTGCGGGATATCTTTGGGAGAAGAAAAGGTTAAGGAGTAAAGCCTACACAGATCTGGAGTGGAGTCCCTAAGGCAGTTGGATGTTGTCTTGTACTCTTCCTCCCCCCCCCCCAATTTTTTTTTATTAGTTTTCACAATATTATAAACAAACAAACAAACAAACATAAATCATAGCCTTATTGAAAATTACATTTATTAACTTTGTTAAGTGACTTCCTCGCTTCCCCTTGGTTGAATTTCATGTCCTTTTAATGGTTTTCCAAATCCCAGTTCTTATAAAATTTAACTTAGACATTAACATCCTTAAATCTTCACCTTATGGAATTAAACATATTAATTCATCACTTAAAATAAATAAAACCCTAACCCAATTAAGTATCTGTAAGCTGTTTTCAGTTAATTTGACTTAACAAATTTAGCTAGATAATCATTAAATTTAATCCACTCTTCCTGATACTCCTCCTCCTTCTGGTCGCGGACTCTTCTGGTTAGGTCGGCTAGCTCTGAAAAATCCATCATCTTCATCTGCCATTCTTCTATTGTTGGTAATTCTTGGGTTTTCCACTTTTTAGCTAACAAAATACGGGCAGCAGTTGTGGCGTACAAAAATAATTTAACATCTTTCTTCAGCAATTGCAAACCTGTTATTCCAAGAAGAAAGGCCTCTGGTTTCTTTATAAATGTATATTTCAACATTTTTTTCAATTCATTATATATCTTTTCCCAGAAGTCTTTCAGTCTTTCAGCAACTCCTGCAGCCAGGCTGTTGCCAAACATATTGCTCTGTTTCCCTTTGGAGCACGTCAGTGAGATGACATCAGTCTTGTCATCTGGGCAGTCTAGGACCTCCATACACACTGCCCAGGCTTACACCCCAGGGAGGTCACTTCAGTGCTGTGAATAGAGTGGTTTGACTTCACCCCCAGACACGTATTCCATTGTCTCTTGAGACAGATGGATGCCAACAACATATGGGTTGTCTCCAACTCATTCCTGCTCAGGAGTAGACCCACTGAGCTCGATAAACCAGCATTAGCCATGCCCATTAATTCCAAGGGGTCTGCTCCAAGTAGGACTGGCTTTGGGTACAAATCTCTCTCTCTCCTCTGTGTGTGTGTGTGTAGACACAGACACACTCACATGGCCTCATGGCAAGAGGAATATATCATTATTATTTTTTAAAAAATCTCACATTGCAAAATACTCTTTTTATGTTGGATATTGCTCTGGTTCATCCACAAAGCCAAAAAAGAAAGCATTGGAATGCTCAGAAACATCCAGCTACCCACAACAGCTGTTGGTTAGAAGCCTCCAGCAGCTATTGATGCTGAGAGCTGCTACTATTTACTAGCAAGCCCTGCACCAATGGTCAAGGAATGCCAGTACCTCCACTGCTGGTCCTCAGTGAGCCATCGGACTTGAATGTGGAAGAGAATGCTGTGAAAAAATGTGGCTTAGGGTGTCGTCTAGGCAGCTTGCAATAAATGGATCATCTCTAATTTCACTTGTAGTTGCTGTATGGCCATTGTAAGTTGCATGATTATTCAGAGGCAGCAGAGGGAAGGGAGCTCTTAGCTTGCCTCTTGTGGGATTCCAATCTTCAAAGGAGCTGCCTGCCTATCTTTTAATGCACACCTATAGCCTAATAAGTTCCAGTCAGCGAGTGCTGGGGGAGGCATTTCAAAAAACAAAGACAAGGACTAGACATTTAATATACCTGGGAGGGATAGTTCATCTTCCTTTCTCGAGGCATTTGGAAATGCACAAGACACAATGTCAGCTTCTCAGCTAGTTCCAAAAATCCCTTCTCTGTAGAAACATTAAACGAAAAAACAAAAGAAAAAAGCACCACTACTTATATTTGAATCAAGCAGCAATTCGGCTGCTAATTGTATAGTAATTGACACAACGGCTACAATGTTCATTGTGAATGTCAAACCATTAAATATTAGGGCCTTAGGCCAGGATTCAAGCTGTAATTTGCTACTGAGTTAACAGGACAACGAGGAAATGGCAACTGCCAATAGATAGCCCAGACACAAGATAATGACCGAGGTAATCAACTGGGGTGTAAACTTGGTGCAGCTCTATTGATTTCATTGCAGCTCTGCAGATTTATACCAGCAGAAGATCTCATTTTCTATCACGCCGGAAGAAAATTGTCTTAAGAACGAGACTTGTGGTTTGAACAGGGGTGGGGGCTGGGGGGGATTTCTGCAAATCAACAAAGTGTCTTGAGCATTACAAAGTGGTACACTGGATTAAAAGATTAAGAAAATGAAATCGCAGAGGAAGGGAAATGCAGTAAGCTTTTGACAAATTGACTCTTACATGAGTAGGGTATTGATGATTCAGAAGGACATGTCTGAAATGTTTGGCCTCTAAGACCTGTGGTGATTTTTAAGATACAAAGAAGGAGAAAGAGAAGGAGAAGGGGAAAGTATTTGAAGTGGAGAAAGCATGTCATAGAGAGACAGGCAGATGGACAAGCTATTCTTCTGCAGAAAACTACTTTTTGTACATATGAGCCACAACTGTCCTGATAGTTAGAGGTACTCTGTGTTTTCATTTATAAAAATATACGCTACTGACCTCCAGAGTCTCAGACCCTCCAAGTGTCCCTATTTTCCAGGGACAGTCCTGGATTTAAAGAAGCCATCCCGGTTTCTAATTTGAACCTGGAATGTTCTGCTTTTCTTTAAGATGTCCCTTAATTTCATAAGAGAAATGTTGGAGGGTATGGAATAGGACATCCCCAGGGCTTTTCTTCAGCCAGAACTCACCCAAACTCAGCCTTGTATATGGAAGTTTTTTTTACTGTTTAATGCTTTGTTTTGTTTTTATATGTTGGAAGCTGCCCAGAGTGGGCAACACATGGACAAGGTATAGTTGTTGTTGTTGGAATAGGACATCCCTCCTAGACATCACCTTGCCGACAAAGGTCTGTATACTTAAAGCTATGGTTTTCCCAGTAGTGATGTATGGAGGCAAGAGCTGGACCATAAAGAAGGCTGATCGCCGAAGAATTGATGCTTTTGGAAAATTGGCTTCCAGGTGGAAAAATCAAAATTGGAAACAGAACTGTTAGATCCCAAAACTAAGACTCTGTCAAGAATGTATAACTTGCTGTGGAAATGGAACACTCAGGACGAAATGGTGAAATCTGTTATGATAAAATGGGCACAAGATGTGGGACACAACATTATGCTGGCTGACTGGGAACAGTTATGGACCACAGGTATGAAGTTTACGGCATGTAATGCCTTAAGAGAGAATATTATGAAAATGATATACAGGTGGTACATGACACCAGTCAAGCTTGCAAAAATATATCATTTGCCCGATAATAAATGCTGGAAATGTAAAGAAACTGAAGGTACATTCTTTCACCTTTGGTGAACGTGCCCAAGGATTAAGGCTTTCTGGAAGATGATCTATAATGAAATGAAAAAGGTTTTTAAATATACCTTCCTGAAGAAACCAGAGGCCTTTCTCCTGGGCATGGTCGGCCAATTGGTGTTAAAGAAGGATAGAACTTTTTTAATGTATGCCACAACAGCAGCAAGAATACTCATCGCAAAGTATTGGAAGACACAAGATCTACCCACCCGGGAAGAATGGCAGATGAAGGTGATGGAGTACATGGAGCTGGCGGAAATTACTGGCAGAATCCGAGACCTGGGAGAAGAGTCGGTAGAAGAAGCTTGGAAGAAATGTAAAGACTATTTACAAAAATATTGTAAAATTAAGGAATCTTAGAAGGATGTTGGAATGAAGTTATGTGGTTTTAGCAGTAATGTTATAAAGGAGTATTTAAAGATGGATTGTTAACAGGTGAGAATGTAAAGTTATAATATATTAAGATAAATTATTAAGATAAAAGCAAAAATGGAAAGGATTTGCTGAAATAACTAATTGAAATAGAATACAAAAAAGGGAGGTGCGAGGAGGTCAGGGAAACAAGTAAATGAAAGTCAAGACATGGAAAGGTTGATTTGTTTTTAATTGTTTTTACTTTTTGTATTTTGTATTTTTTGCTTCTTTTTTGTTTGTTTTTTCTTCTTTTATTCTTGCAACTTTTTTGAAACTTTAATAAATATTATTATTAAAAAAAAAGAATTAATGCTTTTGAATTATGGTGCTGGAAGAGACTCTTGAGAGTCCCATGGACTGCAAGAAGATCAAACCTATCAATTCTGAAGGAAATAAGCCCTGAGTGCTCACTGGAAGGACAGATCCTGAAGCTGAGGCTCCAATACTTTGGCCACCTCCTGAGAAGAGAAGACTCCCTGGAAAAGACCCTGATGTTGGGAAAGATGGAGGGCACAAGAAGAAGGGGACGACAGAGGACGAGATGGTTGGACAGTGTTCTCGAAGCTACCAACATGAGTTTGACCAAACTGTGGGAGGCAGTGGAAGACAGGAGTGCCTGGCATGCTCTGGTCCATAGGGTCACGAAGAGTCGGACACGACTAAACGATTAAACAACAACAACAACAACATTTTCATCAGAGAAAGGTTGGAGGGTATGGAGTCCTTATCACTTCACAGTGCAGCTGGGAATGAATGCACTTCTATGTGATAATTCCTTCATCAAACAGGGTTTTCACCTCGAGGAGAAGTTGAGGTCAGAGCTCTTATCCCTGATAATATTGCCACCCTATAACAAAGAGGGCTTTTTGTGTATGTGAAGAAGAGTTAACCACGAGCTGGGCAACTTGTCTTCCAAAAGTGATGCAGTCCCAGTAGGGCTTTGTCATCCAGTTTCAACCAGCATCAACTGTTCTCAGAAAGAAAGAGAAGCACAGCACTGTCTTCTGTTCGAGATAAATCACTGTTGAATACAGACATGCATCAGCTCTGTATGAAACCTGACTTCTAGTTACAGGTAGGTAGCCGTGCTGGTCTGCCGTAGTTGAAACAAAATAAAAAAATTCCTTCCAGTAGCATCTTAAAGGTAAAGGGGACCCTGACCATTAGGTCCAGTCGTGACCGACTCTGGGGTTGCGGCGCTCATCTCGCTTTATTGGCCGAGGGAGCTGGCGTACAGCTTCTGGGTCATGTGGCCAGCATGACTAAGCCGCTTCTGGCGAACCAGAGCAGCAAACGGAAACGCCGTTTACCTTCCCGCTGGAGCGGTACCTATTTATCTACTTGCACTTTGACGTGCTTTCGAACTGCTAGGTTGGCAGGAGCTGGGACCGAGCAACGGGAGCTCAGCCTGTCGCGGGGATTCGAACCGCTGACCTTCTGATCGGCAAGTCCTAGGCTCTGTGGTTTAACCCACAGCGCCACCCATGTCCCTTAGCACCTTAGCCCCTTAGAGACCAACTAAGTTTGTTATTGGTATGAGCTTTCATTTGCATGCACACTTCTTCAGATACTGAAGATTTTTTTTTTTTTTGTATGAAACCAGAGGCATGAGTTTTCTCAGCTGCCTCATGGAAGTTTTTCTTCTTCTTTTTGCTCTTGCCTAAATGGGATTGGGATATTGAGAAGGCAGTGGCAAACCCAGCAAAATCTGCATGTTGCTCTTTTGGCTCAGTAATCGCCACCACCACCATATTAAAAACCTGCAGACGTAGTTGTTGAAAGCAAAACCAGTGTTCCTTTTGAAGACTGGTTGATTGCCATTCTACTCTGGAAATTGTACCTCTGGAAGGGGAATATCAACCAACCAACTCTCAGCACCTAATTTTTTTTAAAAAAAAATACAGATCCCAGAATTCCTGTTGGGGAGTCATGAATGTTTTAAGTGGTAATATGGTACTTTAAATGTATGGTGTGTATGTGGCCTTAGTTGGAAAAACTAATATATTCTAATATATTCTATATTCTAATATATATATTCTAATATATATATATTATATATATATATTATATATATATTATATATTATATATATATATATATATTATATATATAATATATATATATATATATTCTAATATATATATTCTAATATATAATATATATATATATTCTAATATATTCTATATTCATGGCAGACCAACACGGCTACCTATCTGTAACTAATATATTCTAAACACACTTGGGCATTGTTATTATTTTGAGTCAAGAAATGTATCACAAATCCAAAAGAAATTAGATTCCAATCTGGGTGCTGTATGGATCAGGTTAGTTCACATTTGACTGAACAGAAATCAAATTACCCCAAGCACCCCTTCTTCTCAGCCATCTACCAATGCAGATGCTCAAAGCTAAATTTCACTAATCTCCAAATGGTGTTCTGTAGACGTTGTTATTTCTTTGGCTGAACTCCAACAATTAAAAAGCACTTAAGCAACACTGTTAAGTAGTATGGCAGCAATTGTGCAAACATATTTCGATTACAGCTCCACTAACTAGAGCCAGACAATTAAAAAAGTTTAAAACCTACCGTTAAAAAACAGAAAGCATGTCAATGAAAACTGCCATATTGTCTTTAGAAATATGGAACATTTCCAAAATTCTCATCTGAATTACCTGGTATTGTGTGTAAAGTAGGAATGATGTAGCCTACTCAATCCTTGGTTCCCATATATAGTTTGACTACAACCCGCATCATATCCAACCAACATAGTCAATGGTCACGGATGATGGGAGTTGTACTCCAACAGCAAAAGTTGAGAAATCCTTGACAATTGAACGAATTCATTAGGAATTTTCTGTGGTTCCATTTTTCATTTCTAAATTTTGAACTGTGTATTATGGCCACATGCTTTAATGCAGTGCATTGGTTAGAGTGCTGGGCTAAGATTGGAGAGACCCAGGTTTGACTCTCCAGCCAGTTAAGCTCACTAGGTCATTCAATCTTGTTTAGATAAATCTACAGAAATCTGAGAATAAGAAAAGGGAGAGAAAACTATGTATTCAAGGGAAAGGCAAGTTTGTGTGTCTACTCAGTGAGGCAAATTGTTCCGCCCAGGGGTGCCAACTTGAATTAAATATTGGGGGACCCATGTAAACCCCGCCCCACAAAATTGATCACAAGATGCAGTGCTAACGCACAATTGGAATGGCAATGTCTATCAACTTTGGGGGGTGCCCAGCCTCCTCAAATATTTTATTGATCAGGAAAGGCAAACAGGGCACTGTCTCACCAATCTCAGTCTGCCCACAGCAGGAACTATCCCCTTGCTTTCTTACTTACAACCAGTCAAGGTACTGCCTTATCGATTTCTTCCTCCTTAGTTTCAATGGTACCGCTGTAAAACTCAGTAGGGAGAAGAATGGGGGCAAAAGTTGGCTCTGCCTGTCATTGGCTCTGGCACCATCTACAGGCAACACCCCCTTTATGTGGGGACACGGGTGGCGCTTCGGTCTAAAACACTGAGCCTAGGACTTGCTGATCAGAAGGTCAGCGGTGGTACCTCGGGTTACAGACACTTCAGGTTACAGATGTTTCAGGTTACAGACCCCGCTAATCCAGAAATAGTACCTTGTGTTAAGAACTTTGCTTCAGGATGAGAACAGAAATCGCGCAGTGGTGGAGTGGCAGCAGCAGGAGGCCCCATTAGCTAAAGTGGTACCTCAGGTTAAGAACAGTTTCAGGTTAAGAACAGACCTCCAGAATGAATTAAGTTCTTAACCCGATGTACCACTGTACCTTGAACCTAGTTTAGTAGTAGATGGGAAAAACTCAAACCACCACACCATAATAATAATGATAATAATAATAACTTATTATTTGTACTCCACCCATCCAGTGGGATGCAGGTGGCGCTGTGGTCTAAACCACTGAACCTAGGGCTTGCCAATCAGAAGGTTGGCGGTTCAAATCCCCGCAATGGGGTGAGCTCCCGTTGTTTGGTCCCAGCTCCTGCCCACCTAGCAGTTCGAAAGCACATCAAAATGCAAGTAGATAAATAGGTACTGCTCTGGTGGGAAGGTAAACGGCGTTTCCGTGCGCTGCTCTGGTTTTGCTTAGTCATGCTGGCCACATGACCCAGAAAACCTGTCCACAGACAAATGTCAGCTCCCTCGGCCAGTAAAGTGAGATGAGTGCCACAAGACCAGAGTCGTTCGTGACTGGACTTAACTGTCAGGGGTCCTGTATCTTTACCTTTTATGTTCCAAGGCATCAATGAAATTGTGTATATTTGAAACACCATTGGAAAAGCCTGCAAACACCCTGTTCTTCCCCTTTTTGTGATGTTTCTGTGATGTTTTGGGGTCACTTTTGGGTTTGGTGTGATGTGCATATGCATGGGCATGTATGTATTGAATGCACATAAATAGGGTGTTGCCTATACTGTTTGCTTCCCTGCTTTCTGTCCTCCTAGGACCAATGGACACCAGCCTCCAGTGATCCTACTCCAGGAGGAAGTCTGCATTTCAACATCTCCATAATGCCTGACCTTAAAGAGAAATGAATATCATCACTCATTGGTTCCCTAAAAAACATTATATATATAATCTTCAAGCAGACACAAATATGAACTTTTCACCAAGTTAACAGGTTGACGTTGTGATTAGAAAGGAGGAAATCAAAAAGCAATTACATACCTAGGTATTATGCTAATACAATTATGGAAACCGCTAGCCCAAAACTGTTGATAAATTAGATAAGTAAAAGAAGCTGACCTGAAAGGATATTTTAAATAATGCCATACCATCCTTGCTATCTAATATAATTGCTCTCCTGTGACCCAACCTACATTAAAAGTAAATTCCTCCTTTAAAAAATTATATGTTCGGCACATGATGATTAAAATAACAATATATTCTCTCTTCTGCTGGCAATGATGTTATGTAAAATATGGGGGGGGGGAGGGAGAAGGAAGGAGAATGAATTAGCCTTTGATGCTAAAAATTTACTGTGCACTGTCATTTTAATGAATTACATTTGAGATGTGTTAAAGTTGGAAATCGTTAGCTAACCTTTTCAATAAAACATTTTCTAAAATCAACACTGAGAAAGGATGCAATTTCTGCAGAGGTAACTAGACCGATTATAATCTAGTTTATTGCACATGCCTTGTTTGACACCTGTCAAAGCATTCCAGCCTGTGGTTATGGAAGCAAACTTGGAGTGGAAGGAGAGCAACTGGGAGAATTGCTGTTGCAGCTGAACAGCCAGGAGATCCCACCAGTGCATAACAACAACAACAACAACAACAACAACAACAACAACAACAACAACAACAACATCAACAACAACTTATTTATACCTTGCCCACCATCTGGCTAGGGCATAGACCGTTTGGCATGTAATGTTTCCCCTGCAGTCCCCAATTCCCAGGACAACATTTTCCTTTTTTCTAACAGTAGGGCTGGCGCTACCAGTCCATTGGTAGCAAGAGTTATTGATGCCAAATGGCAAGCTATTGTATGTCTGTGATGATGGTGATGATAAAGTTATTGTTTTTACATATACACAATGGGTCAGTGTGTCTGGCTGCTAAACAGAAGGTTGGTAGTTTGAGCCCATCCAGGGATGGCTATGGGCAGGATTCTTGCACTGCAGGGGGTTGGACTAGATGGCCCTCAATGTCCCTACCAGGTCTACAGTTCTGAGATTCTATGCACATGTATATACTTCCTTTGCTCCAAGGTGCTCAAGGTTGCACAAGTGGTTCTTCTGTCTTTCCTTTGATCCTTTCCATTTCCATTTTATACCTTAAGGTGCATGAATAATCATAGTTTAGAGGTCCCGGGCCCTAAGGAAGTCAGATTATCCTCCACCAGGGCCAGGGCCTTCTCAGTGATGGCTCCGACCTGGTGGAATGCTCTGTCCCATGAGACCAGGGCCCTGCAGGATTTAACTTCCTTCTGCAGGGCCTGTAAGACAGAGCTATTCCGCCTGGCTTTCAATTTGAACTTAGCCTGATCTTTTATTCCCTTTCCTTCTCTTCCCCTCCCCTTTTTATGAAGATTACCCGCTCTGGGATAGAATCATAGAATCATAGAATCATAGAGTTGGAAGAGCACAAATCCACTGAGTGGTAGCATAGTCAAGACCGCATTTTACCAGCTTCTTTACAAGAATATCATGGGGCACCTTGTCAAATGCCTTGCTGAAATCAAGGTAGGCTACATCCACTGCATTCCCTTCATCTACCAGGCTTGTAATTCTGTCAAAAAACGAGATCAGGTTAGAATCATAGAATCATAGAATCATAAAGTTGGAAGAGACCACAAGGGCCATCGAGTCCAACCCCCTGCCAAGCAGGACACACTATCAGAGCACTCCTGACATATGGTTGTCAAGCCTCTGCTTAAAGACCTCCAAAGAAGGAGACTCCACCACACTCCTTGGCAGCAAATTCCACTGTCAAACAGCTCTTACTGTCAGGAAGTTCTTCCTAATGTTTAGGTGGAATCTTCTTTCTTGTAGTTTGGAACCATTGCTCCGTGTCTGCTTCTCTGGAGCAGCAGAAAACAACCTTTCTCCCTCCTCTATGTGACATCCTTTTATATATTTGAACATGGCTATCATATCACCCCTTAACCTCCTCTTCTCCAGGCTAAACATGCCCAGCTCCCTTAGCCGTTCCTCATAAGGCATCGTTTCCAGGTCTTTGACCATTTTGGTTGCCCTCCTCTGGACACATTCCAGTTTGTCAGTGTCCTTCTTGAACTGTGGTGCCCAGAACTGGACACAGTACTCCAGGTGAGGTCTGACCAGAGCAGAATACAGTGGCACTATTACTTCCCTTGATCTAGATGCTATACTCCTATTGATGCAGCCCAGAATTGCATTGGCTTTTTTAGCTGCCGCGTCACACTGTTGGCTCATGTCAAGTTTGTGGTCAACCAAGACTCCTCTGACATGACTTATTTTTCAGAAATCCATGCTGACTATTGGTGATCACAGCATTCCTTTCTAGGTGCTCACAGACTGTTTGCTTAATGATCTGCTCCAGAATCTTCCCTGGTATTGATGTCAGACTGACTGGGCGGTAATTATTTGGGTCCTCTCTTTTCCGCTTTTTGAAAATAGGGACAACATTTGCCCTCCTCCAGTCTGCCGGGACTTCGCCTGATCTCTAGGAATTCTCAAAGATGACTGCCAGTGGTTCTGAGATCACATCTGCCAGTTCTTTTAATACTCTTGGATGCAGTTCATCTGTCCCTGGAGACTTGAATACATCTAAACTAGCCAGGTATTTTTGTACTATCTCCTTAGTTATTCTGGGCTGTGTTTCCTCTGCTGAATCATTTGCTCCAAATTCTTCAGGTCGGGCATTATTTTCTTTATCGGAGAAGACTGAGGCAAAGAAGGCATTGAGGAGTTCAGCCCTTTCTGTGTCCCCTGTTTGCATTTCACCATCTTCTCCTCTGAGTGACCCCACTGTTTCTTTGTTCTTCCTTTTGCTACAAACATACCCATAAGAGCCTTTTTTGTTGCTTTTAACCTCTCTAGCAAGCCTGAGTTCATTCTGTGCTTTAGCTTTTCTGACTTTGTATCTACATGTGCTGGCTATTTGTTTGAATTCCTCTTTGGTGGTTTCCCCCCTTTTCCATTTTTTGTACACATCCTTTTTTATTCTTAACTCAAGTTCTTTAGATAGCCACCCTGGCTTCTTTAGGCACCTTCCATGTTTCCATCTCATTGGTATTGCCTGAAGTTGTGCTTTTACTATCTCCCTCTTAACAAACTCCCAGCCATCATGAACTCCCTTTCCTTTTAGTATTACTGTCCATGGGATCTCACCCAGCACTTCCCTAAGTTTTATGAAGTCGGCTTTCTTAAAGTCAAGAAATTGAGTCCTAGTATGCTTGGCTGCTCCTTTCCGCTGTATAGAAAACTTCAGAAGAGCATGATCACTTGCGCCTAATGATCCTTCCACTTCTACCCCACTAACCAGGTCATCAACATTGGTTAGGACCAGATCTAAAATGGCTGTTCCTCTTGTTTCTTCTCCCACTTTCTGGACAATGAAGTTGTCTGCAAGGCCAGTGAGGAATCTGTTTGACCTTATGCTCTTGGCTGAGTTTGACATCCAACAAATATCCGGGTAATTGAAGTCCCCCATTACTACTATCTCCCTTCCTTTTGCATGCTTGGCTATCTGTTCCAGGAAGGCATCATCTATGTCCTCTGTTTGGCTTGGGGATCTCTCGCTGGGCCACGTCGTTCAACTGGGAGGATAGATGAGATGACAATTTGTGCATTTAATTGCTTCAATTTCCTGCCCAGAGCCTCGTAGTCTCTTTTGATCTTCTGGAGGCTATTGCTTGCAGTGTCATTGGTTCCCACATGAACCAAGAGGAAGGGGTATTTGTCAGTGGGTTTTATGATTCCTTGCAGTCGTTCAGTTACATCTTGGATCTTAGCCCCGGCTAATTCTCCCCTGGTCTCCTCGCTGGCCCAAATAGGACTAATTTAGCCAGCTAGCCCTGGTGATCATCTAATGTTTATTGGATGGACTTTCCCCCTAAATTGATTTTTGAATTCTAAATTTATTGTTATTCACATTTTATATGGTATTTTATGCTGTTTTTTGTTGCATCAATTAAGTGTTTTACATTTTTTGTTAGCCACCCTGAGCCCGGTTTTTTGAACCGGGAAGGGCGGGGTATAAATAAATTATTATCATTATCATTATCATCATTATCATTATCATCATCATCATTATCATCATCATCATCATCCTCACAACTCTCTGAGGGTGCTTAGTCTGAGAAACTGACCTAAGGTCATTCAGAGAGCTTGATGGCTGAGTGTGGCGGGGTTTGAACCCTGGTTTCCCAGGTCCTCTAGTGCTCCACACGGACACACAGTTGCACAGCCCCCATTGGAGGATGTGCGGTGCCACATCACATGATTTTCATGAAGTCATGGAGGGTTAGGGGAGCAAAAGCAAAGGCAGGGTGCACAACAGCTGTGGTTATGGCATGGGAGTGAGAAGGGAAGGACACTGAGAGGGGGAAAGTAATGGCTTAAAACAGCAGCAGAAGTTTGAGTTGAGCAGGGATGGAGGCTCAATGAGAAGAAAATAGCAGTCCCTAGTGTGTGTGTACACACACACACAGCAGCCTGTACAAAGAGACAAAAAATAATCAGCTTTCTAATGGAGAGTTCCGCATTTCAGGAATAAAAGATCTGGCATTTCTCTATGCCGTGAAAGTTCGTTCTCACCCCTTCACAAGTGGCACTTTGCCTAGTCTACCCATTCTCAGGAGGCTTTTATTCCTCGATCAGTCTGCATTCTAAATTCAAGTTGTTATGACAGTTTCCTTAGCAAAAGAGAGAGAGAGAGAGAGAGAGAGAGAGAGAGAGAGAGAGAGAGAGAGACTTAGAGGAGGCAGCTTGTGCAGTGTTCTGGTCATGCTAACCTTCTAGCGGGCTTCCTGGGAAATAACTGTTAGGTCTGTAGCTTCCTCCCTCCCTCTAGCCAAACATCTGTCAAAAGCAAAAAGCAAAAAGTAATGTCTGATCAGCAGCGGTGACCTAGTTTTACACGGCCGATGTGACAAGTTAAAAGAGCACAAAAAGGTAAACATGATAAATCCTGGTGTGTTAATGGTGACTTTTAATGGCCCACCAAGATCACAGTTTGGCAAACAAAATGAAAAACTGCAAGGCGCTTAGCTGTGCGTGTCATTTTGCCGCACAGAAGCACAAGTGTGAGAGGAGACGGGGCTATTGCAAGCAGCAAGATGGTCTTCAGTTTGCTTTTGACTTTGAGCCCATCGGAACATAAGATGAGCCCTGCAGGATCAGACCAGAGGTCCATCTGGTTCAGAATCCTGCTCTCATGATGGTCAGATGCCTCTGGGAAGCCTACAAGCAGGAGCTTTGTGCCATCATACGTGAGGAGAGGGCTGCTCTGTGGGCATCTCAGAGACATCTGCTTGGCCACTGTGGGAACAAGATGCTGAGCTAGACTGCCCTGTTACCTGACCCAGTGGAGCTCCTCTTATGCTCTTAAATGCAACACTTGCAGACAGGGCCAGATTTAGGTTTGATGAGCCCCTAAGCTACTGAAGGTAATGGGGCCCTTTATATGTCCAGCTGTCCTTTGTCAACAACAAATTGTTGCAGGTATTTGTGATGAATATATGCTATATGGTAATTTATGGACCTAATACAAAGGTAGGCAACCTAAGGCCCGGGGACCGGATGCGGCCCAATCGCCTTCTCAATCTGGCCCGCGAACGGTCCGGGAATCAACGTGTTTTTACAGGAGTAGAATGTGTCCTTTTATTTAAAATGCATCTCTGGGTTATTTGTGGGACACAGGAATTTGTTCATTCCCCCCCCCAAAAAAATAGTCTGGCCCCCCACAAAGTCTGAGGGACAGTGGACCAGCCCCCTGCTGAAAAAGTTTGCTGACCCCTGACCTAATAGGTCCATATACAACACAAAACACTGTTTCTGTATGCAAGTTTTATTTTATTTGTTTTTTATCTTATATTTTGGAAACGCACATCCTTTAAATTTTTTTGGGGGGTCCCCCAAGAGAGTGGGGCCCTAAGCTATAGCTTGTTTAGCTTATACGTAAATCCGGCACTGCTTGCAGATGACTGGTCATTTCTAAATTTAAAAATAAAGTGTCATTTTTTTCATTTTCATGGAGTCGTTTGTGCATTTTGATTATTATTTAAATATTGTCTAGTTATGTTTATTATGGTTTTTTCTTTTCATCTTTGCGCAACCAACATTTATACTGTGGAAACTGTTTTAGAAGTCTTTTTTTTTAATTTGGCCTTAAGCAGAACATGAATTAACAATGATAGGGGAAATCTTTGCCAAAATGTGTCAGTTAAAATGCTGTTGAATCTTCTCATCTTATAAAACAAACAAAACAAAAACAAAACCCTAAGGTGCAGGAGAGAGATTGGGGGGGGGGATGAGAAACCAAAATTGACAGATTTGGCCATCTGTAATTGTTGGAAGATATGGGAGAAAAGGGATGTGGGTGGCGCTGTGGGTTAAACCACAGAGCCTAGGACTTGCCAATCAGAAGGTCAGCGGTTCGAATCCCCGCGACGGGGTGAGCTCCCGTTGCTCTGTCCCTGCTCCTGCCCACCTAGCAGTTCGAAAGCACGTCAAAGTGCAAGTAGATAAATAGGTACCACTCCAGTGGGAAGGTAAACGGCATTTCTGTGCGCTGCTCTGGTTCGCCAGAAGCGGCTTTGTTATGCTGGCCACATGACCTGGAAGCTGTACACCGGCTCCCTTGGCCAATAAAGTGAGATGAGCGCTGCAACCCCAGAGTCGTTCACAACTGGACCTAATGGTCAGGGGTCCCTTTACCTTTTATGGGAGAGAAGGAGGGTTCAGGATTCTCTCCCACCCATTCCTTTTATTATTAAAGTATTTAGGGAAGTATTTAATATTTGATGTTTTATTGTGTTTTTAATATCCTTTTGGAAGCCATTCAGAGTGGCTGGGGTGGCCCAGCCAGATGGGCGTGGTATAAGTAATAAATTATTGATAGGTAGCCGTGTTGGTCTGCCATAGTCAAAACAAAACAAATTCCTTCCAGTAGCACCTTAAAGACCAACTAAGTCAGTTCTTGGTATGAGCTTTCGTGTGCATGCACACTTCTTCAGATACACAGAAGAATCTGAAGAAGTGTGCATGCACACGAAAGCTCATACCAAGAACTGACTTAGTTGGTCTTTAAGGTGCTACTGGAAGGAATTTGTTTTGTTTTAATAAATTATTGTTATTATTATTATTTGCATTTGAAAGACAAGGATAAATACTTCTCTCACCCCCCCCTCTTTCCCTCTTTACACAATCCCCATTCACCAACATCTCCCGTTCCCTATTTGATTTGGACAGGTGGAGTTTTGCAACTTTTTGTTCAAAGCATCTGTTTCTAAAACCTTTCCAGTACAGCCTTTTACTCTGTCTTTTGTACTCTATATCTGATGAATAACCTATCAGCTCCCATTACCCAGAGTCGGGGAAACGAGTTACTCAGCATCCTTACAATGGGGATGTACCTTGAGTGAAGAGAAAGATCAAAGTATTCTGACTTTAAAACATTTCTTTGCATTGTGGATGGGGTTTTTTTATACAAAAAATAATAATTGGTGGGGAGTAGGAGGGTAGTCAGCTGAATGAATTATATCAGAACTCCCTGGTGATTGAAAAAAAAAAAGATTATGTGCATATTTACTCAGAAGTAAGTTCCCTTGACTTCAATGGGATTTATTCCTAAGTAAAGCCAGGAACAGATGCATATTTAAATAACATTCTGATGGATTTTAAAACTTAAAAGCAGCTTTCTCTCTCTCTGTGTGTGTGTGTCCAGTTTTGATCACACTAGCAGTGCTGGTAAAGAGCATATTTAAGCATCCCCTTGGCATCTTCTGATTGAAATACCCTGCTTAAAGCCCCCTCCTGGGGGAAAAAATACAGTTATATTTTTCAGGTCTTCTTTTTTCTCCACTGGGGTTAATAACGTCTTTTTTGTGGTGATAAAGCAATCTTTTTCAGCCGTGGGCTGATCCACCATCCCTCAGACCTTGTGGGGGGCTGGACTATATTTTGAAAAAAGAACAACAAATTCCGATGCCCCACAAATAACCCAGAGATGCATTTTAAATAAAAGCACAGACCTGGAGGCAGGGATAGTCCTCAGACAACGACTAAGCCTGCTTCCTCAGTAATGACGTGGTCTGGTCTTAGCGTAACTCCTCCTCCTACCCATGATCACTGAGATCGGTTGTCCCAGTGCATCCCCCTCCCCCCCCGTGGAACCTGCCCCAGCCATTTTGTTTGCTGGGACCCACTCCCAGGCAGCCCTGACCCCTCCCCTTAAAATCAAATTAAAACCTATACAAAAAACAAACTAACAGAACAATAAAACTATAAAAACAAAAAACAGAAAGTTACAAACACAACATAATTAAATTAAACAAATTTAAACAAACACCTAACTAAACACCCACCCCACCCCACACCCCACCTGAGGCCTCCTTGGAGCCTTGTAGGCTGCGGAGGTGAGTATGGGGCCCGCCCCCCAGGCCCAAGGTGGAGAATGGGCTTCAAGGGGGAGCGGTCCTCCCCAAGACTCATAGGCAGAGCGGCAGCAGCAATGTCCCAGACTTCCTTGGAGCCTTATATGCTGTGGTGGAGTACGGGTCCGGCCCCCAGGCCCAGGGTGGAAATGGGCTTCCAGGGGGAGCGGTCCTCCACAAAACTCACTGGCAAAGCAGCAGCAGCAGCAATGTCCTGAGGCCTCCTTGGAGCCTTATATGCTGTGGTGGAGTATGGGGCCCGCCCCCAGGCCCAAGGTGGAAAATGGGCTTCCAGGGGGCTCCCCAAGACTCAGAGGCAGAGCGGCAGCCAATGCCTAAGCCAATACCACTCAATTCCTGCAATCAATAAAGTTGTGGCCTTTTCCGCCCATTAACCTTAAATACCGTGTCCTGTGTCTTTATTTCCCAAGGGGGGAGGGGGACTTGCCACGCAAGTGCAGTTCTTTGATGATGCTGAGAGCTGCCCAAAGGTTGCCCACTAATTCTGACTTCCTTGTAGCTTTGCAACACTTACAGTTGGGTTTCCTTTACAGCAGGGTTGAGGGGAAGCCCTCCTGATGTTGCAGAACTTCCACTCCCATCACCCCTGACCATTGGCCATACCAGCTGGAGATGGTGGGAATTCGAGTCTTGCAGCACCTCAAGGGCTACTGGTTCCCCTCAGCCCTGTTTTGCAGGATGATTCATGGAGAATTATCCTTCCTTCTCTCCCACTCTCCCTTAGGAACACACCCACCCAAATGTCGCTTTCCAAACTTCATGGTCCCTGCCAGCCTGTTAAAGCTTTCTTTTCATTCCCTCTGTAATTACCCAAACATTGTTCTCCTCACGCATTCATATCCAGAGAAAAAGAAACTCTGCCCTCAAGAGTTTTGCGAGAACATGTCGTTAGGCTATAAAAGAGACACGCGAAATGGCACAAAATCATCGCATTCATCCGGCAAGTTTAAAATTCTAATCAGGAACAGGGTTAGGGAGGAAAGAAGCAAACCTGCCGTATTAGCATCTGATCAATCCTTTAACAATAGGCAAAAATTAACCCGAGAAATTGTGCAAGATAACGGTGTTTTTTGTGAGTTTGGTGTTTTTTTTTTTGCCGTGTGTGTTTTTACCCGAGAGACAGTATTGAAGAAGTTTCCTGTGAAATGTGAGTATCAGTTTTATGATGTGATGTTTTTCAGGTGGCTCAATCACACCTATGCATCATAAAGATGGAAGGAGTGTTGTTTCTATGACAACAGGAAGGCGGTCATGTGTGACAGAGGGCCCGTCCAATTTTCAATAGTTTTGGGATTTTGATTAAAACAAAAGAAGAGAAATGTCCCCTTTTGAAAAGAAAATGAGATGCTGGAGCATACCAAAGGCCTAGATGGCTTAGAGTTGACCTGAAATTCCTTAGGAATTTTTATGGGTGGGGGGGGGGAATGAGATGTTTATTTTTCTCACTATCCTCAGAAATGCTATTTTCTCCAGATATTCTCCATTGTGTGTAGCAACCATTGTCTTCCTCCCATGATGCTCTAGAAGGACATGAGGCCCAGGAGGATGCAAAATGGTAGCCAGGTTACTAGCAAAAATGCAAAATGAAACAAACAACCTTTAGTAAACAAGAAATATGTTGAATTTGTGCTACTGCTGATGGTGGGCCCCACCTTCAAGAAAGAGCTGCAGAAGTCCATTTTCCTCCTCACCCCACCCCAGAAAATTAGTGAATTATCTCCACACTTCCCCTCAAGTTCCCTGTCCATAAACAGAGGATGGAGAATCTGGGGAATTTTTATTTGCACACAGCTCCAACCTATTTTAGCATTCTCTTCCAGTAAAGACTACGACTAGGTCCATCTGTGAAATGTGCAAGCAGGAAAGTAAAGTAAAGGTTGAATGAAAACCCTTGTTCTCAGATGTGCTGTATTATCTGAAAGAAGCACATGGAGTGGTGGTGGGAAATTTGTGGGGGGGGGCAGGGAAATAAAATTTCTCAAAGGCCTGGAGAGGGATTTACCATTGGTAGGGAAAGTGTGTGTGCATGTTTAATTGTTGCTATTGCACAATTTCCAAGCACAATTGAATGTGTTGATGCTGACCTTTAAAGCCCTAGACAGCCTTGGCCCAGTATACCTGAAGGAGCGTCTCTACCCCTATTGTTTAGCCCAGACACTGAGGTCCAGCTCCGAGGGCCTTCTGGCAGTTCCCTAACTGCAAGAAGTGAGGTTACAGGGAAACAGGCAGACGGCCTTCTCAGTAGTGGCACCCGCCCTGTGGAACACCCTCCCATCAGATGTCAAGGAAATAAACTACTATCTGACTATTAGAAGACATCTGAAGGCAGTCCTGTTTAGGGAAGCATTTAATGTTTGATGATTTATTGTGCTTTTAATATTCTGTTGGGAGCCACCCAGAGTGGCTGGGGAAACCCAGCCAGATGGGTGGGTATAAATAAATAAATAAATAAATAAATAAATAAATAAATAAATATTATTATTATTATTATTATTATTATTATTATTGCCCCCCAGTGTGTGCATGTGTTTCAATTGTTGTTGTTGCTGTGGTGATGGCAGCAACAGACATTTTGGAGACTGGCTGCTGGTGACTGCCATGTGTGTTTTTTTTGGGGGGGGCATTCTGGAGTGAGCAGGGGGAATGACAACCTCTCCATGAATTTTTAGCACATATTTTACTGAATTCATTCAGGGATGCTCCCCTTCAGTTTTTACTATAATGGAGTGTCTCTGCGACCCCTTTGTCACTGTGCAAAAACTTTGGACAGAGAGTGTTGCAGCCCTCCTGGTATATTCTGTAGGCCAGTTATCCTTCAAGAAAAGACCATTTGACTGGGTCCCAAGTACCACTCAGTACATCTAAGGAAGCTGTAGGGAGCTTAGGAGGGGGGAAAAAGATGGAGACTCCAGAAACCAGCAGGGAAGATCTAAAAACATGCCTAATTGGTCCTTGGATATAAATATCACATTGGCATCTGGGACTACTGAGCCGAAATCTCTTTCCCAATCCAGCTAGCTCCTGTTCCAGATCTTGTAATTTGGCAGTAGGTGATATAGGCCACAATTTGCATATCTCTCCCCCCGCCCCCAGTTCCTGATTCTCCTCCCATGGTACATTCAAAACGGTTTCACTCTGGTACCTCCTGTATGCAAAGATGCATTACAATTCCATCAAGAACATCAGCAAGCAAGTGGGATAAAGATCTGTCTAGTCGAGAGTTCTGTTATGCACCAGATACTCACAAGAAGGAAGTCTGTGTGTGGGGTAAGAAGGCATCAACCCTCTTTCCACTTCCCGCATGAAATTAGACTGAATTTTGCAAGCAGTCACTGTAATAGTTGAATAGGGCATTTCCCCCTACTCTCATTCCCACAAATCCAGTCCTCCCTTAAAGATGGCAAGTATTGCGGTGAGACCAGGAAAACCGACACCCTATGCTGTGGGTGGGTACGACTGGTCGGCCACAACACCTGATTGGTAGGTCCCTCAAAGCTGGGTGCAATCTGGCCAATGGGACGCAGTCCAAACGGTTCAAGGGACCTATTTATGCCCATGCACGTGACCCAGAGCTTCCTCTTTCGGCACGTGCATTCGGAACACCTGCCCACCTCTCCCTACTTTTAGGGCTTTGCGCTTGACCTTGCTATGCAGTTGTGTGTCGTCTGTCATTGGGACAGGGGCACAGCAGGAATTTCCCCCACTCGGCTGATTGGCTGTTGCCATTTGGGTTTCGCCTGCTGCATAGCAAATCGTCACTTGTAAGGTTGTGGATAGGCTCAGGTTCAGGTGATAGGGATGGGAGAAGGCTCTCGCCATCCCTATGTGAAGGGTATTCCGTTAAAGGAATCCAGGGACTCAATGGTTTGGTCAACCCCTGTGAGGGGATTGTGCCCGTGCCTGAGTTCAGGGGGATATTTGGGTGGCAGAGTTAGCCCGTTCCTGGCTTTCCACTTATCCAGGTGTTCACCCTTGGCTGACCTATGCTGGTTCCCTGGGTCAGCGCTACCTGCATGGCAGGGAGCTAGTCAAACCAGAGCCTATGCAACCACTCACCTTCTGTAATCAATAAAGTTGTGGCCTAAATTCTGCCAGAAACCAAAACAAATTCTGAGTCAAGTGTGAATTTATTTAGGGGGGAGGTTTCTGGGTCTGAACACGCAGCTCAGGTTCTTTTGAGGGTAGCAAATGTGAATAATTGCTTTCTTTATTTTCCCCACTAATTTTGATGCTGCTGAAGCAGCAGCAGCACTTTTCAGATAGGTAAACATTATATAGTGGTATCTTGGGTTAAGTACTTAATTCGTTCCAGAAGTCTCTTCTTAACCTGAAACTGTTCTTAACCTGAGGTACCACTTTAGCTAATGGGGCCTCCTGCTGCTGCCACTCCACCACTGCACGATTTCTGTTCTCATCCTGAAGCAAAGTTCTTAACCTGAAGCACTATTTCTGGGTTAGCAGCGTCTGTAACCTGAAGCGTATGTAACCTGAGGTACCATTATTTTATTGTATTGTATTGCATTGCATTGCATTTATATCCCACCCTTTTCTCCAAGGAACTCAAAGCAGCGTACCTGGCTCTCCCCTCAGTCCCCACAACAACCCTGTGAGGTAGGTTAGGCTGAGAGGCAGTGACTGGCCCGAGCCCCACCCATGAGCTTCGTGGAAGAACGGGATCTGAACTGCAATACTCACAATCAAACAGTGTTAAATGTGATGAAAACCCATGTCTGTGTGCTTATGAATTAAAACAGAATTGAATTAAAAATCGCCCAAAGTTCCACTGCAAAAGGAACTTAAGTGGTGTTAAGTTTTCCTGGAAATTCCAGGAACTTACTTTCAGGTGTAATTCAGACATTTTTGAATTAATTTGGTAACTTTAAGAGGTTGCCCAGTGCAGCCAATCATCGCCTATATAGCCTGGCTGACAACCTCCAAAAGTTGTATCATTGGGGAAAGCTATTCTAAAGCTACTTTACATAGCCAGTGGGAGACTGATCCTCAATATATGCCCACAAGGATATAAGGAAGGAAAGCAATCAGATGGGAGTTAAGCTCTAGTTCATCTTAAAAAGACTGCTAGGAAAACTATTTCCTTTGAATAAATTGCTCTCAGTTAGAGACTATTACACAAGGCTTCCCCCCACCCAACTTGCTAATGGAAACACTTTTGAAACATACCTCATTCCCCACCACCACCACCATCTTGAGTTTGCTTGACCCTGGAAAGGCCACAAATGAGAGCTGTGCCTAATTTGATACTCTCCTCCTATTGTGTCTCTTATTCCTCGCCCTTACTCTCAATTTAAAAGCCCCCAATGTTACAACCGTTCCTCCTCCAATCTCCTTGATTCCTGTGGTTGCCCTTTATGGAGTGTTTCTCAACTCCACAAAGTCCTTTTTGAGGGAAGGCAACCAGATCTGCACATAGGATTTGTAGCCGAAGTCATCCAGATCTTGGCAGAGTGTTTGGAGAACGGTGGAGTTTAATTTTCCTTTCAGTTCTCAGTGAGTTGCCGGAATGAAGCATCTTCAGACTTTTGCCTCTGACGTTTTGGATTTCTTGATATTATAACATGGAGAAATTCGGTGATTTGGGGAAGGGAAGTCCAATGATTTTGTTAACAGAATAAAACAATAGCAAACCATCTCAGACTAATTTCCTGGTAAGATAAGTTGTATTGTCGAATCGTGGAAGACCATTGTGGTTTCAAGGAGGTTTAGATGGTATACAGTGATGCTCTTTTCCTGCTTAGAAGTCCTGTGGGCCTTGAAAGTTTACCTTTACCTTTTAGTTCCATAAAATATCACTTTCCCATTGCTGAGATAGTATAAACATCACCAAGGCCATTGATATATCAAGACCATTGGTGTAAATACCAGATGTGGCTTATGTAACCCAAGCAACAGAATAGTCCTAAGACCACATGTTTGTTGGACCTCAGAGAATGCCCTAAACCAAGGAGTGGAGAATAAAGTTGATGGACTATGCAGAACTGGACAAATTGACAGGGAAGATAAGATATCTACGAGACCAAAAGTTTATCGAGGACTGGAAAAAGTTGGTGGACTATTGGGAAGGTATAAGTGATAGAGAAATAACGTTAGTGGCATTTAAAGAAGCTCTGTAAAAGTTAAAGAAATATTGCAAAAAAGAAAAATATCTCAAATGGTTTTCAAAAGGCAATAGTGAATTAAAGAACTGTGTATTTAAAAAATCAAATTTGGATGATTGTCAGAGAGGCTGAGGGAAGTCCAAAATTGGAAAATTTGTTAAAGTTGAAAATGTGATGTGTTATGTATTCTTTTTGTGGAAATTAAGAAAAAAAATATTAAAAAAAGAGAATGCCCTAAACCAGGCATAGGCAAACTCGGCCCTCCAGATGTTTTGGGACTACAACTCCCATCATCCCTAGCTAACAGGACCAGTGGTCAGGGGTGATGGGAGTCGTAGTCCCAAAACATCTGGAGGGCCGAGTTTGCCTATGCCTGCCCTAGACTGTAGAATGTGCAGCGTATCTGCCAAATTTCAACTGTAGGAGTCTTGTGTGTTGCTAATGGGGTTCCCAGCAGCCACAGGGATGCTAGCATAAGTCTAATGCTTTGTAGTTTTCTGTTTGGTTATGTAATAAAATATGTAGCCTTCACTTCGTTTGTGCGCTCATTGTGTTCTGAATCCAAAAAGAACCTCTGCCCCTTGGCACAATGTAAGTCTTCCTTAAACCAGAGATGGAGAACCACCAGTCTTCTTGACCTTTCTGGTATACAACTCCCTTTGCCCCATACTGCCGAAAGTTTCACATCCCTGTCTTACACTATTCCCCATTGAAGTAGGGTTGCCATATTTCAAAAAGTGAAATATGTTGAGCTTTCTTAAAGTTTTGCCCAAAGTGTTTTTTTTTTTTTAAGGAAAATTGGCAAAAATGACACTGCCGACATGGCTTGCCATACACCCAGATATTCCTGGACATTTTGCCGATTTCCACCCAGGCTGCTTCCAACTACAGTATTCCAGTTACATCCAGGAAATTCCAGATATATGGCAACCCTACATTGAAGGCCAGGGGGTAAGTGAAGCTAGCTTGTCACAGAAACACATTCCATGGCTCTGGGGGCCATTATGACAAGGCCCTGCTCCCAGTAGATGTATTATTGTTCTGATGTCAACCCACTTGGGAGAATTTGGTTTCGAAAGGCCTCATGGAAATAACATAAAAATAGATGGCAATCTTCTGTAGTGTGAGGATAGAATCAGGAGCAGGGCTTCTCCGAGTAAAGGAATCTCATTCTGTCTCCTCACTTCTCAGGATGGTTGGGCAGCGCCCACTAAAGTCCCATTAGCAGCTATTTACATCTCCCCTGGAGATGTTAGCACCTCATTAACACTTCATTTTTCCCTATTGAAGCCTTGATTGGTTTGGCTAGAGAAAAAGGAGGGAGGGGGGAGCTGTGTGATGAATACATGGCTCTATCAGGACACTGAACAGGCTTTAGCCAGCATAGTGGCACATGCTTTTTAACTGTGGGCAGGTGGAACTAGTGGGTGGCATTAGCTGAAGGAGACCTAGTTCATAGACACCCAGAAGGCTATAACATTCAGTGGTGCACAGGGGGTAATCTAGGATAGTATCCAACCTCCTTCAACCTGAATATATTACTGAAACAGTCTTGGGGAGACAGGGGAGGAAATTCAATACAGTTCTCATTTAAAGGCGAACCTGCCTCATTTGTGTTTTCTGAAACAATATGAAAAATTAAACACAGCCGCCCTTCGAAACTCACTCTTCTCTGAATTTTGCATCACAGTTTCCCAAACACTTGACAGCAGCCACGAAATTAAAAGATGCCTGCTTCTTGGGAGAAAAGCAATGACAAACCTAGACAGCATCTTAAAAAGCAGAGACATCACCTTGCCAACAAAGGTCCGTATAGTTAAAGCCATGGTTTTACCCGTAGTGATGTATGGAAGTGAGAGCTGGACCATAAAGAAGGCTGATCACCGAAGAATTGATGCTTTTGAATTCTGGTGCTGGAGGAGACTCTTGAGAGTCCCATGGACTGTAAGAAGATCAAACCTATCCATTCTGAAGGAAATCAGCCCGGAATGCTCACTGGAAGGACAGATCCTGAAGCTGAGGCTCCAATACTTTGGCCACCTCATGAGAAGAGAAGACTCTCTGGAAAAGACCCTGATGTTGGGAAAGATGGAGGGCACAAGGAGAAGGGGACGACAGAGGACAAGATGGTTGGATAGTGTTCTCGAAGCTACCAGCATGAGTTTGACCAAACTGCAGGAGGAAGTGGAAGACAGGAGTGCCTGGCATGCTCTGGTCCATGGGGTCACGAAGAGTCGGACACGACTAAACGACTAAACAACAACAACAACAATGCGTAAACACTTAATGTCTATCCCACTCTTACGCCAAGGAGCTGAAGATGGCATGCATAGCTTGCAAAAACCCCGGCATTGCTGAGAGCCAGTGACTGCCCGTAGTCAACCAAGTGAGCCTTGTGGTTGGGAAGGGATTAAAATTCTGGTCTCCCAGGTTTTAGTCTGACATACAAACCACTATACCACACTGGCTCTCTTTTTTATTAAGATGACCTAGCACTAAAATGCTGATGAGTGTTCATGAGGACTTAAAACTATATATTGCAAACGGACGTGGGAATGCGGAGAACTGAATGCGGAGAACTGAAAACAAGACTGGAGAAAGGAGAAAGTGAGAGAAATCAACATTGTCAGATTCACCCACCCTTACAGCCTGGTCATACTAACACACAAACACACACATAGAGAGAGTACTAGACTTTAAAGTAAATCAGACTTCCATTATAATTCCCTCGTTACCATCCACAGAACGCAGGCCCCAGTCTCTTCCATAGAGAAGCATTTTGGGGGTTGCATAAACCAATTAGGCTTCCATTTTCCAGCCTCCTGCCAATCGACCAAGATTGAGTCTCTTTTGCCTTTAATTTTCTTTCCAAATTGCATTATCTTAGCACACAAACTTGTCATTGTTTCCCCCCCTCCTCTTTCCCTTTCAGGGCAGAAGCATACCTAATCTTATTACTGCCAGTACATTCAGAGCAGCCAATCTTATTAATAGCTACCCTTCAGGGATTCTGTAGTTGTGGATCACTTTCCTGATTGGAAGATGAGCTACGCAATATATAAATAGCACCGTATCTCCAGTCTGACTTCTTTGGCCTTTATGAGCTGTGAATAACCTCTCTTGTGAGTGTGAAAAAGGACTCCAGCCCACAGAGCTTTCCAGCAAATCTGCTATATTTCCATCTCAACTCAGGCACCTGTAGGCTTTGGTTTTTGAGTTCATTAGCAGGTGTTTGATAGGTCCGAGGCACAATTGCTTGCAATTGTTCCTATTTAAGAACATAAGAAGAGCCCTGCTGGATCAGGCCAAAGGACCGTCTAATCCAGCATCCTGTTCTCCCTGCAGCCAATCAGATGCCTTAATGGGAAACCTGCAAGCAGGTTCTGAGTACAATAGCACCCCCCTGTAATTCCCAGCAATGGGGGTACACTGCTTCCAACAGTGGAGGTTGAGAATAGTCATTGTGGTTAGCAGCCATTGATAACCCTATCCTCTTTGAATTGGTCTAATCCTCTCCAAAAACCATCCAAGTTGGTGGCCATTGCTACATCTTCTGCAAGCAAATCCCATATGCTTGGTGTGCAGCTTCCACCATTCACCATATTTGCCTTATCCCATATATTATGAGATGTGCTTTCTCCACACCATATTTAATTCTATAAACCTCTATCATGTCCCCTCTTGCTCATCTTTTCTACCCTGAAACCGATCCCTCATTTCTAAACCATTCCCGTTGCTATATGTTGAAGAACATCTGTCATTTTCTACTATTTTTGGACTCTCCCTGATGTTCCTTTACATTTCCCCCCCCTCCCTCTCTCTTTCGACTGACTTCACTTGCTATCGATGATGCCCTGATCATCATTGTGACTGTGCATGGTCCCTGACTCAGTGGGACTGTCCCATGTGACTAATCCTGGAAGCATTCAGTTCCCATCACCGATATCATCAAATCCTACCCAGATAGACCAATTCAAATGAATTGACATGACTTAATAGCTCTAAAATTCTATGGTTCTAGGACTTAGGTAGGTTCATTCTCTTTCATGGGTTGTCTCTGTGTAGAAAGGAGTTGCATACAACCCCATACTTATTTATGTAACAAAAATTCACATGCAGCTAAAGTAAATAAAATTTCTAAACAATTTACAAAGAATATAAAATATGCCTTAAAATCAGGGCTTTCTTCAGCCAGAACTCACCGAAACTCAGTTCCAGCACCTCTCAGGTGGGCACCATTACTATTATAAGAGAACCATGCATTTTCGTTGTCCTGTTTTCAGCTTCCACACAATAGGTTTATAGTTAAAAAGAATATTCTCCTCTGTAAGTTCAGTGGTGCCCCGCAAGACGAACGCCTCGCAAGACGGAAAACCCGCTAGACGAAAGGGTTTTCCGTTTTGGAGGCGCTTCGCAAAACGAATTTCCCTATGGGCTTGCTTCGCAAGAGGAAAATGTCTTGCGAGTTCCTGTGGGGTTTTTTCCCTTCCCCCCCTTTTCCTAAGCCCTAAGCCGCTTATCAGCTGATCCGCTGATAAGCCGCTTATCAGCTGATCCGCTAAAAGCCGCTAAACCGCTATTAGCGCCAATCCGCTAAGCTGTCAATGGGCTTGCTTCGCAAGACGAAAAAACCACTATACGAAGAGCCTCACGGAACAGATTAATTTCGTCTTGCGAGGCACCACTGTTTCACTGTATTGGCCCGGATGTAAGTCATACCCGCAAAAAGTGTGGCTTATATTCAGGCCAATATGGTAACTTTTTCCATACAGTCATATTTCTACAGTCCAGCGCTTTCCCCCCAAGAGTTTGCTCAACTTCCAGCTCTTTACTGAATTTAGAGATTATGGAGAGCCTGTCCCTCCCATAAACACATAACAATACTGTTAGGGAACTGCCATCAGCTCAGAGGCGAGAGGTGGAAGGGCAGTTGTGTTACAGGGAGCCTCCGAAGATCTTGCGAAGCAGTTCTTCCTCTGGCGAGGAGGGAAGCCCCACCTCCAGTGGGGAAGTGGTGCAGGGATCAGAAGATGCTTGGGAGAGCCTCAACACCAAGCCTGAGCAAAGCAGAGGGGAGGCAAGTCCCCCTTTGCCCATGCCCACTTTGCGCAGTAGGTTTGCGCGCAGAGAGGGGAGGAGAAGAATGGGGGGGTCATACGCCTGTTATGCTGGGGAAGGTATAAGGACCACCCACTCCCAGATTCTGCTAGCAACTGAGCAGACATGCACTTGCGACGCTCTGCACTGTAAATAGTTTGTACAGACAATAAAGCCTGGAAAAGACAGGTTGGAGTCTTGCCTGTTTGCTCTCGAGCAACCACACCACCACCTGACAGTACACATTCTAAGCCAGTTACAGATTAAAATGCACACCAACCCTACATTTCTGCGTAATCTTGCTTAAACAAAAAAGTTTATAGCAGGCATCATAATGAAGGGAAGGGGCCCCTCCTCGTGTCAATTAGCAGGGAGTTCCAGAGTGTAAGAGTTCCCATGCTAAAAGTTGAGTTTTTGACAATTGCGGCAATTGCTGAACTTCCAGTTCTGAAAATCAAACTGGTAGAAATAAGTGAGAGGTTGAAGGAAATGGGGCTGGAAAATGGTGCTGCATGGGGGGTGGGGGGGTTTGACGCAAAATGTGATTAAAAGGGTGTCTATTTACACAGTCTCACTGATTTTCTCGAAATAATCCCACTTCACCAACCACCACAATTTTCTACCTGAAAATGAAAGTCTAAATATTGATTCCATCCTTAGAATTTGTTTCTCACCTTTTCCAGCACAGCTAAACACCAGAGGTGGGCTTTCATTAGCTTAAGGCTTCCTGCTCACAGACAGACCTCCTTTCAAAGAAAAGGGGGGAGAGGGCCTTTGTTGTTAAGTTGTTTATCATTTTCCAAAGCAGCGAGAAAGAGAAGGCTTAAGAGAAGCAAGTTATATTTACTCTGTCAGCGACTGCAAAAAATATCCCGCTAAGAAGTATATTAGCTCCAAGGCTTCTTAATCAACTTTTGCTTCATCATTAAATAATTACGCTTGGTCTGTCTGAAATATAGTCATGTCACTTCTCATATCCAAGACATCTTACAAATATGAGTCATTACTGGAGCTGTGGGAGTCATCGCTAATTAAGCTTGATGCTGGCAAACCTCATCCCATTTGGGGTTATGATGTCAAACGTTCAACAATTTATGCCCAGAGTTTCCAAAAGGCCTGAATTAAATTAAGAGGGTTAGCAAGACCTTCGTTCCACCCCAAACCAAAGTGTTGCTTCAGCATCTTGCAGGCTATCAATGGCTACTAGCCACGATGGCTATGATATCTCTCTACTGTTTGTCAGTTGTTAAGAATCACAAGTGGGTGGTCAGAGCTTGTTCAGATGCAGGTCAGCACAGAAGATGCAGAGTTCAGCAGTGTAATGGTATTATTATTATTATTATTATTAATAATAATAATAATTCCAGTTACAGATAGGTAGCCGTGTTGGTCTGCCATAGTCAAAACAAAACAAATTCCTTCCAGTAGCAGGTTAAAGACCAACTAAGTCAGTTCTTGGTATGAGCTTTCGTGTGCATGCACACTTGTGTATCTGAAGAAGTGTGCATGCACACGAAAGCTCATACCAAGAACTGACTTAGTTGGTCTTTAAGGTGCTACTGGAAGGAATTTGTTTTGTTTTTAATAATAATAATAATAATAATAATTTATTTATACCCCGCCCATCTGGCTGGGTTTCCCCAGACAGTCTGGGCAGCTTCCAGCAGAATATTAAAATACAATTATTCATCAAATATTAAAAGCTTCCCTAAACAGGGCTGCCTTCAGATGTCTTCCAAAAATCTGATAGTTGTTTATTTCTTGGAAATCTGATGGGAGGGCATTCCACAGGGCGGGTGCCACTACCAAGAAGGCCCTATACCTTGGTCCTCTACCTTGGACCTGTGCCTCCATGGACAGCTGCAAGTCCAAAATGACTCCCAGGCTGCACACCTGTAGTCAATTCTTTATTCAAGAAAACAGCATACACCTCAGCAATAGCTCCCCACAGGACATGCCCTTGTAGTGCAGTTACCTGGACTGATGGTCCCTGCCTGCTATTTCCTTAAGGTCTCCTTCTCTGCCAGATGTTCCTCAAGCAGCCGCAAACTACGTCACCAGTAATCTCTCTTCCACCCTATGCATCACCCTGAGTGTCCTTGGAGACAAGAGCTGGGGACCTTGTGGCAGAACTAGGAGAGGCAGACCCATCCTCTTGCCCCCTACTCTTCAGCCTCTGAGTCTGAGCTGCTCCCGTCACAGGCTCCCCTTGCTCACTAAAGCCTGTTGCTTCTTCAGCATCTAACCATTCCTTCCCCCCATTCTCCCCCTGACCTCTCCTCAGGGTCCCACCACCAATCCCTGGGCTCTGAGCTTTGATTCTCTAGGACTTTCCTTGGGGGTTCCCCAGCTAGTACTTCCCACCACTCCTCATCATCTAGCCAGTCCCTGACATGGTAGACTGCTGTTGCAGCTGGCCCCATGCAGTAACCATCTTTTCTCCACAGTGTAGTATAGTGGTTAGAGTGTTGAACTAGTAGCTGGGAGACCAGGGTACAAATCTCCACTCAGCCAGGAAGCTCCCTGGGGGAACTTGAGCCAGGCACTATTTCTCAGGCTGACCTACCTCACAGGGTGGTTGTGAGGATAAGATTACTGTGATGTGCTCCTTACTCCTATGATGAGTTCTGATGACTGCTGGACAGATCGCCGATTAATACGTTCCATGATGGCTATCAAGATTATACCTCAACGCAGGCTTCAAGGAAGGAAACCAAGGCACAAAATGAACACCTTCAAGATCCTATTAAGTGGGATTGCCTCCAAACAACTCTTAAGGACCATCTGCTTTCAGAATTCCCTGATAACATCAAGAAACACTGAACCAAGCTAAAAACATACATTATTGCAGCCTGTGAACTAACTATTGGATACCAAACCAAGAAACACCAGGACTGGTTTGTGGAGAATGACAGTGAGATTGAACACATTATTGACAAGAAAAGGAAGGCCTTTCAGATCAGGCAAAGGGATAGAAACTGCGCTACTAAGAAAAAAAAACCCTATGCCAACATTAAGGCTAAGGTTCAAAGAAGAACCAGAGCAGCGGCGTAGCGTGGGTTGTCAGCACCCGGGGCAAGGCAAGTAATTTGCGCCCCTAACCCCTAACCTGTCGCCGCTGCCAGCTTCTTCTTGCTGCTGCCTGGGCTGGGGTATTTACAGTAAGGTAGCCACGGCGGCGGCGGGTCCATGTCAGGTGATCTGAGGTGAGGTGCCGCTGGCGCTGCCGCCCAAACGACGCCGCTTGCCTGGAGGAGGAGGAGGGCAGAGAGGCGAGGAAAATGCAACATGGCCCAGCAGCTGCAGCAGCAGCGGCGACGGCGGGGCTGTGAGGAGGGGCTGCCTGGCGCGGTGAGTGCGGCGAGCGCTGAGAGCCGCTGCCTGCCGGACGCCTTCAGCCCGGACGCGCGCACAGCTCGTCGGTTCCGCGAGACATGGGGCTCTGCTACAGCCTGCGCCCAAGGCTCTTCGGCGACTCCGGAGGCGGCGAGCGCGCCCCCCAGATGTTGCGCCCGGTGTGGCCGGCCCCCCCTGCACCTCCATGCTACGCCACTGAACCAGAGAACTAAAGAACACCTGATGGATAAAAAAAGCTCAAGAGATCCTGCACTTAGCCGATACTCATGATGTAAGAGTTTCTTTAAAACCACAAAGACCATCTATGGGTCAGTAAATCATGGCATATGACCCCTACTCTCAGCAGACGGTACCACACTTCTTAAAGATAAAGAAGCTATTGCACTGCATTGGAAAGAACATTACCAGGATCTCCTTAACCACAACAACCCCGTAGCTGCTGAGGTCCTCTCACAAATTCCACAATAATAAATTAGAGATGAGTCTGCAGTATCTCCAAATCTGCGAGAGTTGCTATTAACCAAATGAAAAGCAACAAAATCAGCGGATCTGCCAAAATCTTCAAAGTGGGTGGAACTGAACTTACACAACAACTTCACAAGCTCCTTGAAAAAATCTGGGAGAAAAATATGGGAAAGAGAAGAAATCCCAGTAGACTTTAGGGTTGCCAAAATTATCAATCTCTTTGAAAAACGTGATAGAACAGAATGGATTGCATCAAGGCATCTCTTTATTAGCTGTGACCAGCAAAATTCTTGCAAGGATCTTAGCAAACTGTCTCCTGACAATATCTGAGGTTACCCTTCCTGAATCCTAAAATGGTTTTCGACCTTCTAGGGGGACAGTGGACATGATTTTCACTGCTCGACAGCTTCAAGAAAAATGCAGAGAGCAAAACCATCCGCTGAATATGGCATTTATTGACCTGACTAAGGCCTTCAACACTGTAAATCGTAATGCCCTGTGGACTGTCCAGAAAATTGGCTGCCCAGATAAATTTGTGAACATCCTTCGGCTCCTCCATGATAATATGACAGCAACAATCACAAATAACAATGGATCTCAAAGTGAACCATTCACAGTAGGATCAGGTTAGACAGGGTTTTGTTATCACCCCAACTTTATTTATTATTTTCATTGCCATGATCCTACACTTTGTCAAAGGGAAACTCCCCACCAGAGTAGAAAGCATATATCAAACAGATGGAAAGCTCTTTAAATCTGACTAGGCTAAAAGCAAAGAGTAAGGTTACTGTAACTTCCGTCATAGAGCTTCAGTATGCTGACGGCAACGTAGTGTGTGCACACTCAGAGGATGACCGCCAAACCATCCTAAATATCTTTGCAGAAGCTTACAAAAAGTTTGGCGTATCACTCAACATCAAAAAAACCCAAAGTGCTGCACGAACAAGCACAAAACAACCCCTCTGCAGCACCACAAATTCAACTCAATTGTGTAACTTTGGAAAGTGTCAATCACTTCTCCTATCTGGGCAGTTATCTTTCCACAAGGGCCAACATTGATACCAAAATCCAGCATCACCTGTGAGTGCGAGTGCAGCTTTCTCCCGATTGAAGTGCAGAGTGTTTGAGGACGAGGACATTTGCAGGAAAACCAAAATGCTTGCTTACAAAGCTATTACTTATGCTTGTGAAACATGGACCACTTATAAACACCATCTTCAACTCCTTGAAATATTCCATCAATGGTGTCTCTGAAAAAATTTACACATCACTTGGGAAGACAGGTGAACTAATGCCTGTGTACTGGAAGAAGCAAAGATTACCAGTGTCAAAGAAATGATTCTTCAACATCAACTTTGTTGGACTGGTCATGTTGTTTGGATACCTGATTATTGCCTTCCAAAACAAGTACTCTATTCTGAACTTAAAAATGGAAAGTATAGTGCTGGTAGTGAACAAGAGGTTTAAAGACTCTCTCAAGACAAATCTTTTAAAAAGTAGTATAAACACTGACAATTGAGAAACACTGGCCTGTGAGCACTCAAATTGGAGAACAGCCTTTACCAAAGTTGTCATGGGCTTTGAAGATGCTCGAACTCAGGATGAAAAGGAAAAACATGCCAATATGAAGGCACGTTTTGCAAACCCTCACCATGATCAACTCCCATCCAGAAAGCTTCTCCACTGTGAATTGGCCTCCACATTCACTTACAGACTCACTGTTAAAACCGTGTTCATGAAAGACAATCTTACTCGGCTATGAGTGATCGCCAAAGAAGAAGAAGAATATAGAAAGGTAGAAGAACCATTTATGTCACCATGAGCTCCTTGGAGGAAAGGAGAGGTAGAAATGTAAAAATAAAATAAAGTAAAAAAGTTATACAAATAATCAGGATAGCACAGTTGATTAGAGCAGTGGTTCCCAATTAGGGGTCTGGGGACCCCTGGAGGTCCGTAGAACACACCCAGGGGGTCCATGGCCTCATCCACTGCATCCCCCTCAACTAAATCGTTGTCATTTCTGTATGGTAATATCACAAATTTTATAGTCTTGTTTTAGTGCTGTGCAATTTTTCAATATATTGGCCAACATTGGTTTTGAAATTACACTGCTATAATTATTTTGACCTGGCAATACACAGCACTATATTGCTCCTCACGTGTGGGAGAACAGGGCAGCAGATTTCAAGGCACTGCCAATATCTCAAGATGATATCAGCCGATAACTCTGCTGATCTGGGCTGCCTTCCCCCAGTGGTGGAAGAAGCCGCTCAGGTGCCTGGGGCAGCATGCCCAGGTGTGGGGCAAGTGTCCCATAGGGGCAGAGCGAGGGCAGGGCGAGGCACCCATAGGGACTGCAGGGCCTCTAGAGTCTGCCTGCCTCCTTACACGCAGCCGCCCAACAGCTGGGGGGGGCAGCAGGCAGACCGTTTGGGCAACACAGAGCCTGCGCATGCCCAAGCCGCTGTGTCTCTCCCAGGAGAGACGCGTGGCTTGGGCATGCTGCAGGCCCCACGGTGAGTGCCGCCCGGCATTTTGTCACCCCCCTCAGTGGTGACACCCGGGGCGACCCGCACCAACTGCACCCCCTTCCTCCATAGCTGTCAACTTTTCCCTTTTCTTGCAAGGAATCCTATTCGGAATAAGGGAATTTCCCTTTAAAAAAAGGGAACAGTTGACAGCTATGCCTTCCTCCGCCCCTGCCTTCCCTGGAGCTGAGGGAAAACAGGGCAGCCCATTGTGAGGCGCTGCCTTCCCCTCACACTGACAGAGAACAGGGCAGCTGGTCACCCTCACTTCAAGGCACCTTTCGCTGGCGCTGAGGCAGAGCAGCTTTTCTCAGTCAGCAGGAAAGCAGCAGCGGCCACAGTGGGCATATATCTTTGCTGGCTGCCACTGCTGCCTGCCCCACTGATGGCGGTTTGAGGCACCTCCCACATCCCCTCCCACTTGAACCACACGGTGGAGGTGACCCCGCTTCCTCTTCTCCCTCCACACATCCGGTCTCCATGGCTGCTCCTTCCCTCATCCCCACGCCTGATCTCCAATTTCAAACATTGTGATATATTGGAATATCACGATGTTTAGCTGCTGATATATCACAATGTTGAAAACCAGACATCGCCCTGCCCAGTCTGTTTTTAGCATACCTAAAATCCTTTGCTTATTAGGAACTACCCCACATTTTGTTCCAAAAATTGCATTGCAGAGGTAACTACCATATTCTCAAAATTTTCAAAAGTAGCGGGTCCGTGGCTTGGCTTTTGAAATATAGGGGGTCCTCAGTAATTAGCTAATTGGGAACCACTGGATTAGAGCATGGTGTTCATAACACCAAGGTTGTAGGTTTGATCCCCATATGGGGCAGCTGCATATTCCTGCATTGCAGGGGGTTGATCCTAGATAATCCTCAGGGTCCCTTCCAACTCTATGATTCTATGAAATAGCATGGGGAATACTTTGCTTTAGCAGAAGAACCAAGACCACTGCTTGGCCCATGTGCTGACCTCAACAATTATTTTTTTGAGGCTGGGTTTTTTATGGTCCTGAAAACGTGTCTGGGAGCACATTGCTAACAGCAGTGAAGGACAGGATTGTTATCTCCCCTCTCCCCCCCCACCAACCCCCCCCCCCCAAGCTTACAAACAAGTATTGGAAAGACTACAGGAAGCAGCTCATTATGCATTTTTGTAATGGTCGCAAACCAAATCTTTGAACTTTGGGCTTTTTCTTCCTTTCTTTCAAAAAAGGACTTTCCATTTCCCTCTACAATGGACAGTTTTATCGCTTTTTCAAGCCTGTGAGCTATTAAGGGATCTCCAGCAGTTAAAAACAAAGCATGACAACTACTTTTAAAATTCTGTTTTAAATCCTTCTTGAAGAACAACCAGCGCCTTGCTGGCATTTATCTTGTTATCTCCCGCAACCACCCCCCTCCCTGCTGCCCCCCCTTTTTCCTTATTTTTAGGCACCCTTGATGTGAAATCAGACTGCTTTTCATCTCCCCCCTCTTTAATCGCTTGAAAGATGGCACCCATTATTCTCTCTTGCTTTTTATTTCACACCCAACCCTTCCTAACCTTCCCTCTCTGGCTACCTTGCACTCGATTCCATCTCTGAATTGGGAAACTGACCACACCACCTCATGTGCTGAAAGAGCAGGTTGCAAAATGAGAGCGGCACTCTGAGACTACCCTTGGCTTTCATGGCTACTGCACCGCCAATGACTCCATTCGCCTCTAATTGCAGGCCCACTGAAATCACGCAGGGAACTGGAAAGCCAAGTCATTAGCCCTTCTAACCGAACACGCCGCTGAGAAAAGGATGGATGTTTTGACAGCAAGACACTCTGCACGCTGCCAGAGTTGGCATTGTTCAGCCGCCTATTTCCCAGCAATAATTGCCATGCAAAACTATCCCCAGGTTGCCCTAACCATGCAGAAGTGTTGCTTTGCTTACTAAACCTTGCGTAAGGAAAGGCAGGTGTTTGCATAAAATAGCTGTGGAACTCTATTTGACATGAGAGAGGTCCAGGAAAGTCAAGGCCTCAGTGAAGAAGAGCAATGTGGATTTAGCGGCGGAAATTGGTTCTGTTTGCATTTTCACACAAACCAACCCAATTTGCAAATACTGAACCGATTCCTGAACAGGCATCCCAGTTTTTATGGCCATTTTGGTTGTTGTGATCTCATGCAATTTTGCAGTTTGCCCCCCCCCCCAAAGGTGCCTTTTCTGGGACCTTGATCTTATATAGCGCCCTGCCCCCATCCAATGCACAATTTTGGGCACTGTGCCTGAAAAATCACTTTTGTGGGGAGGAAACAGTGGTGTGAGATCATGGCAACCCAAATGGACATCATGCTCTTGCAATAAAAATTGGGAAGATGGCCTTCCAGATTTGGGCTTCAAGGTGTTGGAGGGTATGCACACACTCACATACTCTACTCTACCTCTACCAGCACAAAGCAAGAAACATTATAAGAGTTCAAGAGCACATTCCAGCCACACAAAAACACTCAGGGAGGGTGTGGAGAATGACTGAGGAAACTTCTGAGGGACAGACAGAAGAGCTTGGAGGGCTGCAGTTGGCCCCAGGCCTAAGGTTCCTGACCCCTGTTATAAGGGTTCAACTAGTGCGCAGCAGGGGAGAGTGTACGGCTTTAAAAAAATGCATTTGACTGGTTAATTTGTTCCCTGGCTTAGTTTTGAGTTCATTTGATGGCTGCTTTGGAATTGTTTAATTTCTTCTGCTTTCATGTTTATATTATAATGGTGTGATTGGGTTTAATTTGGGGGTCATTCTTCCTGTGTTTTAGGTAATCATTGATATTAGCCGCCTTGACTTCCCTTGGAATAAGCAGGATGGGGTTTGTGTTTGTTTTTTAAACATAAAAATAAAACAGAATAAATGGAAGCCTTTCTCAACCTTGGGCCCTCAGTTGCTTCTGGACTGCAACTCCCATAATTCCTTACATTTGACCATGTTGAAGCTGATGGGAGTTGTAGTCCAAGGGAAACAATCTAATCACAGGAACCAACGATGGAAAATTAAAAGCAAGTTTGGAGAGCTTGCTCAGTCAAGTAGCTTGCGAACCTTGAAGGAAAAGTTGGTTTTGAGAAGGCTAGAAGAATTTCCCACTTCCCTAGTTTGGAGCTCCAGGACTTAAATTGCATCACTAAATGTCCTCATCAAGGTCAGCATCATAATGCCCATCAGCATCAATTAATCTCCTGCCTTTCCAACTAGTATCCTATTGCAGCATCTCCCCTTAACACGCCAATTTCATCATTATTGTTCAAAAGCCATCGAAAGCCATCCAGCGAGAGGCAAATTTGGTGCTTGTTCATTCGTGAAGTTAGGTTTTCTTTTTACTCCCCCCCCCCCCAGTGTTGAGCTCCACGAAGTGCGAAAATAAAATGCACTAATTAATTTTCTGCATCAGTGAAATGGAGCCGATATCAAATGAGAAGGATGGTGCACAGCCTTCAGTGAGACAGACTGACATCTTTAGGAGGCTACATTTACAGTTACCAGATGTCCCTCTTTTAAAGAGAATATCCCATAGTCTTCTTTAAAAAAAGAATTTCCCCCTAGAACATCTTAGTTCTCTTCTGTAGTGCTATGCCAAAAAAGAGAGTCTTCTCTGTGTGCTGCTGGTTTCTTCCTCCTCTTCGTCTTTTGCCATTCTCCATCACTGAATTGCACTCAAAAATATCACAGGGAATATTATATTTCAGTAAACGGGGTGCAGACTGTTGAATTTTGAAGTATATGGGGGGCATTGTGTATTGTTTTCTTTCATTCTGCAAATAATCTCTCCATGCTTTTGGACTCTGCAGCCTTCCCAGGTGCCTGCACCACCTGAAAACCCCATAAAATCCTTGGCTGGTCTTTCCTGTAAGTGTGGGAAGATGAGGAGGCTGCCTACTGTGCTCACAACAGCTGCTCATTTTTTTCCCCTCCTCCACTGAGGTGATGTCCTTTTACCTTAGAAGAAGTCAGTGTGGGAAAGTTTGTTTTGTTTTTAAAGGTAAAAGAAAGAGCTTCCCTTAAAAACAAAATCAGGGAGTTCAGTGACCAGCCTCCTCAGCTTCCCGCACTTCTCTTAAACCTCAGAGGTAGATGTAATGAAGTAACTCTTCCTATGGAGCTTTTTCAAATCAAGAAGTGTGGGCAGCCAGGGAGGCTGCAAAGCACTTGGGAAAAATAAGTTGCATGCAGAGGTGGAGGACATCAAACCCAGGGCTTGAAGGTTGTCTTCCAGGCCTCTCCATCTGGCTCTCTGTTGGCAAACCACACCCCTCAGCCCTTGTTCCATACTTTCCTTTAGTGGTTTTGCCTGGCTGAAATGTGCCCTTGAACTCTGAGAATACTTCTCGCTTATGTGGATGGTCCCATCATCCCTGACCACTGGCCATGGCTCCTTGGCACTGGGAATTGGCATTCAGTTACAGGTTCCCCATCCCTGCTCTATGATAGGGATTTAAATTGTCATTTTGAGGAGTCCAGGTTCCCGGCTTGATAACACAGTAAACGTATGTAATTAAAAAGGAGGATTTATTGCAAAAACAAGCAGTTAGCTCCGGACTGTTCTAGCCAAGCATTCAGCATCATCACTAAGTTGACTATCCTGAGGAGTCCTTCTTGCGTCGACAGAAGATATTGAACCTGTCACCCTTACGTCTCTTGTTATGTTTCCTGTCTAGCAGCCATCCTATACGTCTACATCTCAGGCTCCTTGGGTCATCTGCAGTTCCTTTCTGTGATGATAGCCTCTTTCTCTCGCTTTTTGTGCCTGTTTGTTCTTCCTGAGAGCTTTGGCTGTGTTCCAGCCTGCTCCCAGCTATGGCCTTATCAGCCTGCCATCCACATCCAAGGTTGGGAGAGGAAGGAGGCAAAGCTTGCAGCTGTCAGCTCTCTTCTGCCTGAGTAAAATCTAAGCCTCTCTGCTCCTGACTGCTTTTTGCAGCTGGTTGCAACCCTTTGCTTGGAGCTGGCGTATTCATGACAGCCATGTATATACACACACACAGCCCAGATTCCTGATGCAGCCCTCCAAGCCTCTCTGAATGCCCCTTTCAGGACTTTCTCCACCCTCACCGGTCATGCTACACACTCTTCTTGAGTGTTTGTTTCCTGGACGGAATGCAACCTTGAAGCCTGGCAATGCCTCTTGCTGGCATTACACCAGAGAGGAGTGTGTGTAGAAATTAACTAGTCTACTGCATGATAAATCAGACTCCAGTTAAGTTTCCTGATCCAGTTTAAAGCACTGATATATAATGAAATGGAAAAAAGAAACTTTGTTAAAAAGCCAGAAGTTTTTTTTATTAGCAGTTATAGGTACCAACATCCCAAAGGAGCAGAAAAGACTTTTTATGTATGGGACAACAGCTGCTCGACTGTTACTAGCCCAGAGATGGAAAGAAGACAGTCTCTGCCGGAGAGGAATGGCAAGCTAAGCTGACGGACTATGCCAAAATGGCAAAGCTGATTGGAAAACTCAGGAACCAAGTGAACAAAAACTTTGAAAAAGAATGGGAAAATTTTATAAGTTATCTAGGAGACCACTGCAAGCAAATGAAAACATTAGCAGGATTTTAACTTCACTTGTAATGTAACAAATACTTCTTCTTTCTTCTTTAGCCGAGTAAGATTGTCTTCCATAAACACAGTTTTAATGTCCAGGAATATAGAATCATAGAATTGTAGAGTTGGAAACCTCTGCAATGCAAGAATTTCAACAGCATTCCATACCCTCCAACATTCCTCTGATGAAAATAGGTACGTCCTATTCCAAAATAATAATATTTTTACTATTTATACCCCACTCATCTAACTAGCTTGCCCCAGGCACTCTGGGTGGCTTCCAACATCTATATATAAAAAAACCATAATAAAACATTAAACATTTTTTAAAAAACCTCCCAATAGAGGACTGCCTTTAGATGGCTGGATGTGTGGGGAGAATAACTCCATGCCCTCCAACATTTCTCCAGTGAAAATAGAGACATCCTACCATGCCCCCCTATATTTATTGCATGAAAATAGGAATGTCTTAAGGAAAAGCAGGACATTCCTTAAATCCAGGACTGTCCCTGGAAAACAGGGACACTTGGAGGGTCTGATGCTGTCTCTCAGTCCTGCTCCCCTTTAGAGAAAGAAAGAAAGAATGACCGCTCCCCGCTTAAAACGGGGGGCGCCCTTTGCATGGACGCGTGCAGCCCCTAGATCTGGAGCGGCTCCAACAGCATAGGCTTGGCTTGGCTTTGCCTTCCCTCAGGTGGGATACCTGAAGGTCTCCGCCTACCTCAGTCAGTTGTCCAATCCCACCTGGGGGAAGCGTTGCCAAGGAGACCAGGCCAGGTAGGGGAGGGATTACCTGCCCACACAATAGAGGGAGGATCTTACCTGGGAATCCTCACTTGGCTCCAGAGCTTCTCCCACCCTACCCACCCTACCCACCCTTTTCTTCACAGGTTTTGCAGGTTAACTTTTCTTCACAGGTATGCGGGCGCTGCTACGTTAAGGTCGCTGTTAAAGGGCCGGAAAGGAATTTCCCTGCACTGGCAGGTTTCGCCTTTCCCGTAGCAAAACGTCACAACTTTGGCGGTATCAGGCCTTGGGCGGAATCCTTTAGTCCATCTTCCTCTTTGCGGCTGCAATACCAGGGTTCCCCGTTAAAGGGGTTTTCTGAAGGGAGGCTTTGACCGTACGCTGAAAGGTCGTCATTGCTCTCCCCTGCGGCGGCAGCGTAACGGGGGCGGCTATCTCTGCTTGAACATATGTTCTCCAGAGCCGGCCCATCCCCCCCCCACACTGGATAACCCTGATGCTCCCTAGGTCCCCGGCTGGGGACTGGGGAGGGAGAATGCCCAATGCCTGAGCCAAGGTCTACCCACATTTGAAATTTAATAAAGTTGTGGCCAATTTAATCCCATAGCACGTTGTCTTGAGTTGTTATTCCACATGACGGGGGGACCGCGCGGGATCTGGGGACTCACGCAAAGAAAGAAAGAAAGAAAGAAAGAAAGAAAGAAAAGAAAAGAAAAGAAAAGAAAAGAAAAGAAAAGAAAAGAAAAGAAGACTCCCAGAGCAGCTTACGAAAACAGTTCCTCAGATGGCTCCTGCCCTCAGGCTCAAAATCTAAAAAGACATGACACCCAAGGAAAAAGGGAAAGGGAGGGAGAAGGGGGGGGAGAACCAAGCTCAGGTGTGACTTCTTAAAGGAGCAGCTCTTTGTTTTGTGAGACACGCAAAGGACTGACATTCTGAGGTGTCCATACAAATTAGGTTAAATTAATAAATAAGGAAAGTTTGATGGCTCCTTTCCCATTCTGATGAATTTGCATTGCTATTAACTTTCCATTTGAATATGGATGACGCCACATACCTGCCTCATGAATAGCTGTTAACATTCTGAGGACACCCTCTGTTGTGAAGCCTTCACTTTAATAGACTACCACATCGAAGCTAGCCTGACTGCCAGAGCCTAATTAGATCCAGCGTTCTCTGGAGCTCAGTGCAGACCTATTTGTCAATGCCAACATATAGTCCTGGAATAAGAGGATATGCAGAGTGTGTTTACGAAGTAGCCAGAAGTGGTTGCATAACTCTACGATTTGGGTTCAGGTCTACAAAACAGAGAGGGGAGTGTGATGTGCTGGCGTGTAAAGTTAAAGGGACCCCTGACCATTAGGTCCAGTCATGACCGACTCTGGGGTTGCGGTGCTCATCTCGCTTTATTGGCCGAGGGAGCCAATGTGGCCAGTATTTCTAAGCCGCTTCTGGCAAACCAGAGCAGCGCACGGAAATGCCGTTTACCTTCCCGCTGGAGTGGTACCTATTTATCTACTTGCACTTTGCCATGCTTTTGAACTGCTAGGTTGGCAAGAGCAGGGACCGAGCAATGGGAGCTCACCCCGTCGCGGGGATTCAAACCGCCGACCTTCTGATCGGCAAGGTTGCCATATTTCAAAAATTGGAAATGTGGACACAAAAGTTGTTGGGCTTTTATGAGTTTTGCCCAAAGTTGTTGAACTTTTTTTGCAAATTCGCAAAGAAATTGGACATTTTTTGAGCTATTTTTAAGGAAATTATTCTAGACATATGGCAAACCTAATGAAGGGACATCAAACCCTACCTTCCTACACAGAAATCAAATTTGTTATTTTTATTAATGGATAACCCAGAACTACAATTCCCAGCATTCCCTGGGAAGAGGGATTAAACCACTCTGCGAAATGTAGCTCTGTGAAGGACTAGGGTTAGGGTTAGGGTTCTCTGAACAACTCTCCGTATCCTTAACAAACTACAGTTCCCAGGATTCTTTAGGGGTAAACCATGCCTCTTTGAAGTGATATGGTACCGCTTTAAATTTGTAGTGCTGATGGAGACCATGTTATAGTGTGTGAGCTGTCCCTCAATAAGAAAATATGTGAAAATGTAGCTACCCCTGTGATGATAAAGAAAGGCTGTTCATGTAAAGTGAATTGTACAGACAGAGAGGCTTGGTAATTGCCTGTAATTCTAAAATCAGCCCGCTGTCTTTTCACTTCTGCTGTGTAACTTCCAAGCTGCTCACTTTACTTTCCATTGCTTCTTCTGCCATACATGCCAAATTACAGTATACCCATTGACACCCACCTTTTTCTTTCTTGGCTCTCTTTCTTTTCTTTTTTGCCTTGTTCCCAGAGATAAGAGGACAGGCTGTGCCTTTCCAGAGAAAGAGTAAGCTTTTCTTGAATATAAATAGAGGTGATTTATTAGGTCTAGAGTGCTTTCTGAGGGGCAGCCATTAATTAGCCCCCAAAGGGATTTCAGCATTTCCTCTCCGTACCCAATCGACATGTCTGTCAGATGGCTGGAAAAAACTGCCAAAAAACGCACCCCCAATATGTGCAGGCTCAAGAATTGTGCAATAAGACTGCCTGGGTAAAGTTAGCAATTGATTGGTAGGCATGCTGGTGTTCAGCAACTTTGGGATATAGTCTGCGGGGTCTAGGGTGAAAAGAAGTTTATGAGGTACAGTGTGAAGAAGGAAAAAAAATAGGAACAATTCTCAGAGGTGCCTGGGATTGCTTGTTAAACCACTCTGGGAATTGTAGTTCTATGAAGGGAATGGGGGGAGTCTTCCTCCTCACTGAGGTGTGCCTGGCACCTTCATTGTACAGCTTCCAGCAAATATTGGATAATAATAATAATAATAATAATAATAATAATAATAATAATAATAATACCACGCCCACCTGGCTGGGTTTCCCCAGCCACTCTGGGCAGCTCCCAATAGAACAATAAAAACATGATAAGACATCAAACATTAAAAACTTCCCTAAACAGGGCTGCTTTCAAATGTCTTCTAAAAGTCAGATAGTTGTTTATTTCCTTGGGAGGGTGTTCCACAGGGCGGGCGCCACTACAGAGAAGGCCATCTACCTGGTTCCCTGTAACTTCACTTCTCGCAGTGAGGGAACCGCCAGAAGGCCCTCGGAGCTGGACCTCAGCCTGAACAATGGGGGTGGAGACGCTCCTTCAGGTATACTGGGCCGAGGCCATTTAGGGCTTTAAAGGTCAGCACCAACACATTGAATTGTGCTCGGAAACATACTGGGAACCAATGTAGGTCTTTCAGAACATTTACCATGGATTTTGACATTTGAGGTGTATCTTTGTAAGACCCATGTTATTATTGTGATTGTAAGTTGCTTTAAACTGTTTTTAATATTGTGTTTTAATGTTGTAAGCCACACTGAGGCCTTGTGGTGAAGGAGGAGGGAGGAGGAGGAGAAGAATCTCAGCATAGCTCTGGGCCCCAAAACTCACCTAGGATGAATTCACTGGGTTTGGATTGCTCTCTAGGTCCTGCTCCACATCTCTGTGTCTTCATTTGCAGAGATCACATTTCTTCAGCATCCATAGCGGAGGGCATCTCTTTTGTGTACGTAAAGGGATAGCTTCTCCATGTTAAGTGATATTGAGCACACCCCAAAGCCAATAAGCAGAGAGATTTGCCTCGCTCCCTGTTTCCTCAGCAACAAGTGCTCTTCAGGTGACTTTTCCGCTCCAGGGGCAAAATCTATTTCAGCCGGGAATCGGATTTGGAACGGTTGGCACTTAAAATTAGTAAACAGCAGATTGGAGTTGCTGGCCTGTGGCGCGAGGAATATTTTGCAAGTGTTTCTCAGCTTGGAAATGGCAGCCCGCCCTATAAAACACTTTCAGAATGTTGTCATCTCGGCACAATTACGGAAACCTTAAGAGTTCAACTTGTATCATTAAAAGGACTTAACGACATATTTCACCTACACGAGGCGAAACAGCCCCTTGGACCCATAACAATTATGAGAACACCTTCCCATTATTAAGTTCTCCCCTGTAGCAAGGAGAGTCGTATTGATCCAGCCCTGGGTTTAATTTACAAACTGTATTTATACCATAACTCAGACTGAGGGCCCAGTGGATGAGGGAGGGAGAGGGGGAAGAGAAGGGAATTACGCTGGGCAGTTAAGCGTGCAACTCCATCTCATGGAGAATTTTCCACTGGAGAAGAAGTTATAGCTCTGTAAGGCTGGCGGGCTACTGCCTATTAGTGGAAGATGTGGGGATGGGCCGCTCTGAAGTACTAAGCTGAGAATTTATGGCTGTCTTTCCTTGGATTTCAAAGTGCTACCCAGGGACCTTTGGAACTGGGACTTAGTGGCGTGAAACAAGACATTGGCTGACCCAAAGACACTACAGACTCAAATCAACAGCGGGGGGGGGGGGGGGAGAGAGAAATGTAGGCGTTATTACAGAAGATGGAGGTAGGAGGCGTTGGGGTTGCTGACCTGGCCATAACTTCAATCCTATTGCAGGAAACACGTGGCCAGTCAAACAGACCACCTGAAAGAGCCACAGCAGTGTGATAAAATGGAAGAGTAAGGAAAGCAAAGGCACATCCCAAAAAGTAAAGTTCTCAATGGAAAGCGTCCAGTGTAGGACACAGCCTGGAGCACAATGTGTCAGCCCTTTCTTCTCAATGCGTGTGGGCACCATCTTTTATTAAGGCAGAAAAAGAAGGGGAAGACCATCAGAATGATCACACGGTTGGAGGAGCTCCTCTTCAATGAGGAATTGTGGCAGGAGCAGGTAATCTCAGGTCTGGGGAGGAGGTCAAACGTGGCCTTCCAAACCTCTCCATCTGGCCCTCAGGACTTTCCCGCAAGCCACACACCTGCACTCCCGCTGCCCTGCTTTGCATCAATTTGCATTAATTGATCCTCATAATAATTATATGCTTGGAAGAACTTAGAGGGTGCTTCTCTGATAAGCTGGTACCACAAAGTATGGCAAACAGCACTTGTTGAAACATTAAATAATAAAATGAAATTGGCACGGTGCCTGAAGCACGAGGACTCCTTTGTAACGGAATGGCTCAGCTTTATTATATACATCGCTCAAAGCGGACATAGAGAAGCCCTCCCACTTTATAGAACTCTTTGGTTAACTGAAACTGTTTGTCGCCTTCTATACAACCAGTTGTCTGAGATAAGAACTTAATGCTATTTGATTGTTATTTTGTACGTATGGCTCAAATACCATGTTCCGGGTTAGGGTGCGATATTTATCTATCTGTATGATGTTGCTATATGTTGAAATAATTTAATAAAAAGGAATAAAAAGGAATGTAAAATTTGCATTCATTGCTTTGGCTACTTTTGCCTCTACTGCCCCATCCTCTGGCGCTGTCATGATCCCCATTTCACAGAACAGTTCCCTACATCTTAATTAGTTCATTTGGAATCACAGGCACAGGCACAGATGCAGAAGAGGACCTTCTTAGTGGCTGCTTCCAGTCTTTGGAACTTTCTTCTTAGAGAAGTTAGACTGGCTCCATTGTTGCTGTCCTTCTGCCAGCAGGTGAAGTTCCCTTTAAGCCATTTTTAAGTTAAGGGTGGGTGCTGTGATGTTTTTATTGTTGTCATGAGCTGTAATTTTAATAGAGCTTTTGACATATTGTTTTAATTCTATTGGTTTTTAATCTCTTTTTAATCTTTCCTATGTTTTTCACTTTTTCTATTTTATCTGTAATTCTGCATTTTCATCTGTAAGCCGCCTCAAGTCCTTGTGCGGGATATTAACAACAACAACAACAACAACAACAACAACAACAACAACATAAACCAGAGGATACTGGAAGCGGGAGGCTCCCTCCCCCAGAAAACTTGACAGCATGTCTACTTTTGTCCCGTGTCATAGATTCCTGGGTTCGAAAGTTCAGGGTGACGTTTCACATGTGTGGAAGAATGGATAATAGCATCTAGATCAAGCCAAGTGATTGCATTTGCTCAGAGCCCCAGGGTAGTCTTTGACTTTCAATCCAACCCTAGTCACCTGAGGAATAAAACACAGACTGTTAGCAGCTGTAGCTATGGAACAGTAAATGACACCAAGGAGAGGAGGGGAAATTAAATATCATATTTAGAAATCCTGCTGTGAGGATCCCAAAGCCCTAGTTAATGTTTAAGCTGGGTGACCTTGTGCTATACCCTTCAACAAAAAGAAGGAATCCGTCTTTCCAAGAGCTCACCCGTCGACAGCTGGCTGCATGGATGAGTGAGCTGCAAGAAAGCATCAACTATATTGTTACATGAACGGGGAATGCTTTAGCATGGTTGCGCCCAGTTTCTTTGCAGATGAACCAAGCCTAATTTCATTCAACCAAAATCAACTGAAACCTCCCATTTGCTCACAAGGGTGGCCTTAGGTAATGACTGCTACTCTCCTCCTGACTCCCATGCATCCAGCTAAAGGTGTCTGAACAGAGCTGGTGTGCAAGGAAGCTGGATGTGCCCACAAGATCTGTCTGTGCAAGCAGGAATATTGCAAAATGGAAGATGTCCAGAACTTACGTGCATATGGTTTTAAAGCAATATCCCATGCCATACTATTTGCACACAGATTATTATTTTACTCCAGAGGTGGTCAGCCTGAAACTCCCAGTCTAATGTAGGTATCCCTTGACCTTAAACACACACACACACACACACAAACCCTTTAAGTGATCAGTTCATACTCCTTGCAAAAGAGAGTTGCCTCTTCTCTGGGAGGGAAGAAGAGGGGGAGAGAAAGGGGGTTTCAGAAAGAGGGGGGCAGTGCATGAGAAATGAGGGGTTGGAAAGAAGAAGAGGGTGACAGAAAGAGAGAGGGAAAGGGAGTATTCCCAACCCTTTGGGGGTTTGACCCTACCCATAATCAGCATGTGACTCCCAACTAGGGATGGGCGAATGTGTCTGTTTCAGTGTCTTTCAATTTTACATTTTCCCAGTCTTAAATTTAGTTCTCTGCAATTCCACATCAGTTTGAGATTTCCTTATTCCTTTGCTTATTTTAAAGCCCTCAAGAAAATTCATCAGCATTTGAATTTATCATAATTTGCACATTTTTGGAAGCCACCCCCCCCAACTATACACTTTTTGGCAAAGTAATCTTCCCTAATATGACACACTTTTCATATTATTTTCATCAGTATATCAAGTTTATGCCCATTTTATCCTGACAAATGCATTCTTGTACGCACTGATTGGTTGGAGAAGAGCAATATTCAGGGAACTGCAGATTCTGAGAGATAGTTGTGTTTCGGTTTGTGTGTTGTTACGCAGTGTGCCAATGAAGTTTTCCTTTAACTGGGGGCAGGGCTCTTTTTACATTCTGATGTGCAATTGAAACAATGGCATCCTGCTTCCTTGATTGCCCCTCTTTGCTTCTGTCTTCACAGAGGAAAATATAGCGCAGGTCCCAGTGCTTGAACTAACTCTTGCAACCAGCTTGGATGCCTTTAAAAGAGGATCTTGGAGGATAAGGCTATCATTGGCTACTAGCTACAATGGGAGAGTGTTCTTGTGCCAGAGTCTTAGTTGCATGCTTCCCATAGACATCTGGTTGGTTGCTGTGAGTACAGGATGCTAGTGTCAGGGGCTGGACTGAGGAGGGATGGTGGGGACTGCCTCCGCTCCTGAATCTTCCCTAAAACAGGAGGACAGTATAGATTTAGAACAGTGGTTTGCAGAAGGGCATAGTTCAGAGACTGCAGAGGGGGAAAGCTGGGAGATAATTGGGAGAGGAACAGCAGGAAGAAGAAACACTGGGGGAGAGACAGCTGACCGACTCAGTGTCTTTGGAAAGCATTCCTGAGCCCTCCTCCCCCAGAACTAGGCAATGAGAGTAGTTGAACATTGTAGTGCATTGAGAGTAGTGCATTGAGAGTAGTAGAACAGAAAGCTCAGAGGAAGAAAGCCCAGATCAGCCGGTGTAGGGATGACGTAGGATAAGAGAGAAGGAGGGGGTTGGACTTTACTTGGAGCAATGCCATTATTGAATAGGAACTACATTCCTTTGTCTCTCTGTGTGAATACTGAATAAATTACCGGTACGTGTTAAGGACTCTTTGTGTTTATCTGCTTTTTTGGCTGCTACCGGGGGAAGGATAGGATTCCCTGAACCTCGACAACTGGACTAGAAGGACATAGGCCTGATCCAGCAGGGCACTTTTTATGTTCTCATCCTATTGTGCATACACTGACCACAGCCATATTTGTGAACAGAGCTAATAACCAGGCAGACAGACCACAGGTGTTGTGGAAGGCAAACTTTGAGAACTATGAATTTTTCCTATAGCTTCTTCTTCTCCCTCTCTCTCCCCCTCCCATCCTAAACACCTATATTGGGGAAGGAACCACTTTCCACAGTGCAATTCTAGAATGCCTGGGAATATCTACGGATGAAGCAATCATGTGAGTGGAGCCAACCGCATTGGTTCTCCCAGCCATTCACAAACCTCCCTCCCAGCAGGTTGCTGGCTGGCTGGGAAAGGCTCACATAATTGTTCCAACTGCATGGCTGCTTTATTCGCATGCAATTCCCAGTTGTGATATCACACCCCAAGAAGTTGGCTCCTGTTTCTCTGCAGGTGTGTGTGTGTGTGTGTGTGTGTGTGTGAGAGAGAGAGAGAGAGAGAGAGAGAGAGAGAGAGAGAGAGAGAGAGAGAGAAGCAGGCCTCCCTCTGTCTCCAATGGAGAGGGAAGAGCAAGGCAACTTGGAACGTCCACTGCTCATCTCAGCAAAGGAGACGGGAGGATCATAAACAAATTAATTGCCTTAATCTAACCTGCTTAAAGATTTGCAGTCAAGTCCCCTGACAGATGACTCCAAGGGAATGCAGCCCTCAGCAGAACAAAGGTTCCTTACCCACCCCTGGATTAAAAGCTTTCAAGTCTCCTTAGTGCTGACCACCCATGAAGCCCTAAGTTCTGCCCCTGATTTCAGACTCTGGAGCATGATCTGGAATGGCACCTGCATTTCATACGGGGGTGGGGAACCATCAGCCTTCTATATGTTGCTGAAATACAGCCCCACCAGCCCTAGCAAGCCTGGCCAATAGCTCCCTAATTAAACATGTGATCGGGAGGGGGAGGGGGAGGGGGCAGGAGGGTGTCACCCACCTTCTCCTAAACACACTGCAGAGAGCAGAAAGGTCAACACTATTCTGTGTGGGGAAGATGCTGATGAAGCAGAACCCAGCAGACAGCAGGATTGCACCTTCCTGCTCATTAGAGTTGCCGAATCCAGACACAAAAGTTGTTGAGCAAAAACAACACTGCCGACATGGGTTGCCATACATCTGGATTTTCTCAGAGATTTTGCTTCTGACTGCAGTATTCTAGGTATGTCCGGAAAATTCTGGACATATGGCAACCGTAGACTACGTGCATGAGTTCCCCTGATGGGAACAGGCATATAATAATAATAATAATAATAATAATAATAATAATAATAAAATTTTATTTCTATCCCACCCGCCCCAGCCAAAACTGGGCTCAGAGCGGCTAACAACAGTAAAAATAGCACAGTTTACATAAACTCACAGTCAATTAATTGAAATACATTCTAAAATCAATTCAGAATCAAATTAATGACAACCATTGGGCTAGAGTTCTATGAGGATTACAGCAGGAGAGAGGGGGTCAGATTGTGCCTTGGCCAAAGGCCTGGTGGAACAGCTCTGTCTTGCAGGCCCTGCAGAAAGATGTCAAGATGTCTCTTGTGACAGAGCGTTCCACCAGATCGGGGCCATGGCCGAAAAAGCCCTGGCTCTGGTCGAGGCCAGTCTAACCTCCATGTGGCCCGGGATCTCCAAGATGTTTTTATTTGAAGACCGTAAGGTCCTCCGTGGGACATACCAGGAGAGGCGGTCTCTTAGGTACAAGGGTCTTAGGCCATACATGCAGTCAATGTTCCATTTTACCCACCTCACAAATGACTCCCTGCCTCTAGACAGCCCCAGAGAATTCCAGGAAGCCTGGCACAACTTGGGGCAACCCAGGGCTGTCTGCACCCAACCCAGCCGAGGCCTGGAAACCTCCTAATTGCACCAAATGGGTTTGGGCTTCAGCCAAATCTGGTGCACAGCCCTAATTTAAAGCAGAAAATGGAATCAAGCATTCCAGAAATAAGTAAAGGACAATCTGAAGAAGAACAAATGGCAGTGCACACACTAGCGGCTCCCTTTAGACAGCATTGATCTGGGTGAATGATGAACTTGCTGGTGCAATGGATGAAGGTCAGATACGTTTGTGAGCACCGATGGATCCATCAGCGGTAGCCGATAACTTTTGTTTAGAAATATTGCTGCTGCTTCTTTGATTGAGGAGTCTGCCACGAAAAAAAGTGGGGCTTCTTCCAAGTGTCTTCCTCGAAGACAGACCGAAGCAAAACTCTGCTTGGAACTTTTGCTCCTGGTGCGGAGCTGTTTTCATTCACTTTGCAAGGTATAAAGACCACTGAAGCTGGTGGCATGAGTGGTGGAGAACATCAGCTATGGAAGAGGAAGCTCAAATCTCATGTCAGCCACGTAACCAGTCGGCACTCTTAGATAAGGACATAGAAAAACCACACAATGATGCAACTAACAATTGAAATCCAACAACACGGGTGAGCCATAAAAGCTGCTGCAATCCTGAGCCCTCTAGGCCTATCTGTCTGGCCCTCAGAACTCTCTATGCCACACCCCTTACTGGCTTTGCTTCACTTCCACTATGTGTTTATGCCTCTTAGAATCACAGAGTTGGAAGGGACCCTGAGAATCATCATCATCATCATCATCATAAATTTTTATTTATATCCTGCCTTCCCCAGCCGGAGCTGGGCTCAGAGCGGCTAACAACAATAAAAGTAACACAGCATTCTAAAATCAATTCATTCTAAAATCAATTCAAAATCAAATTAATGACAACCATTGGGCTAGAGTTCTGTGAGGATTACCAAAGGAGGGGATCAGACTGTGCCTTGGCCAAAGGCCTGGTGGAACAGCTCTGTCTTGCAGGTCCTACGGAAAGATGTCAAGTCCCGCAGGGCCCTAGTCTCTTGTGACAGAGTGTTCCACCAAGTCGGGGCCAGTACTGAAAAGGCCCTGGCTCTGGTTGAGGCCAGCCTAACCTCCCTGTGGCCCGGGACCTCCAAAATGTTTTTATTTGAAGACCGTAAGGTCCTCCATGGGACATACCAGGAGAGGCGGTCCCGTAGTCCCGGTCATCTAGTCCAACCCCCTGCAATGCAGGAATACGCAGCTGTCCCTTACGAGGATTGAACCTGCAACCTTGGCATTCTCAGCGCCATGCTCTAGCCATCTGAGCTATTGATGGACTCTCGCTTGTCTTAACGGAAGATGGTGGTGTGTGTGTGAGTAGAAAACCTCTTTAAGCCCAATGATCACATTCTTTTCAGAACAACCTTTCAAGGGTTACGTGCCACTGATGGACAGGGTCAGAGGCAAGAGTGGGCAGAGCAATGGATGTAAATCTGACCTCTGTACTGTAGACTCCTTTCTATGCACAAACACACAGAGGGATGGACAAATCTGTTGATTTCAGGTTTTCAGTGCTTCACATTTTTCTGATCTTAAATTCACAGAGGCATAGAATTGCAGAGTTGGAAGAGATTCCAAGGGTCATCTCGTCCCATCCCCTGCAAGGCAGGGATCACAGCTACTGAATCCCTGGCAGACGGCCATCCAACCTCTGTTTGCAAACTTCCTAAACAGCCTTGGCCAGGCATACCTGAAGGGTATCTCCACCTCCATTGTTCAGCCCAGACATTGAAGTCCAGCTCCGATGGTCTTCTGGTGGTTCCTTCACTGGTAGAAGCTGAGTTACAGGGAACCAAGCAGAGGGCCTTCTTGGTAGTGACACCCATCTTGTGGATCGTTCCTCCCTTCAGATGTCAAGGAGATGAATAGCTATATAACCTTTGGAAGAGATCTTAAAGCAGCCCTGTATAGGGAAGCCTTTTAAAGTGTAATGTTTTGTTATGTTTTTATATATGTTGGAAGCTGCCCAGAGTGGTTGGGGCAACCCAATCAGATGGGCGGAGTAATAATAATAATAATAATAATAATAATAATAATAATAATACAGTGGTACCTCGGGTTAAGAACTCAATTCGTTCTGGAGGTCCGTTCTTAACCTGAAACTGTTCTTAACCTGAAGCACCACTTTAGCTAATGGGGCCTCCTGCTGCCGCCGCGTGATTTCTGTTCTGATCCTGAAGCAAAGTTCTTAACCCAAGGTACTATTTCTGGGTTAGCAGAGTCTGTAACCTGAAGCGTATGTAACCTGAAGCGTACATAACCTGAGGTACCACTGTAATAATAATATTTCATAGAAGGAGAACCAGCCACCTTCTGAGGCCATCTATTCCACTGTCAAACAGCTCTTATCATCAGAAAATTCCTTCAGGTATTGAGTTGGAATCTCCTTTCTTGTAATTTGAATACATTGGTTTGGGTCGCAGAAAACAACTTTGTTCCATCCTCTGTGGATATTTGAAGATGGCCATTGTGCCTGCCACCATGCCAAAGAAGACCCTCTAGGATGCAACTCCTAGTCATATCCACCTTCTCTCACACAATCTGGATCAGGAGGAAGAGCTCAAAATGGGTATCCTCTTTATCACTATCTGCTATTTGTCATGGAAGTGCATCATCTCTCCCTCCCTCCCATTTTCTTTCTGGCAACCACTGTCTGCTTGATTGCTTTAGCCTTTCATGAGCACATAATCTGGAACTGGAGTCTACCCTTCCAAATCTATAGGCTGCACCGCTGTGCCAATTTGTTACATTTCAGTAACGCATTAATCCGTCCGAGGCACATGTCACCCAGCCGTTCGGAGGAGCGGCAGACTAACAAACAACTCGGAGTTGGAATCAGCAGGGTAGGAGACCACCTCCATTAGGGATGCATGGGGAATTTTAAGAAGGGGCTTGGGATGGAGGCACATGAAAGCAGCCTTGAACCATTTCCTGCTAAATAACAGGTCAGGGAGGTCAGTTCCAATAACTTTCGGTGCATAGCAATTTCCATCTGTCCCATATCCAAATCAATATGACAGCTGAAGCTCTGCTATGGTTCAGAGGAACCAAAATAGGCTGTGACTGATGACAAATGGGGAGGCGGGGGGTGGGAACCCTATGCCTAAATATGCAGACAGACTAGCTGTCTCAAGTTTATCTCCCTCCTCCCTCTGCACGCACACACATCCTTCTTTAAGATGTGAGCTTCATATTGGCTCCTTCAGAATTTACTGTTTTGTGTACACATAATTTGTTTTTAAGAAAACAAATTGATATTCCCCACCTCAGTGCTTTTTACTCTGAAATAGCTCACTTGCAGTCATAAATTATTTTGTGTACACAAATGCTTTTTTTTTAACTAAAAGGGAAAAAAAAGATTTTAGTAAATCAAGTCCCCATTTCTGTGTGAGACCTTTATGTCATCTGAATGCATAAAAGAAAATCAGCAAACAAAAATGCAAGAAAGGGAGGGAGGGAGGGAGGGAGAATAAGAGAAACAATCTTTTTTGTTAAGCATAGCACGAAAGCGTCACTTTCTTCTTTTCTGGAAATAATTTACGTTGGCTAATGTTACAGAAGAAAATCCCTAATATAGCATGCAAAAATATGTTGATGTGCTCTAATCCCTTTATAGACTTCATTGGGAGAATTAAGCAAATACTTATCGTGATGTCATCATGACCCTTGAGTGACCAAGATGCTGATCTAGAGGCCACAGTGTAACCTCATTGGTAATCTTGCAATTGGATTACTACAACATACTTCATTCATTCATTTATTCATTCAATTTAAATCGTACCTGTCAGGGGCTCAGGAGCTGAGGCACAGGGAAGATGGGAGATGGAGAGTGAGGGGGAGGAATCCGAAGGGAGCGCAGGAGGGGACAGTGGTCCGAGGGATTCCATGAGCCTCTCCAGCGAATCGGAAGATTCACAGAAGGGAGCACCAGTGGCCAGGGGCAGGAGGGTCCCAAGGGGAACGCCCCAGGAGCAAGGGGGCAGCAGGGACTCCCAGAGCAGTAGTTGGAAATCAGGACCAGCTTCCCCACCAGAGCAGAGTGGGGGGGAAGAGTCCCAGGCATCGGGGCCAGTGCTTTCCCCACCAGGGAGAGGAGACGAGGCAGAGCCTACCACGCCTCCCTCGGAGAGTCGGACAACGGAAGGGAGGTCAGATCCGGCCAGTGTCACGGAAGAGGGAAGCAGTGATAGAAGTAGTGTAACGGTTAGGAGAAAGGTCACTGGGTTGGCGCGAGAAGCAAGTTCAAATGTACAGGAGCGCGGGACAGCAGAGAGTGAGGATTGGGAACCGGGTCCTAAAGCACGCCGGAGGCAGGGGGAGGAGCTAAGCGACTCAGCGTCGGAAGAGTCCAGAAAGGGCAATGCCCCAGAGGGCAGGAGGACCCAGAGGAGAAGAGAGCAGCGCAGGAGGTGGAGCAGGGCTAGGATCTCAAACTGGTGTGGAAGGGGCGGAGACTCAGACGGGACTTCGCCGATCTAGAGTCTAGACGTAGGGCTGCACGCTCTGGCTTTGAAATGGAAATTAAACTTCAATAAAGACTTTTGTACATAACATCAGCCTGGCGTTGGTCCTCTGTGAGCTGGGACCTAGAGGCAGCCCTGACAGTACCTTTCCTTCCACAGGAGCCCAGAGCAGTGAACATATCATAACGTTTTCATTGACAACACTCTAAAAAGAGAAACAATCACATTTTCCTATTTACTGAGTTGCCTGGATGAATTTTTTAAATTCCTTCTGAAAGTCAGTAACAAAGGAGGGCATTACACAAACAGGGAGCTGCCACTGAAAAGGCCCTGTTCTAGGTCAACATCAGCTGGGCAGCCTCCAGAGGTCAATAAGGCCTCCCCTGCCAATGATAGGGTTTCAGGTGGTTGATATTGGGGAAGACCCTCATCCCGGTGTTTTACGTTGCTCTGTATGGGGCTACCCTAAAAAGCAAAGTGCATCAGCAACACTTCTGAGCTGAGTACCATTCCACATGAATGTAACATCTTTAAAGAATTGAAAATACAATGAAAATGACTCATCAGCCAATAAAAGCCCAGGCCAAAAAAGGGTGTGTTTTTACCTTAATACAGTGAGATGCACCTCAATGGGGTAATCATTCCACAAACGCAAAGCCACCACCCAAAAGGCTATTCCAGGGGCTGCTCCAATTTTTAACCTATTTAATGCATGAGCCTCCAGGAGAGCTTCTTCTGCTGAGCTTAGTACATGGTTGATACAGGAGAAGGCTGATGTATTAGAATATAGGAATCTAATCTATGTATTAGAATATAGGATGAGAAAACTCTTGAGCATCAGTCCAGACTAAACTCCAAAATCTGGGGAGAAATTGAGATGATCAGAATTTCAGAAGCATCACTCCCCCCTTTTTTGAGTGCACTTGGGTAGTTTTTTTCTCTGCGCTGAAACAGAATTCATAGAATGTATGTATGGCTTATGGAATATGCCTATGCCAGACAAGAATAAACAAGCAGATGGGTGCATGTTGCATGTTGCCTTGCGAAATACCCTCTCTGAGCTCCAAATTACAGGCGCAGACATCCTTCCTCTTTGATCAGTACAAGGCAAAATGTATGGTAATCTCTCTCTCTCTCCCTCCCTCCTTCTCTCATTGCAAAATGCACATCTCATCCATGCAGAAGGAAGGAATTGCCACGAGTATCAAACATCCCAGTAGTGACACATTGCCTAGTTGTCTTGTACAGTCATTAAGGGGCCATGAATGACATGACATGGGTTTTAACTAGATATTTGCACCTGGCATTATATTATATTCTGCACCTCATCTCTCTCTATATTTATATACTTATTTTATATTTCTAAAATAATTTATCCTTCTTTTCAGATAATTATTGTCTGCCAACTGTTATTCTTATTTACTGCATTTAAATACCACCTTTTCTTCCAAAGAGCTCAAGGTGATGTTCATGCATTTTGTCCTCCCAGCAACCCTGTGAGGGAGGTCTGGCTGAGAGACAGTGCCTGGCCCAAGGCCACCCAGTGAGCTTCATGGCTGTCCCCATCTGCCTGCTTTCCTAGTTACAACCAGTCCAGACTGTTGGCTTCTTTCCCACAGTCCCAGAGTTGGTCTTGGAGAACTCTGTAGGGAGGAATAATGGGGTGGAATTAGAATTATTTGTCTCTGCCTGCTCTGGCTCCATCTAGTGTTGGCCTCCCAGTTTTCTACCCTACCAGTCCCAATGGGCACTGGCCACCACTGAGCAGAGCAAGTGACCCTTGGTTCCCTGACCAATTGCAGAGGCCAAGTTAGTCTAGATTCTACCGCTAGCTACACAAGGGGGATGGATGGGTGTTATGTACTGAGCTAAATAGGATCCAAAATGCAGCAGTCTGATTGGTCCTAGAACAATAGGATTCAGAATGCAGCAGTCTGATTGGTCCTAGAACAGTAGGATTCAGAATGCAGCAGTCTGATTGGTCCACACGAGCCACCCAATCCAGCTCCATGTGGAAGTGACTCCGTGACCTGACTGGCCTACAGGAGAATCCCGGAATTAGCCAATCAAATGGGGCCCATTGTGTAAACAATGTATATAAAGCAGACATTCTGGGGGAACTTCCTTTCCTCCTCACCACTATGAGCTGAATAAAGAGCATGAAATCCACTCTTGAATCCAAGTACAGTGGTACCTCGGGTTAAGTACTTAATTCGTTCTGGAGGTCCGTTCTTAACCTGAAACTGTTCTTAACCTGAGGTACCACTTTAGCTAATGGGACCTCCCGCTCCTGCCGCGGTGCGATTTCTGTTCTCATCCTGAGGTAAAGTTCTTAACCCGAGGTACTATTTCTGGGTTAGCGGAGTCTGTAACCTGAAGCGTATGTAACTAGAGGTACCACTGTACATTTCAATGGGATATAAGAACAAGAACAAGAACTGCTGCATCCAGCCAGTGGCCTACCAAGTCCAGCATCCTTTTCTCACCTTGGCCAGGTGGATGCCTATGGGAAGCCTGTTGGCAGGCTCTCAGGGCAAAATCCCTCTCCCCTCCTGCGGTTTCCAGCAACTGGCATGCAGAAGCATTACTACCTCAAGCCGTGGAGGCACAATGTAGCCATCAGGGTAAGTAGCCACTGATGGTCTTATCCACCATGAATTTGTCTAATCCTCATTTAATGCCATCAAAGTTGGTGGCCAACTTGGCAAGCGAAAGAAGGATTGGAGCATAGGCTGAAAATCCAAAATTTGCTCCGCCGTTGACTTGTTGTGTTTGCCTTCTCCCGTCTCCAGAGACGTCTGCTGCTTCTTTGATTGTTGTGGAATGTGTAATCTCCTACTTGGCATGCCGGTGCATCTCATTCACTGTTTGGTATTCCTGAAATTGGGGGGTTATGTCACTTCTTTGTGTAATTTGTTGCATCGGTTGTGTTGTCACCGAACCGCCATCTGTCATGCCTGAAGAGGAATGTGAAATTCCCCAGCTCTTTTGCATAACTCTGCACCATTTAACAGCCTGTCATTGATTTGCTTAAAAACCAAAGGTCAGCACGGGACCATTAAAAGGCCCGGTTAACAGTACAAAACATCAACAAAGGTGTCAAAATAATACACACTTATAGGAGATGATCATCCCCCAACAGAGAACAGCAACAGACACCATAGATTTGAGAAGAAGAAGAGTTTGGATTTGATATCCCGCCTTTCACTCCCTTTAAGGAGTCTCAAAGCGGCTAACATTCTCCTTTCCCTTCCTCCCCCACAACAAACACTCTGTGAGGTGAGTGGGGCTGAGAGACTTCAAAGAAGTGTGACTGGCCCAAGGTCACCCAGCAGCTGCATGTGGAGGAACGGAGACGCGAACCCGGTTCCCCAGATTACGAGACTACCGCTCTTAACCACTACACCACACTGGTGCCTTGACTCAGTGGTAGAGCACGTGCTCTGCCTACAAATTGTCCCAGGTTTCCTCCCTGGCATCTCCAGGTAGGGCTAGACATGCCCCATCTCTGAAATTCTGGACAGCTCCTGCTGGACAGAGAAGACAATGCTAGATTAGGCAGTGGTCTGCCTGGATAGATCAGTTGGAAGAGCATGGGGCTGAAAACTCCAAGGTTGCAGATTCAACCCCTGTATGGGACAGCTGCACATTCCTGCATTGAATTAGATGATCCTCGAGGTCTTTTCTGACTTTACAGGTCTATGATTCTGTGTCAGGGAATGGACTGAAGAGGAGGAGGAATGGTGGAGGTCTCCCACACCTTCTCCTGTAGCTTCCAGAGAGGAGGGAGGCAGTCTCGAATTACAGCAGGGCTTTGAGGAAGATAGCAGCTCAGAGACAGGTGAACAGCAGAGTTATACTTTGTTAGGAGGAGGAGGAAGGGTGTGATGGCCTGGGATTTGGACTCAGAAGCTGAACCTGAGGAATCCCAGCCTGCACAGGAGTCCCCGCCTCCAGAAGCAGCTGAGCCGGGGCTGGGGCCTGAGACTGAAGGTTCCTTACCTGTGCTGGATCCTCAGGTGCAGGCACCAGCTGAGTCTGCTCTGGCCCCTGAGGTGATGGAGGACCCATTGCCTGCAGGTGCTCCACTCTCAGCCCCATCAGGGGAAACTGAGGTTGCCTCTGGGTCCAGTAACCCTCCAGCTTCTCCTGAGCTGCAGAGGCTCAGGGCAGAGAGGCAGGGGGAACTAAGTTCCTGCAGGAGGAGTGCTCGCCTTGAGGTCAGGAGAGGCGTGTCACCTGTGGACTGGGGCCACCCTATGCCTCGGGGCAGATAAAAGCCAGTCAACCCCAGTCCCAGGTTGCAGGGGCAACGTTGTTGCTAGCCTGTTCCTGACTGCACCCTGTCCTGTGCCTCTGCCAGAGTTCCTGACCTCACCCGTCTCCCTGCCTTGGACCCCGCTTCACCTTGGACGGACAGCCTCCATACCAGACCCTCGACCTCGGACTGGACTCAGACCTCACCACACGGTTGACCCTCGGGACTAGCACAAGGGGAGGCAGAGCAGCTAGCTGACATGTCACTGGACAACATACCCAACCCTCCTTCTCCCAAAACATGTTTGTTAAGGGTGCAAGAACAAAGAGCCCAGAGACAATTGTCCATAGACAGACGCCGAAGAAGCAGGTGTTGTTGCTAGAGGGGGGAGGAGGAGGAGCCTAGTGAGAGCAACTCCATTATGGAGGAATGACAGGAATTCTTTGTCTTTTACCTTGATGACTGAATGAATCATATGTCAGAACTTTCTTGTTTCCCCCCTGCCTCTTGGTGCCATCGTGGGGAGGGAGACGGTTCCTCAAGCCTGACATTCTGTGACTTGGCATAAGGCCCTTTCATATTTTCATGTCTCTAGCAGCTTCCCCACCTCCCAGCTACTACTAGAACACACACAAAAATCTGGCATTCTTATCATAATTCATTAATTTCTATATACCGCTAAGTGCCCCCCCCCCAAGCTTCTAAATGGTTTACAACTATAACAATCTGTCCTGGCCCTCGGGGGTGGATGCAATACTCAGTCTCCCAACTCATTTTTTGCCAAAGGTTTTAATGCGCAGGTCAATTTGACACATGAATCAGGTTACAAGGCATTCAGGTTAACAGGTGTCTCAGTGCTCTAACGCATGGCTAGGCAGGTTGCCAAGGTGATGGGGAGAGGTGTGAGGTGAAAGGGGGAGGGAAATGTCATATTTTACAAGAGACTTGGGCTTCCTTGTAGAGGTGTGCTGCGAAGAAGAAGGGGTGTGTGGGAAGGCCAGTCCTTCATGAGCTGCTGGGCAGACCAGAACTCGATGTGGCAACTGGAGGTCAAAACCATCATGGCGCTAGCTGGAGAAGGCTGCACCTAGAGACCAGGATCCATGATTGACTGCTGCTATGGATCCAAACTTGCTGAAGGTGTGAGATGGGCAATGAGAGACACCCTTGAATTATAAGTTTTGCACCCCCTCCATTGCAGACTTCCAGGTGTATACAGTGGTACCTCAGGTTACATATGCTTCAGGTTACAGACGCTTCAGGTTACAGACTCCGCTAACCCAGAAATAGTGCTTCAGGTTAAGAACTTTGCTTCAGGATGAGAACAGAAATCGTGCTCCGGAGCGGCGACAGCAGTGGGAGGCCCCATTAGCTAAAGTGGTGTTTCAGGTTAAGAACAGTTTCAGGTTAAGAACGGACCTCCTGAACGAATTATAGTGGTACCTCGGGTTACATACGCTTCAGGTTACAAATGCCTCAGGTTACACACTCCACTAACCCAGAAATAGTGCTTCAAGTTAAGAATTTTGCTTCAGGATAAGAACAGAAATTGCGCGGCCCCATTAGCTAAAGTGGTACCTCAGGTTAAGAACAGTTTCAGGTTAAGAGCGGACCTCCGGAACAAATTAAGTACTTAACCCGAGGTACCACTGTAAGTTCTTAACCCGAGGTACCACTGTATATGTGTTAATAAATCACATTTCTTAAAGACACTAGCCTCCACTGAGCCCCGATCTTCCCAAAGGAAACACTACTCTGGGTAAGTGCCTGGAACTGCCTGGAATCTCACACCACTCGTGGAGATTAGGGTGGTGTGTAGCAGTAGGCATGTGACCTTAACAAACATGCTCACAAGCATGAAACAATTAACACAGCAGTCATGGCTGGACTAGTTTAAACCACAGCCATCAGATTTCTCTCTTTCTTTCCCCTCCAAATGCATCCTAAAATGTAGCACAAAAGTGCCGAAGAGTTTCCATTTGGAGAAAGAAAGATGTTAAGCATTCAGAAGGGAGATTTATCTGATGCTTGGTATCCTGAAGAGATAAAAGCCTTAAATAATTACAGCTGCTTTTTTGTTTCTTTGAAGAACTGGGTTATGTTTGCTGAAAGCAGAATTCTGTTTATTCTTGTTAGATGTATAATTAAATTTCCTTTGGTTCCCCTCCTACTCTTCCCCCTCCTTATTAAACCATGCTGGTTAAAATCATCTGGACATTTCTCCTCCTCCTCTTCTTATCTTTTCTTTAAAAAACGATTCTTCCTCTTTGTCCTAGATATGAACTTCGCATAGTGTTTAGTCTTTGGTCAGGCCCCAAAGGTTGAAGAAATGATTTAAAGCTCTACTTCCCTCACAACTTGGTGCCTCTCAGATGCCATTTGACTGCAGCTCCCATCATCCCTGAACATCGCTGACGCTTACTGAGGCTGATGGGAATTGAAGTCCAATTGCATCTGGAAAGCACCAGGCTACGGAATGCTGGAGGAACTGGAAGCCATGGCAAACTTCACGTGTACAGGGTTCTGTTTCAAAACTGTTCATGTGTGGGGATTTTATTGAAACAATGAAGGACCCCTAATATACAGGCCCATCCCACTGATGAGGCAAGTTGAGGCACCCACCTCAAGTGGTAGAAGACCAAGAAGGACCACTCACTTCACTTTCACCACCGCTCAGTAGAGAAGTGCCAGTGGCAACAGTTTCTCATGAGATATCGTGAGATTTCGCTGAAATCTCAAGAGATTTTGTGGAACACATGAGAACTCATGAGAATCAGTGCCATAGGAAGGGGAGTGTGTGTGTGGGGGGGGGTGCGGGCCACTCTAGGTGTCATCAATGAGGGGGGTGACAAAATGGCCATGCAGCTGGGAGGCAGGCTCGTCGTTTCCCCGGTGCTGGTGTTCGGCTCCGAGCACGCTGTGCGCCCGCTTCCCGGCACAACCATCCTGAACTGGGGGCAGCTGGCACTGCCTTGGGGAGCTGTGGGGAGGGGAGGCAAAGCCTGATTCTGTCCCACTGGAGATGTGGGGCGGGGGCGAACTTGGAAGTGGAACCTTCCACAGGAAAACACAACATGCACAAACAGGCGCCCTGCAGCAGCAAGTGTCTTTCAAAAAACAAGCAAAGCAACCGAGCCAGGCGACGTGGCTGGGGTCGCTCAAGAGGCAGTGGGGGTTGACTGTGCGATGCCTTTGTTCTCTTGCGTGGCCGGGTGCCCGCCCCCTACCACGGGCGTGTTGGAGTCACGCTCTACCACTGGTGAGAATTCAGCGGAAGCCAGTGTTGCTTCCGGTGCTTCATAGGATGCTACACAGGCACAGTGCCACCTGTGGGGCAGCAGCGGTGGGGGGCAGCCCTTGCAATTGTATTTGTTCTACTTTAGATATAAGAAGTACTTCAGAACTCCAAAAGCAGGGGATGGGGGAATTGTGGATGAGAATTTCAGAAGCAACCTTGATTTGGGCCCAACGACGCACTTCAGGCAGCTACTGTATCCTTTCAATGCCTGAGCTCAGCACATGTGATGGGATAAACTCTCAGGCAGCCAGTCATGATATATGAAGGTTCCTGTGCACCAAAATGGTTAGTGCAGGCTTCTTCAACCTCAGTCCTCCAGATGTTTTGAGACTACAATTCCCAGCACCCCTGCACCCCACTGGTCCTGCTAGCTAGGGATCATGGGAGTTGTAGGCCAAAAACATTTGGAGGGCCAAGGTTGAGGAAGCCTGGGTTAGTGTGTCACTGTGGTCCCAATCCACACTATAGGAAGATCAGCGTAACTTGCACCAGTGTGATTTACAATGACACCTGTTTCCCCATTCCAAATTCCATTCATGAACCTTGGGGAGAGCTGTGATGAGTGTGGCTCCCAAGTTTTCAGGATTGGGTCCTGGGCATATGACTGAGCTGAATGGGGTTTTGAATAGACATCTCCTTGTCCTGTCCTGCCCCACCACTCTCTGGCAACACCTCTGTTGTGGGGGACTTACAATGGAGTGGCACTAGCTGAGCCCTACTTCATTTGGGAAAGCACAACCCAGACTCCCTCAACCTAGTAGATCTTGGGTTTCAGTTGTCCTGTTAGATTGGGAGCAGGCTACCAAGGTATTTTACCAGCCTCTGTCCCTAGACATTTAACAGCAGCTTGATGTGCTGTTATTAGTGAGTTACAGCACTATGGAAGTTTCAGTTGTTGATTTCTGCAAATAGAAAATGTGATGGAGATGGAGAAACAGACAGGGACCTTTGTTTTCCTGGGCACCTCTGATCTGGATGTCCACTGCTGACCTCCACCAGGGGTTCACCCTGGCTTCACTCTGCCCAGGAACATGTTTCTCCAATATGCACTTCTTGGTATGCATTTTTTGGTTGCAAAATTCAGAAAAGTGTGAATTTAGGAGGATAGTTGCATTTGAGATTGAATATTTGGAAAGTGTAGGAAAAGGGCCATAGCTCTGTGGCGGAACATTTATGTTGCATGCAGGAGCCTCCAGGTGCAAGCCATAGCATCTCCAGGTAGGGTCAAAAGAGGGTTCTGCCTGAAGTCACTGCCAGTCAGCTTAGTCCATACTAAGATAGATGGACCAATGATCTTCCTTAGTATAACACAGCTCCATATGTTCCTACAAACCAGGTGGGTTCATCCATACAGCACTAAAGAAATAATTTTAATGGGATCCCTTTAAAAAGTGACCATGAAATTGTTTATTACAATAAGCCAAAAGCATCTGTCATGCAGATACTATACCTGAGAAGTATGGGCGACATATTTTATTCATTGGCTCCCTGCTTGATTCGATTTGGACTCAAGGTAGGGAAATCTGATCTGAGCAGGTCTGTCAGCATCCATCCGATGCAATGTTGGACACAACTTTCTTTCATGGTGCAGTTGAGCAGCAAAAGCTTTGATGCAGGTTAATCAGGGCATGAGGTCAGCCCATCAGCTTCATTCTCTCTCCATCCTTCCCTGCTAAGTGGGTTACAGAGCTGAAAATATGAAAGGTGGCAGGATGAGTGGCGTCCCTTTCTGCTTCGTGGCTTTCCTCTGTTTTCACCAAGGCTGTAATGAATCTGAAATGAAAGGTGATCCGACTGACAACCTGTGATGGGGATGGAACCATGGCAGCAAAGCTCTCATGAGCTTGTTATTAGGCGCGGAAGAGAATCTATAGGTGATTGCTTTCCACTTGACCTGTTTGTCCTCCTGTCTTTTCTTTCCCTTTCTACCTCTCCTTGTGGATGAAAAGAAACTCTGCTCTGTCCTTCCATGACCTGGTGCCCTCCAGGTGTGTTGGGCTACAATTCCCATCACCTGCCTGCCTGCAAGGCTGATAGGAAGCCCAAAACATCTGGAGGGCACCATGAGGCTGAAGATTGCTTTGCTCTGTTCCATACTGTTGAAAGTGGGTGCTATTATTGAGCCCAACTGCCCATTAAAGTTATTTGCTAAGCAGTGTGAACAGCATCTGGCTCCTGAATTAAGGTTCGAGAGTAGACTTTACCTGTTGCAATCATCAACACAGAGATGCTTGTGGTTGAAAAATAATAAAATTGTTTATTGTAGGAAATGCGAAAATTGATCGACAAGAACTAGGAGCCTTTTCTAACTAGTCTAGAGAAGAACTAGACTAGTTAGACTAGATGTCACTTGGGGTCATCTTAATTATATACTTCTGTGTTCTTTTGTTGAGTTCTCTCTGGCTTTGGTGTCTGTCTGGGGCTACAATTCTATGATTTCACAAGTTCCTCTGCTAATGTCAGGAGACGCTGACAAACTTTTAAACCAAAAGAAGCCAGAGCAAGATTTGCTGTGTGATGACATCAGAAGCGGAGAGAAGGGGAACTCCCTCGGCTGATCTTTCCAACCAATAAGGGCCACTGAAGAGATCGGTTTCCACAAGGTTATGCTGGCTGTTTGTACTACCTCCTCTGGCCTATTTTGCTCCAAGCAGAACAGAAGGTGAGATGAATTTGAGCTTGTCTAATCCACCAGACACTCTCTTTGCTTTCTTTCCTGTTTTAGAAAGTTGACGTCTCCTAATTACACAGAGCAAGACTTCCCGAGGGCTTTGTTTGCTACGTTTCTCTTAATTATATACCTCTTGTGTTCTTTTGTTGAGGTCTTCCTGGCTTGGTGTCTGTCTGGGGCTAACTACAGGAAAGAGAAACCCTGTCCATGTGTTGATTCTGCATGGAATTTGGAGGTCTGAAAAAAAGCAACATACTCCCACTGGAGGAGTTTGGTAGTCCTAAGGTCTGAGCCAAAGGGATTAGCTGGAAGTCTTTTGTGCTGTTCGTCTTGCTTAAAGCCAACATATTTTATTAAAGGAAATAGGTCAACGATTATTTTTTTTAAGTAGACTAATAATGGCCGATCCCATTTTCTTTGGACTGCCTCTTCAGGTGTACTTGCCTAAGTAATGACCTCATGGTACAAGAATGGCCCTTTCAGTGGGGAGGAAACGGCACTTCCCGTCTGAGATGGGACGTTAACTCTGAGGAATGGGATTATTGCCCTATGACTCAACAGAGGGATTAAGAAGACAATCCACTGTTCTCTAGGAAGCTCTCAGAGCACTGTGTGCCAAAGGTCGGGCAAGATTCCAATGAAGGCTGATGAACTCCAGACCATGCATTTGCGCTCTTGGAATTTTTGCATCCTCTTTATTTTATTCCAAAAAGCCATCTGCGAAGCGGGAGGAGAAGAGAAGTAGTGAAAAGAGGGGGGGGGCGGGAATCAAATGCATCATTCCAAAGATGGGGATAGACCTTCCTTCAGGGCAAGAAGGACTGCAAAATTGTTCAAACTCTACTATTGCAGCGGAGCAGATAATTAGGCAATTAGTACTGTTAAAAGTTGACAAAGCAGCAGGGCTCAGATGAATAATGTCCTCAAATGTTGAAGGAGGTAGAGCAAAAGATACTGGGGAGCCTGTGGCAAAGGCTTTTGATCATTCAGACAGAGTGTGAGAATTAGGGAGGAGGGGAGAAAATCCCCAAACAATTCCCAGTGCAGGGAATTCAGGCTGGCATTTTCAATGTTGGATACGCATCCTGCCCTGCCATCAGAGTGCTTCTGAAGTACAGAGATGGAGGGGGGCAGATTTGCTTCAGTTCATAGTTAAATGCATATAATAAAGAAAATAAATTACAAAAAAATGTCTTGTATTAGGGAGCACAGCTTTGCAAAAATGTTGGTGTTAGGCAAAATTGCATACAATTTTCTGCATAAATTCACAAAAATACTGATTAATTTTCATGAGGATTCCTTTTTCTTTTTCTTTTTCTTTTTTTTTTTTTTGCTGTGGGAGGCAGGATTCACAAACTGATGGGAAATGTAGAGAACTGAAGGTAAGATTGGAGAGAGAGGGGGGGGGGACTGAGAGAAACCAAAGTTGAGAAATTCCCCCATCCCTATTGAAGTAAGAGAAGCAGTACATGTTGTAAATTATGAGGAAAGGCTGTGATTGAACATCTGCTTGCAGAGATGTTCAATCTCTCATGTCTCCAGCTAGGAGAGACCCCTTTCTGAAATAGCAGAGAAACACTGGCAGGCAGTGAAGGCAAGAGGTTCTTCATAACTGCTGTACAGGGACACTGATTCCAAAGCTTGGGGGGCACCTTTGAAAAAGCTTTGTGTTTTCTTTTAGTTGTGGCTGCCATCTAACACATATAGAAGGACTGGTAAGTCGTTTTCAGCAAACCTTAAAGATGAAGTATAGTATAAGGAGGAAAGGTGCTCTCTCAAGTTTACAAGCAGTCTACCTCACGGGATGATTGTGAAGACACATAAGATCTCAAAGCACATTCCACAAAGCACTAATGCTGCAATTTGGACACGCTGACTAGGAAGCAACCCTCATCCCTGTGAAGACAAACTGCTTGGGTTTCCCAAAAAGAACTGTACAATGGAATCTATCTCATGAGCTTCACTCATAAGTCAGGAGTGTCATTTTGGCAAGGAAGAAGTTGTTTTCCAAAGAGCATGTCGAATCTGGAGGCATTAAAGCAATCTGGAGAAATGACTTGAAGAAACAAAACATCACGATCTCCAGAATTAAGATACAGGAGAGATACATGGCGCCATTCTTATTAACTGGGGCATGGGGGAAAGAAATAATAAAAAAAAAGAAATCCAACTCACTGGAGATGAAAGGAATGGTGGTTAAAGATCATTCAGCAGTATTTGATTATAGGAGGTCCAAGTACTGATAATCCCTTGAAGTGTGTCTGATGAAAGACTGTTTACAGCCATTTCACCGAGCAAATGGGAAACCACATTTAGTATACCTTTGAAAGCATTTTTTGAAAGCTTGATTGTAAGAGTGCCTGCGCCAATAGCTACATTTCTATGCCCTGATAATACACCCATAAGGACTCCTCCACCCCCACCAGAGCCTGACCAGTGGGAAAATGTTGGGTTATGAAAACCTCATAATATCACTTATCTACTGAGCAGGCCACCTGATGACTGACAACTTTAATTTCAGCGTGAAATTGGCTGACTAGCAACTGAAACATCCATCCCCTTTTGACAGGGATGGTGCAGGCAACTTCAGGCAATATTTACCACCACAAATGTCCAAAGTCAGCAATCTGACTGGCAAGCTGTCCAGGGGAAGAAGACGAAGAAGGTGTTGCTCCTCCACCATCTACTGAAGGTTTATTTCATATGCGATGAAGGCGATTTAACCCTGTAGCAATACACAATTTTGAAAATGCATTGGTACATAAAATATGGCCCCAGCTAGGGCATTTACTGAAGACTCATGATGCAGAAACCTTGCAGAAGCGAAGGTGTCCTGAGTTTGGTCAGTGTCTGGATGGGAGAATCCCTGGCACCCCCTGGGTGTCCTACCATCTATTCAGAGCTGGAGGAAGAGTGGGATCAGGACCTGTGTCATGGGTAGGTGTTGAAGGGCACCACAACCCTGTTGGGAGATGACTGCCAGTCTCTGGAGGCACTTGGTGGTCTTGACTTGCTTTCGCCACCTATTCCACTGCTCTCTCCAAGCTATGGACTCTCCTGTATGTGAGTGTCTGAGGGCCCTGTTCCTTCCTGCCACTCACCATCTGGCCTGGGGCGGGGCCTGAAGCCTCATAAAGGACTGCTGGACTCTGCTGCCCGGGAGGACTCTCCTGTGTGAGTGTATGGGGTCCTGCTCCTTCCTGCCACTCACCATCTGGCCTGGGGCAGGGCCTGACGGGCCTCACTAGAACAGTTGCTGTTACTGCCGGAGGGGTGCAGAGTGCTTTTAAAATGTTTTAAAATTTTTATTTTGAATTTTTTGTATGTGGGGGGGGGGGTGCAGTGGATGTTTATTGGGCCTGGGAATTTGTTTGATTTTATGTTTTTGTAATTTTTGTAATTTTTATTGTTTTTTGTTTATATTGTCTTATTTGTGTTTTTTGTTTGTTTGTTTGTTTCTTAAAGGGGTTATTTTGTTCTTAAGGGGAGGGGTCAGGGCTGCCGGGGAATGGGCCCCAGCCCACAAAATGGCTGGGATATGCTTCACAGGGGGGAATGCACTGGGACAACCGATCTCAGTGATCACGGGTAGGAGGAGGAGTTACGCTAAGACCAGACCATGTCATTACAGAGGAGGCAGGTTTAGTCGTTGTCTGAGGACTATCCCTGCCTCTGGGTCTGGTCCTGACCGGATGAATACTAGAATCAGCAAGGGATACCCACATGACCTGAAAGTGTTGCTGTGCAATGCCAGGTCAATGATTCATAAGACCACTGCCATCCATGACTTGATCATGGATGGAGGACTTGACCTGGCATGTGTAACAGAGACTTGGTTGGATGAAGCAGATGGGCCTGTCCTTGCCGCTGCTTGTCCACCAGGTTTCTCTTACGCACAGCAACCCAGGTCATGTGGGCGGGGAGGGGGGGTTGCAGTGATTTTTAGGAAGTCATTAGTTTGCACCAGGCGTCCTATTGGGAAGACCCAGTTTTCTGAGTGCATGTTCTGGAAGTTGGGCAATAGGGGCAGTACAGGATTCCTTTTGGTGTACCGACCTCCCCGCTGCACCAAGGATTCCCTGCCCGAGCTGCTTCAGGTCGTGGCGGATGTTCTCCTGGAGACACCTAGCTTGGTCGTCCTAGGGGATTTTAACATCCATGCCGACACGACCTTACAAGGGGCCGCTCGGGACTTCGTGGAAAGCATGGCCTCCATGGGGCTGTCCCTGAATAAGTCTGGCCCAACCCATAGCCGCGGACATGCCTTGGACCTGGTGTTTACCTCTACGGATGTTGGTGATCTGACACTAAGTAAAAGCGAAACGAAAGAAGTGCCATGGTCAGATCACTTCCTGGTGCAACTGGACTTCTCCGCGACCCATCCCCTCTGCAGGGAGGTGGGACCGATTCGGATGGTCCGCCCCCGCCACTTAATGGATCCAAATGGTTTCCAGAGAGTGGTTGGGGATGCTTTATCCCATGTTGATGGCCTTTCAGCCGATTCCCTGGTGGCCCGCTGGAATGTGGAGTTAACCAGGGCTATTGACTGTTTGGCTCCGAAGCGCCCTCTCCGATTGCATGAAGCCCGGAGAGCCCCGTGGTTTTCCACGGATCTGAGGGCAATGAAACAATCGTTGAGACGGCTAGAGCGCCGGTGGCGGATAACTCATTCTGAATCTGACCGGACACGGGTTAGAGCTCAACGTCGAGCCTACCAAGTGGCGATAGCGACGGCGAAGAAGACTTTCTTCACCGCCTCTATTGCATCTGCAGAAAACAGCAGCAGGAGACTCTTTCAGGTGGTTCGCAATTTAGCGGAACCACCTGTAACATCGGGGCCCAGTACGGGCCACATGTTCTCCTGCAATGATTTTGCAAATTTTTTTGCAGATAAAATCGCTCAGATTCGGGAAGAAGTAGACTCCACCGTGGGAGCAGGGCCGGGGCGGGAGAGTGCTAGAGTCCTGTCTGGTCAAGTTGTGTGGGATCAATTTCAATCTGTTACCTCCGAGGATGTGGACAGGCTGCTTGGACGAGTGAAGCCAACCACCTGTCTCCTGGATCCTTGCCCATCCTGGCTTATAAAAGCTAGCCGGGAAGGACTGGGCGATGGGCTTCGTGGGGTGGTGAATGCTTCCCTCCGTGAGGGAGCCTTCCCAGACCCGCTGAAAGAGGCGGTTATTAAACCGCTTCTTAAAAAACCATCTTTAGATGCGGCCACGATGGCCAATTATCGCCCAGTCTCAAACCTCCCATTCTTGGGCAAGGTGATTGAGCGAGTGGTTGCTGAACAACTCCAGGCACGCCTGGAAGAAGCGGACCATTTGGATCCCTTCCAGTCGGGATTCAGGCCTCATCATGGGACTGAAACTGCCTTGGTCGCACTGGTTGATGATCTCCGGCGGGCTAGGGACAAAGGTGAGAGCTGTTTCCTAGTTCTGCTGGATCTCTCAGCGGCGTTTGATACCATCGACCATGACATCCTTCTGGACCGTCTTGAGGGGCTGGGAGCTGGGGGCACTGTCATACAGTGGTTCCGCTCCTTCCTCCTGGGCCGTGTTCAGAAAGTGGTGGGGGGGGATGAGTGTTCAGACCCCTGGCTGCTCACTTGTGGGGTGCCTCAGGGTTCTGTCCTCTCCCCCATGCTTTTCAACATCTACATGCAGCCGCTGGGAGGGATCATCAGGAGGTTTGGGCTGGGTGTTCATCAGTATGCAGATGATACCCAGCTCTACCTCTCTTTTAAATCAGAACCAGTGAAGGCGGTAAAGGTCCTGTGTGAGTGTCTGGAAGCGGTTGGAGGATGGATGGCGGCTAACAGATTGAGGTTGAATCCTGACAAGACAGAAGTACTGTTTTTGGGGGACAGGAGGCGGGCAGGTGTGGAGGATTCCCTGGTCCTGAATGGGGTAACTGTGCCCCTGAAGGACCAGGTGCGCAGCCTGGGAGTCATTTTGGACTCACAGCTGTCCATGGAGGCACAGGTCAAATCTGTATCCAGGGCAGCTGTTTACCAGCTCCATCTGGTACGTAGGCTGAGACCCTATCTGCCTGCGGACTGTCTCGCCAGAGTGGTACATGCTCTGGTTATCTCCCGCTTGGACTACTGCAATGCGCTCTACGTGGGGCTACCTTTGAAGGTGACCCGGAAACTACAACTAATACAGAATGCGGCAGCTAGACTGGTGACTGGGAGCGGCCGCCGAGACCATATAACACCGGTCTTGAAAGACCTACATTGGCTCCCAGTACGTTTCCGAGCACAATTCAAAGTGTTGGTGCTGACCTTTAAAGCCCTAAATGGCCTCGGTCCAGTATATCTGAAGGAGCGTCTCCTCCCCCATCGTTCTGCCCGGACACTGAGGTCCAGCTCCGAGGGCCTTCTGGCGGTTCCCTCACTGCGAGAGGCCAAGTTGCAGGGAACCAGGCAGAGGGCCTTCTCGGTGGTGGCGCCCGCCCTGTGGAATGCCCTCCCATCGGATGTCAAGGCGATGGACAACTACCTGACATTCAGAAGACATCTGAAGGCAGCCCTGTTCAGGGAAGTTTTTAATATGTGACATTTTAGTGTATTTTTTATCTCTGTTGGAAGCCGCCCAGAGTGGCTGGGGAAACCCAGCCAGATGGGCGGGGTACAAATAAATTATTATTATTATTATTATATGTCAAGAGCAGGGCTAGGGAACCTCGGGTCAGAGGGATGGATGGATGGAGCCTTTCAGATGATGCATCATCTGGCCCTTAGCACTTTCCCTTTGTTGTGCCCCTTCCCAGGCCACACCTCTTGTTGGCCCTGTTTCACATCCTCAAGTGCTTTTGTCTGATTGGAATGTGTCCTTGAACTATGGTAATGCCTGATGCTTTCCTGCATAGAGGATGAAGAGATGCTGGAATGCAGAAAACCAAGAGCCTTGGACTTTTGAGGAACTGGAATGTTGCCTACATTTTATTTTACTTTATTGCCTCTGCCCTCCCTACTCCACCCCCTGAAAATTCCCCATGAGGAATTGTGGCCCCCAGACTGAAAGGGTTTCCCCACCCCTGGGAGATGGGTGAGGAGATGGGTCCCCAGTTCCCCCTGAGTTTTTATGGACATTCAACACCAAGGGTAAAAAGTGGACAGCAGTGCCTTGAAAAGATGGGGGACCCACTATGAATATCATGTCTATGGACCTTCAAAATGTGGAGGTAGCACCTCAATCTATCATCTATCTATCTATCTATCTATCTATCTATCTATCTATCTATCATCTATCTATCATCTATCTATCATCTATCTATCTATCATCTATCTATCTATCTATCTATCTATCTATCTATCTATCTATCTATCTATCTATCTATATCATCTCTATTTCTCTCTCTCTCTCTCATCTATCTATCATCTATCTATCATCTCTTTATCTATCTATCTATCTATCTATCTATCATCTATCTATCTCTCTATCTCTATCTCTATCTCTATCTCTATCATATCTCTCTCTCTCTCATCTATCTATCATCTATCTATCATCTATCGATCTATCATCTATCTATCTATCTATCTATCTATCTATCTATCTATCTATCTATCTATCATCTATCATCTTTATCATCTCTCTCTCTCTCTCTCTCATCTATCTATCATCTCTCTCTCTCTCTCTCTCTCTCTCTCTCTCTATCTCTATCTCTATCTATCTATCATCTATCATCTATCTATCTATCTCTGTCTATCATCTGTCTAAAATTAAATATTTTCTTGGTTCACAAAAGTAGGTGCATTCTCTCTCTTTTCAAGTTGTAAAAGCCATATCTTCTAAAAATAGTCTTAAGGCAGCTCACCATGCCCAGCAAAACTTTGAAAGTCAAGTTATCGATAATGTCACAAAGCAGCGTGAAAACAGGGAGGAAACATACATATTCAATAAAAGCAGATCCTATAAACGCAGCAGGTAAAAGAACTTGCAGCAGCTTTGATTGCATTAAATGGGGATGAGACATTTGCATGGAGGATGAGGCTTCTAGGGATTATTTGGTTACACTGGGAATGATGGAATAGCATCACCAGCAAACCCTTGGGGTAGGCAGAGCATTGAAGAGTCGCTCTACAGATGACCATAGTGAGCCCACAAGTCCAGATGGGAGGAGGTGGTGCTTCGGATTACCTTTAAAAGACCTTGAGGGTTTGGGACCTGTGATCACCCCCAGCAGAGATGTCCAAAGAATGCATTCAGTTCAGATATTAATTGACCTTGTCTGGACTTACCAAACTAACATGTGGATCAGAGTGAACTTTGGATCCTTTCCATTTTGCACTTCTTTGAACTGTGGTAGGGCATAATCTATCAGAGCTGCCCATCCAATTTCACCAATACCTGAGTCAAATTGGGCCTATTTGAAGGGAATCTTGGAAACAGTTTTGGACTTAGACAATGGCAGATCACTATGACTTGGGTTGGTTGGTCCAAAGCGATCTGAGGCTGTCAGCGAGTAGGGCATCAGCAGGAAGGAGAGGCAGGCATCAGGTGGGAAAACCTTCAAAAAAGGTTAAGACCTATCTCACTGCCAGCTGCAACTTCCTGGGAGAACGTAGAAACCTGATGCTGCCTGACTTTCCTTCTGGTTTGACAAACCATCCTTGAAGCAGCAGCCTTCAAGACTGATGCTTCTATGCAACAGTTGTTGAGTGATTGATCCTACAGGGTGTAGGGTTCATGCAATAATATAGTGGCTTGCAAGAATGAGGAGCCCCAGCCCTGTTTCTACAGCACTTAGATACTAGCACTGCACCTGGACAGAGAGTGGTACTGCATCTTCTGGTTCATCAAGTGTCAGATGACACAAGGGAGCCAATAGGATTCTTGTAGGTCCTATAAAATCTCACGCTCTGTCAAGGACACACCTTCATCCTGGAAGATCTTTGCAAGTGACAGAATGTGGCAGTGAGTGATAATGGTGGGTATACTAGACCAATGGAGATGAGACAGCTGGCCAGGAAAAGTTTGATTTGCAGACCTGTGCTATGTGGGGAGCTGGAAAGGAATATTGATATTGAAATATACTCGGAGTTGAGAGTGGATTTCATGCTCTTTAATCAGCTCATAGTGGTGAGGAGGAATGGAATTTCCCCCACAATATCTGCTTTATATACATTATTTACACAGTGGGCTGCACGTGATTGGCTAATTTTGGGATTCTCCTGTAGGCCAATCAGGTTGTGGATTCACTTCCACCTGGAGCTGGATTGGGTGGCTCCTGTGGACCAATCATGCTGCTGCATTGTTCTAGGACCAATCAGACTGCTGCATTCTGAATCCTATTTAACTCAGTACATAACAAATATACACACACCAGTTTCTACCCTTTCCATCATTACGCTGCAGCTCTAAAATACTTTAAGGCCAGGCAATGGGTGACCTAAACTCCTGCTCTGAGGCATCACTCCAACTTTGATATTTCTTCTGCAGCTTACAAGCAAGATCTCCCCCCGCCCCAAGTTAGTTGGTTGTGTTTGCAGACAGATCCTTGCCTCCCTGAAGCCACGGGGGCCACACTGGAGCCCGGGCATCCAGTCATATGACCAAGGCTAAAAGCATGTAAAGTATATCTTGCTACTCTGGAATCCCAGAAACCTTTATCAAATATTTATAGGCCTATATGCCACATGCTCTAATTTTAAATTTCAACCCTAAATAATTTAGCAGCTTTATGAAAGAAAGAAAGAAATCCAGGGGAACTTCAAGGATGCTGTGCATGCATTTACTAAATTAAAATTTTACAAGAGGCTGTTGTTAACACACTCATTATCTCCTTGCCAACTTAATACCTTGTCAGCTTGGCAACCAGGAGGTTGATGGACCTCTTACAATATTTGCCCTTCCAAATATCGTAGGTAAAGATATAGCTGTGAAGTCAATCAGTCCTGTCCAGCTATTTCACCTGAGACCTACAACAGACCTTCCGGAATCCCTGTGGGTCTTTCTTCCTCTTGCAAGTGAGCTAGTTGCCTAAGTTGCACAGCCTCTGTCTGCCATTGGCTCACCTGCTGTGACACCACAGGGAGCCTTTCAAGTCTTTGACCATGCAGGCAAACAGTTAAGAGACAGTGGTCTATGGAATGCAAGCTGGTTGGTTGACATTACGTCTGAGTTATAGGCATCCACAATGGACAACAGGATGCTGGGATGGGTGAGCCCCTTGTTCTGATCCTGCAGGACATCTCTCATAGAATCAAAGAGTTGGAGCAGGTCTGGTAAGACATCTAGTCCAGGAATAGGCAAACTCCAGCCCTCCAGATGTTTGGGACTACAATTTCCAACATCCCTGACCACTGGTCCTGTTAGCTAGGGATGATGGGAATTGTAGTCCCAAACATCTGGAGGGCCGGAGTTTGCCTATGCAAACTGAACTAGTCCAACCTCCTGATAGGTGCTGCATCTCCAGAGCTAGAATACCTCCTAGAGATGGCTGCCAGCCTCTACTTGAATACTTTGAGCAACAAAGAGCTAGCCCACCATCCCTCTAGGTCATTGGCTCTATTCTTACCACCAGGAAATTTCTCCTAATGTTTAACCAAAATCTACCTTCCTGTAACTGCCCCCATTGGGCAGCATCCAATACACTTGTTACCCTAGTGCAAGGATTTCCTTTTGTGCAACAGAATTTCCCCTTCCTTTGCTCTCCCCCTGCATGCCCCATGATCTCCCCAAATCTTCTCCAGAGCTTTGCAGAGAAGCCCAATACAGATTTTGGGGGCATACAGGGCGAGGAGAGGGAGAGGAAGTTCAGTTGCATAGCCAGAAGTCCTGGCACTGATGGAACAAGTCCACTGAATGTGGAAGCTATGTATGGTTTGAGAAAGGCTTGTTGGAACACTCCTGGGTGGGTACCCACAGCCCCCGGAATGAGACAAACCTCTCCAGGCGTCTTCCTTGTGAAGCACAGCCCAGGACGTTCATATATCTTCAGTCCCAGTGTGCACCGGTGACACATATTCTCAGATATGTGCACACTCACACAACAGAATATAGCAGAAACGATGTGGAGAGGAGGTGTGGCATTCTAAGTAATTTATTAAGCAATATATACAGGACAAAGCAATCATGGCGCCCTCTCACATCTTCTCCAAGATAGAGAAAAAAAGTACAAAAGTACAATACAGCGGAAGAGATAGGACTGACTTCTGTTCTCACAGTTTCCAAGCATGGAATGTAAATACCGACATGTGATGTAACAATCACAGATCCAGCAATGGGAGAATGAAATATACTGTACTGACATGGCTGGACAAAGTCCTGTGGCATACAACTTGAAACCTCCCTCTAGACTAATGGGAATCACCAAAGAGCATTCTCTGAGTTCAGTTTTCCACCTGACAATATTGCCATTCTATTCTAGATTTTAATATTTTGCTCACCAAATTATCAAATGCTTTGCTGAAATCAAGATAAATTATTTCATAGCATTCCCACAATCTATTAAGCTCGCAACCCGATTTAAAAGAGAGAGGGAGAGAGAGATAAGATGAGTCTAGCAGGATTTATTCTTGACAAATCCATGCCAATACCTACTAATCATGACATGGTTATCAAGATGCTTACAAACTGACTCCTTTCTAATCTGTTCCAGTATCTTCCCTGATATCAAAGTCAGGCTGACTGGGCTGTAGTTTCCCAGATCTACTTTTAAAAAAATAGTATTTTTTAAAAAGACTGTGGATGCTTACACACCATGCATTTAAAGCACTCGGGTTCCCCCCAAGAATCCTGGGAACTGTAGTTTGTTAAGTATGCTGGTATTAGGAGTAAAACAACAATCCTTGTAATGTGACATGAACTGGGGTGGAGAGGAAGGTAGATAGAAAGGCAACCTATTTTTCCCTGGCTGACTCCTCCTTGTATACTGCTCTTTCTCTCTCAGGCTCTACTTCCTTCCTGCTTCTTCTTCATTGTTAGTGTTGGACCTTTCCTTTGTTACCATCATGACTCTGTGACGACCACCTGTAAGCTGGTCCTCAGAATGGCTTTGTTTTCCAGGTGTAATAAGCGATGGATTTATTTCTTTTCTTTCGACCAAACTCCAGAAGCTGGAAATTTGTAGCTCTGTGAAGGGTAAACTACAGTTCCCAGGATTTTTGGAGGGCAGCCAGATGGGTGATAAATATGCAGCATGGGATCTCCTTTTTCCATGCATAGAATCATAAGTTGGAAGGGTCCACAAAGGTCAACAATCCAACCCCCTGCAATGCAGAAAACCTTTGCCCAACATGGGTGCCATGAATGAGCCAGCTCCCAGGGAAGGTTTGCAGCCAGCTGAAGGCACCAGCCAGGAACAGAGAGAGTTAACTGCCAGGCAGGATGAGCAAAGCCTAGTGCCAACTCCCCTGCCCTTAGGAATGCCGGCTGATAAGGGAGAGCGAGCTACTAATGCTATTGAGAAATGCAAAATGCTGCAGAAAGAGAAGGAAGCAGTTCATGAGGCAGGAAAGAGCCCAGAGACAGTCTCTCAGAGAATGGGAAGAGGCGGGAGCTGACCCTCCCAGTCCAAGGTCTCGGCCAATAGGAGGTATCAGAGACAGGAACCAAAACAAAAAACATCAGAAGAGAAAGTTCAGCTGTTTCTGGTCTTGCAGGAAGAAGTCTTCAGGAGGGTCATCATGATTGATTAGGTTTGTGGCTTGTTAGAGCCATCCTGTGCACTCTGCTTGTTTTTGAAATAAATCTTCCTTTTTAATTAACTACGCTTGCTGTGTTATCAAGATGGGAACCGGGACTCCTGACAATGGGGCTCAAAACTATGACCCTGAAATTTAGAGTCTCCTGCTGTAGTGACTGAGCTATCCGAACTGAGGTCACTCACCCTCCAGGGTTTCTTAAAGGTGATTATTACAACTATGAGCATTTTTTTAAAGTTACAATGGAAAATACAGCTTATTTGTTTAGAAAAAGTTGATATTTCTTCTTCTCCCCTCAGGGCAAGATGGTCCTTCAGATATCCCTGTGGTAGGAGTTAGGGGGCAGGGGGAAGTGGGGTCACTAAGAGAGCTGGATGGTGGCAATTCCTTGAGCTTCTTTCTTCTTCACTCTCCTCAAACAAATTCATGGAGGATAAAGCTATCAATGGTCACTAAACATGATGGCTGTGTCCTATCCTCCATTGCTGGAGGCAGTTTGCCTCTGAATGCAATCCACTGGTATATAAATCATGTGAGATAAATAGATAGATAAGTTAAATATCCCCAGAAAGGGACATACTATTTCTCTAAACTGTTAATAAGATAATATTCCTCCCTCCCTCTGCTTGGCGGTTTATGATGGCAATATCTATTGACTTCAGCAAAGGGAGCACCTGGCTCTTTTGGAGAGACAGATGTTCCTCAAAAAGTGAAGATTTGAAACAGCGCATAATTAGGCACATGTGTTTGCTGCTGAAAAGAGGAGGCTGGCTTTATTCTAGTCCAAATATTGTAAAATAAACCCACTTCCCTCCATGACGATTTTAGCATAAGCCCCCCTAGTCTGCATTAATGCCTCTGCATTAATGCCCAACATCCAGTTATTGTGGACCACAACTCAGCATCAATCCCAGCCAGAATGGCTAATGGTCAGTAGGGATGGAAGGCGCTTGCCAGTGTCATTCTCTCTGTGTTTCTCGTTTCTCCAGGCTTAAATTCAGCTCTCCACATTTCCACATGAGTTTGCAATTTATTTATTCATTTTTAACATCCTCATGAAAATCCACATTGGGTTTTGTAAAGTTCAGGAGCTTCCCTATTGCATAGGGCACTAGTGATTCACTTCAAAAAGCCTTCCTTCTTTCAGAGAGATGGCTTGCACTGTTTAGTATTGAGCCGGCCTGAGAAGCAAATTGCACAACCTGGGCTTGCATATTTTGCCTTAGAATCCGACTTCAGAGGGCCATGCATCAAAACCAGCTGCATTACCCTAAAGAATCCAGGCATCAAGGGCTTACTGTATTGCTTACACCATCTTATTCTCCTAGTTGTAAACTGTATTATACTGTAATACTGGGGGAGGGGGGGAAGAGCCCAGTCCTCGGGAACTATAAATGAATGCAAGCAAACTTCCCGTTAGTCTAATCTTTTCAATGGCCTTGTTCCAATATACTTTAAAGTTCAAAAAGAGGGGGGGGGGGAATGAGGGATTGCATTTTAATGAACCACACTTTGCTACTGTGACATGCAGTTTTCATTATACAGTACCTGAGCCACAGACAAGAAGCAGGAAACAGCTGGGTGTTGATGGGAGAAGGAGGGATGCCTTGAAGGCTATCAATAATTGAAAGCCAAACGGTTGCACCCAATTTGAGGAGAGGATGCTTTGCATAATGATGCTGGCACTAGGCTTTGTTGCCAAGGTGAATCTGACCTTTACCTTTCCCTCTCCCCACAAAAGAATGTTTTCACCATCCGGTTAACTCGTTTAATCACTGCAAATTGCAAGGAAGTCTTCCTGAGGGGTCACCAACAGAGTGCCTGTTGGAATTGACCCTTAAAGTTAAGGAGAAGAACAGTCGAGTCATTACAGGGGCCTCACTTGGATGCCAGTCTTTGAAAACTGCCTTTGCGTCATCTTCGCTGCCACCACACACATTCAAAACACCTTTGTTCCCACTTTCTTGTTAGCATCATCTTCATTAAATTCAGGGGAGGGGGTGCAAACAGGGCTCTTGTTTTGATGAGAGGGGAAGAAGGACTTCTATGAAGTGGTAAATGACACTGTGCTGACATATTTCCAGGAGGACTAGCCAGAAAGGTTTTTTTGCTTCGGTAACCTCCCGATTGGATTGCTGCCAACATACACTGGCACTGAAAGGCAAACTTATCATATTCGCACTTCTTCAAACAAGATGCGAAGCAAAGCACAGCTGTCTTTTGGAATTCGCACTTCTCAGAACGTTGCAGTGCAGTCCTCAAAGGAAGTAAGGTGTAAAAAATAATAATGCACAAACTAGAGTAAAATATGTGAAGCTCCGCTGGTTCACCAGCTATGGTCCTTATGGACAGAGATGACTTGGCTACTGTGCTCCATGCTCTGGTAACTTCCAGATTGGATTATGGCAATGCACTCTACATGGGATTGCCCTTGAAAAGGTCTTGGAAACTTCAAGTGGCCCAAAGTGAAGCAGCCAGACTTCTGGTTGGGGTTCCACTTAGGTCTCAAAAAGGAGACATAATAGCCATAGGAGACTTCATAGGCGACTTCAACTATCCCAACTGGAACTCAACTATCCCAATTGGAACTCAACTATCCCAATTGGAACTATCCCAATTGGAACTCAAACTCTGCCAAGAACATAAGGTCCAACAAATTCTTCCATTACCTCTCTGAGAATTTCGTTTCCCAGAAGGTGGAAGAAGCAACAAGGGGGATGTCTGTCTTGGACCTGGTCCTTACCAACAGGGAAGAACTGATCAACGAAGTGGAAGTACCAGGAAACCCGGGAGAAAGCGAGCCTGTCCTCTTGGGTTTCATGGTACAGAGGCAAAAGAAAAGTGAGTGCAGTTGGGCATGCACTTTGAAATTTAAGAAGGCTGATTTTAAAAAGCTTAAGGAACTACTGGATGAGATCTCATGGTCAGAAATACTTAAAGAGAAAGAAATTCAAGATGGATGGTTTCTTAAAGGTGAAATACTGAAGGCACCAATGCAGACATTTCCTTTTAAAAAAAATTATCAGTCCAAATAATCAATTACATTATTTCCCCCTCCCCTCCCCCTCCCCCCCAGGACTTCCCTCAGCTCCCCTCTCTGGTTTCTTTGCACATATTGATCTCTGCATGTTATAAAATTGTATATATCCTTGCCTTATCTATCATGTGTTCAACTAATAAATTTGTGGATGTTTATTCAAAACCTGCCAAGGAGTCCAGATCATTTTGTTGTCTTTTTAGGTAATTTGTAAAACGTTCCCATTCTTCCTTGAAGTCACAGTTGTCCTTATCGCGCAGTTTGTATGTCAGTTTAGCCAATTCCGCATAGCTCATCAATTTTTATTGCCATTCTTCTTTCGTTGGGATTTCCTCATTCTTCCATCCTTGTGCTAACAAGGCTCTTGCCGCTGTTGTAGCATACATAAATAAGTTATTTTTCTTGGCAGGTCTTGTCCTACAATCCCTAATAGAAATGCTTCTGGGTTGTTGTTTTTTACAAAAGTCATTTTAAACATCCCCCCCCCAGTTCATTATATATCATTTCCCAAAATTTTCTAACTTCTCTACACTCCCACCACATATGATAAAAAGTGCCTTCTTTTTCTTTACATTTCCAACATATGTTTGATGCGGGTTTGTACATTTTTGTGGACATTTGCAATGAGAATGAAAAGTAGGAGGCTTCTAGAGAAACCTGTGTGGCTGCACATGGAGCTTACAGGTGAGCTGAGATTTAAGAATGGGATGTACAGTCTAAGAAATGAAGGAAAGAGGAAATCACAAAGGAGGGGTATACACAAGTAGCCTCCTTCCCTACAGACCCCCTCAGGTGCAAAGTTCAGGAGAGGGAGCCCTCTTGGAAGTTCACCCGTCCCTGGAGGCTGGGGGCAGGGGTGGATTAGGCAAAGCCATTTACTGTGGCAACTCCTAAGTTGTGCAACTTCCTCCCCACAAAGGTGTACCGGGCACCTTCATTCTGCAGCTTTCCAGCACCTGTTCCATCATGCCGTGCTCCGTGCAGTAATAAGCCCCTCAAAAACAGGGTTTCCCCAAGTGCTACTGCAATGTCAGAGCCAGTAGGCTATGGGTAAACAACATTTCCTAATGGAAACTTTCAGTCTAGGTGGGGAGAAAGTCAGAATTGTTAAAATCCAAGCTGGAGGAGAATTTGGGAGGTTGTAAAACATCCCTCATATTTGAGATGAACATGTCTCTGAGCCCAAAATGTGAGTCTCAGTGACAATGTTAAATTTACCGTATCTTGTCTGTCTTTCCTGCATTTTCCCCAAACCAGACACAGTATGGGGTTCAGGTGCATACCACTACGAAGCTTAAAATGTTAGAAAACATTAGATTTCAAAGCTGTGGTCCAAGGATCTACGAAGCCTGGTGCTTAATGTGTGAACATGCGGTTGCATCCATTGAGCACATAAAATTGCATTTTAAAAAGCAAAACAAAACCAATTGAAACCTTACAAATTGGAAAGTGGAGAGAGGAGCAGGGGGCGGGGAGGAAATCTACCAGGATTAAATGAAAAGGAATTACTTTGTTGTCCTAAAAGCAAGTGACCTTTTTTTAACCTACAGGAATCTTTCCAAAGCAATCCAGTTGATGATTGGGGGTGGGGAGAAGGCTCTAGCAGAATGGATTAGGAAGCATTCAATTGATTTTCGGCCTTTCCGGTCCAATGTGCTCCACTAAGCTCCGCAATCAAATCTGGAGCAAACATAGGGGGAAATATCATGAAAGGAAGGAAGATACTGAAGGACTAAACTACCGTATTTTTCGCTCTATAACACACACCTGACCATAACACGCACATAGTTTTTAGAGGAGGAAAACAAGAAAAAAATATTCTAAACGAAACAGTGGATGTATGATTTTTGTGGTTCATGCTGTTGCCACAGACATGTGATCTGACGGTGAGTTTGGGGTAGCCCAATGCAAAAATCCTGAGGATCCATGTGGATCCATGCTTTGTAACCACGTTTTTGCGCCATTGCGGCCCCATGAAACAGTGGGTGCGTGTGTTTTTTGGTGCAGGCTGTAGCCATGGATATGCTATGTGATCTGATGGTGAATTTGGGGTGACCTAGTGCAAAAATCCTGAGGATCCATGTGGATCTGTGTTTTGTAACCACGTTTTAAGTGGGGAGGGAAGGAAAAGAACTCAAGGGACAAGGAGCACGCGTGGGGGGTGTGGAGAAGGATGCTGCTGATAATGCAGGAGAGGCTCCTCTCCGGCTTTGCTCCTTTAGAACAAGCAGGCTCTGCGTCTCTCCCTCCTCCCCGGCAAGGAAACCATGATAGTAACCACTCTGAGACAAATCAAGAAAAATTGCGACCAACACTCTCCCCCAACAAGCGCAGTGAGGTCAAAACACACACACACGCAGATAGAGAACTGGCCCTAAAGTCGCAAGGCGCTGGAAGTCGCAGGGGCGCTGAGGGAGTGAACGGGAAGCAAGAGAAGGAGAAGGAGCCCTCACGCACACAGAGACACACAGAGTGTCAATTCTAAAGTCGGAGGGAGAACGCAGGGAGAGTGAACGGGAAGCAGGAGGAGGAGAACGATAGCTCAAGCACACACACACACAGCCCCTACAGTGGCTAATCCAAAATCGGACAGCAAAAAACTGCAGGCAGGGACAGAGAGCACGGGGTTGTTTTAAAGCAGCCAACCCCACTCTGCTTCTCTCCCTCCTCCCGGCTAGGCTGGCTGAAAAGCTTTGCTGCTACTTAGCAGCTCAGTGGGGAGGAGAGAGGAACATAGAGGACGGGATTGTTTTAAAGCAGCCAACTCCGCTCTGCTTCTCTCCCTCCTCCCCAGCTCGGCTCGCTGACAGGAGCCGCTTACACCCGCTTTGCTGTTTCAAAGCGAGCCACGGACTGCTCACAACTGCAGCAGATTCCCCCGCCATCTGTAGGCATTCGCTCCATAACACACACAGACATTTCCCCTTACTTTCTAGGAGGAAAAATCTGCGTGTTATGGAGCAAAATTTACGGTACTTCAGGAACTGAGTCCATGCTGACAGTCAAGCATCATGGTGGATGAAGCAGGGAAGGTGGATCTGAACAAGGGACCTCTTTTTCTTTGGAGGACACAGTCTTCCAGAAGTAATCTGTCAGGCTCATTGGACAGGGCCAGAAGGACATCCACTTCCCCCTCTCTTTCTCCATCATTTGTTTGCCACACACACACCCTCTTTCTGCCACCCTGTTTCTCCTTGTTTATCTTCATCTTTATAAAGTGGTACCTCGGGTTAAGAACTTAATTCGTTCCCGGGGGTTCTTGATACAACAGAATGCTGTAAAGAAAAGGATACAAAATGAGAAAAAAGATATGATTTTGGAGAAAATTAAAGAATGTGAGAAGAAATTAAGATCAAAACCAAAGTCACAGCCGATTCTGAGAGAAATTAAACTTTACCAGGCACAATATTCTAAATTGATAAACCAGGAAATAGAGTGGAAAGTTAAACGAATGAAACAAAGAACATTTGAATCGGCGAATAAATGTGGGAAACTGCTAGCATGGCAGTTGAAGAAGAGACAAAAAATGAATACAGTTACAAATTTAGAGATTGAAGGAAGAAATATACAGAACCCTATGGAGATTAGAAAGTGCTTCCAGAGATATTTCAAGCAACTGTATACTCAAGGGCCGCAAGATGAGGCTGAGATAGAACAATTTTTGATAAAGAATGGACTACCAAAATTGTCACAAGAAAACAGATCAATCCTGAATCGCAAAATAACACGACAAGAGATTGAACAAGCCATTCAGAACATGCAATTGGGCAAATCTCCAGGGCCAGATGGGTTTACCTCCAAGTATTATAAGACATTGAAAGACTATTTGATACAACCACTGATGGAGGTAGGCAACGAAATTCTGGAAGGGAAGAAGGCGCCGGAATCGTGGAAAGAGGCTTTCATCACATTGATACCCAAATTGGAAATGGAAAAGACACAACTTAAGAATTACCGTCCCATCTCCCTCTTAAATGTGGATTACAAAATATTTGCAGATATTTTAGCAAGTAGATTCAAAAAAGTTTTAAATGAAATAATCCACAAGGACCAGGCAGGCTTTCTCCCAGGCAGACATTTGTTTGCTAATACAAGGAATATTATTGACATTTTGGAACTCTTGCAAACAAACATTAATACAAGAGCTGTGTTAATTTTTATAGATGCGGAGAAGGCCTTTGACAATATTTCCTGGAAATTCATGAAGAAAAACTTGGAAGGGATGGGAGTGGGACGGGGTTTTGAAAATGGGATAGATGCAATTTATTCAGAACAAAAGGCCAAATTGATAGTTAACAATGTGGTTACAGAAGAGTTTAAAATTGAAAAGGGAACACGACAAGGCTGCCCTATTTCCCCATTGTTATTTATTTCGCTCCTGGAGGTGCTCTTGAATATGATTAGAGAAGACCAGTTGGTTGAAGGAATCCAGGTCGGAGCGAAACAGTACAAACTTAAAGCTTTTGCAGATGACCTAGTTTTGACTTTACAGGAGCCAGAATCTAGTACGAAAAGAGTATTACAATTGATTCAAGAGTTTGGTCGGGTGGCGGGTTTTAAATTAAATAAGCAAAAAACTAAGGTATTGGGAAAAAACTTGACAGTTACAGAGTCAGAAAGGTTTCAGAAAGAGACAGAGTTAAACGTGGTTAAAAAGGTAAAATACCTAGGGGTGAATATAACAGCAAAAAAATTTGAGTCTATTTAAGGACAACTATGAGAAATGTTGGTCAGAAATTAAGAGAGACTTAGAAAGCTGGACAAGATTGAAGCTTTCCTTGTTAGGCCGAATCGCCGCTATAAAGATGAATGTATTGCCAAAAATGCTATTTTTGTTTCAAACTTTGCAGATTGTGGACAAAACGGAGTGCTTTCGGAAGTGGCAGAGAGATATCTCCAAATTTGTCTGGCAGGGCAAAAAGCCCAGAATTAAGTTTAAGATATTAACTGATGTGAAAGAAAGAGGGGGCTTTGCCCTGCCAGACTTAAGGTTGTACTATGAATCAGCAGCTTTCTGCTGGTTAAAAGATTGGCTGCTTCTCGAAAACACTGATGTATTAGATTTGGAAGGTTTTAATAATGCTTTTGGTTGGCATGCATATTTATGGTATGACAAGGTTAAGATTAATAAGACTTTCAAGAACCGCATTGTCAGAAAAGCAGTGTTTAATGTCTGGACAAAATACAAAGACTTACTGGAAAATAAAACTCCAAGGTGGCTTTCACCATTGGAAGCTAAGGCCCGGAAAAGACTCAATATGGAGGCCAAATGGCCGAAGTATTGGGAAATATTAGAAAAAGATGGAGATAATTGGAAATTGCAGAGTCAGGAGAAAATGAAAGACAAAGTGCGAGATTGGTTACACTACGCTCAGATTAAAGAAGTTTTTAAACTTGACAAAAAGTTAGGATTCCAGGTGGAAAAATCGAAGCTAGAAACGGAACTGTTAGAGCCTAAGACTAAGGTACTTTCAAGAATGTATAACTTGCTGTTAAAATGGAATACACAAGATGAAACGGTTAAATCGGCTATGATAAAGTGGGCACAGGATATTGGATATAACATCATATTTGAGGACTGGGAGAGGTTGTGGACTAGTGGGTTGAATTTCACTGCATGTAATGCTTTGAAAGAAAATGTTATGAAAATGATATATAGATGGTATATGACCCCAGTCAAACTTGCAAAAATATACCACTTGCCTGATAACAAATGTTGGAAATGTAAAGAAAACGAAGGAACATTCTTTCACCTCTGGTGGACCTGCCCTAGAGTGAAGGCTTTCTGGGAAACGATATATAATGAGCTGGAAAAGGTATTCAAGTATACCTTTCCTAAGAAACCAGAGGCCTTCCTTCTGGGTATTGTCGGCCAGAAGGTGCTAAAAAAGGATCGAACATTTTTTATCTATGCAACAACAGCAGCAAGGATACTTGTCGCTAAGCATTGGAAAACTCAAGATTTACCCACACTGGAAGAATGGCAGATGCAACTGATAGACTATATGGAACTGGCTGAGATGACTGGCAGAATCCGAGACCTGGGAGAAGAGACGGTGGAAGAAGATTGGAAGAAATTCAAGATTTATTTACAAAAATATTGTAAATTGTATGGATGTTAAGAAGGATGCTAGAGTAAAAACAATTTGGCACCATTAAGCTAGGTGAGGAGAAATATGAAGATAAGTTAAATTTAAGAAAAGATAAAGTTTTGGAAATTTTAGGTTATATTTAAATCTTTAAGATCTGAATAAAGGATATCTAAATTAGAGATACAACATTGGAAAATCAGATAATAAGAATAGAAACAAGGGGATAAATTTGCTGGATAAAAATTTATAGTCAGGAATGCAGGAGCGGGAGATGTGAGGGAGTCCAAGAAGTTAAGAAAATTATGTTAAGAGATGTGTTATATTGTATTGTTTCTTTGGTACTGTAATTAAAATAAAAACTGTTAATAAATATTTTTTTTTTAAAAAAAAGAACTTAATTCGTTCCCGAGGTCCGTTCTTAACCTGAAATGTTCTTAACCTGAGGTACCACTTTAGCTGATGGGGCCTCCTGCTGCCATGCGATTTCTGTTCTCATCTTGAGGTAAAGTTCTTAACCTGAGGTACTCTTTCTGGGTTAGCGGAGTCTGTAACCCGAGGTACCACTGTACATTCATTCCTGGGGCTGGCACTGCCTTTCAGCTTTATTCTCCTTATTCTCAGTGTTGTCCTTGTAGAACTTAACAGTGGGTAGAACAGGGACAGAAATAGAATTAGTTGACTCTGCCTGTCATTGGCTCTCAGTGATGGTTGGTCTGTTAGAGAAATCAGGGCTTAAACCTACCAAGTGAAATGCGCAGCAATTTATGTATTTATAAATTTCAAAAATCTCAAAGCCACACTCTTTTCCACACATCCCTCCATAATCCATTTCAATGTAGAGAGAGTCCCTGAATACTTTTCTGCCAACCTCCCATTTTCTGGTCAATAAGCAAATCTCATTCCAAAAGTATCGCTGTGGCCAGGAGGTCCCACCCATCTGTCTCCTTCTTCTCCTTTTGTCTTACCAGAGAAAATAGTCATTTGTGCTGGCGGTGCAGTTTCCCCTTCCCTCCTGTATCAACATCTCAATCCAGGCAAGGTATCTGGTTAATTGGTCTAATTCTTTGGTAGATCCAGGAACTGAGCATGCTCAGACTTGTATTCTTGAAGGTCACACCTACACAGCCTTAACTAGGCCCCTGTCCTGTGCTTGTCCTCCCTGATCAGCCTTCCTTGATCAGCTGTTCATTTGCTTCATTTTCATTTCACTGAACAGCCTATCTGTGTGAGCGAACACCACTGGACCCTGTTGAGTCTCTTCTTCATGCAACATCTACCTAATACCATTTTTGTTTATTAGATGTGAAGGGGGAGGCCCTTAACATTGTTTCTTTTGAAAAATGTGTTTTCTAACCCAGCAGCAATTCACCTTCATTAAAAAGCTGGTAGAATATATCATAATTATGCTGATGGAGAAGGGGGAGTGGCTTTACTCAAAGGCATGCTGGGAAATGTATTCATTTGTGGATCCTGTGAGTCTGACCTCTTAGCAGCCCCAGCAAGTTTAGTGGGCACCCAGCTGCCAGTTTTGGCTCTGGCTCCATAGCCATGCATGTGGGTTGTGTCAGGTGTGCCCAGGCACACCCTAACATCTGTGCCTTAGCGAGTCCGTGACCTTGGGTGCATACCCTAATGAAATGTGCAGCACATGCCTATGTCAAGTTCCACCTATTGCTGGACTCACTACCTTCTACCCTACCAAGACCAAGGGCCACCAGCTGCCACTGATGTTCATTCTTCTTCCTTTTTATCTCCAAGGTCTTTAAGAGTTCAGTCTTTATGGGGAATCCACGTTTCTCATCTGCAGTAGCAGGCAGCACACAAAGTATGTGTATAAACGCTAAGGCATCACAAAGTGCAGAACTTGCCACTTCACCCGACGCATCTGCTTGAGGTCTATTTTGAACTGCTCCTAACATGTCGTAGTGTGATACTCTTTTATCTCGTATATCTTTAGCCAAAGGAGCGAACACTTTGCTTGGCTTTTAAAGCAGGAAGAGGCATGCCAGCAAATACTGCCTGAAGCAGATGGGGGCAGGGAGCCATTTACAGAGAAAGGGCCACACTCCCATGAGTGGAACCTTCTGAGGGCCACATGCCAGTGGTGGGCAGGGCCAGAGGGAAAAAAAGTGGGTGGAGAAACAAATGCTTTTAAAAAAACCTTTTGCACAAGAATAAATGAGCACATCCGGTCTGAAGGGCACCTGAAGGATCCATCACTCAGAAGGTAGAGGCAAGTGCCTAAAGGAGTGCCCTCAATCTCACAATTCAATGTCCCAGACATTTATGTTCTTTACTTTCTCGCCTGTCCAGACTCAATGGCAAACAAACAGAGAGGCCACACTACTCCCAAGAAACAAATACTTCTTTCTCAGCAGTGTAGAGGAGGTGAGAAAGAGGGGTCCAAAAAGCCAATCAAGGAATCTCTCCCCCCAAATCCTACTCAGCCCCTGAAACAGGGAACTTGCCCAAATCAATGATCTGACACAGTATAAGGCAGCTCCCTATGTTCCATCAAGAAGGAGATATTATAAAGTAAATAAGGAAGTAGAAAGTGGGGCAAAGAATGTGCTGTTCAAGGCAATTTTCCCCACCCCTGCCTTCAGGAATGTCAACCCCACTCAACGGCAAATTCAAAACAAGCCTCAATCTCCTCAGGGCAATTTTAGGAATATAACCATCTGTGTGATAAGGCGCCGTCCCTCAAGGATGTAGCGAGCGCTTCAAAGACCAGTAACTTCACTACATGGGCTTTTATTCTGAATTCCCCCTTTAAAGAATGTCAAACCAATTAAGGGAAAGCCAAATTAAAGCCTGCACGGATGTAATCCCAGCTCCAGCACTTTAAAATGCCCACTGTATTCTTTCAAACCTAACTGCGCCACTCAACCCACAAAGGCAGAGCTGGGGAGCTTATGATTGGATGGATTTTCTTACACTCCCAGCTCCCATAACCCCTGACGGTTGGCCAAAGATGGAAGTTGGAATCCAACAACTTTTGAAGGGCCACAGGTTCTCCATCCCTGATCTAGGGCTGCAGTGGCAAACATGTTGGGTAGGGGGCTCTCCAAAATTTGTACTGGAAGTTCACCCTCTTTCTTTGGCCCAGTACAGTTATCTGGGTTTTGCTGAAAATTTTCCTGCAATATTTGTTTTCTAAGGGACGCGGGTGGCACTGTGGTCTAAACCACAGAGCCTATGGCTTGCTGATCAGAAGGTTAGCCGTTCGAATCCCCACAATGGGGTGAGCTCCTGTTGCTCGGTCCCAGCTCCTGCCAACCTAGCAGTTCGAAAGCACGTCAAAGTGCAAGTAGATAAATAGGTACCGCTCCAGCGGGAAGGTAAACGGCATTTCCATGCGCTGCTCTGGTTTGCCAGAAGCGGCTTAGTCATGCTTGTGCCAGCTCCCTTGGCCAATAAAGCGAGATGAGCGCCGCAACCCCAGAGTCGTATGTGACTGGACCTAATGGTCAGGGGTTCCTTTACCTTCAACACAGTACCAAATAGAGTCTTTGGAAAAAGTATGGGGAACCTTAGATCCAAGGGCCAAATTTGGCTCTCAGTATCTCTCTTTTTGTCTCCCTGTTGCTTTGATAAAGCCTGTTGTTTGTCTGGGTGGAGATATGTGTATGTATAGAACTTCCGCTTTTTGCACAGCTCTAATATATAGCTTGCTGAGCAAAGGCTGGATTCACATGCCCTGCCATGCCCACTCTTGCATCTGGTCCTGCACACCTCTGGTATGTGGCCCCCAGAAAGTTACCCATGGGGGGAATGTGGCCCTCAGAATGGTGCCCCTCCCTTGCTTTAGAGAATAACATCCCACCCTTTGAATCATACTCCACTGCAAGGCAGGAGCTGGTGCTGACCAAATCAGAGCAATGTGGGTCTGTGTCCTATCTGACTCACTGGCCTCATACAATCCTGGATGCAATTTCTGACTCTGCAAGGGCAATGAGAGATTAAAACGTGACGGTCAAATCAGGGAGAGTGGCAGAGCTAACTGCAAGGAATTGAACTGAAACAAATCCCCTACTTCTCCCTCCATTGAGTGATTTATCTGGGCCGAAGTGGCTGCATTCCGTCTCAGTGCTTCAGTGCTTTTAAAGAGATCACTGCTGTCTCTGAGGGATGGGCCATTGCTCTGCACTCCCTGATCAATGCAGGATCTGATATTCAGGTTATAACTATTAGGGCTGTACACAGCTCCCCTGCCCAGTCTGCTCCATGACGCCAATCTGGAAGGGGCAGTCAGGCTCATTCACCCTGGGCCAACCCAGGGACCACCCACACTGCCTCACTTCAGAGATGGATTTAGGAGAACACAACTGGCTCAGTCACATTGGGAAGCTAGCTTTGGGGGTGCTGCAGTAGGTGCCACAACTATGATTTAGAACAGAGTGAGAGAGACAGGGGTGCCGAATTTTGGTATCACACAGGGTGCCGCTGAAAGTTGAGACCCCACCAGGTCCTCCACTGCTCATATATTGGCATACCTCCCAACATTTTCACCCCCAAAATTGAGATGTCAGGAGAGGTGTGTCTTCCGGTCTGGTGCTCTAGCAATTGTCTGCAAGGTTCTCCTGGAGCACTGAACCAGAAGGTGTTCTGGTATGATCCTGCTAACAAGCACCAGAGTGCCAAGGCCATAAGCTCATGCCAAAGTGCCTTCTGGTCCAGTCCTCTGGCACGAGGACTCACACAAGAGCACTGGACAAAAAAACGGGAGGTTCTGGGATCCAAACAGAACCTGGGATTGGCTTCTGTGATCCGGGATGTCCCATTTGAAACGAGACATTTGCAGGATGTGTAATGTCTCGCATTAGGATCCCTGATAGGCCTTGTTGGACCTGGGGCACCTCGCCCCTTCTTTGTCCTGTAAGTGCGAACCTGACCCCCTTCAGTCTGCAGAACATTTGCTTTTGCAAGAGTCACATAATGTTCATTCCTCACTTTGAGGAAACCAAACTCCCAAGGTGGAAGCACCTATGCTCTGTAATGCCTTGCCTATTAATATCAGGCAAGCACCCTCATTTCCAGTACCAACTAAAACCCTCTTTGTCTCAGCGAGCCTACTCAACCCTATACTTTTATTATGCTTACTTGTTCTTAATCTCTATTGATTTTATCCACATCTTGATCGCTTTATCATGTCTAGTTGCTTTATGAGTCTGTTGATTTTATTGGCGTTGTCTTTTAAATATTTTATAGCATTGTATGTAAACCGCTTAGAAGTTTATTAAGACAGCCATAAATTTTGTTAAGTAAAATAAAAAGGAGCATCGAATGTCCTAGCACCCCTATTCTCCCCCAAACTGAGGATTTTGGGAGGCTGGAAAGGAACCGTCTAATAAACTAGAAGTAATGCTTGCCTTTTCACAAGATTAGAAGGGCCATTCAATGAAGCTGAATGTTGGAAAGTTCAGGGTGGACAAATCAAAGTACTTCTTGACCCAACACAGAGTTGAACTATGGAATTTGCTCCCACAATAAGTAGTGATGGCCACTTGGATGACTTTAAAAGAGGACCTGAAAAACCACAAAGGCTGTGTTCTCCATTTACTGTCAAAGACAGTAAGCCTCTGAATACCAGTTGCTAGGAATCACCAATGAGAAGAGTTTTGTTGTGATGGTACACCTGCTGGTACACTTATTTGCCAGGGCTGATCGGTACTTGCTTTCTTGTGCCTATCAGCCACTGCCCCTTTCTTGTTTCCTCTGTGCGTTGTTTGTCGATGCCCTCAGTGCACAAATTGTTGCTCTTCTGGGTTGACGGAGGTCCTGCCGTCATTAGATGGTGCTTAGCATAGAAAAAAGACACAATGAGGCAGCGAGTATTTTCATGATGGTAAAAGCAGCTCCTTCGGCCACTCTCCTCCGATTTTATTATCCTTTGTTCCCCTCTGCCTGCATGGCTGGTCTGCCAGTGTCTCACGTTACCTCCTAGTAATGGCTTTACACTCCCATCACCATATATGGTAATCTCTGCCCAGAGGAAACACAACTCCATATAGGGTCAATACATTCTAATACATTGTAAGGCACAGAGGTGCTGGTCAACAGGTCAGCAGGCACAATACAAGCCTCTATCATGGCTTTATGACTCCCACACTGGGTTTGTTTGTTTTTTGTGGAAAATTCAGGACAGAAAAAAAGAGAGTACTTCTTGACAGCACATAGTTAAACAATGGTGCTTGTTCTTGCAGGAGGGAGTGATGGCCTCCAAGTTGGGTGGTTTTAAAAGAGGACTGGACAAATTCATGGCAGGTAAGGCAATCAATGACTATGAGGCATGATGGATATGTTCTCAATGAATACCCATTGCTGGAAATCACAGGAGAAGAAGGAAGAAGAAGAGTTTGGATTTGATATCCCGCTTTATCACTACCTGAAGGAGTTTCAAAGCGGCTAACATTCTCCTTTCCCTTCCTCCCTGACAACAAACATTCTGTGAGGTGAGTGGGGCTGAGAGACTTCAGAGAAGTGTGACTAGCCCAAGGTCACCCAGCAGCTGCATGTGGAGGAATGGAGATGCGAACCCGGTTCACCAGATTATGAGACTACCACTCTTAACCACTACACCACACCACACAGGGAGTGCTCCTATGCCTGGATCCTGCTTGTGGGCATCTGATTGGTCTCTGTGAGAACAGGATGCTGGACTAGATGGGAAATTTGCCTGATCCAGCCATCTCTTCCTCTGTTCTTATGGAGCTGAAGGCATTCCCAGATATAAAACTGCTTGGGAGGAAGCATGCCACAAACCGTGCGTGTGCAAAACCCAGACATTTTAAAAGAATCGTAATGGCGGATGGTTCTGAATCAGGGCCGTCTTACCCATAGGCGCTAGGGGTGCGGGGCACCCGGGTGCCGGGCTCTCAGGGGCGCCAGGCTGAGAGTCTCAGGCCCGAGAGTTGAGTCTGGGGAAGAGCCTACTCATTGGTTGGAGTGCTGAAGTGGGCTCTTCTGCTGCAGGCAGCTCTGTGCCATGAGTTCGGGGGCGACTGAGCCAGCAAGATACTGAGGTGGCTGGCAACTGGGTGGGCACCGGGTGGATCTTTGCAGCCTGGCACCGCATATGCTTAAGACAGCCCTATTCTGAATGCCTGGCTTCCACTTCAGAAGTAAGAGCAGTTAATTTGAAAGGAGAAATTTGTGGGAGAAGTTTGATGGAGGAGAATACGGAAAGCAGAGGAACCTCAGTTTTACGGCGGGTGGCAACTGGAGGAAGCTTTGTCTTCTGACAGCAATTCAGCTTATCCCAGAAATGAATAACTCTTCTGCAAGACCAAGCGCTAGTGTGTGGACGGGTGCACTTTGTTTTCTCTAGCTCCATCGGCAGAACCAAGTCCAGTGTCAGCCTAGTGATCAACCTTAAAATGATCCTTTCCATCACATTTATCCCAACAAACCCTCTTTGTTGACTTCATTGCCCCTCTCCATCAGCTCCAGCTCCATAATGATATACAAGATAATGCCTTCTCTCCGGTAGTAATTTGCAGTTGCAGATAATGAGCAGTGAAGTGTTTCGCGATGAGCGTCCAGGGAGGGCTGATGATAGCTTTGCTCCAGTAAAGAAATGGCAGTTAAATATAACATAAAATACAATGGATTACCAACCCGATGTTGTAATCTTCAGAAGACGGTATTCTTCCCCGAAATGGGAGCTATTTTTTGGATGAATTATGTACCTCTCTTAAGCGCAAGGCTTAGTGACAAAGAGAGAGAGAGAAACCACAGGCACAGGAAAGCAAGCAAGAGGAACAATTTGTGCATCTTGGCGACATCGGCAGCTGCTTGACGTAGTGTTAGCTGAGTAAATATTATTGCACAAGCAGCTTTGCTTAAACAAAAGCTTTGCTAATACTGGGATACACCTCCTCAAGTAATTCCTTGGACAAGCAAGACGCGCCATACACACACACACACACAGACACACACACACACACACACATGGGTCATATATGGGAAATATATCAAAAATTATTCTTTTTCCAGATTAAAAGTTCCATTTTGTTACTCCACAATTAGATTCCAATTCAACAAAACTAGTGACTTCCCGCTCACCCAGCATCGATGTTTGTAACCCAAATTACATACGATTACATTTTAAAGTTCCGTTTTATCCAATTTCATCCACTTTAACATGTTTCTTAATATATTCTGCTATTTTCTTATGCTTCAAACCTCATTGTGGTATTCACATATGGAAAATGTCTTTTTAAACAGACTATAAAAGTTTTCCAGTCCTCCTTAAAAGATTCCAAATTTGCGTCTCTAATCAGTCCCGTCAGTTTTGCCATCTCTGTGTATTCCACGTTTTTCATCAACCATTCTTCCTTTGAGGGTGTTCTCTCATCCTTCCATCTCTGTGCATAGAAAATCCTTGCTGCTGTAGCATACATAAATACAGTTGAGGCTTCCTTTGGAATTTAACTGTCTAATATCCCAATCAAGAAGGATTCTGGCCTCTTGGGGAATGTCTGTTAAAAAAAATCAATATGTATCATGTCCCAAAGAGCCTTGACATTCCTGCTAGTCCACCACATATAAGAGAATGACCCTTCACAGTTCTTGCATTTCCAACATTTGTTTGATACATTTGAGCTAGCTTCTTTGGAGTTAGATACCATCTGTACATCATTCTGTTATAATTTTCTTTCAAGCCATGACATGCTGTAAATTTCATATCTATCTTCCAAAGTTTTCCCCAGGCAGCCATATCTAGACAAGCAACACAATCCAGACTTGCTAGGAAAAGTTACCTGAGGTGTGAAGCACCTGTGGAGCCTTTGGGACAGGACTTTTGGACATGTGAGTGAGACCCAAGTGAGCAAGAGGAACCATATGCAGCAGGTTTGGCTTGTCACATTCTGAAGGATACACATTACCATGCAAGGAACTCCTATCTCCATAAGACCTGCTCAACTAATCCATATTACTATTCAAAAAGAACCCATCTGCCCCCCTCAGTAAAACTATTAAGTCCAGGTGTGGGGCCTAAGGCCATTCAGGCCACAGTCTAAAAATACGGTAACTGATTGCTTCAGCTCAGAATAGGTTCCTTTAATACAGTGGTACCTCGGGTTAGAGACGCTTCAGGTTACAGACTCCACTAACCCAGAAATAGTACCTCGGGTTAAGAACTTTGCTTCAGGATGAGAACAGAAATCGCATGGCTGCTGCACAGCGGCAGCAGGAGGCCCCATTAGCTAAAGTGGTACCTCAGGATAAGAACAGTTTCAGGTTAAGAACGGACCTCCAGAATGAATTAAGTTCTTAACTTGAGGTACCATTGTATGAGCAGTTGTCCAAAAGAATTCACAAAAACTTTGTTGTGTTCTCTCTCAGCCTTCTCCAAACTTTGGAAACTATGTTGAACTTGCAACAACTTCAGTGGGAGTGTGATGGGGCCAGAGGGCCATCTTGGTAATGGTACCCTTCCTGTGGAATGCCCTCCCTTCAGATGTCAAGGAAATAAAAAATTACACAACTTTCAGAAGACATCTGAAGGCAGCCCTGTATTGGGCGGTTTTTAATGCTTGATGTTTCTATTCTGTTTTTAGTTATGCGTCCACCCTGTGGAACACTGTCCTATCAGATGTCAAGGAGATAAGTAACTATGCAACCTTTAGAAGACATTTGATGGTAGCCCTGTATTGGAATGTTTTTAATGTTTCCAGGACTCCTGCTCTCCCTACTGAGAATTCAGGTGTTCTGGGGAAGCTGTATAGTGTCCCTGAGTGCCCTGCAGACCTGGGGATGCTATCATTCTGAGCCAGGGAAGAACTTCTTAGGGGGACATGTGGCTTGTCTGGAACTGTAGGCCAGCATTACAAGCTAGAGAAATCCATATTGCGTGACCAGGAGGCGACAGCCCCAGCCCCCAGGGATCATAAGGAAGGAATAAAGACTCTGACAATGTTATATGGAATTAAAATTAGGCCACAACTTGTCAGGGAACTGCCATCGGAGCCAGGAGTGGAGGTAAGGTGCCCCAGCGATGCAGGAGAAGGGCCCAGCAGGGAGAGAGGGAACACTTCCTCTGAGGAAGGAAATCAGTGTGACACCAGGAAGAAAGGGGAGCCTGGGAGGACTTTGGAGAGAGGGCTCCAAGACTCTTCCACAGAGCCCAGCGGGGAGAGCACAGGACCTCCGCTGGCCACGCCCACTCTGCGCAGAAAACTTCCGCGCAGGGAGGCTAGGCGGAGACTTGGTGTCAAAGAGCTTTTATGCTGGAAGAAGTTCAGGAAACGCCCACTGACGGATTCTGCCAGTGACTGACACAGCCACGGAGTAAGGGCTGTCCAGCCAGGGAAAGGTTTAGCCAGACAACGTTGCCTAGAGCAGCGGCCACTTACGCACGAGCAACCCCAATTCCCATTACACAACTTTATTAAACTTCCAATTGTAGGAAGACCTTGGCTTAGGCCTTCGGTGTGTATGCCTCCCAGCCCCCCAGCAGGGGGAACTGGGGCACATCAGGGTAAATGGGATATTGGGGTGCTCTGCAAGACATAAGTGTAGCAGGCAGCCAAGCCTGTATCCCCGCATGCAGGGTAGTTCACTGACGACCTTTCAGTGTAGGCCAGTGACACCCATATATATAACCCCTTTAAGAGGGGGACCCTGGAATCACCACTGTGGGGTGAGGTGAGTCACCATTTCACACACGCAGAGATCCCATATACAGAAGAAAAGACTAAAGGGTTCCACCCGAGGCCATAACCGCCAAAGTTGTGACGAATTGCTACACGGAAGACAAAACCTGCCAATGCAGGAAAATTTCTTCCCGGTCCTTCAACAGCAACCAGTCAAAGACTGTAGCAGTGCCTGCAAAACAGGAAGAAAAAGTTAACCTGCAAACAAAGGGAGGGGAGGGAGGGTGAATCTCCAGAGCCGACTGCCTGGCTATTGTCGGCTCCACCCCCTATTTATAAGTGGGGCTGGCCCCACCTCCCAGCAAGAAACCTGATTACTGAAGCTGGGCATGAACCTCCAAAAATTAACACGGAGAGGCAAGCCAGCCCCTGTTTCCCAGTAAGCTCCCTGGGAACTGTAGCACCACGTGCGATCCCACAAAGGGCACCCACAATGTAAGTGTGAGTGCTTATTCTGAAGCAGGTAACTTTGGACCTCAGCAGCATTGTCAGCTGGAACTAACGGCTTCTCAACCTTTTGACTGAGATCATGTGCAGAGTACTTAGAATTAAAAGCGGAGAGGTTGCACATTCCAAATATGAGATTCATATTTCCTGGCTCAGGAGTCACAGGAGTTTTGAAAAACTCAGCACAAATGCAAGGCATACATTGCAAGCTGCAAATCCCTCGCTGGCTCAGGTTTTAATCCAAGCTAGAAAGGAATTAAACTCCTATTCCTCTTTCACCCACTCAACCACCAATGAACCTGCCTGCTTTCCACAGGCTTAGCTACCTAGCTCCTGTTCTAGTGGTGGCAAAGAGAAGGGATTAATTTGCCCCTTCCCTCACCCCTCTGACACTTAACAGGCTCTGTAATGCTTAAGCCAGGGGTGGAAGACTGTGGCTCTCTATATGTTGCTATAGAACCACTCTCACCATCTCTATCCACAGGAACTAGAGAGAAATTCAATTCAGGTCCCCTTTAAAAGTGAACATGCCTAATTCACATTTTCAAAAATAGTACAGGAACTGAAACACAGCCGTCCTTCAAATTTCATTCTTCTCTGGAATTTGCAATGCAGCTCTCCAACCAAATAAGATGTACAAAAATACATAGGGTTGTAACCACCCACATTTTACTCAGAGTAGACTAATTGAAACTAATGGAACGGAGTCATGTATATTAATTTTGAATGGGTCTGCTCTGAGTAGGACCAGCATGGGATACGACCCATATACTGGGGAAAACGTGCATAAATTGCATATTAGCGAAAAGGAGATGCAAAAAATAAATTGTATCAGGCAAAATTGCACTGCAAAAATGTGTGTGTTGGGCAAAATTGTATACAAATGTGTGTTTATTAGGAGGCTCTGCACTCAGCTCTCACCAGTGGCTCCTAGGAGATATCAGCATGTGATAATGGTCACACCCCAGGAACAGCTTCAATGGGCAGGCTAAAACAGGGAGGGCAGCCAATAGGTTGCAAACCCTCAATGAGTTAGGACTCACTGTCATTGGGGAATGGGTGTTTAGAGGCTTATGGTGGAAATGAAGGGGTATAGATAAGACATTGCATCACCAATTGGGGGAGTGATGAGTTCAAAAAGGGTTCAGGTTGATTTTGATTAAGCCAATATTTCTTCAGGCACTGCACAGTTAAACAATGGAACTCTCTCCCACAGAAAGCAGTTGGTCCCATCAACTTTGATGACTTTAAGAGAAGACCAGAAAAGTTCATGGAAGACAAGGATATCCATGGCTTCTAGCCATGATGACTAACCTCTGCCTTCCCTATCAGATGCATCATGCTCAGTGGCGTAGCGTGGGGGGTGCAGGGGGGGCCAGCTGCAGCGGGCGCAACATGGGGCGCGCGCTCACACTAGCAGCTCTCTGCCCCTACTAAAATCCACAGGTTAGGGGGCGCAAATTACTTGCCTTGCCCCGGGTGCTGACAACCCACGCTACGCCACTGATCATGCTCAGTTGCTTTGCGTTGCAGGGCAGAATGCTGTTTCACTCAGGTCCTGCTTGCGGGCTTTCCCCAGGCATCTGGTTGGCCACTGCGAGAATAGGATGCGGGACTTAGATAGGCTTCGGGCCTGATCCAGCATGCTTGTCTTACATTCCTGGGGTTTTTTTGTTTTGTTTTTTCAATTTTTATTTTATTATTTATTATTTATTATTATTTATTATTTTATTATTTATTATTATTTATTAAAAGCTGCTTCACACTCAGGCTGAATAATTTGGTATTCCAGGAAGCAAGCAAACCAAAAACTTGAGCTTTGCCCTGAGTGCACTATGCGGAGAGCCACCGTGGAGTAATAAAAAGCAACAGAAGACTCTCACGCCACCTTAAAGACTAACAAATTTATTGTTGCACAGGTTTATGCCACAATATGTGTGTGTGTGTGTGTGTGTGTGTGTGTGTGTGTGTGTGTGTGTGTGTTTTTTAAGGTGCCACAAGACATCTTGTTCTTTTTGCTGCAAGAGGTTATTCCCCTGGAATTTGTTCCTGTGGTGGAATAACTAGAGTCCTGGGCAGAAGAGGCTGCCATATTCTGTATCAAGTGATCCATCTAGCTCAGGACTGATCATCTTCCAAAGCAACTACTCTATTCCAAACTTAAAAATGGAAAGCGTAATGCTGGTGGTCAACAAGAAAGGTTTAAAGGCTGTCTCAAGGCAAATCTAAAAAAATGTACAGTAGTATAAACACCAACAACTGGGAAACACTGGCCTGCGAGCGCTCCAGTTGGAGACCAGCCTTTACCAAAGGTGTCATGGGCTTTAAAGACACTCGAACTCAGGACACAAGGGAGAAACGTGCTAAGAGGAAGGCACGCTTGGGAAAGCCACACCATGATCAACTCCTGCCCGGAAACCTATGTCCCCACTGTGGAAGGATGTGTGGATCCAGAATTGGCCTCCACAGTCACTTACAGACTCATTGTTAAAACCATGTTTAATGTTAAAACCGAGTTTACTCAGCTACGAGGGTTCACCAAAGAAGAAGAACACTGACTGTCAGACCTCTCCAGGGTTTCAGACCTTCTGTGTGCAAAGTACGTTTTTTTTATCAGTGAATTGAGGCTTCCCCCCATGTTTGGATGGGCTTTTATGGGCTTCAAGAATGCTGAGCACACTCATTTGGTTGTGCAGGTGGAAAGGAGTTGCACCCTTAGCTCCCCCCATTTCATCCATCCTTTGAAACTCACCCTTCTCTGAATTTTGTGGCACAGTTCTGCAGCCAAGTCAAGTGTCCAAAAAGACACTTATAGGGGGGTGAGAGTTGCATTAAAATGTATTTACTGGTGAAATTAACATGCATTGTATTAGAGAAACCTGTTACAGATAGGTAGCCGTGTTGGTCTGCCATAGTCAAAACAAAACAAATTCCTTCCAGTAGCACCTTAAAGACCAACTAAGTCAGTTCTTGGTATGAGCTTTCGTGTGCATGCACACTTCTTCAGATACACTGTGTATCTGAAGAAGTGTGTATCTGAAGAAGTGTGCATGCACACGAAAGCTCATACCAAGAACTGACTTAGTTGGTCTTTAAGGTGCTACTGGAAGGAATTTGTTTTGTTTTGATTAGAGAAACCTGTTTAGGATCTGGGCAGCCCAGGACCTCTATACACACTGCCCAGGCCTGTGCCCTGAAGAGGTCGCTTTGGTGCAGGAAAAACAATATGGGGGAGAACAGTTACGAGTTATAAGCTCAAGCTGGTAGACATAAGGTATGAGCACTATGGGTTGCCTTCATCAGTGGGAGAGATCATTGTGTCTCACTGGTTAGTTGCTGCCCTCCTTAATCTGGGCAGCCCCAGTCAATCAAGTGTTTACCCACTGAGCCTCTTGGGCTTGCTGATCAGAAGGTTGGCGGTTTGAATCCCCGCAAAGGGGTGAGCTCCCGTTGCTCTGTCCCAGCTCCTGCCAACCTAGCAGTTTGAAAACACACCAGTGTGAGTAGATAAATAGGTACCACTGCGGCAGGAAGGTAAACAGCATTTCTGTGCGCTCTGGTTTCTGTCATGGTGTTCCGCTGCACCAGAAGCGGTTTAGTCCTGCTGGCCACATGACCCAGAAAGCTGTCTGTGGACAAACACTGGCTCCTTCAGCCTGAAAGCGAGATGAGCACCACAACCCCATAGCAACCTTTGACTGGACTTAACCGTCCAGGGGTCCTTTACCTTTTACCTTATCTATGTAGTTGAAGCATATTTGGTAAAGATTTCAGTAAAGAAGAAAGATACGATAGGAAAAAGAAAGAGAAATGAAATTATTGGCAGCCCTATGCAGAATCCTCCTCCTGCCTTTTATTTTATTTTTTAGCCTCTGTGGATATTTACATTCTAGTCTGCTTGGAGAAAATGAATGGAGAATTCCCCAAGGTTTGGCAAGGACGAAGCTGGGATTGTCCTGCCTTCTTGATTTCCTGTTTGCTGCTCAAAGCGCATGTTGGAGATATTGACTTGGCCTTGTGCCTTAGAAACCAGTTATGATAAGTGGTTGTAGCCCTTCCAATTCAGGTATTAAGTCAACCTCCTAGGCCACAACAGCTGAGGATTTTGGTACGGATCAACAGAGAGGTGTGCAAGTTGCATTGCCCCAAGGACTTCATCTTTCCACTCAAGCTTGGGCAGCTGTTCCCAACATCCAGACTCTCCTTTGAAAAGATGCTCTTTCACACTGCTGTGAAAGTTCGGTCAGCTAAGGACAGCATTTCCTCCTCCTAGCCGGTTTCCCCCATTTCTGTCCTGTGACGTTCCTCTTCCAATTTGCTGTCTGTCAAACTGAGATACCAGACTCAATTTGAGATTTTGCACAGGGTTTCACTAAGGGCCAAGGCTGACGTTGTGCATTGGGCGACTGTAGCAATCTCCCGCTGGTATCATTTTAATGAAAAGCAGCCACAGAAGGCTGCGAATCAGAACAGGTGAATAACAGGACCGACTTCTCACAAAACAGAGGGCTCAAATTAGACAAGAAGTGAACTCCATCTATGTCTCTTTAATTGCAGAGTTATTGTTTTTTTAAAAAAGAAGGAACAGAAATTGCCATGTGGAGAGATCCAGACAAGCTTCTTGGGTGTGGATTAGGGATCTTTAACCCTTCGTTTGTTTTTTGGGGGAGAGACTCCGATCCAATTCAATGGGAACTCCTTCCCCAAGCAATTTGTTGGAGCAGGGGGCCTTAGCTAGACTGGGAACAAAGGGTCCTGATCCAGATCACACTCACCATGCACACATACACCACTGGCAAATTACATTTTTTAAAAAAATGCTTAAGTGTAAAAATGGAACAGATTCATTATCTGGTTAGATCCAAATTCCCTCCACATAGAGGGAAAAAAGGCATCATGGAGAGAGATTGCTGGGTGACATTTATCTCCAAATGATCACAATATTCTTTTATATCTTTCCAATACACATTCCATCGCTATTCACAAGAAAGTGAGAAATGGCAGCCAGCAGGAGCAGTCAAGGATGACACAAGTGACAGCCGAAAGTTGGCCCCATCCCCCTTAGGGAGAACATTATGAAGATGTTATATAGATGGCATCATAGTCCCTTGAAACTAGCAAAAATGTATAAGGGAGGGTCACCGACTGGCTGGAGATGTAAAATAGATGTGGGGTCATACTACCACATGTGGTGGACTTGTGCAATCATTAGGGAATTCTGGGATAGTATCTATAATGAATTCAAGAAATAATTCAGACTCACTTTTTTTAAAAAAAAACCCAGAGATCTTTCTTTTAGGCATTTTGCCATTAGAAATTAAAAAAAGACGTAAGACCACTGTTCATGTAAGAAGCAAGAATTCTTGTGGTGAGGAAGTGGAAAAACGAAACAAAACACAGATACACAGATTGACAGATACTCATGTTAGAATATTTACAACTAGCAGAACTGATGGGAAGAGTTAGAGGAGTATTGAACCAGAAAATATTTGGAGAATGGAAAATATTTAAGGATTATATAACATCATATTGTATCAACCACACCATTTTAGCAGAACTTGAGTGATACTTGTAAACACAACAAATACCGTTTGTGGAGTAGACGGGAACAATATTAAAGAATATAAAACTGTGCGGGGAAAACAACGACAGTATAAACAGTACAGTGAGAATGATTGGAAGTCTCGTTTTGTCAGAAGTCTTTTTTATTTAAGTGTTTATTTAAGTATTAATTAGGAAGATTAAGGTTTTTTTTATACACGTAAATCTACTTTTTCTACTTTCTTTTTTCTGTACTTTCTACTTTTCTTTTTTCTTAATTGTTTTTTCTTTAATTTTCTTTTTGTAGTATGAGATTATAAATTCTATGTATACATGTGTAATTTAAATTAATAAAGATTATTTTTTTTAAAAAAAAGAAAGAAAAAAGAAAAGTTAGCCCCATCCTGTACTCCTGTTCTTATTGTCCCGCTGGGCCATAGCTCAGTAGAACAGCATCTGTTTTATGTGCAGAAGGTCCAAAGTTCAATCCTCGGCATCTCCAGATAGTGTTGGGAGTGACCTTTCTCTGAAACCATGGAGAGCTGCTGCCAGACAGTGCAGGCCACTAGAGTCCACTAGATGGACTCGGTATAAGGCAGCTTCGTGTGCAATGTCCCTTTCTACAAAGCCTGTTCTCCCTAACAGAGAGCACATGTTGCGGGGGGGGGGGCAGCAGGCCAGCCCAGTGTTGCTGCGTGGATACATTTGGATGGCCACAGGCAGTGATTGGATAATTCGAGTCTCTGGGGAGATTTTGATGTTGCCAATTTGGAGGAGGGGTCAAAGGTTTTAAATACTGGACACACAGCCTTGGGCGTCCTCTTGGGCTGTATGCACCGGATCACCTGCCCACCCTCCCTGAATTGGGGGGGGGGTCTTTGCTTTGACCTTGCTATGCCTGTCATGGGGTCGTCTGCCGTTGGGGCAGGGGCCTGGTAGGAATTTTGTCCATTTGACTGATTGGCTGGTGCCATTTGGTTTTTGCCTACTGCGTAGCAAATTGTCACAACTTGTAAGTTTGGCGGTTAGGCATTGGTTAAAATTGGTTGGTGGAGGGGTAGGTGCCTACCCCTCCAGTGGTGGTGCTGCAAGGGAATTCCGTTAAAGGAATCTAGGGGCTTGCTATTCTTTCGTCCAAGTCCCTAGCATCGGGCTTGGGCCATGCAAGCCCCCGGGAGCATGCAGGTGAGAAGTGAGGGTCTGATGCCCAGCTTCATTTCTCCCCAATATGGTTTTCCCTGACTGGCTTCCGTTGGAATCCGGAAGTCAGTTCTGTCCCTGGGCAAGGACAGATAGTCATAACCAATGCCTAAGCAACCACTCACATGTGTGTATTTAAATAAAGTTGTGGCCAAAATCATGCCAAAAGCAAAATTGATGTGTGATAAAAGGTAAAGGTAAAGGGACCCCTGACCATTAGGTCCAGTCGTGAACAACTCTGGGGTTGTGGCGCTCATCTCGCTTTATTGGCCAAGGGAGCCGGTGTCCAGCTTCCGGCTCATGTGGCCAGCATGACTAAGCCGCTTCTGGCGAACCAGAGCAGTGCACGGAAACGCCGTTTACCTTCCCGCCAGAGTGGTACCTATTTATCTACTTGCACTTTGGGGTGCTTTCGAACTGCTAGGTTGGCAGGAGCAGGGACCGAGCAATGGGAGCTCACCCCGTCGCGAGGATTTGAACTGCCGACCTTCTGATCAGTAAGTCCTAGGCTCTGTGGTTTAACCCACAACACCACCTGTGTGAGTTTATTTGGGGTGGCTTGGGGACCTCAACACGCAACTTAAAAGCCTGCAGACAGGATGGGAAAGTCAGCTCAGAAGAAGAGAGAATGCACTGAACTAGGAGGTCGAGCTCAACACACAAAGTGGAAAGCATCTCATTTCATCAGACCTGGAGGAGAGTCATCCCTCAGAATTTGTGAAGAACAAGATTTGAGCTCAACTGACTATGTGGTGCTCGAGGCATCACACATGTAAAAGTGGAACTGGGAAGGGTCTTTTCTGGAGGGCTTGAACATGAATGACTAGAATAGAATCAAAGGGGTATTTTTAAAAAACTCATTGAAAACTACAAGCAGTTATGGTGTATCCTTCTGGGGGAAACATAGCTGGGTTTTAAAAATAAAATGTGTGTTTCTGTGTCTTTGTACTTATTCCAACCTCAAGTCTGTCTAGGAAAGCAAAGTGCAGCAGAAAATAATTCACTGGAACATAGAATCTTGCCTTAGACCAGGTGAGAATATTTGTCTACCTTTCTTTCTTGGTATTATTCATTTAAAGCAATTTTCAAAATATCCTGCTCTTTAGCCCAAAAGATCAGAAGTACAGCTATCAGTAGTAAGGCAGGCCCCGCTCTCAAGAATTGCAAAGCAAAAATACACAAGACCAAGGAAAGAGGGAGGGAGAAATGCAAGCTTAGGTGCCCATGCTTAAAATTACAGCTCTGATAACAACTATCTGGGGTGTAAAAAAACCAAAAACAGGTTCAGACAGCTGGGTGGAATGGTAACAGTTGAAGGAGGGCCAATCTTAGTAAGTGAAAAAGCCTTGTTCCTCATCATCCCTGCTTGATAGAAAGTGGCTTTCTGGAGTTTGGAGGAGAAAGGGGTCTCCCATCACCTGCTATCTCCTAAATGAGACCCCAAAGTTTATTAGCATTACTATCTCCCCCCCCCAACACTGAATAACTGCGGAAAGCTACAACACTCTATGCTCTGAGCATTTGAGTTCTCCAACTGTTCATGAATTTATTTTCATATTGCAACATTCAGAAAGTCCCTGAGGTCACCTTTGCCCATATGTGCCACTGAGAGAGAAAAAATGGAAAGGCCCATCAGATTTCAGCTAAGAAGAACCAAAATCAAAACCAGAACCAAAACCAGAACCATTTGTTGTATGCCAGTCAATCGCGATCTTCTGTTCGATTGTGGAGTGTCCCTGGTCGATCCTGGTCGATCTCTGCACCCTGGGCGATTCCCCCCCCCCCCAAAAAAAGCTCAACAACTCTGGTGAATCCTATAATAACAATGGGTAGACCTTTTTTATATATACTGTGAGTAGATCACAGTCTCTTGGAAGTTGGACGTGCCTGTTCTATGCCAAAGAAGAAACCGCTAATGTAAAAGTCAGTCCTGGGAGCTGTGGCCTGAAAATGCAAACCTAGAAAGGAAAGGAACCTAAATGTATATTAGAAGCTGCAGCTGTTTCCATCCCACTTCCACCTGCAACAGTCAGGCACCACTCCTCAGCCCCACCCTGCTCTGGCTAGGAAGCTCACCTGAGGCCACTTGAGCTTCTGTCCTTCCTGATTTGTTCCAGCTTCCCAGCAGAACATAGAAAAGGAAGGAGGTGGCAACAGCTCAAAAGCTAGACTACAACTTTTTCATTTTAAGCTGCTGGTTTGGGTCTTTGCCTTCCAAGGCTTTGGGGGCTTTTTAACTTAGGGGGAAAGCAAGCCAGAGGGGACATGATGGAGGGTTGCAGAATGATGTGTGATGCAGAGAAAGTAGACCAGAGCTTGGTGACAATGAAGCTGAATATTGGAAGATTCAGGAGAGACTAAGAAAGTAGTTCAGACAGCACATAGATTAGTGATGGCCACCAACTTGCCAAATTTCTTTTGAAGGAGGACTTAGATAAATTATTGGAGGAGGTTTCCTCCTCCCCCCAAAGAGAAGTTGGCTAGGGGTTTTTGTTTTGTTTTGTTTTGCACCTGGTAAAGTTTTGGATGAATCTGCCACCTGCAGTTTTCCAAATCCAGTTACCCGCATTTCTACAGAAATATGCAATTGTTATTTTTAAATATGCCTCATGAAACTTCATCAGCATTTTAAATCAGTTTTCTCCAACTACTCACATTTTTGCAAAGCTATTTCTCCAAATATAATGCCTTTTGGATGTTGTTTTCACCAATATATGCATTTTAAATATACTTTCTACTGCAATGTGTGCCTTCTTGTACACATTACATGGCTGGATAATTCTATTACAAAATCCAGAGAAACGCCTATTTCAACAGAAGGTTTTTTTTGGTTCAAGTGTTGTTGTTTTCCGAAAGTGCGAATTCAATAAGTTTGCCTTTAAATTTTATTTATTTATTATTTGGACATCCTTCTTCAAAGCCCCACTTTAGAATATCTGGGAGCAATTGATTCTCTTTATGTGGGGAGAGAGAGAGAGAGAGAGAGAGCGAGCACGAAAGAGAGATAAATGCAGGCTTAGTTCACTATATTAAACATCCTCCATACAATGGATTTAAATATAATGAAATATGTGGAGATTATTTGCACCAGACAGTTATTATGTTCTCCTTCTGTTCCTTTTGATAACACTATTCTTTTTTTAATTGAAGTTTATGGAACATGCACTTTTCCTGCTGAGAAAAAAAAACTCAGGCAAAGAATATCTTCCCCCACCCCAAAAAAGAAAAAAAAAATGCCAAGATAAATGGCACATCAGTTTAGGAGGTGTATTACATATTTGTAACATTCATGAATTAAGAATATCAAGGTGGAAAGGACAAAAGAAATATGTTAACGTTATTAACTAATAGCTCATTTGCTTGAAGAGGTAGGGAGAAAACCACTTGCAAAGTAATTTTCTAAATTCCCAATGGACTGATTCCTTATTTCCCCCCCTCTCTTTTCAACTGCAGTTTTCATTCTTTTGATAAATTATGCGGATTTTAATTTCCTTTTCCATTACAGTTTGAATTATAAATATGAGCCTAAACCAGACTTTGGAGGATTGCAAAGTTTGATGGAGTAGCACACAAGTCAGGCATTTTATTAATAATTCCTAAACAGTTTGATAAGAGAAGCTCAATGAGCATTTTGGGGGGCACTGCCTCCCCCCCCCCATGAACCAAAGCCAACAGGAAGCTGGAGTGAAATGTCACCACTTATTCCCACCTGCATTTTCTGGAACGCTTAAAGCCAGCAGATTATAAATTATTTAGGATTTTGTGAAAGTGGAAAACAGCAAATTACAGCTTTGGCTCGTAAATAAACATTTGTCATCCGTGTTCCTCCAGTTTTACATACCACAAGGGCTGTGTTACAGCGGAGGGAAGAGATGAGGACAGGGGCTGTAAATAAAGCTGCCAATATAGTAATGCTGTTGTATAAATCTATGATGAGACCATTATTGGAACACTGTGGACAGTTTGGGTTACCTCGCTTCAAAGGTGGTATTGTAGAGTTAAAAAATGTTCATGAACATATTCAGTGAACACATTCGAGGGGATGGAGAGACTCTCCACTGAAGAAAGGTTGTGGTATGTTTGGGACTTGTTCGTTTAGAGAAAAGTTGAGTAAGAGGTGACGGGAGAGAAGTTTGTAAGACTGTGTCGGCTATGGAGAAATTGGGGGGAGGGCGAGAAAAATCCTCTCTCTCATATATAACACTAGAATTTGTTCCCACCCATTATTGGTAATGATTATACTTTGAGAATCCCTCTTGGATTTTTCATGGGGAAAAGGAAATGAATGGTTTTCAGATATTTGAATTTAAAAGAAATACTGGTTAACAGAAAGTGGAGTGAATGTCTTTTTAAAAATAAGTTTTATTTTTCAGTTTTAAAGATTTGTTACATACATACAAATCAAATAGCTTCCCAATAAACATATTTCGACTTCACCCGTTTGGCAGTTTCTTATAATTTTAATTTTTAGTACTGCATTTCCTATGTTATTTCATTTATTAGTTACTCCCTAATTCTTCTTTAACATTACTTTTAACTGCTTGATTTACATTAATCCTGCTAATGAACTTAATTGTATACAAAAACTTTTCAGATATTCCACAACTTTTCCCAATTCCTTAATGAAATTTCTTTCTTCTTGGTTTCTTACCCTTCTATTAAGTTTTGACATAGACCATTAGTTTAATCTGCCACTTTGGTTGGGACAGAATCTTCTTTCCATCTCTGAGCATAAATCATTCTGGCTGCTGTTGCAGCATACCTAAACAGGTTTTTGTGGTCTTGTAAGGAGAAATGTAAGGAGAAATAAGGTACTTTTCATCATATGTGGTGGTCTTGTAAGATAGCAAAAGTTTTCTGGGAGATGGTTTATAATGAATTGAAGAAAATGTTTAAAACAACATTAAAAAAACCAGAAGCTTTTCTTTTAGGGATAGTAGGTACAGAGATACCCAAAGAAAAGCTTCTGGTTTTTTTTTAAATGTAGCTGGCAGGTGGAAAATCAAAAGCCCCTTTTTATTTTTATTTTTCCTTTCTCTTCCTTTATTCTTCCTGCTTGTTTTCTCTCCCTTACCATATTGTGAAAAACCTTAATGAAAACCTTAACAGGAACAAAAGAACTCATGGAAACAAACAAACAAACAAACAATATTTATTACGGCCATAGGCCCATACAGGTAAAAACAACACATAAGTAACAGCTTGTGCACGTGGGGGGGGGGGGAACAGCCGCTAAAACACCACAATAACAATAAAATACTATAAAATAGAATGGCATACTACGCCTTATGGAAAAAGAATCTGTGAAGGGAAAGGAGGTCTTCATCCCCACAGAACTTAGCTTCTGTTGCTACTGCTGCTGGCTCCAGCGACTTCAAAAAAATGTTGAGGTCTCTGGTTTCAATCCCCTACCTTCCTAGCTATGATCCCTGTACATTACCCACAATTCCCTATAATACAAAACATGGCACACTATTAGCGTGTTCAGACCCAGAACCCTCCCCCCTAAATAAATTCTCACTTGACTCAAATTTCTGGTTTGGTTTTTGGCAGAATTTAGGCCACAACCTTATTGATTACAGAAAGTGACTGGTTGCATAGGCTCCAGTTCGACTAGCTCCCTGCCATGCAGGTAGCACTGACCCAGGGCACCAGCATAAGTCAGCCAAGTGTGAACACCTGGAAAAGCAGAAAGCCAGGAACTGGCTAACTCCGCCACCCAAATGTCCCCCTGGACTCAGGCACGGAGTCACAGGGGTTGACTGAACCATCGAGTCTCTGGATTCCTTTAACAGAATACCCTTCACATAGGGATGGCGAGACCGTTCCCCCATCCCTATCACCTGAACCAGAGCCTATCCCCAACCTTACAAGTTGTGACAATTTGCTACATGGCAGGCGAAACCCAAATGGCAACAGCCAATCAGCCAAGTGGGGAAAATTCGTGCTGTGCCCCTGTCCCAACGACAGACGACACACGACGGTATAGCAAGGTCAAGCACAAAGCTCTAAAAGTAGGGAGAGGTGGGCGGGTGTTCTGAATGCACGCGCCAAAAGAGGAAGCTCTGGGTCACATGCATGGGCATAAATAGGTCCCTCGAACCATTTGGACTGCGTCCCATTGGCCAGATTGCACCCAGCTTTGAGGGACCTACCAATCGGTTGTTGTGGATGACCAATTGTACCCACCCACAACACAGAGTTGTCCAGGTCTCACCGCAATATGTGCCCTCTTTAAGAGAGGACCCGATGTGTATACTGCCCTATACCCGCAAATCTCAGGGCGGTTCACAGGATAAAATCACAATCTAAATACCCAAATTTATAATCAAAATAGAAGCGAAAACAACCCCCAACACATTCTAAAAGGGCATTGCACTAGAGGAGGAAAAATGATAAAATGGAGAAAAACTCTACTCCCTCAAAGAAGACATATGCTTTTTCTTTTACAACTAACTCTCTCACTTTCCATCTATACACATGAAAAGGATGGTCCCTGTTTGAATTTTGATCTGTGAAAAATGCAAAGTTATCCCAGGAAATAAAGGGGAGGGGAATAGCTCCTGGAGAAATACAACTCTGTTATTTATTATTTGTGGCTCTGATCCAAAGCCTGTCTGAGCACTATTGGCACTGGCACTTTCTCCCGTCAAGCCCTGTAATGGTATGTGCCGCTTTTCCCGGGGCACTTTGTCATTATTACTGCTAGAAGAAATCCCTCTTCATGTGTAGAAATAAATTGACTGATATTTTGCTTTTCTGGTCACATACCCTCCATCGTATAAAGTGTTTTGTTACGGAGCTGTAACTGATTTTTCTTCTTCTCTGGATGGTGAGAGAGAGAGCTTTTCTCCCTCTCTCATAATAGCAGAGCTCAGGGTCAATGCAATGAAACTGAATAGTTTAGATATTTCAGGAGAGACAAAAGGAAGCCCTTTCTCCACGTGACATATGGCGTTCACAGGAGATGGCAACAGCCGCCAATTTGTGTATATATATATATATATATGCAGGTTTTGGTGTCCTCGGGTGTCTTCCCGTGTAAAAGTTGGGGTGTCTAGGCGACGTTTCGACGAGGTCTCACTCGTCATCTTCATGAAGATGACGAGTGAGACCTCGTCGAAACGTCGCCTAGACACCCCAACTTTTACACGGGAAGACACCCGAGGACACCAAAACCTGCATTCCTGTACCCGTGAAAATCTACGAAAGCATATATATATATATATATATATATAATTGTTTTGCAACACCAACACACTCACAAAAAGAAAAAAAGAAAAACATGAAAAAGAAATAGAAAGATAAAAAACAATGTCAATGGTAAGTACAAGATTTATACTAAACAAATATTGAACAATTCTTCTTTCCTTCCAATTGACTTCCTTCATCCTCATCATGGTTCTACTTTCCTCTTTGGTATACTGTTTCCATCTGATTCCATTTTTACCTCTTTTCCTTTCTATTATTAGCTTTTATTCCATAATTAGTTTTGCAAAAGTTAATCAAAACAAGTCCAATTATTTATTTGAGGGTATTGCTTTTTAAGGTCATCTCTATATTTTTCCCATTCTTTTCAGAATTTTTTTTCATCTGACCCCTAATTGCCTCTGTCATTCTAGTCAATTCTGTGTACTCAAATAATTTATCTTGCCAGTCTTTTTTTGTCGGTGTTATTTCTTTCTTTCCAATTTTTGGCAATTAATTGTTTTCGCTGCCGCTGTGGTGTAAAAAAATATTTCCTTGTTTTCCTTTGTTATATCTACATCCAATATTCCCAACAGAAAGGCTTCTGGGTTTTTTGGGCAAAATTTTGTTTAAACATTTTCTTTAGTTCTTCATACACCATATCCCAGAAGCCTTTGATTTTATCACATAACCACCACATATGCAGAAGCACCCCCTCGACTCGGTTGCACCTCCAGTATAATTTTGCTTTTGCTTTATACATTTTACATATCTTGGTTGCTGTTAAATACCATCTGTAAATTCAATGTGACGTGATGACCAGGTTTCTTGTAAACAGACTATATATCATGCGCCCTTATTAACTTTGCAAAATCATAGAATCATAGAATCATAGAGTTGGAAGAGACCACAAGGGCCATCGAGTCCAACCCCCTGCCAAGCAGGAAATACCATCAGAGCACTCCTGACATATGGTTGTCAAGCCTCTGCTTAAAGACCTCCAAAGAAGGAGACTCCACCACACTCCTTGGCAGCAAATTCCACTGTCGAACAGCTCTTACTGTCAGGAAGTTCTTCCTAATGTTTAGGTGAAATCTTCTTTCTTGTAGTTTGGAACCATTGCTCCCTGTCCGCTTCTCTGAAGCAGCAGAAAACAACCTTTCTCCCTCCTCTATGTGACATCCTTTTATATATTTGAACATGGCTATCATATCACCCCTTAACCTCCTCTTCTCCAGGCTAAACATGCCCAGCTCCCTTAGCCGTTCCTCATAAGGCATCGTTTCCAGGCCTTTGACCATTTTGGTTGCCCTCCTCTGGACACGTTCCAGTTTGTCAGTGTCCTTCTTGAACTGTGGTGCCCAGAACTGGACACAGTACTCCAGGTGAGGTCTGACCAGAGCAGAATACAGTGGTACTATTACTTCCCTTGATCTAGATGCTATACTCCTATTGATGCAGACCAGAATTGCATTGGCTTTTTTAGCTGCCGCGTCACACTGTTGGCTCATGTCAAGTTTGTGGTCAACCAAGACTCCTAGATCCTTTTCACATGTACTGCTCAGGGAGACACAGCTTAGAAAACCACCCTGCCACATTCCACGATAACAACTGCAGAGAGGAATTTTGCACCAGGTTCCCAGCCATGGAAGAAAGTCAATCTTAGGTGCATATCGGAAGGTTGGCTATCACTTCAAGCCCTGGACAGATCCTGATGTATTTCCTCCACTACCTCCGGGGCGTCGGTTATTAATCCATGGACCCTGGTGACATTTGCTAAGGCAATCGGGGGGGGGGGGGTCTAAGTCAAAGACAATTAAATCTGTCTCTCTGTGTTGTGTTTCTCTTGGGAGGAGCACCACTTGGTGATGGCTGATCTTTTGGCTAAGATCAAGTGTAGTGTAGTAAATACCATCTGTAAAACATCTTTATCAAAATTTTCTTTTATCACTGGCGAGGGGAGGCGACAGTCGCCAGCTTGGGCAGATTTGAACGAGGATTAGAGATATTCATGGAATAGGCTATATTTTCCCTCCACTCTTGGAGGAAGTATGCCTCTGAGTACCAGGTGCTGGGAATGATACCTGGGCAGCGTGCTTTTGCTCTCAGGTTCGGCTTGGCATCCCATAGGCATCTGATAGGCTCCCTGGTTGATGCTGATTTGTGACAGGGCCTTTTCAGTGCTGGTTCCCCCGTTGTGGAATTCCCTCCCTCGTGAGGTGCACCTGTCCCCACAACTTCCATTGCGCTCTTCCCCCCCTTCTTTATAATCACACTTTCATCCAGAGACGTCGAATAACTTACAGAAAAATCATTCAGTCAAAAATCTAACAATAACATGCATCAAAATCATCCTTCTATTTGTTATGCATAACAATATATACTTTTGTCCCTACCCATTTATCCTAATTTTCCCCTCTTCCTCCCTCCCCTTTAACCCCTCCCCACCAAAACTGTTCTCTCTTCAAATCTTTAACCATGTGCACAGGTTATTCATTCTAATTTGGATGCTTGGGTTGGCTTCCCCCTGTGCTATCCAATTTCTATAACTTGACCATCTTTCATTGTGCTCTTAAGAAAGCATTTCAAGCTGGATTGAGAAACCAGATCTTTGCATTTGGGTTACCTATTCCTTTCACAGACTTACAGTTCTCAGCGTTTTGTGGGAAGAGGGATTCATTGTTACACCACCTTTGTAGTTCTGAGAGCCAGTGTGGTGAGGTGGTTAAAGAGCTTTTTAATGCTTTTTAGCTGAGTTTCCTGCATTGCAAGGACTAGATCACCCTTGGAGTCCCTTCCAACTCTACAATTCCACATGATTCTATGAAAACCTGGCCTTGCAGAAGTCCTAATCTGAGTGTTCCCTACTTTCAGGACACCTCGCCTAGCAGTGCAGGGGCTCAGAAGCAGTGAGGGAGATGGGGTGATCTTTCCCTTCTGAGCTCTCATGAGATCTCATGGGAAGGGGATCATTCCTCACAAGAGGGAAGCAAGGGGCGAGGCCTTAAAAACCCACAAAGACTTGAGGCCATTTTGCCACACAAGCTTCCAGTGTGGTGTAGTGGTTAAGAGCGGTAGACTCGTGATCTGGTGAACTGGGTTCGCGTCTCCGCTCCTCCACATGCAGCTGCTGGGTGACCTTGGGCTAGTCACACTTCTTTGAAGTCTCTCAGCCCCACTCACCTCACAGAGTGTTTGTTGTGGGGGAGAAAGGGAAAGGAGAATGTTAGCCGCTTTGAGACTCCTCAGGGTAGTGATAAACCGGGATATCAAATCCAACCTCTCCTCCTCCTCCTCCTCCTCCTCCTCCTCCTTCTTCTTCTTCTTCTTCTTCTTCTTCTTCTTCTTCTTCTTCCCGTGTACCCTTGGTTTAGAGTCTCTATGGCCTTGTTGGATGGAAATGTTGTTTCCCCAACCTCATTTTGTCCATTGGTCTATTGGGTTCTTTTCAGCTTTCCCTCAATGAAATACTTCATTATTTTAGGCAACTACTAGATTGTTGTCACAACTTTGGGTGGAAATGGCATTGGGGAGGATCAACATGCAGTAAAGGTGATTCACATAAAGGTCCTGTGGGAAATACTGACTAAAGGCATTCATTGACCTTGGGTAGGGCATGTGCCTGGCTGGAATCTCTTCCCCCATTTATCCAGGCAGAACCTGGATGCTTGGCTTGCACCATGCCAAGGTTCAGTGCTGGCCACCTCCCATAGTGGGGATTCAGCTGCTACGCAAGCCCTGAGCAGAACGCTATGCCACCAGGAAGGGCTGAGGGCAATAAGGAATTGACCGTTGCCCTACTGCCATGCCAGCCCTGCTTCCCTCCTGTTTAGTTAACAAAGTTGTAGCCTGATTTGACCTGCTGGTGCTCATGTAGAAGGGAAAATAAAGGGGAGGGGGGAAAACCCAAAACTGTATACTTTACAAGGTTGTTATTGTACTTCACTAGATCTTAACCTCTTACAGTATTTTTGAGAATGGATTCTAAATATCACTGAATTTGCCCATGGCAAGTCTGCATTTATATGCAAGTTGTTCATATCCAATTGCAGAAGGGAGCCACATTTTTATTTTTCCAATTCATCAGTATCAGTCTTTTTGTTGCAGTAAGGGCACGGAGAGTCCACTCGTATTGTCCTTTCATAAGGTTCCATGTGCTGGGTATAGAATTCAAGAGGATATTTCTGTACAGTTCTGTTGATAGTTTCAGTTACCTTCTGCCAATGATAATAAATAATAATAATAAATTCAATATAGGACAATGAAGAAACATATGTTCATAATTCAATGTTTTGGGCAACTACTGGAATTTTCACCCAACGCTGGTGCTCATTCTGAGTTCTTTCTACCATACTCATGAGTCATAGATATGTACCTGCCGCTCTGAAAGCTGGCAGGCTTTATCCCCTCAAAAAGGGTAACCGTGTGTATGTGCGCGCGTGTGTGTATTTGTGTGTATTTGTGTGTGTGTGCGTGTGTGTGTGTGTGTGTGAGTGAGAGAGAGAGAGAGAGAGAGATTTTTCTCCAATGAACTTTTTTAAAATCCACACTAGCTTTCACATCCACCACATAGAAACACGAGCAAATAAGCAGAGAATTAAAGTTTTATTTCTGAAAAAGAGATTTTAAACCTTCTCTGCGGGCCCCCTTGAAGGTTGCTAGAAGGTTTCCCGGAGCTGAATGCTTTGAAATGGATGGCCAACCTTCTTGCTTGGTTCCAGTGGGCACGGGAGGAGAGAGTACAGACTAATTCTTCCAAAGTAAATTATTTATAGCCAGAGAAGCGAAGCAGGTCAGAGTGAGAAATTGTGTTTTGTTTGCTGCCTTGTTTTCTCCCCCCATCTTCTTTCCTTTCCCGCTCTCAGAATTTCAGGGGAGGGGGTGGGGGAAAGTGGATCAGTTTCACCTTTGCAAATCCGCTTCTTCTTTTCATGCGCTTCGCCAAGACAGTTGACCTTTTTATAAATAAGAACCCAGCCGCACTTGTGCGTAATAATGCCTTCAGGAATATAGGCAAACGTAAATGGCCAACAGCCAAGTGCTATGTGTGCCTGTGTGCACTCGCACAAGCGCCGCTGACTTGGGACTCTTAATTTATGAAAGTCTCATTAGCAAATGCGGAATGTCCGCAGGAGAAAGTTGCCCTGGCAGAGCTTTCCAGGGAACGCTCTTTCCGTGAGCCGTTAATAAAAGAGCAAAGCGCTGCAGGACTTTTCTGCGATCGACGTGCTGAACAATTTTGAGCCAGACTGCAATTCTCCAAGGAAGAGTATTATAATGTACCTGAGCGATAAAAATGAAACGTCGCTTTGCTTAGCTTGCCAACCTCTTTCAATATGCCACCAGGACAAAACCATTTGTCATCTTTAGAGAAATGCTGGCCGCTATTCTGCTAGGTTTATAGAAGGGTGAGCTCACTTCATTGCCAAACCCAAAGCGATTAGGGTAGTGATGGGGCAGATTTTTCAACCATAGCTGGGGAAGAGGCAACTTCATCCTTTGCTGTGGACACCAGTTAAGGGGCAGGGTCTTGGGGCTATTTATAATAATATTGTTATTAATAATAATTTATTATTTATACCCCAACCATCTGGCTTGGTTTCCCCAGCATCCTGGCTCCTCACCCCCAAACTGAGCCTGGTCTCTGACACTTGGTACATTGCTGGGGGGCCTCATGTCATCCTCTGATGAGGAGTCCCCATGCTGAGACATGATAGTTTTTTACCACAGATAATAGCTGCGAAGGACTCCGTAATCAAACCTCATTCTCCTGCAGAGCAAACAAGTCTCTGCTCTCTGCATCACAGCCTCATCATCATGTCCTTCCTTTAAAGGTTCTTTGCCCCCCATTGGTTCCTCATTTGGGCAGCTTTTTCTCTGTGTGTTTTTTTCTGCTTTGTTTTTGGAGAAAGAAATAATAATAGTAATAATAATAATAATAATAATAATAATAATAATAATAAATTTATTATTTATACCCTGCCCATCTGGCTGGGTTTCACCAGCCACTCTGGGTGGTTCACAACATAGTATTAAAAACACGATAAAACATCAAACATTAAAAACTTCCCTAAACAGGGCTACCTTCAGATGTCTTCTAAAAGTCAGATAGTTGTTTATTTTCTTGACATCTGATGGGAGGGCATTCCACAGGGCAGGCACCACTACCAAGAAGGCCCTCTGCCTGGTTCCCTGTAACCTCACTTTTCTCATTGAGGGAACTGCCAGAAGGTCCTTGGTGCTGGATCTCAGTGTCTGGGCGGAATGATGAGGGTGGAGACGCTCCTTCAGGTACACTGGGCCGAGGCTATTTAGGGCTTTAAAGGTCAGTGCCAACACTTTGAATTGTGCTCGGAAATTTGCAGCTTCAGTAACCCACCTCTCTCTGGCCGCTTTGAGATTTTTGCCGCTGCCCACCCACAGTGCAGTAGTAGCTGCTTGCCTTTGAGTAGGAATATTTGCTGAGTAGGAATATTTTGGGGGAGGGACAGGCTGCTAGCATTCTGGAACCGGGAGCCATGAGATCAGCCACTGGGCAGGGCCAAAAGATGGTGCATGAGGCAGAGTGAGGTGTAAGCCAAGAGAATGCTGTGTACTCCTTTAAAAAAAGAAAAGAAGATTAAGCTTTAGACCTGTTGTCTGAGCAGTTTCCCACTTTCCCACTTACTGTAATGAAATGTTGTCAGAATTATTGTTCTTTCAAGTTCAGCTCCGCACACACACACCAGAAACTGAGGTAAAGGTGAGGCAAATCCTGCCAATGAAGCAACCCACAAATTCAAAATTGCGGATGCCAAAAGTAAATGCATCATGCTTTTTGTTCCGTTGCACAGGCAGAAACAAAAAAGAGATTGAGAGTCTGTGGCTCACACATATTTTAACTTCCGAGTCACCTCATTGCACTTTCTTCATTTTATTGGTCTATATGCACTTTAATAATAATAATAATAATAATAATAATAATAATAATAATAATTTATTTATACCCTGCCCATCCGGCTAGGTTTCCCCAGCCACTCTGGGCGGCTTCCAACACAATATTAAAATACAGTAATGCCTCAAACATTAAAAGCTTCCCTAAACAGGGCTGCCTTCAGATGTCGTCTAAAAGTCTGGTAGTTGTTGTTCTCTTTGACATCTAGTGGGAGGGCGTTCCACAGGGTGGGTGCCACTACCGAGAAGGCCCTCTGCTTGGTTCCCTGTAACTTGGCTTCTCACAGTGAGGGAACCGCCATAAGGCCCTTGGCGCTGGACCTCAGAGTCTGAGTGGAACGATGTGGGTGGAAATGCTCCTTCACATATACTGGACCGAGGCCATTTAGGGCTTTAAAGGTCAGCACCAACACTTTGAGTTGTGCTCAGAAACGTACTGGGAGCCAATGTAGGTCTTTCAAGACCGGTGTTATGTGGTCTCGGCAGCCGCTCCCAGTCACCAGTCTAGCTGTGGCATCCTGGATTAGTTGTAGTTTCCGGGTCACCTTCAAAGGTAGCCCCACATAGCGCACATTGCAGTAGTCCAAGCAGGAGATATCCAGAGCATGCACCACTCTGGCGAGACAGTCTGCGGGCAGGTAGGGTCTCAGCCTGCATACCAGATGGAGCTGGTAAACAGCTGCCCTGGACACAGAGCTGACCTGTGCCTCCATGGACAGTTGTGAGTCCAAAATGACTCCCAGGCTGCGCACCTGGTCCTTCAGGGGCACAGTTACCCCATTCAGGGCCAGGGAGTCCTCCACACCCACCCGCATCCTGTCCCCCCAAAACAGTAATTCTGTCTTGCCAGGATTCAAACTCAACCTGTTAGCCGCCATCCATCTTTCACCCACCTCCAGACACTCCAGTGAAGGACCTTCACCGCCTTTACTGGTTCTGATTTGAAAGAGAGGTAGAGCTGGGTATCATCCGCATATTGATGGACACCCAACCCAAACCCCCTGATGATCTCTCCTAGCGGCTGCATGTATATGTTGAAAAGCATGGGGGAGAGGACGGAACCCTGAGGCACCCCACAAGTGAGACCCCAGGGGTCTGAACACTCACCCCCCCCCACTTTCTGAACACACCCCAGGAGGAAGGAGCGGAACCACTGTATGACAGTGCCTCCAGCTCCCAGCCCCTCTAGATGGTCCAGAAGGATGTTATGGTTGATGGTATCAAACACCGCTGAGAGATCCAGCAGAACTAGGAAACAGCTCTCACCTTTGTCCCTAGCCCACCAGAGATCATCGACCAGTGTGACCAAGGCAGTTTCAGGCCCATGATGAGGCCTGAATCCCGACTGGAAGGGATCCAAATGGTCTGCTTCTTCCAGGTGTGCCTGGAGTTGTTCAGCAACCCCTCACTCAATCACTTTGCCCAAGAATGGAAGATTTGAGACTGGGCGATAGTTGGCCATATTGGCTGCATCTGAAGATTTTTTTTTTAAGAAGCAGTTATTAACCGCCTCTTTCAGCAGGTCTGGGAAGGCTCCCTCACAGAGAGAAGCATTCACCACCCCACCAAGCCCATCACCCAGCCCTTCTCAGCTAGCTTTTATAAGCCAGGATGGGCAAGGATCAAGGAGACAGGTAGTTGGTTTCACTCCTCCAAGCAGCCTGTCCACATGCTTGTGGGTAACAGAATGGAATGGATCCCACACAACTTGACTAGACAAGACTCTAGCACTCTCCCACCCCTGCCCTGCTCCCACGGTGAAGTCTACCTCTTCCCGAATCTGAGCAACTTTATCTGCAAAAAACTTTGCAATAGCATTGCAGGAGATCATGTGGCCCATGCTGGGCCCTGATGGAGCAGGTGGTTCCACTAAATTGCAAACCACGTGAAAGAATCTCCTGCTGCTGTTTTCCGCAGATGCAATAGAGGCGGTGAAGAAGGTCTTCTTCGCTGTCGCTATCGCCACTTGGTAGGCTTGACAATGAACTCTAACCCGTGTCCGGTCAGATTCAGAATGAGTTATCTGCCACCGGTGCTCTAGCCATCTCAACGATTGTTTCATTGCCCTCAGATCCGTGGAAAACCACAGGGCTGTCCAGGCTTCATGCAATCGGAGAGGGCACTTCAGAGCCAAACAAGTCAATAGCCCTGGTTAACTCCACATTCCAGTGGGCCACCAGGGAATTAGCTGAAAGGCCATCAACATGGGATAAAACATCCCCTACCACTCTCTGGAAACCATTTGGATCCATTAAATGGCGGGGTGGACCATCCGAATCAGTCCCACCTCCCTGCAGAGGGGAAGGGTCGTGGAGAAGTCCACTTGCACCAGGAAGTGATCTGACCATGGCACTTCTTTAGTTTCACTTTTACTTAGTGTCAGACCACCAACATCCATAGAGGTGAACACCAGGTCTAAGGCATGTCTGCAGCTATGAGTTGGGCCAGACTTATTCAGGGACAGCCTCATGGAGGCCATGCTTTCCACGAAATCCCGAGCGGCTGCTTATAAGGTTGTGTCTGCATGGATGTTAAAATCCCCTAGGACAACCAAACTAGGTGTCTCCAGGAGAACATCCGCCATGACCTGAAGCAGCTCAGGCAGGGAATCCTTGTTGCAGCGGGGAGGTTGGTACACCAATAGGAATCCTGTACTGCCCCTATTGCCCAACTTCCAGAACATGCACTCAGAGAACTGGATGTTCCCAATAGGATGCCTAGTGCAAACTAATGACTTCCTAAAAATCATTGCAACCCCCCCCTCCCCGCCCACAAGGCCTGGGTTGCTGTGCATAAGAGAAACCTGGTGGACAAGCAGCGGCAAGGACAGGCCCATCTGCTTCATCCAACCAAGTCTCTGTTACACATGCCAGGTCAAGTCCTCCATCCACGATCAAGTCATGGATGGCAGTAATCTTATGGATCATTGACCTGGCATTGCACAGTAGCACCATCAGGTGGTGTGGGTATCCCTTGCTGATTCCAGTATCCGTCCGGTCAAGACCAGACCCGGAGGCAGGGATAGTCCTCAAACAACGACTAAGCCTGCCTCCTCAGTAATGACGTGGTCTGGTCTTAGTGTAACTCCTCCTCCTACCCATGATCACTGAGATCGGTTGTCCCAGTGCATCCCCCCTGTGGAACCTGCCCCAGCCATTTTGTTGGCTGAGACCCACTCCCAGGCAGCCCTGACCCCTCCCTTTAAAATCAAATTAAAACCTATACAAATAACAAACTAACAAAACAATAAAAACCAAAAACAGTAAAAGTTACAGACACACTGTAATTAAACAAATTCCCACATCCGGCTAAACATCCATCCCACCCCCACAAACGCGAGGCCTCCTTGGAGCCTTATAGGCTGCAATGGTGAGTATGGGCCCACCCCCAGGCCCAAGGTGGAAAGTGGGCTTCAAGGGGGAGCGGTCCTCCCCAATATTCACAGGCAGAGCAGCAGCAGCAATGTCCCGAGGCCTCCTTGGAGCCTTATAAGCTGTGGCGGAGAGTATGGGGCCTGCCCCCCGGCCCAAGATGGAAAATGGGCAGCAGCTGCTTTATTGTTGTTTAACTTTCCCATTATTTATCAACAGAAATTTTGTTTTATAATTTATTTGTGTTTCAAGATTCAGTCTAGGTCTGCCAGAGAATCGCTTTATCAGAATAGTTTTTGAGGTATTCTTTGAATATTATCCAATCTTTACTAACTTTCTGATTTGAGCTTCCTCTTATTCTACCGGTCATTTTCGTTTGCCAGTCTGTTTTTGTGGGGATTATATCACTTTTCCAGTTCTTTGCTATTAAAATCCTAGCCACTGTGGTTGCGTACATACAGTAAAGAGGGTTCTGATATTTCTGATATCTTAAATTATTGGATTGTACCCTGTGTAGCATCTTTGCTATTTCACAGAAGGATACCAGTGTACCGTCCTCTCTGTTCCACATCTGATGGAACTCATTATTGCCCAGTACAAAAATGTCTCCTCCTTAATTTGCATAGGGCATTCAAATGATCTTGGCCTATTTCAGAGGGTCCTTTAGATCCCATTTAGAGAAGAAATTTTAATTTGATTGCAGGCTTTGCATCTTTGTGAAAAGGAGTGCATTCCCTGGAGGGATCAGAATAAACATTTTGATTAAGGAGGGAGGAGACAGAGAGAGAGAGAGAAAAGGAGAGAGAGAGAGAGAGAGAGAGAGAGAGAGAGAGAGAGAGAGAGAGAGAGAGAGAATGAATAGCCTCTTAAGTCCAGCAGTGCAGCTAAGCCTTGACCTCAAGCTCAAAGCTCTGCCCTCTCTCCAAATGACCACCCAGAGAAAAGCAGGTGATGTAGGTGGTGGCAAGTAGGCCTGGCATCAGTACCTAGCATACCAGCCAACTCCTAGGGGTCGATGGGGCTTTGGCCCCCATAAAATATTTGAGGAGACCAGCCCCCCAGTTGATTGATTATGTGGGATGTGGCTTACCTGCCCCCAGTATGTCCTCTAGCACTCCTTCAGATTGGAGGGCACATTGCTTCTCAGTCTGGGCAACCGTGTTCTTGGGGTCCATGGAGACCTCTCCAGAATTCATGCTTTGTGTCCAGGACTACATAGGAAAAATGTCAAGGGGAGCGAGATGAATCCCCCTCATACAATTCAGCATGTCATATCAAAATATGTGGTTCTGTAGACCAACTTATCATATAAACCAAACATATTATAAGAAGTCTGAGTACAGCAGACTGACCAATAAATACAATCTATTCAGTTCTCATGTTAGCAATATCCACAATGTGAAATTCTTATATCAGTCTTGTAATGTTCCACGTGAAGATGCTTTAAAGAATTCTAGCATTCTTTGTATGCAGGTTTCAGGCGAAAGACTTAAAAGAATGGCACTTGCAGAAAATAAAACAAGGATTCCAGGATAATTCCTTGTTTCGCCAAACTAGGCTTTGTCAGCCATGAATATTCTGGATTATATTAATGAACATGATATGATATAGTTTTATACAAAGACAAGTAACATAACACACATACAAAATAATAACTCTTCATACTGTATACTTGTATATCAAAGACATGGAACATGGATCATAATGGATTCAGTTATAATGGTAATAATATTTTTTTAAAATTTATATCCCGCCCTCCCCAGCTGGGCTCAGAGCAGCTAACAACAGTAAAAATAACACAGTTTACCTAAAATCACAATCAATTAATTGAAATACATTCTATAATCAATTCAGAGTCAAATTAATAGCAACCACTGGGCTAGAGTTCTATGAGGATTGCAGAAGGAGAGAGGGGGGTCAGACTGTGCCTTGGCCAAAGGCCTGGTGGAACAGCTCTGTCTTGCAGGCCCTGTAGAAAGATGTCACGTCCCGCAGGGCCCTAGTGTCTTGTGACAGAGCATTCCACCAGATCAGGGCCACGGCCAAAAAAGCTCTGGTTCTGATTGAGGCCATCCTAACCTCCCTGTGGCCCGGGATCTCCAAGATGTTTTTATTTGAAGACCGTAAAGTCCTCTGTGGGACATACCAGGAGAGGCGGTCCCGTAGGTTATAACGACCATTAACCTGATGCTTCTTTATATAGAGAATATTGACTACAGTCACAGGTGGTAATACTTCCCGTACATTACTTCTTCAAGAGACCATATTTATACTACATAACAAAAATGGATTTATAAAGAAATTGATAATACTCCTTTAAGATGGTAACCAAGTAATAACTCATAAAAAACAGCTGTTGACTGTGGCATCACCTGCTGTTTGGGCTCCCTGCCTTCTGCCCCACCAGCCCCAATGAGCAACAGCCACCACTGACCCTGCTCTAGGACAGGAAGCCAGGCTTAGGTCTGCTCCAACTCTGTGATTCGGATGATGTGCAGTCTCAGTTTCTGCATTTCCAGTCTCATAAAAGCTGCTGCTGATCAATGCACATTCCCCAAAGGTCGTAACTGCCTGAAATTTAAGCACGTCTGTCAGCAGTTCTGTTCAGCCTTGAATATTTCTTTTCTTATTGCCTTTTGAATCCCACAGGTAAAAAAAGGGGGGTGGAGATGTTGCAAACTTGATAAACACAAGTCAAATCACGGAAAAACCATCTATCGTTTAAGGAGAAATCCATTCCCTTTCATGTGTTTTCCTCAATCTTGATTGAAATGGAGTTATCCGGTCCATGATAGAAACTGAAAAGGATTTTCATTGAGTTGCACACAGTGACAGCACAGACTCATCTTCTCATTGAGTTCTTAACAGTAAATTGAGGGTGCAGGGACTGAGGCTGTTAGCATTTAAAATATGCTTCCCAGAATATGCTGCCTTGCCTTTATCAATACCAAGTGTGCAATCCTCAGCAATACCATCTACAGCTGGTTCACCAGCTATGGCCATTCATGGAAAGGGATAGCCTGAGCACTGTAATCCATAGGCTGGTAACCTCAAGGCTGGACTACTGTAACATACTCTTGGTGGGGCTGCCCTTGGACCTTTTCTGTGCTCCCAAACTTATGCAGACAATTAGGAAAACATCTTTAATACTTAGCTGATTTGTAATTTTAAAATTTTGTGTGGTTTTCAATGTATGAGTATGTACATATGTACAGTGCTTTTTCTGGGGGAGCACAGGGGTACGCAGACCCCTAAACATTTTGTGAATCTAAGTTTGGCCTCATTGAGGGGCACTATTTCAGTATGAGTAAGAAAATGAGAGAATCCCTAAACATTTTTTAAGGAAAAAAGCACTGCTACAGAAAGAGATATTTACACACACACACACACACATTGTAAACCACTCTGATCTTTTAAATGAAATTGTAGTACGGTATACAAGTTTTTGTGTGTGTTTTTTTAAGGGATGCAGTAGACTACAATTCCTGTCTATCCTGGCCATTGTCCATGCTGGCAGGGCCTGAAGGTCTGCCTGATCCACATCTGGTTTCAAATAAGACCCCCTAAGAAGGGAGAGCAGCAGGTGCTTTGAAGCTGCCTGTTTGCAGTTTGCAGCTGGACAGCAGACAGAGCAAGCACAGAGGTAATCTCATCAGTTTCCCCCAGAAAGGTGAGACATATTGCATTTCCATATAGATGATGGTAAGTATTCCTAAATTTGCTTCTATATGTATACATTAGCATCAATTTTATGCACAGCACCTTCCTCCTTTATACTCTTTTTCTGTGATATTCTGTGTAATTGGCCACCCTTTCAATGGGTATAGGATTTCAGCCTTCTCTATCAGACCACTGTCTGTCTGTCTGTCTGTTTGTCTGTCTGTCTGTCTGTTTGTTTGTATGTTTGTTTGTGAGAGGAGCTGAATTGCTTTAAAAATAAAATAAAAGTGGCCCTTCCCATTTCTTCTAGCTCCAGCTTCATTGATTTGTCAGAATGAAATGTAGGAGAATACCACCCCACATCCAGCTGATCAAAATCAGGATGCTCATTTTTTTGGTTCCAAGCTCTCATGGGAGCCAGCTGACTCATGCTAGAACATCGGACCAAAACATGGGACATTCTAGGATCCAGTCAGAAGCTGGGATGGCTTCTGTAATTCTGGAATGTCTCACTCAAATCAGGATGGTTGAGGTTTATGTAGGAGTAGAGAAAGTTTTTCAGTTAGAAGGCCAAATTCCATTTTAGGCAACATTTTGGAGTTCTCACGCCAATGGTGAGTGAGGCCAGAGGCAAAATTGGTTGGTGCATCTGTTATACATTCTACCTTGTATACAATGAGCTAGTATCTACACACTCTCTCACACACCTGTCTGTCTTCAACCAAGGCTAGTAAGGAGACTGAAGAACAGGAGTGGTGAGTGGTGTGGCCTGGGGAGGAGGCATAGCTGATCAGCATAGATTGCTGCAATGAGTTATACGTGGGGCTGCCTCTGAAGTTTTGCGTGGGGCTGGAAACTTCAGCTGGTGTCAAAGGCAAGGGCCAGATTGCTCACCAGAACAAGACAGTTTGAGCATATAGCACCAATCCTGGAACAACTGCACTGGCTGCCCATTAGTTTCTGGGTCCAATTCAAAGTGCTGGTGTTGACCTACCTATAAAGCCTTACATGGCTCAGGACCTCAATAGCCTAAGAACTGTCTCTCCCCAAACAAATCGACCAGGATCCTGCACTTGGCATCTGAGGCCCTTTTCTACGTCCCCGCTCCCCAGGATGTTTGGAGGCTGGCAACAAGAGAACAAGCCTTTTCTCCGGTGGCTCCCTGCCTGTGGAATGCTCTCCCAGATGGGCTCGCCTGGAGCCATCATTACGTGTCTTTAGATGCCAGGCAAAGACATTCTTCCTTACCTAGACCTATGACTATTGAATAATCTATGGCCTGTGAAAGTGTAGGGGAGAAGTCTATTAAAATGATGATGTTGATGATGATAATGATTTTACATTTAGGCTATGCCTCAGCATGGTTTTTACTATGTTGTTGTTGTTGTTGTTGTTGTTATCATTGGTGTTTCTAATGTGTTTCTAATATTGTACACTGCCCTGAGATCTTTTGATAAAGGGTAGTACAGTCATACTATCTGTTCCAGAAGTCCGTTCAACTTCCAAAATGTTCAGAAACCAAAGCGTGGCTTCTGATTGGCTGCAGGAAGCTCCTGAAAAGATTTGGAAGCCCCGCCAGCTTCCAAAAATAGTTCACAAACTGGAACAGTCACTTCTGGGTTTGCGACGTTTGGAAGCCAAAATGTTCAGGAACGAAGCTGTTCAGCTTCCAAGGTACGACTGTATATAAATTGAGTTTATAATAATAATTTTTTAAAATGGAAGCTTCAGACCCCAGGGGCCAGAAGAACCCTTTAGGCTCCCCTACCTGGCCCTCAGGTCTGTCCAAGGTTACACTCTTCCCTGGCCCTGCATGGCATCTTCCTTGAGCGTTTTTGCCAGTCTAGAATATGTCCTTGAACACTGATAATGCCTCTTGTTGGATGCAGCATAAAGAGGGGAGTGTGGTGGAGTGTATAGAGGAAGTAGGACCATGAGGTCACCATACTATGCTCTGACAGCTGAACCATAAAAAGAAGGCTACTTTGCTGTGTGTTGCTGAAAAATTCCATCAGAAGAAGAAATGGGAGTGGAAATTCCCATGTTCGTCTGAAGTATGGAATTGACATTGTGCAAGCCAAGCATAAGCAGTATTTGTTACTCTCTTTTTAGTCTGCAGACATTATGTAAATAATTGCATTGTTCTCTGCATCCTTTTTTATTGTTTCCCTTCCCTTGGCACGCATTGGCATTAATTACATAGGTTTCAGCCATAGAAGATGGCAAGACTTTTGGCTTTAGTGGAAACCGAATTGCAGTGAAAGAGAAGCACTGCTAATTGCAGCAATCCCAGGTTAGGGTGGAAATTACTGCCTCCTTACATCCCTCATTGGTGCGTATGTGAGATAGACTGGCATACCTGCCTGAATTTTGAGACTCCCTCTTGGGGTATGGCTGAGGGGGATCTCATTTGGATATTGCACTGTAGTATCACATCTCACATGCGTGTTTTGAATGCCACAAAGCATTGAGACTATTGTGCCTGTGTATTACATCACACAGCTTGTGCCTCCCTTTTGCAGCACTGATATCAGCATCTTTACTCAACAGCATGAGCTCCAGACGTTCCAAAGGTTAACATTCTGCTTGTGTGCCATCATAATTATCACTATTAAAACAATGAAGCAGCTGCCTCTGATCTTTTTTCAAAAATAAAAATAAAAATGGAAAATGGAAAATGAGCCTTTGGATCCTGATTGTTAGACTTTATGGCTTGCTTCTTGGATCACCTCCCAATATATCCTGCTGCTTGCATGCAGATAGACTTGTTTCTGATCATGTCTGGTATGGACAGATTGCTACTTTATTTTTTGGTTAATGTCATTGCAGCTGCCCAGGTTTATAGGCAGGAGAACTTGACCATGGCCACATACAAAGAGAGGAACAGCTCTAGGTGATAACTGAGTCATATCCTGAAATATCCTTGCACAATCTCTCTTACTGTTAAGAATGTCCCTGATTTGAAGCTAGTTTTTACTTTCTTGCACAAAGCCTCTCTCTGTGCTGAAGATTTTGTGGACTCCTTCTTAGCAAACGTTCTCCAAATAATGCCTCTCCAGCTCTGCCAATGTAACATTTCTTACCTTGTGTGTTATGTGCAAGCCCATCATCTACAGGTGTGGAACCCACAGGCCATATGAGGACCTCACTCACTATCTTGGGGTACTTCTGGATTCCTTGCTGCTGCTTGAGGCTCAGGTGGCCTCAATAGCATGGGGAATGCCTTTCATCAGCTACAACTGGTGGTCCAGCTGCATCCCTATCTGGACCGGGACAGGCAAACTACTGTTGTCTATGCTCTGGGGTCAGGCTTCAGGGGCTCTGTTTCCTTCCCGCTTGGCCGTAGATAAGCAGTACAAAGAGAAAGCAGTCTCTTACAGTAACAGAAATGTTTAATGAATGCAGCAAAAGCACAAGTGACGTTTCTCAGAGTGCAGGTGCTCCCAATTAAGGTTTCACCCACTTCCCTCTAGTCCAGCCTTTCTCAACCTGTGGGTCCCCAGATGTTGTTGAACTCCAACTCCCATCACCCCTAGCTAGCAAGGCCAGAGCTCAAAGTGCTTGTTTTGACATATAAAGGTTTCCTACCACTGTCCTGGTTTAGCAACAGAGAGCTTTACATAAAGTGAAAAGGGCTCATGACTAATTTCTGCTTAGTTCCACCACCAGCTTGCCCCACTTCCTCATATGAGTTCCCCATAAACATCCTTGTTCAGTAAGCAGGATCAAAAGGACGGTGTTTTGAGGGTGAGTTTTGGGAGAGGAATCCCTGAACAGGAGCCACACAAGAGGCCTTTCTAAGCACTCTGTTGGATTTCTTCATCTGTAGACCCAAGGGAGATGGGTTATAGGAGAAAAATAAAAGGTCGGCCACAAACAGCAATCTCTCAAAGAGAAAATATAGTTACTGAACTCTGCCTATACTGTCTCTGCACTTCACTAAAGGTCGTTGAAAGGGCAAAACAGGAATATGGCTGTGGATGGGGGAGAAATTGAATTGGCTTGCATTTCAATGTGAAGCTACTTAATTTTCACTCCCCAAATCAATGCACAAACAGAAACACATCTAGACTTCAAAATTCACACTTTTCTGAATTTTGCAATGCAGTTCTCCAACCACCACACAAAAAGGGTGTAGGAAAAAATGCCTATTAGGAGAAAGTGCACAAACCTGTGTATATTCATGACCATAAGGTACACAAATGCATTATATGGGGAAAATTAAGACCACAGTAATTACCCTGCTGGGACGTGAGTGGCGCTATGGGTTAAACCACAGAGCCTTGGTCTTGCGTCTTGGTCTTGGTCGGCGGTTCGAATCCCCGTGACAGAGTGAGCTCCCGTTGCTCAGTCCCTGCTCCTGCCAACCTAGCAGTTTGAAAGCACATCAAAGTGCAAGTAGTTAAACAGGTATTGCTCTGGCAGGATGGTAAATGGCGTTTCCGTGTGCTGCTCTGGTTCGCCAGAAATGGCTTAGTCATGCTGGACACATGACCCAGAAGCTTTACGCTGGCTCCCTCGGCCAATAAAGTGAGATGAGTGCTGTAAGCCCAGAGTCGGTCACAACTGGACCTAATGGTCAGGGGTCCCTTTACCTTTACCTAATTACCCTGCTGGATAAGACCAAAGGCCATCTTGTCCATCATTCTGTTCCCACAGTGGCAAACCAGATGTCTATGGGAAGCCCCAAAACAGGAACTGAGTGCAGCTGCAGTTTCTCCAACTTGTGATTTCTGGCAGCTGGCATTTGGAGCCAAACTGCTTCTGATCCTGTGATAGTAAACGCCATAAGAATCTAAAGGCCCTGCTGGGTTTTAGTGAAAGGCCCACCTAGGGTGGATCTACACAGAGGCGGAGCTAGCTGCTCTGGCACCCAGAGAGGTGCACATGCTGTGCACCTGGGGGCGGGGCTAGCTGACCACAGTGAGTGGCGAGCGTTCCAGGGGGTTGGGTGGGGGCAATGTCACCTCCCCTCAGGGATAATACCCAGGGTGGGCCGCCCCCACTTTCCTCCGTCAGTGGATCTACACAGAGGAAAGAGACACTATAAACAAGTCAGAAATTAAATTGTTATAACAACAACAAAGCGCTATGGAAAATCACAAATAAATTTTTATCTTGCTTTCCAGTGCTATCTGGTGTTGCATGTTTATAACGAATACAAAACACTGTTTCCTGACTAATGTAGCAGAGTCCCTTGTGTATCATCCTGCTCTCACAGTGCCTATGAGGAGCCCCCAAGCAAGACCTGAGCACAGCAGCACTCTCCCCACTTGAGATTCCCAATGACTGGCATTCATAGGCATTTTCGTTGCCAGAAAAGGCAAGTAAGAGGCAATAGCTTTGGGAGGGGAATAGGGGACATCCTGATAACTCTCAGCACCCTTAATGGACTACTGCTCCTATGATTCTTTGGAGGGGGAAGCCATGAGTGTTTAAAGTGGTATGATACTGCTTTGAATGTATAGTGTAGACGGGACCTAAAGTAAATAAAAATAAACATGGTTTATTGTCATATTTCCTTATAGCTGTAATACTTACTTATGCTAATCTTTATCAGGATCATTTCCAGGGTGGGAGGTAAATGTGATCCAAATCAGGTGGCAGATGATGATGATGATGATGATGATGATGATGATGATTTCACTTTGCTGATTGGATTCTGTTCTTTCCTTCCCTTTTCCCCTGTTTTGTATAATCATGAGTGGATATTAATAAGTAAATATGAGTTTTTTAAAAAAACAACCACGGGGAATGCCACTCATTTTATGAAAATTCCACTTACTTCATCCATCTCTCAGAAACCATCAAACCTCTCTCAAAAGCACCTAATGATGTTCCACCTGAGCAGGATCATGCAAATTCACCTCAAATTTCACCCTAGGAGAAATTTGGTGGTCACTTAATGATGCTTTACAACCTCCACACCACACACACACACACACACACACACACACACACCCCTTTGTGTGGAGTGCACCTTTGGGGGTGAAGTCAAACTGTTGGAAGATTACAGCGTCTGCTGTGGCTGTAAAGATTGATACAGGAGAAGCATGTTTTGTTGCAGGTGGGGCAGATGCAGGCGTCTAAATCATCTGCTGCAGATGCACTATGGCCAGGGCCAGGTTTAAGTTTGATGAGGCCCTAAGCTACTGAAGGTAATAGGGCCCTTTGTATGTCCAGCTGTCCTTTGTCAACAACAAATTGTCACTGTTTTTTTGTGTTGAATATATGCTATATCAGTGATGGCCAAACTTGGCCCTCCAGCTGTTTCAGGATTACAGTTCCCATCACCCTTGACCACTGGTCCTGTTAACTAGAGATGATGGGAGTTGTAGTCCCAAAACAGCTGGAGGGCCAAGTTTGGCCATCACTTTGCTATATGGTAATTTATGGACCTAATAGGTATCTAAAGCCATTTGCACATACAGAATGTAGACACCCTGTATATAGAAATGAGCAAACCAGTGATATTTTAGGGATCAGGCTAGAAGGTAGGGCCCGTTACTTACATCATAGGAGCCTGCACAACACAAAACACTGTTGCTGTATGTAGGTTTTATTTTATTTGTCCCCCCCCCCCTTATATTTTGGAAATGTACATCCAGTGTTTTTTTTCCTTTAATTTTTTTGAGGGCCCCCAAGAGAGTGGACCCTAAGCTATAGCTTGTTTAGCCTATACGTAAATCTGGCACTGACTATCGCACTCCTCTGCCAGGAGTCATTCCTCCTCCGGTCATTGCTATGGATACATGACCTGCTATGGATACAGGTCCTGACTATCTCCAGACACTGCAGTCATCTGCACTACAGGGCAGGGGTGGTGTTGCCAGCCTTCATGTCACATTTCCAGATGTCTTTGTAACACAGAGTTGGTCTGCCAATGGGTCTGGTGCTTGAAGCCAGCTGCCCATGTCTTTGAGGATCCTGCCGTTTTCTGTTCTGTGGACATAACCAAGCCAGCTTAGGTGTCGCTGAAACAGGAGTGCTGACATGCTGGGAATGTGGGCTGTTTGATACTCTGTCCTGCCACATGATACCCAAAATCTTCCTGTCACAGTGCATGTAGAAGGTGGTGAGGCATCCCTCCTGACATAGTCATGCTACTAATCTTTTCAATTTCCTTAAGAATACTTATAGCGCCACAATAGGCTGGAAGGAGCTGGAAATAACACAAGGGAAGTTGTTGCACTTGTTGCGCTTGTTGTGTTGTGTGTTTGTTTAAAACAGCCAAAAGGCCATGTGGCTCAGAGCTTAGTCCACAATAATCTGAGGACATGGGACAAATGAACTGGGATTATCATTTTAATATTTCTTTGGTTGATCTGATTGCAAGAAGAGCTGTTTTGAAATTAATTGAAGCTGGTGGAGATGAAGTTCTCAGGGTATGTTTGCAGTAGATTTATTCATCGTGGGCCTCTTCATCTCTCTTTCTCCCCCTTCCCTTCTGCCCCTTCCCTCCCCCCATCCTGCCACCCGCCTTGCAATCTCCTAATTGGATTCTCGTGTTCAAATCCTGTTCTCTTAATCAAAAGGCAGACAAAATCAATCTTTTTTGCTTTCCCGAATCCAAGCGAAGCATTTAGTCCTAAAGCAATGAAAGACTTATTCCGGAAAGCTCTGTCAGGGAGCTGCCGTTGCTAAATTGGTTAACCTTTATCACCAAGAGCCGGGACGATTGTTGCCAAGATTGGCTCTCATAATCTTCCCTTTTGTTACGCCATAAAAAGCTTTATTTCTCCCCAAACTGTTCCCAATCAATGAAATTGATGGTAATGAAAATTGTTTTCCTAACCACTTGGGTCTCATGTTCTTCCAAAGATATTATACAACATTTCTTCTGAAAACAAAATTCTTGGGTGGGTGGGGGGAGATGGGCATGGATGAGGTGATGGATGAGGTGACACTGAATATTCTTACAGTTACCATAATGCTTAGAAAATACTTTGTATTTAGTTAACATGAACTATCTTTAACTCATCTGGCACTTTCTTTTGTTAATGTGGATTTTCATACAAAATAGTTTTATTATAGAAAAGAAATACCATCACAACCGACTGCAAAACAGCCGGTGTACCAAAGCTCAGTGCAGACTGGGTGATGATGCTGTGGCTTGTCAGTGCATGTTGCAAAAGGAGCTTGATGGTGCTGTACTACACATGAAGAAGCAGGTTCGGTGGCTTGTTGTTGAAAGGCAGTAAAAAGGGCAATCAAAGATTCCTCCCATCTTCCAGCCCTTTAGACATTTGAATTTGGCTATCATATCTCCTCTCAGTTTCCTGTTATCCAGGTTAAACATACCCAGCTTCCTCGACCGTTCTTCCTAAGGTTTGGTTTCCAGATCCTTTATCATCTTGGTCACCCACCTCTGCACACACTCCAGATTCTTCTTCTTCTTATTTATTTAATTTGTATACCACTGGTCAATATCCTTGTCAGGGGCTGGACTGAGGAGGAATGGTGGGGGCTGCCACCCCTTCTCATGAACCTTCCCAAGAACAGGAGGACAGTACAGTGGTACCTCTGGTTACATACTTAATTCGTTCTGGAGGTCCATTCTTAACCTGAAACTGTTCTTAACCTGAAGCACCACTTTAGCTAATGGGGCCTCTTGCTGCCGCTACACTGCCGGAGCACGATTTCTGTTCTCATCCTGAAGCAAAGTTCTTAACCCGAGGTACTATTTCTGGGTTAGCAGAGTCTCTGAACTGAAGCGTATGTAACCTGAAGCGTCTGTAACCCAAGGTACCACTCTATAGATTTAGAACAGTGGTTTGCAGAAGGGCATAGTTCAGAGGCTGCAGAGGGCAGAAGCTGGGAAATATTGGAAGATGAATAGCAGGAAGAAGAACAAGCACCAGGGAAGAGACAGCTGACAGGCTCAGTGTCCTTGGAAAGCATTCCTGACCCCCCCTCCCAGAACCAGGCATGCATTATGAGTAGTAAAACAGAGAGCTCAGAGACAGAAAGATCAGCAGCAGAGGGGAGGGGTGAGCTGTCCATAGGGGCGGGGCCTCCAGAGTCTGCCTGCCTCCTCCCACTCAGCCACCCTACAGCTGGGGGGGAGGCAGCAGGCAGACCATTTGGGTAGCGTGGAGCCTGCGTGTGCCCAAGCCACCACGTTTCTCCCAGGAGAGACAATCCTTTTTAAATTGTGGCAACAAGAACTGAACACAGTACTCCAGATATTGTCTCACCAAGGCAGAACAGAGCAGAACTATGACTTCCCTTGATTTGGATACCATACTTCTGTTGATACAGCCCAGAATAGCATTAGCATTTTTTTGCTGCTGCATCACACTGTTGACTCAAGTTAAGCTTGTGATGTACCATGATCCCTCGATCCCTTTCACATGTACTACTAGCAAGCCAGTTGCCCCCAGTCTTACATGGGTGCAGCTGGTTCTTCCTCCCTAAGTGTAGAATGTTACAAGTCAGGTATGGAAATATTTCAATGACACATTCAAGCCAGGTAAAAGCATTCAAGGGGGCCGCGGAGCAGGGCCAGGGAGGGGTATGGCTTAGGGAGGGATGTGGCATGGGGAATCCCCTGGGGGCCAATTCTGGGCACCACAATTTAAGAAGGATACTGACAAGCTGGAACGTATACAGAGGAGGGCAACCAAGGTTATCAAGGGTCTGGTAACTAAGCCTGGTGAGGAATGGTTGAAGGAGCTGGGTGTGTTTAGCCTGGAAAAGTGGAGACTGAGAGGAGAGATGATAATCACCTTCAAATCTCTCAAGGACTGTCACATGGAAGAGGGAACAAGCTTGATTTCTCCTGCTCCAGAGGGTAAGACTCAAACCAATGGCTTCAAGTTACAAGAAAGGAGATTCTGCCTAAACATCAGGAAAAACTTTCTGACAGTAAGAGCTGTTCAACAGTGGAATGGACTCTCTCATAAAGTTGTGGACTCTCCTTCCTTGGAGGTTTTTAAGCAGAGGTTGGATGGCTACCTGTCATGCATACCTGGTATGCCCCGCGGAGAACCTTAAGGTCCATAAATAGCAACACCCTAGAGGTCCCAGGCCCTAAGGAAGTCAGATTAGCCTCAACCAGAGCCAGGGCCTTTTCAACACTGGCTCCAGTCTGGTGGAACGTTCTGTCTCATGAGACCAGGGCCCTGCAGGATCTGATTTCTTTCTGCAGGGCCAGTAAGACAGAGTTGTTCCGCCTGGCCTTTGGCTTGGAATCAACTTGATCCCCTCCCCCTCTTTCCTTTTTCCTTTCTCCTTCTGTGATGGAACTCCTATTTGGGGACTTCCCTGGCTTCTTTCTGGCCCATGTAGGACCAGTCTGGAAAGTTGGGCTTGGTGAAGATTTGACGTTTTCATCCCCAAAAAGTTTTTGATTTGAGTTTCTACTGCAATGTGGCTGCATTTTAATGTTGTGTTTTAATCTTGTTTTTAAGTTGTATTTTAATCAATTGTTTTTATGCCTGGTCTTGGCTGGAGAGGGTGGGGTATAAATATTATTATTATTATTATTATTATTATTATTATTATTATTATGCATGATCTAGTTGAGATTCTTGCATTGCAGGGGTTGGACTAGATGATCCTTGGGGTCCCTTGCAACTCTATGATTCTATGAAACAGAGAGGCCTTGGAGGGGCAGCTTTTGGCCCTCAGGCCTGGAGTTGCCCACCACAGGAATAACTAAAATGGAAAAAGCCTGCCGAAGGTTGGCAAAGTTCAACCCAGTGAAGCATTTAGAATTTACTTTCAATATTTTGGTTATCTGTTCTCCCTGCCCCACCCCACCCTCACCGAAAGCAGCTGAGGTAATACAATATGTCTTGCAGGCAAAGTTACAATATTCCTTTCCAGTAAGTCTATAAAATCTTCCCAAGGGAGGATTTTTCCTTGAACCATCAAATATATATATATCACGGTCTCAACAGCTTTATGACCTTTAAAACATTGTAGTCCTCCATATTTTTTTTTTGCAACAGACCTGCACAACTTGTTACTCTTGCTTTTGAAAAGGGGACTGCAACCTGGTCCACAAGTATAGTGAGAATGCACTGGAAATAGATGTGGGTGGAGAAATCCGGCTCAGTTCACATTCAGATGCATGGCTACCTGACTTGCAGTTCCCAAAGCAATATTCAAGTTGAACTGCAGCTGTCCTTCAAAATGAGAGTTGTGAGCCAGATTCAGTTAAATCCCAAACTGAATCGAGCCAATTTGGGACCTATCTGATTGAGCTGAAGCAGGCTACAAGTCAATGCAGAGCAGATGGGGGTTGTCCCAAACTGATTTGTGCCGATCTGTAGCTCAAAACAGTCCCTCAGAAAGCCAGGCAGTCTCTCCAAACTCTGAAATTATTAATTGCAACACCATATAAGGAGAACACTAAGGAGCTGGAGGAGGCCTAGAAGGATCTCACTTCCAAACACTCTCCAGTCACAGTGCTTGTGGAGAAGAGCTGTACTTTGCTTAATGACAGCTGTCAAAGTGGTCTAGGATGCTTACCCTACCCTATGCTCTCCATATTCTTAGAAAATGTTTGGCAAAGCTGGGAGGCATTTGTGTTTGGGAAAGGATGGGAAATAACCACTATATACTGCATAAAGTTTGTTGTCTGTGTCTTAGCATTCCCCCCCCCCCAATTCTGAATCAAGTTTTTAGGCAAGGTTTATTTGCAGCTGTGTTTAGTCTTCTTTGTCTTGTCTTTTTAGGAATTTGTTGTGTGTGTGTCTTGAGTACATTGCACACAATCCAGTACTGTTTTTTTTTTTTAATTTTAAAAATTGCTGACCACGCGCTTGTGTTGTTGTTATTATGATTAGTATTATTATAATTATTTTAAGCTGCAGATCCAGATTTGCCTTTTTAAGTCTATACAAACTTTTCATTTGTTGTAAACCCAAGTCCATGGCATCTGAAGCTGTTACTTTCACTTCTTTCAATTTAGTATCAAGTGAGGCCAGTTTAATTTCAGAAAGACTTTGTAGCCATTTAGTTTCTTCTGAAACACCTTTATGTTGCAACAGCAGCCTAGTTCTGTGGTGCACAATTTTTTTTTTATCCTATTGCTAAGAATTGCTTTTACTATGATTTAGCCACCCACACATTGTGAGCATATTAGCCAGCCTTCTGACTTAAGTATTGTTGTTATGATAATTAATATTACTATTTCCAACTGTTAAACACAGTGAATATTATTGTTTCCCACTCACTCACTGTTGCTGCTGGCAATCTGCCTCCCCCATACGACAGGGACTATAATAAATGTTACTTTCTCCTCATTTCTGAAAATCTGTTCATCAGATTATGGGAAATATGAGGGGTGTGGCTTTCAGGTCATGGCAAAACTACTGGGGCTCTGATTGAGAACTGGGCATTCTGGGAAAATCAAAACAGCAGACACCAGCTGATTGGAGTTATTAGAAGCCCCGTGACTTCTCTCCCCCTCAAAAAGTCCCCAGACTCACCCACCCATTTTGAGATGAAAGTTTTGTTAAAAAGAACTTTTTAGTTCTACTTTTGATGATATTTTTGCCTCCGTTGGTACACCAGTTCAGGAGAAAGGGGCAAAAGGGGATGTTTAGATGACTAACACAAGGTAATGGTTGTTTCACATTAGTTTATGTAACATATGCCCAAAGGAGAACAGATTGGTCTTTTTATTACTTCATGTGATCTGACACTATTCTTATGCAATGTAAAACTGCATTTGCATCTTTAGCTGCCACATCACACTGCTGACCTGTGTTTAACTTGTGATCTCCTAAAACTCCTGGATTCTTTTTTTGTGCAAGCACCAAAGTACTGAGATGGAACACAGAGACCCTGCCTCCCAGTTCATTTCTTTACCAGTTTTCCAAGAGTTTCCTTCATTATATATTCCAGGAGCAAAGGGTGGTTGAGCTTGAGACTGGAACATAGAATCTTACACTATTGGCATTTGAGATGGCCATAAAATTAGTAAACCAACAAGCCCATTCATCATCGTAGCATATAACAGAAATCTCCATTATCCCAACATTGTTTCCATACAGTTTGTTGATATGGCTGCTGATATGGATAACGCAGTGGTCTACGCACACTGACTTGATTTGTGAATCACCAAAGGGCCTATTCATTAGTGTTGTAATTTATCCCCTTTGAACTAAGGATGCAATCCAGAGCCCATCGAAATCAACAGGAGTCATGCCGCCACCCCTGATGGGTTGTGGCTAACACCCTCAAGCTTTTTACTATGATTAATATATGGCACGATCAATAGTGCTGATGCACCTTGGAATGATGGAAGGCGCTCTAATTGCTATTGAAACTTTGCAAAGAAGAAGGGGGGTGGAATGGGAGAGGATTTTTAATCAATTGTGATTAGTCAAGTCAATACTTAAGAGCTGCTGTCGAGGTGATAGGATTTATTGTCCCATTTCTGCAATCTTGGCCCTTCCTTAACCAGCGGATTGATAGCATGTGAAATCCATCCTCTACCGTTTCATTTTATGGCTCATTAAGTAAGCATAGCAGATAACCATCCCTGCCTTTTTGGCATAAGAAGATTCTCAAAACTTATGTGCTGCTAATGACGCCGAAATTAGCAAAGGCAAGTATTTGGCATGCAAAAGGTCAGAGCCAGCATTAACAGACTACTTAGCTGTACTCAAACAAACGCAATCAGATTCCCGAGTCTTGTAATACACGCAGCGAAGGGCTGTGAAAGCAGAGACTGGATCTTGTGCAAGAGAAAGGAATTTGGGGTCATAGAAAAATCATGAAACAACCTTATCTTTGCTTGTTAAAAGGCCTGTCATTATAACAGGGAGGGGGGGTGTGTATGTGTGAAGGAGAATCAATTCTGCATTGCAAGGGTATTCTTTTTACTGCATAGGTTGTTTAAAATGTACATCCCTCACATCACAGGCACCAGTATCTTGTGACCAATTATGTGGGGTGGGGCTCACCTGCCCCCCACAGTATTTATTCAAGTTGGCACCCCTGAACATAATTGATTACCTTTCCTACCTCCAAATCCCCATTTGCATTGTATTTTCTTCTTACTGAAACGGATGGGATGAAATAATTGGTGATATATTACATATTTAAATATGTAAGTTCCATATTTTTGCCACCCAGGACAGCAAGACTTAATAATGTGTTTTTTGTCAGAAGACAAACTGCAGCAGAACAGAAACAATTTTGCATGCGACCAATTCAGGGCAGAATGGAAAAGAATCATCCTGTCTAGTGATTTCCCAGGAACAGCTTGTGTAAAATAGAGAGTGACTCTCCCTGGTAAATAGGGAAAAATTGGAACATACCCCAGGGCCAAACAAGATGATTCAGAGTAGATCAGTGGCAATATGAGAACAGGGCCTTCTCTGCAGTGGCTCCTCATCTGTGGAATTATCTCCCCAGGAAAGTTCACCTGACGCCTTCACTATACACCTTTAGGCGCCAGGCCAAAACGTTCCTTTTTAACTAGGCCTTTGCCTGACCTGATCTACATCCTTTTCTTAAAATAACACTTTATTGATTTTCCAAAAAATAGCAAAAATAAAACAACAACAATGCAAAAACAAAACAAAACAAATTGACTTCCCTCTAATTCCTTCATTGGTTCTATTATTTATCAGGATACTGCATATCCATTGTTAAATTTGTAACATATTTAAATCACCTATTATCCATTCATAATGAAATTACAAGTAATCTTAAACCCCTGCTAATGTACCTGTGTACATTGCTTCTGTATATATGCAATAAACATCTTCCATTCTTCCTTAAATTCATTATCATCTCTTCCTCTTAATTTCATCGTCAGACCTGATCTACATCCTATACCCTTTTTAAAATGCTGGCTCTTTTCAGGGTTTTTTTAGTGGGTTGTTGTTTGTATTTTGATTTTGTGTATGTGATCCTTTCTGTCCAGACTACATCTGAAACACCCAAGAAAGATGAGTCTATCACCTTTAAAGGCAGTGTTGCATGCAGTAAATACAGGAAATAACAGAAAACGATGCCTTCTTCCATCCCTACTCCCAACCGAAAGTGTTTCTTTTTAAGGAAAAGGAAAAGAAAGACAAAACATTTATGCTACATTTCAGTCTCTGTCTGCAATGGATGCACTTCCAGGAAGCAAACCTCTTAACGTCAGGTATCGTTATTAGGCAAATAACAGTTAATGGCTGTATCGTATGGCTCTCTGTGTTCTCAGAACCCGCTAATAGAAGATGAATCCATAACTTTTCAGTAGGAAAGGAAAGCACCATACCAGGTAAACTGTTTTGAAGCTGTTTTGGGGGGATGGAAATTGCTCTCCTCCTAGACAAATAGCACTGAATCTATTGCTAAATGAATGAAATAGCTTCTCAGCATCAAGTCCTGCGAGGGGCTGGGTATCAGAGGTGCAGATTGGATATCAGTGTCCTGAGTCTGTTGCCAGGGAACAGCCCCTGTGGGGGGTGGAGAGGGCAGAGCATTCAACAACCGCTGAAAATCTCATTTTTACATGCAGCCCCATACATTGGCATTTTAAGAAGCAAGTCAAGTGGTGGTGTGGTTAGTAGCCAGTGTAATAGCCCAGAGTTTGCCACCCCCACTAGCCCCCATTATCTGGAGTAAAGCTCCTTGAAAACAATGAGACTTACTTCCAAGTAGCTATTATTGTCACTTATTTGTAGAAGGAAAGTAATAGTATTACCAGCCCTTTGCCAGCAGGTCCCAAGGTGGGTCTGAACAATTTACAGTTCAGAAATTACCAACAATTAAAACCAATTACAGTTACAGGATCACACAGTTAAACCAGCAGCTCCCTGACTCTCTGCTCAAAGGAAACTGCCTTATTTATACCATTGGCCTATCTAATTCCATATTGTCTACACTAACTGTCAGCTGCTTTCTGGGGTTTTAGGCACAAGTTGATCTCAGCCATATCTGGTGTTTCTGGGACAGTGGTGTAGCATGGAGGGTGGGGCACAGGGGCGGTTGTTAGGGTTGCAAAATTTCAATGCCCGGTGCTGCCTCAAGGCAGCTGTGGCCTTCTGTCGCTGGGCTCCATTGAAAAAAGCTTCTCCATGTGAAACAGGAAGTGACCTCCCCAGACAATGGAACAGCTCTTCTTTTCTTATCTCTGTGGCTGCAATCTCTGGGTGATGCAAATATTGTTAGGCAGATGAATGTGCATGCAAGCTCTGTCTGTCTACCTCCCTCTCTCCCTCTGCATGGCTCCGGGCACTGGCAACCCATGCTATGTCACTGTTCTGAGATTGAACCTGATGCCATTTTTCTCATACCACTAAGCCATGGGTAGGCAACCTAAAGCCCGGGGGCTGGATCCAGCCCAATCGCCTTCTAAATCTGGCCTGCAAATTGTCAAGGAATCAGCATGTTTTTACATGAGTAGAATGTGTCCTTTTATTTAAAATGCATCTCTGGGTTATTTGTGGGGCCTGCCTGGTGTTTTTACATGAGTAGAATGTGTGCTTTTATTTAAAATGCACCTCTGGGTTATTTGTGGGGCATAGGAATTTGTTCATTTTCTCTCTCCAAGATATAGTCCGCCCCCCCCCCCCGGTCTGAGTGACAGTGGACTGGCCCCCTGCTGAAAATGTTTGCTGATCCCTGCCCTAAACCACAACCTGCCTTCCTCTTAGCACAGGGATGGGGGAACCTGAGCACCCCCCAAGGCGTTTCTGGACTACAACTCCAATCATCCCTAATGGTTGGCTATGCTGGTTGGGGCAACAACAGGTGGATGGAGAGCCATTGGTTCCCCGCTCCAGTCTTGGCCAGTCCAGGCAAAGCTGCACCATGTGATTCTGCAGATCAGCTGCTGCTGCTGTTTTTCAAAAAAAAAAAAAAAAAAAAAAAAAGATTTAGCTGCTGTCCTGCAAAACACTGATCATGCTACAGGGGCAAAAGCAGGCATAGAGGCTCAGACTGCTGGAAACATGATTATTACGAGCAAATGGTGAGCATATTTGAATTCCACTGCATGTCTCAGCTTGCTGCTGTGAGCTAGGAATTTTCCCAAAATGCAGAGGGAGGAAGGGTACAGGGAAAAGGCTGGCTGGCTGATTCTTTTGCAATGACCTTTTAGTGTGCATTGACAGAGCCTTTACTTTACTGCTGTTCCCATTTGTGATGTGGAGTCACTCTCCCAGCAAAAGGTAAATAAGTCTCCCAGATCAAGAAAGTCAGGGTTGGAAATTTGCATATGTGATAAGTGATGCATTCTCCAGCACATATAAGCTGCAGCTTAGGATGCAGCAGAAAATCCTCATAGGTCCTTAGTCTCTCCTTCAGAAAGATGTCACTAGCAATGGCAGTGGGCTTGAAACCGAGTTGTTCAGAAATCCATGTCAGGGACAGTATTCCACGGGTCAGAGCTGTGCACTGTGCTGTGGCTATCAATACCCGCTTGTACATCTGAAGTGGCCGCGATGAGTACCGCAAAGCTTGGAATAGCCAGGTTTGCTGTGAGGATCTATGGTACCTTGAGACAGAGAAACCTCCGTCACCTGCACGGGTGCAAGTGAGCTGGAGCTCTGTCCCAACAGCTGACACTTATCTGTTGCAGAAACCGGAGGCTTTTCTCTTGGGCATGGTAGGCCAAATGGTTCCAAAGAAAGATAGAACATTTTTTATGTACGCAACAACAGCAGCAAGAATTCTTTTGGCAAAGTATTGGAAGACTAAAGAATTACCTACTCTGGAAGAATGGCAGACCAAGGTGACTGAATTTATGGGACTGGCAGAGATGACCGGCAGAATTCGTGACCAGAGGAGAGAGACAGTGGAAGAAGACTGGAAAAAATTCAAAATCTATCTTAAAAATTGTTGTAAAATTTCGGAATGTTAAGATGTCAAGGGATTGGATATAAAGAATTACAGCTGTAAAAACTTAAGCTTAAGAAAACTTTAAAGAGAATTAAATATAAAAATGGATGAAGGATTGCTAAAAAATTTTAAAACAAGAATGCAGTGAAGGGGAGGTATGGGGAAGTCGTGTTATGTTTGTTTGTTTTTTGTTTATGTTGTAAAATTAATAAAAATTATTTTTTTTAAAAAAATGACACTTATCTGTTGCAGCTCCAGAAGTATGACATCCCAGCTGCCACCTTGCCAGCTGCCAATCCTGTTCCCTCAGTGCCTGTCAACCCCCCCCCCAAGAACCCCGCTCCAGCTGCAGCTGCCCCTGTCCCTACAGTGCAGCCCCTGGCGCAAATGGGCATTACCCTGCTGCCCCAGACCACAGCTGTTGCCTTTGCTACTGGTGCCGTGGTTGCTGCTGCTGCCGCCCCACCTACCACAACCACCATCCAGGTGCTGCCTACTATGTCTAGCAGCCCAATGCCTGTGCCTGCTGCCACTGCCACTGCCGCCACTGCCACTCCTCGTCCTCAAGCTGTCCCAGCTGTGCTGAAGGTGACAGGCCCATGCGAGGCAGACAGAGTTCAGAAAGAAAAGAAATCCTATTAACACTTTATTGCGGAAACAAACAAACAAACAAAAGACAGTGTGTAATATGGGGAGAAATAGGCACACATTCACACCATAGGTTGAAAGCAAAGAGACCACTTTCAACAGCTATGGTTTCCCTCAAGGAAGTCAGGGAGCTGCAGTTTGCTGAGGGTGATGTTGTTATCAGGTACCTATTCCGCTCACAGAGCTATGATTCTCATAAACAGTTTGACAGCCCCTCTTTCCAGGGAATTCTGGGAATTGTTTCTCTGAGAGAGGAATATGGGCCCTCCTCACAACTCTCAGCACCCTTAACAAACGACAATCCCCAGGATTCTTTGAAGAAAACCACAATTATTTACAGTGACACTATTTACAGTACGTATGGTGTCAATGTGTGTGGGGGACGTGGGTGGTGCTGTGGTCTAAACCGCTGCGCCTCTTTGGCTTGCAGTTCAGAAAGACAGCGGTTCGAATCCCTGCAATGGGGTGAGCTCCTGTTGCTCGGTCCCAGCTCCTGCCAACCTAGCTGCTCGAAAACACACTAAAAAAAGTGCAAGTATATAAATAGGTACCACTCCGGCGGGAAGGTGAACAACGTTTCCGTCCACTGCTCTGGTTTCGGTGTTCCGTTGCACCAGAGGAGGCTTAGTCCTGCTGGCCACATGACCCAGAAAAACTGTCTGCAGACAAACGCTAGCTCCCTTGGTCTGTAAAGTGAGGTGAGCACCGCAACCCCAGAGTCGTCTGTGACTGGACTTAACTGTCAGGTGTCCTTTACCTTTACCTTTATGGTGTCAATGTGGCTACAGAGGATGCTGACTCCGAGAGTTAGCACTGAATTTCACCCAATATGTGACATTTTCAGGTGACTTTGGAGGTCCCGTTTGAGGAAAAATACAACAGATAAAACAATAGTGAAATGATCCAGGAGCTTCCCAAGATCCTGACAACTGAAGCTGCCTAAAAACATGTGGAAGCCCCCTCAGATAGCTTCATTTGTGCTTCCCTCCCATCTCCTTCTGGCAAGAGAGAGTTTTAATGCCAGATAACTTACTTGGCGGCTTCACTGCCATCCCATCATGCAGGTGTATATTAGGAGGCGAGGGCCCAGGTAGAAATGCTGCCATTAACCTACTACGCTGGGTGTGTGTACCCCAGTGCTCTGAGATATCATGCACCATGCTGCTCGCTTCTAGTGATGTGCAAGTAATTCCAATTAATGGTAATGGGAGTTCTGTGAACATTCAGAGCAATGATACGGCCCTTAAACTCCTGGTACAACAGCCTTCATTGTCTATGCTTCTGAAATTTGCATAAGCAATTAACATCTCATTAATGCCTCATTAGGAACGCTCTGGCATGTGTGTAAGAGAAAAGGGAGGGCCAAGACCAGCGAGCCGATCTCTCCCCGGGAACTACATCGGGTCACACGAGTAAATTGTTGGCTTGATTTTTGGCTGGTGATTCACACACACACACACACACACACACACACACACACACACAGCACACACACAAAGACACACACAGAGAGAGAGAGAGAGAGAGAGAGAGAGAGACGTAGGCACAAGATGCAAATGTGGATGCCTTTGCCTGCCTCTGTTCCAAACGAGGTCTCAGCTTGGAATCGTAATGAAAGTTTCCAGTTGAGAACGAAATATCTTGGCAAGGCTACTTGCCTATAGCACCTGTCCACAATCAGAAGCCTGGCTCCAGCCTCTCTGCTGTCCTGGGGAAAAAAGAATTAACAGAACACATATTTAACGCTAAACATATGTGCAGCCTTCGTTCTAAGGTAGGTTTAAGTGCAAACGTTAATGCTTTCCTGGATCAGGGCCATTGGCCGGCCTTCGTTTTCCATGTTTGCAGGTTTCTGCATGTATGCGTTGCCTACTAAACTCCTGTATATTTTGCACACAGAGACACAAACAGACATTTCTCAAAGCCTGAATGAAAATAAGTCCATTCGCTGCCTTCAAAAATGCAGCTGTGCCCTCCCCCACTCACCAATAACTTGGCCAGGAGGGGGCTGGGTGGGGGAACCCAACCCATGCCAAGGAATGGGAAGCTTGACTCACATGTGTAGGAATGCAAAGTAGCTGGAAAGTTGGATATTGCAACTCTCCCTTCTTGAATTCCTTGGTGTGGATTGGATGGGGGATGGATGCAGGCACAACTGAATTGAGCTACGAAGTCTCCATTGGTTGGACTGCTGACAGAGAGGAGAAATTTGATCGTTTTGCATTTAAAGGTGAATCTATCTAATCTGCTTCCCCAAACAATATGCAAACAGAGACACAGCCCTCCTCTGCCATTCGTACTTCTCTGAATTTTGCAGTGCAGTTCTCCTCCCTACTAATATTTCTCTGTTAATATTATTCATATGTGTGTTTTGATCTCTTAAGGCTTAAATTCAGGATAAATGAAGATACATACAGATAGGTAATGAAAATAAGAAGAAGGGACCTGTGTGAGAGGCAGGCCAGAGTGGCTTTTCTCAGGGTGTACAGCTAAAGGAGAGGGATGCTCTCCCAGGTGAGATCTGGGAGGATTCACTTCTCTGTATGTGGACTGGAAATTAAGATAGAAGGGAGGGCTATATAAACACAGCTTTGTGCTTTATTATATTATTTTTTCTCTCTTCTTTTTTTTCCCTTTCTCTATTTCTTTCCTCTGTCCTTTATTGTTCTTCTGTTTCTGTATTATTTTTAGACTAGTTGGTTTTTTATTGTATCATATGTCAAAAACACGTAATAGAATTGATATAAACATTTTTGCAGTTCCCCAGCTGAGCAATGCATGCAAAAATGCATACATTGCTGAAAATAACATACAAAAGTGCAAACAGGCCAAAATATGTATATTAAACCAGATGTGGATATTAGGCAATGTGTGTATATTAGCAAAAATGTATCTATTAGGAGAGAGTCACATTTAAATACACATTAATTTTCTTGAGGACTTCTTTAAGGAATGCAAACTGATGTAGAAATGTGAATAATTGAACTCAAGGGTGGAAAAATGAACTGAGAGAAACTGAAATGGAAAAATTTGCCCCTCTCCAGTTGCTGAATATTTGGGTCGGAACAAAAACCATCCTCATAAAGTGCTTGTTGATACGGATTGCAGAACAGATGGACACACATACCTATGCATATGACAAGGAAGTGGCTGTAACAGTAATTGGGATTTGTGTCATTGGCATAGATTTATCCAACAGTGGAAAGAAATTGAAATAATACAAATACGATTATTTTTTTTAAGTCATAACACTCCCTGCATGAATTTCTCATTAAAATGCCCCAAATGCCAATGTGTGTTTAGGCTAAGCTCTTCTTTTCAATGGAAGAATGGAGCAGTAATATGCCTCTTCGATTATCACAATAGCCACACTATTTATGAGAAAGAAATTGTGTATTAGGGTAGATAGCTAATGCAGGAACTTTGTCTGAAGCAAATGAGGCCTATTGTATTGAGGGAAAGTTAGTTCCTGCTTAATGAGGTACTGACTTTCACATTAGGAAACTTGGAAGTGTGCTGATCTGGACATGAGACGGGTGAATTTGAGGACCCCACCAATTGTTGCATGCTCTTGGAATGAAAGTTTTTGACAGCCCCTTCTTCCTCACCTGATCTCTCATCCTGGTTGCTGCTCAACCTGGAACCTACAGTTATTCTACCTGATCAAAGAAAGACCTCCAGGAATAGGGGAAATAATGGGAAATAATGGAATGTGTAGCTTCACCCTCCATATATGTAGGATTGCTGCCTGAGTCCCTCAGCTCTCTTAATCCTACTAACCAAATTCTCATTCTAGGAAGTCAGAATATACAATGAGAGGTTCAGTCAGATTTGTATTATTAGTATTATTGCATATGGTAAAATGTATAACAGGATAGAAGCCGACATTTCAGAGGAGAGACAGGTTGCAAATGGGAAAATATAATTATTCAATTTTCATGACATTTCGGAAAGGGAAATGTACCATTCTAGCACATTCCGCAGCTTTTCTCAGCTATTATTATGATTTGGAGCACATGCCTTTTCTTTTGGTTGTGTGTGTGTGTGTGTGTGAGAGAGAGAGAGAGAGAGAGAGAGAGAGAGAGAGAGAGAGGAACAGCTGCCGAATGGAACACGGCTGCTCCAAAACCCTCCCAAGAGGATTGGATAACAAGTTGTACATTTACTTGCCGGCATTGTTTTTATTTCATTATCTGCAGCAGAAGAGGCAGTCCTGCTATTTATAATCGTGCTACGCTGCCACATGTGTGATTATTCCAACCCTCATGTGTGAGGGAGCACGTGTGTGTGAGGGAAATTAGGAGTCTGTGTCTGAAGGAACTTCTTTAACATCTAAGGCCTCAAACAGCTCAGGGGCAGGTGACCTAAGAAAGACTATTCTTACCCCTTACATATTCAGCAGACCCTCCAAGTGTCCCTATTTTCCAGGGACAGTCCCAGATTTACAGAAGCTGTCCCAGTTTCTGATTTGATCCTGGAATGTCCCGTTTTCCTTAGGATGCCCCAATTATCATCAGAGAAACATTGGAAGGTATGGAGTTATGCGACTACCAAGCCAAGGAGATAAGTAACTAAACAACCTTTAGAAGACATCTGAAGGCAGCCCTGTATGGAAAAGTTTTTAAATGTCAAATGTTTTATTATGTTTTATATGTATGTTGGAAGCTGCCCAGAGTGGCTGGGGTGACCCAGTCAGATGGGTGGGGTATAAATATTATTATTATTATTATTATTATTATTATTATTATTATTGAATAGGACACTGGATTTTTGAATAGAAATGTTGGAGGTTATAACTCAGTGTTCTGTAGGAGCGGCAGGGACTATTATGAAAATAATGAGTCTAATCTTAGAGGGGCCCCAGGTACAACCTTAGTCCCCATTGCTTTAAAAAATTGGGTCTAGTAGACTCAATTTCATCTCATAGAATCACAGTTGGAAAGGACCCTGAGGATCATCTAGTCCAGGGTTTCCCAAACTTGGGTCTCCAGCTGTTGTTGTACTACAATTCCCATCATCCCTGACCACTGGTCCTGCTAACGAGGGATGGTGAGAGCCATAGTCCCTGATCTTGACCAATCCCCTGCAATTCAGGTATATGCAGCTTTCCCTATGTGGCATTGTGCATTTATATAACATTTCCCTAATTTTCATCCCCCCATAATTTGAAAACTATAAGGTATAGGACTCTTTTATTTACTTCATTGACTTTGACATGTGAGATAATCCAAAACAGCAATTTATTCAAAATCTGAGATGTAATAGTATTTGTTTTTCTTAATGTGCTGATCTGATGTGGAACAAGCCCATTGACGAAAATAACAGTGTTCATCCAAAACTTGTTGATGGTTGCGAAGGGTCCTCTATAACAGTTCAAGCTCCAGGGCCCCAGAAATGTAGGTCCGCAACTGAGGAGACTCTCCTTTAAGTCACAAAGGTATCAGAAGGCTGCTCCACAGCAACTCAGAGCAGGAGTTTCAGTTTGGCTTCCTGCAGTTTGTAGACCAGCATCCTTGGTGAGATACAACAGGTACCCACTATTTGATCCTTTGCAGAAACAATGGCAAACATTCTTGGTTCCACAAGCTTTTTCTGGCTGGCTGAATTCTGTTTTTTATGTTTCTGTCATGGGTGTTTATCTGTATTCTTTTGAAGCCTGTTGCTGTTTTTATTGTCTCATCTTAAGACCTATGTGCAACATGATTCAATCCTTATCAAAACATCATCCTTCCCTCAGGACAGAAGTTTTGGTAAGGGCATAAACAAAGCCTGGGGGCTCAAGAGGTAGGAAGGCCAATTGGGACGATGGTCCTCATTATGAGAAAAATAAACAACGGAATCGGAAGGAGGATTGTGACAGAAAGCCTGAGGCTAAGCTGGTTGTGCCCTCAGCAGCCCTGACAGTCTCTGGTTGGCAAAGAAGTTTGAAAACAGGGACTTCCATTCATAGGAGTCTCATTGCTTGGAATGAACTAGGTTGGTATAACAAAGCTCACACAATCACTTCAAAAATCTCCATCCGAAATTAGTTCCAATAATTGCTGGGTGAACTGAATGCGAATTAGCAGAATTTTGAACAATTTCCAGTTCATCTTCAAATTCAACTTGACATACAAGTTATAACCGGCAAGGGGAAGAAAACATAAGGAGACTTTTGCTGGAGAGTGGTGGAATTTTATTGTTTTTACAAATACATCAGAATGTGGAAAACCAGTCCCTAAGATTTATACAAATATATGGATTTCATGATAACTGACTTTTTACACACACACACACACACACACGTGTCAATTTATAGAAACATCTGATATTATTGTCTGGGAATGATTATTAACACAAGGGTAAAGATGTCTCCAGAGTGGGGAATTGTAGTTCTTTGGTTTTGTTGCCTTTTATCACACAACACAGCTGTAAAATGACAATAAAAAAATATTAAAATGAAACAAAAAACAAAAGTATTCTGGAAATACAACATTTGCTGTTTTTGTGCCCTGTGAGAGTAAGGAATAGTTGGTGTTTTATATGGTGGTGTAAAAGGTTGTTCTGGGGGAGAGAGAGTAAACATACGCCATTTCTCCAGTGTAATCATTGCCATGGTGAGGAGATTTTTTTAACCACAATTATTTACATGTATCAAGCATAATCGCAAGTTAAGCGAATAGAAATAGAAAGCAAGGAAAAGCTTGCCAACTGCAATAGCACAACAGCTGAAGTTTTGCAGTATTCTATCTCATCGTATATCCAATGTAGTGCAAACAATCATATTCACCAGACAGAAGGATTTAAGGCATCACAGACAACGCTGACCGATGATAATTCCCTGGACACTTGAATCATTTTATTATTATTATTTTTTCCAAATTGTGGCATATTGGCCTGGAATTGTCCTTGTACTACGAGTCTAATGAATCCCTGACAGATGACCATCCAACCTCTGCTTAAGAGCGCCCTCTGATTTGAAACCCTGCACGGATAGGGAAGAAATCTGATTCTGTATGCATCTAAAGCCAAATCGACCAAATTTTCACTTCCCAAAACAGTATGTGAACTCAAATGCAGCTATCCTTTGAAATTTACACTTACCCAAATGTTGCGATGCAGTTCTTCAATCAAACAATGTTTGCAAAAATTCGTATCTCGGGGGGGAACTATGCATAAAAATGAATATGTCAATGAATATAATGTACAAGGATGCATTATGTCAGTGGAAATTGCTTGCAAAAATGTGTGCATTAGTCTAGATTTTATATAAAAACAATCATAATAGGAGAAATTCATACTCAAGTGCCGATGAGTTGTCATCAGGATTTTTTTTTTTTTAAAAAAATGCAAGTTGCTGCAAAATGTAGAGAATTGAAATTGAAATAAAATGAGGAACAGAGAGAAACAAAAGTGGCAGATCCTTCTGTAGTTGTCCATGTATACGGGTTGCTTTTCAGATTCTTGGTGGTACGTGCAAAGGTTGGAAGTGGGGTCAATAGAATATATAATGGCAAGGTCAGGAACTGTAAATGTGGTCTCCCTCCCTACATTCACTGTCTGAAAGAGAATAGATAATGCAAATTTTGGATGAAGACATGTGTTCTGTCCTACCAGCTGAAATTTATTTCCTTCTTTGTGATGTGAACTTTGCCTTTTTAGAATTTCTGTAACCTGGCCTTTAAGACTAGAATACTATTCAAGGAGGGTTGTCCTCCAGTCCTACTAGTATGGTGCTCTTACTAGGAACAGACTACAGAAATATGCTTCTTTCACAATAATGTCACTTCAAGAACATTAAAGCACTAGCAATAAAAATTTATGTTCTGGTCACATCACATGGCTTCAAATCCTCCAAGGGTTACATTACCAGGAACCCGAACAATGGGTCACACAATTAATAGCAGCTAGGGAAAGCTTTTATGTGTCATTGAGTGGGAAGGAATGGGGGGAAACTGTCATGTTAGAATAATGAAATGGTTGATTGATGAATCACTGCATGGGTACATGTTGGATGATGAGACTATGGGGGCCAGCTGAAATTCATACCTGGCTCTATCTTTCCTCATTAGTCTAATAAACGAGGCAACAATTAACTGTGAAAACTTTGATGTGCTATGTAGAAAAATGTCAAAGCCTTAACCATGCCTTTGGTAATTATTTTTATTTCCCCTTTTAATTGCAAGGCAACTTCTTGAGCTAATGGAGGAGGATGCCATAGAAGAAACCTCCAGGGGGTTGTAAGAGATTTTTTTTAAAAAATATTTCTATTTCATTTTACTACATCACATACAAAAAAGAATTATGAAGATAAACAAATATCCATCACCTCCTAACAACTAAGAAAAACCAACAACACCAATACATGAAATAGTGCTCACGATACATTTAACATAAAGATGACTTTTTCCTATATAGCTGACTTCCCATCTACTCGCTACTTCTATTTCTCATCCATTATTCACTGCCGAGAGATTTGAAGATGTCTAAGAGGTACAGTAAGCTCTGAAAAGGGACACGGGTGGCGCTGTGGGTTAAACCACAGAGCCTAGGACTTGCCAATCAGAAGGTCAGCAGTTCGAATCCCTGCGACAGAGTGAGCTCCCGTTGCTCGGTCCCTGCTCCTGCCAACCTAGCAGTTTGAAAGCATGTCAAAGTGCAAGTAGATAAATAGGTACCGCTCTGACAGGAAGGTAAACGGCGTTTCCGTGTGCAGCTCTGTTTCGCCAGAAGTGGCTTAGTCATGCTGGCCACATGACCCAGAAGCTGTATGCCAGCTCCCTCGGCCAATAAAGAAAGATGAGCGCCGCAACCCCAGAGTTGGTCACAACTGGACCTAATGGTCAGGGGTCCCTTTACCTTTACCTTTAAGCTCTGAAAATTTGAGCACAAGGCATTTGGAAAGGTGACTCAGGCCTGGGATATGGACAACAGTTTGGCGTAGACTGGGATTCAGAAGTGTTAGGGTCAGCCTGACCTTTACTTGCGGGAGGGACCCTATCCTAAGAAGACTGGGACTCTGAAAGGCCCACTGTTGCAGTAGAGCAGCCCGAGTTACCCAGCTCTAAAAACATCTTGCTTGGCACCCCAATGATCCCCACCCACTGCACTGGATCCGTGCCTCAACCTCAGACTTTCAACCTTCACCTACAGCCTTCAGGAAGCTGAAACAGTGTCAGGATCTCTAAAAAGGTGTCCAGAGATGGCAAGGAAGTCTTCACCTGGCAGCCATAGGGCTTCGCTGTGAGAGAGCTACTTGAGAAGAAGGAAAAGAACCATATGTGCATTGAGATCCTGCAGATGACCAGGAAGGAAGAGGAACTCAGTCTCCCTTGGGCCTTTGCTGGAATAACAACTCTTTACCAAGCTCTCATAGGCATCTCCAAGCTACCGTCATTTCAGATCCACTTCTGGTTTGCCCCACTCCAAGATACTCCAGTCAAGACCAAAGCACAATGTGGATGAGAGAGGAAACCAGCAGTTAGGGCTGAGGAGTAAGGCCAGAGACAAAATTGTTGAGATAAACACTGCCATGGAGTAGCAGGTCTAGATTTGGAACGTTTTTCATTCAGAAGCTGTGGTTATGCTGTCAACCACATGGAGTAATAACCAGCAGTTCCTGTCACAAAGTAATTCAGAGCAAGCTCCATTGAAATGGAAGAGGTACTTTTTGATGGGTCTGTACTTCTAGGCTAGTTCAGATGATACTTCAGAGACCCAGTCGTGCCCCATCTCTGTCACCTTAATGGGGATGGGCCATCCAAGTGAGGCTGAAATACTTATGATCCGAAATCACCCTGAAAAAGTATTTGCAGGAAGGGGAGGGATGAAAAATGTAATATTGAAAGGCAGTATGCAAACTCAATATTTGATTATAAAATTTTATCCTGCTCTCTGTTGTCTCCTTCGAGTTCATTTTGTATTGGTTTTGCTTTGTATGTCTGTTTTATTTGCCTCTTAAGATACGATAACCAAACTCTTAATGTTGGTTCCTGAGATCAAGGAGCAGGTTTTCATCCATGCTTGGATACAATTGGGTGCCATTTTGAGTCAAGATGGTGGAATGAACCTTTCAAATCTGCCAGGATTTTTTTGTTTCTTAGAGTTCCCAGATACAATTCCAGGTGCAAGGCTGCTAGTAAGAAATAAATGTAGCAAGTAAAATTAAAATAAGTATGGCATGCCACTGGATTTGTTTTGGAGGGCCACCAGTTCATTGACCCAGCCCTAAAAGAAAACACTTTATAGTGATTATACTATAGAATGCCTTTCTTTTCTCCTCCCTCCTCCTTTTTTCCAGGTGGATATAGAATAAAAGGGTGACAGTGAGTTTTGAAAGGTCAGCCATGATTATTGATTGCCTTATAACCGTACTAAAAGCCTTTTCATAGCAAAAGCACTCGATCGCTGAGAAATATTGATCCAGACACCAGAAAATATTGTTATGGAAGGGCATCCAGTGACTTGCATAGATCTGGAGAAGTTAAAGGAGGCTGAGGACAATTCATAAATGTTACTTACAGTCGGCTATAAAATCAAAGGGGGCTTCTAGTTAAAAGGAGAGAAATCTAACAGTGTTCTTTCCACAAAGGGGAGTAGCATTTGAGTATAAGATTTTGTTTTATTTATGTATAAACCGATTTCTATACTGGCATTTCGCAAAATATCTGGGTGGTGTACAATGATGAAGCATAAAAACTGTACAAAGGAAACATTTAAACAACTGGCTAATCAAAAAAAAAATGTTTTAAACAACTGCATGGGCCAGTCAGCATAAAAAGTTATTTCTGCTGCAAGAATGTTCCACAGTTTGAGACAGCTGACACTAAATGCTCATCTTCTAGTCAAACCTAGTCAGGCCAGTAAAATATAGGAGTGGCCAACTCATTTGCACTGCAAGAGCCTCGTCCGCAGCCCAGCAATATTTTAGGTAGGGAGGTTACTTAAGCATCACCTCTGCCGCTGCCCCAATTACCCAGATTTACGTAGAATTTTCCAAAATATATGTATAGATGCAGAAACTTAAAGGCAGTGTCCTCTTCTGGTCTTGTGGAGGAGCCTGAAAGGCAAAGCTCATTGGTTTTCACAGCACCAAGGAGAGCTCCCGATGAGCCACTTGCTCCAGCCAGCATTGGAAGTAAACTGCTGTCTTTTGTGTCTTTGCCTCCACTCCTCCTATCCTATGCTCTGCCCCATTTAGGAAAGCTGGAAGAGCCAACCCTTGGAGAAGGACCATAGCTCAGTAGTTAAAGCATCTACTTTGCACCCAGAACTTCTATCCCTGAAATCTCCAGGTAGGTCTGGAAGAGACTGTTGACTTAAATCCTGGATAGCTGTTGCCAGTCGGTGTAAACAGTATTGTGCTAGATGGGCCAATTGTCTGATTGTGTGCTCCAGATGCCATTGGAAAAAGCACCCATGAAGGGGTCTGAGAGCCAGTGTGGTGTATTGGTTAAGAGCGGTAGTTTCGTAATCTGGGGAACCGGGTTCGCGTCTCCGCTCCTCCACATGCAGCTGCTGGGTGACCTTGGGCTAGTCACACTTCTTTGAAGTCTCTCAGCCCCACTCACCTCACAGAGTGTTTGTTGTGAGGGAGGAAGGGAAAGGAGAATGTTAGCCACTTTGAGAGTCTTTAAAGGGAGTGAAAGGCGGAATATCAAATCCAAACTCTTCTTCTTCTTCTTCTTCTTCCCTACTCAGGATTTTATGAGCCCTGGTCCCGTGGCATTTGTTCAGTGTGGAATTTTTTCAGCCCCAAGTTAAGTGGCCTCATCCATGTGGGAATGTTCAGGGAGGCAGGAGAGGCTATATTGTTTAAGCGGTTAGCTTGTTGCAAGCTCGTTTAAGCTTCTCAATATAGGATTCCTGGTAATCCCCTTTTCTCTCCCTTAAAAAGAATAGACACAGCACAGTCTTGTCAAAAGTATAAACAAGAAGTTTACTCACACATTCAGTTCACAGATGGATCTCTGAAGGCAGACTTAGGTTACAATGTATAGACACGTGGAACTACCCCATATGGGAGTTACATAGTCCCAGTGACTACAGACAGACTTTAAAGGTCAGCACCAACACTTTGAATTGTGCCTGGAAACCTACTGGGAGCCAATGCAGGTCTCTCTGGACCAGTGTTATATGGTCTCGGTGGCCACTCCCAGTCACCAGTCTGGCTGCCACATTCTGGATTAGTTGTAGAGAGAGAGCAGGAGTTGGGGGGTGAGAGTGAGGCTGAGTTATGACAACCAGATGTTTTCAAATATCTAAAACAGATCAGGGCAAGTGCCGGGTCAGTCAAAGTATAACTGCAGTGGGTTTTATTCTGCTTACCTGGCTGGATGTGATTGTTCATTTGATTGCCCTCCTGCATCCATGTATGAAAGAAGACTCAGAAATCCACTGTGATGACAGGACCTATAGGGAGGTAAAGGTAAAGGACCCCTGAATGGGTAAAGCCAGTCAAAGGTGACTATGGGGTGCAGCGCTCATCTCGCTTTCAGGCTGAGGGAGCTGGCATTTGTCCACAGACAGCTTTCCAGGTGATGTGGCTAGCATGGCTAAATAATTTCTGGTGCAACAGAACACTGTGACGGAAACCAGAGTGCACAGAAACACCGTTTACCTTCCCGCTGCAGGGGTACCTATTTATCTACTTGCACTGGAGTGCTTTTGAACTGCTACATTGGCAGAAGCTGGGACAGAGCAACAGGAGCTCACCCCATCATGCAGATTCAAACCACCGACCTTCCAATCAGCAAGCCAGGAGGCTCAGTGGTTTAGACCACAGCACCACCTTTTAGGAATGTCCTATATGGGCATCCCTGCCCAATCATGTTAGGATGGCAGCGTGTGCACAAAGGCACCAAATGAAAGAGTTTTTACAAAGGGAGACATTGCCAAATGGAAGACAACCCAACCACTTCCGTCTCTCCCTCTTTCCCTTATTCCAAGGCTGGGGAAGCCTCAAGTCTAGGGGCCAAGTGTAGTCCCACAGGTCTCTATACTAGGCCCTCAGAACTCTCTCCACGACACTCCCCCTCACTAGCCTAGCTTCACATCCTGAGAGTTTCCCTGGGTGCTCTTATTTATTTACTTTCACTAATTTATGAATTGCTGTCTACACGCACGTTGAGGCGATTTACAAGCATATCACAAAAACCAGCTAAATATAGTTTTGAAAACAGTCGCTCCTACAAAGGACTGAGGATAGGATTTAAAATAGTACTAAAGATAGAATTAAAAGTGATACAACGTGCAAAATGAGCAACTGAAGCACAGAGGCATTTTCTTCCAGCTGGAATGGCCTGTCCAAACAGAAATGTCTTCGGTTGTTTCCAGAAAGTACGAATAGTGGGTGACTGCTGTTTCTTAGAATGTGCCCTTGAAAACTGAGAATGGTCTTTGCTTGCCTTAATAGAGAATAGAAAGGGGCATGTGAGTAAGTGTGTCGAAAATAGCCCATTGTACAACAGTAACTCCGCCCACTTCTTCCTCTGGCCCCGCCCACCACTAGCATGTGGCTACTGGAAGGTAATGGGCCATAGTTCTCAGCTGAAAAGATTCTGGCTTTAAGTCAGATCTGGACGAGGCTCACAAGTGCAGCAATTGCTCTGCCCCAATGGTCAGAGGCCACCATGCTTTTGAAGCCGAGTTCCTGGAAGACAAAGGAGGGTGGGAGTGCTCTGGTCCTCCTTGTGGGCTTTCAGCAGGCACCTGTTTGGCCACTGATGGAACAGGATGCTGGACATGATGAGCTGTTGGCTTAACCCAGCAAGCTCTTTTTATGTTGAACCTCAGGCCTGGAGGCTGAATGCGCCCCCCCCACCCACCCACGCACTACTGGAAGAATCAGATGACTGTCTGATATTGGGAAAGGCTGCAGGCTGCAAATCACTGGAATGATTTGGAAATAACCTGAGGAATTTGGAAGAGATTCATCCTCGCCTCTCAAGAATTCCCTGAACAACTGTTATGGGGCAACATGTTTATCTACTAATGACAGGCAAGATGTTTCAACATCACTATAGAATACATTCCAAAGGGATTCAGGATGGTGGTGGTGTTTTTATACCTCTTACTCTACTGAGCACATATTTTGGGCTTTGCTAACCAGGTGGTCCTGTTTTTCACGACAGATCATTAACACTCAGGTCAAAATGCTTGACTGTTTCATTTCATTCCAGGTCTGATGAGATGCAGCAGCCGGGAGAGAACATCTCATTAAAATTTGTCATGGTGGGGTTGCTTTGCAGGTTTGATATATGCATTTTTAAAAGCATGGTATTTGGCTGCAAAGGTACAATCTGAGAGAGCGAAATGGTTCTGGACCCAGGAAAGCTGAGTTCAAATCTACCAAAAAGTTTTATGTGCATGTAACAATTCCATATATATATTTAAAAATGTGTAAAATAGAAATAATCTGAGCTAAATTTACAAGACATCTCCACCCCCATCATTCTGCCCGGACGCTGAGGTCCAGCGCCGAGGGCCTTCTGGCGGTTCCCTCATTGCGAGAAGTAAAGCTACAGGGAACCAGGCAGAGGGCCTTCTCGGTAGTGGCGCCCGCCCTGTGGAACGCCCTTCCAGCAGATGTCAAAACGATAAACAACTACCTGACATTCAGAAGACATCTTAAGGCAGCCCTGTTCAGGGAAGTTTTTAACGTGTGATATTTTATTGTATTTTTGCTTTCTATGGAAGCCGCCCAGAGTGGCTGGGGAGGCCCAGCCAGATGGGCGGGGTATAAATAATAAATTATTATTATTATTATTATTATTATTATTATTATTATTATTTTTAAACGACCATCTCTTTTCTAAAACAGACAAATAGTTTGGCAGGTGTCCAGTGTCCCGTCTTGCAAAACTGATTTTTGGGCTGGAAAAGATTGTTTTCTATCAAAATGATTGGTGTTCCCTTTTTCTCTCTGCTCTGTACACTAGTTCCCATAGTCTACCAGTTCTTCCTCAGCAATGAAGAATGGATCCCACTATTTAAAAATGTGCAGAGATACTCCCTTTGGCATCACTAAGTGGATCTGCTGTCCATACTCATGAGGTTCATATGTCTTCTCTTCAAAGTCGGTGATTCTGGGATGAGACATCTGGTTGGCCACCACATCAGCAGGATGCTGGACCAGATGGGCCCTTGGCCTGATCCAGCATTGCTCTGCTCTCCTTATACTGTTACGACCTTAAAACATTTGCAAGTCACTATACGTAAAGTCAGTTTCCAATGAAGATAGATGGAATTTTCTGCAAGATTGCTGGGGGAAATCAAAAGCCAGGCAGCAGTATAAATGGCCCAGGACTAAAACCTGTGCACACTATCGAGCAAAGAACTCACAAATCTTTATGTTGCCACATTGATGCAGGCCAGGAATCCAGGGTTTCAGAATATAAATCGCCAAAGTGTGCAGAAGACAAACACCAGAATAATAAATGTAGAGCATGACACTGATGCTAATGCAGTCACAAAAAAACAGTTAATTATTCCCATGGCTTTGCAACTTCAGAAAGCATTTTCCTTTAAAATGTATTATTAGTGCCACTATTTGTAAGATTTATGTCCCATTAAAGAGTCCAATGTTAATTCTAGCTCATTTGAAATGTGGTGCATAAGTTATTAACTCCAGAGGGGGGTCTTCTGGTATGAACCACAATGATCTGAAATCATTAGGGTTCAAACTTCAAATTACTTACTCTGGAGAAAGCCTATTGATTTAAATGTCTGGTGAACTAATCAGCCACAGGCATTAGCAAGCAGACCTCCCCACCCACCCTGCCAAAACCCTCATTTTAGGGGTTGCCTTGCATTACCATTGCTGCCTATGTTGGATGGGTGAATCTGCCAATTTTGGTGTCTCTCAGATTCTCAGTCTGGAGTTCATTTTTCCACATTTCTACATCAGTTTCCATTCATTCATTTCAACATGTCCTTGTGAAAATTCACCATCATTTGAGTGCAGGAGAAGGGGGGCTGAGAGTGGTGGTGGCAAGGCTCGGGCAGCACAATGCATCCCTTCCCATCGGAGCAGCCCTAATCCCATTCCTACTTGTGTGCAAGCCAGAGGGGGCAAGGATCTCCCAGGAAGCTCCTGAAGCCAGCCAGAGCTAACTGCTCTAGGCTGCTGAGACTGCCGCTGCTGTCTAGATTTGTCATTGCTTTTCTCCCAAGAAGCAGGCGTCTTTTAATTTCGTGACTGCTGTCACCATCTGCAGTGATCATGGAGCCCAAGAAAGTAAAATCTCTCACTGCCTCCATTTCTTCCCCTTCTATTTGCCAGGAGGTGATGGGACCAGTGGCCATGATCTTAGTTTTTTTTGATGTTGAGCTTCAAATCATATTTTACTCTCTCCTCTTTCACCCTCATTAAAAGCATCTTTAATTCCTCCTCACTTTCTGCCATCAGGGTTATTTCAATGGTACTTGCTCTCCAGTAAGTGTGTATAAGATAATAGGCTCAGTGGCTTATCTGGATGGGTACAGGTGTCGATCCTACAAAAGTTAGTGATTTTTCAACACACACAATCAAAATGAGAAATAATTGCAACAGAGAGTGGCAAGAGAAATTGATGAACTGTGCTGAGATGGCGAGATTAACCGGGAAAATTCAGAATCAGCAGGACCAGACTTTCCTAAAGGAATGGAAGAAGTTTTCAGTATATTTGGAAAGCAACTGTAACCAATTGACATCGCTTGTAGGGTTCGAAGAAGTTTTGTAAGGAGTAATATATAAATTATTGTGAAAAGAATTAAGAATAGGTATTAAGTTTTGAATTTATAGCAATAACTAGAGTAACAAAATGCACAATGAGAAAAGATTTTAGAAAACCATCAGTTTAGGTTGAAGGAAGTCTCAGGCTGTGATAGCCAAAGATTTTGAAATGATGTTTAAAAGAATGATATGCTGGAAAATATGTGTAAAAAACAATAAAAAATTATTATAAAAAATTAAAAAATTAAAAAGAGAAATAATTGCAACAGCTCTAAGGGGGGTTAAATTTTTCCATTGAAGTAAGATGTGTGTGTGACCTTCCGACTCCTCTCCTCCCTCCCTCCCTCTCTCTCTCTCTCTCTCTCTCTCTCTCTCTCTGGATTGGGTCTGAATTCAACAGTTCAACAGATGGAGAACAGCTTGTTGAATTAACATATTAAGGCCATGGGTCCGATAATGACTTGAGCGAGAATTCTGTGCTTATTTGGCATTTCTCAAGAGCCAGCCTTCCTGCAGCCATCGATGCTGTTGTCAATCAGATCCAGCTGCCAAAAACCCCCACAGTGTGGTCATATGGTAGGGAGGGGTAATTCCTACCCCCCACTTTCCTGGCAGGATATTCTGCAGCCAATACATCTGCTACACAGATTCGGGAGATGAAAGGGTTTTTTGATAAACAGGCATCCTGACAAAATCAGTAGCACCATTTTTTATTAATGAAGAGGACACACGCATCATTGTACATCCCCTCCTCCTCTTGCCCGCCATAAGCATTTGGCATAAAACCATGAATACGCACAGCAAAACATTCTATGCCCTTTTAAAATGTGGTTTTCTTGAGGGGGTATTGGGTTGTTTTATTTTGATTATATATTTTGAGGCTTTATATTTTGATTTTCTGTGAACAGCCCTGAGACCTCTGGGTATAGGGTGCTTGCTAAGTAAGTAAGTAAGTAAGTAAGTAAATTCTTTTATTCAATGAACCCTCCCTGATGTACAGGAGAGATAATCTGCGGCCCTCCAGGCATTTCTGGACTCCAATGTCCATCATCTCTTATTATTGGCCACACTGGCTGGGGCTGCTGGGAGTTGAAGTCCAGCAACCTTTAGAGGGCCACAGGTCCTTCAGTTCCTAGCAGGGGCAAACGAAGGCTAACTGACACCCAGGGCGGGGCAAACCTCTGGCTGCGCACGCATTGCACTGCTATGTATGATGGATGCGTGGTGTTACTACATAGGGCACAGGTGTGACGTTGCTACGTACAGCGCATGTGTGCAACACCGTGCATGCGTTGTACGTAGCGATTTGCCACTGGCACCGCTCGAACGCCCTACGGATGGTGGTGGGATCCTCTGATTGTGGCTGCAGCTGCGAATGGAGGATCCTCCACAAGTGGCTGTGGCGGCACGATGGCTGCTCATGCTGACACGCCTGGGGGCAGGGGGGTGAGCACCCTGGGGGGGGGGCTTCTTGTCACCCCCCAGACATGACACCCAGGGTGCACCGCCCCCCCCCCTCGCGATGCCACTGGTTCCCAGTCTTATGATAAGCCCAGGATTTTGATACAACAGGTGCTGTGTTGTGTAAATTGCAAAGAGACAGCTTGCACACACATGGCAGTGATTCATATGTGTGCATGTGCATGATCTCAGTGGTAAGGTACTTGTCAAAGAAGGTAGTTACCTTCCGGGTTTATCTCTCCTTGATGGTGTAGCTAAGTGGTGTACCTAGTTAAATTAAGGTGTTACAATTGGGTAACCTAAGTCTAGGGCAGGGAAATGGGGTCAGGTTTGCCCTTCTCTGTGCCAGATTTGTGCCCATTTTCTTTCCCCCATAAAACTCAACTGAGAACTGAGCCCATCCCTAATTGCACAACACCATCCTCTCATTTGCAGAGCCCTGCTTGGGACACAGAAGGAGAGAGAACTGATGTACAGTGGACGCTTGGGTTGTGAACATGATCTGTGTGGGAGGCACGTTCGCAACCCGCAGCGTTTGCAACTCGCAGCGGCGTGTCTGCGCAAGCGCTGGTCACAATTCGGTGCTTCTATGCATGCACAAAGCATGATTTAGCACTTCTGTGCATGTGAGAGCGCCGAAACCAGGGTTTGGTGCGTAGCACAACCCAAAAACGTGCAATCTGAAGCATCTGTGGTATGACTGTACATACTTTAATATATCCCCATTCAGCCATGAAGCTCACTGGGGTGACCTTTTGGCCAGTCATTGCCTAAGCTGTGAGATATTACAGGGTTGCTGTGGGGATTAAATTAAATTCAACTAAATGAAGAGGGTGAGAAACCATGTACACCACTTAGAACTCCTTGGAGGCAAAGATGGGATAGAAATGCAACAAAACAGACAAATAACCCGTTGCTCGATGCAACGTTGTCTAACTGCCCCACCAACAATTCGGAATGGAAGTTCGATAAATAGCCAAAGCTGTCCAACAGTGCAAACAAATCAAGATGGATACTCAGTAAAGTGGTTGCCCAGCAGCTCCCTGAGAACCACCATTGTGGATATTGTAATGGTTTTTACACCTGCACTTTGCAAGGGTTGAGGGGGTAGAATTATTTCATTTCTCCTTGTGGGAATGTACCCAGCAAGACATTCCATGTTGCAAGAGCATCTCCTGCTAGTGCACCTCATCATTATGGAGCACGCTGGTTGATAATGTGGCCATGCTAATAAGATCCTCAAGTGGTTTTCTTATTAGACACTCAGCCCTCGATGTGAGGGAGGAAAATGCTTGATTCATTACTTTTTTCAACAGCACAGCTGCCTCCGGGTCCTGATGAGTTCAAAAACTGTGGAATATATTATGATTTAAACAGGATGGGCATCCTTGGGAGTTTCCCTTTTTTCTCTCTGAAAAGAACAGTGCAAGAGGTTACCAATCCTGATATACCTTTGCCGGGGGTGGGGCCTGCATCCTGGGGGCGTGGCACCCGGACGGGGGGCAGCCACAATAGCGCCAGGATCGCACTGCCAGGGGCGATGTGATCCTCCCGCACGCCTCTTCCCCCACCAGTGCACGAAGGTGACCAAAAGCAAACTTTTGACTTTCTGGTTCATGGTCTCTCCTGGTTTTGGAGACACTGATATCAATCCTTTCCAAGGGTGCAAGAGAACCTAGGTACGCCTCTGCTCTTCCTAGGGAACTCTGGAAAGTTCAGCTCTGGCATTCAGAAGCAGATAAAGGTAAAGGACCACCAGATGGTCAAGTCCAGTCAAAGGCGACTATGGGATTGTGGCGCTCATCTCACTTTGGGAGCCGGCGTTTGTCCGCAGACAGCTTTCTGGATCATGTGGCCAGCATGACTAAACCGCTTCCGGCGCAACAGAACACCGTGACGGAAGCCAGAGCGCACGGAAACACCATTTACCTTCCCACCACAGCGGTACCTATTTATCTACTTGCACTGGTGTACTTTCGAACTGCTAGGTTGGCAGGAGTTGGGACAGAGCAACAGGAGCTCACTCCATCACGGGATTTGAACCGCCGACCTTCTGATCGGCAAGCCCAAGAGGCTCAGTGGTTTCGACCACATCACCACTGCCTCTGCATACTGCTTCTGACAGTGGACGTAGAACATAGCTGTCATGACCCATTGATCACCTTGCCCTCCAAGAATTTGTCTAATCCTCTACCCAAGCTGTCCAAGTTGGTAGCTGTCACTGCCTCTTGCGAGAGCAAATTCCACATTTTAACTCTGCGCTGTGTGAAGAAGTGCTTTCTTTCAACTATCCTGAATCTTCTAACACTCAGCTGGATCTTCTAACTCTCAGCTTCACCAGATGTCCCCATCTCCCAGTGTTGAGGGAGGGGAAGAAGCCCCTGCTTTTCTTAACAGCATCCACACTAGTTCTCTTCTGCCCAAACTAATCTGATAGGGCCAGTTGTTTTGCAGATTGATCACTTTTAACTGATGCCTTCCTAATATATGCATCAGTCAGGGACTAGGAACAAAATATTTGTCGAAACGCTCCTTCTCCCAGAAATTGAGGTTTCATCCACAAAGGTTTCAGCTGGGAGGAAAGAAAAATTAAACGCTTATTCAAACATCTAGCACTAAATGTGGTCTTTGGCCCAGAGGAGGAGGCGGATCAATAAACTGCATTTGTCCAGAATATCAAGTGGTCCCCACAGGGCTGCTGCAGCTTAGCATTGTAAAGCATGAGTTCTGCCTGTTTTGTCACCATTTATTACGTTGATTGTATATTTATTCCTCCAAGTGGGGCTCTCCACAACATACCCTGCTTCGAAACAGGTCGGCAGCTGGTGCAAATGGATGGCACCCCTATTTGCCACCAGAGAGCAAGATCAAAGCCAGTTTTTGTGTGAAAAAGAAGACATAATTGCCCTCCCTCTCCCATCGTAGGCTGAGTGGCTTCTCCTCTGCTCTGTAAATAAAATTGATATTATTTCATCCAACTTCTATTTTCTCCTGATCAAAATATGATTATGTCTAATGCTAGCCTGTCCGGCGTGCCGGAGTTATACGAGATGTGAAATCTTATTGATGTATTCAATTACTGGGTGCTGCTCCATTGTCTGGTGAGCTGAGAGGCTTAGTTATCGGTTCTTTAGAGCTGTACATTTCTGGCTAACAAAGTCATAACTCCCACAATTACCTGCTTGATGGATGGAAAACAGAAAATATCTCACGAGGCCAATGTTGTTATCGGCTCATCTCCATCTTGCAAAATGGTCTTTTATTTGATGAGATTAGAGATTCTGCGGGGGCAAAAAAACACACAAAAAAACACACCACCCAACCCACATCACCATAATGTAATATTTAAATTATAGGGATTTTCTTCTGTCCTCTAGACTTGGGATGCACAGCTGTGCTTTCTGATCAGTCTAAAGGTTCTTCTGGGGCAAAAATAAAATAAAATTCTTTATGGAAAAAGAAAGTGGTAGATTCAATTGTGTTTCAGATGCATTGTCAGTGGGGAATTTAATCCAAATAGACCTCATTAAAGTCCAGAAGGGCCTTTGAAGAATGATCATGTTCCATCAATTCTTTGCTATCATATTTTTTAAAAAAGACAGATTATCTGGGCTCAAGGTAGCAGAAGGTGCTCAATAACCTCTAGTAAACAAGATGGCCAAATAAGGTGATATAGTCAAAATCCTCAAGGCCTGTGCCATAGATGGGGAATATTAGATGTTGTTGGACTCTGACACCCATCAGCACCAAGGATGGTGGGAGTTATAGTCCAACAATGTCTGTAGGGACACAGGTACTCCATCCCAAACTGATGTTATCATTAGAAGTATTGTTACTATTTGCCAAAGATGTGCAGTTCTGTTAGGCTTTCCAACTGATGTTAGTGAAAGGGAAAGTGTTGAGGTTTTTTGTAGCTCCATTTGCTTCATTGACATAACTCCACCTGTTCACCTATTATGGAGCAGGATATTTGGGGCAGTTGCTTGTTATTTTCATTGTTGCCGATTGTTGCAGGGGAGTTTTCGGTGGCTGCAGTTTAAAAGCATGCACACGTCAGGCTCCAACTAGGAGACAACTTAGTTTTAAGAGTGTTGAGCTTCTGCAGCATGGATGGGGAACCTCTGATCCTTCAGATGTTGTTGGACTCCCATCAGCATCCAGGCAGAATCACCGATGGTTGGTATCCCAGCTCCCGTCCCCAAACATGACATCAGATACCTTTACTTATGAGCAAGCAAAGGAATTTTATTAAGGCAGAGTCATGGAACAGGCTCAGTATCAGGAAGAAGAACTATTCCAGTCCCATTGCTTTCACAAGGCAGAGGGTTGGCAGGGTTTGGCCGAGTCTAGGAACAATGGCCAAGTTCAAGAAGTCCAAGACTACATGGGAGTTGAGAAGTTCTCCCAACAAGTTTTCCACTCTCGCCTGCCCAGCTTTAAAGCTGAGGCAGGCACAGCCCTTACTCACCAGAGTCTCCATTCCTGCAAGCAGTAACTGCATCTAGGTCTGTGCATATTGCCCCTTCTTGAGGTGGCACCTGGTCCTGGTTGAGAGTGCTGAACCCACCTACCCTACCCTCCTCTTCCCTCAAATCCAGCTCAACCACGCCAAGCTCCTCATCTCTCTCTGGAGCCCGCCATCTTGGGACTGAGCCCAACGGTGTCAAGAGAATCATGGTAGTTAGGGATGATGGGAGTTGCAGTCCAGCAACATCTGGCAAGCACCACCTTGGCTAACTCTATATTACAGATGTCTGTAGAGGTGGTAGCTTTGGGCGATTCTAGCAAGTGAGCAACGGGCTTAACTACACGGCGTCATCTCTTTGTATTCTGCCAGTGACCTAGATCTGCTTCTTTGCTCATTTGTGTCAAGTGTTGATCAACCTGCCCCTTTAGGGCTTGCAGACATGGGGAACTTGTAGACCTCCAGATGTGGTTAGGACTCCAGCTCCCATCAGCCCCAGGCAACATGATCTGATGCTCAGGGTCCTCAGGCCTACAGGTACTCTATCCCTCACCTACCGTTCCCACAGCCTGGCTCCTGTAAGTTTAGCAGTAAGCAGAAGCTTTCCGGTGCTCTTTAAATTAACAAACTCTTGGCGCATAATGTGTTTTTGCAGCCTGACCTTTTTCGTATAATGAGCATTTAAATTTGACACAAAGCATATTAACATGGAAAGCGACGAACAGCACCTGTAAGCAACAAGCAGCCTTACATTTCTCGTTAAGCTCCACGAAAATGTCGTTGGCGTTACTCGCTCGCTCCAAATGAGCAGAAGACTTTGCCACCATCCCCAATGGTTCCATTCCTCCCCCCCCCCTTATGTTTAATTGTTGGAGATCTTGGCTTGGTTAGTGAAGCTCCAGCGGCCTGCTGGGAGCAATTAGATCATTTAGCAACTCTTTTTTGTTCCTGTTGCTGCTGCTGCTGCTGCTGCTCTGCTCAGCAAATCGCCTGCAATATTGGTGACATTTAACTTGCCATCTTCAGCTCCCGGAAGGCAGAATTGCAGAGCACAGAAGAAGCTACGGATGGACTTCACGATTTCAGATTGTTTTCCCTCTCCTCTCTTTCTCTCTGCACCTAACTGACTGTCTTTTAATGGCCTCCATATCTGCTTTTAATGGCCTCCATATCTCCATATCAGGCTACCAGTGGCTAGTAGCCATGACATACCTTCCAACATTTCTCCGATTAAAATAGGGATGCCCTATTCCATTATTAATAATAATAATAATAATAATAATACCCCACCCATCTGACTGGGTTGCCCCAGCCACTCTGGACTGCTTCCAATATATAAAAAACATAATAAAACATTAAAGATTTAAAAACTTCCCTATACAGGGCTGCCTTCAGATCATAGCTGTCAACTTTCAGATTTGAAAATAAGGGATCAGCAGCCTCGAAAATAAGGGATCAGCAGCCTCACCTGTCCTGGGGACAGTCTGCGGGATATCTAACAATCCAGGATAGCAGCGGGAAGCAGTGGGAAACAGTGCTGGAATAAGGGAATTTCCCACAAAAAAAGGGAAGCCTGACAGCTATGCTTCAGATGTCTTCTAAAGGTTGTACAGTTCCGTATCTCCTTGGCTCAGGAACTGCATAACTCCATACCTTCCAACATCTCTCCGATGAAAATAGTGATGTCCTAAGGAAAACCGGGACATTCCAGGATCAAATCAGAAACCGGGACGGCTTCTGTAAATCCAGGAATGTCCCTGGAAAATAGGGACACTTGGAGGGGCTGCCCTGATAGCTAAACTCTGCCACCACAGTTAGTGCCAGTAATACGTCTGGACACCAGCTGCTAGAAATGACTGGAAGGGAGCATGTTCTTCTGTCTGAATCCTGCTTGGAGGTTTCCCCCAGGCATTTTGGTTGGCCACTTTGAGAACTGGATGCTGGACTGGCCAGATTCAGCAGGCTCTTCTTATGTGCTTTTGGCTGAAAGAACCCTGTCTGGGGATAGATATAAGATGTATGTTCAAAAATATAGTAAAGGTTCCCTATCTATGCTAGCATTCAATTGACATTGGAGAGAGACTGAGTTGAGAAATAAGACCAAGGGTACATATTGATATAGGAATGTGTTAGACAAAATGTAAAGAAATATACAGTAATAAGAGTACATTCATTTGTAAAAAAGGAATATACAACGGGATAGACAGGAAGTCCAAAGTGTTGGTACATATATGATTTTGGAATAGTTTTTTGTCCTTGTTTCTATTATTTAGTTATATAAACTTTGTATATAAACTTTGTATACTTTGTATTATAATAAGCCCTGTGATGTAATATGATAATGTTTACCGATGTAACATAAGAATGTTAATAAATAAATAAAACGAAAGAAAGAAAGAAAGAACCCTGTCTGGTGTACTTTGGAGGAAACACCATCTTTGGAGATAACTTCTTCTTTTCTTTAAGAAAAAGAAAACCACCCTTGACCTTTGAAAGTTGGATGTGTTGTTCAAACTATTTCAAGTCTGAAATATCAAAGAGTTCAGCCAAGGCAGGTGAAACCTATTACTTGGCTCCCATTTCCCGAATAGCTGTGATCTTGTGGCTGAAGCTAGGGGTGAAGTCTGTGATGCCAGAAATATTTACTCAACGCGACGGGGATGTTTTGACACTCACTTTCTTTTTTTAATCTCTTTCCAAATGGATTCTGTAACCCAAGTTGATAGATTTGGAACTCCCTTATAAATATAGGTTGCTGGGTATGAGGAAGCTACAATAAAAGGAGAAATGTGTTTTGGAGCTGAGAGTTTTACAATTGTGCCTTTGAACGATTGCAACTCCATTTTTTTATTTTATTTTTTTTAAAAAAAGGAGAGATGGAATTATGGCTCAGTTGGAAGGGAAACTTGATGTACCAGAAGCCTGGTCCAAACATGACCTCTGAAGTTCTGGTTGCCAATTCCTCATGGTCTCCTTTCACAGCCTACCCTCCAATGTCCCACAGATGAAAATAGGGACAGATGAAAATAGGGAAATACAGACAAGTATATGCCTCCCCCCCCCCCCGCATATGCATGTATCTACTCTTAAAATCATCATCATCCTCATCATCATCATCATTATCATTATCTACCCTTCACCCTTAAGGTCCCATGGTGGGTTACAACATTAAAACACAACATTAAAAATTCTCTCTCACCCCCCCATTTTAGGACACTCCTCCTATTTAGAAAACCTTTCATTTGAAACTGTAAACTCCACGTGGCAGGGTCTTTTCCTTCCTATTCAGCAGATAATAATAAGTTGCTGTTGTTTCTATATGTGTGCATTGTTTTTTTTTAAAAAAAGTCCTGCTGCTTTTGTATATCTCTGTCTTTAACTCTCTATTTGTTACTGTACAATTATGCTCTCCATAAGTACCCATCAGATCCTCCGTTTTCTTTTTAAATAACTCCTTGTGTTTATTTTCTTACTTACTTACTGTTATGTACTGAGTTGAATAGGATCCAAAATGCAGCAGTCTGATTGGTCCTAGAACAATAGGATTCAGAATGCAGCAATCTGATTGGTCCTAGAACAATAGGATCCAAAATGCAGCAGTCTGATTGGTCCATAGGAGCCACCCAATCCAGCTCCAGGTGGAAGTGAATCCACAACCTGATTGGCTTACAGGAGAATCCCGGAATTAGCCAATCACGTAGGGCCCATTGTGTAAATAATGTATATAAAGGAGACAATCTGGGGGAACTTGCATTCCTCCTCACCACTAGGAGCTGAATAAAGAGCATGAAATCCACTCTCCACTCCGAGTATATTTCACTTACATACTTAGTATAATTTTTAAGGATGTTATTCTGTAAATCAAGATGGTGGGTAAAAAGTGGAACGTGGCCCCTGGAAGGGATTGTGGGCCTCAGGCTGAAAAAGGTTTCCCAGCCATGGTTTAGAAACATTAGTTCCAATAGGCATGCTAAGGAATTACGTCTTGTTCTGGATTTTTGTTGACAGGGTGAGGGTTTGGTGGGGGGGGGATTTATTTGTTACACAGATTGAAATGTCACGGCAATGCAATAATTTAGTCACGTTTCAGTGATGCATAATTATTCATAGCTTTGGAAAATGTCACAAGTAATTCCACTTCACATAATAACTTGCACTTACCAAATAAATACTAAGGAAAAGTCTTGAGACCCAATTCCTAGGAGTAATATGACAGTATCCGGAGCAAAAGGAAAACAGCTATTGAGATGTTAAATTTAGTGTAAGTCAAGAGAGATTAATGGTTATTATGATGAGGGGTTTTTTCCCCTCTTTCACCCTCTCTCTCTCTTGAGGAAAATGGAAAGAAATGCAGATGTTTAGATTTCCAAGATGCTATCCTGGGATTTATCTCTGATACTTTAATTATGCTAATCTGAAAAGGTTTGCTTTGCATTTCAGACATGCAGAAATGGAAAGTGATCACTCCTTTTTGAGTGAAAACACAGAATTCTAAAGTGAGAGCATATCCAATGTGGGAATGACAATTTGGTTAGGTTTGCAGTTCAGTACGAATCTCACACTTCTCAAACCAGTACTGAAATATACTCACTAGAGTCGAGCCATCGGTATCATGGAGTTTATTTCAGTTGTAATAAAAACAGTCAGTCCTCATGTGTGTTTGTTGCATTTCACCCCACCCAGATCCCAGGCTATATATCCTGTATTCACACTTAGGTCCCACCTGATAGGCTGATTCAAGCTTCCTATCTGGAACCGGATTGGACGGCTCCTATGGCCAATCAGATTACAACATTCTTAAATCCTACCTGACAATTATTCTAAGATCCAACTCCAGACATAACAAATACCCGTACTGAAATACAGCTATCCTTCAAAATGTGCACGTTTTTGGCGTGCAATTTGCAATGAAATTCTCCAACCAAATGATGTGTACAGAATATAGGGCCATGTTCACTTCTGAGAAACCTTATAAGGACCACATGTCCTGAGCTGTGTGCAGGGCCAGAGGCAATTGTGGGTGGAGCAATGAATGCTAATTTTACCTTAGTAAAATAGGCTAGTCATAGAATCATAGAATCATAGAGTTGGAAGAGACCACAAGGGCCATCGAGTCCAACCCCCTGCCAAGCAGGAAACACCATCAGAGCACTCCTGACATATGGTTGTCAAGCCTCTGCTTAAAGACCTCCAAAGAAGGAGACTCCACCACACTCCTTGGCAGCAAATTCCACTGTCGAACAGCTCTTACTGTCAGGAAGTTCTTCCTAATGTTTAGGTGGAATCTTTTAGTCTTACACATCCTCTCGCACACTCTATATCCTCCATCCAGACAAGTAGGAATCGTGGTCAGAATTCAAGGACACACTGTAGCTGGGCAAAGACACTCAAGGAGGATGCAATGTAGAGTTGGTGTAGGATGTGCCCTAGGGAGAGGGGGTGTGATTGAGGAGGAGGGTTAGCCTGGGGAGAGTCCCAAGGGTTAAGCAGAAGGGCCTGCAGTTTCCCACCCATGATTTAAGGACTGCTTGCTCCTATCTGCCAAAAAATTAAAAGCAGCAGCATCTCAAGAGCTTTGGTGACCCAGCACGAAACACAAATTCTTGTCTGTGAATTACTGTATTTGGATTGCATCCAATGCTAGTCTTGCTCAAAGTAGACCAGCTGAAATTAATGGGCATGACTAACTTAGCTACATGAATTTCAGAGGGTCTAATCTAAGTAGGACTTGGTTTGAAACAAGTCTTTATTTACGTACATTTATGCCCCAACATTCTCCACCCCTGGAAAACGACAGCCTTTGGTTCCCAGGCAGTGTCCTGTCCAGACACCAAGCAGTGCTTAGAAGGAGCTGGTTCATTTAATGAAGTTCATTGAATTAGTTCAAAAATCTCTGAACTACCCCAATTCCTAGTTCATCTTCAAGTTCATTCTCATGCATGTTTTACCACCTCTACTACCATCATTATCATCAACGTTATTATTAAAACATCTATTTATTATCAGTTATTATCTATTTATTTACACATTGTGCAGAAAAGACGTCCTGAAAAGCTGGTATCTGCAGGAGATGCTTGCCTGCAGAGCTCAGAGATTTTCTGGGTATATAAGGAGTGAGACCATCTTTCCGGTACCCTGGTCCCAAAAATGTATAGCGCTTTGTGCAGTGTTTGTTGCTAAAAGAGTTGCTGTTGTTAAAAGTGTTGGTGGAATTAGATGCCAGGTTATTTATATTAGAAAATGGTTGTTAGCTGCGTTTGCTCTTTTTATTGATTATATTACATAGTTTAATTATTATGCTATATTGGTTATTTATTTCCTGCTTGATCATAAAAACCTCTAAGCGGTTTACATAAAATATCCATTAAAGATTGCCAATAAAATCAGATATTAAAAGCAAGTTAGCCTATTTATTTATTTATTTATTTATTTATTTATTTTTCAAAATAAAACCAGCAGTTAAAAAATGTATGCTACTCTAGGAGATTTCAGTAGCAGGGTAACCACTATAAGCAGAAATAGATGTAGGGTTGTGTGTGGGTTTTTTATGGTTTTAATGTTTTGTTTAGATCCATTTCTGATTTGATAACTACTTAATGCCACTGAAACTGCCTCAGTTGCCCTGAGGCATTTTTCTGTGAAGAGCAAAATGGTGCATCTCTGGCCACCTTCCCTACCCCAGAAGATCCATGTACAGAAATAGATGGGGCTGACGGTTTATCCTTCTTCAGCAGCGATGATGGGGTAACATCCTCATTTGAACTGAAGGACAGGAGGCTGTCTTAGTGGGTACAAGGCAGGCAGACTGCATGGTACTTACATCTGTCTCCTCCAACACATCACAGCTATCTCCTGCCTGCCCCCCCCAAACCTTGGCCAATTCACTCTTCCTAACAGTAGAGCCGGCCCCTCTCCTTCGCCAGGTGTTAAAACAAGTTTGAGATGCTGAGCGGAAAATGCCAAACTGGCACAGCAGAAGTCATTTGAAGTCACGCCAGAGAAGAGCGAGATAAATAAGCAAGCTCTTCTCAAAATGTCATTGTGTCAGGGCGAACAAAAAAGCAACCCTAAACTGTTCCCATCTCAGCCCCGTTTGTTAGAAGAGAGACTTCAGCCATGCATTATTGATCAAGCGCCTTTTCTGAAGTCAAATCATTTCGGTAGTGCTAAATACGCTTCGGATCAAGATGACAGTCTTTCCAAAAGACACTCGTGGCACAGCGCTCAGTGGAATAGTTAGGTAATGAGACATGACAGGCAAGGCACTTCAAAGGCGATTGCACCAGGCCTGGGGCATTTGGTCGGGCCCAGGGGCATAGAGGTAAAAGCACCTTGAACCAAGCCTCTACTTTGCTATTATAAAATGGAAATTGCATTTCAAAATAAATTAGCTTTTTATGGGGAGGAGAGGGCAGCAGTGGTGTAGCGTGGTTTGCTGGTGCCCGGGGTGGGGACCCTGTGCCAGGAGGGCAGGTTGTGGAGGGTGAATGGAGCCCACCATGCCAGCCTAGCCCTCAACACCAACATTGCCAGAGCAACCCTCCTCCCCCACCCCTGGGGCCAAGTTGGCCCATCTGTCCGATCGCACAAGGGGAGCCCAGCCGATTGATTCGGTCCTTGGATCATCCTAGCCTCTCAAAGTGGCTCGGGTCTGGCGGGGCGGCATGAGAAGGACACAACAGCCATGTGCGAGTGTGAGGCTGGGATCAAAGGGCACACGGCTGTTGCATCCTTCCCATGCTGCCCTGCCAGCCCCAAGCCACTTTGCGAGGCTGGGATCAGATCTGAATAATTCATCCAGCGAATCATGTCAAATGCGCCCGGGACAATCACCCCAGCAGCATCCCCACGTTATGCCGCTGGGGGGCAGGTAGAGTCAATGGCTCCCTGATAGTACACTGCTAATGCATTTTGGCCCTCAAAGTCCCAGATACAACTCCAGTAGTCGTCACTTGCTAAGGTGGACAACTTGTTAACGTTCTCTCGCTTCCAGGTTCTCGCAAAATGGCAATCGGACTGAGAATCTGACAGCTCAGTCAGATTTGGCTCCGCAAAGCGAAGGGAAGAATGCAAGAGTGACACGCCTCCCCCCCCCCAAAAAAAACCCCAGGAGGCGTATTGGGGTGCCTCGGGGTCCTGCAGACTCACAAACAGCCCGCACATCTACCGACCTCTGCCTCCCTCCTGAAAGGAACGGAGAGGGGGTGGGAAGTCGAAGGAGTCGGTGAGCTAGGCACCAGCGCAAGTGTCAGAGCTGCCCGAGGTCCCAGCTCACAGAGGACCAATGCCAGGTCGTCGTTATATACAAAAGTCTTTATTGAAGTTCAGTTTCCATTTCAAAGCCGCAGCGCGCAGCTCTACGTCTTAAACCCTAGACCGCCGAAGTTCCGTCTGAATCTCCTCCCCCCTGACACCAGTTTAAGATTCTAGCCCTGCTCCACCTCTTTCTCTGCTCTCTCCTCCTCTGGGTCCTCCTGTCCGCTGAGGCATTCCCCTTTCTGGACTCTTCTGGCGCTGAGTCGCCTGACTCCTCCCCCTGCCTCCGGCGGGCTTTAGGACCTGGTTCCCAATCCTCGTTCTCTGCTGTCCCGCGCGCCTGTACATTTGAACTTGGCTCTCGCGCCAACCCAGTGACCTTCCTCCTGACCGTTACACTGCTTCTATCACTGCTTCCCTCTTCCGGGATGCTGGCTGGACCTGACCTCCCCTCCGTTGCCTGACTCTCCGATGGAGGCATGGTCAGCCCTGACTCATCTTCTCTCCCTGCTGGGGGATACGCTGGCCCCAATACCTGGGACTCTTCCCCCCCCCACTATGCTCTGGTGGGGAAGCTGGTCCTGATCTCCAACTGCTGCTCTGGGAGTCCCCGCTGGCCCCTTGCTTCTGGAGTGTCCCCCTTGGGACCCCCCTTGCCCTGGCCACCGGCGCCCCCTTCTGTGAATCTTCCGATTCGCTGGAGAGGCTCATGGAATCTCTCGGGCCACTGTCATCTTCTCCTACGCTGCCCTCAGATTCTTCCCCTTCGCTCTCCATTTCCTCCCTTCCCTGTGCTTCTGCTCCTGAGCCCCTGACACCAGCTAGGCACCAGCGCAAGCAAGCACCATTCCAACAATTGTGCCAATTGGAAGGTGATAAAATAATTAAAGATTTGACTAATTTGGATAATCTGGCAAGAAAAACGGGAGTGATAAAAGGAAGTCTGTTCCTGTTCTGGGTGCTACAAGCACGAAATGATATGCATGTGATAAATTGTTATCCAAAAAAACAACAACTTGTTAACGTTCTGTGCCTACCAGCCAACACAGAGCTCTGGTAGCCAAACAGCAGCCCTTTTCCTCCATGAGTTTTAAAGCCATCCAAGTTGGTGGCCATCATTGCCTCCTTCTGCTGCAAGTTCTGTAGTTTACCTATCTGCTGCATGAAGAAGTACTTTATTTTGTCTGTCCTGGGCCTTCCTACTTTCAGCTTCATTGGAGTTCTGCCAGGGCCGGAATTAGGTTTGATGAGGCCTTAAGCTACTGAAGGTAATGGGGCCCTTTATATATCTAGCTGTCCTTTGTCAACAATAAAGTGTTGCTTTTTTGTGTTGAATATATGCTATGTAGTAATTTATGGACCTAATGGGTATCTAAAGCCATTTGCACATGTTGCCCTGCAACCAGTCCATGCAGAATGTAGGCACCCTATACAGTGGTACCTCGGGTTAAGTACTTAATTCATTCCGGAGGTCCATTTCTTGACCTGAAACTGTTCTTAACCTGAAGCACCATTTTAGCTAATGGGGCCTCCTGCTGCTGCCACGCCGCCGGAGCCCGATTTCTGTTCTTATCCTGAAGCACTATTTCTGGGTTAGCAGAGTCTGTAACCTGAAACGTATGTAACACGAGGTACCACTGTATATAGAAATGAACAAACCAGTGATATTTTAGGGAGCAGGCTAGCAGGCCCATTACTTACATCATACACCACAAAACGCTGTTGCTGTATGTAGGTTTTATTTTATTTGTTTTTTATCTTATATTTTGGATATGTAAATCCAGTTTTTTTCCCTTTAAATTTTTTGGGGGGCCCCGAGAGAGTGGGACCCTAAGCTATAGCTTGTTTATCTTATCCGTAAATCCGGCACTGAGTTCTGCTATTGTCCAATGGTAGGGCCAAGCTGACAGTCTGGCAATCTGACATAGAAGCAAATGAACTCCTGTGCTCCAGAGACCGTTTGATAGGTAGGTGCCCAGGAAGGCAGGAGAGGCTTGCAAAATAAGGAGCCTCCATTACAGGTATTAAAAGTGAGTCTCCTTAGAGCAATAAAACAGAAGCTCACCCAACCGTAGTGGTTTATATCTCTGTTTACCTCTCCTCGGTTTCCTCCTCATCTTCCCCATTGGATTTCTTACAGTTTAAATCTCTTGCTAAACCAGAACAACTGTAATGGGGAGGTGTTAAAATGCCGCACACATTTTTGTTAGCAGGATTAAAATCACTCTCCTTGGTATAGGAGCTGCGGGAGGGTTTAATTCTTCCCATCAGAGCCATGAACCCTTCCCTCCCCTTCCCTCATTTCACCGCATCAGCCAACTTTTTATTTCATTTCTTCTCCCCCACCTGTGCATTTTGTTTCCCTCAGGAGTGGATCTTTTTCGAAGGCTGCGATTTGTCTTGTGCAATTAAGGGCACCTGCAGCCACTTCTGGGCTTGGCCCAAGGTCTGATCTTTGCAACTTTAGAGAGTTTGGCAGGCAAATTTTAATTAACCCCAAAGGTACCATGGAGGTAGCCTGTGTTTGTTGTGCGTTTTTTTTTGGGGGGGGGCTTTCACCATTCTAGCTTCCAGTAGCACCTGGGAACAGAGCAGCTGCAGCTGCAAAAGCTTTTGCATCTTTGTCTTCACTGAAAACGGGGCATGATGATTTCTTTTTAAAAAAACAAACCCTTCTGAAATGAGCAGGAGAACCCTGTTCCTAAACTACATCAGGCCACCAAAGTCACACTACCTGTTCTACTGGACATCAGTTAAATTTTTAATTTAACTGCATATATATATATATATATATATATATATATATCCAGGTTTTGGTGTCCTCGGGTGTCTTCCCGTGTAAAAGTTGGGGTGTCTAGGCGACGTTTCGACGAGGTCTCACTCGTCATCTTCAGGCTGGTGCTTTCGGCTTCTTGTTACTGGAACAGAGCCGAAAACAAGAAGCCGAAAGCACCAGCCTGAAGATGACGAGTGAGACCTCGTCGAAACGTCGCCTAGACACCCCAACTTTTACACGGGAAGACACCCGAGGACACCAAAACCTGCATTCCTGTACCCGTGAAAATCTACGAAAGCATATATATATCCATATATATATATATATATATATATATATATATATATATATATATATCTCCGACATACATCTTTAAAAAGAAGGAAAGAGAAACACAGAAAATTCACATCGCAGACATGGTAGATATACAGAAGAGGGGAAAAACAGCATAAATAACAGATTTTACAACATTGATTATAGATCTATGTCTATCTATAGATCTATATATTGCACATTTAACAAAAACCAATTAAAAAGTGTTAACATCGAATTGTAAGGAAAAGAGTAAGGGGGAATAGATGACTGAGGGAAGTTTTGGATAAGGGTAGGAAATTGGGGACAGGGGCGAAGGAAAGCTAATTGGCACTTGGGGCAGGGCGTGGGGTAAACCGTCCAGCAGCACATGCTCAAGCGCCGGACGGACGACCGTGGGATCCTCTGCTCACGGCTGTGGCAGCGCGATGGTGGTGACTCAGGCCGCCATGCCCAAGGGCGGCAGGGAGAGCCCCCTGGGGGGTGCCTTCTTGTCACCCCCCTCAGAGATGGCACCCGGGGCAACTGCCTCCTCATCCCGCCCTTCCTCCACCACTGATCGGGGAAATGCTAGTTAATTTCTGGTGAATTCATAGTTTGTGGAGACTATGTTGAGATGGGGTGACTGTTAAATTATGTTGTAAAGGTCTACCAAATATATGCATATATGTGGTGAGGGGAGAGACTCCATCAGGCAAGGCCTCCTTCCACCTGCCTTGCCCCAGCCTCTAGTCTCTGCTTCTCAACTTGTATTGCATTATTTTATGTACTGTGGCTTGCCGTTGTTTTATTGATTATAGTTTAGAAATTATTTATTGTAACTTTTGAGTGGATTTCTGTTTAACTTTTATTTAATACTATCCTAATGATTGTTGAATGTTACTTTTTTGTTGTAGGTTGCCTATTTTAAAGTTTTATTATCACATTTTTTTGTATTGCATTACAGTGGTGCCCCGCAAGACGAATGCCTCGCAAGACGAAAAACCCAATAGACGAAAGGGTTTTCCGTTTTTCGAGGCGCTTCGCAAGACGAATTTCTCTATGGGCTTGCTTCGCAAGACGAAAACGTCTTGCGAGTCTTGCGATTTTTTTCACACCCCCCCCCTTTTCTAAGCCGCTAAGCCACTAATAGCCGCTTAGCTGCTTTGCCGCTTTGGCGCTAATAGCCGCTAAGCCGCTAAGCCGCTAATAGGGTTGCTTTGCAAGACGAAAAAACCGCAAGACGAAGAGACTCGCGGAACGGATTCTTTTCATCTTGCGAGGCACCACTGTAGATTGTTATAAGATGTACATTTTATTGTTTCTTTGGCTTGTAAACCACCTTGAGTATTGTAAGATAGAAAGACGGTATACAAATTAAAAAATGATGATGATGATGCATGATATTTAGGCTGGTCATCAGCATTTTCCCTCAGACTCTCATCACCGTTTCGCTTTCTGCTCATTCAGCCGGGCTGCAAAATTTATTCTGCACTTTCCTTAGTGTTTTGTCAACAAGTGAAAAAACATGCATTTGAAAAATATCTTAATAGGAGAGAAACTTCTGGTGAAGTTCTGCGAATATCTTTTCCTCCAGGGCACTTCCTGGCTATCTCTTTTTGGGGTCTGGGATTCAGTCAGAGACTGCCAAATTCAGACGGCGCAATTGAGAGGTCTTACACAGCCAACCTCCTTCCCCAAAAGACTGGACTATTTGCAATAAGGATTGAGAAGGGGAAATGCGGTGGGACGTAGGACAGCACTTGCTTTGATGCCTCAACATAAGCAAATCAGAGTGAATGCCAGCTGACTAGCCAGCATTGCTTGAACTCTCCACAAAGAAATCAGGATGAATGCTCAGTTAACAGGAAGTCTGGAAGCGAGTCCTTGGACCAGTCACTCACTCTCAGCCTATCTACGCTCAAAGGGTTGTTGTGAGAATTAAAGGAGATTCCTGGAGAAAGGGTAGGATATAAATGCAATAAACAATAATAAAAAATCATCTTAATAAAGAGTCTTCTCAGTCACCCATAAGTTCTTGCTAAAGGAAGATTGTGAGTCTGTCTACCATGCTCATGACAGCTGTTCATTGTCACTTTATTTATTTTTTTAATCTTTTGAGTGCCTACCTATTGTTCCAGAGGGAAGCATAATTACAATAATAGCAGCTATTGGTGGTCACCATTGATTGCTGCACATGTCGGGAGCCTTTTAAACTATTTTTTTAATTATTAGATTCATTATAGCACTAAAAACAAATGGGAAAGTGGGAACTGTTTGTGCACAATTCCCCCCCCCAAATAAAATGTTAATAAAAAACCCCACCCATTTTAAATAGATTTTAATTAAGATACTCACACAGCTTGCATCAATTTGTTCCTCAGGGTTGGTTTCTAGGGCTGATCTGAGCATTCTGTTCCCTTGAATTTCACCCCATTTGCAAGGTCTATGTGTAGGGAATGCTCCTTAAGATTGGGCGTGGAGAACAGGCCTTTCTGTGAGGGGAATGAAAGTTCAGGTGGGGTGATAGGATTAAATCCACATTAAATTACAAGGGAAACTGTGGGTTTCCTAAACACACACACACACACACACACACACACACACACACACTTTCCTCAGCTTTTAAAAGTGTATGTCATGGCTTGATTGAGCACCCACCAAAAGCAGAACTCCCATGAACTTTGGATATAGAAACATAAATGCCTCTGAGATGATGTTCTGGGATGATGTTGCAAGAAGGATGGGGAATCTCAGGACTAGAGACTAGAATATGTCAGTTTCTCAGTTTCTTCATTTTCCTAATCTTTAATTCAATTCCCTACATTTCTGCAGCCAAAAAATCCCTGTGAAAATTTGTTGGCATTTTTGTGTGAATTTCTCCTAATGACCTTTTTTTTTTTTTTTTTTTTTGCAGATTTAACTAATACACAGTTTTGCAAGCAATTTCCTGAACAGAATGCGCTTTTGTGTGTTACTTCCACTTAAATGTGTGGTTTTGTGCACATTTAATTCTGACATATGCATTTGTATATGTATCATTCGGTTGGAGTATTCCCTCACGAAATTCAAAGGACTTTGTAAGGATTTGGTTCAGTTTCAGTTTGTGGAATTGTTCTGAGAAGCACAATTAGCTAACATGCAAACAAAGTTGAATTTCTTCTTCATCCCTGCTTGGGACACATAGAATCACCTAATCGTAGAGCTGGAAGTGACTCCAAGGGTAATTTGCTTCAAGCCTGTGCTTTTGTATTTAACTTCTTCTTTTTTAAAACTAATAATTTCATTGTTTAATTCTTTTCATAAATCACTTTCAGGTGATGGTGGTTGCTTTACAGTCAAGTGGTATATACATTTCATGAACTATATAATTATCTGTCTTCAGTGGGGTGGCAGAGAACCTACTCTGCAATGGGACCAAACCATAGCTGTCAACGTTTCCCTTTTTTTAAGGGAAATTCCCTTTTTCAGAATAGGATTCCTCGCAAGAAAAGGGAAAAGTTGACAGCTATGACCAAACTTCTTGAAGGAATTTGTTCATTTATTTTTTTTCCAAAATATAGCCCAGACCCCCACAAGGTCTGAGGGACAGTGGACCGGCCCCCTGCTGAAAAAGTTTGCTGGCCCCTGCTCTAAACTAACACTAAAGTCCCCCAAACTGCAACCATTCCTCATAAGTGACCTGATCTGTTTCCTTGATACAGTAGTTTTGGAAGCTCCTGCATCTCTCCTCCAGGAGAGACCAACAGCAGCAAAAGGGAAATTCTGGAGAGGGCAATGATAGCAAGTTCTCTTCCCCAGTCTCCTGGAAGTTCCAGTTATTGGTGCGGATCTTACCAGCTTTTCCTCCTTACCAGAGCCAGTGTGGTGTAGCGGTTAAGAGTGGTAGTCTCGTAATCTGGGGAACCGGGTTCATGTCTCGGCTCCTCCACATTCAGCTGCTGGGTGACCTTGGGCTGGTCACACTTCTTTGAAGTCTCTCAGCCTCACGCACCTCAGAGAGTGTTTGTAGTGGGAGAGGAAGGGAAAGGAGATTGTTAGCTGCTTTGAGACTCCTTAGGCTGGTGATAAAGTGGGATATCAAATCCAAACTCCTCCTCCTCCTCTTCTTCTTCTTCTTCTTCTTCTTCTTCTCTACTGCAAACCATTGCCTTCCTAGGCGCTCAGTGGTTGTTCCCTGTATGTGGAACTCCTTGATCCCTGAGGTTAGATTACCTGCTTCATTGTCTGTAGGCCACACACTTCTCTAATAGGTGTGGCTCAGATTTGTTCAGCCTACAATATGCAGAGGTTAAATTCCACAAGTGCCTCCAGATCTATCTACCTGTGTGGCTTTCTTCTCCTTCAGAGGTTAGGTTTTCTGAAGGTTGCTTTTTCCATATATCCTGCCAATTGCAACTCTGCAGCTCAAAACTTGCAGCCCCTATTGCACAGTAGGACACAAGATCAATTATGATAATGAAGGAGATCAATAAGAGTTGATCAAGAATATATTAGAATATTCAGCTGTGTAATGTTGAAAGTTCTTAATCCTTCTGCAGAGCAGAGAGAGAAACAGAGAAAGGGTGAAAGCAAAAAAGGGGGGGGGATAAAAAAGCATGCTCTGGTCATCAAATTCTTTTGTGCTAATGCCAAGCCAGTGACATGTGCTGCTTTTTTATTTTTAAAGAAGGAGAAATATAGAGTGCTCAATGTCCCAGCATGAAATCAGCACTTAAACCAGCATTGCTGCCAGAGGGAGCCCTGGGAAAGGTGACTTCTGGGGAACTTCCCATGCCACCTTGTCCCTCCCCACACAGTTTGTCCCCCAAACTCTAACTCACCCACAATCTTCCAAGCCCCTCCCACTCACTCACTTGGCAGCAGGTGTTGCTGTTGTTCTGAATGCATTAAGTGGGCTGGAGAATGAAAATAATTATTATTATTATTATTATTATTATTATTATTTATTATTTATACCCCACCCATCTGGCTGGGTTTCCCCAGCCACTCTGGGCGGCTTCCAACAAAATATTTAAATACAATGGTCTTTTAAACATTAAAAGCTTCCCTAAACAGGGCTGCCTTCAGGTGTCAACCATATGTCAGGAGTGCTCTGATGGTGTTTCCTGCTTGGCAGGGGGTTGGACTCGATGGCCCTTGTGGTCTCTTCCAACTCTATGATTCTATGATTCTATGTCTTCTAAAAGTCTGGTAGTTGTTGTTCTCTTTGACATCTGGTGGGAGGGCGTTCCACAGGGCGGGTGCCACTACCAAGAAGGCCCTCTGCCTGGTTCCCTGTGACTTGGCTTCTCGCAACAGAGGAACCACCAGAAGGCCCTCAGCGCTGGACCTCAGCGTCTGGGCAGAACGATGGAGGTGGAGACGCTCCTTCGGGTATATTGGTCCCCCGCCCTCCTCTCAAGGTGCCTGGCTCACAAAGATGTGGGATACGTAATTTTTTCAAAAGGCTGGGTGGGTAATGGGAGAGAAGGAGTGGAATTTGTTTCTGGTTTGGAATAAAATCCGAGCCAGAGAAGAATTTGGAGGCTGTAATGCTCTGGTTTCCTTTAATGGGCTGGGTGTCTACACTTTATTTAAATTTTCAAGAAAACACATAATCTCACACCTCCAGACTTCTGAGTTAAACTGAGCATCTGCCAGTCCCAGTTTCAACCCCGGTATCTCCAGGTGGGGCTGGGAGACACTCTCTGTCTGAAATTTTGTAGAGCTTCAACTGGTCAGCATAGACAATTCTGCACTCTACAACCCTGGTGCTCAATTCCCTCTCTCTAATTCAAATTGTCTTCTTTACTGACCTCTCTGCATGCCTTTGCCATTAATTGGGTTAATATTGTTGATGCCACGATCTCCTCTTGGACTATCCTGGGAATATTTGCTGCTCGCCGTGTGTCTGAGCAGCCTTGAACGGGAAATTCAGATGGAACTCCTGCTGCCAGGGGGCTGTGCTGCAAATTGGCAGCGGCATGCTGGAAGGAAACAGTGTGTCTGCAGATACCAGGGAAAGGTCAGCCCTGGGGAGCTGTGCAAGCCTGGCAGAAAGACATCCAAATGACCCAGTGCTGTCGAAACCCAGCAGGGCTGCTGCAGGGGGTCTGGCACCAGCCGACCTCTGGAGAGCAGAAATCCCTGCAAGCGAAGCAGAGACTATTTGCTCAGTGGTCCACGTGACAGGCGAGGAAGCAAAGCAAAGCAGGAAGGGCAAAGGGAAGGGAGCAGTGCCATTTTGGAAACTCGGCTCTTGTCCCTGGGTCCTTCCAGCTTTGGGTGACTTAATGGGCTACAGACAAGGGTTGCGTTAGATTTGCTTTTTGTCATTCCTGTCCATTCTTGGGAGGGCCGTAGCCGAGTGGTAGAGCAGCTGCTTTGCATGCAGAAGGTCCCGGTTTCAATCTCTGGCATCCCCAGGGAGTTGTGGGACAGACTCCCCATCTGAAACCCTGGAGAGTTGGTGCTGGTCAGTGTAAGCAATAATGAGCTAGATTGATCAATGGCCTGAGTATAGCGAAGGGCTGTAGTTTGGTGACAGAGCAGCCTATCTTCATGCAGAAAGACCCAGGTCCAATCTCCAGCTTTTCCAAGTAGGGATGGGAAACGACTTGTGTACAGTAGTAGTAGTAAATTTATATATTTACTTCTGCTGGAACGCTCTGTCACAAGAGACAAGAGCCCTGCAGGACTTGACATCTTTCTGCAGGGCCTGCAAGACAGAGCTGTTCCACCAGGCCTTTGGTCAAGGCAGTCTGACCCCCTCCTTTGGTAATCCTCACAGAACTCTAGCCCAATGGTTGCCATTAATTTTATTTTGAATTGATTTTAGAGTGAATTGATTTTAGAATGCTGTGTTACTTTTATTGTTGTTAGCCACTCTGAGCCCGGCTTCGACTGGGGAGGGTGGGATATAAATAAAATTTTATTATTTATTTATTTATTTATTTTACCCCGCCCATCTGGCTGGGCTTCCCCAGCCACTCTGGGTGGCTCCCAACAGAAGATTAAAAACCTTATAAAACATCAAACATTAAAAACTGCCTTCAGATGTCTTCTAAAAGTCAGATAGTTGTTTAGTTCCTTGACATCTGATGGGAGGGCATTCCACAGGGCGGGTGCCACTACCGAGAAGGCCCTCTGCCTGGTTCCCTGTAACTTTGCTTCTCGCAGGGAGGGAACTGCCAGAAGGCCCTCGGTGCTGGACCTCAGTGTCTGGGCTGAATGATGGGGGTGGAGACGCTCCTTCAGATATACTGAGCCGAGGCCATTTAGGGCTTTAAAGGTCAGCACTAACACTTTGAATTGTGCCTGGAAACGTACTGGGAGCCAATGTAGGTCTTTCAGGACCGGTGTTATATGGTCTTGGCAGCCACTCCCAGTCACCAGTCTAGCTGCTGCACGCTGGATTAGTTGCAGTTTCTAGGTCACCTTCAAAGGTAGTTCCATGTAGAGCGCATTGCAGTAGTCCAAGCAGGAGATAACTAGAGCATGCACCACTCTGCTATGTATGGAACCCTGGAGAGCTGCTGCCAGTTGGTGTAGACAATATTGTGCTAGTTTGGTTTTTGTGAAATCAGCATGTTGTCAAGTATGACTGGCTACAGAGCATCATTACACCATCCTGCATACATCCCTCACTGGCTGGGATCAACTGTGGTACTGATGCAGGAAGGAAACAAATGGTGACCAAACAGCAGGAAAAGCAATGGTGGTGAACAGGGTTGAAAAACATGAACCTCTGCACAATTTAGAGGTTTACCAGTGCTACTGAAATTTGGCTGAGAGCTTCAGATTCCCACTGTCCCCCAGTTTAAAACAACTGGGATATATAAATTGACTTACTCACCTAGTCAGTTGCAGTTATTCTGCAGATTAACTTCCGACAGCAAGGGGCAAAGTTTGAAGCAAATCTATTTTTTAAAAAAAGAAATCATCTGACTTCCTTTCTTGTGATGGATTCCATCTCCAAGATCCTTCACCATCAAGATCATTGGAGTCATGCAGCCCAAGTGATAGTGACTTACGGGAGTGCCGTTTGCCCAAGTGTCTAAACGCTGAAGTTTTATTTGAAGATCAGCAGATTTTGCAAAGGCAAGCCAAGCCTTGTGATATCCCTTGTGTGACAGACGAGCCACCCAGCTTAACAGGGGAACATCTGCATCTTCAAAGGGGAAAACAGAGGTGTGCTTTGACCCCGAGACTCTCAAGAATACAGGTGGAAGTCTTTTGATTTGATTTCATCAAAGGGAAGAGGAGTTCACACACTTCACTTTCCATTCCAATTATGCCTTTGGAGAAAGACCAAAAAAGAAAGAAGAGGCGAGGCTTTGACCAGAGAGGGGGGAGGGAATGAGTGAAACCACAACTCTTGTTGTCAAAGGAGAGTGGAGGAAGATCAGCTGACCTGTGTTTATTCCGGGCAAATTGTATTCCGGGATTTCGTATATATCTATTTCGGTCAATGACCAGAAGAACTCTGGGATAAGGAATCCTATCTATAGCAGCAAGGGTATTGTTAGGTGGTAAGTGGGGGCACCCAGGTATTTTCTTGGCCAACCCCCATACTTCCAGTCCCCTTTTTGAGGGGGTGGGAATGCTTTAAATGGCAAACAGGGTGTGCTAAAAATTGCAATCCCAAGGAGATCTCACCTTTCCTGTCACCTTCATTTGCCCAGGGGCACTCTATATGTTTCTGCCTGTGCCCTGAGTACCTTAAGTGCCCCTGGCCTGCAGCTCTACCATCTTCATTCAGTTATCTCAGATGCATGAAAGGGCAGAGGGTCGTGTTTCAGTGGCAGAGCCTCTGCATTGCATGTGGAAGGCCCCAGCTTCAAGTAGGTCCGAGAACGTTCCCTGCCAGTTACCCCCCAGTGTCTGCACCATGGGTGTTCCAATGTAACTTGGAAAAAGAGACATTGCACATACTTTTGTAAACCAAGGAATCTTTAATAAAAAATACATTAAAGAGAGAGAGAGAGACTCTACAGTGGACACTCGGGTTGTGAACATGATCCGTGCGGGAGGCATGTTCGCAACCCGCAGCGCCGCGTCTGTGCGGGTTGTGATTCGATGAAGTGAAGGCCCAAGACAGGTGTTGATCATCATGTGAGCTGCGCACAGGTGGTCTGAAGCGAGCTACCACCATTCCTGTGGAGCCTCCTTTTATTGAGACAAATATGCAAGCCAGGCAAATACATTTTTGGGCTGTGACCTTTACACATCTTCCATCCCAAGATCGTGGGGTGGTACAAAGCTATTTTGGCACCTGTTCCACAGCATCATTTTCCCCTTGCACAGTATATGACGTAGGAGACAAAAGGTCTCAGGGGAAAAGTTACAGACAGGACACCGCTGACTTCTGAGGCCGCAAAAGGTCAGACATAGGTGGAATGATGTACCAGACAGCTGTGGCTTGTCGGGGGGGTTTCCCTGCACCCCAAGATCACACGTGCAGGCAGACGTGGCTGCCTGCTGGTGGAAAGTGTCTCCCTCTGGCATCCCACTGTCCACTCGGCGATATCCCTACATTTGGCGCTTCTGCGCATAGCGTGATTTAGCACTTCTGCACATGCACAAGCGCCAAAACCTGAAAGTAACCCATTCTGGTACTTCCAGATTCAGCGTAGTGCGCAACCCAAAAACGTTGAACCTGAAGCATCTGTAACCCGAGGTATGACTGTACTTTGTTTTCTCTGCTCTTGCTGCCACCAGGGGAAGAATAGCTTTCCCGAAGCCTTGACAGAGCCTTGACATCATGTCAAGTCACGTCACACGTGCGCACTCCTGCAATGAGGCAGCACCTTGGCCCAGGGCCTAGGTTGGGGTCCACTGTGGCCACACCAGCACCCTAGAAGTATTTCCACAGTGGCAGAGGACCCCAGTGCCAGAGCGCCAGAGATAAAGTGGCATGCGGTGGGTGGCAGTGGGTGGTAGTGGGTGGTGAGTGGCAGCAGGGGCGGAGGCTGGGCAGCCACGGCAAAAGAATTGTGGGTGCCTGGAGTTGGCATCAGTGTCTGCACACATGACATGGTATCCTTCCAGATGCCTTTGCTGAAGTTTACAGCAACTGGTATTGAGAAGCATAGGGACTCTAGCTGTGGAAGCGCTACATAGCCATCCTGACTGGTAGTCATTTTTAGCCTTCTCCTCCTCCATGAAGTTGTCTAATCCTCTTTTCAAGTCGTCCAAGTTGGTGGTCCTCATTGCCACCTGTGGGAGAGGATTCCATAGTTCTTTCTTTAGTCTGTTCAGCCAAGATGCCAAAACAGGAGACATTTCCTGATCAACTTATGCTAGGCCCTGTCCAATTTCATTTTAGAAATTAAGCGCAAGAAATTGCACACATTTTTATGATCGTCATCCCAGCGAAGTCAGCACTTCAAAAGCTAACAACCAGGTCCATGTGTGCTGAATCTAAGAGAAAACAGTGGCATTTAATATGAAAGGAATGCAAGCTGCAGGCAGACATATGGCAGAAAGAGAGAGGAATATTCCCCTTGTTGTAACACTTGCATAGTTCTGAATAATTATCAGGCACTTTTTGGTTCCCCTGGTGGTGGCTGATTCTCAGTGTCTCATTTGCCCTCATTTAGTCCAATCGGTTGTTGCAACCACTGCGAATCTGTTTTTGTTCATCCACAAGGTCATCATATTAGGGGGGGAAATGCGTCTGACGAAAGCAGTGCGACTTGACACGGCTAATCAAATTAAATGGAGGTCTGGGCAAATGAGGTGAAGGACAGTGAGGGTAAAGAAGAAGAGGCTGTCATGAAACAACGGGCAGCCCAAGGAACAAAAGGCCACAAAACAGCAGGAGAGCAACAGAAATGCATAGGGATGGAGGAAAATCAGGAGTGATCTACATCTGTCAAAAGTGGGGTGGGTATGAAGGATGGGGTTGGGCAGCAAAGAGAGGGGTGGAGAAGCGGATGATGCAGGCAAGACTCTGACTTCATCCTCTCCTTTTGGCTGTTTAAAGTGGTATGATACTGCTTCATGTGTATGGTGCAGATGGGGCCATAGTCTAACCAGCACATAAGCTTTGTGCAAGCAGAACAGGATAGATGACAGGTTGACTCAGGAGCCCTAAATGCCTTCAGGCAGGGCCGGATTTAGGTTTGATGAGGCCCTAAGTTACTGAGGTAATGGGGCCCTTTATATGTCCAGCTGTTCTTTGTCAACAACAAATTGTCGCTGGTTTTTGTGTTGAATATATGCTATGTGGTAATTTATGGACCTAATAGGTATCTAAAGCCATTTGCACATGTTGTCATGCAACTGGTCCATGCAGAATGTAGGCACCCTATATATAGAAATGAGCAAACCAGGGATATTTTAGGGAGCAGACTAGTAGGCGAGGCCCATTACTTACATCATAGGACCCTACGCAACACAAAACACTCTTGCTGTATGTAGGTTTGATTTTATTTGTTTTTTATCTTATATTTTGGAAATGTACATCCAGGGTTTTTCCCCCTTAATTTTTCTTTGGGGCCTCCAAGAGAGTGGGGTCTTAAGCTATAGCTTGTTTAGCTGAATATACATAAATCCGGCACTGAATTCAGGTCATTTCTATTAATAAAATGCCAGTTTACAAATAGTCCTTGGGCAACTTTATTAAATTTACTTGTAGGATGAAAACAGCCATGACTTCCCCCAAAACGTCTTGGGAAGTGTAGCTCTGTCGGGAGTTGTTAGGAGACCCCCTTAATCCCCTTGCGCAGCTTCAAATTCCAGAATTCCCTCTGAACATGGGTTGATTGCTAAGCCGCTCTGGAATTTGTAGCTTTGTGGGAGGGGGAATAGGAAGGCCTCCAAGCATCTCTCAGCACCCAGGACTCTTGAGGGGAAGCCCTGACTCTTCAAAGTGATGTGCAGCTGCTTCAAATAGGACAGGTAAGACAGAGGGCATTTTAAACAGCCAGCTGTGGATTCCTGTGGAAAGCGGTGCGCTGCCATCAGCCAAGAAATCCCTGAACTGAATTGTGGCTTTCATAACTCAGAGCTGTTCCACATGGCTGCCCACTCAACACCTGCAATCCATCACACAAGCATCCCTGGCCTGTTTGCTCATTGTCATGTACCAGCAATGGATTGGATTTAATTTAAAATGGTATTCAAATGTCTACTGGCAGCGTTTCCAATGAATCCTTTAAAGGGGGGGGGGGAGGAGTAAGGACAGTCAAGAATGTTGGCAATGGAAATGCAATTAATAGTCCATATGTCCACTTAATCTAAAACACCTAATTTTCTGCCGGCACCTGTGTTTTATTCAGCATTAATTTGTATCTATGAGAGCACAGCAACTCTGGCAATGGGCTCACTGGGAGATCGGAATCAGCACTGGCCAAGCTCCAAAGAGCTGTTTTAGGTGTTCTCTGTGGGATTTATCTTCTTCAGCCCCACCCTTTGCTTCTTTCTTTTGAACAACAGGCTGCACTGAGACATATCTATTTGCATCTCGCTGGTTGGTTGTCTTACTAGGTAAAAGCTGCATGGGCAGGGATGGGGATTCTCAGACTTTGGGGCCTAATATGGCCTCCAGCTCTCTTCATCTGGTCCTTGGGATTGTCTCTAGGCCATGCCTCTTCCGATACCACACCCCTCTCTGGCCCACTCGCTCATTAATTATTATTTTTTTCCCTGGCTGGAGTGTGTCCTTGAACTGTGACACTGTCTCCTGCTTACCTGCATGCATGCAGAACAGATCTGGAGTGAATGTCCTGAATGTAGCCTAATATGAACCCACTTTTGGCCGCAGCCATGCCCATCACTGGGATGTTTCCACCTCAATAAGGTTGCCCATGAAGGACTGTGGTCCTGGGGCTGAAAACACTTCCCCACCCGTACTGCAATGGGCAGCTTTCTGCATATATACCATCCACCAACAAGGATCCCTCAGCCAATAAGCATCCCACTCCAAAACCAGAAGAATCAAACCAATGGAAAAAGGACCTCACAAGAGCAGATGGCTCTGAAATAGAGAAGTTTCAGAAATTCAGGAAATATCCCACCACATCAAGATGGCCTTCTTACAATCCAGTTTGGAGACCCCCTGCTTAATCAGACTGAAGATCCAGCTTCTCTCGCACCCTGTTTTCCACAGTAGTCAACCACCGGGTGCTTTCAGGAAGCTCCTTAGCAGTATGTGAAGGCAATAGTTCTCCTTTTCTGTATGTGTATTGGCACATGTATACTGTTAGATATACTGTATGCAAACATGGAGGCTCTGTTCAATGATGATGGCCAACAGCCACTGTTAGAGCTGACCTCTATGAATACCGATGCAGCTTGGCAAACCTCAAGGATGCTATGGCTGAACTGGCTGGTTGGCAGAGCAAATGCAACTTATCATTAAATGAACAGGAGAATAGACTTGCAAGCTCCCAGATGTATGTAAATGGGCAGGGCATTTAAAAAAATTGATTTCAGAGTCAGAGGTCTCCCACTTGCCCCCGTTTTCAAATAAGCATCGTTCACCCTCTGAATGTAGCAGCCACGTAATCTCTTAGCCACGTACCTGTTTTGGTCCTTGAGTGTTTCTAACCTTAAGCAATCAAGTTTAACATCCACCTCGCCACGTTGCGACGCTGCTCGCCTCAGCATTTTCCATTACATTAATGCATCAGGGAAAGGTCAGGTATGAAACAGGATTTGAGTTGAAAAGTCTGTAAGGTTAAAAAATGTGCCTGCGTGCGAGTGTGCACAGGGGCAAGGGGGAGAATATAAGATATTGACTGAAAGGCCAACTCTCCAAATTAGGCCTCCGAGTGCTCTGTTTAAATATTCCAAGACAGTCGGTGAGAAAAGTCAGCTGGCGTGGTGGGTTTGGGAATCCCGGGGTGGTCATAGAAGAATACTGATATAATGTCTGGAACAGAAGTGGAGAACCTCATAACAGATGCCCATCTTTTTTTAAAAAAGCATCTTTATTGAAAGTTCAAAAAGTACATAATTATATGTGCATTAAACATTGTGAGATGTAAATAAAAGAGAGAGGAAGAGAAAGGGAATCCGTGTAGAAGGGAAAATAAAGGGGAGGGAAACTCAAAACTGTACACTTTACAAGTTTGTTATTGTACTTCACCAGATCTTAACCTATTACAGTATTTGTAAACATGGGTTCCAAATGTCACTGAATTTGTCCATAGCAAGTCTGTACTTATATGCAAGTTGTTCACATGTTGTGAGTTTGTATAAGTCTTCAATCCAATCGTAGAAATGAGCCACCTTTTTATTTTTCTAATTCACCAGTATCAGTCTTTTTGCTGTGGTAAGGGCACAGAGAGTCCACTCATATTGTCCTTTTGAAAGGTTCCATGTGCTGGGTATAGAATCCAAGAGGATATTTTGCTCTGTAAATGTAAAGTTGTTTCGTACCGTTCTGTTGAAAGTTTCAGTTATTTTCTGCCAAAAATCTTTCAATATAGGACAATGAAAAAACATATGTTTTAGAGAAGCATTTTCCCTAGTGCATCTCCAACAGTTAGATACCTTAGATAGCCCTTTTAAAAAACAAATGTAATAGGTTCCAGTATATTCTAAATATTATTTTCTGTTGTATGAGCTTCCAGGGGAGCTGGGCAACATGTCCATGTTGATGGGTAGTTTTAAAAGAGTCAGTTTTCCCTGCCAATTACACAGGAGAGTTCTGTAGTTAACTGCTTGCAGTAGCATTAAGGTATTGTACTCATGTGAAGGCTGCCCTGTGTCCACTTAGAATCGCAGAATTGTAGAGTTGGACAGGAAGCCAGGGGTCACCTAGTTCAACACCCTGTGACGCAGGAATATCAACTAAAGCATCCATGACAGACGGCCATCCAACCTCTGCTTAAAAACCCCCAAGGAAAAAGAGTCCACAACCTCCTGGGGAAGACCATTCCACTCTCAAAGAGATCTTACTATCAGAAGGTTCTTCATTGTTGTAATGGTTCTAGGGGTTGCTCGTGCGTAAATCAGCGCCACGCTTGGCTGAGTTACCTGGGTGAACCCTTTCTGTCCGGACAGCCACTCACCCGTGGCTGTCTCAATCGCTGGCAGAATCCGTCAGTGGGCATTTCTTAAACTTCTTCCAGCAAAGAAGCTCTTTGATGCCTAGTCTCCGCCTACTCTCCCTGCGCGGACGCCTTCTGCGCAGGGAGGGTGTGGGCAGCGGAGGACCCGTGCTCTCCCCGCTGGTCTCCGGCGAGGAGTCATGGAGCCCCCTCGCCGATTCCCCCATCTGCCCCCCTTCTCCACTAGTGTTACGCTGATTTCCTTCCCCAGAAGATGGGCTGCTTCTCTCCCTCCCGGTACGCTCTCCGGAATCCCTCTGGAGCCCTCCCTCTCCCTCTGGCTCTGATGGCAGTTCCCTGACAATTATGTTTAGCCAGAATCTCCTTTCTTAAAACTTGAAGCCACTGGTTCAAGTCCTACCCTTTGGAGCTGGAGAAAACAAGCTTAACATCTGAAGGAAGCCAGTGTGGCGTAGTGGTTAAGAGCGGTAGTCTCATAATCTGGTGAACCGGGTTCAATTCCCTGCTCCTCCACATGCAGCTGCTGGGTGACCTTGGTCTAGTCACACTTCTCTGAAGTCTCTCAGCCTCACTCACCTCACAAAGTGTTTGTTGTGGGGGAGGAAGGGAAAGGAGAATGCTAGCTGCTTTGAGACTTGCTAGGGTAGTGATAAAGCGGGATATCAAATCCATACTCTTCTTCTTGTTGTTGTTCCATCTTCCATGTGACAGCCCTTGAGATATTTGAAGAGGGCTGTCACTTATCGCCCACCCAGAGGTTCATATTCATAGTATAAGCAGGCACTTCTGGATAAAACTAGCCTTTTTATTGAATCACACTACATGAGGGTTTTCAGCTTGATGGTCAACCTACACAAGACGTCCGTAGGGCCACCGATTCCCCATTGCTAAGCTAAAGCTTCCTCAGACTCTTTGCAAATTTTTATCAAGGCGTTTTAACTTCCTATAGCATTCCTCTCACCTGAACCCTCCAAGGCACTGCAAGTTTCATCTGAGGGTGCAGTTGGTGGTGGCCTTTCCTCCTCCTTTGCAGCTTCCATCTCCCTGCCTAACTATATGGACCTGGTCAAAACGTCCCATGCAACTGCCGAATTCCATTAAGGCAGCATGATTTCAAGGTGGCTCCTGATGCAGCACGCACACATATTTCTCAAATGGAATCTGATGTTTCCTAATATATTACGATGGAAGTTAATAAGATCAAATTATGTCTGATCATACTACATTAGGACGTGTCACGTCAAATTAGTCATTTGGGGAGTTGTAGCCAGGCATGGAGAGCAACTCCAGATAACTTTCCCAAGGCAAAGAAGTAGGAATCAAAGTGGAGAGTTTGGGGCTGTGTGCTCAAGTCACTCCATAGTTCCTGGAGTCAAGTCCTTTCCTGAAACTTTCTGTTCTCAAGCACCATGAACTTTGAACAGTGATGTAGAGATCCTGGATCATGGAGTAGTTGGAGACCTGTTTCCAGGCACAAGGGTTGGTGCTGACTTTTATTATTATTATTTACACCCTGCCCATCTGGCTGGGTTTCCCCAGTCACTCTGGGAAGCTTACAGCAAAATATTAAAATACAATAATTCATCAAATATTAAAAGCTTCCCTAAACAGGCTGCCTTCAGATGTCTTCTAAAAGTCAGATAGTGGTTTATTTCTTTGACATCTGGTGGGAAGGCATTCCGCAGGGCGGGCGCCACCACTGAGAAGGCCCTCTGCCTGGTTCCCTGCAACCTCACTTCTTGCAGGGAGGGAACTGCCAGAAGGCCCTCAGTGCTGGACCTCAGTGTCCAGGCAGAACGATGCGGGTGGAGACGCTCCTTCAGGTATACTGAGACAAGGCCATTGATATGGCTATTATACTTATATAAGATGACAAGGAGGAAGAAGAAAATGATGTCGTCAATTTTGATTTCTTACCCTTCTTACCTTTCAGCATAAAGTCCCAGGGTGGGCTGCAGCAATTTAAAAAGACACTATTAAACGCAGTTTCAAACAACTTGAAGAAGGTCAGTCCGGCAAAGATATCTATCAGGTGTCGAAGACCCAAGTAAAAAGGTGTGTCTTCAGGAAACAGTGGCGTAGCGTGGGGGGTGCCAGGGGTGCCGGCCGCACCGGGCGCAACTTCTGGGGGGGCGCGAGTCCAGAGGGAAGGGACAAGTTCCTTCCTCCGCCGGGCTCCCCGCCGCCACCGCCAGCCTTGCGCCCTAGTGCGCGCGCGCCCCCCGCCGCCGCCGCTGCGGCTGCGCTCCACTCACTGCTCGCAGGAGGAGCAGCCGCTGCAGCAGCGCCGCCGCCGCCACCAACGCCTGGCCGGCACGGGCAGCCTCCGCACCCCGCCGCCGCCGCCATCCCCTCGGCCCAGCCACAGGCGGCGGCTGCTTCTGCCGACTGGGGGGGAGGAGAGCTCCGAGGGGCCTCGCCGCGCCCTGCGCTCCCCAACACCCTCCGAGAGGAAGCCGGCGGGCGGGCAAGGGTCTCCCGGCTGAAGGGGGCGCCGCTGGCTCCGGCTCTCAGCGCAACTCTCAGCTGGGGGGGGGGTCGGGCGAGGACGGAGCGCGGCTGGAAGCCCCCGGTCCAGGCCGGGGGGAGGAGAGGCGCTCGCCAAGCCCCGATCTGGAGCGCCTCGGAGCGCGGGCTCCACCTACAGCCCAAGGAGAGGAGGGGGCGGGGAGGCGCCCGAGGGGAGGGGGCTTCGGCTGCCTCGGCCCGCGGGGGCGCCGCAAATAATAAATTTAATAAATTCCTGCTGAGCCTTAAGGGGGGGTCCTTGGCTCCTTCGCTCGCCCCCAGCCCCAGTGGCGTAGCATGGGGGGTGCAGGGGGGCCGGCCGCAACATCTGGGGGGGGCGCGCTCGCACTCGAGTGCTAAAATCCAGGGGTTAGGGGGCGCAAATTACTTGCCTTGCCCCGGGTGCTGACAACCCACGCTACGCCACTGTCAGGAAACCACAGAAACTGCATCATGAAGGTGTCTGACATACCTCCATGCAGAGGGTTTTCCCACAGCCACATTCCAGCCATGAAATTCCAAGGTTTTCTACACAGACACACATCCCACCAAGCAAGCAAGAAACATCATCCTGACTCACAGGCACATTCCAGCCAAGCAAAAGCACCCAAGAGTGTGGAACAGGTCCATTGAAGGGCACGTCCTGGAGAGGGGTCATAGCTTAGTGAGGGCCCTGCGGGGGCCAGGCATAAAACCTTGAAGAGCCATATTTGGCCCCCAGACCTGAGGATCCCATAACTTGATGTAAAGCAGGGTTTCCAAAACTTGGGTCTCCAGAACTTTTTGGACTACAACTCCCAACATCCCTAGCTAGCAGGACCAGTGGTCAGGGATGATGGGAACTGTAGTCCAAAAACAGCTGGAGCCCCAAGTTTGGGAAATACTGGTGTAGAGCAAGTATCAAAAGACCAAGCACCTTCCATCTTCCGCAGCTGTTCTGCTATGTATTCATTATATACTATCACATCTTTTTGAAAAATCTTCCTTTTGAAATTACGCTGGGCTTGGAGCCTTTTTAAGTTTCTTGAGATAATGTCTTGGAAATTCTTTTCCCATTGTCTTCTTTGTGCTCCCAAGCCTCTCTTATCGTGGAGGGCTATAAATATTGACACTTGTTCTCACTTGCAAGACTCCTTAGGATCACATTATAAATAGAGACAATAGGAATTCAGCATTCAAAGAAAACTGTTTCAAGAACTGGGTTAAAGGAGCAGAAGCAGCAGTAGGAGAATAATATGACTATCAACAATTCACGGTGCAGAAAAGTGCAGGCTTCACTTGCACCTGGGAGACAGCAGAATCAGCACAAGGCAGATGTCTAGTGGGCAGGTCTTCTGCCACCAGCAGAGATGGGTGAAACAACCTTGATCTGCTCCATGTTCCTTGCCTATGAGAAGATGGGCAAGTCCATCCCATGCCAAATCCATGTTGGGGAGTGGAGAATCCTTTAAAATCTGCTTGCTTTGAAATATTTGCAAAGTGGTCAGAAATAATAACAAAAGGGGGAAAACGCTATGGAAAATCACTTAGAATTTTATTTTGCTCTCCAGCACCATCTGGTGTCGCATATTTATAACACATTCAAAACACTGTTTTCTGACTAATGTAACTGAGTCCTGAATGTGTTAAAACAATTTTTAGTTTACAAAAGTAGTACGGATAGAGGAATCTGTCCCTTTCACTTCTCTTCAGTTTCTTTTTGAAGATTTTTTTTATAAGTTTTCAGGTTTACAGTTATATCATTTCCCATTCTTAAACAATTCTTTTAGACTTTCCACCCAACATTTCACAACAGCTCTTTGTACATCTTGCTTAGCTGCATTGATTCCTTCACCTTATTTTCTACCTTCTTATATCCTTTGTATGATCAGCTGTTGGTCACAAGATAACCCCTACCTGGAATTTGTATTTAAGATCAATTTTTTGTAAGTATTCCCCTAAATCCCCCCCCCCTCACTCCTCGTCTGTTTATCATCTAGATTTCTTATTTTAGCTATCATACTCTTCAAGAGAAACCCCAGGGAAAGAACAATGGCTAAATAATCACTTTCCCACAGTTTATCATTCTCCCCAGCCTTAAATTCCCTTCTCCCTGTTTCAACCACAATGTGTGATTGTGTTTTTAAGAAATCCTCATGGAAATCCATTAGCATCTTAGTTCAAATTCTCCTAAAACACACATTTTTGTGTACTGTTTTGCCTCGGAGGTGAAGAAGCTTTGGCCTTCCAGACATTGCTGAACTACAACTCCCATCATCCTTGGGCATTGGTCATGCTTATTGCAGCTGATGGACACTGTAGTTCAGCAACTATGAGGCCCAAAGGTTCCTCATATTTGTTCTATATAAATCTATCTGCATAGCCTTCTCAAGAAATGGAGGATCAGATTTTGGCAAAGCAAGGAATCTTGATCTGCATCTCTTACAGATAAATTATGCCACCTAACCTCAATGAGTGAAGTCTTGGCTCCCTTTATAGTGCTTTTTAAAATGTTCTGGAAACCAGAAGGAAGGAGAGACTTTTTTTTTATCACTTGCATCTGATGTGTGAAAATTCTTGCAGAGTTTTCTGGGCAACTTTAAGAGCACGGCCTACATGCAACTTGAGATGGGAAGAAGTGTAATGAAAATGCAGAGATGTGCTTATGTAAATATTTATAACAAGCCAATTCACTAACCATCCTCCCCTCGCCTCAGAAAGTGTGAAGGGGCTGAGAAAGCAGGAGGGTGGCAGAAGAGGGTGGGGAATGACAACCCTTCTTCTCCCACAAGTGACAAACAGAAGTGTAGCCCGAGGGATTTGAGTCAAACGTTAGCATGCATTGAGGTTAAATTTGTGAAATGTTCTAACATCTCCACGGGGCACGATGTGCAGTAACCTCATTCAGAGGCAAACCTGTGATATCAGACTTAGAGGGTGTAGGTGCATAGGTTAGCAGAGTATAGAACCTGTTCTTTCCTACAGAAGTCTTCCAACATCTTTGGGAACAAATTATGTGAATTAGGGCCCCTTTAGATGGTGCTGGAGGAGACTCTTGAGAGTCCCATGGACTGCAAGAAGATCAAACCTATCCATTCTTAAGGAAATCAGCCCTGAGTGCTCACTGGAAGGACAGATCCTGAAGCTGAAGCTCCAGTACTTTGGCCACCTCATGAGAAGAGAAGGCTCCCTGGAAAAGACCCTGATGTTGGGAAAGATGGAGGGTACAAGGAGAAGGGGACAACAGAGGACGAGATGGCTGGATAGTGTTCTCGAAGCTACCAGCATGAGTTTGACCAAACTGTGGGTGGCAGTGGAAGACAGGAGTGCCTGGCGTGCTCTGGTCCATGAAAAGTCGGACACGAAAAGTCGGACACGACTAAACGACTAAACAACAACAACGGATTGTTTTTTGGGGGGTTGTGATTGCATTCTGAAACAGAGGTTTGCAAACTGTGGTCTGTGGACCACCAGTGCCAGTGGTCCATAAGCTTCATTCCTGTGGTCTGCAATGTGTCTGTGGGTTTGTGGTTGAAGGTGGGACACAGCACACATATTGCTTTATATTGATTTTCATATTGGTTGCTTATTTTATTTCTTAAACTGTATTTTATTGTGTTGAAATTTGAATTATTTGGAATTGCAATGTCTCCCATAGGCAGGAAAAGCATTAAGTGGTCCACCAATAATACTGCTTGAGTGGTGTCATGGACTGGCTGGATGAAGAAGAATGGTGGGGGCCACCAGCTGGGGAACCCCCAAGGGAACCCCCACAGGAAGAAGGCTCACAGCCAGGGGACTGGTGGTAAGATGGCAATGAGTGGTCAGAGGGGGAAGAGGGGGAAGGCTGGAAGGAGCAGGTGTCTGAAGCTGGAGAGGCAACAGGGTTTAGTGAGCAGGAAGAGGCTGTGGCAGAGGGTGGTTCAGAATCAGAAGCAGAGGCAGAGGGGGTCAAGAGGCAGAGTGGCAGCAGGCTGCTGAAGAAGCCAGGCAGTCTCCCTCTCCTGCTGCGACCAGCTTCCCTCTTTCCTAGTCTCCCAGAACATGCAGAGAGCAGACTGCAGACCGGTGAGAGACAAGATGACAGAGCCATGGGCTGCTGGGGAAGGAACCAGGGGAGGAGCCTTAGAGAGTAGTGAAGAATAAGGAAACACCAGCAAAAGAACAGTGGCAAGAGAAACTGATGAACTATGCAGAACTGGCTAAACTGACATACAAACTGTGAGATAAGGACAAATGTGACTTCAAAGAAGAATGGAAACTCTTTACAAATTATTTTAAAAGACAACAAAATGAACTGGACTCCTTGGCAGGTTTTGAATAAACATACACAAATCTATTGATGGTTAATATAGTAGATAGATAATATAAGGATTTATACAATTTTACAGTATGCAGAGAACAATATGCGTTGAGATATTAGAGAGAGGAGCTGAGGGATGTCTTGGGGGGAGAGTTTGTTGGGGAGGTGGGGGGGAAGGGGGGAAATAATGAAGGTGATATGTTCTGATATTTTGTTATGTTTAAATTGTTAATAATAATAAAAGAGAGAGAGAGAGAGAGAGAGTGGTGGGAAGGCGGGAGCCGTCAGGCCTTGCAACTGCCTCATTGGGACCTACTGGGAAAAGTAGCTGCGATCACTAGGCCTGCACTGTTTTGGTTTCTTTGCATAAAGAGTTAACTTCACTGACTCCGGGTATTTTATTCCTGACCTGTCCCTGACTCTGGCTCTTTGACAAGCTGTCCTGCCAGGCTTCTCCATTATCGCCATCTGGAGCAGGACTCACTCTTGTGCAGAGCCAAACTGACTATTCATGGCATGAAAAGTTGTAGGATTTCAGCAGCAAGTTATAGGATCTGCACCACTTGGAACCAAAGTAGTATGGCCACCCTGAAACCTCTGCAGCATGCCATCCAACTTTGGGGGACTGGAAAGCAGGACATCCATGCAGTCTTTCTGCCATGCTCCCTCCTCCCACCTGGTCCACACGCTTTTTCTGTCAGCCCCTGTCCCATTCCTGGTCTCTTCTTAACACCCCCTCCTCCCAATCTGCACTTTTCCTCCCACACTATACCTAATCTCCATGCTCTTTCTCCTGCCTGAAGATCTGTCAACCTCTGCCACATCTGTCACTTCTTTTCAATATCCACCTCTGGAAAGAGAGGTAAATACAGTTGTTTGGAAGTTAGAAAAAGAGACTGTAAGTTCATGCTTGGGGGAGCATGTGGCTGTAAATATTAGGTTTTAATTCATCTATAAGTTTCTGCAAGTAAAGTTTTTGAATGTTAAAGTCTGGACATTGTTCTGATTTCCAAAGAAGAGTGTCAGTTGTATCTATGATTTGGCTGTGATTTCTTTACTCTGGCTTCCCCAGGAGTTCCACTGCCTATGCTACTTCTGGTAATGGGAATAGCATAGGAAGCTGTCTTTGACTGCGTCAGATCATTGGTCCAATTAGTTCAGTGTTGTCTGCACAGACTGGCAGCTGGTCTCCAGGGTTTCAGCCAGGAGGCATTTTCAGGCGTACCTGGAGTTGCTCTGGATTGAATCTGGGACGTTCTGTGTGCAAAGCAGATGCTCTACTGTTGAGCTACAGCCCATTTCCAGCAGTGCCATGGTTTTCAGCCCACTCTGTCGCATGTGATCAATCCCACATTAAGTAAAGTCTATTGTTCTGGTTCTAATCGCTGTCTTGTCTTGCAGTTTCATATCAAACAGAGAGCTCCCCGAAGCATAATTTCCACCTACTCCCCCCCACACACACCTCCTCTGTCACTGCCTAGCTTTCTCTGTGTCTTACTATTGTCTTCTTGGAATTATTTCATCCTAAGCACCAAATATTACCTTGTTGCAAACGTCGGTTTTCTTAGGAAATCTGTCCTCTGGGGTTGTTAATTAAAATATTTCCATGAATATTTGAACCAACCTGAAATGCTTCTGAGAAACGGGGAGGGTGGCGGCGAGAAAAGACACAGCTCTCTTTTCAATTAAAAAGGCAGCCTTTGAAATACAGAGAGTTGCCATTTCCAAACGCATTTCCGAGCTGTGGGAGTTTCCTCCACTGCCAGTAATTTAATTTCGGAAGAACCCTCTAAGAATCCGACAAATCAAGGCTTCAAGGGGAACTGAACTGTTAACACCCGCTCTGTCCAATTTCCAATTAGGGGCAAGGCTAGGAGTTAAACTGAAACTCATATGCAGAAACTAGAAACAATTTGTGCAAGATCATATGAGGAGCCCTCTCATGTCTAGTCAATGGTCCATCTTTCCCAATGTCCTCTTACAAGAATGTTGTTCTGTGAACTACCCTGAAATCTTATGATGAAGGGTGGCATATACAGTGGTACCTCAGGTTAAGTACATAATTTGTTCCGGAGGTCCGTACTTAACCTGAAACCGTTCTTAACCTGAAGCACCACTTTAGCTAATGGGGCCTCCTGCTGCTGCCGCACCACCAGAGCCCGATTTCTGTTCTTATCCTGAAGCAAAGTTCTTAACCTGAAGCACTATTTCTGGGTTAGCGGAGTCTGTAACCTGAAGTGTATGTAACCTGAAGTGTATGTAACCTGAGGTACCACTGTAAATCAAACAGACAAAGAAACATATAAGTAAATAAATAACTAGAATGGCCAAGGTGCCTTTGGGAAGACCACCAGCAAAGGACATGAGGGCAGGCATTCTCTCTCCCATTGATGTCATTGTTGTTGTCATCTTCATTTCTGAATTGCCTCCCATGAGACATCCCAAAGCAAATTACAATAGAACAACATTCGTTACCTTGGGGAGGGCAGTTACTGCCTCTCCGCCTAGCCTACCTCACAGGGTTGTTGTGGGGATTAAATGAGATGGGGAGGGGATACCATGTAAGCCACCTTAATGTCAGGTGTCAGTGGATCCAACCTCCATGGTAGGTTGCCAGGAACAGATAGGACAAGGAAAGTTCTTACCAACTGCTTTTTATTCAATATTCACAGAGAGGGGCTTAGAAATGCAGCCTCTTGGAGTAATGGCATTGCTCCGAGGGATAATAAGACAACAAACCAACAACACCACAAACTGGCTTATAAGTCTAAAACCAAATTTACTAGAATAATAGCTAGAATAGAGATATATAACCATTCAAACAACAAACATACTAAGGTGCCATGTGCAAGACAAAGCCTGGAGATACTGTAAACATGGAGTGGAAAAATGTACAACTCTATCTTAACAAGTTACACGTGCAGTAAACATTATACAGACTGGATAAATGAACCGTTCAACAAATAGCGCAAGTCCAGTCCCAGAACGGCAACCCCGTGCTGCCACAACGGCAAGGGTAGCGCACTGGAGAATATGAAATAGTTTTTCAAAGCTGTTTTTCAAAGATTGAACAGGATGAGATGTTCTTCAACGGGTCTTGAGTTGGGAACACAAAGCCGTGTACATGGATCAGTCACGGGAAGGCAAATCAAAGCCACCACCCTGGTGAGAATAACACAAGTGGGCAAAAGGAGACCTGCTCTCCAGATATATTACAGGTTTTGCTACACGCTTCATCAGTCCGAAAAGCTGCATGATACAAAATAGCACTCCAATTACAATAATAATAATAATAATAATAATAATAATAATAATAATAATAATAATAATATCTTTAATACGGTCAATGACCAGAAAGCAATTTATAAAAGAAATACAACATTATAGCAGTATTGTGCTACAAATAACAGTGGAAATATGGCCAATTCACAGAATTGGTGCTTATATTTATGACCAGGTTTCGTCTGTGAAGGTCTTAAGAATTAAATTCAAATGTCGCTACTGTTTGTTATCGTTCCTTCGGTGTTTACAATTTGAACTCCGTTGCTGACATCATTGCTCGTCTTATTCTTGTTGCAATGTAACAATACTTTGCCACAGGCCTGTTGATTTCAGGCTCTTTATCAGCTAGGAGGTGTCTGATATAGGTGTCATCTGTACTACGGGGTATTTTCCTCAGAATCGGTTCGATCAGCTCCTTTCTTGAGTCTCGATATAAAGGGCAGTATAAGATGACATGCCCGATGGTTTCGACTTCGTTGCTGTTACAGGGACATAATCTTTGTTCGATCGGTATTTTGTTGTATCTTCCCTCTAGAAGAGCTGAAGGGAGAGCGTTAAAGCGAGCCCTGGAAAATACCCATCGGTGTTTTGCGTTGTCTAGAACTTTGAGATAGTTTGCTAGATGGGGTCTTTGGGAATTGTACAGGATTACAATTACAATGTGTGGTAAACTCATAGGGAGTCTCCACCCCCTCCCTCCCTCCCATTATGTGTCATCACTACAGATACTGAGATATGCCCTCTGCCTCTGAGTTCTCTGCTCTCCTACTTTCAATGCCTGCTGGGTTCTGGGAGAGGGGGGGTCTGGAGTGCTTTCTAAAAACACTGTGTCTGTCAGCTGTCTCCCCTCTGGTCTTCTTCTTCCTCCTCTCCCATTATTTCCCAGCTTTCCCCCTCATCTGCCTCTGAGCTGTGACGTCCCTCAAACCCCTGTTGTAATTTTGAACTGTCTTCTTCTCTGGAAGGGTCAAGCTGGGGAGGCGTTCTCCACCATTCCTCCTCTCCCTAACCCCTGACACTTAAGCTCCTTGGAGGAATAGAACTGCAATAATTAAGTAATAATAACATATTTTAACCAAGCCAGTTAAAACAGTATAAAAGCAATTATGAAAACAGTTTTTAAATAACGTCAGTACATCACAAACATCAGTTCCTATTCAAGACAAATACTAAGTTAAATAAAGAATTTAGAAGGCATGGTTGAAAGAACAGCTTTAGCCGGAACCAAAAAGACAACAAAGAAGGTGTCTGTCTGACATGCAGTGGGAGGGAGTTCCAAAGGGTAGGTTCTGCCACACAAAAGGCTTGATTCTGATATTGTGTGAAACGGACCTCCTGATAGGATGGAATCTGCAATGCTGTATGTGATAAATTCAGGGTAGAAGAGGGAGACAATGCCTTGTTACATCGCCATGGGATGAACTCTTTTCCCCCCCAGCATACGAACTTGAACATCCCACCCTCTTTCAGATGCACCACCTCTACACCAAAGTGCCAACAAGGTTTTCCAAGCATCCCGTTGCCATTTTAAATCCCTGCAAATGAATTTTGTCCCAGCAATTTACTCAGCCAAATATGTCCTGGAGTGTTTCTACAGAGTGAAGCTTCCGGTACGACCCTCCCTTTATCTTCCTAGTCCTTTTCTCTGAACTGATTTGAGAGAAGGTTCCTTTTGGCATTTTTTTTCTGCTAGCTGGATCCATGCCCAGCCTTGTTTTCTTGTTCTTTGGCCTGGGAGGACTTTGTCAAGATTCCAACTGAGGAGGTGGACAAGCATTTGAAAACATAGAGCTGTCCATCCATACACCCAGAAGTGCAAATGTGTGCTAAATTTGGAGCCAAAAATAGGAACGGGTGGTGGAACCAATGATGAAGGAATGATAAGTCACGTTGGAATCCTGGGAACTGTTGCTTAAGGGGAGTATTACTGCTAAATGAGATTCAAACCATATTAGGAGTGGTGGTGGTATTGAGTATGATGCTTAATGATTATTGCATTTCTTGGCCACCCTTCACCAAACGGTCCCAGGTGGGTGACACGCCTCTTTAAACTGGCCTTTGACTCCCAATATATGTGTTTTAAGGTCCCACCCATGACTGCAAGTTGTTTTAAACTGTTTCAATATTTACATTTAAATTGTTGAAACCCACCCTGGGACCTGAGAGTGAAGAGCGGGTAAGAAATCAAATTATCGAATACAGTGGTACCTTGGGTTACATACGCTTCAGGTTACAGACGCTTCAGGTTACAGACTCTGCTAACCCAGCAATAGTACCTCGGGTTAAGAACAGCAGCAGGAGGCCCCATTAGCTGAAGTGGTGCTTCAGGTTAAGAACACTTTCAGGTTAAGAACAGACCTCCGGAACGAATTAAGTACTTAACCCAAGGTACCACTGTAAATAAAAACACAAGGCAGCTAAAACAATTGTTTTTAAAAACTACCCCCCAAACCCTGAAACAATAATTCCAAATAGCACATTGCAGCAAGGATGCCAAAATAAGTTCTTCGGTTTCCAAAGGGCAGGACAAAGATGTGCCAATATGTAAACTGCATCTCCCCCCTCCCCCAAATGGGGATCATCATGTAGCTCAGAGACAAGGCTGAGGACGTCATATTGCGATTGGCTTCCAAGAGTCACCCGGCATGCCAGATCTCACATCTGGTCTGCAGGAAAGCCCACTCAAGGGAGGGGGGAGACATTCCAAGTCAATTTACAAGTTGCAACAAATTATAATGTTGAGGAACCAAAAATATCTTCCTGCCATAAAGTGTGGCCTGTGAACTGTCGATGGTTATTCTGATTCAGCTGCTCTTGGCAGAGAAAAACAGGCATGAATAATAATAATAAGAAAAGAAGAGGAGATTTTCTTTGCAGTCAGGCAAAACCAGCACAGAATATTGCAGGGAGGGCCTGAGAGGAAGAAATCCAAACAAAGGTGGCATAAGAATGCAACTGGGGGGGGCATTGGGGGGGGCAAGGCACTCCAAGCAACAGAAGGAGACATGACATATTTTGTGTTGATCCAAACTAGAGGTGGATAAATCATTAGGCCATGGCCATATTGGCACCATATGTAATGCCACTTTAATTACAACCACAAAGAATCCTGGAAAGTGTAGTTTGTTAAGGGGTCTGAAGGTCCTTAGGAGATGACCATTTCCCTTACAGAGCTAAAATTCCCAGAGTTCCCTGGGAAGAGGGACTGACTGTTAAACTACTCTTGAACATTGTAGCCTGCCTCTGAATGCCTTCCAGCTTGCTGAGTAGCCTTCTTAAACTCAGAAGCAGCTTGTCAGGTGGGGCTGAGTTGTCTTTCAAGCAGGTGGGTTGCTATTGCTTAACTGGAGGAAAAGAGGTGAGGCAATAGGGAAGTCAGCATGGTGCAAACACATTGGCAGAGCCAACACAGTTCTCCTGCTAGTGCACTTGCACTACACTGACCTCCCTGTGCAGTTCCTCAGCCAAGAAATCCATGCAAGAATGTGTAAATTAACGAGAAGTGCATGCAAAAATGCAATTCATAATAATAGTTGTTGTTGTTGTTGTCCAGTTTTTTACAAAGGTACCTCAAAGCTACTTGCAATACTTGCACTGAAAAGGCCTGTTCTTGTGTTGCCATGGCAAAATAATGCACAAAAATGAATTCTGCTTGTGGAAAGTGCACAAACAAAGCAAAATAGCATACCAAAAAAATGCATATATTGGGAGAAATGCAACAAAAAGTAGATTTTTTCATGCAGACTTCATTTAATTGCAAGTGCAGGCAGAATTGGGGGGAACTAAATGCAAGGTTGGAAAATGTGAAGCTGAGAGAAATCAAAATGGGAGGGATTCATTATCCATCCCTAGACCAGTTGGATCTTTTCTCCCATCAAACCCAGAGGTCTTTCAGACACAGTTTTAAAAAACACGAGGCTATGCTTTGTGCCCCTCTGCTTTCCTCTCTTACAAACAGAATTCCAAACACAACCTGTAAGATGTGGAGAAATAAGAAAGGAACCCTCTCTACCCCACCCCCTTAAAATAATAATCCTCCATGATGGAAATGGGGGGGGGGAATCAAGTGCTGAAGCATTTCTGATGATGGGATAAGTCTAGGATCTTTGTTCAGAATATAAATGGATACATTAAAGAGTGCATGCAGCAGCCCGCTGCCTTAAGAGGAGTAGTCAAGAATGAGAAAGTCGGCTTCATAAAATGACACCCATCGTGTAAGCTACTCAGAAAACATTGGACTATATATACACTGGGAAAAAATGCCAATTTGCTCTTAAAATAGCTGTAAAATTGGTAGGCTGCTCTCCGAGCGTATACACACATTGTTGACACAGTGGCTGCGCTGCAAAACGGAACGGTAGAAAATGCAGTATTTGTAAGAGGATGGGGGAAAGTGGTCTTTGGGGCCCTATCCTTTCCTAGAAATCTGTTCCCATATTGGTGCTGGCCTGTAGGCTGTTGAGAGCATGGGTGCTGATGCACAAATCCCATCAAGTTGAGAACCAGAGGGGTAGACATGGAGGTTGGAGTGGCCAGAAGTGGGCAGGGACAAATGGGATGTGGCCATCCACATTCCCCCATGCACACAGACAGACAGACAGACAATCACACAAAACCCAGTGGCATAGCGTGGGTTCCCAGTGCCCGGGGCTGCACAGAGGGGTGGAAGGGAAACGCACAGAGAATGTGTGTGCATTCAACTGCCTAACAGTGTTTGAGTCACCCAGGAGATCACAGCTGCAGAGATAAGAAAAGAAGAGTCATTCCGTTGCCTGGAGAGCTCAACTCTGACTGGCAGCTGCATTACAGGACCTCAGGCAGCCCTAAGACCAAGCTGAATATAAGGCAACTATCTATGTATCTTCAACATTTCATGATGGTTTCAGGTTAAAAGCCGGGTGCTTACAACGTTTACCGCTGTGCAATTTCCTTGGGTTTTTTTCCCTTTGAGACCCAGCACCAGATTTCTCTGTTGTGCCTCCTTACTTTAAAGAACTGGGACAAGCAACAGAAATAGTGTCAGTGTGTGAAGTCTAAGCAGACAAGTGGGGAATTGGTGAGGAGAGGTGAAGAACACTGAAGCTGCTGAGCTGTCAGGACTGATAAGCATTTTACAGCAGGTCTGCCCAGTCTCCTTGTCAGTGGCCCACTTGAAAACAAGAATTAGTTTTGAGGCCACAGCATGGCTCCACCCACTTCCCATAGCCAGCCCATCAGTTCCTCCGGACCAGAGCGGGCTACAAATTCGACATGAGTGAATTGGTGCAGGGAGAAGTTCAATTCAGTTCATATTTTAAGGTGAACTTACCTAATCTGCACTTTCTGAAGCAATACGCAAACTAAAAAAAACACCCATCTTCCCAAATCCATATTTTGCAATGCAATTCTAACTTCCCTTTCCTGGGAGTAAGCCCTGTTGAGTTCGATTGCCTCTACTTCTGAATCAACATGGTCAGGATTGCAAGAAAGACGTGTAACAATATACATATTTACTTAAAATGCAGAAGATAACATGTACTTAACAAACCAGAAAGGGAAGATGAGGGAAGTCAAGGGGAGGGTGGGTATTGCAAAATATAAAATTTGGATATCATAGAATCATAGAATCATAGAGTTGGAAGAGACCACAAGGGCCATCGAGTCCAACCCCCTGCCTATGTGTAATTGTGTAATTGTGTGTAATTGTGATCGGTTGTGTAATTGTGATCAGTTGTGACAAAGAAACTTAATAAAAATGAGTTATTATTGCTGTTGTTGTTGTTGTTATTGTAGCAGAACAAGTTGGAACTGGAAGAAATACCTATGAAATCAGATTTTTTGGGAAAGGTGGGATCTTCTCATGCATTGATAAGACTCTGGATAACTTTCAACCCAATCCTCTCCACTACTTTAGAAAGGAAACTAATAATTGTCCAACAGAGAATGAACAGTAATCTGGAAAATTTGTTATTAAGAAGTGGAGCAGATAAGGATATAAGATCCTGCTGGATCAGGCCAGTGGCCCGTGTTATGCAGAATCCTCTTCTCACAATGCCCAGCCAAATGGCTATAGGAAGCTCGCAAGCAGAATCTGAGTGCAAGTGCATTCTACTCTCCTGTGGTTTCCAACAACTAGCATTCAGAAGCATTTCCATACCCTCCAAGTGTCCCAGTTTTCCAGGGACACTCCTGGAATTACAAAAGACATCCCGGTTCTCTGATTTGACCCTGGAATGTCCCTGTTTTCAGTGCCAGTGCTGCCGCCCCTGAGCTCAGGGAGGAGCAGGAGGAGCCGACGCTTGTTTTTATAAAATAAAATCATTTTATTTTATAAAATAAAATTGGGATTAAGGTGTTTTCGCAGGACGACAGAGGGCGTGTGTGCTGTGCCACTTGACCTTCTCCTGATAGGAAATGCCCTGGGGGGGGCACAAAAAATGGGAGGTGGGTCAAGGATGGTCAGTTCTGGGGGGAGTGAGAAATGTCCCTATTTCATCGGAGGAATGTTGGAAGGTATGCATTTTGCCTTAACTCTGGTGGCAGTACTATGAGCAGTCAATGATAACCTCCTCCTCCATGAATTTGTCTAATGCTCTTTTTAAGCCATCTAGGTTGGTGGCTGTGTTGATCACACAGGGTCCCTGGACATTTATTGATCTATTGAACCCTGTGCCACCACTGTGCTTGCTTCCCCACTGCCACCAACCAGTTACTCTCTGGTAAAACACTGAGTCCAGTCAGTTGTTAAAAGTGAACCAAAAAAACAAGTTTATTTTACAAACAATAACAAAGTTTATGGTTTCTCAGATAATATTCCTGTCAGTATCTTAACTTTAGTTTCTTTACCGGCCTATAGCTTCCTAATACCTTCTGACTGATTGTCTCAACTGTGGGCAGGGGCAAATAGGATGTGGCCATCCACATTCCCCCATGCACACAGACAGACAGACAGACAGACAGACAGACAGACAGACAGACAGACAATCACACAAAACCCAGTGGCATAGCGTGGGTTGCCAGTGCCCGGGGCTGCACAGAGGGGTGGACTGACTCTGTTGGACTGACTCCTCTTAACAAATTCTCTCCCTCTCTCACACCAGACTAGCGCAACCCACAGACTTATCTTCTCTGTCTCTTCTAGCCCCAGACTGTCTTCTCAACAACTCTAACTCTCTAAAAAACCTCTGTGCTTAAACCTTATACACAGTTAACTCTGCCCCTTGGGTTCCCATTGGTTAGTCATTTTACAATTAGTTAACCCTTTCCCTATGAACCAGTACAGTGGTACCTCGGGTTAAGAACTTAATTCGTTCCGGAGGTCCGTTCTTAACCTGAAACTGTTCTTAACCTGAAGCACCACTTTAGCTAATGGGGCCTCCTGCTGCCGCCACACCACCGGAGCCCGATTTCTGTTCTTATCCTGAAGCAAAGTTCTTAACCTGAGGTAATATTTCTGGGTTAGTGGAGTGTGTAACCTGAAGTGTATGTAATCTGAAGCGTATGTAACCTGAGGTACCACTGTATGATGTCACACACATAGGAGGGCAAACGCCACAGTGGCCATCATATCTTCCTGTGGGAGGGAGTTCTACAGTTTAACTTTGCGCTGTGCAAAAAAAGTACTTTCTTTTGCCTGTGCTGACGCTTCCAACACAAAGATGCACACTTTGTACAAGTTGTTTTCTTTCTTTCTTTCTTTCTTTCTTTCTTTCTTTCTTTCTTTCTTTGCTTTGTTCGTGCTATTATAAATAGATACAAATTAAATCATCAGGCACCTTAGCACTTTGGAGTTGAGTCTAGCTAGCAGATATCCTTCGAAGGAAAGGCACCAGCAGGAGTTTCAGGGGCAGAACTGGCCATGATACAATAGAGGAGATTATAATGGACATCATTGGAATAGAAAGAAGTAGAGAGGCCCAGCAGTTGAGAAGGAAGTAAACCTTGAGGGATATGATGTAATCTGTGCACAATGCCAGAGACAGCATGTGGGAGAGAGACGATGGCAGTCACCAGGAATTAGCTGAATATTTAAACACCAAATCCATCAGCAGCAACATACGGCGTTTTCCTGAGACGCTGTGAAGTTTGGATACTATACAGTGGTACCTCAGGTTAAGAACTTAATTCATTCTGGAGGTCTGTTCTTAACCTGAAACTGTTCTTAACCTGAGGTACCACTTTAGCTAATAGGGCCTCCCACTGCCACTGCGCGATTTCTGTTCTCATCCTGAAGCAAAGTTCTTAACCTGAGGTACTGTTTCTGGGTTAGCGGAGACTGTAACCTGAAGTGCCTGTAACCCGAGGTACCACTGTATAGGAAATGGGTCCTTTTATACTGGGGTCGGGGGCCAGGATGGTGGGAGCCACATTGCTTTAGGAAGACACAAACTGGTAATCTCAGAGAAACACATCTGAACTGTCGCCATCATCAAGGTGGAATTGCCATTTGCATCTCAAACCCCTGGTCCAGTAAAAGATCAGCTAAACAGGCCATTCACTTGCTTTGATGCAATAATAATAATAATAATAATAATAATAATAATAATAATAATAATAATAATATTTATACGCCACCCTTCCCAGTTCAAAAACCGGGCTCAGGGTGGCTAACAATAAATTTAAAACACTTTAAAACACTTAATTATAAAAACAACATAAAATACGGTATAAAAACATGAATAACAATAAAATTCAAAAAATAATCAGATAATCCCCAGGGCTAGCTGGCTGAATTGGTCCTACTTGGGTCAGCGAGGAGGCCAGGGGAGAATTTGCTGTGGGGTCTCAGAGTGGGTGATCTTCATAAAAAGGGGAGGGGAAGGGAAGAGAAGGGAAATTCAGTGGTACCTCGGGTTACATACGCTTCAGGTTACATACACTTCAGGTTACAGACTCCGCTAACCCAGAAATAGTGCTTCAGGTTAAGAAATTTGCTTCAGGATGAGAACAGAAATTGTGCTCCGGCGGCGCGGCAGCAGCAGGAGGCCCCATTAGCTAAAGTGGTGCTTCAGGTTAAGAACGGACCTCCAGAACAAATTAAGTACTTAACCTGAGGTACCGCTGTAAGGGGAAGTGAACAGAGTGGTTTGGTTTCTCCCCAAGCCATGATGAGGTGTGGGTGAAAAACAACCGACTAAAGCACAGTGTGCTTCTGAATATCAGTCCCTAGGAATCACAGGTGGGGAGGGGGCTATTGCACTTGATTCCTGCTGTTGGGCTCCCCACAGGCATCTGGTTGGCCACTGTGAAAACAGGATGCTGGATTAGATTGGCCAGCGGCCTGATCCAGCTGGGCTCTTCTTGTGTTCTCATGACTCACTTCGAATCTGGCAGCAAGACAGAGCAATTTGACAAGCACCTGTTTGTGCAGGACATTTGTAATGCCTCGCATTCAGCATGTGAGCCTGGAGCCTTTCCAGCTGTGTGACTTCACACTCACACAAGGCCTGGAGGACATCGGAAGGATGCTCTCTAGGCCCAGAGGGTGATGGCCAAACTTGATAAAGGTCTGTCTGAAATCCAGCAAACTGGAATGTGCAGGACTCTGCCTGAGACTCTCATGAAGACCACATGGACCTCCTTGTGTGCTGCAGAAGGACAGAAATGTATTTACAGTGGTACCTCTGGTTACAAACTTAATTCATTCTGGAGGTTGTTCTTAACCTGAAACTGTTCTTAACCTGAGGTACCACTTTAGCTAATGGGGCCTCCTGCTGCCGCCACACGATTTCTGTTCTCATCCTGAAGCAAAGTTCTTAACCCAAGGTACTATTTCTGGGTTAGTGGAGTCTGTAACCTGAAGCAAATGTAACCAAAGGTACCACTGTATCTGCAAAAAATAGACCGAACAAAAATGCCTGAGGGTTCTTTCTTTCTTTCTTTCTTTCTTTCTTTCTTTCTTTCTTTCTTTCTTTCTTTCTTTCTTTCTGCATTAACTACTTTTCTGCTAAAATTATAACTCAAGCAAGGCATTGTAATCCTGAAAGAGGTTTAGTTAGTCTTTAGCACAGGCCAAGTCTTTAAAATGGCAGACCCTGCCCTGAGGAACTCCTTGGCCATAGATCTTCAGAAGGAGTCACCCCTGCTTTCTCTGTTATCTTTTAGAAACTGTGCTCTGCAAACAGACCTTAGGAATGCGAGTTTTTTTACCAACCAGATTTTAATGCTTATTGATGTTTTGAACATTATTGTAGCATTGTGGGGTTTCTTTTTAATGCTGGTGCCCATTGGAACTGGTAGGGCGGAAGGCAGGGAGGTCAACAGAAGGTGGTGCTAGAGTTAATGGCAGGCAGAGCCAGTCTGGTCTCCATCCTCCCCACTGCTGACTTTTACAACAGCAACATTGAGATGGAAAAAGAGGAGGGAGCTGACTCACAGTACTACCCTAAGGACAGGTTGTAAGAAGGGAAGCAGGTTGGTTTAGGGAAGACGGGGGTTAGTGGGGTAATGACCCAATTGCCCTAATAGACCACTCTCCACTTTATGCCACACACGCCCTTGTTATATGGTGTAGGAAAGTGTGGTTTATAATTTATAAGCCCCCTACCCCCAGCTCTGTGATTCTACTACTGGCATCCCCAAACTCGACCCTCCAGATGTTTTGGGACTACAGTTCCCATCATCCCTGACCACTGGTCCTGTTAGCTAGGGATGATGGGAGTTGTAGTCCCAAAACATCTGGAGGGCTGAGTTTGGGGGTGCCTGTTCTACTCTCATCACCATTAGGAGAAGAGGAAGAATAATAGAATCACAGAATTATAAAAATGTAGAGTTGGAAGGTTCCCTGAGGATCATTTAGCTCAACACTCTGCAATGCAGGAATCTCAACTAAGGTCTCCATGACAGATGGCCATCCAACCTCTGCTTAAAAACCTCCAATGAAGAAGAGTCCACAACCTCTCGAGGGAGACCATTCCACTGTCAAACAGCTCTTACCTGCAGAAAGTTCTTCCTGGTGTTTAGTCAGAATCTCCTTTCTTGTAACGTGAAGCCACAAGTTTGAGTTCCTCCAGAGCAGGAGAAAACAAGCTTGTTCCCTCTTCCAGATGACAGCCCTTGAGATATTTGAAGATGGCTGTCATATCTCCTCTCAGTCTTCTCTTTTCCAGGCTCAACATACTCAGCTCCCTCAAACGTTTCTCATGAGGCTTGGTTTCCAGACCCTTGACCATCTTGGTCGCCCTCCTCTGCACACCTTCCAGCTTGTCAACTTCCTTCTTAAACTGTGGTGCCCAGAATTGTACAAAGTATTCTGGGTGGAGTATGACCAAGGCAGAATCAAGTGGTACTATTACTTCCCTTGATTTGGACACTATACTTCTGTTGATACAGTAATACTGTATAGTTTTTCAACCCAACAAAAAATTAAACATTATCTTGATGCTGGGCACAGTGTACACGCACACACACACACACACACACACACACACACCATCTGTATGGATGGCATCAGTTCAAGGCTTCCTGGATCACCATACCTATCTTTGCCTGTCATGACCTTGAGGGGATCTTTCTGGATGCCTCCCAAATCATTTCCCTGCTTAGCTATTTTGCTGAAAACTGCCAAGCGTGTTCACAATTAATGCCAATCATTGGGCTGGTTGCTGTGATGTCAACACCTGTCCCCAGGCCAACTGCAGCACTCCAGGCTGCTTCATGTGCTGAAAATACATATTAACAATGGAGTACGCATGCCCATCAGAAACATGAAAGGAAGCTGGCCTTCTTTGAAAGTTTAAAGCATTTTGTCTTTGCTGAAGGTGCTGCTTGCTAAAATCAATGAGAACAGGTTTGTGAATCATTCTGGGGGAATCTAAAGCAAGGGTGCTCATCGTGGTACCCTCCAGATGTTGTTGGACTCCAATTCCCATCACCCCTGACTCTTGACTGTGCTATTCAGGGCTGGTGGGATTTGTAGTCTGATAACATTGGAGGGTACCCACGATGAGCACCTGCATCCTCAAGCTCCATCAAATGAGACTGAGAAGAGATATAGTAGCCATCTTCAAATATCTATCGCAACTCTCAAGTGCCGCCTTTTGGAAATCCCAGTAATGTCCGGGGAAAGCCAGACATTTGGCAGTCCTAGCATGTAGTATGTAAAAAGCCAAGATATAGGAGAAACTGCAAAGCTTGTCACCACTTCTCTCATGGTTTCTGCCTCCCCTGTTGCTTTGTACTATAAAATAACAGTTGTAACAATATGTTAAAAAGGGACGCGGGTGGCGCTGTGGGTAAAACCTCAGTGCCTAGGACTTGCTGATCGTCAGGTCGGCGGTTCGAATCCCCGCAACGGGGTGCGCTCCCGTTGCTCGGTCCCAGCGCCTGCCAACCTAGCAGTTCAAAAGCACCCCCGGGTGCAAGTAGATAAATAGGGACTGCTTACTAGCGGGAAGGTAAACGGCGTTTCCATATGCTGCGCTGGCTCGCCAGATGCAGCTTGTCACGCTGGCCACATGACCTGGAAGTGTCTTTGGACAGCGCTGGCCCCCGGCCTCTTAAGCGAGATGGGCGCGCAACCCCAGAGTCGGACATGACTAGTAAAGGTAAGTAAGGCAAAGGTAAAGGTAAAGGACCCCTGGATGGTTAAGTCCAGTCAAAAGCAACTATGGGGTTGCAGCGCTCATCTCGCTTTCAGGCCAAGGAAGCCAGCGTTTGTCCACAGACAGCTTTCCAGGTCATGTGGCCATCATGACTAAACTGCAACAGAACACTAGAGCGCACAGAAACGCTGTTTACCTTCCTGCTGCAGAGGTACCTATTTATCTACTTGCACTTTGACGTGCTTTCAAACTGCTAAATTGGCTGGAGCTGGGACAGAGCAACGGGAGCTCACCCCATCGTGTGGATTCGAAAATGTATCAGTTTTAGACCCCTAGTAGTAACAGTTTCCAGGACATTACCCCATTCACCTCTACACATTTACCTCCTTATTTCAGTCATCGTGATATATTGGTATATGACGATGTTTGGCTGGTGATATATCACGATGTTGAAAGCCCCCTGGTCAGCCCTACGTGTTGTGCTGGATAGGAATGGGAGGGTGACAACCTTTGCTATGAGCCTGTGCCAAATCCAGCATGTTGGTGCAAGGCAGGGGGAGGGTTAATATTTTTCCACCCTGTGAAAGGTGTAAGAGTATCTGCATGCCTGAAAGTGCAGAGATAGCAGGGAGAACAGCTGGGACAACTGTCATGAATTAAGCAAGTCTATGATGTGGTATAAGGATTTGCTGGTATCTGAAGAAGTGTGCATGCACACGAAAGCTCATACCTAGAACTAACTCAGTTGGTCTTTAAGGTGCTACTGGAAGGAATTTTTTTATTTTGTTTTGACTTGCTAACTTCTTTCTTTTATTGCCAAAGCACACTCATACAACCAGGCACCAATGGCAGTTAGTGTTTGTTTGTTTGTTTGTTCCCTGCACAGAATATGGATTAGGGTGATAGGTTAGGCCGGCTCTTCCAGACCTTGGTTCTGCATATGTTGTTAGACCACCATCACCCTCAGCAACCATGGCCAGTGGTCAGGAACGATGGATGTTGTGTAGTCCTACAAAATCTGGAACAGAAGGCTGGGGAATGAAGTCCAGTGCCCAAGGTCCTGAAATAGTATTGCAGATATTATTATTTTCCAAACGAACAGAAATTTTGGGAAAGAAGAAGCAGTAGCATCCTTCAGTTAGCTCAGAAAGATGCCTTCTCATGAGGAAAGGTGAGACGGCTGTCTCAGGGCAGCACCTGACGGGGCGGCAGCTGGAGGAGGTAGAGGAGCAGAAGCCACCATGGTCACATTAGATCAGGCATAGGCAACCTTGGCCCTCCAGATGTTTTGGGACTACAACTCCTATGATCCCTAGCTAACAGAACCAGTTGTCAGGGATGATTGTAGTCGCAAAACATCTGGAGGGTTGCCTATGCCTGCATTAGATAGCAGCCTCAGCAAAAAGGAGGGGATGTTGTTGTTCCATAGTGACCTCTTGGCAAAAAAAGGAGGTGTTGCTGGTCTAGAGCAGCAGCATTGCATCCTTTTTGCTGAAAGGATGCTGTGTGGCAACAATACTGCCTCCAGTTTGCTGAGAGGATGAGGAGAAGCTACTGGCTCCTCTGTGATGCCCACTGTGCTGGTAATCCATGAAACGTGGTCCAGGGCCGGTCCAGAATCCAAAGGTTCTGCTGGGAGTCAGTCTGATAGGGCCAAGGCAGGACACAAGGCAGAAAACCAGGCAAGGACAGGTACAGGATCTCAGGCAGGATCTAGCATACAGCAATGTTGCTCCCACAACCTGGGGCAGGGTCCGACAGCCTTTTATCTTTGTCAGGGTAGTAGCCGGTCCTGATCCCCCGGTGACTCACCTTCCTGTTTCTCCCGAAGGCGAGCACTTTTCCTGCGAGTACTCAGGTCTCTCCTTCTCTCAGACCTTAGTCTCTGCAGCTTGGGAGACGTCAGTGGGTTACTAGACCCAGGGGCTGTCTCCGCCTCCCCTGACCAAACCAGTAGTGGAGCAGCTGTAAGTCATGGCCCAGCTGAAGGCAATGAGGTAATCCCCACATCTGGAGCCAGGGCAGGCTCAGGCCCCTGACTTGGCCCAGCTGGTGTTTGTTGCAGGGGAACCTGTGCAGACTGGGACTCTTCAGGATCAGGCCCCACACTTGGTTCAGATGATGCCTGAGGCAAAGGATCCGGTGCAGACTGAGTCTCCTCTGGTTCCGAATCCGAGTCCCAGGCCATCACACCCACCTTCTCTCTCTCTCTCTCTCTCTCTCTCTCTCTCTCTCTCTCATCATCATCATCATCATCATCATCTCGCTCACCCTCACTCTCGGTCTCTCCCTTGCTCACCTTCTCACCTGCCTTTGCTCACTCGCTTGCTGCCACAGCGACTGTGTCCCCCACACTCATTGCCTCCTCTTCGCTTGCAGTGCCTGACTACCCACCTGTCTGCTTGCCTCCTCCTCCACGGTGTGCAGCCAGCTTTCCTTGTGGGTCTCCATTTTTAAAATCAAAACTTTTCCCTGCCCCCAAGGAACAAGAGGAGAGGAAGAGAGGATGCCACTCAATGAGCTTCATGGCCAAGTGAGAATTTGAACCCTGGTCTCCCAGGTCCAACCATTCTAACCACCACACCACACTGGCTGAGGAACCTTGAATGGGGAGCAAGAATCCACAGGATCAGAAAACACTGGGCTGTGAACCCAGGATCAAATCCCAGCTCAGCTGAGACAAAATCAACTTCTACAAGCAAATTACAGCCCACTTGTTTTTTCTTCTACCCTTGAAATTAAAAAAGCGCATGCATTTGCACCTCTTTTTCTGCCTTAAAGATAAAGAGAGTACTGTAGGAAAAATAATAAGACTGTGGGGAGTGGGGAAGAGGCAATGAATCATCAACGGGGAGGAAAATGTGGACTTGATTTTGCAAACCAGTAAGCCCACATTCTTTCAGGCTGTCTCAGAGCCCCTGCGGAGTGTGATGCAGTCCCAAGATACTGAGTTAAGACTCCTTAAAATTGTGAGTCATTACAGGTTACCAGGGATCACTAAGACAGGCAGGACAAAAAAAAAGCATTACACAAATGTATTACCCATTTTAATTAGAAATCCGTGGGTGAAGCCAATTGTTGAGTAATTTGACAGAGGTAATAAAACCATCCTGTTTTCTTTCCAAAGGTAATATGCTCGGCTGTAAATTGTATAAGTAGCAAGGGGATGACTCTGACCTCTGATGTAACGGTAGCACTGATTCTTGCCAGGAAATAGCCCAAGAGAGCTGAGAGGAAGTCTGAATTAAGCTGACCTGTATAATTCACCAATTCCAGCAGGTTATCGAACTGCGCTCTCTTCTCCGGCATTTTTTCGAGAGACAGGCAGCTCTCACTTATGCCGACAGGAGGGGAAAAGGCGGGGGGGGAGTATGGTTTCTGATTGTTTCTACCGAAAGGTCAAGCCTGGCATTAAGTAACACGTGCGTCTTTCTGACCGGATGGTGAGCTGCTATATAAGCGTTGAGTGGTTTTTAGAAAACGCCAAGTGGAAGTATTTACTTCCATCACACGGAGGGATAGAGAGCGCCGGCAGGCCTGGCTGATAGCAATCATGAATCTGTTGCTTCTGAGTGTAGACCGAGAACCGAGAGAATTTGCAGAGGAGCAGATGTCAGCTGAACAGGACTACAAGTCCCATAGTGGTTGAACAATCAATCCCGGGGAACTCTGGGAACTGTAGCCCTGGGAGAGCCTCTTATCAGCTCTCAACATCTGTAACTACCTACAGGCCCCAAGAGTCAATGGGGGAAGCCACAACTGCTTCAAGTGGTATAATTCCACTTTAAATGCAAAGTGCAGATTGGGCTGCTGTGTCTTGGGTCTGGAAATACTGACCGTGTCCCAGAATTCTTTGTCATGCTCTAGGGCAGAAACCCTGGGGTTTTGAAGCAAGATGCTTATGCATGATCAATGCCATGCCCTAAGGCCACCTGAAAGCCGCCGCTGTAGTCAAATGAGAGCACAGGTGGGTGACAGTCTCAAGTCACTTGTCTGTTATGATGCAAAATCTGTGAGATTTTGACCAGCTTCGGCCCATCTGAAGCTGGAGCTGATACAGGCTCGTCTTCTCTGGAGCCCAAACAGAGCGTCGTCACACACAGCGGAAGATAAGCAGTATGTGCCACATTCTTAACTTTATTTACACTTCTATGCTGAGAGAATACAAACATGCATCTTGCCTCTGCGAGAGCAGAGAAGCAACTCCTCTTGGAAACAAAGAACACCGAGAGAACAGTGAAAAACAGGAAACCAGTGAATGTCACATCCAGTCTCCCATTCCTGTGGGAACCCAACAGTACTCTGACTGTGGAATGCAAAACAATGTCCCGTGACAAGCATTTCGCTGCACAGTGAAGGAAACAGAAACCAACAAAATCATCATATCTGCAGAAGGCTGGAGAGGGACCACTGCAAAGAGCTACGGCCAGGAATTTGTTAGGGCCTCCTCTACTGTCTCTCTATGCCTCAACCAGGGGTGTAGTGTGGGGGGGGCAGTGCTGCCAGGGCAATCACCCCAGGCACATTTTTTTTGGGGGGGGGACACGCTGCTCACACCACCCTCCTTGAGCCAGCCCTGGTCACTTTGCGAGACTGGGAACTGATCAGATCCCGGCCTCACAAAACAGCTTGGAGAGGGAGGTGTGAGAAAGATGCAACAGCTACACACCCTCTCAAACCCAACCCCTCGAGGGCAAGGATAGGATCAAAGGGTTATGGCTTCTGCGTCCTTCTCACAGCACTCTCCCCCAGCCACATTGTGAAGCTGGGGTCATTCCAGTCTCGCAAAGTGGCCAGGGGCTGGTGACACTCTGGTGGTGTCGGTGGCAAGGGCCGAGCTGGCACACAGCAGGCTCCATTTGTCCTCTGTGCCCCCCGCCCTCTGTTGCGCATCCCATCCCCCAGGCACAATGAAAACACGCTTCAACCTTGAGTTTGCAGGTCTGATTGGACTACAACTCCTGTCATGCCTGACCGTTGGCTAAGACGATACAGGTCAGCTTCGTTCAGACTTCCATTAGCTATGCTGTCTAATGAATTTGTCCATCCCTAATCTTCACTCTGTGGGTTAAACCACAGAGCCTAGGACTTGCCGATCAGAAGGTTGGCAGTTTGAATCCCTGTGCCGGGGTGAGCTCCCGTTACTCAGTACCTGCTCCTGCCAACCTAGCAATTCGAAAGCACATCAAAGTGCAAATAGATAAATAGGTACCGCTCTGGCAGGAAGGTGTTTCTGTGCACTGCTCTGGTTCACCAGAAGCAGCTTAGTCATGCTGGCCACATGACCTGGAAGCTGGACGCCAGCTCCCTCAGCCAATAAAGCGAGATGAGCACCGCAAACCCAGAGTCGGCCATGACTGGACCTAATGGTCAGGGGTCCCTTTACCTTTACCTGTAATCTTCACTACCCCCAGTCCTACAATATGGCCTTCATGCCCTAGTGGTGAGTTTCCCAGAAACCCTTGATTGGTCATGGTGGAAAGCAGGACTCCACATTCGATGGACTTTCCTTCTGACCCAGCAGGTTTCTTCTTACTTCCTGAAGCTAAAGACATCGTTTGAGAAGTTTCATTTTCCATTTCTTCCCGATTACAGGAATGCACTGTGACAACTTTATACCTGATTTCGTAAGCCTAAATTTAATAAATTCAGGAGCGCCTGAAGTGGTTGGGATGGAAACATCTGAGCAGGCTTACCTTTGCTCTGATTAACCACTTGGCTGGGTTTCGGAGGACTCTCTCTAATCACACGGCCTTGTTTTGCTTCACTAAGCCCCCTTCCTCCCTCCTTCCAGTTGGAATAGATGTTAGTTAGAGAAGAAATTGAAAAATGAGCTTGGTGACCTATCAGAGGTGGATGATTAATTGTTCGGAGATTGCAGCCATGATTACAGAGCCTTTCATCTCAGGTGACGCTAATTAGGTTTCTCATTCTTCTGCATGTCTACGTGAGACCAGAAGCAAGCATCCATAGCGCTTCCCCACCCCCCACAAAAACCCCTACAGCCTCTCTTGGGCTGCAGAGCCCATAGACTCTTGCTTATTATGCACAGCCATGATATTTAATCAGCCTTCTTCTTTTTTAAAATAGGAAGCACCACCAGTAATCATCAAGCAGCACAGAACAGTAAATATCCAAACAGCAGCGCTAGCAAAGACTCGGATTCTCGGCCATGGACCCAGAGTGGGTGGATGCGAGGAGCTCTTTGTGTTGCTATGGCAATGACATTCTACCTGTAACCCAGCCATATCCAATTACTAACAGGGGTGTTCTTAAGGCGGCCAGAATCAATACTGGACAGGGATCCTGTGCCGTTCACAGAGAAGCCTCTGGCAGGTGCAGATTTGTCCATCATAGTGGTCCTGGCAAGGCAGCAGTTTTGAAGGAGCGCTGTGTTGTTAAATTGCTAACTAGCTGGATCAGGTCCGCAGCCCAAATATTTTCCAGGGGCAGTCCCAGAATTACAAAAACCATCCCGGCTTCTGATTTGATCCTGGAATACAGTGGTGCCCCGCAAGACGAATGCCTCGCAAGACGGAAAACCCGCTAGACGAAAGGGTTTTCCGTTTTGGAGGCGCTTCGCAAAACGAATTTCCCTATGGGCTTGCTTCGCAAGACGAAAATGTCTTGCGAGTTCCTGCGGGGTTTTTTTCCTCCCCCCCCTTTTTCTAAGCCGCTAAGCCGCTTATCAGCTGATCCGCTAAGCCACTAATAGCGCTAAGCCGCTAAGCCGTCAATGGGCTTGCTTCGCAAGATGAAAAAACCGCTAGACGAAGAGACTCGCGGAACGGATTAATTTCGTCTTGCGAGGCACCACTGTATCCATATTTTCCCTGCCTGTGCTGCTGCAAGGGAGCATAACGTTGCCTCTCCATGGCCGCCGCTGGCCTCCTCCCTTGGGCAGCTCATAGCAGTTGCTGGAGAGCAGGTGAGGTGGACAAGGGGCTGCCTCCATTGAGGCCCAGCCCCACGTGATGTACAAGCTCTGAGGGACATGGCTGCCCTGGGCAGGAAGAAAGGGGGAGCAGAGCAGAGCACAAGGACTCTTGGTTTGTTTTTTGTTTTTAAATGCTTTGTGCATCTACATCTAATCTTGCCCCTTTCTAAAATTTATTTATTGCTGTGTGTTTCTCTTTTTGTGAATCTACCAAAGAATAAAATAAAACCAGCATTAAGGGGTTTTCTCAGGGTGGTGGAGGACGTGTGTGATGTGTCCCATTGGTGAAGAGATGGTGGCACTCACCCTTCTTCTGTTTGGAAATGCTCTGCGGCAAAAATGGTGGGTTGAGGAGGGTCAGTTGGGGAGGGGGAGTGAGAAATGTCCCTATTTTCATCTGAGGAAAGTTGGAGGGTATGCACACAGCCCAAGTAGGGGAGACTGCAGCAAGTTGGTGGCACAACAGCATCAGTGGTGGCACAACAGTGTCTTCTCATTTTCCCCTCAGGTGGTGAAACAGGCTGGGCCACAAAATCTGGGGGGCTAAAAGTTCCCCACAACTGCTTTATGTGACAGGTGACAAGTTTGGGTAGGCCTAAACTGGGCCAAAACCGGCTTTCTTTGTGCATAAATGGAGCGGGGGCTGTGAATGGACTCCATTCTGTATTCATTTTTCTCCCTGACGAGTTCGCTCTCTGTCACTTTCTGAGTTATTTCTCTTCAACTTGGAGGAGGAAGAGGCGGAGGGGAAGCGTTGGGGGACTAGGAAGTTGAGTTCTCTTGCCAATGAAGTTAAATATCAAGTCACAATTAGGCAGCAGCACTCAAGTCTGAATACCTAGAAAAACTCTAGCAGGCCTGACAAGACTGAAGTGGTGTAGGGAAATGTCAACAGACACTATCAACTCTTGTTGGGCCTGGAGCTTTTCACAGGGAGCTCTGCCAAAGGAGTGTAGTAAACAGCTTCAGATTCTTAAGAGCCAACCAGCACAGAATACGATGAGGAAGATAGGGGGGATGTCACAGAGAAATGGCTGGAAGCAGATTTTGGAAGGAAGAAGGGATGAGGAAGACAAATTTTGAAAATGAATGTTTCAAAACAATAACAAAAAGGGTACAGACGGAGGGGAAAGAGGGGCTGTAGCTTAGTGGTAGAGCTTATGCCTTGCATGCATACAGTCAAAATGCAATAAATAAACGCCATTCCACACCCTCCAACATTTCTCCAGTGAAAATAGGGACCTCCTACTCCATAATAATATTGTTAAATAATTTTTCTATTTATACCCTGCCAATCTGCCTGGGTTGCCCCAGCACTCTGGGCAGCTTCCAACATATATAAAAACATAATTAAACATTAACAAAAACTTCCCTATACAGGACTGCTTTCAGATGGCTCGGGGGTCAGATAACTCCATAGCCTCCAACATTCCTCTGATGGAAATAGGGACGTCCTAAGGAAAAGTGAAAGGGATGCCGGTGGCGCTGTGGGTTAAACTACAGAGCCTAGGACTTGCCGATCAGAAGGTCGGCGGTTCAAATCCCCACAACGGGGTGAGCTCCTGTTGCTCGGTCCCTGCTCCTGCCAACCTAGCAGTTCGAAAGCATGCCAGTGCAAGTAGATAAATAGGTACTGCTCCAGCAGGAAGGTAAACGGCGTTTCCGTGCACTGCTCTGGTTTTGCCAGAAGCAGCTTAGTCATGCTGGCCACATGACCTGGAAGCTGTATGCCAGCTCCCTCGGCCAATAAAGCGAGGTGAGCGCCTTCAACCCCAGAGTCAGTCACGACTGGAACTAATAGTCAGGGGTCCCTTTACCTTTACCTTTAAGGAAAAATGGGACATTCCAGGATCAAATCAAAAACTGGGACGGTTTCTGTAACTCTAGGACTGTCCCTGGAAAATAGAGACACTGGAGGGTTCTGCCATTGTGAAGTTGAGGTCTGGAGATACAGGTTGTATCACTAAGCTCTACTCCAAGTAGGGTCATTGAAATTAATAGCTCCAAGTTGTCTGGGTGTGGACAGAGCATGGGGTTAGGGCTCCCAAAACCACAGAGGCTTCCTTCACCCTTTGTCCAAGGCTAACACCACAGGGATATTGTGATATTGATATGAAATTGATGAGGTGTGCAGTGTGGCTGATGCCCAGTGGGACTGGCAGGGCAGAATGCAGAGAGGTCAATACGAGGTTGTGGTGGAGCCACAACCAATGACAGGCAGAACAAACTGATTGTGTCCCCATGCTCCTCCACCCAAATGAGTTCTACGAGGACAACACCGAGACGAAGGAGGAGGAAGTTGACTGGCAGGGCCACCGGGTGGGCCAATTGTAAGTAAGAAGGCAGGCAAGTTGGGGGTGGCTAAGGTGGGTGCTCTAGTGCTACACCCTCCACTGGTGATGTGTGAAGAGCATGTGATTGTAAGTGGATCTGGTGTCACCCACTACTGAAAGGCAGTTTTACATCAGAGTAATTCCCTTAGCCCAGGCATAGGCAGCCTTTGGCCCTCCAGATGTTTTGGACTACAATTCCCATCATCCCTGACCACTGGTCCTGTTAGCTGGGGTTCATGGGAGTTGTGGGCCAAATCATCTGGAGGGCTGAAGGTTGCCTATGCCTGCCTTAGCCCCTCCAAACGAAAGCCCTCGGAAGGTGTTGCCATCTGCTTCATTGGAGGTTTTTAAGCAGAGGTGGGATGGCCACCTATCAGGCATGCTTTAGCTATGATTCCTGCATTGCAGGGGGTTGGACTAGATGAGCCTCAGGGTCCCTTCCAACTCTACAGTTCTTTGATTCTGTGAACAAGGTTCCTTGTATGTGACCTATAGTAAGATTTTCTTCTTTCGCCACACCTCTTTCGCCAGTCCTCGGGGGAGTAGACTTTACTGGGCACTTATGCAATCGTATTTATTTTTAAAGCATTATCTGATTATTATTTTTTAGCATGTATTGATGCTTTTGATTTTATTTTAAAAGTCTTTTAATGTTTGGTATGTAATGTTAGGTTACCATTTTATGGTTGTTAAGTTGCCTCCATTGGGTGGGAAACCAATGTCACAAATGAATTAAACTAAAATGCAGTACAATTGTCTACTCCTTTCCTCAGCAGGAATTCCCATTGTTCTCCAGGGAACTGTGCATAGAACTACAGCCTCAGGTATAGAATTTAAGATAAAAGACTTATAATATGCAACACTTTTTTTGTCAACAGCTCCCTGACAGTGGATTACATTAAACGGCCTACACAGACATTCCTTTCTATTAATATTATGCTATTCTATTAATACAGGGGCAACTAACATGGTTATCTCCAGATGTTTTTGGACTACAGCTCCAGATGTTATGGACTACAGCTTATGCTCTTATGAGATTTGGGACATATAAAAGAAAGTACTTCTTCACACAGTGCATAGTCAAATGATGGAACTCTCCTACATGAGGCAGTGTTGGCCACCAATCTAGGAGACTTTAAAAGAGGAGACAGGAGGCTCTTCTTAACAGCCGTCAGTCCCAGCTGTGGGAATGTTCAAGGTGGCAGGAGAGGATATATTGTTTATTAATATCCTTCCTATATTGTACTAGCAAGTTCCTTTACTTAGCAGAGTTTACATTCCCCTTTTCACACACAGCAGAAAACTAGTTGCAAACTCATGTGAGTTTCTTAAGATAATACGCAATTCAAGCTGGCTTGTCCAGATTGAAATGTGTTCTAATATTTTCCTGGTAAGACCCCTTGAATCCCTACTAAAAGAATAAAGACACCACAGTCTTATTCATAAGCAATAAAAAGAAAGTTTACTCAAGATCAGGCAGAGCACGGTGTGATCCCTGAAGGCAGGCTTTATTATTATTATTATTATTATTATTATTATTATTATTATTATTATTATTATTTATATGCCGCCCTCCCCAGCCGAAGCCAGGCTCAGAGCGGCTAACAACAGTAAAAATAACACAGTTTACATAAAATCACAATCAATTAATTGAAATACATTCTAAAATCAATTCATTCTAAAATCAATTCATAGGCAAATTAATGGCAACCATTGGGCTAGAGTTCTATGAGGATTGCAGGAGGAGAGAGGGGGTCAGACTGTGCCTTGGCCAAAGGCCTGGTGGACAGTTCTGTCTTTCCTGCGGAAAGATGTCAAGTCCCACAGGGCCCTAGTCTCTTGTGACAGAGCGTTCCACCAGATTGGGGGCATGGCTGAAAAAGCCCTGGCTCTGGTTGAGGCCAGCCTAACCTCCCTGTGGCCCGGGATCTCCAAGATGTTTTTATTTGAAGACCGTAAGGTCCTCTGTGGGACATACCAGGAGAAGGTACGAGGGTCCTAGGCCATATAGGGCTTTAAAGGTTAAAACCAGCACCTTAAACCTAATCCTGTACTCCACCAGGAACCAGTGCAGCTGGTATAGCACCGAGTGAATGTGATCCCACGGCGAGGACCTCGTAAGGAGCCTCGCTGCGGCATTCTGCACCCACTTTAGCTTTAGGCTTAAAGTTACAAACATATAAAAACAGGTTTGCCCCATAAGGGAGATGACCTGAGCGACGGCTTGGCTGGCAGCCAGCAATTCATTCCAGGAAGTTCGCAGGACGAAATGAAGATGGAAAAGAAGTGATAGTGGCAGCATGCCTTGGTCTTTTACCAGGTCTGGAAAAGTCATGCCTACCCACTAGTCACATGCAAGGGAGGATGGTCCAGGCCTGGAGGAACAGGAAGTTTTGACCGGCTGGACCAAACATTCCCTTGCATGTCCACTCTAGGAAAACAAGGAATGTTGTACTTGACTGCTCTCAGTGGATTACATCCCACACCAGCCAGCATTGGCAATGGTCAAGTATGATGGGAGTTGGAGCCCAAAAAATCTGGAGGGTCCCACATTGCCTGCCCCTGTGTTAATACTGTAGTTTTATGTTTATACACATATAGAGTGGTGCCTTGGTTGTCGAACTTAATCCATTCCGGGAGTCCCTTCGACTCCTGGAATGGTTCTAAAACCAAGGCGCGGTTTCCGATTGGCTGCAGGAACCACGTCGGATGTTCAGCTTCCAAAAAACGTTCGCAAACCAGAACCCTCACTTCCAGGTTTGCGGCGTTCAGCAGCCAAAATGTCCAAGTACCAAGGCATTTGACAACCAAGGTACAATTGTATACTGGTAGAGATTGTAGTTCTTCCCATCCTCTGTACAGAGACTATCGCTAAATACGTGTAACATATCCCCTCTAAATGGAAGACATAGGTGTCCAAGGTTAAACTAAAAGAGGGTGATTTCTGGGCAAAGTATTATGGTTTGCATAAGAGGGTTTGTGCCTGTGTACTGACTTTTTTTGGCTTTTCAGTGCTGGGCTTCATGGAATATTCATACCACATAGTTCTGCATTGTTAGCCGTGCATAGCTCCACAGGCAAACATAATTCTGCCATATGGTGGTGAATCAACAGATGCCAAGGGAGTGATGGAATCTTCAGAATTGTCAAATGTGCAATCGCTGTTGTGCCAGACACTCATTCACTCGATATCTGATTGACGTCAGCAAAACTGGGGAAGGCTTAGAAAGCGACGTGATTTTGGAAACAGGTTAATGATAGTTGAAAATCTAGAGGCCTTGCCTGTTTTGGATAATTATCAACCCTTACTTAGGAACTGATCATTTATGGACATGACCTATCATCATCATCAAGAGCTCTAGGAGTGCAGGAAGGCCTGAGGCTGCTATGTAAACTGTTGGCTGAGTATTACACCAGTCCCCGTTCTGGAGTTACTCTTTGAGGAACCCAATTTATTACAGTGTTTGCTTATTTACTTAAAATATTTGTAGCCCAATTTGTTTCCAAGGAGGGATCCCAGAGCAGGTTGCTGCTGGAAAAGCATTAAACATAATAATAATAAAACAAAACAAAAACCATATATAGAGATATTTGCACACCTAGACACACACACAGAGAGTTAAAACAGAAGTAAATCATATAAATGCTTGGGTAAATAAATAGGTGTTTAGCTAATGCCAGAAATGTGCAATGTTTGGCACCAGTTTATTTGGGAGGGGAAAGTACAGAACTGATAGAAGCTGTCATGGCCAAGCTATCTTTGCACAAATCAGATGTCAGTCTCGCCAGAAATTTTCACAATTATCTTCTGACTAATTGATCGTCTTTGGAAACTTTTCAATAAAATTAATTGTTTGGGGGGTTTTGTGTTGCTGGATTTTTTAAAAGTGATTTTATTTAGATTCTATTTTGCATATTTCCACTGGACTTTTTTCTTTTTTTAAGCTGTTCCATCTACTATTTAATGGGTAATCCTGATTTATTGTGCACTGGTGTTTTGGATTACTTTTATGTTCACTGCTACCAGGGCCATCTGCTAAAAAGCATCAATGCATCACTGTGCCATGTGGTAAGAGAGATGCGGGGGAAAACATTTTCCCAGGGCAGAACCGTATATGGTGTCTTTTGTGTGTGTGCACGCCAATATTCCTTCTGCAGCTACCTGATACCCCAATGCGACATGTATTCCCAGGACAAAGTATGATTTATAAGGGAATGGTGGCAAGAGGCAGCTGTTCCATTGTCCATGGCAACTGTGCATAGGAATACACTGAGCTGCTTTATACTGAATCAGACCATTGCTCCATCTAGCTCAGTAATGTCTACACCAACTGGAGCAGCTCTCCAGGGTTTCAGACAGGCAGCCTTTCCTAGCCCTACCTGGAGATGCCAGGGATTGAATTTAGGACCTTCTACGTGCAAAGCAGATGATCTACCACTAAACTATACCCCTTCTCCCTAAATCCAGAGTTTAATCCAGAAACTATGTGAATCATACAATCATAGAAGAGTTGGAAGGGACCCTAAGGGTCATCTAGTCCAATGCCCTGCAACACAGGAATCTCAGCTATGACCTCCAAAAACCTCCAAGGAAGGAGAGTTCACAAATTCCCAAGGGAGACCGTTGCCTTGTCAAACAGATCTTACTGTCAGAAATTTTTTCCGTATGTTTAGACAGGATCTCCATTCTCGTAAATTGGGTCGTACTGTCACTGATGTTGAGTTTGTGGTCCTCCTTATATATTTGCATTCATTTGATTTATATCCCACCTTCTTCCCGAAGGAGCTCATGGTGTCATACATCATTCTCTCCCTCAATTCAGTCCCACAACAACCATGTGAGGTAGGTTAGGATGAGGGGCAGTAACTGGCCCAAGGCCACCCAGTTGAGCTTCATGGCCAAGCAGGGATATGAACCCTGGTTTCCCAGCTCCTCATCCAGCCCTCTAACCACTGCACCACGCTGGTTCTGCTTATTCCACTGGGGTGCAATTATGAATCCAGATCAATATGTCAGAGAGACTGTGGCTGTGACCAAGGTCACTAAGTGGGAGTTTTTAACTTAAGTCTCCTCGTCTGGTACTCTGACCACTGGATCACACTGGCAATAAAGTAGACCAAAGATAAATATGAACAAGCTAAACTCATAAAACTATTGACAATACTGGCATTTGCTTAAAAAACAACATGCGGTGTATCACAGAGGTTTCATGAGTAGAGATGGGGAGAAATTTGATTCTATCTAATTTGCACTTCCTGAAACAATACACAAATCGAGAAACAACTATCCTTAAGAATTCGCACTCCTCCAAGTGTTGTGGTGCAGTTCTCCATCCCAAAAACTGTACAAAAATTTGTATATTGGGGAAGCATGGGCATAAAAAGGCACATATTCATGAAAATGATATCGTTAAAAATCCATTATATTAGGGGAAAATGAAGCAAAACTTCATATAAAAAAATGTGTCTATTAGGATAAAAAGGCACCAAACGGCTGGTGAATTTTCTCGAGGATTTTTTAATTATTATTTAAGAGACTGCAAACTGATGTAGAAATGTGGCAAACTGAATGTTCACAAATTCAGCCCAGGTTCCTGTGTGTTTCCTTTTTCTTTCCAGTGAGAACATGCAAGGCAGCATCTCACTAGATTGTCCCCTCAGATCAATCTGTATTCCGCATTTCAGGACAAGTTGTCCATTAGCTACACAGCATTCCAGAGGTGGTTAAAAGGCTCGCCCATAACACAAAACCTCCTCACTCCCTAGTGCCTCCAGAAAATATAAATAATGCATTTATCAGTGTCGCCATCATTTTCTCGAGGCACAACCATCAGAACTATGAACAAGGCAGCAGTGGCTCTTTGGAAATTAAGTTACATGGTCATCTAAGCTTATCGCCATGAGTCACGCTGATAAACTGAAATGTATGCCATTTGGTAATTTAATCCTGCTGGTGTAACTGTGCTTCACGATCAGGATTGGTGGGTTCTCTGTCTCTCATACACCCACCCACGATTTCCTAGCTACAAAATTAATTTAAGAAATGAGCCTGGAAGAAATGAAAGTCCCTTTCTTTCTCTGAGGTGGTAGGGGGTTTCAGCACTGCGTGTTGCTTAGAAGGGTTTTAAAAGAAGAGCGGTTCATTTTATGGGACTTCAATCTGCCTCGTAAAGGGACAGATTTCTGCATGGGGGCAACAGTTGGCGTACATAAACAGGCCTTTGTCATCGTAAAATATAACTGCTGTGGGTCATTCAGGAGCGAGAGCAGCTGGGTTTTCATGGATAAGGCACCCAGCTAGTGATTGGGGCAGGTATGCAGAATGGAGGGGGGGGGGAATAGAGACAGCCCTCCTTCCGGATAATGATTTCCTTGGTGAAGAGCAGCTGAGCATTCCTGCAACTTCCTTTCCACTGTAAACTGTTGCTATGTGTGTGTGGTTAAAAATAAAGAGATTCTTAGTCATTGTAGTTTCCTGAAAGCACCTGAGAGTTTTTGGCTTGGAGGTCAAAAATTAACAGCAAGTTTAATGAGTCACTAAAGAGAGGCTTAGGGGGGGCACCAAGAAAGTCAGTTTCACATGTTCCTCGCCTCTTACCAAATCGCTGCTGCTCATGCACTCCCTTCAAATCCTTAGCCGTCTCCATTTGGTTGAATTTAAATGTGCATGATTTGTTATTAATTAATGCATAATGATGATGATAAGCACCAGTGCTATTTTTCTAGAAAAAGAGGGGTCGGAACTCACCATGAACACCTCCCTCGTTCTCGTAGAAGGGCAGTAGAGCCTACCTGAAAGGTGTCGGAACTGAGTTCCAGAGAGTTCTGACTGGAGGGAAAATAGCCCTGGTTTCCACTTTGCAGATTCCCCCCCCCCCAAAAAAAAAATCCCTCATTTTCTTTTCATTTTTGAGTAGCATCTACCATTTCCCCTCCACAGTGCCTCAGAACTATGTGGAGTGTCGCTGAGGATGCAACATGATAGCCAAGCCGCCATCACCATTGCTGCCACTACTTCCAGCAGCAACCAAAACAAAGCAACTTTAGAAATGAAGAGAAGAGGTGGAAAACATGAACGATCACTTCTAATGGTGATCTTCGACCCAAGAGAGTTTGGGTGAATTTCCATGCAGAAGCTTCCAAGTTCCATCTCCAGTTGAAAGGCTCAAGCTGCAGATAAGGAGAATGAGACCCTGGAGAACCAGTTTCAATCAGTGTAGACAGTGGCGTAGCGTGGGGGTGCAGGGGGGGCCGGCCGCACCGGGAGCAACATCTGGGGGGGCGCGTTCGCACTCGCAGCTCTCTGCCCCTACCTGGCTCACTCACTCTCTCTCACTGCTGTGCGAATCCGATCCGAGCCGCTGGGTCACCACCCACTGTGGAGGGGGGGTGCCAGGTGTGCGGGTTAGGGGGCGCAAATTACTTGCCTTGCCCCGGGTGCTGACAACCCATGCTACGCCACTGAGTGTAGACCAACCTTCCTCAAGCTTGGCTTCCTATATCATTAGACTATGACCTCCATCAACCCCAACCAGCATGACCAATGGCCTTGGTTGATGGGAGCTTCAGTCTGTTGAAGGAATTTATGTATGGGGGGGGGGTTGCCCCTCCAACAGATATCATACACATGCAGCCCACTACCAAAATCAGCACCATCACTTTTGTGACTTGTCCCCAGAAAACACTTCATCAGTTTCTTCCTATCTATTCAAAGGGCCTCTGCTGCACAATACCAAATGTAACAAGTCACTGATAAATGTATCTATGTTCTGGCTCACAGGGAAAACTTCAGAAATTCATATATTGTAGACATGTGAGCTCAGCTACTCAGCAGCCCCTCTGCCTGAGTGATAATTCCTGGCATCCTGATACCTGAGTGCCAGACAGGTAGCCATTCCAGAAGTAACAAACCCAGATGAAGACAAAAGGGTGTGATTAACTTGGCTGGGAAACAGGGTAATGTAAATATCTTTTTTGTTACACTTGATGGGTGTTTGGTGGAGGGCAAGGAGAACCATGGGGCAGGGTCCAGGATGCTCAGATTACTGCCACCAGACCTCCCCTTTCATGATGTAGCCATGATGTATTAGTGATGTAGTTTGGGGGGTGTAACATGGGGATTAATAGTTAATAAAAGTTTGGGGGCTCTTTTGTTCGGGGCTTCCATCTTGCTTCGTCTTGTTGTGAATTGGAGTCCTGTCATGACAGTTGCAATAAAGACCAAGCCTACTGGCTGCTGTTTTGCTCCAATTTTCCTGGTTGGTGTCTTTGCTTTTCGTCCAAGGGAGCCCTCGGATTTCTCCGTTAACAAGTCCAATGGCAACTGAAGATCCAAGATTCAGGAAGGCAGGCTGGATCAGCATTATGACACAGCTTAAGGCACCTTGACAGTGGAAGCTGGTCCATTAGGGCAAATGGGGCAGTGCCCCACTAACCTCAGCAAATTCCCAGCTGCCTGCCTTCCTACTTACAAACCCACCAAGGGGGTGGCACTGTCTGTCAGCTTCTTCCTCCTTAGGCTCGCTGTTGCCCTTGTTGACCTCAGCAAGGAGGAAGATGGGGACAAACTTAGTACTGCCTGCTGCTGGCTTTGGCGCCACCTACTGTTGACCTTCCTGCCTTCCACCCCGCCAGTCCCAATGGGATGTGCCACCACTGGCATCTTCCGCTTCCTAATGTAACCCGAAACGGCCCTCGACTTTATTCCAGTCCCTGTCTTTAATTCCTTCTCAGAGATGTGTGATTCATTATTAATCCCCCTGTGGCACGAAACAGGAAGGGGCAAGGGGGCTTTAATTAAAGGCACAGAGAGGGGCCTTGAAAACCTCCAGAGCATTTTGCAATTGCATATTGAATGTGTTTAAGTGGCTGCAGATAAAGTAGTCCCTGCAGCAATTTGTAAACAGCATCATATGGATTCTCCACCACTTCTTCTGTTCAAGGGGGTGGGGATGGGGAGACTGGCCTTTTAAATAAATGCAAGAGCCTTGAACCTGACCCAAAAGCATAGGAACAGCCAGTGCATCGCTGGAGTTCTGGGCTGGCAATTGTCTGTTCTCATCAACAGACTAGTCTTAGTATTTGAATTGGAGGTTCAGCTATTCCTCACCCTTCACCCCGCCAAATTTAGCCCCATTGAAGGGTTTGGTGCTTCCACTCGGGAAAGAGTCCAACAGAGTATCATGAAAGCTACAAGCAAAGGGGAGAGCCTTGTTCAACAACCACTAATTTCTACTATTAAAGTCGTGGAATAAGAAATGAGAAAGAAAGAGCTATTAGGTCATGCTTCATCTACAGGCCAAGACCGGCACACATCCTATGCCCGCATCTCTCTTTCTCTCTCTCAGGGGCTTTTGGCCAATCTAATTTTAAATGAATAGCATAACTGGGATTCCTTCCACTGTGGACTAGAGCTCAGGGAAAACTGAAATGGCAAATGTTGTGGGACTCCTTTCAGACAGCTTTCAATTGCTTTGTCCACATCTCCTTAGTTTCTTCAGATGCTATTGGACTCTATCAGTCCCAGGTAGCATGGTCAATGGTCAAGGGTTATGGGAGTTGCAGTCCATCTGCAGGTACTAGTAACTTCCAGATTGGACCATTGCAATGCACTTTATATGGGGGCAGCCAGGTTTCTGCTGCTGTATGGAAAAGCACATGAATCTGGCCTTTGAGGAGTTTGTAAGTAAATCATTTTTAGCTTACCCAATGTGTGGTCTCCTTCTATGCTAAGAAAGGTAAGGAACTTTGAAAGAAACTTAGAAGGAGATATTTTAAAGGTCTGGCAGCCTATATTTCCATGCTTTGCTTTGCTGCATATTATTTTATTTTGAATCTCTACTGGGGTCTCTCACCAAAGAGTACTTGGATCCTAGATCCAGATAATTCTCCTTTTTAAAAAAATTCTGTACCAATATCTATTTACCTTTTAAAAAACTAAAAAACGACAGTTGCAAATCGCTGTGCAAATCGCTGCAAACAGCAAAACGGATATTGTGAACAAATTGTTTGGTGAACATTTTATGCCTCCAACAGCCCTCTGTTCGCATGAAAAATGCTTGAAAGTGTAAATCTGGCACAGTCATCTCTGGCTCCCCCTTCACCCACTTCCACACACTTCTGTGATGCTCTCTAGCCCATCTTTGACTCTGCCTTGGCCGTTTCCCATGAAAGAACACTCTGCCTTCTGTTCAAACTCTTGGGCACACAGACTAGCATTAAGGAATGGCTAAACAGTAGCTGCAGTCATTCATTCCATCCCACCGAACCAGAATCCCTTCCCCCTGTACGATCAGCCCACTCCACTGGCCTCACCCTCCCACCTCAACCAAAGCATCCATTAAAAACAGAATTATTATTTTAAAGAAACAACCTATCAAAACCCTCCCAGCCAGTCCACAATCCTCCAGCTCTCACCCAGAAGGGTGGATTCATCTTTTAATGATGCCTTAATCCATTCCTCTCTCTGCTACAACACATTGCAGCCGTCCTCTATTTGCTCGGCGGATGCTGTTTGACTTTCCGTAGCTGGTTGCCTTTGCTGAAGGGTGGGAGAGGTCTCTAGCATTCTGCAAGAACTCCTTTCAATTATATCCCCTTCCTAATGCCTGAGCATTAGTTCCACTTATCTTTGGCTAATAGTTCTGCTCATAGTCAAATACCTATTAACATAAAATCAACACAGCAAATTTGTCTGAGTCCTTGTGTCATTAACCCATTTAAAGGGGATCTGTGCTTTGCACTTCAAATATGCTTAATTATTGACTTAATAACAGGGAAAGAGAATGTGGTCTTTAACTCCAAAAATAGAGGAGATATTTGTCATTCATGAATTTCTACTACAGCTTTCTTCTCAGAAACAATCCCGTAAATTCAGTGCTGAGTGCTCCAGATTTTTAAAAAATTTAAAACCAAAGCAAAACCCACCACCTTGTGCCAGCATCACCTGCACCATTTCCTGAGGGTGTTAAAAAGAAAAGAAAAAGTAAGGCTACATACAACAGGAAAGATGGGCAAGATACAGTTTCCAATCTGTATCACTTTTGCATTTGAACACCTCTCTTCTGGGGACGCGGGTGGAAGGTTGGCGGTTCGAATCCCTGTGACAGGGTGAGCTCCCGTTGCTCGGTCCCTGCTCCTGCCAACCTAGCAGTTCGAAAGCATGTCAAAGTGCAAGTAGATAAATAGGTACCACTCCGGCAGGAAGGTAAACGGCGTTTCCGTGCGCTGCTCTGGTTCGCCAGAAGCAGCTTAGTCATGCTGGCCACATGACCCAGAAGCTGTACACCGGCTCCCTCAGCCAATAAAACGAGATGAGCGCCGCAACCCCAGAGTCGGCCACGACTGGACCTAATGTTCAGGGGTCCCTTTACCTTTGCCTTTTACCTCTCTTCTGGGTTGTTTCCACACTGGACAACCTGAAGGTCCCTGCTGTCCTTTCTTAGGGTTCCTTATCATTTATCACTTTTCAGAGGATGGATTGTAGCTCAGCGGTAGAGTATTTGCTTTGCATGCACAAGGTCCCCTCTCCAACCCCGCATCATATCCAGGTATGATACCCATGAAAGACTCCCTGAGTGACACCTTGGAGACAATAACAGCCAGATGGACCAACAGTCCGACTCAGTATAAGGCAGCTTCCTATATTTGTAAAGAGGCCTTGGACTTCAAATAGAGGTCCCCTTCAAATATAGGACAATGTGTAGGGCATATGGACGGGGGCAGAGGAAGGGGAGTGCGGTGGAGAAATGTCGGAGGGTATGGAATTATCTGACCCCCAAGCCAATTCTGTATAGGGAAGTTTTATAATGTTTAATGTTCTATTATGTTTATATATATGTTGGAAGCTGCCCAGAGTGGCTGGGACAACCCAGTGTGGGGTATAAATTGTAAAATTGTCATTATGGAATGGGACGTTCCTATTTTCATCAGAGAAATGTTGGAGGGTATGTCCCCTCACAGAGCTACAATTTACAGACTGATTTAATGATCTTTTTTTTTAAAAAATAATATTTATTAAATTTTCCAATAAGAACATACAAATACAAAACAACTACAATGAAAACAAACACAAACAAAAAACAACAAGTATAATTTCAAAACTTATTTTCTCAACCTTATTTCCCCGACTTCCTCATACCTCACCGTTTTGTATTCTAGTTTCATTATCCCATCAGCAACTCCATTCCCTCATTTCCCAAAAGTTTTTTACTAATTCCCTTCCTTTTCTTACTCTAATGTCTCTGAAAACCAATATTTTTAAGTCCATGTCAATCTAACATTCTTTAATCTTGTAATATTTATTAAGATAGTCCTTAAATTTCTTCCAATCTTCTTCCACTGTCTCTTTCTCCTGGTCTCGGATTCTGCCTGTCATCTCTGCAAGTCCCATATAGTCTGTCATCTTCATCTGCCATTCTTCCAGAGTGGGTACAGACTGATTTAATGATCAGTCCCTCTTCTGAGGAAATTCTGGGAATCGTAGCCTTGTGAGGGGAATAGGGTCTTCCTCTCAACACCTTTAACAAACTACAGACCCCACAATTCTCTGGGGCGATAATTCCCTCCCTGACTATTTGAAGTGGCATAATACTGATTTAAATGTCTGGTGTGAACATGGTCTGCGTCTGCCAATCTTTACACACACAAAAAGAGCTCATTTGCAGCATTGCATGCTGTCTTCCCAGCTCCTTGTCATCTATTTCCACTCCCCCAGTTGCTTTGTCATGGTGTAACTTTATTTATATATTATTTCAGCGAGAGCAGTAATTTACTTCCTTACAGCTACCTTTAAGGTAATTTTTGTGTCTGTAATAAAAACAGAACGAGCCTTTGCACCAGTTCTTTAAAACCTGATTGCTTATAACTCTTTGTCAAAATCTTATTTTCCCAGTTGCGATTCTATTCTTGTTTAGCGTGGAATAAACCCCCACCCTGTGCTTTCCTCCCCATTTTTATTGAGGCAGCTGCTTATTTTATAGGGTGCCACTGTAATTCTGGCTATTTTTGTAAAAAAATATATTAAAAAAACCTGGAGAAGGAAGGAAACCTATGCAAAAGCAATAAAAGTGACAGGGAAGGAATTTATGAAAGTGTCCTTGAAATTCCTAGAGATATTTCATTGATATTAGACAAAACTACCTCCTGTGCTGCCTGCCTGAATTTCCCACAGATTTTCAGTGACTAGCAGCTATTAGAAGATATCAACACTATACATGATCAAGTATTTTTTATTATACTCACGGTGCCAGATTCTGGCTTTGGGCCTGAATTCACTCTGAGACTGCCAGTGTGCCATATTTTAAAGCACACACCTCTCCCACAGAATCCTGGGAATTCTAGTTTGTTATGGGTGCTGGGAACTGTAGCTCTGTGCTGGGTTAAATGACAGTTCACAGGGGTTGCTTGTTGTGGTGGGAGGGAGGAATGTGCTTTCAATGTGCTTTATATATATAGTAGGCAGCCTGAGAGGATTCGGTTGCCTTTTCCTCAGCAATCATTCCTTCTTATAGCAAGGCCTGTAATTCTGTGCCAACAGGTCTGGAGCCAAACCAGGACCACTGAGGAACAAGGACAGGATGTCCACATACTTGTGGGACCTCCAGGGTTTTACAAAAAATGGAAAAGCAACATGGGGGGAGATAAAGGTGGACCAAACAGTCCGTGACCAAATAGTCTAGTACTGGGCATGTTCAGTAGCTGCAGAATATTAAGCATCAGTTTGGGGTGAGGAACCAAAAACCAGGGAGTCGGGTTAATGAAATTTCCTGCTTGGAAGGAATGGCTGACTTAAACCCTGACCAGTGACTCAGCTACATTAGTCAAAATACAACATTATTTTATTTTATTTATTTTACAAATGTAAATTAATTACAATACCAAATACATATCCATAGAGTGAGATTTCTCTGAATCTTGAGACTTTCTGCCCAATCCCCTCCATGGTTCCTATTGTCAACATTTCCAACTGCATATTATTTCATAGTCTATCTTTTGTATCTATCCATATTGTCCATAGTATTTGTTACATTACAAGTTTTCATCTGCTTACAAATGAATAAATAAATTACACGTTTTAAATGCGTCATAACACTGTGACACCAGATGGCACTGTAGAGTTCAGCAATGTGATTTTGCATTAAGAGCTTTACAACGCGTTTTCCTGAAACTTTTTTTTTATGTGTCTAGATCCAGCCCAGGAACACTACAGTAGTAGTAGTAGTAGTAGTAGTAGTAGTAGTAGTAGTAGTAGTAATAGTAGTAGTAGTAGTAATAGCCCATCTTTTTACCTGACAAGGACTCAAGGCTGCTTACAGATAACAATAGGTAAAGGTAAAGGGACCCCTGACCGTTAGGTCCAGTCATGGCCGACTCTGGGGTTGCGGCGCTCATCTCGCTTTATTGGCCGAGGGAACCGGTGTACAGCTTCCGGGTCATGTGGCCAGCATGACTAAGCGCTACTGGAGAACCAGAGCAGCACACGGAAACGCCGTTTACCTTCCCGCCGGAGTGGTACCTATTTATCTACTTGCACTTTGACTTGCTTTCGAACTGCTAGGTTGGCAGGAGCAGGGACCAAGCAATGGGAGCTCACCCCATTGCAGGGATTCAAACTGCTGAGCTTCTGATCGGCAAGCCCTAGGCTCTGTGGTTTAACCCACAGTGCCACCCGCATCCCTACAGATAACAATAGGAAGCACTAAATAATTACACATTGATAGAATTAAGACTATCTATAGTTGTGTGTGTGTGCACGCGCGCGCGCACACACACACACACACACACACATAAAACACTATAATTTTTTGTCATAAGAAAAAAACAGGCCAACCAGAGTATATTTGAGAAGCAGAGCGGCTAGTAAGCCTGATCTTTATTAAAGGAAAATAAACTGTTTCAACAGGGTCCCCACTCGCCGCACACAGGAGGGAGGAGAACCCTGAACAATGGTGAACAAGCTCTCATATAGACTCTTGAAACTGCCCACCCTGTAGACCACCTCCCCCCAAAAAATACATCATACATACATCACAGAAGGAGGCGGTCTAGAGCAAAAATCCTGCCTGCCAGGATACCTGATAATGGTCACTGGTTGCATTACCTGGGCAGTTTGGCCATTCTTTTGTGATTTAGTTCCTGAATCCAGGTCACAGGCTCCCCCTATTCATACACAAATATGCCCTTGAGACAGGATTTGCAAGCAAAAAGACAATGGAAGGCTTTCCCCCATTCGCCTCCCTTACTGCAGCGGAATATCTGAGGTCATTGGGAGAGTCAAAACAGCTTCAGGATTGCTTTCCCATACTATTTCAGACACATGGTTCATATATTTAGACATGTGTGCATTTATGAATATTCTACATTTGAGACCTTAAAATCCTTATAACATTTTGCAGGTAGTGGTGAACAAGAGGCAATAGGAATCTGCATAATAATAATAATAATAATAATAATAATAATAATAATAATTTATTTATTTATTTATTTATTTATACCCTGCCCATCTGGCTAGGCATCCCATCCCAAGCCACCCTGGGCAGCTTCCAAAAAAGTATTAAAATACAGTGGTCTGTTAAACATTAAAAGCTTCCCTAAACAGGACTGCCTTCAGATGTCTTCTAAAAGTCTGGTAGTTGTTCTTCTCTTTGACATCTGGTGGGAGGGCGTTCCACAGGGTGGGTGCCACTACCAAGAAGGCCCTATGCCTTGTTCCCTGTAACTTGCTTTCTCGCAGTGAGGGAATCACCAGAAGGCCCTCGGCCCTGGACCTCATAGTTACAAGCTTTGTGGGAGTCAGTCTGGAGGACACCCTGTGCCCCCTCCAATCTAGTTTGTACGGCAGGGGTTTGGCCTGGGGTGTGTAAAAGCAGATTGGCTGTTGCCTCCACTGTGGGCTGTGCTGGAGCGAGCAAGTTTTTAAAATAAAATAAAAGAGAGAGAGATGAGCAGAAAACACTTTCTGACACAGTCCAACTGCACAGACTGCTGTGTGTGTGGTGGGGAGGTCCATCTAGCTCAGCAGAGCCTACACTGACTGGCAGCAGCTCTGTGGGAAACCTTTCCTAGCCCTATCTGGAGATGCTGGGGACTGAACCAAGAATCTTCTGCATGCTCTACCCCTGAGCTAGAGTCCTTCCCCATATTTCTTGTAACATCTAGTTCTGCTCCAGGGAAAGGCACGCTTGTGGATTTTTTAATTTCATTTTTAGCAGAGCTCCCTCCTCCCCAATTTAAAAGAACGAGAGAGTTTTTGCCAGATGGGAAAGGGTTTCCCTTCTCTTGAAACAGAAGGATTTCCATCCCTGCAGCCTTGGCACCCAATCACAAAACTGTCATGGACTTCAAAGGTGCCAGACTTCAGCAGTCTCATTTGCAGCTTGTCAGCCAGGACAGCAGCTCATTGCCGAAATCTGCAGCTGTGTTATGCAGAGGGGAGGGGAGAGAACCAATGGGAATGTTTATCTTGATGCCTGGGTAAATGTAAATTGTGCAAATGTAGCCAGATTTATCCTGATTGCATTTGTGCGCAGAAAGCAGTATTCATGCCACTGTTGTCATTTAAGACTGCAGTCAGAAACACATTTAAGGCTGCAATTGTATACACCTTTGTCTGGGAGCAAGCCCCATTGAGCAGAGTTTGACTTGCGTCTGAGTAAACATGCATCAGAGCATGCCCTAAAAAAACGATAAATAAATTAGGCACAAGGACATCATAATATCATTTGTTCCCATCTTTTAAACATGGCTTGCAGACACACACACATACACACACACACACACACACACACACACACACACACACACACACACCATATTGCCTAGGCAATCGTTTTCCTATTATCACATTTCTATGAACAGAATAATCCTCCTATTATCTACCCTGAAAGAAAGTGAAATAGCTCTGAAAGAGTGTGGATGAGGATAAGCTAAGAGCTGCAGGAAACCAAGTCCAGCTCAGAGTCTGCTCATTGCAATTAATGGACCTGTCTTTGGTGGGTCTGTTAAGTTCAACGGGTCTACTCTGAGTAGGAGCACTGTTACATTTCACCAGTGCTACAGAGAGTCCAACATGTCCACATCAATTTGCAAATCATTGTCATTTTTAAAAAGTCCTCAGCAGAATTTGTCAGCCTTTTAGAGTGCATTTCTCCCAACACACACATCTCTGCAACCCATTTCCCCTAATATAATGCGATTTTGCATCTTATTTTCTCGAATACATGCCTTTGAGCCAAAGGTTTCTCCTGTTTTGCACAGTTTTGCACATATGGTTTGGCTGGAGAATCGCACTGCAATACTTAGAAAAATTTGAATCTCCAGAGATAGCTACATTCCAGTTTGTTTCGGGAAGAGAGAATCAGGGAGTTTCGTATTAAGCTGAGAACTGAACCAAATATTTTCCCCATAGCCAGGGTACAACTTGGCAACCTTTTGTGCAGAAATTCTAGCTCAGCTGTGCTACTTAAGAAATCAAATGTGCATAATTTGGGCCTCTTGCAGTGATCACATTTCACCAAGCAAGTAACACTTCCTACATTGCCTCTGTGTGTGTGTGTGTGTGTGTGTGTGTGTGTTTTACCCAGAACCCTCCTCTCCTTTGCTCTTGGCATGTAAACATTTCTGCTGCTGTTGCCGAAGTTAAAGAGAACTGGAGAGCTGTCAAGGAGTCAACGTTCCCTTCCAAAATACTCAGAGTCCTGGTGGCGTGGCTGTGGGATCTTCAGCATGCAGGCACAGAATCCAAAGCGAGCCGTATTTACGGAACGAGGTGACTCAGGAATAAGCAGCATGCACTGACTCTGCCAGGGTAGGATCCCCAGCTGCTCATGGGAAAGGCGCCCACACATCGCCAAGTGGGTTACATCATCTGCGCCTCCATAAGTGGGAGTCTTGCAGCGCTGACACACCGCCTGGGTTTTGTACCGTTTGTCAGTTTTATATTCTGCTCTGCTGAGCCAGAATTGCCAACACACGGTCACCAGACAACCTCCCAAGTTCATGTGCTTCTTTTGTTTCTTTTCCAGGAGCAGAATAAACACACACACACACACACACACACACACACACACACACGATGAGATTGCATCATTTTGTTTGCAGCCGGGGGGGGGGGTGAGAGACAGACAGTAGAGGAGAAAGACAGAAGACAGGGAGAGAAGAAGCTCAAATGGACTGAAAAGAAAGTGGAAAAGAGTTCAGAATTGCTTGTCACTGTCCCATGTTTGTTAGTTCTTATGAAGGATTCCTCCTCCCCCAGTTGCAGCAAGAGCAGAGAAAACAAGATACAGTGGTACCTCAGGTTACATACGCTTCAGGTTACATACACTTCAGGTTACAGACTCTGCTAACCCAGAAATAGTACCTCAGGTTAAGAACTTTGCTTCAGGATGAGAACAGAAATCGTGCTCTGGCGGTGCTTCGGCAGCGGGAGGCCCCATTAGCTAAAGTGGTGCTTCAGGTTGAGAACAGTTTCAGGTTAAGAATTAAGTTCTTAACCCGAGGTACCACTGTAGAGTCCTTTTTCATGAGTTTATTCAATCATAATAGTGAGAGACAAAAGAACGCAACAAGCCTTAACAATGGCGTTGCTCCAAACTGGGCTCCTTCCTCCTCCATCCCAGCAACAGCATCTCCCCTTATGGTGGCCGCTCGGGGTCAAATGTCTCTGTTTCTGTTGTTCTTGCACTCTTAATGAATGCCATGTTCTGGGAGAAGGGGGATCACAAATACTCTCCAGTGACAAAGTGTCATCTGGCTGCCCTGCTGCAGTCATCGTCCCCCCATTCTTCTAACACTGCCTGACTCTTCTGTTCATCTATCTCTGAGCTGTGACTTTCCTCAAAGCCCTCTTGTAAATCAATCCTGCATCCAGTGTGGTGTAGTGGTTAAGAGCAGTGGACTTGTAATCTGGTGAACCGCGTTCATGTCTCCACTCCTCCACATGCAGCTGCTAGGTGACCTTGGGCTAGTCACACTTCTCTGAAGTCTCTCAACCTCACTCACCTCACAGGGTGTTTGTTGTGGGGGAGGAAGGGAAAGGAGATTGTTAGCTGCTTTGAGACTCCTTAGGGTAGTGATAAAGCGGGAAATCAATTCCAAACTCTTCTTCTTCTCTTCTACTGCAGCATCTGAAGACGGGGCGGGTGATCTCCACCATTCCTCCTCCTCCATCTTGCCCTCTTGAGTCCAATCCCTGACACCTCCTCACACACAGATTATTGTTTAGGGCAAGACTGCTTCACACACTACAAAATAAAGACCGCGGCCCTAGCTCTGTGCTTTGCGTGGTGAGCTAGCCTCTCCGCCCACAGTTGGGTCTATCCCATCCCACGTAGGTCCTCAGTTCAGAGCAGGGAGGGCTTAAGAAAGTAAGAAATGCATGGCTGAGTCAGGCCCAAAGGCCCACCTTGTCCATCACTCTGGGATCAATGTGGTCGGCTGGATGCTCTGGTGGGAAGCTCACTTGGGAAGATCAATTTCCCATCCTTTGCTGTGCTTAATTTTGCCTTGGGCCTCACCACTGATATTTCACCCTCAGGACAGTTGCCCAGAGATAAAAGTGAGCAGAGCAATGGCATACGGTCCAACTTTTTCTAAGCAAAATCTGGGACACCCCTCTCCCCAGATATCATTCTGCCCCTCACCCTTGCCTCTTGCCCTCCCCGCCTGCACCGCTAGCCCTCACCCTTCCTGCCCACTTGCGCTCCTCTCTCTCGCCCGGCGCTCTTGCGATCAGCGGAGTTGCACCAGGGCACTGGAATGGAAGGAGCTTTGGCACGACGCTGCTAATGATCACCAGAACGAGCGTCTTTTGGTCCATCGCTCACAAAAAGGGGAGGGGGCATTCCAGGATCAAAACAGAAACCGGGATTGGCTTCTGTGATCTGGGATGTCCCGCTTTAAACGGGACAGTTGGTGGGTCTGCAATGGAGGTCGGTTTTACTTTGGTTGCTTTCTACATGCACTCATGTGCCCCTCTCTAGTCACCAGGGACATGGGTAGTGCTGTGGTCTAAACCAGTGTTTCCCAACCTTGGGCCTCCAGCTGTTTTTGGACTACAACTCCCATCATCCCTAGCTAGCAAGACCAGTGGTCAGGGATGATGGGAATTGTAGTTCAAAAACAGCTGGAGGCCCAAGGTTGGGAAACACTGGTCTAAACCACTAGGCCTCTTGAGCTTGCCGATCAGAAGGTCGGCGGTTCAAATCCACATGATGGGGTGAGCTCTGTTCCCTGCTCCTGCCAACCTAGCAGTTCAAAAGCACACCAGTGTGAGTAGATAAATAGGTACCGCTGTGGTGGGAAGGTATATGGCGTTTCTGTGTGCTCTGGTTTCCGTCACGGTGTTCTGCTGTGCCAGAAGTGGTTTAGTCATGCTGGCCACATGACCCAGAAAGCTGTCTGTGGAGAAACACTGGCTCCCTCAGCCTAAAAGCGATATGAGCACCACAACCTCATAGTCACCTTTGACTGGACTTAACCATCCAGGGGTCCTTTACCTTACCTTTACCTCTCTAGTCACCACTAAGAGGCATCATCTGGGCTCAGAGACACATTCCAAGTGGGAGGTTGTGGATCTTGGAGAGTGCAAAGCAAGGCTAGTGATAGAGATAGCTCAGGAGGGTGCATGCCCTGGGGAGAGTTTGGAGCACCAGACAGAGATTCTTGGAGGTCCCAATCTGGCCCCTAGACCAAAGGTTCAGAGTATTCCATCTCTACTCTTTCCCCCTTTCTTTTTAAAGTCCTCATTTGTTCTTTTCTGACTCTGGCTTCTGTCTTTTGTCACGACCTCTGGTCTGGGCACACAAAGCAATTGTGACTTGAGTGCCACGGGGGTAGAATATACCTTGTTTGTCCCTTCTCTTGTAAGGTCAGCTCTCATCTGCTGTCTAAAGTATATGAAGATGACATAAGATTTCTTAGGTCTCGGCTGACCTCGGTGGCATTATCTGCCAGGGCCACTTTGCCAATAAAATTGCTTCTACCCTAAGGGAAACCCTGAGAGCACATTTTATTCTGTGCCCCTGCCTTCCTGAAGATGACACAACCCACTCAAAGCTCCCCAGCCTCTTTGCCAACTGTGCTGCAGCCCTGACAGATATTAAATGACATCTTCAAATAAGGCTTCAAATAATGAATTGTAGGATTTCCCCCCTTCAGCCTAGTGCTAACTCAAAGCGTTTCAGTAGGAAATAGGCCTTGCTTGGCAGTATCTGCCAATAAGCAATGCCCTTACTCTCTGTGACAAAGTCTGGATTAGAATCGTAAAATTGTAGAGTTGGAAGGGAGTCCCGAGGGTTGTCTAATCCAACCCCCTGCAGTGCAGGAATCTCAATTAATCATCCATGACAGATGGCCATTCAACCTCTGCTTAAAAACCTCTAAGGAAGGAGAGTCCACAAGCTCCCGAGGGAGTCTGTTCCCTTTTCAAACAGTTGTGACAAAGATCTCTTTCAAAGGTCTCTGGACTGTAGCTTGTGGGATTGCGATGCATATGGAATCCCTATAGGGAAAGTGACTTGATCCATAGCTCTTTGGCTAACTCCAGATAAGAACTTAACAATCTAACAGATTCTACACTTCTCTGAATTTTGCAATAATAATAATAATAATTTTATATTTATACCCTGCCCATCTGGCTGGGTTTCCCCAGCCACTCTGGGCAGCTTCCAACAGAATATTAAAATACAATAGTCTATTAAACATGAAAAGCTTCCCTAAAGAGGGCAGGGCTGCTTTCAGATGTCTTCTAAAAGTCTGGTAGTTGTTTTTCTCTTTGACATCTGGTGGGAGGGTGTTCCACAGGGCGGGTGCCACCACCGAGAAGGCTTTTCACAGTGAGGGAACCGCAAGAAGGGCCTTGGCACTGGATCTCAGTGTCCAGGCAGAAAATGAGGATGGAGACACTCCTTCAGGTATACTGGGCCGAGGCCGTTTAGGACTTTAAAGGTCAGCACCAACACTTTGAATTGTGCTCGGAAATGTACTGGGAGCCAATGTAGGTCTTTCAAGACCGGTGTTATGTGGTCTCAGTGGCCGCTCCCAGTCACCAGTCTAGCTGCCGCATTCTGGATTAGTTGTAGCAATGCAGTTCTTGGCAGTTGAAACCAGTGGTGGTGGTGACAGAGGGACCTCCAGCCGGCAGGTATAATTACACACACACACACACAAACACACCCCAGGCTAACTCCTGAGGCAGTTTTGGACTAGCTATGCCCACCTGCCATACAAGTGATGCAGCCTGCAGAGAACGCCCATTCAGAAGCAATGCAATGCAGTGACCCTGGAGTCCAGTGGTAGCGAGGACACTGAATCAGAAGCCACAGGTATGGTTGCCAGACCTCCAGAGCTGACGTGAAGTCCCCAGGTTTGCCTGGCACCCTGCAAGTGGCAGAAGGGAGGATTGAATATCCAGCTGGGTGAGAGACCCTTTCAGAAAAGTTTGTTAAATTAAGACTGGCTATAGCTCTGAATGGCTTCAAGCAGAGCTCTTTCCTGTTCCTGCCTCAAGATGCCAAGTATGGAAGTTGGAACCTTCTGCATGCAAACCAGGTGCTCCACCAATGAATGCCAGCCATTCGCTCTTCAGGGCAACTTGACCTTGAGTTGGCACTGCACTCCAGCTTACTCATAGTAGTAGTAATAATAATAATTTATTATTTATACCCCGCCCATCTGGCTGGGTTTCCCCAGCCACTCTGCAAGGCTTCCAACAGAATATTAAAATACTCATAGAAGGAACTTCTTCTATTTAAAAACTTTCCATAATTCCAGGACATCACAACATCACCCAATACATTATAATACATAAGAACTTCCACATGCCCCTCAAAATAACAATGCAGTGCCCAACAATTTAGTACAAGATATAAAATACCTCAGGGACCACCTCTCCCCATATAAACCACCCCAAACTCTGCATTCATCATCTGAGGCCCTTCTTCAAGTGTCTCCTCCACGAGAGGTTTGGAGGGTGGCAACACAAGAAAGGGCCTTCTCAGTAGTGGCTCCCTTGTTGTGGAATGCTCCCCCCAGAGATGCTCACCTGGCACCTTCATTGTACACCTTTAGGCACCAGGCTAAAACATTCCTCTTCAATCAGGCCTTCAGCTGATTGACATGCCCTTTTAAATATGCAGTGGGTTGTCTTTGTTCTTATTTTTATTATGTGTTTTGTGTTTTTTATATTGTAATTTTATATTGTGAACTGTCCTGAGATCTACAGGTATAGTGCAGTGTACAAATTTAATGAATTATTATCAATAATAATAATAATACTACAGTGGTACCTCGGGTTACATACGCTTCAGGTTACAGATTCTGCTAACCCAGAAATATTACCTCGGGTTAAGAACTTTGCTTCAGGATGAGAACAGAAATCGTGCCCTGGCGGCACGGCAGCAGCGGGAGGCCCCATTAGCTAAAGTGGTGCTTCAGGTTAAAAACAGTTTCAGGTTAAGAACACACCTCCGGAACGAATTAAGTACTTAATCCAAGATACGACTGTAAAAGGAAAATGCATCAATTTAACAAAAATGGCCGGGGACTGCTTAGCCAGGAAGGCGCCTCAGTAATCAATCTAATCAAAAAAAGTTTCTGGGAAAGTGGCAGGGGTATTGCACCTCTCTGACTGACCACATGATGCTAAAAGGGGTCCCACATATCTGCAGGTCTGTCCCTCCTGCTATCATCCTCATTTCCTTTTGTCTCTATGTAAGTTTCCCAGGAGACCAGACTAGGGCTTGGAACACTATCCCTGCCACAACAACTTCTGAAAGGAGTTTTGGAGATAAATAAAAGCACACCCACTGGCTTCTGCACACCCAATGGCTTTCAGGGTTGGAACAAATAACAATAAATACCCCAAATTAATAAAATAATATTTTAAAATAATAAAATAATAAAAATAAATACCCCATCATTCCAAAGGGCAGTCCAGCCACATCTGCTTCCCCTGAATGCTGAAGATCATTCTGTTATGTTATATGTGTGGAACCACTGACCCTTTGTATGTTGCTAGACTACAACTCCCATCATCCTTGACCACTGGCCATCAGCTGTTTGGGTCTGATGTGAGTTTCAGTTTCATATCCGACGTCTGCTTTAAAGCTACAGTAGCAGGAAATATCAGTCTCCTGCACTGCATGGTTAAAGGGAGAAAATTGCTCTTTTGTGGTTTAATACAAACTTCCAACTAAAATGTGGTTCTTCAGCTCATCTAGGCCGGGGGATATCTTTGGACTATTGTTGGGAGAATTATTAATGTTCTAATATGTTCCAAATATTTCTAGCAAGTGGGGCAGTTTTAATTCCCAATGAATGGCCCGCACCTGCAAAATTAACCCCCTCCCCTCTTATAAATCAAAACAGAAAAGAAAGGGGGGTGTATCACATCTGCCAGACAGGAATCAAATTCTCCTCCAGCTATTTTATTGAGGCACTATTGTTTCACTGCGATTTCCCCGTTTAATAAAACCCGACAGAAGCAGAATCTTCAGCTGCTTTTTGCAGGAGCCTGCCAAGCCTGAAATTATATTTTGCATTATCCCCATTCTGTTTGTCTCACTTGGGTATTCAGTGAGTAGATCAAGAAAGGAAGTAATGCCTAGTGGCTAAATTATTAGATTAGAAGTCTACAGAACTGGGAATAATTCTATTGACCTACATCCACAGCGCTGTAGAATTTAATTTGTGCATGGGACTACAAAAAGACTGCAGGTTTGTGAGATGTGTGGGATAACCAGCCTCATATAATCACCATGCTTAAGTCCAATTCATGCATGAAGGAGTTAATACCATAAGAGCAAACTGTCCTGCCAGGCTTAGCTATGTCCACTTTTCTTACCCTGTGAGCAAATAGGTAATCAAACCTATTGTTCCCTCCCCCAGCCTACCTGAGAAGCTCAGTGTGTGATGAGGTTTGAGCTTCATAATTTAGGAACATTTACCACTTTGTAACTATGCCATACCCTCCAACATTTCTCTGATGAAAATAGGGATGACCTAAGGAATAGTGGGACATTACAGGCTCAAATCAGAAACCGGGATGGTTTCTGTAAATCCGGGACTGTCCCTGGGAAATGGGGACACTTGGAGGGTCTGCTATGCTAAGTTTTTCTGCCTGTGGAGATGTATGGAAAAGCACATAAACCAGACCTTTAAAGAGTTTGTAAGTAAACCAATTTTAATTGACCAAATCTATAGTCTTTTCAATATGCTGGGGGAAGAGGGGAACTTTGGAAGGAACTTGGAAGGACATATCTTAAAGGTTTAACTCCTATATTTCCATGCTTTACCCTGATGCATATTTTGTGATTTTAAATTTCTGCTGGGGTTCAGTAGAACCCCACAAAAGATTAGTTGCCCCAAACCTGGATCTTGGCATCCAGAAATTTACAGACAGACAGGCAGACAGACAAACAAACAGACAGACAGACAGCTATAGAGATATATCATCAAGAAGATGTACCAAAGGGGATAGAAGGCAGAGAGACCAACAGTAGGTGTAGCTAGAGCCACCAACTAATTATGGTTTTGCCCTCTTCCTCCTCCCTGCTGAGTCTGATAAAGGAAACACAGACTAAAGAGGAAGAAACTGGAAGTCACTGCTACCCCCTGGACTCCTTTTAAGTAGGAAGGCAGGCACATGGTGGGTGAGCTCATTAAACAACCACTGACTATTCTGGAGAAAGCAGCCGTCCCCGGTTCCTTGGCAGGATTCTTAATCAGAACCATTCACTCCATGGGGGCCTTGGTTCCTGGCCATCAGTGCATATTGTTGGCATGGAGGAGGGAGGCCTCACGCAGGAGCAGAGGGAGAGGAACATGCCCACCAGACTGCTTGCTTTGTGCCACGTATTATGTGGTCCACAGGAAGGAACCAAGAAAGCTGAGCATCAGAACATAGAAAGCTGCCTTATATTGAATCAGAGGAGGAGGAGGAGGAGGAGGAGGAGGAGGAGGAGGAGGAGGAGGAGGAGGAGGAGGAGTAGTTTGGATTTGATATCCCACTTTATCACTACCCTAGGGAGTCTCAAAGTGGCTAACATTCTCCTTTCCCTTCCTCCCCCACAACAAACACTCTGTGAGGTAAGTGAGGCTGAGAGACTTCAGAGAAGTGTGACTGGCCCAAAGTCACCCAGCAGCTGCATGTGGAGGAGCGGGGAAGCGAACCCGGTTCACCAGATTACGAGTCCACCACTCTTAACCACTACACCACACTGGCTCTGTGTAGCTCAGTGTCATCTACACAGCGGCGGAGCATGACTCCAACAAGCCTAGGGCGGGAGGGAGGGAGCGGGAGGGGGTGGACTCCCACCCATGTAAGGGGGTGGGTCAAGTGGCAGAGAACAAAGGCATCGCACAGCCAACCCCCCACCGCCAGCTGGAGCGACCCCAGCCCCAAGCGGAGGCTGTTGCGCCCTTCTGGCACCCCCCCCTCCCCAGATCCAACCCTTGCAAGGCTGCTCAGTGTGGGGACGCGGCGTAAACAAAAGTCACCTGACTCGGTTGCTTTGCTTATATTTTGAAACACACTCGCTGCTGCAGGGCACTTGTTTGTGTGTGTTATGTTTTCCTGCGGGAGGTTCCGCTTCCAAGTTCGCACCCGCCCCACGCTCCAGTGGATGGAGTCAGGCTTCGCCCCCCACTTCCCACGGCTCCCCAAGCCACCCCCAGTTCAGGATGGTAGTGCCAGGAGGCGGGCAGCACTCTTAGAGCCGAGCGCCGGCATCAGGGAAGTGGCGCCCCCCCTTTCCAGCTGGTTGGCCATTTTGTCACCTCCCAGAGAGCCAGTGTGGTGTAGTGGTTAAGAGCGATAGACTCATAATCTGGGGAACTGGGTTCACGTCTCCGCTCCTCCGCATGCAGCTGCTGGGTGACCTTGGGCCAGTCACACTTCTTTGAAGTCTCTCAGCCCCACTCACCTCACAGAGTGTTTGTTGTGGGGGAGGAAGGGAAAGGAGAATGTTAGCCGCTTTGAGACTCCTTCGAGTACCGATAAAGTGGGATATCAAATCCAAACTCTTCTTCTTCTTCCGTCATTGATGACACCCAGGGCAGATCACACCCCCTGCACCCGCCTTCCTACCCCACTGCATCTATACTGACTGACAGCAGCTCTCTGGGGTATCAAGCAAGGTTCTCTCCCAGCTTTACCTGAAGGTGCTGGAGATACCTGGAACCTTCTGCATGCAAAGCAGATGCCACTGGAGGCTGATCCATCAGGGCAAGTGGAGTACAATTCTACCAACCTCAGTCGGCCCTCACCACCCCCCACCTGCATATCTTCTTGCTTACAACATGCCCAGGGGATCATGGCCCTAACTGCCAGCTTCCTCCCCCTCGGTCTCAGTGTCACTCTTGTAGAATCCAGCAAGGAGGAGGATGGGGACAAAGCAAGAATTAATTGGCTCTGCCTGCTGTTGGTTCTGGCGCCACCTACTGTTGGGCTCCCTGCCCTCTGCCCTACCAATCACAGTGGGTACCAGGTACCACTGGCAAATAACATATCACCTTTCCAACACCCCAATACAACGGCTGGCTAGGGCTGATAGGAGTTGTAGTCCCAAATATTTGGAGTGCACCAGTTGAGGAAGGCTGCCTTCTTTGTAGGCGTGCAAGGTTTCATCAGAAAACTAACGAAGCTATCTACTTTAGTTGGGCCCAGCCTCACCTCTTGAGGCTGTAAATTTAGAGAGACATTTCTTTTGGAAATGGGAGGGGTGCTCTTTTAATGCTGTGCTGATGTGTTAGTGTTTTAGAATAATAATAATAATAATAATAATAATAATAATAATAATAATAATAATAATAATAGACATGGCTGATTTCTCCCCTAGATGATTTGTGGGAGGTTTTGCTTCATACATTGTAATCTCTTTTACAGTCCCTATAATAAGAATTTGGAGTGTAAGGCTTTGAAGAACGTAGGCAGAGTTCTTCTGGATCAGACCCAAGGACTATCTAGTCTGGCATTCTCTTCTCACAGTGGCCAGCCAGATGCCTCTAGGAAGCCCCCTGGCAGTGTATGAGCACAATAGCTCTTTCCCACTGGTGACCCCCAGAAACTGGTGTTCCTGACAGGCTTCTATGGCATCTGTGGCAGGCAGCAGCTGCCACACACTGATCAATACCAGCTTGCTGGGTCTGTGACCTGCCATTTTAGCTTTCTAACACATTCCCAACATAGCACTGAATTTGTTCCAGGTCAACCATCCTCTGAAGACCTTTCAGAAACTGAAGCTAGCCCCGAATCCAGCAGCCAGATAGTTGGCTGGGACCAGATGCTCAGAGCATGTAACACAACTTCTGGTCCAACTGAGCTAGCTACCAGTTAGTTTCTAGGCTCCATCCAAAGGGCTGGCTTTGACCTATAAAGCCTTATGCAGCTCAGGAGTCTCATACTTCACTGATGGCCTCTTCCCTATGATTCTAGTTTGGTCACCAGAAGTCCTTCACAGTGCACCTTTTCAGGTCTTCTCAGTGGTGGCCCCTCTGGGATGCTGTCTCCAGGGAAACTCTCAAAATGCAGCATCTCCTTCCCTTGGCCCCACTTTTGATAGTCCTGAGAAGCTCCAAGAGGGCCAAACTCAGGGTGATTCAGGGCTGTCTCAACTTGCTCTGGGTGAAGGCCATATCAGCCCATCAGCCAGACTTTAGATGGATTGATGGCTCGCCTTACTGGGTATGTGCCTCATGCACCTCCAGATTCCATTTTAGGAAGTGAGACTTGACTCCTTAAAACTTAGCGAAGACCTGGAATGGGTAGCATTTCTAAGTACTTAGGAAGATATATACCGAGTTATTGTACAATTGACAATGGCCAGTGCATGTTGTGCTGTTGGAAAATATGCTACAATTCAAAACTTAATTGGTTTTTTATTATTATTGCCTAGCCTTCCTACGCTCCTGTGCGTCAACGTAACTAATACGGCACCCTTACGTGCGTCAGCTACTTTGAGGTACTGTATTTCACGTACTCCCAGAGCTTTCTTGCATGCTGCTATGTCAATAATCTCCATATATAAATGTCTCTGAGGCCTCGTTGCCGCAAATTGCAATCGCAAGTTTTAAGAGTTTTAATGGAAGATGAGGTCAATAACGTGTGTTGTAAAAGAAAGAAAGAAAGAAAAATCTTTCTGAAATTGTACATTGTGAGATTTATGGGCTCCAATTTTATACCTTATGGCTTTGGAAACGGCAGTGGAAAGCAGAGCCAATGTGGTGTGCTGCTTAGGATGTTGGACTAAGACCTGGGAAACCAGGGCTCAAATTCTCACTCAGCCATGAAGCTCACGGAGTCACCTCCGGGGCCAGTCACTGCCGCTCAGCCTAAAATACTTTACAGGGTTGTTGTGGGGTTAACTGAGGAGGGGGAGGACCTCCTCCTTGAGCTCCTGGGAGGAAATGTGGGCTGTGAATGCAAAGAGCATGTATAGTCACAATAAAGAGCTGGTGGGAAGTCTTGTGGGATGTTATGACAAGGCAAGCAAAGGTGCTCTTATGGTCTCATTCTTGGAAGTCTATGTGATGGCTTGGAACTCAGGCTCGGACTCAGAGCCAGAGGAGTCTCAGTCACAGCTGTCAACGTTTCCCCTTTTTAAGGGAAATTATTCCGAATAGGATTCCTCACAAGAAAAGGAAAAAGTTGACAGCTATGGTCTCACTCCACACTGGATCCTTTGCCTCAGGCGGCAGCTGAACCTAGTCTGGGGCCTGATTCTGAAGAGCCCCAGTCTGCACAGGTTCCCCTGCAACAAGCACCAGCTGGGCTGAGTCAGGGGCCTGAGCCTGCCCTGGCTCCAGATGTGGAGATTACCTCGTTGCCTCCAGCTGGGCAATCACTTACAGCTGCTCCACTACCAGTTGGGTCAGGAGAGGCTGAGGCGGCCTCTGGGTCTAGTAACCCACCGACGTCTCCCAAGCTGCAGAGACTGAGGTCTGAGAGAAGGAGAGACCTGAGTACTCGCAGGAGGAGTGCTCGCCTTCGGGCGAGGCAGGGAGGTGAGTCACAGGGGGTTCAGGACCCGCCGTTACCCCTACAAAGATAAAAGGCTGCTGGACCCTGCCCAAGGTTGCGGGATTAACGTTGCTGTTTGCCAGAACCTGTGCCTGACCTTGCCTGGTTTCCTGCCTCATGTCCTGCCTTGGCCCTGTCGGACTGACTCCTCGCAGAACCCTTGGATTCGGGACTGGACCTGGACCACATTACTTGGGTTACCCCCGGGCCCAGCACAGTCTAATTCTTGACCTGCCTTTCAGCACCTGCTACTGAATCTGTGTGGTGAATCACTGCAGGCTGCAGTTCCTCACCCCCTGAAGAACCTTCTGACCCTGGGCTGCTTCCACTCACCTAAGCTGGCCATTGGATCTACCTGGGCTGTTCTTCTTGCTTCAGCCGAGCCTCCCTTGAGCAACCTGGTAATTCTGAGTGCAAGTGTGTCCCTGTCTCCTTGTTGATTCTTTGGTCCTGACTTCCTTCCTCAGCCCCATCTCCTGGCTTGTCCTCTGGTCCTCAGTTGCCCAGGGCTCCCCTCAGACTGGGGAATGGCTGCAGCTAAATGGAAAAGCATCAGCTGTGCATGCAGAAGGCTGCAGGTTCAATCCCCAGCATCTCCAGGTAGAACTGGGACAAGATCCTTGCCTGAGACTTTGGAGATCTGCTGTTAGCCAGTGTAGGCAATCCTGAGCTGGGTGGACAAATGGTCACAGCCCACCCCTGGTACTACTGATGCATTTTCCTCATCCAAATCTCTCCTGGTTTTTTTCTTCTAACCTGTAACAAATGCACTAGAAATTTTACTGTTCTCGTTCCCACCTGCTTTCCTTCCAATATACAAATTTCTTTTGCATATGCACAGTTTCACCAAGGCTTTCCGCTCCTTCAGTTCAGAGGCTGCCCCGAGACAGTCTGCAGCCTGGGGTCTTCGGAATAGGGGTGGGAAACCTTTTCCAGAGGCCACATTCCTTTCTGGGTAAATTTCCGAGGGCCACATGCCAGTTAGAAGAATGGCCAGAAGCAAAGGTTGGTGGTATTATTATATCACACTCTATTTTCCACCCAGGTAAGCAAGGAGCGGGACGCGGGTGGCACTGTGGGTTAAACCACAGAGCGTAGGACTTGCCGATCAGAAGGTTGGCGGTTGGAATCCCCGCGACGGGGTGAGCTCCCGTTGCTCGGTCCCTGCTCCTGCCCACCTAGCAGTTCGAGAGCACGTCAAAGTGCAAGTAGATAAATAGGTACCGCTCTGGCGGGAAGGTAAATGGCGTTTCCGTGCGCTGTTCTGGTTCGCCAGAAGCGGCTTAGTCATGCTGGCCACATGACCCGGAAGCTGTACACCGGCTCCCTCGGCCAATAAAGCGAGATGAGCGCCGCAACCCCAGAGTTGGCCATGACTGGACCTAATGTTCAGGGGTCCCTTTACCTTTACCTAAGCAAGGAGCATTGCAGTGGCAGACCGTGGGTTCTCAAATCTCAGTGGCGCCTTGTGCGATGCTAAAATCCCCTGCCTCTTGCGCTCCGTTCTACACTATTATTGCAGCACCCCCTGGAGCCAAACAGGATGCACTGCCTTAGAACTGCCTCTGAGCATTATCAGACTTCAGTAATAAATCCTAGTCAGGCCAAGAGAGTCAAATTACATTTTAAAGAAACGACAAAAAGAGGGAATAGGCAGGAAGACAACCTCTGATGCCAATCCATAACAGTGTGCAAATCTGGAGTGCGCAACTGCCAGAAGCCCACACACATCTAGGCAGATCAAATCAAGTGCTTCTTCAGAATCGCACCTTGCCATCCCTAACTGGGTCAGGTGGGAGTTACTGGCCGCCACCCTAACCACCCTTAAGCCAGTCCGAATGTGTGTGGATTCGTCAGAGGTGTCTATCTGCTTATTTCTTCCAGCTCAGCTGGTCTCCGCCAGCTGCCAAACATGTGGGTGGTTGGAAGGCTGCCTGGTGGCATCCCTGCCAGCAGAGTCTGGTGGAAAGCTCCAAGAGAGGCCATCATAAAGGTGGTGAGGGGGCCGGCCTGAGCCAACCACCGGATCCTGATCTGGTCTCACAAGTGGCCAACTTCAGGCCTGATCACTGCACCAGCCTGGACCTGGCACAGGGCCGGAAGCAGTCTGCCTGGGTCCCTGTCTGCTGCTGCCACTGCTTCCATGCATAGATGGGTTGGGGTGCAGTGGTGGACCCCCCCACACACACACTCCACAGAGCCCCAGCAATAGAGAGTCAGGCTTGCTCTGTTCACTTCTAAACATCTGGAGAGCACCAGGTCAGGGTAAGATGGTTTAGACTGCTGTAGCCTCAGATTAGCTTGGCATAACAAATAAAATAAAAACACTATGTGACTCACGAGGGTGTATTTCTGTGGCTTGATCTACCAGGGGTTTGGCACCAACTCTAGACAAGATGCAACATCAGAAATTCTCCGCCTGGCCCATCACTGGGCCACTGTTGTCTTCCCAAGGCCTTCTGTTTTTTTAAACTTTCTACTCATAGAGCAAAACAAAATAAATTGTGGCGTATGCATGTTTCCTTGAACCGCAGGAGCCTACTGAAGGCGGGGTGGGGAAACAAAACAAAATTATGGTATATCGCTGCGGTGACTCTTTTCAGAGCACTCATTCGCATGCGCTTCGTTAGGACCTGGATGAACTCTGGAGGACAGGAGACGACTGGCTGCTGCAATACTAAGAGTGGGGTAGGGGGGACCAGGCCATTTTGTGTATCAGTTGTTTCCAAGGTTAGAGCCGAGTTGGAAGTTCTTTGAAGAAGGTTTCTTGCTCAGAATAGATAGCTCTTAGGGGCACTGGCGGAGGAAGAGTGCGGGGGGAGTGCACTGCCCCCGACAGCGCGATCCCGGTGAGGTACCATTGCAGCTGCCCCCCCCGCCTGCGCTGGGCACCACGCCCCCGCAGGCAGCGTACCACGCCCCCAAGACGTGTGCCAGCCCAGGCGGGGGGCTGTATTCCGCCCCCAGTGCCAGAGCATGAAGCTCTGCCACTGCTTAGGGTTGAGAGAAAAAGTAGTCCAGGCTAGATTACTGCCATGTATTCTATTTGGGGCTGCCCTCGAAGACACACCAGAAATTGCTAATTGTGAAAAATGCTGTGCCAAGAATGAGGATAGGGGCAATAGGCTTCAGGCTTATTACCCGCACCTCAAATCAGCTGCACTATTTCCACTCACATTTCCACTGGAATTCTCTGACAACCAATCCCTCTCTCACAAATAGAATCATCAAACTGTAGAGTTGGATGGGACCGCAAATTGGAGTCCCCCAAACTAGGGGTCATGTTATACACGGGAAAATACGGTAATTGTTTTCATTGATAATTTTCATTGTTTTACCCTTTTTTTGCAAAGCACTTTAAGAGTTCCCCCAACCATTAAACTTGGGTATAAATTTTATAGAAAGAAAGAAAGAAAGAAAGAAAGAAAGAAAGAAAGAAAGAAAGAAAGAAAGAAAGAAAGCTTTCTATGAAAAAGCAGTTTCCGTTTGGCGGGTTTTCCCCTCCCACAACATGGTTATGTCCTCCTGATTTCCCACCTCCAGGCCTGGCTCCTTTGTCCCCCATTGCTCTGCCTTCTTACCTTGACTCCCTGGCTCTGCAGCTCAGCAGGTGACAATTCGCAAGGGAACAAATACCGTATTTTTTTGCTCTATAAGACTCACTTTTTCCCTCCTAAAAAGTAAGGGGAAATGTGTGTGCATCTTATGGAGCGAATGCAGGCTGCGCAGCTATCCCAGAAGCCAGAACAGCAAGAGGGATTGCTGCTTTCACTGCGCAGTGATCCCTCTTGCTGTTCTGGCTTCTGGGATTCAGAATATTTTTTTTCTTGTTTTCCTCCTCCAAAAACTAGGCGCGTCTTGTGGTCTGGTGCGTCTTATAGATTGAAAAATACGGTAGCTTCAGGTATCACCTACGCCATGGTACCGAGCAAAGCACAATTGCATCCCTTGCTGTTATGAATGGGGGGGAGGTGTGCCTGACAGGAGACGCGCAAGTGTCACCGCAGAGAAACGTGATCTTGAAACATTTTGGAGAGGAGTCAGACCTGCTGCCACTGGCGGGCAATATCAAAACCACTGCTCTTCCCACCAACACCTGGGATTATCCATTTGAAGTCTGGGGCCTTATAAAGACCTTGCTGTCTGACAGAAATCTCACAGGAAGTTGGTGTTTCGCCCCAGGGAACAGACCAAAAATATGTACATAAAAGGCCTCAGTTTTTCAAAGTAAAAACTCCCCCCCTTTTTTTCCTTTTAAATAAACATTAAAAAGTTGTAGTAGTACGGAAAGAGTTAGTTGCCCACCGAGCCAGTTCCATGTTGGCAGAACTCTGAGTACTTGAAGCTAACATGAGCCACATTCCACAGCTCTAAAGCTCTAAAGGTGGGTGTGTTAATACTACTGTTAATACTCTCTCTCAGGCAGTGCCAGTGGGACCTGCAACAAAGTGTTGCAGCGTGGCATGCTTCTCTTCAGGATTCCAGATACTTCATTCCTCCTCCTCCTGGTTTTCCATCCTCCTTGCCTCTCCAAAGCTTTACACATCCACCGAGCAAGCTTAGTCTCCTTGGCCACTTTATGTGTGTGTTGTTTTCCCCCTTGAGAGTTTCTTTCTAAATATTCTTTTAGACATAAGCCAACTGATAGCTGTCACAGCATTACAAAAAAACCTGAGGTACCTATTCATACATATCATCTATGATTCCTGCATTGTAGCGGGTTGGACTAGATGACCCTCAGTGTACCTTGAAGCGCTACCATTCTGTGACATGTATATATTATGATCCCTTTGTTATAAGAAAAAACTGCTCCTTTTCCCTTATGGGGAATTGCAGAGCCTATATAGAGTCCTTAAGTGGATTCCCTATCGGTAGAAGAAAATAACAGAGGCCAACCAGAGTAAATTGAAAAGCAAAGTGGCTAGTAAGTCTGATCTTTATTAAAGGAATTGTTGCAACAAGGTCTCCACTCACCACACGCAGGAGGGAGGAGAACCCTGAACAATGGTGCGCAAGCCCTTATATAGACTTTTGAAACTTCCCACCCTGTAGCCCAAAACATCATACATACATCACAGAAGAAGGCAGTCTACAGCAGAGAAGGCAGTCTACAGCAGAAATCCCGTCTACCAGGATACCTGATAATGGTCACTGATTGCATTACCTGGGCAGCCTGGGCATTCTTTTGTGATGGCTAGTACCTTAGTTCCTGAATCCAGGTCACAGGCTCACCGTATTCATACACAAAGACACCCTTAAGACAGGATTTGCAAGTGAAAAGACAATGGGAAGGCTTTCCCCATTTGCCTCCCTTACTGCAGAGGAATATTTGAGGTCATTGGGAGAGTCAAAATGGCTCCAGGATTGCTCTCCCATACTATTTCAGACACATGGTTCATATATTTAGATATGTGCGCATTTATAAATATTTATTCTATATTTGAGACCTTGAGATTCTTATAACACCTTCAAAATACCAAACATTGTCAGTGACTCAAGGGCAGAATAGCGTTTTGCTGAAAATCTGGCGCATAGAGAGAGAAAAGGTGGAAGAGAAGCATGAAAATGACAAGCATCAAAGAAAGAACAAAAGCCAAGTGAATTAAAGAGAGAAACAATGAAGTTAAAAGAACAAGGAGTTTGATAAGACCATCTGAATTTAGTTTTTTTAAAAAACAAAAAAACCCTAATGAAATAATGAGACAAGAGAGGAATAAAGAGTGATGGATGCTCACTCTGAGTGCTATTTGCATAAGTTCAAATGGGCCAGAACAAATGTTTGCTCTTCACTTATTGGCTCTCCAATGAAGGCTGCCTCTCTTGTTCCAATTCCCCTCTCATCTTTTTGAAACCACACGTGAAGAATCAGCCGAAAGACAAAGAGGGGTTTTTTTTAATGCGAGGATGATCAGACACAAGCGTTCGGGCTCCTTCTCATATCAATCTGCAATCACTCTCAATGGGCTGGCTCATGTGCCAAACAAGGAAGGGGAGTCCGCAAATGTTCCAATTAGGGACAGGGGAGAAATTTGTTTCAGTTTGCATTTAAAGCCAAATCTTTCTAAAACAATACGAGAACTGAAACACGGCCATCCTAAGGTGCAGGCGATGCTGATTACCAAACCAGAGCAAATTGCATTTTAATTGCTAGTTTAAAATGTGCTGTGATGAATTTTAATCATTGCTTTTTAACTAGTTTGCTTTTATTATTCTGCATCTTGCAACCGGTGCTTTTAAATGTTGTGAGGTGCCTTGAAATCCCAGCTAGGGAGAAAGGCCGGATAGAAATATATTAAATAAATAAAACAATTCCTTAAAGAATCTCAACTCATTTTGCAATGCAGTTCTCCAACTGAGGAATGTTTACAGAAATGCATATATTAGAGACCTAGCACACAGAAATGTGCACATTAATCAATCTGCATGCAAAAAATGAGTTTATTGGGGAGGGGAATCACTCTAAAATGCTAATGAATTTTCATGAGAATTTTTTTTAAAATGGCTGAAAAAATGTAAGGAATTGAATTTAAGATTGGTTCTCTTCATTTCTCATTTTTCCAAAGTGGACAGATCCTTCCGTTCCCACTTCTAAGCCAGTGGAGGGTGAAATGCCATGTGTGAAATCAGGGTTGTTTGGGCCATGACTGCCTCCAGGTTTGAGGAGACCTTCAGCAAAGCGACCTCTGGTGGGGCCTCTTCTATGTAGATAAAAAGGACCCCTGACCATTAGGTCCAGTCATGACTGACTCTGGGGTTGTGGCGCTCATCTCGCTTTATTGACCGAGGGAGCCGGCTTACAGCTTCCGGGTCATGTGGCCAGCATGACTAAGCCGCTTCTGGAGAACCAGAGCAGCGCACGGAAACACTGCTTACCTTCCCGCCGGAGCGGTACCTATTTATCTACTTGCACTTTGACATGCTTTCGAACTGCTAGGTTGGCAGGAGCAGGGACCGAGCAACGGGAGCTCACCCCGTTGTGGGGATTTGAACCACCGACCTTCTGATCGGCAAGTCCTAGGCTCTGTGGTTTAACCCACAGCGCCAATGGGTAAATCTGTCCATTTTGTTTTCTCTTGTTCTCTCATTTTTCCAGCCTCATGTTCAGTTCTCCACATTTCCCCATTGGTTTGCAATTTCCAAAGTCCTTGTGGAAATTCAGTACACAATTTTGTCCCATTTTGCGCAACACTGTTTTCCCTGATATATGATGCATTTTCAGTGTCGCTTTCACTAATCTATGCATTTATATGCACACTTTACAATAGTATAGTAGACATCTTTATACATATTCCTTGACAGGAGAAATACTTGTCTTGCGTTTCAGTTCAATTAATTTACATCTTTATGCTGTAAACCACCCTGTAATCTTTGGATGAAGTATATACATCTAAATAATAATGCTAATAATGATATTCTGTGAACCACCCTGAGACCCCTGCAGTGCCAGATTTACGTATAAGCTAAACAAGCTATAGCTTAGGGCCCCACTCTCTTTGGGGACCCCAAAAAAATTGAAGGGGGGAAAACTGGATGTACATTTCCCAAATATAAGAGAAAAAACAAATAAAATAAAACCTACATACAGCAACAGTCTTTTATGTTGTGTAGGCTCCTATGATGTAAGTAAGGGGCCCCGCCTGCTAGCCTGCTCCCTAAAATATCAGTGGTTTGCTCATTTCTATATCAATTACTTTAATAAAGTAATTGAATATAGAAATAAAGTAATTAATTTGCTAACAAATAAAGTAATTTGTTATGTGCAAATGTCTTTAGATACCTATTAGGCCCATAAATTACCATATAGCATATATTCAACATTTCCGAGCACAATTCAAAGTGTTGGTGCTGACCTTTAAAGCCCTAAACGGCCTCGGTCCAGTATACCTGAAGGAGCGTCTCCACCCCCATCGTTCTACCCGGACACTGAGGTCCAGTGCCGAGGGCCTTCTGGTGGTTCCCTCACTGCAAGAAGCCAAGTTACAGGGAACCAGGCAGAGGGCCTTCTCGGTAGTGGCGCCCGCCCTGTGGAACACCCTCCCACCAGATGTCAAAGAGAACAACAACTACCAGACTTTTAGAAGACATCTGAAGGCAGCCCTGTTTAGGGAAGCTTTTAATGTTTGATGTATCACAGTATTTTAATATTCTTTTGGAAGCCGCCCAGAGTGGCTGGGGAAACCCAGCCAGATGGGCAGGGTATAAATAATAAATTATTATTATTATTATTATTATTATTAAACACAGCAACAATTTGTTGTTGACAAAGGACAGCTGGGCATATAAAAGGCCCCATTATCTTCAGTAGCTTAGGGCCTCATCAAACCTAAATCCGGCCCTGGACCCCTGGGTATAGGGCATTATATAAAGTCAATAAATAAATAAATAAAATTATTCAGAAAGTGTGACTTAGGGGCGCTCTCCTTTAAATGTGAACTAAATCAAATTCCCCCCCCCCCCCATCCCTACCTCAGGCTTATCTGGTGGTGGTGGCAGCACAACTATGAGCGGCCATTTTGAATTCTCTACAGGACCTCAAATCTAGGATCTGCCTCCTCTGACCTATGCTTTTTAATTGTGTGGGGAGGGGGATTGCAGACACAGCTTCAATTATCAAAAGAATGTCATTAAAGGAAGAGAGGAAAAGATGGAAACCATTTAAAACAAAGGATTTGAGACAGAGCACTGTCCCAGCACCTGAAGTGGAGGCCATGTGGCTTCTGCCGTCTTCAGTGTCCTTATCTTCGCCCACAGCAAGTTGCCGGGAAGCACAATGAACAAAGGAGGCTGTGGAAGGAAGCAAGGAGGAGTTCTGTGGTCAAGAGTTTCTTCACCTCACCACGCTCCCGATTTATGCCTTCCTTCCTGTCTTGAGCTCATGACTCAGGAAGCTTGGCTTCCAACCAGTGAATCACTGCTTCAGTCAAGATGTTGTTTTTTCTCGAGGAGGGTAGGAGGGGAGGGAAACCAAACCAAAAATTAACACAAAACAAAGGTCACTGAACAGCTCTGTTGACAGAGCAGCTTACGATACACTCCAAGAAGCCAGAACAAAGCACAAAATCCACTACTATCTCCTTCTGTGTCATAATTTCCATGGTAACCTTAACTAGATCAGCCAAGAGTTGACCGATGGAAGGGGGCGCAGGAAGCATAGGTTTGAAGCTTTAAAAAGAACTTTTGGTATATAAACTTTGTGGGAAGGCACCTGGAAACTTTGGCAGGCGTTGTGACCATTGTTGACCTCCCAAGTCCTTCCTTGAGTCCTCTGGTGTGTCCAGAGACCTCATGGGTGAAGAAGGGTGAGTCTCTGAGGTTGGACAACAGCTGGAATTTGTCGTAGTTAATAATTAAATTTATATCCCTTCCTCCCTCCCAAAGGAGCCCTGGGGGACAAGTTGTCCAATACTTATTATCTACAGAATTTCATCGGGGTACAATGACTGTATGTAGGGTCAAGATGGGTGACTGTCAATTTTGATTTCTCTCTGTTTCTCTCTCTTAAGTTCAGTTCTACAGCAAGTCCTTCTTAAAATTCATCAGCATTTCAGTCTGAATTTCCCTAAAACACACATTTTTGCAAAGCAATTTTCAAGGGCCGTGCACCAGATTTGGCAGAATCCCAGATAACACACTGATTCAGGCAGGTTCAAGTTGACTCAGGATTTAGCCGGATCAGGTTGAGGCAACCCAGAATTGCCACAAGTCAGAATGGGTCCATCTGGAGTAAGTCAAATTTGTGAAAAGGGGTGGTAATCTGGCAGCGAGGAAAGGAGGGCAGCAGGAGTAGACTTTGTGGATCTCTTTCTTCCCCTCCCCCCCCCATTAACTGCATCTTTAATTAGGGGTTTAAACCCTGATTCAACATCCAGTCAGGGGGAGAAGAAGGTGTATGTCTCCTTCTCCACAAAATCTGGCTGCTTGTTTAATTGTTTTAGATGTGCAAGGATCCCAAATCAGGCCCAGAACAGGGTCAGGATTAGATTGGAAGTACCAGATCAGGCCCCAAATCTGACTGAAGGTGGACCCATACACAGCCCAGCAATTTCTCCTGATATACAGTGGTACCTCAGGTTAAGAACTTAATTCGTTCTGGAGGTCTGTTCTTAACCTGAAACTCTTCTTAATCTGAGGTACCACTTTAGCTAATGGGGCCTCCTGCTGCCGCTGCGCCATCATCACGCGATTTCTGTTCTCATCCTGAAGCAAACTTCTTAACCTGAGGTACTATTTCTGGATTAGCAGAGTCTGTAACCTGACACGTCTGTAACCTGAAGCGTCTGTAACCCGAAGTACCACTGTAATGCTGGTTTTGTTTGTTATTTTGTGTTTTCAGACCCAGAGACCTCCCCCCTAAATAAAAACACATTTGACTAACATTTTACTTTGGTTTTTGGCAGAATTTAGGTCACAACTTTATTGATTGCAGAAAGTGAGTGGTTGCATAGGCTCTGATTCGACTAGCTCCCTGCACCCTTGCAGATAATGCTGACCCAGAGCTCCATCATAGGTCAGCCAAGGGTGAACACCTGAGGTAGGTAGAAAGCCCAGATACAGGCTATATCCACTCCCCAGATGCTCCCCTGGACTCAGGCATGGGCAAAACCCCCTCTCGGGAGTTGAGTCCCTGGATTCCTTTCAGTGGTGTAGCATGGGGGGTGCAGGGGGGCCGGCCGCACCAGGTGCAACATCGGGGGGGGGGGCGCGCTCACACTCGCAGCTCTCTGCCCCTACCTGGCTCACTCAGGGTTAGGGGGCGCAAATTACTTGCCTTGCCCCGGGTGCTGACAACCCACGCTACGCCACTGATTCCTTTAACAGAATACCCTTCACATAGGGATGGCGAGACCGTTCCCCCATCCCTATCACCTGAACCAGTGCCTATCCACAACCTTACAAGTTGTGACGATTTGCTACGTGGCAGGCAAAACCCAAATGGCAACAGCCAATCAGCCAAGTGGGGAAAATCCCTGCCATGCCCCTGCCCCAATGATAGATGACACACGATGGCATAGCAAGGTCAATCGCAAAAGTACCTAAATATAGGGAGAGGTGGGTGAGTGTTCCGATGCACGAGCCAAAAGAGGAAGCTCTGGGTCACGTGCATGGGTATTTATAGGTCCCTCGATCTGTTGAGACAGCACCCCATTGGCCAGATTAAACCCAGCAACAAGGGACCTACCAGTTGGGTGTTGTGACTGTCCAATATACCCACTCACAACAAGAAGGTCAGTCTACAGGCCTCACCACAATATGTGCCCTCTTTTAGGGAGGACACACTTTTACTAACATAAGACATTCTAATGCACACTTTCACCAAATATAGGCATTTCGTCTACACATTATCCTCCACAACAGAAGCATTTTTCTACACATAATTTGGACGGCACCACAAAATTTGCCCAAATGTGATTATTGAAGGATAGCTAAGTTTTGGTTCACAAACTGTTTTGAAAAATGGTATCACTCCTGATTTTGGGAACTGTATGTGGGGAGATGAATGCCTAGGGGCATCTCTGCACGATGGCAAGACCCCCTACCTTTGTAAGGCAGAAGAAAGAAGAGTTCACAGGAGCTAGCAGCATCTGGGAGAAGTTGTTTAAATCTCTCTTGCCACTTCCTGAGTGGCACAGCACTTTCTTTGCATGCAGAAGGTGCCAGGCCCAATTCCTGGGAACTGTAGTTGAGTGCCAGGGGGTGCAGAACCCCTGCCTGAGGCTCCTGAGACTCACAACCAGTCAGAATGGGCAATACCAGGGTAGATGAACGAATGGTTTGCTCAGCCATAAGGCAGTTCTCCGTGCTCCCAAGTATCTCTCCACCTGATACAAGGTGACCAAACGACCTCAGGAATTCCCTAGTTTTCAGAGGGCTTGGAGGTCAGCCTCTTATATGACACTCTGAAGCGCAGAGAAACAACCCATCTGTACACTTTGATCAGTGCAGAAGGAAGTTCATGTAAAACAGCACAGGAATATTAGGCTCCACTCTTGATCTCCATGCATTTAGGGATGGGGTTTTTCTGAAAATATTGTCGTCATGCTTACCCGCATGGATTCCCCACCCCCACCCCCAATTCATGTCTTGCTCCTTGATATTGATGCAAAGCAAGTTTTTCCAATTCTTTCTTCTTTTACCAGTGCCACTGAAAGTACAGACTCTCATATGCATTATAAGACATATCGTATTACAAACACCCCCAGTTTCCTCAAATAACCTAGCACTTAAGCAGATACATACAATAATGCATTTAACTTTATATTTAAAAAAATAGCTTTACTTGCCCATGCCTATAAAATGCTGCAGATAAATAGTATTGCAAGGGGGTTAACTGTTTTATTTATTCATCTTTACCATAATCTTTTATTGTATTTTATTGTAATATTTTGCTGGAGGCTGCCCAGAGTGTATAAATGGGCAGTGTATAAATAAATTATTATTATTATTATTATTATTATTATTATTATTATTATTATTATTTCTTCTTCTTCTTCTTCTTCTTCTTCTTCTTCTTCTTCTTCTTCTTCTTCTTCTTCTTCTTCTTCATTATATTTCATTCATGAATTGCTTCCCATGAGGCATACTTGTACATATGCATATTAAAAACAGGTAAAACATTATATATGACAATTTTAATCTCTCTCTCTGTCTCTCTGTCTCTCTCTCTCTCTCTCTCTCTCTCACACACACACACCCTTTCAGATTCAACACAGAAAGAGATCCCAAGTTATAGTTTATGCATTTCCCCCTCATATGCCATATAATTAGCAAGGTTTAAAATCCAACATTTCACAAATGGCCAAAACAAAAGCAAGTGTGCTGATATATGCATGACTCGCTCAGATCAGAGCTGTCTGAATGAGTTAGTGACCATTAGTTAGTGACCTCCCACATCCCTGCATGCATTCACTTGAGTGTCAGAAGAGACCCTCCATGTGTACAAGGGTACGTCCGGGAGGGTCTCTCTCTGCACAGCTGGGAACCAGGCCTTCACTAGTCAGTTGCCTCTGCTGGCACTATCAGGGAATGCAGTTCCAGCCCAACAGTCCAGTGTGGAGAGATAGAGGGAAGGCAGGCAGGCAGCGTTCAGTCCTAATCAGGGATTCAGTAACAAAGGGGAGTCAGGCACAGGTCTTTCAGGACCCCGGACAGGGGACAGGGAGCAGGCAACTTGGTCCTCTGAAGGCAGAGCTTCCCATAGACCCTTTTAGATGTCATTTCATTTCAGAATCACTTCCTATGAAGCTTCTTGAAGCGATTTCTCAACACAATATAAGTATATCTAAAGAAGCCCATGTATGAAAATCAGTTTTAACAACTGCATATTAAAAACAGTTGCACATATAAAAATAGCTGTGTATTATCTATTACATGTATTTCCCCCAAGCAGCTCAAGTTCTCCGTGGTTCTCTTCATTCTTCCAACATCCCTGAGAGGCTGAGAGATGGTGACTGGCCCAAGGTCACCCAGTGAGCTTCACGGCTGAGTGGGGATTCAAACCCCGGTCTCCCAGGTCAGAGTCCGACATTCTAACCATTGCGCCACACTGGTGAAGGCAGTTGCATATATAAAATGGTTTCAGATTCCATAGAGATACTGACTGTCATAAAAGAAATCCCCACTTAGAAGGCTTGCTGGAGGAAGAAAGTCTTCAGCAGGCAACAAGACAAGCAAGACAACACCAGTCTGATAAGTCACAGGAGTTCGTTCCAAAGAACAGGTGCCACCACACTAAAGGCATCGTATGGAATGGCATCGAGCTTCATGGCTGAGTGGAAATTCGAACCCTGGTGCCCTAGGTTCTAGGTCAGTTCCTCACAGTCTTCCCGCTGAGGCAAGAGCTAGGGTTGTGTATTGGTTAGTTAGTGTGCTGAACTAGACTCTGAAGGAAGACTCTGTCTCAGCAATGGAGAATGATCCATTAGAATGAATGGGGCAATGCTCCACCAACCTTAGCATGCTTTCAACACACCAGTCCTGAAAGACCTACATGGGTTCCCAGTATGTTTCTGAGCACAAGTGTTGGTGCTGGCCTTTAAAGCCCTAAACTGCCTCGGCCCAGTATACCTGAAGGAGCATCTCCACCCCCATCGTTCAGCCCAGACACTGAGATCCAGCGCCGAGGGTCTTCTGGCAATTCCTTCACTGTGATAAGCGAATTTACAGGGAAGCAGGCAGAGGGCCTTCTTGGTAGTGGTGCCCGCCCTGTGGAATGCCCTCCTGTCAGATGTCAAGGAAACAAACAACTATCTGACTTTTAGAAGACATCTGAAGGCAGCCCTGTTTAGGGAAGTTTTTAATGTTTAATGTTTTATTGTGATTTTAATACAGTGGTACCTCAGATTACATACACTTCAGGTTACATACACTTCAGGTTACAGACTCTGCTAACCCAGAAATAGTATCTCGTGTTAAGAACTTTGCTTTAGGATGAGAACAGAAATCGTGCTCTGGCAGTGCAGCAGCAGCAGGAGGCCCCATTAGCTAAAGTGGTGCTTCAGGTTAAGAACAGTTTCAGGTTAAGAACGGACCTCCAGAATGAATTAAGTACTTAACCCGAGGTACGACTGTATTCTGTTGGGAACTGCCCAGAGTGGCTGGCGAAATCCAACCAGATGGGTGGGGTATAAATAATAAATTATTATTATTATATTATTATTATTATTATTATTTCATTGTGTGCCCACCCACCCTGTCTGTCTGTCTTTTAAAAAGGTCATTGCACTAGTCCTCAAGGTGACTAGCCCACACAAATAAAGGGAACGTGGCCAACACATGCAAAGGAAAGAAAGCAGCCTCTTGAAAAAGCTGGTCTGCTGAAAGGAGAGGCAGTGATATATTTTCTAGCTGGCTCGGCATGCCACACACACAGCAGCCTGCCTTTTGAAGTCCCTCCCCTCCACAATGGAGCCCTATCTTGTGTTGCTCCTTTTATTTTCATTATCTAGCCAGAGCTTACTAGCTCAATGCAGCTCCAATGAACCTTAGCGAAACGATGAAGGGAAAGGGATGACTAACCAGACAAGCAGAGCTGCTTTTTTTTGGAGGGGGGGGGAGGCGGAGAGGCGGCAGCTGGCAAGAGGTCATGTGAACAGGATGGCAACTGCAGCAGACAGGTTGCTGCTCCCTGAGAGAAACAGAGGGGGGAAAGAACATGAACTGGATTTTCAGATTTTTGGTGCATAGATAGATGCATAAATCTGAGGACCCACCTGTGGGTCAAGCAGTTTCCCTGGACAGTGATAGCCCTTCTCAATGATAATCCTACATTGAATGTGACCAGTGCTATTTTTCCAGAAAAAAAGGTGCCGGAACATTCCATAAAACTCATTCTCTTATAATGGCAATAGTGGCCACCTGAGAGGTGCCGGAACTGAGTTCTGGCATTTTCCAGCTGAAAAAAAGCCCTGTATGTGACTAACTAGGGTCCATTAATTTCAATGGATACAGCACTAGGTGTCCATCGAAACCCTCTGTCCACTCTCTTAAAAGTTTTTTTTTCCTGGCTTTTGGGAGTTGGTGGGAATCGGCCTGCTTTCTTGTCTATGTTTAAAGTTGTGTTTAGGTATTTTGCCTGTTTCCTGGAACCAGGGGGAGGTCTGAGCGCTGAGAAATTTTCTTCTGTGTAAATGGGCATTTTCTGGCACCGATAAACAAGGGACAGTTAGGCAGAGATTTATGTTATGTAAAATGAACAATGGAAAGAGAAGAGGGATATAATTGGCATTTTAAGGTTGTATAAACGAATATTCTAAATTGTAAAACAGAAAATTTAATAAAAATTAGAAAACAAAGGACAGTTACAGTACTTTGATTTCCAGGTGGGCCACTGGCCAACCCACAAACTTGGGGACCCCTGAAATAGATACACACATACAATTTTCCCCTTAAGCCACCAAGATGCCACATTTAGCTGGATCCCGAAGTGAAGCGTAAGTTTGCATAACAGCATTTCTCCAAATACACCTTCCAGTATCTTCTCTCTCCACCCTGATCTCATCATGGCTTTCCTTCCTGGCCATTCCGAAGTTGCAGTCTTGTGCTTACTTGCCAGCAGGGGTTGCTTGTGCCTATGGGGTCTGGTAGGGCAGAAAGTGGGGAGTCCAAACACTAGGTGTTGGACACATTGGAGAGCCAGTGTGGTGTAGTGGTTAAGAGCGGTAGACTCTAATCTGGTGAACTGGGTTCGTGTCCCCGCTCCTCCACAGGCAGCTGCTGGGTGACCTTGGGCTAGTCACACTTCTCTGAAGTCTCTCAGCCCCACTCACCTCACAGAGTGTTTGTTGTGGGGGAGGAAGGGAAAGGAGAATGTTAGCCACTTTGAGACTCCTTCGGGTAGTGATAAAGCGGGATATCAAATCCAAACTCTTCTTCTTCTCTTCTTCTAGGTGGAGCCAGAGCCCATGACAGGCAGAACCCACTAATTATAGTTATCTCCCCATCCTCCTCCTCTGTGGTGAGTTCAACAAGGGCAACACCGAGACTGAGGAAGAAGAAGCTAAGAGCCAGGACCCCACTCTGGTTGTACAAAAGCAAGTGGGGCTGCTGGAATCTAGACTGAGGTTGGTGGGGCAGTAAGGGGAGCAGTCTCCACTGAACACAGCAGGACTTCCGATTAATTGAACTTGCATGGTGTTCCGTTGCCAGGTTAGCAAGCCCTTGGGGGCAGAGAACTCTTGGGTTTGGTTTGCATGTGCTCCCCATGCATCGTGCTGTGCCGATAACACCGATGCCACTATATAAATAGTCTCTATTACACAGTAGCTCTAAGCGTGAATCGTAGTAAAATTCCCAGCTGGGCCTATTGTGTTTGTGCAGACATGCATGTTGTCCAGAAGCCAGCTGAAAACAAATTTCAGTCGTTTAATATGTGTACTCAGGAGAACCCAGACTCATTTAATTTAAACAAATCACACAAATTCCCACCATTGCCAACGTGACTGCGAAGGCAAATAGATTAATCAGGGGGAGAGATCTGGCAAACCAGCCTTTTCCAGCAAACCGTATCATAAGCGTATACAAGCGATAAGAGTTACCACGCAATTGCCAATCCTTAAAATACAATACAGAGGGAAGGATGCAACAGAGGCGTGAGATGCGGGATTTGTGCCACAGGTCAGCTCCACCTTCTTCACTTCACATTACTGCTGACTCTCAAGGAGACCTGTCTAAAACATCAAGCATAGTGCCCACCTTGCTCCCACTGGGTACACACACAGGGGTAGAACAATGATGGAGGATCACACACCTGGGGAATCAGACCATGTCAGCATATAGTAGCTGTGCTCCTACCCTGGTTGCTGATTTGCTGCTGGTACAGGTTCAAGGTGATATATATATATATATATCTCGGGACAACGGGTGGCGTTGTGGTCTAAACCACTGAGCCTCCTGGGCATGCCGATCGGAAGGTCAGCAGTTCAAATCTCCGCAACAGAGTGAGCTCCCGTTGCTCTGTCCCAGCTCCTGCCAACCTAGCAGTTCGAAAGCATGCCAGTGCAAGTAGATAAATAGGTACCATTGCGGCGGGAAGGTAAATGGCATTTCCGTGCACTCTGGTTTCCGTCAGTGTCCCGTTGCACCAGAAGTGGTTTAGTCATGCTGGCCACATGGAAAGCTGTCTGTAGACAAACGCCGGCTCCCTCAGCTGGAAAGCGAGATGAGTCATCTTTGACTGGACGTAACCATCCAAGGGGTCCTTTACCTTTACTTTTTTATTAGTATATAAAGCACTTAATAACTTGAGAACTGTTTACCTGCAAGATGGCCTGGCCCCAGGTATGCCCACTTAACCATTTCAATCTACTCTTACATATGCCACATAAATTCCTCTTCTACCATGCAATAAATCAAACTTTTAGCATGGCAGCACCTACACTCTGGAACTCCCTGCCTATTGACACCTGTGGAACACAGGTGGCTCTGTGGTCTAAACCACTGAGCCTCTTGGGCTTGCCGATCAGAAGGTCGGTGGTTCGAATCTGTGCGATAGGGTGAAGTCAGAAAACCACAAGGTAGGGGGAGTAAAATGGAGCGACTGGAAGCCTGTGGGAAAGCACTCCAAATTTGTGTTGGTCCTCTTCATAATAAGCTTCTAAAGCCAATAATTTCTAATGAATGCTTTCATGTGGCATCACCCTGTTCCAATACTGAATGACTGGGCTCCATTGTCTCAGCGAGGTTTCTTTTAATTTACTTTTCCCACCCCAGAGAGGTTTGAAACAAGTCACCTTATGCATTAATATAGTGCTCCAATTATTTTTAATATCTCAATTGCTGGAAAATGTCCTTATTTGGAGAGTGAAGCCATTAAAATAGTACCTGTGGTTAAGAGATTTGCAAGGAGATGCCTAGAGGGTCAATTTAACGTTGGGTTTCCAGCAGCCTAATAGGACAGGTATAGGCATCATATCCAATAGATTTTCAAAAAACTGCTGGTACAATGTGTCTCTCTGCCTGCATTTGAATGATTCTTTGTCTCATTGACCCTATCTCTCCAGAGTTTCCTGTATCTCAAAAGCCTCTTTCTGGAGAATGCGGGGTCCTCAGGACTGATTTTGGAGGGGCTCAGGGACTGTAATGTGGAGGAAGAGGGGACGGAAAAGCCCCATTATATGATTGGACTTCCACACCTCCAGATCTAGCACATTGCCATTCTTTGGCCTATCCCCATTTAACATCTCGCCAGCCCCTGCCCAGCCATAGACAGCATGGACAATAGTCAGCGATGATGGGAGCTGTTGTCCAGTTCCTGCATTGCTACAGATTCCCTATTCATTCGTCTAGTCAAGGAGTGGAGAACCTCCAGCCTGCAGGGCAATCGTGGCCCACCAGGGGGAGTCCAAGCTGGCCCACAAGGCCATTTCCGGCCAATCCACACTGCTCAGTTGATATCACTTGTGACATCTGATGGGTGGTAGGGTAGGATTAAATTTGTTCGTTTGTGCATTTTTATCCTACCTTGTTCAAGGTGGTGTCCATCGTTCTCTCACCACCATTTTATCCAAGAGACCATATTGGCTGTGATTCCTGGAAGCCTCTTTCCTTTGGAACCTACCTGGACCCTGAGATCATCTTCTGAGACCCTCCTTTGTGTGCTGCCTCCTCGAGAGGTCTGGAGGGTGGCATCATGAGAACAGGGCCTTCTCTGCAGTGGCTCCCCGTTTGTAGAATGCTCTCCCCAGGGAAGTTCGCCTGGTGCCTTCATTACACACCAGGCAAAAATGTTCCTTTTTAACCAGGCCTTCAGCTGATCTGTTTGACATCCTATACCCTTTTAAAATGTGGCTCTTCTCTGTCTCTCTCTCTCTCTCTCTCTGTGTGTGTGTGTGTTACAGTGGTACCTCAGGTTACAGATGCTTCAGGTTACATACGCTTCAGGTTACAGACTCCGCTAACCCAGAAATAGTGCTTTAGATTAAGAACTTTGCTTCAGGATGAGAACAGAAATCGTGCTCCGGCAGCACAGCGGCAGGCCCCATTAGCTAAAGTGGTGCTTCAGGTTAAGAACAGTTTCAGGTTAAGAATGGACTTCCGGAACGAATTAAGTACTTAACCCGAGGTACCACTGTATTGGGTTTTATTCTGATTATATACATTGTGATCTTTTCTGTGAACTGCCCAGAGACCTCTGGGTATAAGGCAGTATATAAACTCTAATAATAATAATAATAATAATAATAATAATACCTGCCCACGGAGAAATAAATAAATTGCACCCCAGTTTAGCCCCTGACTGCTCATTCATAGCGATCAAACTGGGCAAAGAGAGAGTCTAAAATGGGGCACGTATTGTTTCATCTACTCCATGATCATCCAAGTTGTCAATTTTAGTCTTTGGGGTAGGGATCAGAATCAATAAGGTTTGGACAGAAGTCAATTTAGAAATCAAAGCAGACAAAACAGCGTCAATGAGGTCATGGGCTGATCCAAGACTGAGTTCTGAATTCTGGAGGGAGCATACTAGGCAGGTGGTCTTGAATAAGAAAGGAGAGCTGGAGTTTAATCTTGATGAATTATAGGTGGAGTTAGCCAGAACCTAGGAGAATCAACTGGCTCCCCCCCCCCCAATTCTCATTGCTAGGAGTGTGCATCAGATTTGGGGGGGGGGTTAAATGTCAAGCAGAAGTGAGGTGCCTCAGTGAGATGTTGGGCTTGTTTGATGTGAAGCAGGACACACCAGCCTGTGTGTCAAAGCAGACACCCACTGAACTGTTTCATGGCGCCTCGGTGATCCAGGTATCCAAAAATGCTGCAGACAAGTGCCCGCTAAAAGCAATTTCTCCAACCTATCATTTGAGCAATCACACCATGGTGAAGAAAGAGAGAACATCAGAATGGGGAGTACGCATAGGGATAGCTCTGTGGTAACTGACCCTCGGGTTAAGTACTTAACTTAAGTTCTGAAGGTCCGTACTTAACCTGAAACTGTTCTTAACCTGAAGCACCACTTTAGCTAATGGGGCCTCCTGCTGCCGCCGCGCTGCTGGAGCCCGATTTCTGTTCTCATCCTGAAGCAAAGTTCTTAACCTTAAGCACTATTTCTGGGTTAGTGGAGTCTGTAACCTGAAGTGTATGTAACCCGAGGTACCACTGTATAGCTTGTAGTCAGAGGGAAAGATGTTATCCCGAAGTGAATCCTTTCTAGTCCTCCTCTCCCCTCTCCCCACCCCCACCCCAAGAAAAAACACATTAAAGGTACCTAATACAAAAGTCACTGGGCTGATTTGTCTGAAACGTAGCAGGTTTCTTACCCAGGGGAACCTCTTTCATAGCTGAAAATTTCAGACCAATTGTCCTGAAAATATCATGGAAGATTAAGTGATTAATTCTTCCCTCCCCAAGGTGATAGCTGCCCCAGCAGAAAAACCATGACAATTATCTTTTTGGAATTTGGCAGGATTCTTCGACTCAGAAGGGGCAACGCTGCCTGTGAATTTCATTCAACTCTGCCCTCCCCCAATAAAATAAAAGTTACAAAAGATGCCTGCAACTACCATCTACTTCTGCCAAAATAAGGTACTTACTAGGTACTTGCCACAAAAAACTTCTGCTCCTTAAAACACCGATTGTCAATCCTACATGCAATGGTCAGTTGCAAACGGTTGTCTGTGTTACATTTCTATAATTATATTTGTTGTTCAGTCACAAGATCATACACCAGACTTGCTGATATTAGCTACTCATATCAATAATGCGGGGGCATGGGGGAAAGAGGAAGAGAGAAGGAGAACAGAAACTGTTTTCAGGCAAAAAATAATGCTAAATCACAATAGGTGCCACTATATACGAAAGAGTTCATTTTATTACATTTATCAGCCAGCAAAAAACCCATATTAATGGCAAGCAATTCCATTAAGAGCTCATTATTTCCTTGTGTTTATAATAGGGGAAGCATTATCAAGGGTAATATTCATCTGACACAGCAGAAACAGTTTGGGAAAGTCACAGGAGAAGACGTTGAGCTTAATTCCTAAAAAGAAATAGTTATGTTCTGCCTTCCGCCCCCCCCCCCCCGCCCCCCGAAGTGAGTTCTGCTCATCAAAAGCATATCAAACCTTCATCGGAAGGGATGAGGGTGCAGAGGCATCTATATAAATGCCATGTATATGTTATTGTCTCGGTAATCCCCGTAACAAATTAAAGTAGGCAATTTATGTTAGCCGCACATTGCAGAGGGAGACCAACCCAGTGTGTCGAAGACTAAACCGACATTTCAACCAAGGACCTGCAGGCATTAAACCACTATGCTACAATTAATTGATATTGTTATAATTCAGCTATTATTGGGGGAATATTGGCAAACATAAGAACTTATTAGTTATTCTGCAACATTATCTTCATTTATTGCATAGTCGGAGAACCTAAGCCTTAGGGCTTAATTGCAGCCCTCCAAGCCTCTCTATCTGGTCCTTGGGGCTTTCTCCTGGCCACACCCTCTTTCCCCGAGCCACACCCCTCCCTGGCCTTGAATCACAGCCTCCTTGAGAGTTTTTGCCTGGCTGTTATGTGCCCTCGACTCTCATAGAGGCTCTTGCTTGTCTGCCTGGATGGATGATAGACAGGAGAGGGTGAATGTGAAAATTCTGGACTGTACTTCCCATTGCCCCTGAGCATTGGACATGCTTGCTGGAGCAGATGACATACCCCCCAACAGTTCTCTGATGAAAATGGGGACATCCTATTCTATTATTGGGACGCGGGTGGCGCTGTGGGTTAAACCACAGAGCCTAGGACTTGCCGATCAGAAGGTCAGCGGTTCAAATCCCCACGACGGGGTGAGCTCCCATTGCTCAGTCCCTGCTCCTGCCAGCCTAGCAGTTCAAAAGCACGTCAAAGTGCAAGTAGATAAATAGGTACCATTCCAGCGGGAAGGTAAACGGTGTTTCCATGCCCTGCTCTGGTTTGCCAGAAGTGGCTTAGTCATGCTGGCCACATGACCTGGAAGCTGTCTGTGGACAAACACCGGCTCCCTGGCCTATAGAGCAAGATGAGCGCCGCAACCCCAGAGTCGGTCACGACTGGACCTAATGGTCCGGGGGCCCTTTACCCTTATTCTATTATTATTATTTTTTATACGATTTATACCCCACCCACCTGAATGGGTTGCCACAGGCACTCTAAGCGGCTTCCAACATATATATAAACACAATAAAACATTAAACATTAAAAAGCTTCCCTATACAGGGCTGCCTTCAGGCAGCTTGGGGGTCAGATAACTCCATACCCTCCAACATTCCTCCAATAAAAATAGGGACGTCCTAAGGGAAAGTGGGATGTTCTGGGATCAAATCAGAAACTGGGAATGCTTCTGTAAATCTGGGAATGCCCCTGGGAAACAGGGACACTTGGAGGGTCTGAGATGGCAATCAGGGTCCAACAACACCAGGAGAGCACCACATTGGCTATTCCTGACCCAACAGTCAGTTTCATTCCAGTGGCTTTTGGATTCGTCTTGCAGCCATTGCATACAGAAACCGCAATAAAATCTGGCCTGGTGTGCCTACTTAACCCTGGAGAGCTGCTCTGGGAGCTATTACGTGTGCATTTATGGATTGATTATTTTTGCATTAAACGCGCGCGCAGCCTAGACTATTCGTGTGTGCATCTCTCATCCCTCTGTAAAAAAACAAAACCCAAACCAAAATAATGACCTTGCAAAAGGAGCCAGATGCACTTCTCCTTTGTGTTTCATTTGCGAAATGTGCTCTGTGTAATGCAGACGATGACAACAGCAAAAAAATATATATTAAAATAATAATTCAAGTCCCTCTGATCCGACGCAGCCAGACTGCCCTCATACTTTGCAATCATAGATTTTCTTCCTTTCCTCTCTCTCTTTCTCCCCTGCTACCAGCGTCTTCCCCTCCTCAAACCTTTGAGAAAAAGACGCCCTCTTTTTGCCCTAGTTGGATCTGCAGTAAAAATGAGAGAGATACTGGGGGGAAAGGAGAGAGAGAGAGAGAGAGCGCTTTTGGGCTGAGGTTTTCCTGTTACTATCACTGTAGCATTTATTTAGCCAATCTCTTAACTATGACGTCTGGGTGGATGGCTTGCTCATAATATTTTAACACACCCACCGAAGGCCGGCGCTGCCTCCTCCTCCTCTCTCGGCCAGCCAATCTGCTGCATTCAGTGTGGCTCCGAGGGGGGAATAGCGCTGCACCTGCCAAACGCTCCCTCCGAGCGCGCTCTCTCTCCCTCCTCCCCCCCACTTTCCCTTTCTGCCTTTCCACATTTATTTACCCCCTTCCTCTTCTTCCCCACGAAAAGCAGATCCGCACAGCCCAGCGCGGATACAACCCTAGCTGCTACCTTGCTCCAAGAAGGACCGCTAATGAATGTGATGCTCCTATAGATCTTTTATTTTCCCCCTTCTAATTCGCCTCCCCCCCCCCGGCACCACCCTATTTAAATTCTCTATTTTGGGTCATCTGGGAGGTTATTATTTCTTTATCTCTCCCCCTCCCTCTTTGGAGCAAATGAAGGGATTGCATTTTTCTTATATATAGTGCGGGTTTTCTTTTTTCTCCTCCTGCACTGATTTATTTTTTTAAGAGAAAACCTCTGTCCTTTCAAACCCCCCCCCCCCTCTCGCTACCCAATTCCTGGATGAGCCGATCGCTCTCGCCCAAGCGCTGGAAGGAAGCTCCGGAAAGAAACATGTTAAAGAAAAAAACCAGCGTCCAGCCAATGTTTTGAAACAGTCGCGCAGAAAGGGAGAGAGCGAAGAGAGCGAAGAGAAAACGGCCAGAGGAGAGAGAGAGCGAGAGCGAGAAGGCAGTTAGATTTTCGCCTCCTGCCTTTTTTCCAGCAGCTGCCGCGCTCGTTTTGCAGAGAACCGGGTAGGAAAAGAGAAGCTCGAACAGAGGACCAGAAAAATAATGGGCTGATTCCTTCCCTTCTCCACCATCATCTCCCTTTCTTATGGTCCTTTTCTGAAATCTCGTCATCCACCCCCCCCTTTTACCTTTTAAATTTAATTTCTTTTTAAATGCTCCTGAATTCTTTGCCTTTATTTCCCTCGGCTTCTTTCTCCCTCCCTTTTTTCCCCAAAGGCAAAAAGAGGCCGATGTTGTGTGCATTCGGGGAGGTCACGTCCAACATCCGACTCTCTCTTCATTTTTTGCATCTGTTTTGACCCCTTCCTGCATTAAACCCGTCCGACCGTGGGGTGCTCCGAGGACTTTTTTTTTAAAAAAAAGATTTAATTTGCAACTCTACAGACCGCGATGCTGCTGCTGCTGCTTCCGTCGCCGGCTGCTCCTCTGTTTTAAAAAGACTTGCCTGGTGCGGGGGTAAAGAAAAACCCGATTTATTTATTTATTTCTGGAAATGACTGGCTGGACCGGACCGGGAAGTCCCGACGCTTTTGTGTTTCTTTTTCTGTGAAAAAGCCCACCCAACTCCAGCCAGCCTTTCTTCCCCACCTGGCTGGGGTCCCTTCATATATTTATTTCCAAATTAACCCCCCAATATATTATATATATTTATTTCCTCCTCCTCCTTTCCAACCGAGCCATGAAGATGATTTTGGTGCGCAAATTCCGGATCCTTATCCTGATGGTGTTCCTCATCGCCTGCACCATGCATATCATGATCGACCTGCTGCCCAAGCTGGAGAAGCGAGCGGCGGGCGCCGACGGAGCCGGAGACGGCAGAGGAAGCGCTGGAGGAGCCGGAGGAGGCAGCGCCAACGCGGGCTGCTCCTGCTCGCACGCCGCGGCCGCCGCCGCTGCAGCCAGCCGAGCCGGGGAGAAGGAAGGCGCGCGGGGCTGGGCGCCGGCTCCGGAGCTGCCCGAGCAACAGCAGCAGCAAGCGGCTGCCGCAGCGCCGGCGGAGAGGGCCCGCGCCTCGGAGGCTGCCGCTGCAGCCGCGGGCTGGCCTAGCAAGCACACGCTGCGGATCCTGCAGGACTTCAGCAGCGACCCCAGCTCCAACGTGAGCTCGCACTCGCTGGAGAAAGGCGCCTCGGAGCGGGCCGAAGCCTTCAAGCGCGCGCAGCAGGAGAAGCAGCAGCCGCAGCCAAAGGGGCCGGATCTGACCCAGAAAGCGCTCATCCAAGATGGGGAGCTGCGCCACGGCCAGCCGAGCAAGAGGAGGCAGCAGCAGCCGGGGAACCGCCTTGGAGGCCACCGGCCTCGCCAGCAGCCGGGCTACGAGGAGGAGGAGGAGGAGGACGAGGAAGGCGCGTATTTCTCCAAGCTGGAGGCGCTCTTCGAGCACCCGCTGTACAAGCTGCCCGTCCCGCCGCTGGGAGACCAGGACGTCCTGTTCAGCGTCAACAGCGACATCCGATTCAACCCCAAAGCGGCGGAGAATCAGGAATGGTGAGTTGGGGGATTGCTGGGCTGGGGGAGAGGAAAGAGGCTTTGGAAAACGCCCCGCCCCGCCGTCGAAAATAGAGATGGGGGTAGGAGTGAAACTAGGCTTTCTTTCACCCGGGGCAAAGACCCAGGTTGGCACACTCCCCGTGCGTATTTGCGCGCACGCACACACAGGCTGGAAGTCTCAATAGCGCCCCTTTGGAGGCTTCACCCGGGGCAAAACCTCCCCCGGCTAGCTTCCCCACTGAATTGGGGTTGGGGGCTGCTGGGGGAGGGGGAGGAGAGAAGTGGCTTTGGCTTTAGGTAACGCCCCACCGCGCCGTCCAAAATAGAGGAGTGGAGGGGGGGTCTAAGGGAGCGTTGCCTGAAGCGGCCCTTTCGGATTCTCGGCTTAGGAGCAATCTTTAAAGAGCCTTGTCCTAATTGATTCTCTGCGCCCCCACCCCTTCCGCACCGGTGTCTTTCTTTGCCCGTTCAGATTCTTGCATTCAGTGATTCTCTGCTCTCCCCCCCCCCAATTAAATAGAGGGGGGAGTCTTTGCCCCTTCTGGTTCTCTCCTGAAGAACAGGCAGCGTTGGTTGATTCTCTTTCTTTCCCCTAAAATTACAATAGGGAGGGAGTCTTTCTGGGAAAGGGTGGGCTGCTGCTGCTGCTGCCCCTTCTCCACCCTTAGAGTTTAATATCTCCCCCTTCCCTGCCTGAAGACTGGAAGAGAAGCTTGCATGGGCTGACAAGCCCCCCACCCATATACTTCAGCATAGAGGGAAGGGGGCAGAAAGTATTAGCTGACGTTGGCAGTACCTCCTTGCTGGTTCTTGCCTTCCCTTCTTAAAGAGAGGGAAAGAGAATCTTACATTGACAGCTTGCCCACCCACCCTGTAAATAAAACAGGGAATGGGTCTTTCTAAGAGAGCTTCGAGTGATGTTGCCCCCTAGGAATCTTCAGCTCCTTCCAAAAATTATCAGCTCTCCTTCCTTAACAAAAATGGATAAGAGTCTCCTCTTGACTTTTACTGCTCTCCCCTCCCCCAACCCAAGAATACAGTGCAGAAGTCGTAGTAGCAGCGATAACATTTCAGAAATCTTCCTCCCTTACAAAAAAATGGACAAGTCTTGCATTGGCTACCACGAGCTCCCCTTAATATTTTTTTAAAAAAAGGCCTCACACACCCTACAAAAATATAAGAGACAGCCGAGTTCTGTAACAGCCTCAGCTGATGCCACCTCTTCTGATTTTCTCCTCCCTTCAAACAGTAGTTAATGCCCCCCATAAGAGTCTTACAGTGATTGACACTCCCTTCTTAAACTAGATAAGATATCCTGAGATAGCAATGGCTGGTGTTTCTCCCCCACTTCTCCTCTGCTCCTGGTTTTGCAGTTATTGATGCCAAGGCTAACATTAACAAATACAAATATTTTACTGACTGTCACCCTTCCAAAAAAACAAACAAACCAGAGTGCATTCTATGATGCCGCTTTCTCAGTAAGTTGCTCCTTTGCAATGTATTTCTCTTCTCCAGCTGTTGTAAAAATGAAGGAGTCTTGGTAGACCTCCCCTCCCCCCAAATAAGTAAGGCAGAGATAATGTTTCTAAGACAGCACTGTGTGTTGTGAAAGGTAGCTTTGGTTTATGATAAATCCCTTCTTTGATTCCCACCCAACCTCCCCGCCTCCACTGTGGAAATAGATAAGGATCTCAGGGGCAAAAAGGCAGTGTTTTCCTTTAAAGATAGCACCTGGAGATTTCTTGCCCACCCAAACAAAAACTGAAGAGGCAGAATTGCCATGTCTTCTTCTCACTCTTAATTATTCTCCCACTGCCGCCCCCCCCCCTCCAAACAACAGATAATGGATAGTGGGTTTTTCAAAAATAACACAGACTAATGTCTTTTAAAATACCACTTTGAACTTCCTGATTGGTCTCCTGTCTCTCTCTGCCTATGTGCAATTGTTACCCCCTCTCCCCAAAAAGGAAGGTGAGATACAGTGTTTTTAGGAATCCTGTCATTGAGAAGAAGGTTGTTAGATTGTTTCATCTGAGCTGAAATGGGTTTGCAGAGTTAATCTACCCAAAAGACAAATAACTAGGAATCAGAAGGAGGAGATGGACAATTCATGGTCTTCCCACCTGTCAGTAATCCCCCAGCCCATGTTTACCCCTTGTTAGGTAGAGAAAATAGAATTTGGAGGATTTTATTTCAGTGGAGGTGCCAGATTTAATTCACCACAGGAAGAGGAACTGGATAGATGTTATGACTTCCACCACAGCCAGCCTTCCCTTCCCAGGAACCTTTCTTAAAAAACACGATTGTTTGAGTTGTGTGAATGGAGCCTGCTAATCTTATCCACCAAAGATGAAGCGGTGATGGTGAAATAGGAAGTATGTCCAATCCCATCTCGTTCCTCCACTGCCTTTGTCAGTGTATAATCTACTCAACTTCAACCCTTTGCTGGAACTGCTGAATGAATTGCTTACTTTTAATTATATAGGATGTCTCCCTAGCTTAAATGGCAGTTTTACTTGGAAATAAGCCCCATCAAACATAGTGGGATTTACTTCTGAGTAGACATGTACAGGATTGTGCTAGTAGTGGGTTCCTGAAGAGAACCAGGTATGTTAGAAAAAAGGTGTGTCTTTCTCTCCCCCCCCCCATCTTTCCAGGCTTCTGTCTTCCCAATTTCTCTTAAAAAAACCCAACACACCCAGGGATGAAGGTCTTAGTATGTTGTCCAATAATTTGAAATGCTGAGGGAGCTCCTGCAGATTTAAGCCCAGACACACCCTGGAAGGATGCAGAGAATTTGAGATAACCATGCTGACATCCTCACCCACTGCCGCTACTACCACTTCCAGTGTTCGAAACTCCCATTGATCTAGGCGCATTTCACAACAGGGAATTTAATGAGTTCTAGGTGCAGTATTGCACCTAAGATTTCAGATTAAAACTGCAGAGTGGAAGGAAAGGAGGACCTTTTTCTGCCTCCCCACTTCCAGCTACTCTCTGAAGAGGGGAGAAGAGACCCTCTTAAAGAATATTACTGAGGTGGGCAGGGAAAGGACTAGACCATGTGAAAAATGAACATAATATTTTAGCTGCAGTTCATTCATTTTTCAGCTCTGTATTCTTATAAAAGAGAGTGCTTAGAATTCTGTTGTTGCGCCTGTAACCTAGGTTTAAGGTGCCGTCGAGCTCCTAACTTTCATATCTCAGTTTCTAACACTGACCACTACTATACTAGATCCCGTTTTCCATATATTTGGTGACACCACTAGATATTGTTCCCACAGGAAGCAGTGGTGGCCACCGATTTGGGTGGCTTTCAAAGAGGATTAGACGAGTCCATGGAGAGGAAGGCTATTGATGACTACTGGCCAAGATGGTTATACTCTGCCACCACAGTCAGAGACATTAATGCTTCTGAATACCAGTTGCTGGAAACCACAGTAGTAGGGAAAGTGCTCTTGAGCTCTGGTCCCACTTGTGAATTTTCCACAGACATCTGGGTGGCCACTTTGAGAACAGGATGTGGACTAGATGGTCTGATCCAGCAGAGCTCTTATGCTCTTAGCTTTCACGCTCTGGTCATTTACTGATTGATCCTGTAGTCCAGGCATGTCCAAAGTCCGTTTTGGGGGCCTAATTCAGCCCGCTGGTTGGTTTAGTTTATTTCCTGGGGTAAAATCCCAAAAAACTTCAACCCTAAAAAAAGGTCAACAACTTTGGTCGGCCCTCATGGCCCTCCACTTCATCAAATCTGGCCCTCTTTGAAAAAGGTTTGGACACTACTGCTGTATTCCTATACTCACTGAGAGTGAGCCCCTTTGGATCGACGTGTGTAGGGCTGCACTGCTAACTTCCAAAGCTGAAAAAATTGCAGGTGGTCTAAACACTGTTTGCAAAAACTCTTCCCACCCCTTAGGATACCATTGTAGGAGTTGTTGTTATAAAGATAAAAGCAAGTGCATGAGCAAATCCCTAGGGTCCATCTCCAAGTAAGAGTATTAGGAGCTGGATCAGGCCAAAGTTGCATCCTGTTCTCACTGTGGCCAGCCAGAAACCTATGGGAAGCCTGAGAGCAAGAGCTGAGTGAAAGAGCACTCTCCCCGCCCCTTTGTGGTTTCTAGAGGTTGGTATTCAGACATCCATTTGATGCTTTGCTTGCTGCATTTATAACCCACTTGTTCCTCCAAGGAGCTCAACGTGATGCCTTTAGTTCTCTGCCCCCCCGTTTCCTCCTCACAACAACCCTGTGAAGTAGGTTAGGCTGAGAGTGAGTGACGGGCCCAAGCTCACCCAGTGAGCTTCATAGCTGAGTGGAGATTCGAACCTTGGTCTCATATGCTAGTCGGACACTCTAACCACAATACCACACAGGTTCTCTTTTTTTATTGTCCCTGAAAGAGTCAGAGATCCTGCTTGGTAAGGTGCATGTTTCCATTCCCTCTCCCGACAAAAGTAATTTGTCCATTTACACTCCACCCAACAAAACAAAAAATTCCTTCCAGTAGCACCTTAAAGACCAACTAAGTTAGTTCTAGGTATGAGCTTTCGTGTGCATGCACACTTCTTCAGATACTTCTTCAGATGGTATCTGAAGAAGTGTGCATGCACATGAAAGCTCATACCTAGAACTAACTTAGTTGGTCTTTAAGGTGCTACTGGAAGGAATTTTTTGTTTTGACTATGGCAGACCAACACGGCTACCTATCTGTAACTCCACCCAACAAAGACACCCTTTTTGTGTATGCAAATGTCATGTGCTAAATTGTAGCCCCAAAGACATAGATATATAACAAAAGGTGTGAGCTGTATCCTTCCTGCTTTTGTGGCCTCATTCAGGATTGTCCCTTGCCTGCTGTTAAACAATGCATTCATAAAAAATGAATACGGGTGGATAATATTTTTATTGTACAGGTAGGTAGCCATGTTGGTCTGCCTTAGTCAAAAGTAAATAAAAAAATTCCTTCCAGTAGCACCTTAGAGACCAACTAAGTTTGTTATTGGTATGAGCTTTTGTGTCCATGCACACTTCTTCAGATACACTGAAACAAAAGTCACCAGACCCATATATATAGTGAGAGGGTGGGGAAGGGTATTACTCAGAAGGGTGGTGGGAATGGGTGATTGGCTGATAGGTGTGGTAAACCTGTTGACTTCTTCAGTGTATCTGAAGAAGTGTGCATGCACACGAAAACTCATACCAAGAACTGACTTAGTTGGTCTTTAAGGTGCTACTGGAAGGAATTTGTTTTGTTTTGACTATGGCAGACCAACACGGCTACCTATCTGTAACTGTTGACTACTGTTAACAACTGCAATTGGTCTTACAGGAAAAAGCAATGGGTGAGATGGCTAAAACAGCTTTATCATGTATAATGAGATAAGAATCCAATGTCTCTATTCAGACCAGGTCTCTCCATGGTTTTAAGTTTGGTAATAAGTTGCAATTCAGCAACTTCTCTTTCCAGTCTATTTCTGAAATTCTTTTGTAATAAGACAGCTACAGGTTTACCACACCTATCAGCCAATCACCCATTCCCACCACCCTTCTGAGTAATACCCCTCCCCATCCTCTCACTATATATAAGGGTCTGGTGACTTCTTTTTCAGTGTATCTGAAGTGTATCGTGCATGCACACGAAAGCTCATACCAATAACAAACTTAGTTGGTCTCTAAGGTGCTACTGGAAGGAATATTTTATTTTATTTTTATATTGCTAGGAGCAATTTCTGGATCCTTTTTCTGATTGAACTAGTCCCCCTTTCCCTCAATACAGAGGGCTGACTTCTTGGATATACAAGGCCAGGTAGACAGGCTCTTTTCTTAACTCCTCTCTGGACCCCTGCTCTCCTCATATTGTCCCTTAAAATGGCAGAGCCTTTGATAAATGCAAACGTTACATATCTTTCCCATCTGTTCTCCGAGGAGCTCAAGGTGGTGTCATATACATTTCTTATTTCACTGCATGTCCCTGTTCTTGTAGGTGCATTATATATTGAGGCAGCTTGCTTATTTATCTCCTCTCCCCCTCCACATTGGATGCATAGTCCCAAGGATGCCCCTCCACCCTTTTACAGCAGCTTTCATCAGCCTGGTGCCCACTAGATTAGGCTCCCAACCAGTGCCGGATTTACTGTACATATAAGCTAAGGGACGTGGGTGGCGCTGTGGGTTAAACCACAGAGCCTAGGGCTTGCCGATCAGAAGGTCAGCGGTCCCTGCTCCTGCCAACCTAGCAGTTCAAAAGCATGTCAAAGTGCAAGTAGATAAATAGGTACCACTCCAGCGGGAAAGTAAACGGTGTTTCCGTGCACTGCTCTGGTTCGCCAGAAGCGGCTTAGTCATGCTGGCCACATGACCCGGAAGCTGTACGCCGGCTCCCTCGGCCAGTAAAGCGAGATTAGCGCTGCAACCCCAGAGTCAGCCACGACTGGATCTAATGGTCAGGGGTCCCTTTACCTTTACTTTAAACAAGCTATAGTTTAGGGCCCCACTCTCTTTGGGGACCCCCCAAAAAAATTAAAGGAAAAAAATATAAGAGAAAAAACAAATAAAATACAATCTACATATAGCAACAGTGTTTTGTGTTGTGTAGGCTCCTATGATGTAAGTCATGGGCCCCGCCTGCTAGCCTGCTCCCTAAAATATCACTGGTTTGCCCATTTCTATATATAGGGTGCCTATGTTCTGCATGGACTGGTTGCAGGGCAACAAGGGCAAATGGCTTTAGATACCTATTAGGTCCATAAATTACCATGTAGCATATATTTAACATGAAAAACAGTGACAATTTGTTGTTGACAAAGGACAGCTGGACATATAAAGGGCCCCATTACCTCCAGTAGCTTAGGGCCTCATCAAACCTAAATTTGGCCCTGTCCTAACCCTCTTTCAGCCCCAGATCAGCGATACAGCAACTGCTTTGCGTGCAGAAACCCCCAGATCCAGTCTCTGGCATCTTTGGCTAGAAATGCCCCCCCTCTGAAATTCTGGAGCGCTAGTCTGGTCATTGGATAAGTGGACCCAATGGTCCGTATAAGGCAGTGTTAATAGGTGAGGTATTGCAGCTGAGAAGGCCTTTAAAGATGTGAGCCTAAACATGTCTACTTAGATCCAGCTGATTTCAAGAAGGCATCCCCCCAAGTGCATGCAGCCTGAGATGATGGCCAGATGGGAGGATTTTGCCCTGTATGGCTTTGCCCATCATAATTCTTTGTGGTTGGTATGTGTGTTGAAACTGCAATGGATATTACCCACTCCCATCCCTTTACTGTGCAACTCGTAAAAAACCATCGTTGCCCTCTCACCTGGACCCTATTTATTTATTTCCATCATTTCTATCCTGCACCTTCTTCAACATAGATGTTTGTTTGTCGTTGTTCCCAGACTGGTCTACAGGGGGAAAAGTACCATTGAAAATAAACAATTTAATAGGATAACAAGGTTTATTACCTATTGGAACCCTTTTAGTACACAGAGTGAGTGGCATTTAAACTAGTGAATCTTGGTTAGAGAGTAGATTTTGTTCATTGCTGTCACACACATACACATAAATGCCTGCACGTAAAAAGTAAAATAAAGTTGTTTATTGTAGGAAATAAATAACTTGGACAGAAAAGGTGTCTAGTTTTAGAGGTTGGGTGGCCATCTGTCTTGGATGTTTTTGTTGAGATTCCTGCATTGCAGGGGGTTGACTTGACGACCCCTAGGGTCCCTTCCAACTCTACAGCTCCTTGAACTAGACAAAAACAAGGCAACCATGCTTACTCCTTTGTTCTCTCAGGGAGGGAGGGAGGGAGGGAGGGAGGGAGAGAGAGAGAGAGAGAGAGAGAGGAGGAGGAGGAGGAGGAGCAGGACCAGGAACAGGAAAACAGAGTGCTATCTGAGAATATCATTCTAATATCAAAGAGAGAGAGATTAAAAATACAGGGATAGTATGGGACTGTGGAGGTCCCCAACTCTTTTGTCTGTTTTAACCCCATGCAAAACCCCTCTTCTGCAAGCTGAGTCGCACCCAAATGCCCGGCATAATATAACAGAAAGCCTACAAAAAAAACCTAATGCAGCAAATTAAAAACAAACCTAAAGCAGCAACAGCCAATTTAAGCAGATGGTAAAATCAAACGGCTCTGAGTTTCGGAACGCTTACATTAGCAGTTCTTCAAAGCCTGGGAAAACAGGAATGTTTTTTGCCTGGCGCCTAAATGATAGTAATGAGGTCTCTAGGCAGACTCCCTCAGGAAGGGCAGGATGAAGGCGCTGAACCCTCCTCTTCTCCCTTTTCCTCTCATCACACATGAAAAGGGATCTAGGGATCCTCCAATTGGACCAGGAGGGCCATGCTCTACCTCTACTGGCTTCTGAATTACAGCTTCTGGAAATTGCAAATAGGGAGAGAACGATATGGCACTCAGATTCCGCCTGCTGGCTTCCCAGGGGTTGGACATTGTGGAAACAGACTGCTGGATGGGAGGGGCCTTGGCATGATCCAGCAGAGTTCTTCTTCTATTTTCATGTTCCTCAAAAGGCTGCAGTCTGAACACCACTTATCTCTGGGAGCGAGGCCTGTTGAATCTGGTAGGACTTACTCGTGAGTACTCATGGGTAGGATTGTAACCAGTTCAGCCTGAAAGCTCAGAATTGGATGAAAGGCCCCCCTAAGAAATAAATAAGAATCATTATCCTGTTATAAGAGTTTAAGGTCATATATATATAAAATGAAATGTTCATAACTGTATATATAAACCACATGTCTGAAACCCCACAGATTAGGGCCTGAACAAATTGACCTCAAATATTTCCCTGCAAGGTCAAAGTGGGAAACCTCCCCATTGTCTTGATCCTCACAAATCCTGTCCTCACAAATCCTGTCTTAAGGTCACATTCAAGATATGAACAGGGTGTGGACCTGTGACCTGGATTCAGGAATTAAGTAGTTTTAATAACAAAAGGGTGGCCAAAACCCAGATAATGCAATCAGGTAACTTGCCAGACAGGAGATAAACAAGCACTCAGATTTCTGTTGTAGACCAGCTTTTCTGTGATGTAGGTATGATGTATCTGGGGGATGGTCTTGGACTCCAGGGTGGGCAATTTAAAATGTCCATATAAGGGCTTGCACACATGGCTCTGGGCCCTTCTCCTCTCTCCTGTGTGTGTGGGAGCACCCTGTTGCAACAGTTCAATAAAGATCAGGCTTACTAGCTGCTTTGCTTCTCAATATTCTCTGGTTGGCCTCTGTTATTTTCTCCTACCGATAGAGAACCTACAAAAGGACTCTATATGGGCTCTTGGGTATCCCATAAGGGGAAAGGAGCAGGTTTTTTTTTTACTTATATCATCCCAAAAGTGCACCACTGAAGAATTAGATCAGAGTCAATTTTGGCAGGGATATCAAATCAACTTCTCCCTGGTGGAGAACTCTTTCTTCAAGGCATCCTTACCAAAGCATCCTTCCTAATGCAAAAAGTGGGGGTGTCAGCATGGTCAAGGGGAACCCCAATATTTTCCATATCATCATCATCAACAACAAAACCCTTTAGGGGTATGCGTGTCTACATATAGGCACCAAACCTGGGTATTTTGGAACCTGAGTTCTTCCAGGTGGAGAAGCTGTGATTTAAGATGAGACCCCAGGAACCATGAGGAACATTTGTATACTTTGGTAGTTTTAGTAAAAGGATCAACCTGGGTGGTGCTGGGTGAGTTATTCATAGTGAGACAAGTCAGGAGTTGCACATGTTTTTATATTGCAAAAACCAATGGATGATTCTGGAGATCAGTGGTGGCTTATATTTGGACCAATATGGCAAAGGTGGGGTGTGTGTGGAGAGAGACAGACAGACAGACAGACAGACAGACAGACAGACAGACAGACAGAGACCCTGAGACCAACAGCTCAATGAAGGCTAATCATGCTTAGTGGCTACAGAATACTAACTGGCTGTTCTAGGAAGGGATTGGAATAGAACGCAATGGAGTAGCCTGGAAATGGATCACAGCTAGCTGGCTGGCCAGGAACATTTTTTTTACAAGTCCACTTGTATTCCTTATATTCAGTCAAATATCTTTTAACATCGGGGGGGCTCCAGCTTCTATAGATCATAGCGAACACATCTTCTTTTAGCAACTTTTCTATCACAGTTCTGGGGTGTGTGTGTGTTTCCAATATATTGTGTAGAAAATGTGCTGGTTTAGTTATGCGAGAGAATTCCTGTCACACTTTTCCATCTAGAGCACCTGCAATTCAGCTTACTTTTTAAAGGTTATGACATTGTTGCTTCTAAGCTTTGAAATGCTGTCATTCGGGGAACTGTTTGATTTTCTCAGCAGTTGAGAAAGGGCTTACTAGTGTGCCAAGAGGGGCTGAAACAAGATAACGTTATAAGTTATTTACCTGCACTTTTAAATCCAAACACAGAGTTGATGTGTCTGTATTTGTGTGTTAACTGACAGTATGCAAAGTGCTTTTTATTATTAAACTAATTCCCTGTTTTTGTTTTTTAAAAATATTTATTCTTTATGTCTGTACCTGGGCTGCCACCACACACCGGGGAGTAAGTCCCACTGAGTTCAATGGAATTTACTTCTTAGAAGATGTTCATTGCTTTGTGTTGCCTATGGATTTGCAAAATTTGAAACCCTGTAAATAAAGGCAACAATTTTCTGGGGATTGCTTTTGCCTGAACCTAATAGGAATAAACAGGATCCGCTGCAATGAATGGAGAAATTCCCTTTCAACTGTGCATCTATCTGAAATACCCACCTTGCTCTCGCTTTGCCTTGCAGAAAGAACAACCAATAAAGTAGCACAATTGCCTTCCAAAACCTTCTGACCAGACAGCCTGTCTCCCTGCATATGTGTATCGGTAATCTGAGACTGCGTCACAGGACAGAACAAGGTTCTTACGCCTCAGGCAGGAATGGGGAACTGTAGCAGCCCGAGGGCCACATTCCTGCCTGAGCAACCTTTCAGGGGCCACATGCCATGGGTGGGTGGGATCAGAGGCAAAAGTGGGCGGAGCAACTACTGTTATTTCTACCTTTGTGTTGTAGGCTAATTTACACACACACATGCACACACCCACACAACCACCCTTCTCTATTCTATCCAGGCAAGCATGAAGCATTTTCAGAATGCAAGGACAAATTCCAGCCAGGCAAAAACACGTGAGGCTGCAAAACAAGGCTGGTGAGAGGTGTGGTTTGCGAAGGTGTGTGACCTGTTGAGAGTCATGTGAGTCAGGGAGTAAGGGCCAAAGGACTACGTTTGGCCCTTGGGTTTCATGAATTGTGGCTTAGCTGAATTAAGCGGGCAAGCTCTTACACAACTTGGCATGAACCATAGAATATTGTTTAAAGAACAAGGACAGTTATGTTGCAGGTTTCTTAATGGGCTGAGAAACCCTTCCCCCCAAAATGTTAATGTTAGTTTTCTCTTGAAATGTAGTTTTTTTTCCCCTTAGACAGTTTACAGTATTTTACTCTCTCTTCGTAACACTTTTAACCTTTCGTTGTTTGTAATTGAAAATGAAAATAATGGCTTATTAAAGGATCTGAAATTGGGTTGCTTACTCAGATCCAGGGGCAGAGCAGAGGCAACCACTTACTGCACAGAACAATTCTGTCTCCACTGAATAAGTGCTTTCTGGCTCTGGTTTTGTCATGCAAACTTGATCTGAAAGCACAAGACACAAAACGTTTTCTGAGGCCCAAAATCTCCCCCAACATAAGACTGGAAATCTCATGGCAGTACTAAAAACACCCCCAAAACATTGCTGTTTGTTTGTTTTGAGAATGGATGAAAGTTAACCAGACATTTATTGTAATTATTATTGATCTTACCAGCACCTTCAATGTGCATTGTGCTTTGCACCATACAAGAGGCTAGGTCCCTGCCCCATTGAGCTTACAATCTAAAATTGGAGATGGGAGGGAAATGGCAGCAGGAGCTAAACAGAGGAAGACCAATGAATTTGCTCTGGTCATTTGCTGCAAGTTCTGCTGCCAAGATGCTATTTGCTACCAAGTGTTTTACACTTTTCGTGTTACTCTTTTGTTGTCTTGATGGCATATTTTGTCAGTTTCAAAATTTGTCCATAGGCTGCCTTGGAGAGCCTTTGGCAAGGCGGAAGCGGGGTGGGAGCTTTCCCAGGGAATAAAATGAAATGTCGAAACTGCACATGCCAGATCCTCTCCCCCTCCTGAAAGCTAACAAAGTTAAACACACATATAAAGTGGGAAAAGGGATGTGAGAGCAGTACTGTAGAATATTAACTCCTCTTGCAAACAGGAGAATCAGCATCAAAGGTCACAAAGAAAAACCATTTGCAAGTATCCCTCTATCCCTGAGATTTTTTTAGTTATCTTCATGCCCTAAATGGCAGCTTGATAACTCTGCAGCCTTCAGCTTCTGCTTCATACTGTTACAGAAAAATCTAGGTGCAAGGCTGCTCAGTCACCCAGCTCATCGGGCAGAGCCCACGGGTCCCTGCGGAATAATAAAGGAAGGAGTCTAGCCACCAAATGGAGCAAATAGCTGTAGGTCAAAGTTTATTGCACAACAGGTTCAAAGAGGAATTTTGAACCCCGAGGTTGGGGTGACAATGACTTTTAAAACTTTCCCACCATATCCCAGAATACAGTTCGTACAGCATCATTGATACATCATTGATGCATCACTGACATGTCGCAAAAACGGGAGGGGTAGACAGGGGTTGGGACGCGGGTGGTGCTGTGGGTTAAACCACAGAGCCTAGGACTTGCCAATCAGAAGGTCGGCGGTTTGAATCCCTGCGACGGGGTGAGCTCCCGTTGTTTGGCCCCAGCTCCTGCCAACCTAGCAGTTCGAAAGCACATCAAAGTGCAAGTAGATAAATAGGTACCGCTCCGGTGGGAAGGTAAACAGCGTTTCCGTGCGCTGCTCTGGTTTGCCAGAAGCGGCTTAGTCATGCTGGCCACATGACCCGGAAGCTGTATGCCGGCTCTCTCGGCCAATAAAGCGAGATGAGCGCCGCAACCCCAGAGTCGGTCACGACTGGACCTAATGGTCAGGGGTCCCTTTACCTTTTTAGACAGGGGTTACACTAGTTTAAGTTGGGCAAACATGTCAGGGCAAGACCCAGGTATAAGATTAGCATAGGCAAACACCTCTGAAGTCCCACCACCCAAAGTACAATAGAACTCCCTTTGCATGTCTGGACCCCTTGGCAAGTCTGGTGATGGGATTAGGCTTTCCTTGGCCAACAATCAGCTCAGCAATTGTCACCTCTGGACACTTCCCAGAGTCAATATTTTTCAAGGGCAAAATAGTGTTGGAATGGAGGAACCTGGCAAAGGAGCTGATTTTATATGATTGTTAAAGCTAGGTAACTTCCCTGAGCTGCCAAGTCAAAAGGATACATTGAAGCATAATACTTGTAACATTTAACAACTTTAAAGATGTGGCCGCCGCCCCCTGTAATTTCCATAACAATACTGAAAGGTGTTTTGGATTTCCTCTGTGGATGCCACACTTGCCAACATGAGCAGATGATTCTTAACCCAGCTGCACTCCCCTTCCCAATGTACTGACATGGCCCTGTTGCATTGTGGTATGTTATACCTGCTCTGGCAGACAACCAAGATGGGTGGTGTTTGTAACTTCACATCCCTCTTTTTTTAAAAAAAGTCTTCCTTCCTTGGGATCAATTCATATTGGAATGAGATAGGTCAGGCATGTCCAAAGTCCGTTTGGGGGCCCTAATCCGGCCCACCAGCCGGTTTAATCTGGCCCCTGTGGCCATTTATTTCCTGGGGTAAAATCCTAAAAAAAGAAAAAAGCTCAACAACTAAAATCTTAGAAAAAGCTCAACAACTTCAATCCTAAAAAAAGGTCTTCACGCATGTTCACTTCATCAAATCTGGCCCTCTTTGAAAAAAGTTTGGACACCCCTGAGATAGGTAAATCAGTTTGTAGGGGGGCATGTCCTGAGGGGTGGAGAGAGAACATCTCCTGATGACCAAACCAATGATGGGGGTGTGTGATAGGAATTTTGAAGTCTTAGGTAAAGGTAAAGGGACCCCTGACCATTAGGTCCAGTCATGGCCGACTCTGGGGTTACAGCGCTCATCTCGCTTTACTGGCCAAGGAAGCTGGCGTACAGCTTCCGGGTCATGTGGCCAGCATGACTAAGCCACTTCTGGCAAACCAGAGCAGCACATGGAAATGCTGTTTACCTTCCCACCGAAGCAGTACCTATTTATCTACTTGCACTTTGATGTGCTTTCAAACTGCTAGGTGGGCAGGAGCACGGACCGAGCAATGGGAGCTCACCCCATCGGGGGATTTGAACCTCCGACCTTCTGATCTGCAAGTCCTAGGCTCTGTGGTTTAACCCACAGCGCCACCCGCATCCCTTTTGAAGTCTTAGATATATGTTAAATGTTCATAAGTGTACCAACCAAGCACGTACATAGATCAGCACAGGAAGACTTACTTGGAACCATTTTGATTCCCAAACTGTCCCAAATTGACCACATGTTTTCTCTGCAAGGTCAAAGGAAAATGGAAAAGCCTCCCCATTGTCTTTTCCTTCACAAATCCTGTCTTAAGGGTATGTCTGTGTTTGAATAGGGTGTGAGCCTGTGACCTGGCCCAGGAACTAAGTATTTATCATTACAAAAAGACTGGCCAGGCTCCCCAGGCAATCCAATCAGGTAACCCGCCAGACAGGAGATAAACAAGGACAGGAGAAAAACAACATTCAAATTTCTGTTACAGATAGGTAGCCGTGTTGGTCTGCCATAGTCAAAACAAAACAAATTCCTTCCAGTAGCACCTTAAAGACCAACTAAGTCAGTTCTTGGTATGAGCTTTCTTCAGATACACAAATTTCTGTTTTAGACCACCTTTTCTGAGAGCCAGTGTGGTGTAGTGTTTGTTGTGGGGGAGGAAGGGAAAGGAGATTGTTAGCCGCTTTGAGACTCCTTAGGGTAGTGATAAAGTGGGATATCAAATCCAAACTCCTCCTCCTCCTCCTCTTCTTCTTCTTCTTCTTCTTCTTCTTCAATGTATGTATGATGTTTCTGGGGGTGGTCTTGATCTACAGGGTGGCAATTTCAAAAGTCCATATAAGGCTTTTTTTTGCATGCCATTTTTCTGGGTCCCTCCTGTCTCCTGCGGGTGAGGGGAGCACCCTGTTGCAACAGATCAATAAAGATCAGGCTTACTAGCTGCTTTGCTTCTCAATATTCTCTGGTTGGCCTCTGTTATTTTCTCCTACCAATAGGGAACATATGCAAGGACTCTATATGGGCTCTTGGATACCCCATAAGGGAAAAGGGCAATTTTTATTTACAACAGGTAGAAGTTTCTAAGTTCTTTCACATTTATTTGGGGGTCGACTTAGGGGTTGCCAGTGTGACACCCATGGGCACAGTGGTGCCCTTGAAGTCTTCCTCTGGTGCCAGCTAAGACTTGCAGCTCCCCCCCCTACACTCTGCTCCTTTGGTCATGAAGTGGTGAGGGAGATACAGTGGTACCTCTGGTTAAGAACTTAATTCGTTTTGGAGGTCTGTTCTTAATCTGAAGCACCACTTTAGCTAATGGGGCCTCCTGCTGCCTCTGCGCTAGCGCTGCACGATTTCTGTTCTCATCCTGAAGCAAAGTTCTTAACCCGAGGTACTATTTCTCAGTTAGCGGAGTCTGTAACCTGAAGCGTCTGTAACCTGAAGCGTCTGTAACCCAAGGTACCACTGTACCCCCTTTCCCCCTCTCCCTTGCAAAACTAGAGCATGGCATCTGTTTGATTGTTGTTTTATTAGGGAAGTTGACTCAGGAAAGCAAGGCCTAGAGTTTGCTTATGTAGGTTTGGCAAATATTAAAGTTTTGGACCATTTTTGGCAGTGTGTTCATTTTGTTTTGTGAGGTGCTATAGGATTATGCACTTTATTTAGAGGTGTCTTTGAAGACAATTTTGAAACTTCACTGGGTCCAGATTGATAACACTCAAAGAGGGTTGTTAGCAAAGTCTCTTTAAGTAATAAAGATGAAGTCCAGAGAGAAAAGAAAAATACTCTGATAAGACTTTAATGAGGAAATTATTTTGTGCATAGTTTAGTGTATAATTTTAGGAGAAATAAGCAGAGAGCTTTTGTGCACTGGCAACTTAACTTCAGGCCTTGTACATAGCAGGGAGACATGAAACCAAACACACGGAGGAAAACCTCCCTCAGAACTATACAGCCAATCAGAGTATCTGTTATCTCAGCAAACATCATGGCACTCTGCCTGGTTGCTAAGCAACACCCCCACTCATCCTCCTCTTGGCTAGTTGACTATAACACTAACAGAATCAGCACATAAGTTACACATTGAATGATCTCTGCCATTGCACTTCCAACACAAGCAAGCCAGAACACTCATCTGCAGTACAACAGAGTTTAAGAATTGCTGCCCTAACCTATTGCTTTTCTTGGCACCTCCCCAGGCTTGGAATCCGTCCTATTTGCTCCCCTCCCCAATTCCGCCCCTCCCTCACTGACATGTTGCAAAGTGCATTGCTGGCATTTTAAGGAAACCTAATCTTCTCCCGTCTCTCGTTCAATTTTATTTTGGTAGGCAAAACGAAGGCAACGAAGACGAAGAGTTTCTACCCACTGGAGAAACGTCAATTGATTCCTATCCAAACTGGCTCAAATTCCACATTGGCATTAATCGATATGAACTGTATTCCAGACACAACCCGGCAATCGGAGCCTTGCTTCAGGACCTGGCCTCCCAGAAAATAACAAGTGTCGGTAGGTTGATGAACACGCAGTTCCTAACAGCAAACTGTGCAAATCATTTGTTCCTTCTTTTTGTTTCTGCTTGTGGATAAGGGATATTTTATTTGGGTTTATACTGGCTGCTCCTAAAAGATGGTTCCAATAAGGTTTGCTTTCTGCTTCGGGAGGCTGTAAAGAGAAGCCACCACTGCTAGCTATGAATTGGCTTTGCAGCATACCTGCTACTGGCTCCGAATTGGATTTAAAATGAATCTGCTGCTGGCTCTGTATTGGCTTTAGAGTGAACTTGCTGCTAGCTCTGAACTGGCTTTAGAACCAACTTGCTGCCAGCTTTGTATTGGCTTTAAAAGCAATTCCTAAGAACAACCCTTAGAGGCGTCTAGTGGCAAAATGCAGCCATAGTGTTGAGCTGAGAGGCAGCAACCTTATGGGGCCTCTTTGGTGGTGGCGACACGTGAGAAAATCTAGAACTTCTCAGGGATAGGGGCTTTCATGGACAAAGAGCACTGGCTTTTTCCATTCTTCTTTCAAATGTAGTTTGCTGCCAGTGCTCATGCCTGGCCCACAATGCCCACCTTGGAATGACTCTATTTGGTATTATTCTAAAGGAGGGCATTCTGGAGGGAATGGCTGCTGTTGATAGTGTCAGAACTACATTAAATGGAGGAGAATCCCTGTGCCACTGGTATATGTCCCAGTCACACCCTACAAGTCCTCAATATTTTCTCCCTTCCCCCATTTTTTTTTTTTTTTTGGAGAAAAATCTATATATTTATTGTCTGCGTATAGGTTCCTTTTATATACTGCCTGTATCTGTTAGTGAAGGTGCTTTTCATTTGATAACAATGACATGCAGTCTAAGAGACGTGCTACTAAAGGAAAAACGGATGAGGAGGGTAGAGAAGAAATAAGGCCAGATGCTAACTCTTTTGTTGCTTTTATGTAATGAAGTTACATGTTGCCCTGGCTGGAATGGCCAGTGCTTATTGGTTTGTTGTTCCTGTTTTTATTAAGTATTATGCATTTTTTTATCTTGTATTTTTATGTTGTGAACCGCTCCTGAGATGAAGAGCGGAGTACAAATTTAATAAATAATTAAGTGCAGAAGGGAAGATCCAGGTAGTGAGTTGCTTGCAGCTGAGCCAATGGAAGAGGCTTTGTTTTCTTTGCCTCTTTCTCAGACATGGGTGGATGGAATGACAGAGCTGGTGCAGGGAGCTCTGGCAAAGGAGGGCCCCCCCGAGCTGACAGATGGGGTCTCACCATCTTCCACCTTTCTCAGATGCATTTGTGCTGGTTTATGAGAAGTTGGTTAGACACGTTTGACTTGTGTGGTTAATACGTTTCATTGATCCATCTCGCCACCTAACTTTGATCTATGCCTGTCCACTTTGGCACGTTTTGAAGAATGTACTCCTTGAATAGTCTGTTTCACCCAGTTCACATCCGCACTGGACATTTAAAGCGCTCTTATACCGCTTCAGCTCTTAACAACGGTATACCCCGAAGCATCCTGGGAACTGTAGTTTGTTAAGAGAATTGTTAGGAGACCCGTATTTTCCTCACAAATAAATACAATTGCAAATGCTACTGAGGAAGAGGAGTTGATTGTTAAACAAACTGGAGTTTGTAGCTGTTTGAGGGGAACAGTCTCTTGACCACTCTCGGCACTCTTAAACTACAGTTCCCAGGATGTGGGGGTAGGGCAGGAGCCATGACTGTAACAGCGATGCAATAGTGCTTTAAATGCACAGTCCGCATGTGTCGCCTCAGATGGGAGCTGTGAAGTTCAGCACTAGCGGGCTCTGTGGAGAAGCAAACCTGTCTCTTGGCATCTTTGCCAGTCCTGTACAGTTTTGGCAGATGCGGCAGCTCGCAGTCTTCCCAGACCAGCTGAACCTACCAACATTCCTTAATAATAATAATAATAATAATAATAATAATAATAATAATAATTTTATTTATACCCCGCCCATCTGGCTGGGTTTCCTGAGCCACTCTGGGTGGCTCCAAACAGAATATTAAAAACACGATAAAACATCAAACATAAAAAATTTTCCTAAACAGGGCTGCCTTCAGATAGTTGCTTCTCTCCTTTACATCTGATGGGAGGGCATTCCAGAGGGTGGGTGCCACCACTTAGAAGGCCCTCTGCCTGGTTCCCAGTAACCTCACTCCTCGCAGTGAGGGAACTGCCAGAAGGCCCTCGGTGCTGGACCTCAGGGCTGAATGATGGGGGTGGAGACGCTCCTTCAGGTATACTGGGCCGAGGACTCAAAGGACCCATGCCCTCTATACTGGGTCACCCTTCTTGCTTCTGTCTCAGAGTGCCACCCAGGCAATGGAGGAGGGACAAAGGATTCAAACATGTACATGTCCTTTGGAGAAAAATCCAGTAAAGGTGGTTTCCTGGTGGGAATAAATGCAAAGGGGGTACTAGAGCCACATTTGTTCGTAGGCCACATTCTGGAGGGCCGCATACTGTGCATGGCAGAACCAATAGCAAACATGAGAGGAGCAACAGAGATGGTTCTTCCCTTGGTACAGTGGGGTACAAGAATCAGAGGTTCATATATACAAACACATCTCTTTCTCCATACTCCATTCAGGCAAGCAAGAGCCATTGCCACAGTTCAAGGACATATTCTAGCCAGGCAAAAAGCACAAGGAATGTGTGATCCTGCAAGGACTTACGGTCTGGTTTGATAAGGACTCCACAGAGATGCAGGCCAGGGGCAGGGAATTTATTTCTCACAGATTTTTAGTTTTCTGGTTTGATCCAGCACTGCAAAGATGGATAGATCCCCTACGAACCTACCTGGGTTGGTTCTCACAGTTTAATATCATGACCTGACAAGGTGTCATTGGCTTAACAACTAGGAGCACGGTGTACAGATTACAGAATGTAGCACCAATTATCAGTTGACAACGAAGAGATTAGCACATATAACAGGTGGAAGTGTTTTCCACAGGAATTCTGACGTGTGATTCAACTTTGGAACGTCTCCACATTTTCGGCACTGTTAAGGAACTGCCTAGTATATTATATTTGCACAAGCCTTGAATATTCTAGTTAGGATTAGTCAGTGACAAAACCTGAGCGCAACTTCTCAGCAGCAAACAACACTGAATCCACAGGCGCTTACTTCCAGGTTGAGAGGGTAGGGTGACAACCTAAAAGTACAATCTTAATAACTTAACTGTGGTTGCTGCTATTGTTTTAATTTATTAATCACTTGCAGCATAAGCAGTCTTGGAAAGGGAGCAGCCAAATTAAAAACAATAAAATGAAGCATAGCATAAAACCGGGAGAAAACAATGAATCATAATACAATAATAAAAATACTCGGTTCATACAGCGCACCCTGTAAAAAAGCTAGAAACGTTGGCAGCAAAATCAGAATCAGTGTGGTGTAGTGGTTAGAGCACTGGACCAGGACATAGGAGACCAGGTTTTGCATCCCTATTCAGCTGCAAAGCTCCCAGGTGTCCTTGAGATGGTCACTAATTCTCAGCCTAACCTTTCCAGATTCTCCTGGACTACTAGTCCCATCACCCTTGAATCATATTAGAAACTCAGATATAAAAGCTAGGCACCTTAAAACCTAGGTTACAATCATCACAACAGAATGTCTGTTTGCCAGGGGGCTGGACTAGATGACCCCCGGGACCTCTTCCAGTGCTACAATTCTATGATTCTATGGTCTCAAGAAGAAGAAGAAGAGTTTGGATTTGATATCCCACCTTTCACTCCCTTTAAGGAGTCTCAAAGCGGCTAACATTCTCCTTTCTCTTCCTCCCCCACAACAAACACTCTGTGAGGTGAGTGGGGCTGAGAGACTTCAGAGAAGTGTGACTGGCCCAAGGTCACTCAGCAGCTGCATGTGGAGGAGCAGAGACGCGAACCCGGTTCCCCAGATTACGAGACTACCGCTCTTAACCACTACACCACACTGGCTCTCAACTACATTGCTTGACTGGAGTTTGCTCTTAAAACAATTCACGCCCCCCCCCCCCCATGCAAGAAGGAGAAACACATATGGCAGCAATGGAGATGGTATTTACTATGGACCAAGGCAGAGGTTTTTAAAATGCGGTTATGAACCTGGCACCTGGAAATCTCTATGTAGTCGAATTGGACCCACACCAGGAGCAAAACACACCTGGCGCCTGGGGAATTTTGAACACTGCCCTTGAACCATTGGCTGTGCTGGATGGAGCTGATGGGAGTTGTTGGGGAATCTTTGCAATCCATTGTTTTCTGGGGGCTGGTAGTGTTGAGATACTGCCAGGGAGATAAAGCCCATCATGGCCCCCACGTCGCCTCCAGACGATCCATCGATCTCCCGTAGATATAGTATCAGCAATTAGCGACACGAGCTCCAGAAAATAGCTTGCCACATTCCAGAGCTGATGCACGCTCTATCAGCAGAATTCGCACAGCGAAAGATGCACGCAGGAGAGCATTATTTAGAAGTTTATTCAGCATTGGTCAGAACAAAGGAAAAAACATGACTGCCTGCTTGCGTGTTCAGGCACAGAGAGAGAAACGAAAGCAATAGAAAACGTAAACTTCCTGTGAACAGGAAATACGCAGACTCTGTGACTCACAAAGCTTGCTCCCTTTTAAGGCGGAACGGAAATATCCTAACATCTAGGAGGTGAACACCTGGAGACCACAGGTGCCTCTCTGCCCCATCTTGAACCAAGTTTGACACTGCTGAGGCATCTGCTCAAAGATCAGGACCTTCCCTTGTGGGGAAGTAAAGCTGAATGTGCAGCGGTAGACTACAGAAGGATGAAGGGGAATAGGCAGGCCTCGTTGCCATGGCGACAGAAAAAGAAGAACTCCACATAACCCTCAAGCAGACAATTTGACCTTTTGGGAGTGGATAAAATGGAAGCCAGTAGGCCAAAATAAGTCAGGTGTGCCCCACTTACTTCCTCATTAAACACAAAACCAAACAAAAGAATGGGAGACACAGCTGAACTAGGTCAGACAACTTGCTTTGAGAGTATAACCAGCTTCAGCTACTTGGCTCTTTGCTGGCTCCATTCAGACTTAATGTTGCTCAGTCCTTTTTCCTGTTAAAATGCATACTCCGGAGTGCCTCGTGTCCTCCAGTTGTTGCTGGATTACAACTCCCATCATGCCTGACCATTTGCTCTATTGGCTGGGGCTGCTGGGAGCTGGAGTCAAACAAGGCCTCCGAGGGGGTCTCTGGTTCCCCACTCACTCTCACTTTATTGAAATGCTTTATTTATTTATATACGAGTGGGGAGTTTCCAGCATTGCCTGAACATCTTTAGAAACACTTCCCATCCCCCATTAATTTGGTTGATTTTTTTTAAAATGGATAGTGTAATTTGTGAGTTTGGATCCATCACACCAAAGATCGGGTGAAGTCACGCCTAAGTCGTGTTTTGGTCTGCCATCTTAATTCAAAATGGCACCTGGCATCCAAATGGCAAGGAAAACTGCCATACAGTGGTACCTCGGGTTACATACACTTCAGGTTACAGACTCCGCTAACCCAGAAATAGTGCTTCGGGTTAAGAACTTTGCTTCAGGATGAGAACAGAAATCGTGCTCCGGCGGCGCGGCAGCAGCAGGAGGCCCCATTAGCTAAAGTGGTGCTTCAGGTTAAGAACAGTTTCAGGTTAAGAATGGACCTCCGGAACGAATTAAGTACTTAACCCGTGGTACCACTGTATTGGGAACCCTCATGCTGAGCTTGTCGATGATATCTCGAGAGGCAGCGGAACCTATGCCGAAAAACAGGCAAAGTCACGTCAAAGTGACATTTTGGCCTACCGTTGTGATTCAAATTAGTGCCCGGCACCCAAACATCTACCAGAATCACCACCCACACCCTGGGAACCCTCCTGTTGAGTTTGGATTTGCAGCGCTTTGAGCTCCTTAAAAGAAAAGGTGGTAGATAAATGCAATTAATAAATTAATAAATCTTCACAGTCACAAGGACTAGAACCTTGGTTTAAGTTTTGAGCTCAGCAGGAGGCTGAATTCTGGGCCTATTGCTATCAAATGCAAGCTCCTCTTTTCGGCGCTCTGGCAGAATTGCGATTCTGGTCTTTATTACCACCCTCACATGCTGTAGTGTTAGTTTCAAGATCTTTTATCTTGCGTAGCTCCTGGGCAGTGTATGTTTCTTTGAAGAGTTTCTGTTTGAGGCACCTGAGTGTTTCACTTTTCATATGTGAAATTGTGTGTGCGTCAGCAACCCACAAAGCATCTTTCAGAATACGTTTGAACAAAGGCAGGGGTGGAAATCTCATACCTCAGCTGTGTTTCTGTCTCATTGCTTTCGAGATACAGAATATTGGTGGCTGACTTAGGCATGCAAGAGTTTGGTGGGGTCATATTTCGCCAACTACTTTCAGAAGCAAGGCCTTCTGTTCTAATTTCTGATTTGATCCTGGAATGTCCCACTTTTTCTTTGTTGTTGTTGTTTAGTCGCGTCCGACTCTTCATGACCCCATGGACCAGAGCACGCCAGGCACTCCTGTCTTCCACTGCCTCCCGCAGTTTGGTCAGACTCATGTTTGTAGCTTCGAGAACACTGTCCAGCCATCTCGTCCTCTGTCGTCCCTTTCTCCTTGTGCCCTCAATCTTTCCTGACATCAGGGTCTTTTCCAGGGCGTCTTCTCTTCTCATGAGGTGGCCAAAGTACTGGAGCCTCAGCTTCAGGATCTGTCCTTCCAGTGAGCACTCAGGGCTGATTTCCTTCAGAACAGATAGGTTTGATCTTCTTGCAGTCCATGGGACTGTCAAGAGTCTCCTCCAGCACCATAATTCAAAAGCATCAATTCTTCAGCGATACCAGCCTTCTTTATGGTCCAGCTCTTTTAGGACGTTCCTATTATCATCTGAGAAATGTAGGAGGGTATGGAGTTATGTGACCCCTGAGCCAAGGAGATAAGTAACTATACAACCTTTAGAAGACATCTCCTATAGGGAGATTTTAAATGTTTAATGTTTTATTATGTTTTTAATATATATACTGGAATCTGCTCAAAGTGGCTGGGGCAACCCAGTTAGATGGGCGAAGTACTAAACATATATATTATGATTATTATTATGGAATAAAGTGTCCCTATTTTCATCGAAGAAATGTTGGAGGGTATGAAGGTGCACCCACCCACCCAGCTTTCACCTGGGTGTCTACCTCTTCTCCCAGTCTCCCACCCTGAGAGACTGGATTTGCACAAAATGTTGATCATTTTGGACTGCACATTTTCAGGAAAGAAGTTGGATCGCAAAGCAGTTTCAGGTATGGCCACAATTGGCCTCATTAACAATTTTCAGGGATGAAAATTATGTATTTATTCATAGATATGGATTCCCTCTAGCAGAATAGGAAGAACCTTTGGCCCTCCAGATGTTACTGAACTACAGCTCCCTGGCCACTAGCCATGCTTGCTGGGACTGATGGGAGTTGTAGTTCAGCAACATCTGGAGGGCCAAAGGTTCCCCATACCCAATGTTCAGGATTGGATTTACGGATCTGCTGAATTCTTGGATTGCCAGCCAGCAATGTACCACCTATCTATTCAAATTCAGTTACACAGGGCTTTTAAAACTGAGGAAAGGGGGGGTGTTTGTACTTATGAGAGAAAGTTGCCATAGCAGTGCAAGGTAATGTTTTACTAAATGAAATATTTACACTTAACACTGCTACATATGGTGTAATTTTCAAGCAATTAAAGAGTGCCATGAAAACAAAAGCCAAAAAGAAGACCAGATGCTTCTGCAAAACGCAAGTTGTGACCGGCTGGGAGGGATAGCCTGTCATTTTCGGTTTCTCTGCATTTCTCAGCTTCCCAGTCTTCTCTTCAGTCCTCCCCATATCTATCAGTTTGCAATTTATTCATTTTTTAAAATAAAAAAATCCCCTCATGAAAATGCCTTTGCTTTTTAGTGAAAGCCCATTTTTGCAAGCTATTTCCCCTGATACAATGCACTGTATGTATAGCTTTCACTAACATATTCATTATCTTATCTATTTATCTAGTTTTCAAAGTTATACAGAAATACCTATTTTAATGCACACTTTCTCCTAATGCATTTAGCTGGAGAATGTATGCATTTAGCTGTATGCATTTAGCTGGAGAATGGCATTGCAAAATTGGGAGAAGTGTGAATTTGCAGGGATAGCTGTGTTTTGGCTTGCATACTGTTCCAAAAAGTGCAAATTAGAGAATTAGAGAAGTTTGCATCATAAGTCTAATTGAACCATGTTTATCCTCCATCCCTACAGGGTGGTCGCTAATCATGAGATGCTGGTGCTTTAAAATGACTGTGACAATCTGAAGGTGGTCAGACAAAAGTTAACCTGGTTGTACTGCGGTGACTCCCCCTGCCCCCTAGAGAACCCTGAGAATTGTAGTTTTGTGGGAAGTAATTTGATAATTCCATTCACAGAACTACAATCCCAAGGAATCCTGCAATGGGGAAGGGCCCCCACGACAGTAAAACTGGTTGAACTATGGTATATGGAATACCCCAGACATACACTACTTTGATTTGTGTGGGGCAAGGATGGGACACCTGGAAGTCACACAGATATTGATGAACTAGAACTCCCACCATCCCTAACTATTGTCCATGGGCTTGCCAATCAGAAGGTCAGCGGCTCGAATCCCCATGACAGAGTGAGCTCCTGTTGCTCTGTCCCAGCTCCTGCCAACCTAGCAGTTCAAAAGCATACCAGTGCAAGTAGATAAATAAGTACCTCTGCAGCGGGAAGGTAAACAGCATTTCTGTGCACTCTGGTTTCTGTCACGGGGTTCCGTTGTGCCAGAAACTGTTTAGTCATGCTGGCCACATGGCCCGGAAAGCTGCCTGTGGACAAACGCCGGCTCCCTTGGCCTGAAAGCGAGATGAGTGCCGCAACCCCACAGTCACCTTTGACTGGACTTAACCATCTAGGGCTTCTTTGCCTTTACCATAATGGAATCCAACAGTGCCACAGGGTCCTAATCCTTGGGCCAGAGAAACTTGGACTGGCTCAAATGTCTGCTCAACCTTTCAATCCACCAAGCTGACATGAAAAAAGACCTGAAGTCTGCTTTTTTCTGCCAGAACTCAACAAAACTCAGTTCTGGCACCTCTTTAGGGAGTGCCATCACCATTATAAGAGAACTACGGGGGCATTCATGTTGAGTTCCTGCATTATCAGCCCCTTTCAGCATGGGAGACACCAAATGGGAATTGCAGTACAACAAGCTCTGGCGGGCCACAGATTCCCTTTTGTTTTCTATGGAGCTCCAGGCAATGCACATCCTTTCTCTACCTCCTCCATTTTCTCTGGTCCTAGGCATTAGGACCTCGTGGCAACCAGCACTGTTGGATTCCATCAGCCTGAGCCAACAATGGTCAATAGGTAGGGATGGTGGGAGTTCTAGTTTAACAACATCTGTGTGGCTCACAAATGCCCCAGGCCCAAATGTCTGCTGAGCCTTCACCATTATATTAGGAAACGTTGCTTTGCAAAAAGAGGAAGTATATATTAGGCAAAATTGCACACAGATAGGTGTATATTTGGAGAAATTGGCAGTCAAATGCTGCTGATTTTTCATGTGGACTTAAAAGAAAAAGTAATCACAAACTAATGTGCAGAACCAAATTTAAGGTTGGAGAAATGAGAAACTGCAGTTGAAAGTTTGGCCCATTAATGTTTCTTTTTTTTATGTTATCTCCCCTTCCCCCATTCATTCATTCCATGCTATGCTCTTAAAGGATAATTAGATCCTTAATATTATTTTGAGCTGAACACTGGCAGTACATTTTCTAGGAAAGGTGAGCATTCTGAGCTCATAGGCTCAGAAACATAATTATCTGAATCAAGACTCAAAAATGACCATAATTAGCCATTTCTTTGTGCAATTTGAAATTTACATCTGCAATAATGCCACCTGCATGAGCCAAAGAGTTGTTTAATTAGAAACGCGGCATGGTGTAGAATGGTTAGATGCAACTTGCTAATAACACTGGGCTTTTTCCTTCCCCGAGTTAAAATTAACGGGCGGCTTGAGCTTGATTTCTTAGGGAAGAAGGTAGGCCTCAAGGTGGTTTGTTTTATTTCCCTGCCTGAAGAAACAATTGCATAACTCGAGTCAGTTCATTTCTGAAATCTACAATGCGTCTTGCTTGGGTGGGCGAAGTAATTAAAGAGGTGCATGCAGTTATGGAAGCAATTAGCGAGTGGGACCGATAAGTAATCTGGGCACTGGTGAAATGAAAATGAGTTCAGAGTTCAGCCCAGAGAAAGTTGCCTTCAGTTAAATATTTGGCTGTGTGTGAGATCCTATGTGTATTTACCCAGAGGTCAGCCCCACTGACTTAGAGATGCAGCTTGAGGGTCAAAGTTCATGTTCTGACTCTGAATAAGTCAGAAAGGGGCCCATCTAGTCCAGCACCCTGGCCAGTCCAATTGCTGCAGGAATACCACAGGCAGGGCACAAAGGCAACAGTCTTCCTGCTCTGTTACTCATAAGAGCCTAAGAAAAGTCTTCTTGGATCAGGCCAATGGCTCATCTAATGCCAACACTCTGAACTACCACCCTAACTCTCCATTCCTTGAAATGCTAGATTTCCCTGTGCAAGGATTATTTTGCCTGGGAATAATAGAATTGCAATTTGTTCCTGCTTATTTTAAATTGGGGGTGGGATGGGACATCCCACACACTGTTTGCCCCATAAAGAACCAAATCTATTTCTATCTGTGACTGATGAATTGGTCATTGGCTTGGAAATGGAGGAAAAAACAAAAAGCAAGTGTTTCCATCTGTCAGCAGATTAAAAAAAAAAGTAAATTATATTCTGGTGATGGGAAAAAATAAATCACATGCCAAGTCAAAGACATGACTGAGCTAGACCTACTGACTTCCCCCATTGTTTGGTATCCTTTCTCGAGATATCTAGAGTTATCTAATACAGTGCCTTACTCTGGCACCTGAACTTTAAAGGCCCCATCTACACTAAAGATTTAAAGCAGTATCCTACCACCTTAAGCAGCCATGGCTTCCTCAACAAAGGTTCATGGGGACTGTAGTTTGTGAATGGTGCTGAGAGTTGTTGGAAGACCCCTATTCCCTTCAGAGTTACAGTTCCCAGAATTCCCCAGGAAGAGGGACTGATGTTAGTTAAACCACTCTGGAAACGGTAACTACATGATCAGCAGAAGTATAGTGTCCTGGTCAAGTGAAGTAAGAGTGGCACTATATTCTGCCTTGGTCTAACCACATCTGGAGTACTGTGTCCAATTCTGGACACCACAATTTAAGAGGGATGTTGACATGCAGAGGAGGGCAACCAAGGTGATCAAGGGTCTGGAAACCAAGCCTTATGAGGAATGGTTGAAGGAGCTGGGTATGTCTAGCCTGGATAAGAGGAGACTGAGAGGAGCTTTGATAGCCGTGGTCAAATAGCTCAAGGGTTCTCACATGGAAGAGGGAACAAGCTTGTTTTCTCCTGCTCTGGAGGGTAGGACACAAACCAATGAATTTAAGTTACAAGAAAGGAGATTCTGACTAAACATCAGGAAGAACTTTCTGACAGTAAGAGCTGTTTGACAGTGGAATGGTCTCCCTCTGGAGGTGGTGAACTCTTCTTCACTGGAGGGTTTTAATGGATGTTTTAGCTGAGATTCCTGCATTTCAAGGGGTTGGAATAGATGACCCACAGGGTCCCTTCCAGCTCTACAATTCTGTGATTCCATGATAGGAATAAGAGTTCTCCCAACCATGGTGTATCGTGAAACAGTGATGTTTTGTATCTGGAGACGTAGTGGTTGCTGCACAACTTGCGACAACTTTGTAAGGGGATTAGACAAACACATGGAGGATAAAGCTAGCAATAGCTACAAAGTTGAAATGCATATATGGGACATCTAGTATCAGAGATAGCTGGTTGCTGCTGAACACTACAATTCTGTGATTCTACGGAGAGAAGCCCATGTCATGCTTGCAGGCTTCCTGCATCTTGTTTTCTACTGCAGGAGCAGAATGCTTGACTAGACCGACTTTCCTCCTGCTCCAGAAGGGCACTTCTGGAGTTTCTTAATGGTATTTACTGGGAATTCAGTGCCTTCCCTGTGTGATAGGAATTTTGAGGTCTTGATATATGGTCATGCTCATAGGTGTACCAACCAAGCACGTACATAGATCAGCACAGGAAGACCGACCTGAAACCATTTTGATTCCCAAACTGACCAAATGTTTTCATTGCAAAGAGGGGGGGGGGTCAGGGAGCCTTCCCCTTGTCTCGGGAACTGAGTAATCAGCATTTTAATGGGTGACAGACTATCAGGAAAGGCAAGCAGATAACCTGGCAAACAGGAAAAACAACATTCAAATTTCTGAAGAAGTGTGCATGCACACGAAAGCTCATACCTAGAACTAACTCAGTTGGTCTTTAAGGTGCTACTGGAAGGAATTTTTTTATTTTGTTTTGACCATGGCAGACCAACACGGCTACCTATCTGTAATTCAAATTTCTGTTTTAGACCGTCTTTTCTGTGATGTAGGTATGATGTATCTGGGGGGTGGTCTTAGGTTACACCCCTTCTGTGATGTATGTATGATGTTTCTGGGGGTGGTCTTGATCTACAGGGTGGCAATTTCAAAAACCCATATAAGGCCTTGCGCACCATTGTTCTGGGTTTCTCCTCCCTCCTTCGTGTGGTGAGTGAGGACCCTGTTGCAACAGATCAATAAAGATCAGGCTTACTAGCTGCTTTGCTTCTCAATATTCTCTGGTTGGCCTCTGTTATTTTTTCCTACCAATAGGGAACCTATGTAAGGACTCTATATAGGCTCTTGGATACCCCATAAGGGAAAAGGGCAATTTTTGTTTACCACACCTGCAAATTGAGTTGAAACAGAGGAGGAAATGCAGCCAGGAAAGGATTGTCCCATGCTATACATTTGCAGATAGGTATAGATAGATGAGCACAAAAATGGGTCCTACTTAGCATTAGAGGCACAGCTATAGTCTGGAAGTTGGTGGTTGGAGGCAGTTCCAGGGGCAGCTTCCAGTGTTTCAGATCGGGGCTGTCCTTTAACCACGAGAGAAGACAGCTTGATAAGTTCATCTGTGCTGCCTCTGCTGTTTTTGGACGATTGGCAGCTCCCCCACCGATGAGGACCTCATGACCATTTGAGGATGACTGCGGAGCAGGATGACTCTGCAGGTTCCATAAACCACTGGCTTCCTTGATATCTTGCAGCTGCCTCGAGTTTCGAAAGGAATAAAGGGAAAGTCTGACTTTTAGGACGGCTGTGAAGTAACAGCCTGTTACCCAACCCAGGCAATCAGTAAGGTTAAACGACAGAGAAGGAGATTTCTTGTCCAGGCAGGTTTATTGCGGTTTGGTAATGGAATGAGATACATCAGCAGGATTGCTTTCTCTGGAGATGCGATAGTAGAGGAGGCTGGGCAAGCACTGTTTGGGGAAGGGAGCTGGGTTGGTGCATGACTGTTGGGGACTTTGTGGCTTCCTTTGCATAGACACGGGGTGCAAGGAAAGGGCCGGATCGTGTGCTGCAGTGTGGAGGTGGCTAAACTGTGCGACTTCTCTTGCACTTGATCCACAAGCTGCAGTTAGTGCAGAATGCTGCAGCACGATTGCTGGCAGGAGGGAGACCTTGTCAGAATATAACACCTGTGCTCTGAGATCTGCACTGGCTGCTGAATTGCTAGCGCACCAAGTTCAATGTGCTACAGTTAGTATAAAGGTAAAGGAACCCCTGACCATTAGGTCCAGTCGTGGACGACTCTGGGGTTGCAGCGCTCATCTCGCTTTATTGGCCGAGGGAGCCTGCATACAGCTTCCGGGTCATATGGCCAGCATGACTAAGCCGCTTCTGGCGAACCAGAGCAGCACACGGAAACACCGTTTACCTTCCCACTGGAGCGCTACCTATTTATCTACTTGCACTTTGATGTGCTTTCGAACTGCTGGGTTGGCAGGAGCAGGGACTGAGCAATGGGAGCTCACCCTGTCAAGCGGATTTGAACCGCCGACCTTCTGATCAGCAAGTCCTAGGCTCTGTGGTTTAACCCACAGCGCCACCCACACCCCACAGTTAGTATATGAAGCCCTTAACAACTTGGGACCTTCGAAATCACCTTACCCTATGTACACCCACTCGGTTGCTTTGAACAGCAGAACTGGCACTGGTTACAGGTGCCACATAATGCCTTTCCTGGTTTTGTAAGAAATCAATCTTTTAGTGTGGCAGGACCCTTCGGAACTCCCTGCTTATTGACGTCAAGGAAGTGCCTTCACTGTACTCTTTTCTGCGCCTGCTAAAAAACATTTTTGGTTAGACAAGCCTACCCAGATATGTTGACTTTTATTTTAATCTGTTTTTGTTTTATCACTGATTTATATATATTTTTACGATATTTAAATAATTGTTTTTAGCTGCTTTTAGCAATAATTTTATTGCTTTTTTTGGTTAACTGCTTGGGTTTTGTTTTGCTTGTACAATCAAGCGGTGTAGGATTTTTTTAGTAAATAAAAAAATAACTGGGGCTATGGAAAAAGGCCTCTGGGAGAGGGGGGTTGAGCAATATAAGCCCACCCCGTGACCATGAGATGTCCTCTTAGGCAAGGTTCCCCTTTTGACTGCGAATTTTCATCTCCAGTCTAGAGCATGTGGGTGTGACACTGAGATTATGAGTATTAACTGTGAAGCTCTCAGCACCACTCGCTTCAAATGTCACTTCACTCACCCCAGATTGGCTCAACAGTCAATCTCTCTTCACAGGGAACACTGGGAATTGTAGCTCTGGGAGGTGAATAGGGGTATCGTGATAACTCTCAGGACCCTTAACAAACTACAGCTCCCATAAGTCTTTGGGGGAAGCCATGACTGCTTAAAGTGGTATCACAGTGCTTCAGATGCATGGTATAAATGTCTTAGTCTTATCGAACACAACTGCTCTTCCCCTGCAATGTGCAGCTGTTGGACATCTTCTGGGGCACACTGTCAGCTGCTACAGAGCAAGAACCCGCCCCAAAGGTCTAGCTAGAATTCATTGATTTGACCCTACAGCAGGGATGAGGACCCAGTGGTCCTCCAGAGGTTGCTGGACAACAATTCCCATCATCCCTGACCATCGGCCATGCTGGTTGGGAATGATGGGAGTTGGAGTCCAGCAACATCTGGAGGGGCAAAGGGTCTCCACTCCTGGCTTCATCTCACCATAGGTGCTGAATGGACAGAATTGTGCATGTCTCCTCTTCTGTAACTATTGCATCTGTTGGGGCCAGGCTGAATAACTCTCCTAAGGACCACCTTAAGGAAAGCCTAAATCCAGAATAGCCAATGTGCTACCTTCTGGATACTGTTGGACTACAACTCCCATCATCTCAGGACCATTGCCCAGAGTGGCTGGGGCTGATGGGAACTGGAGTCCTGCCCTAGGATCCTGTGCTGGAACATGCATCTGAGAAGATCCCCCAGAATCCTTTGCAATATGAAATTATTCTCCAGCATACAAGCTGTCATCTAAAATGTTCCAGTAAGGTAGAAAGTTTTTGGGAAATGGAAAGGCGGATGATCCAAAGGGAAGATGACATGAGAAGGAGGTCAGGGCAGGAGAATATAATTAAAGGTCTGATCGACAGCCAAATAGTCATGGAACACTTTCCTGAGTGCAGTCCTGAAACTCTTCCAGTTTCCCCCCTCTTTTACCTGAAAGTAAAAGTAAGTAAGCTGAAATTCTAACTCTTTCAAATTGGCTGTGCTCTTCTCCCTTGACTTTGGGGTCAAGGTGATTGCTGGTCTTTTTGTTTGTTTGTTAATCTTTATATAAGATTACTTAACTCACTCTTTGCTTTCCATTCTTTGGCATGTGTTTTTTTCAGATGCTGAAAGATTAAATGTAACATTTGCATTTGAATGCGCTTTCAACACTATGTAAACGTTCTGGGTAATCTTTGCCAGAGTTAATGATATATACCTTGGGGAGTTGTAAAGGCTATGACGAAAATAAAATCTCTGCTTCCAGCATTCATACATACCTAAGGGCTTCTGGGGGAAAGGGCGATTATGACTGTGATTAGAGGACACTTAAAAAAACATCACACCTCTGGTTTTATATTCATTTTGAGGCTTTTCAGAGAACCTTGTGGATCTGTTGGGTGGGGGAAATCCAGTGTCTTAATGGAGTCATACTTTTATCAAGACCAACTAAAAGGTGGTGTGGAACCTCCAGCCCCTGGGTGCAAACAGGCTTTCTTATATGGCCCAGGGGGCTGCTTTGGTCAAACTACACCCACTCCACCAGACAGATATCTTCTGGTGGAAGAGATACTGCAGCAGACAGGAAAAAGTGGTGTGTGCCACAAATACAGGGTTTGAAAGGGAAACAAGGCCTTTTTGCATTCCTGCACATGAGACTCTTGCAAGGCAGAAAGCAGAAGTAAACTGTTATAAGAATTTCTGGGTCTCAAATATAGAACAACTATATCTAAATATATGAACCATGTGTCTGAAATAGTATGGGAGAGCAATCCTGGGGCCATTTTGACTCTCTCGATGACCTCAAATATTCTTCTGCAGTAAGGGAGCCAAATGGGGAAAGCCTTCCCATTGTCTTTTCGCTTGCAAATCCTGTCTTAAGGGCGTATTTGTGTATGAATAGGGTGAGCCTGTGACCTGGATTCAGGAACTAAAGTATTAACCATCACAAAAGAATGGCCAGGCTGCCCAGGTAATGCAATCAGGGACCATTATCAGGTATCCCGGCAGAAAGGATTTCTGCTGTAGACTGACTCCTCTGCTGTAGACCGCCTCCTTCTGTGATGTATGCATGATGTTTTAGGTGAGTGGTCTTGAGCTACAGGGTGGGCAGTTTCAAAAGTCTAAATAAGGGCTTGTTCACCATTGTTCAGGGTTCTCCTCCCTCCTGTGTGTGGTGAGTGGAGACCCTGTTGCAACAGTTCCTTGAATAAAGATCAGGCTTACTAGCCGCTTTGCTTTTCAATTTACTCTGGTTGGCCTCTGTTATTTTCTTCTGCCGATAAGGAGCCCACTTAAGAACTCTGTACAGGTTCCGGAATACCCCATAAGGGAAAGGGAGCAGTTTTTCTTATAACAAAACAAGCAAACAAACAAAAAACTTGGTAGTCTTTCTGCTGCTAAAGAGAGCTGGAAATTCTGGTGAGAGCCAAATTGGCCTCCCATTTTGAGGCCTCGTTAGCATGCCGTTCCAAGGCTATTACTGGCAGCAATGACTTAGTGTCATTATTATGTGGCTTCCTTGAAAACTGTTGACACAGTTCTGCCTGCTGTAAATCCTTATGACAATGTTGTTTGGACAGAAACGAGAGTCTCGAGTTGTCATCTCCAAATGTGCAAACAGAGTCTTGGAAACGTGAGTGGCTTTCTTGTAAAAGAGAAGGGAAAAAAAGGAAAGGAAAGAGGGGGGGATGTTGGTTGGTCTGACACAGGAATGCAAAGCAAAATTGCCATGTGTCGTTCATAAAAATAGGACCGGAAACAGGAACATGAAACTCAGTGTGGTTGGGAACGCGTGGGTGGGCTGGGCATATATTTGAGTTGATTTGGATGACGTACACAGACCCTGGCAGGCTTCAGGCTTTTATGGACTTCTCAGTTCTCTGAGCACCATAATGTCAGGGATTGGCAATGTAGCATCCTCCAGTTGTTGTGCCATTCCTCCAACTCCCAGCCGCAGCCAACATGAACAACAGCTTGAGAGCACCACGTTGGCTACCCCTGCCATACATAATGCTCAGTTGAAAATACGTCTGCACAGATTCTTCTTATTTCCTGTAGTTTTCTAAGGGTGCAGAGAGTTGTTAGGAAACGATTGGAACACTTAGAGTTTGAAAATCTCTTTGTCAAACTTCAAAGGGTATAATGCCACAACTAATTTACCAAAAGGATAAATTCCAGCTTGATGCTTGCTCCTGCTATATGTTAACTCCCTTTGTAGGAAGGAACCCCTCCTCCCCCAATTGCATGATGTAAAATGAGTGTGTATTTATCAGTCTAAAAAGGTAAAAAAGGTAAAGGACCCCTGACAGTTAAGTCCAGTCGCAGACGACTCGGGGGTTGCGGCGATCAGCTTGCTTTACAGGCTGAGGGAGCTGGCGTTCGCCCAATTACAGTTTTTCCAGGTCATGTGGCCAGCACGACTAAGCCGCTTCTGGCGCAATGGAACACTGAAACCAGAGCAGCGCATGGAAACACTGTTTACCTTCCCGCCAGAGCGGTACCTATTTATCTACTTGCACTGGCGTACTTTCGAACTGCTAGGTTGGCAGGAGCTGGGACAGAGCAACGGGAGCTCACCCTGTTGCAAGGATTCAAACCACTGAACTTCCAATCAGCAAGCCCAAGAGGCTCAGTGGCTTAGACCACAGTGCCACCCGCGTCCCATTTATCAGGCTGTGTGTGGCCAAATGCCAAAGGACTTTCTGACATTGACCTGAGCTTATCTCTCATGGCTTGGGTTCTTACAGCTATATATTTGGCTTTTTCTTGATGTATTTGTAGTTGGGTTAATGGTTTTGTATTTTGTTGCTGGCAGGAGGTTTGGGCAGGGGCTGGCCGCTTTAGTTCTTTTGTCAAACTCCCCAGGAAAATGCTAAGCTGCTGGGTGGAGGATTACTCAAGGTATCAGTTGTGTTTGCTGGGGAAAGTCCAAAATCGACCTGGTAGGATGGATGATTCTGCAAGTGTTTTCATAGTCAACGAATAGTCAAGAGCCTGTAAGTGCCAAAAAATGAATCACTATGGTCATATTGGCAGTGATAATTCCTTTTCCTTGTCTGGATCATGGGTAGGCAAACTAAGGTCTGGGGGCCAGATTCGGCCCAATCACCTTCTCAATCCAGCCCACGGACAGTCCAGGAATCAGCGTGTTTTTACATGAGTAGAATGTGTACTTTTATGTAAAATGCATCTCTGGGTTATTTGTGGGGCATAGGAATTCGTTCTTCCCACAAACAAAATATAGTCCGGTGCCCCACAAGGTCTGAGGGACAGTGGACCAGCCCCCTGCTGAAAAAGTTTGCTGACCCCTGTTCTGGATGGAGGCTAGAGAGGGTTTCATGCATGTGTGTAAAAAACTACCCTAGTGTACAAAATTTGCATCCATTGCCTGGCCCATTTTGCCACTGGCATGTAGCACTTAAAAGATTGCCCAGTAACGAATGTGGTCTTTGGTCCAAAAAAGATTTCTCACTCCTGCTCTGCATAATTCTTCTTCTTATTATTATTATTCATTAATTTATATACTGCCAAAATGGCTTCTAAGTAGTTTACAACAGTGAAATCAGAAAACAGAAAAATACACCATAAGAAATCCACAATTAAAAAGCATAGCAGTTAAAAAGGTTTGAAGAAAGCTGAACTGCCCTGAAATCTGTGGATGAAGGGGCAGCATACAAATTTAATAAATAAATTAAAAATAAAAATAAAATAAAACCAGAAGTTCTGCTTGCCCAAACAAGTGTGCCTTCGGGATGAGGTGGAATACCAACATTAACAATGCCTCTTGTATTTACTCCCTGGATAGCTCAGTTGGTTAGAGCATGGTGCTGATAATGGCAAGGTTGCAGGTCCAATCCCCATAAGGGGCAGCTGCATATTTCTGCATTGCGGGGGGTTGGACTAGATGATCCTCAGGGTCCCTTCCACCTCTACAGTTCTATGGTTCTTTGATTTCGGGGGGGGGGCATTCTGTAACACTGGCACCATCAGTGAAAAAGCCCACCTGCATGGTACCACAAGCTGATAATCTTCATACACCAGCAGCAGACTCATTCTTTGAGTTTGGATATTGACAAAGCCAGCACAGAATCATCCAAAGGCAATAGGGACGCATAAGCAGGCTTGGACAAACCCCAAATTTTGCACTCAAAAAACCTTTGGCAGACCCTAGGGCGACCCCTCCCCAATAACCTCAGTGCAAATGGGAACTGAGAATTGGTAAGGTAAAGGGACCCCTGACCATTAGATCCACTTGTGGCCGACTCTGGGGTTGCAGCACTCATCTCGCTTTATTGGCCGAGAGAGCCGGCGTACAGCTTCCGGGTCATGGGGCCAGCATGACTAAGCTTCTGGAGAACCAGAGCAGCGCACGAAAACGCTGTTTACCTTCCCGCCAGAGCAGTACCTATTTATCTACTTGCACTTTGATGTGCTTTCGAACTGCACTGTGAAAAGCAGACTGATTGATCATCAAGAGGGGCATGAAAAACCAGAGAGGGAGGATGAAAGGGAACGGAGTATTCTGGAAAGGGGATTGCTGGCTGGCTGGCTACCTAGAAGGACCCCTGAACAGAAGTAGCCCACCAAGCAACATTTTGTTTCAGGTGCCACTTGTTTTATAAACAAGTGAAGAGAGTTGAAATGAGGACACACGGTGTGTTCTCAAGCAGCCTTGACAATGTATGGCGAAATTTTGTTACAATGCGATGTGCATTTGCAACAGATCTGACTTCAGGCAGCTGCTTCGAGGACTGGAAATGAGGTTTTGCTTTCTTTAAAATGACAGCATGCTTTTCTCCCCTTAAATGCATTCCGAGTTTTGGCCTACTCAGCACCACCAACTTAATCTAATATGTGAAACCTGTGCGTTCCTGCTCTGCCTATTCGGTGCAAATTGCTTAATGCACTTTAATTTCTAATTATTTATTTGTTCCTGTGGGATGGGTCGGTAATGCAAGAGAAGGCTAGGGTCAGCAGAAAACAGCGAGGCTGGAGGGACTGTTTTGCTCTAGCCGAAGAGTAATTAAACTGACCGGATTTGCATAACATTTTGTAGCACAGAAAAGAAAGGAGGAGGGAAAAGGACAGATTACAAGCTGGTGACCTATCAGTAACAGAGCACCGAGAGGAGTAATTAAAAGGACGTGTAGCTAATATCATTGGTTCAGGGAGAGAAAACGTACAGGGCCAAAGAAACTGAAGGACAACAGATCTGAAGTAGAATAATGTGACATTTATTTACGCATGCACACCCCCCAAAAATAAATCTGGATTATTTTTTTGTCAGCTCTCCAAAAGATGTGGGTTATCTGACCTTTGGAAGGAAGGGGGTTTTTATTTTATTTATTTAAAGAAAGGACGAAATTGCACACACTAAGCTGCCTAACAGATTCAGCTTTGAAGATAGTGCTTTTAAAAGCTAAGGTGCAGCTTGTTACATGTTGTCTGCTGCTGGTGTGATGACTTGTGTGTTTGTGCATATGTGTTACGACCCCTGAACCCAGCCCCGCCTGCAATGCCTCCAAAGAGAATCCAAATGAGGAAGAAAAATCGGGAGATGAGGCTAGTGGCTATTAGTCATCATAGCTATGTTCAACCTCACTGCTGGAGGCAGTTTGCCTCTGGAAACCCGTTGGTGAGAATCACAAGTGGGGAGAGTTGGTTCTGCTTATGGGCCACAGTGAGAAGAGGATGCTGCACTAGATGGGTTTTTGGCCTGATCCAACAGGCTCTTATTAATATTCTTAAGATGCTTAACCCTGTTGGTTGGTGTGGGGTTTTTTGGGGGGGGGATTTTCAGCATCTCCCGTACTCTCCCAGCTTAGGGACAGCACCCCCTTTGCCTTCTTCAGACTCTGAGGACTACCCCTTTAACCTCTGTCTTGTAGAAGCCAGTGATTCCAGAAGCAGGCAATGGTTCTTTGAGGAGCAAAGCTTCTCCAGGGAGGTGGGTCCAATTCCAGAAGACATGCTCGCTAGCCTTCATGGGGCTTCCAATGGATACAGCTCTTTGCTAAGGCAACATTCCTCCCATTTCCTACAATAGAGCCAGCAGAAGAACCCACTGGGAGCTCTCCGTGGTCCTGATGAGACTTGTCTGGCTTGGAATATACCTTGCCAAGCCACATTCTCCTGGACCTCGACTTTACTTAGCATGACCCTCCTTCCTGAAGACACTGCTTGACACGTCCTTGCCAAGTGGCAATTGAAGATGTGGCCCTACTTTTGTAAATTCATGGAGGAAAGGGCTGCCAGTGGCTGCCAGCCATGATGGCTATGGTCTACCTCCTCAGTTAGAGGCAGCAGTGCTCTGAATACAGTACCAGTTGCTGGAAAACATAGGATGGGAAGGGTACTCTTGTTCTGTGTCTTGGCTTACTATTGTGAGAACAAGATGCTGGACTAGATGGGTCAATGGGACAATTCAACTGGCTATTCTTCTGTTCTTAACCTTGCCTTGAGGGGAAGCTAGGAATGGGGAATAAATATTGCTTCACTTCTTGCTTCAATGTGAACCTATCCAATATGGAGACCAAAGTGCACATTGCCTTACAAATTTCCCCTTTTAATAATAATAATAATAATAATAATAATTTATTATTTGTACCCCGCCCATCTGGCTGGGTTTCCCCAGCCACTCTGGGCGGCTTCCATAAAAACCAGAAATACACTAAAATATCACAGATTAAAAACTTCCCTGAACAGGGCTGCCTTAAGATGTCTTCTGAATGTCAGGTAGTTATTTATCACTTTGACATCTGATGGGAGGGCGTTCCACAAGGCGGGTGCCACTACCGAGAAGGCCCTCTGCCTGGTTCCCTGGTTTTCCAGATTTTGCAATCCAGTTCTCCCAGCAACAGCAAAAGAGAATAAGAATGCATATATTAGGGGAACATGCATATACTATATGCACAGAAATGCATGTATTTGTGGAAATCATGTGCTAAAATGCTTGCAAGGGAAGCTGGCTTATATTGCATATGCAGTGGTACCTCGGGTTAAGTACTTAATTCGTTCCGGAGGTCCATTCTTAACATGAAACTGTTCTTAACCTGAAGACCACTTTAGCTAATGGGGCCTCCTGCTGCTGCCGCGCCACCGGAGCACGATTTCTGCAAAGTTCTTAACCCAAGGTACTATTTCTGGGTTAGCGGAGTCTGTAACCTGAAGCATAAGTAACCTGAAGCGTATGTAACCCGAGGTAGCACTGTATTAGGGGAATATGTATATATTATATGCACAGAAATGCATGTATTTGTGGAAATCATGTGCTAAAATGCTTGCAAGGGAAGTTTGCTTATATTGCATATATTAGGGGAATATGCATGTACTATATGCACAGAAATGCATGTATTTGTGGAAATCATGTGCTAAAATGCTTGCAAGGGAAGTCTGCTTGCATGTGATAGGAAAATGTGTGCTAAAAGGCTGATGAATTTTCATGAGGGCTTTTTAAAATAACAGTACTAATAATTCACAAACTGATGTGGAAATCTGGTGAAGTTGAGACTGAAAACTGAGCAACTGGGAGAAATCGAAACTGACAAGCTCATCCAGCTCTCAAGGAGACCACACATTAAAAAAAACTTCCCAGTGTTAAAAATGGCACTGCTGTGTTTTTGATGCTCACTGCCCTATAAATAACCCTTCTTTCTCGCTGCAGGTGGTTAACTGTGACATTTCAGTATTAAAAATTTGCTGGGTGTCTATTGAACTGTACAGGCATGGTTTAACTATTTTTCTCTTTCTTTCTCCCCTTCTGCTTTCCCCTACCTTTACAGCAATGAAATCAGGAGGCACCCAGCTCAAACTGATAATGACATTCCAGAATTACGGGCAAGCCTTGTTTAAGCCAATGAAGTAAGTGGGGAATTCCTGTCTTTAAAAAGCAACTTTACAAAATTTCTGATGCCTGCAAAGAGATCAGTAATGGGCATTCTTGTCCGCAGCCAAGCTTGTGGCAGAAAGAGATATGACACTAATGACACAAGGAGCAATGATTGTTTGGGTGCCCCTACCTGCTTTTAAATTAAAGGGATGCCTCGGGTGTGTGTGGAATCTGGTGCAGACTAAAGGTAAAGGTAAAGGTAAAGGTACCCCTGACCATTAGGTCCAGTAGTGACCGACTCTGGGGTTGCAGTGCTCATCTTGCTTTATTGGCCGAGGGAGCCGGCGTACAGCTTCCGGGCCATGTGGCCAGCATGACTAAGCTGCTTCTGGTGAACCAGAGCAACACACAGAAATGCCGTTTACCTTCCTGCCAGAGCGGTACCTATTTATCTACTTGCACTGGCGTGCTTTCAAACTGCTAGGTTGGCAGAAGCAGGGACTGAGCAACGGGAGCTCACCCCATCACAGGGATTCGAACTGCCGACCTTCTGATCAGCAAGTCTTAGGCTCTGTGGTTTAACCCACAGCGCCACCCGTGTCCCTATGATGCAGATTACAGCATAAATAAAAGGGACTTTTAACGCTTTCCCCTACATTGGTCCCAATCAACACCTCCCCCCCAGCCAGGTGTAGATGATATTTGCATGGGGGGTGGGGACATAGCACGAAATAATATTTTGTGCTGAGGATACATTCACAACCAGAGGCGTAAACTCAACTCAGGTTGGTAAGGCAAGCATGCACTAACCAGAAAAGCTCATTTGCTTTGCAGATGACTTACTGCTTTCAACTTGCCTGCTGTATGAACCTTTGCCAGACATTTAACGAACTCAGGGAAGGTCAAATATGGATGAAGGCTCATGAGTTAGATTTGGGTTTAAGATTCCAGCTTTACCTTGGACTCATTGCGGGGAAGAGTTTGGAAAATAATTCATCTTCAGATGGTAGGAAAACTGATTCACATTTATGGTAATAGCCAAATGCATCCCCCTGCCCTGCCGTTCCCAGATTTCCCTTTGGTTGTATATTCGTTTGTGATTTGTGCTCGTGATTGCATCAGTAAGTAAAAAAAAATCCAAATTATTATATTATTAATTAATTAAATAAATTTGTTAGTTGCTTTTTTGCTATGGCAACTCAAAGTGATGTGCAGTATTTTAAGCAAAAAAAGAAAAAAGAAAGCCTACATACATTAAAACCAGCATATATGTGTATATATGTACACACACACACACCTGCATACAACCAGCTGTCTACAAGCTGCTGGGATCCTGCACATGCCAGATATTTAAGTGTCTTCTTGGCCCCAGATCAAGCTAAACCTGGGGCAACAGGCTAATGGAAAAAACGTTCTCCTACAGACAGACTTACCCAGTTGCTCACATCTCCGCTCCTTTTGGATTGGAGCTAATCCTCCAATCTGTGTTAGTTAAAACCTTTTGGGGCCTTGTGATAATCTCTGATAATCTCTACCATTTACCTGGTGCCATCAACAACCTTTCCCTCTCTTCCTGCCCCAACCTGACCCTGCAAGGAACAGTCTCAGTCACAAACAGTCCAGTCCTGTGCAGGAATAGGGAATGTGTGGCCCTCCCGAGGCTGTTGGGACTCCAAAAGACTCAGCCAGCATGCCCAGTGGTCAGGAATGATAATAATAACATCTGGAGGCCCCTCGGGGCAGAGACCTCTTATGATTTGTCCTGTATCAAATGGAGCAGCTGCAGTCAGTGGCCAGTCAGGCTTCTGTATTCTCCTAGGCTACGTATGCACTATGCATTTGAAACAGGCAACTCTTTTCAAAGAATCCTGGGAACTGTAGTTTTGAGGATTACCATATTTCCAAAAAGTAAAAACCAGGACACCCCAAACGTTGTTGAGGTGTTGTTGTTTTTTAAGGAAGGCCCCCAAACACCACCTTTTAATTTTTCAATCCTGCCTTTGAAATCCCGGCAATGTCCAGAAACATCTGGATGTATAGCAGCCCTAGTTTATGGGGAAACTACAGTTCCACCTGGGGGTCTTAGGGCGGTTCACAGATCTTTGCTTACCCAAAAGGCAATCAGATTGAAGAACAGCAGCAGACCTGGATGCTAGGGTTAAAATGAAGATGTGCTGCAGGTCTGTAAAAGGCAGGGTTGTGCCTCTGAATTCCACTTGCTGGGAACAACGTTAGGAGAGAGATCCTGCGCTGTGTTCTGCTCATGGGTTTTCCATAAGCATCTGGTTGGCTTTTGTGATGGGAAGGTGGACTGGATAGGCCTTTGGCCTGATCCAGCAGGGCTTTTCTTACGTTCTGATCATAGAATTGTAGAGTCGGATGGGGCACCCAGGATCATCCAGTCCAGGCTTCCTCAAACTCGGTCCTCCAGATGTTTTGAGACTACAATTCCCATGATCCCTGACCACTGGTCCTGCTCGCTAGGGATCATGGGAGTTGTAGGCCAAAAATAATCTGGAAGGCAGAGTTTGAGGATCCTTGATCAGTCCAACCTGTGCAATGCAGGATTGTGCCCGGTACAGGCTGTGTTTTGTAGTAAACAAAACTTCTCTGACCGGCCACAGCTCTCCAGGGCCTCGGATCTAGGCCTTTCTCATCTCGGATCATTTTAACTAGTGGTTAGGTAAAGGTAAACGGACCCCTGACCATTAGGTCGAGTTGTGACCGACTCTGGGGTTGTGGCGCTCATCTCACTTTATTGGCCGAGGGAGCTGGCGTACAGCTTCCAGGTCATGTGGCCACCATGACTAAGCCACTTCTGGTGAACCAGAGCAGCGCACGGAAACGCCGTTTACCTTCCCACCAGAGCGGTACCTATTTATCTACTTGCACTTTGACGTGCTTTTGAACTGCTAGGTTGGCAGGAGCAGGGACCGAGCAACGGGAGCTCACCCCATCGCAGGGATTCGAACCGCCGACCTTCTGATCGGCAAGTCCTAGGCTCTGTGGTTTAACCCACAGCGCCACCCGCGTCCCTAACTAGAGGTTAACTGGGGCTTAAATTTGGCACCCTTTACCTGCAGACCAGCTCTGCCCTCAAGTTGCTGCCCTTTCCTTTGTTGGGAGAATGAGCAAAAAGAATGTATTGGATGGTCGTTCCATATTAGTGACTTGTGTTGGAGGCAAGCCCTGTGGTTGTTGTCCTGAAGGATGATAACGCATCTATCAAGATTTCTGCATGGGGAGGGGATTCCAGGAACCTAAAGCAAGCCGAGGAAAGCAGAAGGGCACCTGGGGCGATAAATACCGTAGGCTTGGTTTTCTTAACCCAGGAGGGATTGGACTTTCAAATTAGGGACGAGGGTGGAAATCAAAAGCGGAGGTAAGGAAATTTGAATAAAGGCAGGGGCACACTCGAAGGAGGTCAGCACTAAAGTGGAAGCGTGGTGTGTTTATTACACTGGGTTTCGCAAAGTCGCTTGGGGCCGCCGAAGGTTTAACAAAGCCGTTCAGCATCCGTGTTGGGGCCTTGCCGCAATCATAGGCTCATTTCCTTGCTTTGTTTCCCTGGTATAGAAGTTCAATTATTAGTTCCCTCCAAGTGGGTCCATAAAGCAGGAGAGTCGGGGAGAATAAGTGGCTTTGAGTATCTATTTAGTATTCCTCACATCCATGCTAAACATCAGGTTTCCTGTATGAAGCCTTCAGAAGGCTGCAGTACTTAATTTTTCAAATGAGAATCAGCGGGGATCACAAATCATGTTTTCTGGCCTGGTGGCTTTTTCCTCTCAGTCTCAGTTCTTTTGTGGGGAGGGGGACATGTGCTTTGCTTGATGGAGGACAGCCCACTATTTCAGGGATAGGGAAACTTGTATCCCTAAAGATGTTGTTGGAACTCCCGCTCTCATCAGCACCACCCAGCGTGGCCAGTGGTCAGGGATGATGGAACCAGGCTGCCAAAAGGATCACCTGGTTCTCAATAGTAGAGCATCTGCTGTTTTGGTTCCCTCATCACAAGAAGTGAGATTACAGGGAACCAGACAGACGGCCTTCTCGGTAGTGGCGCCCTCCCTGTGAAACACCCTCCCTTCAGATGTGAAGGAAATAAGTAGCTATCTTATCTTTAAAAGACATTTAATACTTACTGCTGTATTGTTTTTAACACTTGATTGGGAGCTGCCCAGAGTGGCTTGGGAAGCTCAGCCAGATGGGCAGGGTATAAATAAAAAATCATTATTATTATTATTATTATTATTATTATTATTATTATTATTGGCATGCAAAGGTCCCAGGTTCAATCCCCAACATCTGCTGTTGAGCTGGGAATGTCCACTGCCTGAAACCTTGGAGTGCCACTGTCGGTCCATATAAGACAATGCTGAGCTAGATGGACCATTGAGTCTGATTCTATATAAGGCAGATACCCATGGCCCACATCACCAAGGCTCTGGGGGTTTTTTGCTCCTGCCAACTGGGTTATAGTGGTTGGCACCTGGAAAGAGGGCCTTCTCAGTGGTGGCCCCCTATCTAGCTCCAAGAGCCTTCTGGCGTTTTTCTCATTACAAGAAATGAGGTTACAGGAAACCAGGCAGACGGCCTTCTCAGTAGTGGCACATGCCCTGTGGAAATAAACAACTATCTTTTAGGAAACATCTGAAGGCAGCCCTCCTTAGGGAAGTTTTTAATGTTTGACATTTTACCGTGCTTGATGTTTTCATTTGTTGGAAGGCGCCCAAGAGTGGCTGGGGCAACTCAGTTAGAAGGGCGTCAAATAAATAATAAATTATTGCTATTATTCTATCTCTAGCAACAATATACTACTGCAATATTGAGAAAATGTTTGCAGTCAAGGAGATAAAAGTATCATTGCACTTGCAAAGTGTACATTTCCACTAGGCTTTACAAGGAACCATAAAGCACAAAATAAATAATAATTATATCAAAGAATACTTTAACCAGCAGACAACAAGTCTTCTGGGCAAGGTCCTGTTTCAAAGATCTTCCTCAGATAATAATAAAGCTCAAAAACCTTTTGAAGCCCTGACTGTAATTTTCACAAATGGGAGGACTCCAGGAACGTTTATCTCTCCAGAGACGTTATTTGATTCCAGAAGGATAATACTAGTGCAAGTGTCCAAAATTATAATGATATACAGTATTATAATGATATTTTGTCTACTTGAGGGAGTTTGGTATGTTCAGCATGGAAAAATGGAGACTGAGAGGAGATGTGATAGCCATCTTCAAATATTGGAAGGGCTGTCACATGGGAGATTGAGTAAGCTTACTTTCTCCAGCTCTGGAAGGTAGGACCCAATCCAATGGATTCAGGTTACAAGAAGGGATATTCCGATGGAAGAACTTCCGACGGAAGGCAGAACTTTTGACAGAAAGAGCTGTTCCACAGTGGAATGGACTCCCTCAGGAGGTGGTGAACATTCCTTCCTTGAAGGTTTTGAAGCAGAGATTGGATGGCATCAGACAGGGATACTTTAGCTGAGATGGAGACGGCTGGACTACGTGACCCCACAAGCTTATCTTTCTGGCATTTGCCAGGGAATACGATGATGATGACCTTTGAAGAGTCTTTTATCTCTTGAACTGAGCCGCCTTGCCATAGAATCATAGAATCATAGAATCATAGAGTTGGAAGAGACCACAAGGGCCATCGAGTCCAACCCCCTGCCAAGCAGGAAACACCATCAGAGCACTCCTGACATATGGTTGTCAAGCCTCTGCTTAAAGACCTCCAAAGAAGGAGACTCCACCACACTCCTTGGCAGCAAATTCCACTGTCGAACAGCTCTTACTGTCAGGAAGTTCTTCCTAATGTTTAGGTGGAATCTTCTTTCTTGTAGTTTGGAACCATTGCTCCGTGTCCGCTTCTCTGGAGCAGCAGAAAACAACCTTTCTCCCTCCTCTATGTGACATCCTTTTATATATTTGAACATGGCTATCATATCACCCCTTAACCTCCTCTTCTCCATGCTAAACATGCCCAGCTCCCTTAGCCGTTCCTCATAAGGCATCGTTTCCAGGCCTTTGACCATTTTGGTTGCCCTCCTCTGGACACGTTCCAGTTTGTCAGTGTCCTTCTTGAACTGTGGTGCCCAAAACTGGACACAGTACTCCAGGTGAGGTCTGACCAGAGCAGAATACAGTGGCACTATTACTTCCCTTGATCTAGATGCTATACTCCTATTGATGCAGCCCAGAATTGCATTGGCTTTTTTAGCTGCTGCGTCACACTGCTGGCTCATGTCAAGTTTGTGGTCAACCAAGACTCCTAGATCCTTTTCACATGTACTGCTCTTAAGCCAGGTGTCACCCATCTTGTATTTGTGCCTCTCATTTTTTTTGCCCAAGTGCAATATTTTGCCTTTGCTTTTATTCCAGTGATCTTGTTTTGTACCTTTCCTGTGTTTTATGACGTGGACAGTTTGATGCCATTGTGCGCAAGGCATCGGATAGAATTTGAAGCAAGTTGTTTGTTTCTTCTTGTCTGTTATTAATCTACCTAATAAGATCAATGCATAAAGAAGCATTTTGGAGACCACTGTGGTAGCGGAGCCTAAGGTTCACTTATGAAGACAGACATTTGCCACCACTATCCCTGGGCTATGGAGTTGTCATCAGGTTGAGGGAACGCTTGTGTGCTTCAAATTAATGTCTGACTAAGGCTGCATCCATGCTATATATTTAAGACAGTATCATACTGCTTTAAAGCCATGGCCTCCCCCCCCAAAGAACCCTGGGAAGTGTAGTTTGCTAAGAGTGCTGAGAGAAGTTAAGAGACCCCCTCATAGAACTATAATTCCCAGAGTTCTCTGGGAAGAAGCATTGACTGCTTAACCACTCTTGAGGACTGTAGCTCTGTGAGAGGGAATAAGAACAGCTCTCAGCACCCACAACTCTCAGTATCCATAACTAGGTAACACTACCCAGGAGGATGACTGTTTAAAATGGTATGATAAAATGAAATGCCATGACTGTTTAAAATGGTATGATACTATAGTGCACTGAGGACCTAAGAGGAAAGAGAATGCTGTTTTTGTGGTGACACCCAAGCTCTAAATCTCCCTTCCTAGGTGGTCATCAAATCTTCCTTTTAAGCACATTGTTCAGTCTTAGCGACTTCATTGTAGCCTGTCCAGCTACTTTAAAATGCTGCTCTTATTATTGTTAATTTTCTGGACTGCTGCTGCTTGTTTCTTTCTGACAATTAGGTTTTTAGGACTTTTTAAATTGAAAAAATAGGTTTGTATTTATTTATTTTTAAAGCATATGTGGATCTCTTTTTTTCACTAGCCATCTTGAGGGTTTTGTGTGAAAGGGAGATACAAAAGTTTTAAACAAACAAGAAATAAAGAACATGTGTGTGATAGCGAAGCAACAACACTCAATGGTCTGATCTGCTCGGAATGTTTCTAAAAGTTCAGGGAATAAAGCTGTCGGAATATTTGCAGTTACGTTTCTGTTAGCAGAAGGGCAGTGGTAATTTTGGCTGGGGTAGAAACCTCAGGCACAGCCTGGGAATATTACCTTTTGAAAGGCAGGTTGAGTAGTGGAAATAATTTCCAGGTGATAGAGGAACTGACAGGCAGCAAGCTCAGTTGTTGAGGAGAAGATACAGGAAAGGTAACAGGACTGGAAACAGGAAGGGTAAATGAAGGAGGAGGCTTGAAGAAACTGGGGCGCACGGTGGGGTTAATAAGATAAGGGGCAGATTTACTTATTGATTTGAGCCAACCAGACTGCTCTTGGACTGCAGGCTTCTAATTGCTTTATTCTCCGACCTCTTAAATCAAATGAAAGGCAGGGAAGGAAGGCTGAAAGAATGCCCTTGCGTGAGCGGAGCCCACCGTGCAACAATTATTTCATTTATTTGAAGATCTACATCCTCCATCCTGAACTAATTGCCCATAAAAGGTTGCAGGGTTAGCCAGCTCTATTTACAAATCCTTATTGCCCAATGCAAATTCTGTTGCTAATTCTGCATGAATCAACCCCAAATGAGAATGCTTCCAGGAAACACCAAGGGAGTTCTGAGCATAGCTGAAATGTATCTAACAAACAATTAGCGTGGAGCTTTGCTTAATATACTGCAATATTCCCCACATATTGAGATTTCTCATGCTAGGCTTTCTTAAACGGCTCAATACACCGGGTAGGAAGCCACCCAAAGCCAGACCAGCCAAATGCTGGAAGGTTAGTAACACCAAGTGGCTTTTTATTACAGTGGTACCTTGGTTCTCAAACTTAATCCATTCCAGAAGTCCGTTTCAAAACCAAAGTGTTCCAAAACCAAGGCGCAAGCTGCAGAGCTGTGCAGGACAGGGTATCCTTGGGCTGGCTTATGCAAACCAACCTGGCTGGCCTAGCAAAGAGCAAATCTGTTAACATGACAAAATGTGCTGATGAGCCATCTAAAAGGAATCATTTGGCCTGGGGAGACAGATGTTGCCAAGGTAATGGGGTGCGTGAAGTGACAGGAAAAGAGAGCTTTTAGCAGGGAGGAAGACGGAGGAAGAAAGATGGGGATCCATATTGGGCAGGAAGGCTGAAGGCTGGCTGGGAGAGATGCCTCGGACTCCAGCGCTGCATTGCTTTGAGGGGCAAGCGCTTCTTGAAATGACCATGCTGTAAGATCTGGACTCCCTCCATGAAGACTGAAGGTGTAAATGGGTGAATAGACCATATTTCTCAAAGCTACGGCAGCCACTGTGTCTCAATTCTCCAAAGCTCCACAGATCCGAGGTGAGTGCCTGAAATCCCATGGGCTCTTGCCAGCAGAGGGAGGATGAGGCAACCAACTTTTGTAACACTATGTTCCCCAGATTCCCCAAACAATGTGTTACCCTCCCCACTTTCTCAGTTTTCAGTTGGTATCTCCTCAACCCGTGCCAGGAAAAGACAAATAAAATTACTTGGAGAAGCTGCGGGGCATTCCTTCCTTTTAGCATGGCGAGGGTGTGGCCATCTTCACAGTTATTTTTGAATTGCCTTTCTATCAAACGTGCTCAAGGCAATGCAGAATTAAAACAACAACATAGAAATGACAGTCCAATAATTTATTGGTGTCTCCTGCTTTCAAAGGGCCCGAAATTGGTGTACAGTTGCCAGGGCCTGAGAACAGCCCAAGCAAGTTGTGGCTGGATGAGACTTGAACCGACAGCTGGATTCAAACAAGACGTGCTTGATGTCTATGCTGTTTGCAACACAACTGCGCAGTCTGCAGATTTGCATAAACGTGGCTACCTACCCTTAACGGGATTCACAATCCTCCCTCCTTCCTTTTTCCTAACATTTGTACCTCATTCATCACCCAAAAGATCACCCATAGCAGCTTGCGGATCAATCAAACCAGCATAGCCCTTGCAGACATGGCACAAGAGGAAAGGGGAATGGAGAGGGAAGAGGAAATCAAGAATGCTCAGACACCAAATGCTTAATGCTATATGGTTCTTGTTAATCGTCATAGTCAGCTGAGATTGGGGGGGGGACACAGTCACCTGTGACAGGACCTTCTCAGTGGTAGTTCCCAACTTACAGATGCCTTCCTAGTGAGATGTGTCAGTCTCCTTCATTGTTAACTTTTAGAAGAAATTTGAAAACATCTCTTTTTACCCAGGAATTTGAAGGCTGAAAAACGTGCACTCGTTCCTAGTGAGATGTGTCAGTCTCCTTCATTGTTAACTTTTAGAAGAAATTTGAAAACATCTCTTTTTACCCAGGAATTTGAAGGCTGAAAAACGTGTCCCTGACCACCCTGAAATTATTCATTTTGACAGTAGGTGATGGTTTAAGGAATTTTTAGGTGTTTTCAGCAGGTTGTTTTAAACTGTTCACCACCAGCATGCCTCTATAACTGAAATACTTTCTGCAGACATTTTTTTGGAGATCTGGGTTTGCCACGAAATGCCTGCTTTGTTCCCCTGCCAGCTTGCATGGGCGATAGCTGGTGTTAAGTGGCAGACATCTTAGATGGAGCCTAACACCAGCCTGTAAGAATCCCAAACCCTTTGAAAACGATTCATTTGAAAAGGAAAATAAAATAACATTGCATGCAGTTCTGACTCCGGGGATGGGGGGTGGGGGAAGGCGGAATTAATTCGGCACACTTGGCTTCCAGCATCAACACACCGCTCCAGAGTCAACGTAGCAATTAATTCAAATTGCAGCGGCTCCCCACCTTCACTCCAGCATCTTCCTAAATGCAAGATGCGTTCAGTAACCGTGATTCTAAAAACACTGGGATTGCTCTGTGACACGCTCTGCTGAAGGAGCCACAGTGGATGCGCAGAGAACGCCACTCTGGCTGGAGAAACAGCTTAAAGCGATTTCCCATGAGGATGTCGCTGTTGCAATCCTTCTGTGCACAAGAGGCTGATATTCCAGATTTGTGATGCGACAAGCTGATCTGAAGGGCAGAAGCTGATAATCAAAACATTCAGGACTGCCGTGCATGTTTAGAACTGAGAAGTGCCTTGTGTCTGAAGATAGGAAACAGGAAATGCCTCTCTCTCTCTCTCTCTCTCTCTCTCTCTCTCTCTCTCTCTCTCTCTCTGTTGTGAGCATATATTTTGACGGAGAAGCATCACTGTTTTCTATTCTGCCCTGTATTCATCATGTACAGCACTGTCTCCCTTCAATTCGCCTCCTGCCCTGAATCATGCTATTTGTTTCGTCATGGCGAAAATACATAACTTACGTACCGTATTTTTTGCACCATAACACTCACTTTTTTCCTCCTAGAAAGTAAGGGGAAATGTCTGTGCGTGTTATGGAGCGAATGCCTACGGGTCGCGGGGGGGGGGGGGGGATCTGCTGCAGTTGTGAGCAGAGGATCCATGGTTCCCCTTCCTTCCCTCCTCCGTGGCTCGCTTTGAAACAGCAAAGCGGGAGAAGAGCCGCTGAGTGGGGAGGAGAGAGGGACAGAGAGCCTGCTTCTTTAAAGGAGCAAAGCGGAAGAGGAGAGGAGCCTTCTCCCCTTATACCCCTCTTCTTCATTATTAGCAGCAACCTTCTCCACCCACCCCATGCATGCTCCTTGTCCCTTGAGTGCTTTTCCTTCCCTCCCCACTTAAAACGTGGTTACAAAGCATGGATCCACATGGATCCTCAGGATTTTTGCATTGGGCTACTCCAAACTCACTGTCAGATCACATGTCTGTGGCCACAGCATGAACCACAAAAATCATACACCCACTGTTTCGTTTAGATTTTTTTTTCTTGTTTTCCTCCTCTAAAAACTACGTGCGTGTTATGGTCGGGTGCGTGTTATAGAGCGAAAAATACGGTAATTTACGCAATTAATTGCGTAAGTTGCCTTGCCATAGTGTTATTCCACACCACTCATTTCCATGAAAAAGCAACAAAATGGAAATTGGAGGGAGTGGTGGTAACCAACTGCATATTGCTTGCAGACTAAAAACAACAATAACAGCAAATACCGATTATATTCACCAGATTGATTTCTGCTCTGGACATGGGATGAACAAGCAGATATTGGTATTATCCATTCCCATTTCCGTTTTCATCAGAATTCCCCGACATTCCTTGCTAAGCATGCTTGCAATTTAGCAGAACGATCCAGCCTGTGGTTCAAACGCAGGGTGTGCGCATGATTGCAAGGGGATGTGCTATCATGGCTCCTGTGTGCAGCAGTGACCTGGACACAGATTCGGAGACTGCAGTGGCACCAGATGGGGAGCTGGGTCTGGGTATCTCCTACCACGTATCACCTGCCTGGGAGGGCACCAAGAGGAACAAAGGCATGTCTTGTTCCACAGGGCTACAATTTCCAGAGTTCCCTTGAAGAGGGATTAGAGCCTAGGACTTGCCGATCAGGTCAGCGGTTCGAATCCCCGCGACGGGGTGAGCTCCCGTTGCTCAGTCCCTGCTCCTGCCAACCTAGCAGTTTGAAAGCATGTCAAAGTGCAAGTAGATAATTAGGTACCACTCCGGCGGTATGCTGCTCTGGTTTGCCAGAAGTGGCTTAGTCATGCTGGCCGCATGACCCGGAAGCTGTACGCCGGTTCCCTCAGCCAATAAAGTGAGATGAGCGCCGCAACCCCAGAGTTGGCCACGACTGGACCTAACGGTCAAGGGTCCCTTTACCTTTACTTTAGGAACTGTAGCTCTGTGACGGGAATAGGCACCTCCTAACAACACCCGACACCCTTAACAAACTACAGTTCCCATGATTCTTTGGGGGGGCAGCTTTAAATGTGCAGTGTGAATGTGGCTTGTGAGAACAAAAATGCTGGAGTAGCTAGGCCTTTGGTGTGGAGCCAGCAAGGCTTTTTTTAAGTTCTTCACAGAAATTTGGGGAAAACAATAAGAGCCCATCTTCCCCATTGAAATTGAGCGTGTTGCTTCCTGTTATGCGGATGTGTTTACTATAAAACCGCTTCTCTCCCTCTCTCTTTTTTTTTAAAAAAAAGAACTAAAGCACATTTTTGCTTTTACTGTGTTGTCCTGTTTCTTTTCCAAGTCCTGCCCACACCAGGTCAGGCCTAGGTAAAGGCCCAGCTCTGAATTCACGGAAGTGGGCACTTTTGGCTCTGGCAGTCAGTATTTACTGTCAATTCCACCTCTCCGCCCCCACCCTTAAGGTCTCTGACCAGCTCATCCTTTCCGTAGGGCCTATTTAGTAACCCTCAGCTTCCTGCCTGTGGACATGTCTAAAAATCAAAGGTAAATATATAAACAGCAGGAATTCTTGCGGAGACGGCAAAACCAATACAGAGGTTTCCGGATCCCTGGGTTCAAGCCTTGCTAAAGGCTCAATGACTAGGCTGCAGTCCTCAGAGCACTGGACAGGCGCAAACAATCCACACCCCTATGTAGTGAAGAAAGCGTTTTGGCTAGCAGGGTACTGTTGAGGACCAAGAAGCCAGAGGAGAAGGAGAAGACGATGTTTGCTCAAGCTTCCTTGTACCATAATGCTCACCCTGCAATTGTGGCTGAGCTCTGCTGAGGAAAAAGCTAGGGCAGAAATTACAGGGTGTTGTAGACTGAGGCTCTAGGACTGTTTGGCAATTCTTTAGTTCTAACAGGACTCAAGAAAGCTGTGCTGCTCGTGTTGTCCTAGCATTAAGGGAAGCTAACTTGGCTAAACTTTACGGAATAATGTTTTCAAGGAAAAGAAACCTTCCTCATCTCAATTAAAAGGACATGGGGCGAACCTGTTGGATCAAACCAAAGGCCTAACTCAGTGTTTCCCAAACTTGAGTTTCCAGCTGTTTTTGGACTACAGTTCCCATCATCCCTGACCACTGGTCCTGCTAGCTAAGGATGATGGGAGTTGTAGTCCAAAAAAACAGCTGGAGACCCAAGTTTGGGAAACGCTGGCCTAGCTAGTGCAGTATCCTGGTGCTCCAGATGTTTTGGAATACAGACCCCATCATTCCCTCACCACTGGCCGTAGTCGCTGGGCCTGATGGGAGGTGTGGTCTGAACCATGTGGCAGGCAGCAGGCTCAGGAGGCCTGGACTGGTGTAATTTATTTAATCTGTTTATTATTGCATTTGTATTACACCTTGGCTACTAGCCATGATGGCTATATTCTGCCTCCACATCCCGAGACAGTAATGCTGGAAAGCTCAGGAGGCAGGGAGTGATCTTCTGCTTGGGACCTGCTTATGGGCTTCTCATTGGAGCATCTGCTTGGCCATTGTGAGACCAGGATGCTAAATGGGCCACAGGTCTGATCCAGCAGGGCTCTTCTTATGGCCGTACCTTTCCTCCAAGTAGCTCCAGCTGGCCTTCTGCTTCCCCATTTTTTATTCTCACCGCAAGGCTGAGAGACAATGACTGGCCCAAGGTGAGCTTTATGGCTGAGTGAGGATTTGAACCCTGCTCTGCCAGGTCCTGGTCCAACACTCTAACCCACCGGTGGGGAACTGGTGGCCTTTCAGATGTTGCTCCCATCATTCCTGAGCATGGGTCCGATAGGAGTTGGAGTCCGATGAGACCCAGAGGTTCCCCTTCCCTGCTCTAACCACTCCACCATATTGTCCCCTGAACCATGCTGCAGCCTGCAATGCAGCCTCCACTCTCTGTGGTTACTAGGGAGATAAAGAGTTGCTTACTGAGATAGCGAAGCCGGAACTGAGCCAGGAAAGGATCTAGCGTTGGTGCTGCCCAAGAGAAGAGGGAATCCATGCAGAAAGGAAAGGTTTTGCTGTGTGGCCAAGCTGCCTGCTCAAACCCCTGCCATTCTGGCACACAGGATGTTGTCTGACAACTCGTGTGCAGGCTCAGTGCCATCCAGGCAGATGGATGCCATTCGTCTGGCAGGCATTGATGCCTGGCTGGCTGTCCCTTGCGGGTGTGAAGGGCAGAAATGCCCGGCTGGTCTGTAAATTGCCAAAATGGATCTCTCTCTCTCTCTCTCTCTTTCTGGATGCTGTTATAAGCTTATGAGGAATGCAATGGGAAGCAGGAAGACTTTAGGTCTGTTGTTGAAGAATTTTGATCATTGGGCCATAACTGAACCCACCATCTGTCTTGGGGTGATCTTTCACCGCTCCATCGTTAATAAGTGGGATCCTTTGTGGAAAGATTCATTGATATGCCTTGGAAGTAAAATGCAGAGGAATAGAAGCTGGAGGGGTCAGAACTGTCAAGGACCTATTTGCCCACCCCTTCTCCATCTTCTCTCATTTTTAGTTGAGTTTTGAACATTTCTCTCTTCTGGAAACTGGGTGGGAGAAGAGCAAATCCACAAATTACAGGAAAAATGCAGTGACCCCCCCCCTTTTTTTTTTGCCTGAGAGCCTTGAACATTTGGCTTCCAGATGTTGCTGGACTCCAGCTCTCATCAGCCGCAGCCAGCATGACCAGTGATCAGGGGTGATAGGAATTGCAGGCAACAAGATCTGCAGGGCCACAGGTTTCCTTATTATTATTATTATTACTACTACAAGTGTTCTAAACTGGGACAGAAAAACTATTCGCCACATGGTTCCTGGAACCTAGGTTGCAGGTGCAACAACAGAATGTCTAGTCACACCCCCATCTCATTCAGTCACACTTTCTATTGATTTTTTTTCCAAAACTCTTATTTTAAAATGTGATATTGTTATCTGAGTGTATATGTGTGTGTTATATAAAGTATTTTGCCAGATTTGAACTTGCATGTTTGGTGTGGGGGAGAAGAGGCAAAGCGTCACACAGAAGGGAGCAGCCAGCGATCTAAGTTGCGTGCATTTCCATGCCCTCAGTGGTCAGCGGCGGCCATTTTCTCCTTGAGTCTCAGTCTCCACACGAGGTGCCAAGACATCGTAGAATCATAGTACTGTAGAGTCCAACTCCCTGCAGGAATAGTTTGCCCGGCGTGGGTCTATTCCCACAACCATGAGTTTTAGGAGCCTCGTTCTCTACTGACTGAGCTAGCTGCTCGCGATCTGCTAATCCCTGGTCACAAAATGTACCCAGCGCCCGTCTAATTCTGAACACCGGGAGAGGCTGCTGTCTGAAACCCTAGAATGCTTCTGCCAGCCAGTGTGGATGATACTGAGCTCAATGGACAAAGCACCTGACTTTGCAGGGTTGTTGTGAAAATTAAATTTTGGGGAAAGCTGTGTATGCCTCCATCAGCTCGTTGGAGGAAAGGCGAGGTGCATAGAAGTGGTGCTGGTCATGATGATACATAATCAGTGTCATAGTCAAGAGGTTTGTTCCTGCAGCTGCATTAAATTAGCTCTTCTGTGCATTCACACACAACGTGAGTCATGCTAGGCCAAAGGTTGAAAGGCGCTGATGTTTCATTAAACAGCAGGATCGTTACGTCTCAATTAAGGGACGTGGCGACTGCCAAAACCTTTAAGCACGTACCAGGGGCTGTTTTTGCCGTTTTGTTTTGTTTTGTGGAGCTAAGCAATGTTGGGTTGGGGTTGTTGTTTTCCCGCCCTTGCTTCGGCCCTCATTTTCAAATACTAGCATCATTGTGCGAGCAGATGAAACCATCAATAGGAGCCTGGAATTTAATAAGCTCGCTGCTGAAAAGCTCTGTTGAAGCCATATAAAATGTCTTTCTTGGGAGAGGGGCTACCCCGTCCCCCACCCGTTCCCTGGCATCTCTCCAGCGCTTCAAGCACATTGCTGTGATTGTGAGGAGGTCCCCCCAGGAGGTTTTTGTACAGGTTGGATGTGCAAGAAAATAACATTTTGCTTATATTCCACCTTCCTTCTGTCACAGGGAGGTGCGTATATGTTTCGTAGGCAGTCTCCCATCCAGAGATTGACCAGAACTAGACCTGCTTAGCCTTAGCAAAGTGGTCGACCCATGTACTTTTGGAACCAAGCACCGCAGCCAGTGCTGGATTAATGCACAAGCCCAGGGGTCAGCAAACTTTTCAGCAAGGGGCCGGTCCACTGTCCCTCAGACCTTGTGGGGGGGCCAGACTATATTTTGAAGAAGAAGAAAAAGAATAAATTCCTATGCCCCACAAATAACCCAGAGATGCATTTTAAATAAAAGGACACATTCTACTCATGTAAAAACACACTGATTCCCGGACCATCCACGGGGCAGATTTAGAAAGCAATTGGGCCGGATTCGGCCCCCGGGCCTTAGTTTGCCTACCCATGCACACAATAAGGTACAGTTTCGGACTGTCCAAGGCCACTGAATACAAAAAACAATTACAAAGCCTGCTTCTTCACCATACATTTAAAGCATATAACTTCCTCCAAGGAATCATGGGAACTGTAGTTTGTTAAGGGCACTGGGAACTGTAACTCTGCAAGTGGGGAAACTACCATTCCCAGAATTCTTTGGGGGAGGTTACATGCTGGGTATGTGTGGTTCTTACGCAGCCTAAATTTTGAGTTTCGTAGCCTTAGATGGAATGGGGAAACCTGACTTTAAAACAAGACGTTATCATTGTGATATGACAAAAAGCTTCCTAATGGCATAACTTTACCTAAATTTTATCAGACCAGGTGCCCATAAGCGGTCAAATAGGTGGCGTGTGAGATGTGGTTCAAGGTACAGAGCCTCTTAAACATATATAGGGCTTTGACCTCTCTAAGGCCCCATCTGCACTATATATTTAAAGCAGTATCATACCACCGTAAACAGTCATGGCTTCCTCCAGAGAATTCTGGGAGCTGTAGTTTGTCAAGGGTGCTGAGGGTTGTTAGGAGACCCCCCCTTCCCCTCTCAGGACTACAGTTCCCAGAGTTCCCTGGGATGATTAAACCTTTCTGAGCAACTTCTCATGCGTCTGTGCAACTTTCATATGCTTTTGAATGTAACCTAGCAGGATAATCTTATAATTAATTACACTCTTCTTGCGGAGCTACACTTAGAAGTACATGTTTAATTAACACATACAAATTTATTTGCTTTTCATACTTGGCCTCTGCAGGCAGGCAACAATAAATCTCTTTGGAATTAATTTTTCACCTAGATGAAGAAGCTCACCATTCCCTTCTCCCTCCTACCCTTGAAGCCGCATCGGGGATGGTTACCTAGATACCTTGCTATAAAGGATGTGCTTGCCAGAGCCATTTAAATAGCTTGATTTGTCATCGAAATGCTGGCATCATTAGGGAAGTGCTCTTTGGCTGCAGTGCTGTCAGCTCAATAGTAATGATTCCTTTTGGCACAGCGGAGTGAGATTCACTTTGATTGCCAAATCTCACTGCTTTTACATGATTGTAACTCGCAAACGGAGAAGCCCAGTCCCCAAAATAAGTTTATTGATCCTGCTCTACCTGCATCCAGCACAACAGTAGGAAAAAATACTGTTTTTTAAGGACCATGCAGAAACTTTTCCCCACCCCATTAACCATAAAATTCAGCTATTGGGGGGGGGGGAACACATTTTTTTAAAAGAGTATATGGTATTAGGGCGTACCATGGCGGTAGGGTTTTTGGGGGGACTCTTAGCAGCTTCCAGAGCAGGAAACTTTCCCCAGCCCTATCTTGGAGTTGCCAGGGATTGAACCTGCGACTGAGATGCTCTACTGCTGAGCTACAGCCTGTTCCCAATACAAGGCAGCTTCCAATGAACAGCTAACGAAACACGAACAGCAAGGGATTCATTATGCCATCACCAGGGGAAGCCCAAGCCATCTGTTGCAACTTTGATGAATTTCACGTCTGCCCTCAGTTGCTTCGAGGTGCAGGTGGATGAATTGGGGTGCTTGCAATTCTGCTATCCCTCCAATTTAAAGCTGAAGGTTCTTGTTAAGAGTTTCAGACTCTGCTTGGCTATTTAAAGAAATTGATTTTACTTGCATTATAAAAGCCTGAACCTGACAATGAGTCAATTTATTTAGTGCTTTTAACAGCAGCATGTGGTGACAGGAAACCTCAGTCCATGGTAGCTTATTCATGTTTGACTTTTATAGGTGTTTTTGCATGAAATGATTGTGGTGATGATATTTATTACTAATTTATAGGCTTCTTGATGCCAAAATAAGCTTTTGTGTTGTTATATATAAACACTGAGGGCCACTGTGGTGGCTGAGGGCTTTGTAGCTGCCCTGATGACCATGGGGCTGTCCCAACATGTCACTGGCCCAATGGATGTGGCAGTCCACACTTCGGACTTCGTTTTCTCAACTGGGCAGGAAGAGGGTGGTCTGAAAGTGGGGGGATATTCAAATCAGTCCCTTGGCATGGTCAGATCATTTCCTGTTGCGATTTCGGCTTTCAGCACCTTTTCCCCTTTGCAACTGGGTCCAGTGGGTTTTCAGACAGCTCTGGGGGATTTTCCGGCTGATATGACTGGCGCTCCTGTTGAAGCACTGGCCAACATCCCAAAGACTCAAGATGTTGAAACGATTTCCCCTGAGCACCCTCTCCTACTTCGTGGAGCCTATTTGGCTCCTTAGTATACAGTGGTACCTCGGGTTACATACGCTTCAGGTTACAGACTCCACTAACCCAGAAATAGTACCTTGGGTTAAGAACTTTGCTTTAGGATGAGAACAGAAATCGTGCTCCAGCGGTGTGGCAGCAGCAGGAGGCTCCATTAGCTAAAGTGGTGCTTCAGGTTAAGAACAGTTTCAGGTTAAGAACGGACCTCCGGAACGAATTAAGTACTTAACCCGAGGTACCACTGTACTCCTTATCTTAGGTCGAGGAAACAAGCTGGGAGATGACTCAAACACAAGTGAGGGAAAGGACTGGCTAAATACAATTGCAAGAGTGAGGGCTCATCATCGAGCCTAGCTAGCAGCTGACATTTAAAGCTCTCTGTACAGTGCTGCCTTCAGATGTCTTCTAAAAATCATAAAGTTATTTATTTGTTTAACAGCCAATAGGAGGGCATGCCACAATATGAGTGCCACAACTGAGAAGGTCCTCTGCTTGGTTCCTTGCCACTTCACTTCTCGCAGTGAGGGAACCGCCAGAAGGCCCTCAAAGCTGGACCTCAGTGTCCGGGCTGGATGATGGGAGTGGAGTCACTCTTTCAGGTATACAAGGCCAAAGCCACCGAGGGCTTTAAAGGTCAGCACCAACACTTTGAATTGTGCTCGGAAACATACTGGGAGCCAATGTAGATCTTTTAGGGCCAGTGGTAATAATAGTAATAATAATAATAATAATAATAATAATAATAATAATAATAATAATAAATTTTATTTATACCATACCCCGCCCTCCCCAGCCAGACCCGGGCTCAGGCCAGTAAAATTACAGTAAAAACATAATAGGGGAAAAAAACCAATTTAAAATACAGGTTAAAATGCAATTTAAAATGCAGCCTCATTTTAAAAGTAGCCCATAGATAAAAACCATAAGGGGAGGGAAACATAAGGGTCAGACTAAGTCCAAACTAATGGCCAGGCGGAACAGCTCTGTCTTGCAGGCCCTGCGGAAAGATGTCAAGTCCCACAGGGCCCTAGTCTCTTGTGACAGAGCGTTCCACCAAGTCGGGGCCAGTACTGAAAAGGCCCTGGCCCTGGTTATATGGTCCCCTTGGCCGCTCCCAGTCACCAGTCTGGCAGCCACATTCTGGATTAGTCCCAGTTTCCAAGTCACACATTATCCTTCCCGTAGTTTCTGTATAATTAAGGCACCTGCAGTTGGGAGCATAGGAAGCTTACCTTATCCATAGTCAGACCATTGGTCCATCGAGGCCAGTATTGTCTACACTGACTGGCAGCAGCTCTCCAAGGTTTCAGGCAATTATCTTCTCCCAGCCCTGCCTGGAAATACCATTGAGGATTGAATTTAGGACCCTCTGCATGTAAGGTACTTCGCTACTGGCTCTTCCTTTCTGTATTTCTGCTGACCTATAACATACTGCTCCTTACCCTTTTCCATTTTTAATTGCTGTTCCCGAATGCTTTATATAGCTAGTCTTTTAGATTCAACGTTGGCCTGTGATTTATTTGATGCCGTTAAAACCAAAGCAAAAAAAAAGGCAGGCATTTTCTCCCGATTAGCAAGCTCCAATTCCGCCTCTACCGACGGATCAGTCAACACAGGTATTTTCGTAATTGGAGATGCATCGGGATTGTTTTATAAGTTGAATTTATCGGAGGAAACATCTCATCATAACTGATTTTTTCTTCCCGTAAATCTGGGCGCATGCATACATCTTCCAGGTGGTGATTAAATTCTTTTGGTGACACGCAGTGTATTTTCTGAATGTCTTCCTCATAATGAATATATTTATCATCGTAGAAGCCCACCATATTTTCTGGCTGTTGTGCCAGTAGATCTCTGCATATAAATAATGCAAAGCGTGATGGGGGGTGGCAATCTCTCCCCCACTCCCACCGCCCAGCTTTTCCACATCTATTATGCCATTTTTAAAAAAATCTCCTGCTGTTCTTTCTGCTAGGGACATGCAGCATGGAAAGAGATTTGAGAGATTGTTTTCAGTGATCAGCAGCCCTGGAAGCAGGGAAAAGTTGATGCCTGTATCTGCAAGTGCCAAGTCAGGTAGTTTTACTGGCAATTGCTGGCGTTAATTACCGCACTGAATCATAGTGGGTGAAAGCACATAGAATTGTAGAGTCAGGAGGGAACCCGAGGGTCATCTAGTCCAGCCCTCTGCAAGTGGAAAGCTGTAAACTGAAGCTGAAAGACTACCTGAAGTAAAGTTCTTAGAAATAAAGGGAATTTAAGCCCTATTCAGGAGATGGGGCATGTTGCCTAGCACTTGCCCCAGCATCACACACTCTGACTCCCCCCCCCCCAAGCATCCATCCATGTTGCACAAAGATCCATAGAGAAGCCGCCTTCACACCTGAGGGCTTTGTTCTCCAACAAATTGTGTTAAGGATCAGGGCAGTGCTCAGAATATGGGAGGGGAAAGGAAGTAGGAGGCTTTGCACAAGCCCCACCTCCCGACCCCCACCAATTTTTAACAAAATAATGCTCTTTGTCTCCCCCCCCAAAAAAAAACAAGCATTCATATCAATTGGTAGGAGTCTGGAATCTTCTGCCCTTCGCCTGTAATTTGAGTATAGGTTAGTAAAGGTAAAGGTAAAGGGACCCCTGACCATTAGGTCCAGTCATGGCCAACTCTGGGGTTGCAGCGCTCATCTCGCTTTATTGGCCAAGGGAGCCGGTGTACAGGTTCCGGGTCATGTGGCCAGCATGACTAAGCCACTTCTGGCAAACCAGAACAGCACACAGAAATGCTGTTTACCTTTCTGCCACAGCGGTACCTATTTATCTACTTGCGCCTTGATGTTCTTTCGAACTGCTAGGTTGGTAGGAGCAGGGACTGAGCAATGGGAGCTCACCACGTCGCAGGGATTCGAACCGCCGATCTGATCAGCAAGTCCTGGGCTCTGTAGTTTAACCCACAGCGCCACCCGTGTCCCTATAGGTTAGTAGAGCTTATTATTATTATTATTATTAAAAGCAAGGGTGCCTTTGCAGCTCTGCAATTTTTTATATTAATTAGCCGGTCACTATAGTGATTATCTATGTTTTTATTAGTATTTTTTTTTTAAATGGCGGTATAGAAAGGCTTTTATATATAAATGGGAGGAGGGGCAGCACATGAACATCCCCAGAATCTGGGAGCATTGAGTGGGAGAGAGGAACAGCAGGTCCACAACTTGCAGTGATTCTTGAGGGTCAGGAAATCTTGCCTCTGCTGAGTAGGGACAGTTGGAGTGGGACAGGTTGTTTTTGCCCTGGAAATGTGCAGTTTTTGAAACCAGCAGCAGACGCCAAAAGTCTCAAGCTGTGCACCTGGCCTGGTACTGCAAATACTCTTTAAGTTCTTGTTATGTCTTGCCTTTGGAGTGTTGCAACATCCCACAGACATAATTTCAGTGTTTCTGTTTTGATGTCTTACTGAACCTTTTGGTGGGTTTCAATCACGGTTTTTATCTTCTGTGCCGGCTTTTTGCTTGCGGTTTTACAGTTGCAGTTGGCGTGGACTGTTAAGCGGCATATAAGTCATTCAGATGAATGAAAAAGGAAGAATGAATGGAAGAATGATTGATTAGACTCCAGGTCTTTCATGAGGTCCTTGCTTTGGAAGCTCCAAACCAAGAAGATATGGACAGGGCAGTTCTTAGCAGGCTACAACCAACCTGCCAAGGGATGTAGCTGCCATCTGTGCGAATCCGGGCTGACATTCAAGTATCGATTGGCTATTTTAATTGAAAGTGTGCTTTGCGGTGGCAATTTTAGAGCCCTTAATTAGCTGCGCACACTTGTGGCAAATCAGTATTGCCAGCATGTGCTGTTCGCAGGTGCCAGGGATGGGGAAACTCAAAGCTCTCCCCATGCTGTTAGTTCCTGTCATCCCCAATCCTTAGCCATGGATGGCTAACAATATCTGGAGGGCCACAGGTTCCCCATCTCTGGTCAGCGTGCAAACCAACCAGTTACAGATCCAACCGGTTACAAAATCTGGACTGAACTTGATATTGCAGTGAATCACAGACCTGGATGCTAAACGCAGCCATTTTAGGCGGGAGAGAGACAGGGGGGAAATCACGAATTAGAAACATTCCCATAGGAATCAGTGGGAATCGTGGACTCATTATGCAAACACTCACTTAACAAACAATTTCCAGGGAACCTATTTTGTTTGGTAAGCAGGACCTGCATGTATTGCTCTTCTTTGTACCCCACCTCCCTCTGGTTCTGTGCTAAAGCATTGCAAGGCCACATCCTGCACTGATGGCTGCACACCTTGCAGGCCCTCTCGCACAGCAGGCTGCAATGCCACTGACATGCTAAACAGTCCCCCCTATGCTTTCCTGTCAAAAATCTAGGACCGCTTTTTCCTGCCGCCTCTAGATACCACCACCAGGCTGCATCTAGCTTCGTTTAAGTGACTGTTTCCTTGTCCCTGTTAACCCGCCTCTGCCGTCACCACCTCTTGCTGATAAACAGGCATGCAAGCCATCCTGGAGATAGCATAACTTCCCCAAGGTCTGCTTAAAGCTAACACAGTGCGTCAAAAGTGGTACCCTCTTGCCCTTCCTCATGCATCATCCCTCTCCTAGTCCACACATCCCTTGGTTGCTCCTCCCGGTGATGCTGTGCATGTCTCAAAGTTGGGTTGTTCGCTTTTCCAGGAGGGTACTGTAATGGTTCTAAGGAGGTTGCTCGTGCGTAAGTTGCCGCCACTCCTGGCTAGGTTGCCTGGTTGAACCCTTTCTCTCTGGACAGCCTTGCATGCGTGGCTGTCTCAGTCGCTGGCAGAATCCGTCAGTGGGCGTTTCTTAAACTTCTTCCAGCAAAGAAGTTCTTTGACGCCCAGTCTCCTCCTACTCTCCCTGCGCGGAAGTCTTCTGCGCAGGGAGGGTGTGGGCAGCGGAGTACCCGTGCTCTCCCCACTGGTCTCCTGTGAAGAGTCCTGGAGCCTTCTCTCCGATTCCCCCATCTGCCCCCCTTCACCCCTGGTGTTACGCTGATTTCCTTCCCCAGCGGATGGGCTGCCTCTCTCCCTGCTGGGACCCTCTCCGGCATCGCTCTGGAGCCTTCCCTCCGCCTCTGGCTCCGATGGCAGTTCCCTGACAGGTACCTTTGTTAACCTCTCACAGCAAAAACGCCAAAGAGCCTTGGGGCAGCTTGAAGGCTCACACAGTTATCATGACCCGCACTTTCGTCAGCTATCCCAAGTGCTTCCGTTTCTCTGCCTGCTGTGGGACTTGGAATGCAAGACTCGGAATGTTCAAGCAGGTCATCCTTTGGGAAGGGGGAGAGGAGGTTAATAATAATAATAATAATAATAATAATAATAATAATAATAATAATTTATTTATACCCTGCCCATCTGGCTGGGTTTCCCCAGCCACACTGGGCAGCCTCCAACCAAATATTAAAAACAATACAGTGTCAGACATTAAAAACTTCCCTGAACAGGGCCACCTTCAGTTGTCTTTTAGAAGTAAAATCGTTGTTTATTTCCTTGACATCTGATGGGAGGGTGCCACTACCGAGAAGGCCCTCTGCCTGGTTCCCTGTAACCTCACTTCTCGCAGTGAGGGAACTGCCAGAAGGCCCTTGGCGCTGGACCTCAGTGTCTGGGCTGAATGATGGGGGTGGAGACGCTCCTTCAGTTTAGACCAGGGTTTCTCAAACTTGGGCCTCTGGCTGGTTTTGGACTACAGTTCCCATGCTCCCTGACCACTGGTCCTGCTAGCTAGGGATGATGGGAGTTGTAGTCCAAAAACAGCTGGAGACCTAAGTTTGGGAAACTCTGGTTTAGACAAGTATGAATATGACTATATATAGGCATGGTTGGGTTTTTATAAAATAAAATAAACTCAGAGGAGAAGTGATAGCAATGAACTTCTTCTTATATTTGTCATTCAGCGCTTTCACATTACAGTCTCCCTTTGGTTGTCTTTTTGCTTGAGGTTGCCTACCTTAAAGTCACTTGCATACCCTAGAAGGTCAACATGCCTTCCCCCCCACCCTGGTTTTTCTATATATCCCCTTCTGATATCCAGATTTATATCCACTGCCACCCTTTTTGTGTAGAGACTGGCCTGCTTTTCAGTTTTGGGGTATTTAAAACTATGAAAATTGGCTATATCGTGAAATCAATCTAAAAAAAATAATCATGTCAGCATTTAAAGTTTCTGACCGATTTTTTTTTAGATTTCATGATACAGCCAATTTTCATAGTTTTAAATACCCCAAAACTGAAAAACAAGTCTGCACTTTTGAAAAACAACAACTCTGTAATCAATATTATTTTAGATTTTAAGATGAACAACTATGTTTCATTAATTTTTTCTTTTACAGCTATGGATTGTAGGAAAGTTGTACCCAGTAGCCATTCCCCCCCCCCCGATGTCCAAAAAACGTTAAATTTTGTTACAAGACATAAGAGACCCATAAATTGTATTCTTTGTTGAGAAAGAGCATGTCTTTGCAATAATTTTCACCATCAAAAACTTTTGATTGCATAGTGCCCCAACGCTGAAAATTTAGGTTTCCAAAACCTAGTTTTTCCACCCAAAAAAGCTACATTTATACATTTTTTAGGCATTTATAAAATCTTTTGAGTGCTGGTGTATTTTTTCCTGAAATCCTCATCATGTTATCGATTTCTGTGTAAAATTTCAAAGAGATCTGATCATTGGTTATGGAGAAAAAAAATAAAATGCACACAAGGCCAGGGATCTCAAGGGACAGAAACACAGATTTCACAAAACTTTGAAGTGCTATAAAATTTAAACCGTTTGAGATAGAGGGGGAAAATTTAAGGGGGTTTCTTTCAACCATAAGGGAAGGGTGTACACAAAGTTTCACCAAAATCAGAGACGGTGGGTGGCGAAACCCTTGGTTTTTTGCGTTGATTTGATGTGGAATGACCTGCAAATGACTTGAACCCCTGGTGTTGTGGGCAGTGGCGTAGCGTGGGGGGTGCAGGGGGGGCCGGCCGCACCGGGCGCAACATCTGGGGTTAGGGCAAATCCACGGGTTAGGGGGCGCAAATCCACGGGTTAGGGGGCGCAAATCCACGGGTTAGGGGGCGCAAATTACTTGCCTTGCCCCGGGTGCTGACAACCCACGCTACGCCACTGGTTGTGGGTGACATCATTAGGCCCTGTGACAGGTCTGCCAGAGTAGACACAGGGGAAGAGTTGATATCTGGGTCTGCTGTAAGACTCTGGTTCGCTCTGGCCATATCTCTGCTCTGTGGGAATGACAGCATTCCAGATGTGTTCCTTGCTTGATGGCAAATGTTTATATAGATATAGCTTCTGATTATTGAGAGCACACGGCAAGAGGAAAGGAGGGTCCATTCAGCAGGCCACATGCATCAATTTTCCTTGCCTCACAACTATCGACAGGGGGGGTGGAATTCCCTGGGTTGGTGCTTCCTGAATTCAGACAGCTGTCAGTTGCCTGGTGTCATTGTGACATCAGGTAATTAGCAGGTGGGTGGTCCTGGACACCTGTCGAAATCAGCCAGAGGTGGGTAGAGAAATTAACTTCCCCACCTCTGCTTTGTAGGGCTTGAACCTGGCTATTCTAACAACGCGAGACTCCTTCTCCAACATAGCTCAATTGGTAGAGCATGAAACTCTTAATCTCATGGTTGTGGGTTCGAGGCCCACAGTGGGCAAAAGATTCCTGCATTGCAGTGGGTTGGACTAAATGACCCCCATGGACCCTTCCAACTTTTATCATTCTGTGATTACAATTCAGAATGTTTTGCAACCTTGTTTGCAATTAGGCAAAAGGCCTGGAAAACGAGAAAGGAAACTTTGCAGCACAAGAAACATAATAATATACCATATTGTATCAGAGCGAATCCCATTACTTTTTATGCTTTTTTCCCCTCTTGCAAAACAGAACCTGAAACAATTAAAACTCTCCCCCCACCGGGCATCTCGCCCTTTGCTGTGCATTAAAGAATGTTAATTGCAGCAGTAAAACAAGTTCAAGGGTGTGTGTTCTTTATTAGGAAATGGCACTTCTGAAGATTCAGACACTTTTAGCCCTAGGGTGTGATTATAGCGCTGTAACCACATGCCTCCTATCACGGCCAGGATAATTATTAAATATCTTTGGGATTTTGAGCAGAGACAGTCTGGGAGAGGAGGTGCACTCTTTTTCAGGGATGCAGCTCAGGGGCTGAACATCTGCCTTGATTGCAAAAGTTTCCAGGTTTGGTCACTGGTCTCTCCAATTAGGGCTGGGAAAAATTCCTGCCTGAGACCTGGGGAGCTGCTGCCAGTCAGTGTCAGCTATATTGAGCTAGATGGAACAGTGGTCTGTGCAAACAAAAAGAGTTGCTGTACCTTGCCTGCTGATAGGCTATGACTGGGCCAAATGTCTGCTGATTTGCAGGGTGGACGCGGGTGGCGCTGTGGTCTAAACCACTGAACCACTTGGGCTTGCCGATCAGAAGGTTGGCGGTTCGAATCCACACAATGAGGTGAGCTCCCATTGCTCTGTCCCAGCTTCTGCCAACCTAGCAGTTCAAAAGCATGCCATTTCAAGTAGATAAATAGGTACCGCTGTGGCAGGAAGGTAAATGTTGTTTCTGTGCGCTCTGGTTTCCGTCACAGTGTCCCGTTGCACCAGAGGCGGTTTAGTCATGCTGGCCACATGACCCAGAAAGCTGTCTGTGGACAAACGATGGCTCCCTCGGCCTGAAAGCGAGATGAGCGCCACACCCCATAGTCGCCTTTGACTGGACTTAACCATCCAGGGATCCTTTACTTTTACCTTCTTCCCTATTTGTTTGCAAAGCCTTACATTGGTCCCTTGGTTTAAGAACAGCTTAGTTTATGAACAACTTGGATTAAGAACGCTGCAAACCCGGAAGTAGGTGTTTTGGTTTGTGAACTTTGCCTTGGAAGCAGAACATGTTCCGCTTCCTGTTGAGTGTGTTCCATTTGTAAATTGAGTCCTCCGCTGCTATGGGAAAGCACACCTTGGTTTAAGAACACTTTGGTTTAAGAACGGACTTCTGGAATGGATTAAGTTTGTAAACCAAGGTACCACTGTATTTCCTTTTGGCTAGAGTCATGCGAGTCAGGGCATGTAATATTGTCATAACACTTTGTAGGTTTTCTGTCCTGGAGACAGTATATCTCCATCCTGATGAGGAGCCGCACATAGCATTATTCTCCACCGATTTGTCTACTCCCCTTCTGAAGCTATCTGAGTTGGCAGCCACATCTTATAGTAGCTGATTTCATAAATTAATTTTGCATTGTGTGAAGAAGCACTTCTCTCTCTGATTTACATCTCCTGCCAATCTGTTTCATTGGCAGACACACACTCCTTGAATTCTAGCGTTATGAAAGGGATAGAAACCACTCTTATCAATTTCCTCTCTTCTGCACATCATTTTATCAAACCTCTTTGTCTTCCCCTGTGCTAAAATTGGGGGGGGGGGCGGGGAGAGTGAGAGAGAAATGAAACATTTTTATCCGGGTTTTTCAACTTGCCTTGTTCCCAACGGCTTAGGACAAGGAACAGCAGATAAAACAAAGTAATCGAAAGACGTGGAAATGTAAAAAAACGCATTAAAAGTACCTGCAAAATTAAAAGAACTTATGGCTCATCCACAAGTTCTGAAGAACAATTTATACATCCATGTACTCCCTTTAATAGCTAACGACTCAGCAACTAATCAGTCAGTGGCTTCCAACTGATGGGGCTGTTTGAGTGGGAAACAGGGTTCCTGCATTTTTCTACTGCTCTCAAAAGGACCTTTTCCTTGCCTTGCTTGTTTGCTGCATGGTGATGAACCCAGTGCAGTGCAGTGAAATTTTTCATAGGGGAACAGCTCACGAGGGCAATTGGGGTAGGGGGTGATGCGTGAGCATCACACCTCCCTCTCTAAGCCAGGCAGAAGTTCCCCAGGCTTTGAGAAAGAGGTGCCATGTGAACATTTACAAGGCTAGCCTAGTCCCCCTAGCCCACTGATGACACACCATTGAACCCCCTGCAGTCTGTGGAGCATTCAGACATACAATCCGCCCCCCAACTAGAGCTTGATGAGGTATAGTCCAGAAAATGCTTGAACACGGATGGGAAACCTGTGGCGTTCCAGATATTCTTGGACTACAACTCCTGTTCGCTGTGCTGTCAGGGGCTGGTGGGAACTGGAGTCCAGCAACAACCAGAGGGACACAGGGTCTCTACCTATGCTTCAGCAGATGATATTGAAGATTATATAATATTGGTTTTGCCTTTGACTTTTAGAAAAGAAAGAAGTGTTCCATATCACATACACACTTTCCTGGGAGCAAGCCCAGTTTAACTCAGTGGGGAAGTTTAAGCCTAGGATTGCACTGTCAATCTGCCTGTGCTAAAAAAAGCCCCAACCCCCCCCCCAAAAAAAAACAACAACCACCAAATTTCAAACATGAATCATAGAATTGTAGAGTTGGAAGGGACCCTGAGGATCATCTAGTCCAACCCCCTGCAATGCAGGAATATGCAGCTGTCCCTCACGAGGATCAAACCTGCAACCGTGGCATTATCAGCACCACGCTCTAACCAGCTGAGCTATTCAGGTGTTGTGAAAAATAAACTACAGGACAGTTTTCTTCCTGTAGAGAGAGAGAGAGAGAGAGAGAGAGAGAGAGAGAGAGAGAGAGTGTGTGTGTGTAAACTGCTTTGTGAGTCGTCGTTTTTGAAAAAGAAAGAAAAAAGGAGAGAGAGAGAGAGAGAGAGAGAGAAAGGAAAGAAGGAAGGAAGGAAAGAAGGAAGGAAGGAAGGAAGGAAGGAAGGAAGGGAAAAATAGTTTTGGTGAATACATATTGGATGCTGATATAGAAGCATTGCAAGAGTATCAGTTGGGAGCATGCATACCTGAACCAGCCTATGGCAAGCCGCCCTAAAAAGAGCATTGCCTTTGATGTGGTGCATGAGCACATGAATTCTTGGGTCTGTGGTCGGGAGGCTTGCGTGAAATTCCTCCCTGGATTTTTGAGTTCCCAGTTTTGTTGCTCTGTCACTTTGTGTTTTATAGATGCTAATTCCTTCTCTGGTGATATGTTAATTATTCAATTAATTATTCAATATGATTTATGCTGTATTTGTGATGTTTTATTGCGTTCAATCACACTGTTGTTAGCTATTGTCTGGAAGCCACTTGGTGTTTCATTCGACTGAAAAGCAGCATAGAAATGAATCAAATCAGCTGCCTGCCATTCTTGCCACCCTCCTCCCCTCCCTATGGTGCCATCATGCAGGCAAAGGGGGCTGAGTGGGGCAGGGACCCATGGGGGCAGTGGTCCAAGTACATACACCCCGCTCTGCTTTCCTGGACATAAGCAGTACAGTAGTACCTCTGGTTGCAGACACGATCTATTCCGGGGTGCCCTTCACACCCTGAAAAGTACATAACCAGAGCAGCGCTTCTGCGCATGTGCGAAGTGCAATAGAGCGCTTCTGTGCATGCACGAACCGTGCAGAACACTTCTGCGCATGTGTGAAGCATGCAGAAGACTTCTGTGCATGTGCGAAGCGCACACGGCAAAACCCAGAAGTAAACACTTCCGGGTTTGCCGTGTTCTTAACCCGAAAAAACAGGTTTGCAACATGAAGTGTTCACAAGAAGAGGTATGACTGTATTCTTTGCACTTTATAATGTAAGCACTTCCTCAGACTTCAGAAACACTTTTCATTCCCACAGTTTCTGTTTATTTCAGTGGGCATTACAGCCAGAACTTTAGAGTCTGTTGGATTATATCCATTGTTATACAGACAGCAGGCTGTCCCTTATGTGTTCATACTGAAATACCGGTAATAATATCAGGACAGTTGTAACACGATCCACCTTTCCATGCCATTGGCTCCAGCAGACGTTTTGGGATGGCAGTTCACGCAGCAATTCCCGGACCGTCTGCGGGCTGGATCCAGAAGGCAATTGGGCCTGTTCTGGCCTGTGGGCCTTAGTTTGACGACCCATGCTCTAAGTCATATGTTCTCAACCTGTGGGTCCCAAGATGTTGTTGGACTACAACTCCCATCGTCCCTAGCTAGCAAGGTCAGAGCTCAGGGATGATGGGAGTTGTAGTCCAACAACATTTGGGGACCCACAATTGAGAACCGCTTGTCTAAGTCATCTGCTTGGCCCCTGTGAGATTAGGATGCTGGACTAGACGGGCCATTGGCCGGACCCAGGAGGCCCTTCTTATGTTCTTATCACCAAATGTGCCAGTTAGTTTGTTTTGACCCACTTTTGTTGCACTTTGAGTGCAAGAGTTCCCCTCCAGATAGCAATAATTCAGTGAGGTTGGTGGAACATCACAATGCTAATGAAGTAGGATGGACTGGGGACCACCCAGTATAGATCCTCCACTTTCACTGTTGTGGTGCTAAGGACAGTTTGCAGAATTCCCCCACGGGGGGGGGGGGTTAGGAGGCCCCCCAAATTACTGCAGTGTTGATTTTCTTGTTGCTATTTTGATTTAATTGCTTCTGCGGCTTATGTCATTTCCCTTTTGAACATCACTTTATTTCGGTGTAGATAAAAGCTTTTTTATCCTATTCTTTTTTTAAAAAAAAAAAGGGGGAAAGGAAAAAAGAAGTCTTCATCTGTCAATAAATTTTCCGCCAAACTGATTCCCTTATTGGAATACAGAAGCCCATTTGGATGACGCTAGTGTCAGCAGAATTTCAATTTTATATTGGGAGAGAGAAAGCAATGTACATCGGAAATGGTTGACTTGGGAATTATATATAGTCAGGCTGTCAGCCGATTAAAGATTATTTAGTTGATTCATCAACCGGCTTTCAATTAAATCAGTGCAGTTTAAATAAATTGCTGCATGACCAAAGCCTGAGTGTAGATGCCTTTTTGAGAATATTGAAGGCAAATGAACTCTCCTTTTAAAAAAAATAGAGAGAGGCTTCCGTTCCCCTTACAGAGCCACAGTTCCCAGAATTCCCTGGGGAGAAACAGCTCTTCTATTCTGCAAGTTGTGGCTGTATCAGGGGAAAGGGTTCTCCTAGCCACTCTCAGCACCCTGAACAAGCTACAGTTCCCAGGATTCTTGGGGGGAAAGCCAAGACTACGTAAAGTGAGACTGCTTTAAATGTATAGTATAGACTTCTGGCTTTGTTCTGTGGGCCCTCATCATGAATAGAACATCCATTTAGTGCATGGTTGATGCACTGAGCTGTATTGAACAATGCATGTGCAATGGATCTTTTGTTTCCCTGCAGTCCTCCAATACCCTTTCCCCCAAAAAAGGTTTTCCACAAGTTGGGGAGGGGGCAGCCAAACATTGTTGGCTTTGTCTTCTGGGGCTGCAGTGGAAAGTTGTCCTGTTTCAGTTGGGGAACTCCTCATCAGAGGAGACCAGAAGGTCCCAGTTTACACCAAACCCTAGATCAAGCTCTATATGGGGGTGAGGAGCTGGGATCCTTTGACAAGGCTGAGGAGGGGGCCATCTGCACCCAGGGCGAGTTCGGCTTCTGACATCAAGGAGGAATGGGTCCCAAGTTTGAGGGAAAGCCTTAAACTCCAGGTAGAAACCCAGTCAGTCCAGAGAAGCACCCAACTACAGGCAAGGACTCCTCATTAGGGCTGGGTGATATATTAATATAACATCCAAAACTAGTTTGAAATCCGTATTGCGATATCGGTTTCATAATTTTTGACTTGGCAATATACAGTGGTAACTCAGGTTACATACGCTTCAGGTTACAGACTCCGCTAACCCAGAAAGAGTGCTTCAGGTTAAGAACTTTGCTTCAGGATGAGAACAGAAATCGGGCTCCGGCAGCACAGCAGCAGCTGGAGGCCCCATTAGCTAAAGTGGTGCTTCAGGTTAAGAACAGTTTCAGGTTAAGTACGGACCTCCGGAACAAATTAAGTACTTAACCCGAGGTACCACTGTATTGTGAATCATGATGCATGTCTGCACTGGATTATATATCGCCCGAAACTGGTTTAAAGTCCATATCATGATATCAGTTTCATAATTTTTGTCCTGGCAATATATATTGCAAATCATGTTGTGTGTGTGTGCTATGCAATAGCCATCATGCAGGAAAAACAATGCCCTTAGTCTTTATAGTTCCATCCTTATTTCAGATATCATGATATATCGGTATATCGTGACGTTTAACTGGTGATATAGCACAATGTTGAAAACAATATACTGCCCAGCCCTATTCCTCATCAGTAAAGGACTCTTTAGCAGTAAACTCCTCCTCTCAGAAGATAAGGGATAGGAGTCAGCTGAGGTTTTGTGGGGTTTGAGCAGCTCCAGCTGAGAAACCCCAGTGCTGGGCTGGACTTGCTCCTGGAACAACTTCTGAGCTTTGCCTGGTACTGGATCATCTGCCTGCACCAAACCTGACTGCAGGCTGCTCAGATTTTGCCTCTCACTTGACCCTTTGTTGTGGAATCTGCTGCCTTGGACTCTGACCTTGGACCTGCCCTTGAATGCTGCTTCGGTTGCTGCCCTGTTGCTTCTGGCAAGTCCACTACTGACTCAGGAGCTCAGGGAGAACAGGACAAAGGTCTCCGGTCTCTTTTTAAAAAGTTAAATATTTTATTCATTTTCCAGAAAAAGGATTTAAGCATGAACATAAACATTATCAAAACAATTGGTTTCCTGCTGCTCCCAGCCTTTTCCCCAGGACAGAAGACTAATGCATCAAATTTTCCCATAAACCTATATACATAGTTGGTGAGTGCCAGTCACGAAGGTGTTCATTTCAGTATTTTATAAAAGAGTACCATAGTTCAACAAACTCATCTGTATCATAGGCATCATTCAGGGCAGGTACTTAGTTTCTCAAATAAAGCAATTGTCTATACATTCTGTTTCCATTATGCGATGTGTAGATAAGAAGGTCCTTTCCCAAAATGGTTGCACCAAGTTACATGTCCACCACATGTGGAAAGTTGTGCCCGTTACCTTGTCCCCTCTCCACCATGTGGAAGAGGGTGCTTTGTCCATATCGCTGAGTCTTACAGATGTTAGATGACATCTAGGTAAAAGGTAAAGGACCCCTGGGCAGTTAAGTCCAGTCAAAGGCGACTATGGGGTGGCGGCGCTCATCTTGCTTTCAGGACGAGGCAGCCGGCGTTTGTCCACAAACAGCTTTCCAGGTCAAGTGGCCAGCATGACTAAACCACTTCTGGCACAACAGGACACTGTGATAGAAACCAGAGCACACGGAAATGCCTTTTACCTTCCCGCCACAGCAGTACCTATTTATCTACTTGCACTAGTGTGCTTTCGAACTGCTAGGTTGGCAGAAGCTGGGACAGAGCAACGGGAGCTCACTCCAACCTGTGGATTCGAACCAGCAACCTTCCAATCGGCAAGCCCAAGAGGCTCAGTGGTTTAGACCGCATCGCCACCCGCGTCCATCTATGTATTAACTTAAAAGAATTTTCTCTAATGCAGGTTGATGTTAATTTTTGGAGGTGGTTGCCCCTAGGTTGTTCCAATTTAAAGGTCTCCAATCTTAGGTCAGTGGAGCAAAAGTCTCCTTTGCCTAATATCAGTGGATTCTCGATTCTCCCTGCAGCCCCTTCAACACAGTCTGCTGTGGCTGGTCTGCTTCGTCGCCTGCACCAACTCTCTTGATGGCAGGAGGAGGGAAGTGGAAAGCTCCATTGTGTGAGCTTGACTCTAACCCATTGACTTGGCCTCCCTTCCTTATTACATTTGTCGGTGACATCCTGTTCTTAGAAATAGCTGGTGTGTAACCAGATATGCCACTGCCGGCACCAAAGAATTCAAGCACCCAGATTCCAGCGGCGCTAGAGAAAGGCGTTGGGTCATTTTGGCACCGTGTACCCATTGATGCATTAGCACAGCAAGTACCATTCATTTTCCCAAGGATGCACTAAGCCCCCGAAGTGCATGCCAAGTGGTGTTCGTAAAGAATCTTGCAAGTGATGCTAATCTATGTGCAAAATTTAGCTTATGGTTGCCATTAATTTTGTTTTTAACTCATTTTTATAATGTTTTATAATGTTGTATTGTTTTAGTGTTGTTAGCCGCCCTGAGCCCGGCTTCGGCTGGGGAGGGCGGGATATAAATAAAATTTATTATTATTATTATTATTATTATTTATTAAGCTAGGTACAAGGGACAATGGCGCGACAGCCTCAGAGGCATTCCTTTTGTCTACAGGCTGCCTCTTTCATTTAGGATAAATCAGGTTTACACTACCTTGGGGCAATCTTGATACAGTCTCTGCACAGTCAGAGTCAACATCAGGGAAATAGCTTGGAAGACGTTGGCAGCCTTCCTTTCAGGTGCTAAGAAATGGTTGTTGTTGTTGTTGTTGTTGTTGTTGTTACAGCTCGTTTGTTGCTTGTTACACAAACAAAATGTGCACAAGCAATGTAAAACATGTTTAAGAGCACAAGCACAGGTAAAAATACATTTAAAGAAAGAGAACACGTGAAATTGCTTTGGCGTCACAACTAAGAGCAAACAATAAAATTGCAATCCAACAATGGGCAGGCCAGAAAGTGAGTCAGAAAGGTGTCAGTGGAAGCTCCAGGCAGGCCTCACTGGGGAGGGCGTTCCACAAATGGGGAGCCACAACTGAAAAGGCCCTGTCTCCTGTCATCCTCCTCTGAGCCTCCCTCACAGGAGGGATTCTGTTGCATATGCAAAAGCAGGACCAACTCTAGAAAATGTAAGAGAGTGATATGCAAGGGGGGAAATTATAGAATGTATATATAATTCTGTTTTCTATTATATACATGGTGGAAGGGATGGTGGAAGGTCACAAGTTAGCTGGGGCTATCTTAGTGCATTAACTTCCATGTGACTCCTCTGAATTTATGTATATTGTATTCTTAAATACAATATACATAAAAATGCAAAATTAAGGCACAGGTGGCAGTGGGTTGCGGGGTTGTCAAGATTAGTAATAGCCATCTATATTGTTGCTTGGAGCTGTGGGCAGTTAATAGAAAAGTAACATTTCCAAGAGTATATTATTCCAGCAGTGCTGTAATGACCACTCCCCATGTCCGAGAGGCAGCAGCAATGAACAATTAATGTTTTCAGTAGATAGCTCTGCTTTCATGATAGAAGAGTTTGGATTTGATATCCCGCTTTATCACTACCCGAAGGAGTCTCAAAGCAGCTAACATTCTCCTTTCCCTTCCTCCCCCACAACAAACACTCTGTGAGGTGAGTGGGGCTGAGAGACTTCAAAAAAGTGTGACTAGCCCAAAGTCACCCAGCAGCTGCATGTGGAGGAGCGGAGATGCGAACCCGGTTCCCCAGATTACAAATCTACTACTCTTAACCACTACACCACACTGGCTCTTTGTTGGGTATACTTGGACGCGGGTGGCGATGTGGTCTAAACCACTGAGTCTCTTGGGTTTGCCAATCAGAAGGTCGGCAGTTTGAATCTCTGCGATAGGGTAAACTCCCATTGCTTTGTCCCAGCTCTTGCCAACCTAGCAGTTTGAATGCACGCCTGCAAGTAGATAAATAGGTACCACTGTGGTGGGAAGGTGAATGGCATTTCCGTGTGCTCTGGTTTCCATCACAGAGTTCTGTTGCGCCAGAAACGGTTTAGTCATGCTGGCCACATGCCCTGGAAAGCTGTCTGTGGACAAACGCCAGCACCCTCTGCCTAAAAGTGAGATGAGCGCCGCAACCCCATAGTCACCTTTGACTGGTCTTAATGTTCCTTTACCTTTACCTATAGTTGGAGATATCACCAGAGGCCCTGTGGAACCCCTTGAGATCCTTCCCAGCACCTTCTCCCTGCTGGGCTTTTGCTCTACTAGAACTCTGCATCTCTCCCCAGTTCTTCCTTATCTGGCCCCACTCCAGAAAGGAGAAATGTCCCGCTTGTCTAGCTGCAAACCTGTCTCTCCATCAGCAAGCCCCACAGCTGCCCTAGGTGGCTCCTGGTGGCCCGTTGCAGTCTGTATGCAAGTGGAGCCCACAACAGCCCCTCCTGTTGGTTTTGGCCCATGGACCCAAAAAAGTTAGCTACCGCTGGCTTGGCCATTTCTCCAGCCACATTGGCAATACTTCAGCTTCGTAGAGACTCCATGTGGAAGGGGCCTGAACATGACATAGAGCATCTTCACCTGGGCACCCACAGGCAGTGGGGCGGTGCTTCAGGGCACACTAATTCTAGGAGTGGGATGAATCATAGAATCATAGAAGAGTTGGAAGAGACCACAAGGGCCATCGAGTCCAACCCCCTGCCAAGCAGGAAACACTATCAGAGCACTCCTGACATATGGTTGTCAAGCCTCTGCTTAAAGACCTCCAAAGAAGGAGACTCCACCACACTCCTTGGCAGCAAATTCCACTGTCAAACAGCTCTTACTGTCAGGAAGTTCTTCCTAATGTTTAGGTGGAATCTTCTTTCTTGTAGTTTGGAACCATTGCTCCGTGTCCGCTTCTCTGGAGCAGCAGAAAACAACCTTTCTCCCTCCTCTATGTGGCATCCTTTTATATATTTGAACATGGCTATCATATCACCCCTTAACCTCCTCTTCTCCATGCGAAACATGCCCAGCTCCCTTAGCCGTTCCTCATAAGGCATCGTTTCCAGGCCTTTGACCATTTTGGTTGCCCTCCTCTGGACACGTTCCAGTTCGTCAGTGTCCTTCTTGAACTGTGGTGCCCAGAACTGGACACAGTACTCCAGGTGAGGTCTGACCAGAGCAGAATACAGTGACACTATTACTTCCCTTGATCTAGATGCTATACTCCTATTGATGCAGCCCAGAATTGCATTGGCTTTTTTAGCTGCCGCGTCACACTGTTGGCTCATGTCAAGTTTGTGGTCAACCAAGACTCCTAGATCCTTTTCACATGTACTGCTCTCAAGCCAGGTGTCACCCATCTTGTATTTGTGCCTCTCATTTTTTTTGCCCAAGTGCAATACTTTACATTTCTCCCTGTTAAAATTCATCTTGTTTGTTTTGGCCCAGTTCTCTAATCTGTCAAGGTCATTTTGAAGTGTGATCCTGTCCTCTGGGGTGTTAGCCTGCACCGAGCCACACACCCCTCTTCGAATGCACATAAGGTTTTGATTTTAAGCAAATCATAATAATAATAGTCATTCTGGATCGATCCTGCCCCCAAATGCATCCGAGATGAAGGAACTACAGGTTCTTACAATGCATCCTTCTCTTGAGCTTGTTAATATGCAGGAGAGCACGGCACATGCCAAGTGACTATAAATGCGGAGATGGAGAGAACATTGGTGGAGCTCAGATGTAAAACGGAACTGTCATGTTTTACAGCGGAAGCAGTGCAGCAGCCAAAGTTGAAAGAGAAGCACAATGACTTTTGGAAATGTTATAATTGGGATTCACAAGGGTCTAATAAAGCAACCATCTTTTCTGCTGCTCTCCTTAGATGTTGTTCGACATCTAAGTGTTTGTGTGTTGAGAAGGGACGGTTTGTGGGGGAAAACTTTCCCATACACATGCGTTGCTTGGAAGCTGGAATTTCCTCATAATTAGGGCTTGTTTGCACAGTTGTAGATGTGAGAATGTTGTACAATGCAGTTACATGGCACATATGACGTAACTTAAGTTGCAGCTCCATCAGCAGTATGAGGGTGGTAATATTAAACTACCTTGCATGGCTAATGTAAGATTACTGAAATAATGTGTTCAAAGCCATTCTGAATTAGGAATGAATGGGACCGTCTACTTCCAGCCCCATTTTCCATGTGTTGATTCTTAAGTCTATTCCACATTTTTTCCCACTTTGAGCAGGGACCCTGTTTCATGTGTTTGAGTCTTCTAGGTTATCTTTCGTTTTTGATGTTTTAATTTTTATTTTTTTAGACTGAGCACCACTTAGAGATTTTTTAAATATTAACTGGTTTTTATTTAATGCTTTTAAATAAATAAAAAAATAATTTGCAGCATTTTAATATAAATTGCACAGAAATTCAGATTTAAGTAGTATCTCATCTCAAAATACACAGCAATTCCATTTTAGCTTAGTATATGCATTTCTATATGTATTTTAGCCCAAGATCCATATTTCGTAACAGCTTTTGAGCTGAGAATTTTATAGGAAGCCTGCAACTTATGTGCATTAACTTGTGTGCATTCAAATTTTTGCTTGTGGCAAAAAATATACATCAAAAACCGGAAGTGAGTGTTTTTGGTTTTCGAATGTTCTTTTGGAAGCCAAACTTCCAATGGGGCTTCTGCAGCTTCCGATTGGCTGCAGGAGCTTCCTGCAGCCAATCAGAAGCCGTGCTTTGGTTTCTGAATGTTTCAGAAGTTGAACGGACTTCTAGAACGGATTCCATTCGACTTCTGAGGTACAACTGTATATGCAATTTTGGCTCTAGGCACGATCCCCAGAATGTAACCCTTGTGTAAGTTGTGAGCTTACTGTATTGCAGATTTTGAGGAAATGCAAATGTTGAAGGCGAAATGTTTGCCATCCCTCAGATTAGGCCCCATCTGCACTCTACATTTAAAGCAGTAGCTTGCCACTTTAAACAGTCACTTATCCAGGCTCCCAGGTTAAAGACCCATCTGGTCTTTACATTGAAAGCACTATGGCCATGGCTTCTTCCAAAGAATCCTGGGGGCTGTAGTTTCTAAAGGGTGCCGAGAACCCTATTAGGAGACCCCTATTCCCTTCACAGAGCTACAATTCCCAGAGTTCCATAGAAAGAGAGATTGGTTGTTAAATCACTCCAAGAACAGTAGCTCTGTGAGAGGGATAGGGGTCTCCTAATAGGGTTCTCAGCACCTTTTAGAAACTACAGCTCCCAGGATTCTTTGGGAGAAGCCATGGCCATAGTGCTTTCAATGTAAAGACCAGATGGGTTTTTAACCTGGGAGCCTGGATAAGGTAAGTTTGCACCAGCAGTCACAGGAATCATGTACTGTTATGTACTGAAGTTCTCACCCTGGGCCAGCAGCGGGATACTGTAGATAGTTTTCACTCAGGTCCACTTATGCAAATAAGGAATTGAAAGTGACGTTCAGTGATTGGATAGTTACAGAAAGTTGTTACTGTTGCTTTGTAGGTGAGCTCTATATAAGCAGGTTGGCTGAACCCTTCAGCTCAGTTCTGTTCTGGGCCTGTGAATAAACAAGAGCTGTTGAAGAATCGCTGTGTCATCTGATATGTTCACCCACAACTTAACATGTACCTCAGGCATCCCTACTTAAAAGGCTCCAAGGGTGTCTCATCAGGGAACCCACCACAGAGACTTACTAACCCTTTTTTTTGCTTAGCCTCAAGTGTGCAATCTTCTCCTGTCTTTCTTTTTACAGGCAAACGAGGGAGCAAGAAACTCCCCCAGACTTTTTCTATTTCTCGGACTACGAGCGGCACAATGCGGAAATTGCAGCATTTCACCTGGACAGGTAAGGAGCATGGAGCAATAAAAAGAAAAAAATGACTGGGAATTACCTACTGAATATATATATATATATATATATTTAAAAAACCCTTGTGAAGTCTGACTCGGTGAACTGTGTTCCTGCTCAGTCCACTGTCTGAGGTGTTAACAGCTATTGCAGGGATAAGCAACTCCGGCCCTCCAGATGTCTGGGACTACAATTCCCATCATCCCTGACCACTGGTCCTGTTAGCTAGGGATGATGGGAATTGTAGTCCCAAACATCTTGAGGGCCAGAGTTTGCCTATGCCTGAGCTGTTGGGTAACTTCAAGCCCCCGTCTGCTCTCTTTCCTTTTCTTTGAGAGCCAATGTGGTGTAGTGCTTAGAGTGCTGGATTAGAACTTGGGTGACGAGGGTTCGAATCCCCACTGGGCCATGAAGCTCGTTGGGGGGGCAGTGCCATATTTACATATAAACTAAACAAGCTATAGCTTAGGGCCTCACTCTCTTGGGGGGCCCAAAAAAAAGTAAAGGAAAAAAACCTGGATGTACACTTCCAAAATATAAGATAAAAAACAAATAAACAACAACAACAACAACCTTTTTATTCGACCGTCAGTCAGAAAAAAAATACAAATACATTTGTCAATACACAGTTAAAACATCCAGGAAGATTTTAGAGCTTAGCCAACACTAAAAGGGCTAAACAGATAGCCCCAAATAAAGTAAAACCTACATACAGCAACAGTGTTTTGTGTTGTGTAGGCTCCTGTTTGTTACGTGCAAATGGCTTTAGATACCTATTAGGTCCGTAAATTATCATATAGCATATATTCAACACGAAAAACAGCGACAATTTGTTGTTGACAAAAGGACAGCTGGACATATAAAGGGCCCCATTACCTTCAGTAGCTTAGGGCCTCATCAAACCTAAATTCTGCCCTGGGAGGGGGGCAGTCAGTGCCTCTCAGCTTAACCGCCCTCACAGGGTTGCTGTGGGGATTACCTGAGGAGGGGAGGAACCATGTCCACTACCTTGAGCTCCATGGAGAAAAGGAGTGGGGTATAAATTAAATAAATAAATAAGACGGGCCAGGCAGGCTTTCAAACAGATGACACATTCAGACAGAGTACTGCCCATTGTAAAGTAGGGCACCTCACCCTTGCTGAGGTCTATAAACAACACAAGCAAAAAGGCTGCCTTTGAATTCAGTAGTATGTACAATAAATGAGGGGCAGGGAATTTGTTTAATTCACATATTCATGGAAACCTATCTATTTTACATTTCCCAAGCAGTCCGCAAACCAGAGCATAGCAATCCTTCAAAACACTTCTCTGAATGTTGGCGTTCTGTGCTCCAAACGAGCAAACAAAATGTGTTTAAAAAGCACACATATTTTTTGGGGGGGGTGTGCCCAAAAGTGTGTGTATTTGGGATAGTGATACAGTGGTACCTTGGTTCTCAAACTTAATCCATTCCAGAAGTCCGTTCCAAAACCAAAGCGTTTCGAAACCAAGGCGCTCTTTCCCATAGAAAGGAATGCAAAATGGATTAATCCGTTCCAGACTTTTAAAAACAACCCCTAAAACAGCAATTTAACATGAATTTTACTATCTAACGAGACCATTGATCCATAAAATGAAAGCAAGAAACAATGTACTGCAGTCACACAATCAATTGATCAATCAGTAGCTGAACTGGGTTCCACACAGTCACAAAAACAAAAACGCAAAATAAATAGCAAAAACAGACTGACCTCAGCTTAACACTCAGAATGGAAGTGTGGCACTCGTGGGTCTTAGGACCAACAAAGAGGACTACCAACATAGTTGGCAGAGAGGGACTGACAGAGAATCAGACGCCTCGGACGTGAGGAATCCGGGCTAAGAACTATTTTTTGTTTGTTTTTTCTAGACATTTGTCTGGGAAGGGACAGAAACCGGGGCGGGGGGGGGGGGGAGAGAATAGAACTATAAAATGTTTTGTCTTGTTTTACTTGGTCAATGTGACCTATAATTAATATAATAAAGGGAAAATTTGTGGAGGGGAAGTTAGATCGACCTTAAAAAAAAAGAAATTAATGATTATAAGAGAATTGGATAAGTTGAATATAGATAAACAAAAAGAATTTAATTTTTAAAAACAATATGAATATCTTTAAGAGGTTAGGTAAGAACTTGCTGAATTAATTTTGGAACTGGGATGTAAGAGGAGGGGGTGGGGGGAAGTCAATGAAAGTGGGTAAAGAAAATTAGGGTATGTAATTGTATTTGTGTGTTTGTGTGTTCTTGTCTTTGTGTGTGTGTTTGTTGTTATAAAATGTAAAAACCCAATAAAAATTATTTAAAAAAAAAAAAGGAAGTGTGGCACTCAAAACGGAAGCGTGACACTCAAAATGGAGTATATTTGGCTTCTGGAAAAAGTTCACAAACCAGAACACTTACTTCCGGGTTTGCAGTGTTTGGGTTCCAAGTTGTTCGAGTACCAAGGCGTTTGAGAACCAAGGGACCACTGTATACCAAAAATGCACTACATATGGGGAAATGGCTTGCAAAAGTGCATCTATTAAAAGAGCTGCCTGCCCAAACACCTAGAACTTTTCATGCAGACTGGTACAGAAGTGGGTCAAACAGATTTCAAGACAGGAAAAATGAGAAACTGAAATGGTCATTTCAATGCCATACTCTCTCTCTCTCCCCCCCCCCCCACTCAGAATCCTGGATTTCCGGCGTGTCCCACCAGTCGCAGGCAGATTAGTTAACATGACAAGAGAAATAAGGGATGTTACACGTGACAAGAAACTATGGAGGACGTTTTTCATCTCACCAGGTATGTACTTCCGTTCTGAAATGTAATTCACTTTCTTATTAAAAAATCTTTATGACAATATATTCCAGAGGGCTTTGCAGCAATACAGCAAGTAAAATTACAAACTGGATAATGCAATCAACCATCTAGCAGCACAGATAAAAACTACACTATTTAAAATAAGCTTTTTTTTGCCTGACATAGAAAATAAAGCAAGGTTGGCGCCAATCGAGCCTCTCAGGGGAGGGCATGTTTTTCTTACTGCCATAAAAACAGACCTTATTTTAACATGGCGAAGGTCAGGTTGATGGTTCCCACCAAGTCCTGCATCTTTTAGAAGAGGGAAACCGAATCTTCGGCCTTCCAGATATAGTGGACTACAACGCAAATACATCTTTCTGCCCAGACTGTGATGGCCTGAGACTCAGGCTCGGAATCAGAGCCAGAGGAGTCTCAGTCTGCACCAGATCCTTTGCCTTAGGCGGCGTCTGAACCTAGTGTGGGACTTGATTCTGAAGAGCCCCAGTCTGCGCAGGTTCCCCTGCAACAAGCACCAGCTGGGCCGAGTCAGGGGCCTGAGCCTGCCCTGGCTCCGGATGCAGGGATTACCTCATTGCCTTCAATTGGGCAATCACTTACAGCTGCTCCACTACCAGTTGGGTCAGGAGAGGCTGAGGCGGCCTCTGGGTCTAGTAACCCACCGACATCTCCCGAGCTGCAGAGACTAAGGTCTGAGAGAAGGAGAGACCTGAGTACTCGCAGGAGGAGTGCTTGCCTTCGGGCGAGACAGGGAGGTGAGTCACTGGGGGATCAGGACCAGCCGTTACCCCGACAGAAATAAAAGGCTGCTGGACTCCGCCCCAGCATTGCTGTTTGCCAGAACCTGCCTGTGATCCTGTGCCTGACCTTGCCTGGTTTCAAGCCTCGTGTCCTGCCTTGGTCCTGTTGTACTGACTCCTTGCAGAACCCTTGGATTCGGGACCAGACCTGGACCATGTTACTCGGGTTACCCCCAGGCCCAGCACATGGGCCCTTGGCCTGATCCTGCAGACTCTTCTTATGTTTCATGCAGGATGGTGTTTATGGCTCTCCGTTTCCTGCAGGGTCCAAACCATTTGTGCCCATCCTGTTCCCTGAATCACTGCCTTTTGATGCCAGCGTTCCATACTCTGCTTATACTGAGGCTTAGTGAACTTCAGCATTTGTAGAGAAAGACCCCTGGTGACATTTTGTTAATAACAGCTGACTGGCAAAGAAAAGGGTCGAGGGGAGCTAGATCACCTCCACGTAAATATTTCAAGCGATTTGCAGATATTTAAAATTCTTAACTGGACTCCTCTCACTAACAAAAATAGACAGAGGCTGCACCGTTCTATGAACGTCTAGAATTATATAAGGATCGTAAGGAGACGGTTATCTTAGCTGGCAGCCTGAACAGTGAGTTCCTGGGCTTCTGTTGTTTTTTAAGTTCCCAAGTTGCCTTTGCAGTTTTACTTCTGGAAATTACTCAGGTTGTTCCTTAGGCTTCAATATATAACCAGGGTTGTTATAATAATGACAGTTCTTTTGCAACCTTTGCTGAAGCCTGGTGGTAAGGATAAGGAAGAAATTTTATCGAGTTGCATTTAAAGGCAAACCTATTGAATTCCAAAACAATGCATGAACTGGAGCACCCAGCAGGATGAAAACCCACCTATTCCAGCTGATTGACAGGTGGACTCCATTTGTGGAAGATGACCTCATGCATCAAACTAGATCCCCATACCAGCTAGAAGTTCCCTTATGGGCCTGAAGCTGCCCCATAGGCAAGCGGTTCCTCATCCTCATCTCTTAAACGCACAGAAACACACGCATAGCTGTTTTGGAGTTTCTACAGGGTGTTTGGGGCTGAAAAATGGCCATCACGGTTTTGTTCAAGAATTACTCTCCATCGAAGGCACCAGCCTTTTGTTTGAAGAAACCTGCCTGAAAGTGGCGGGGGGGGGGGGGAGGCGGGAAGTCGATAACACAATGCTACGTTTGGAAAGAAAAAGAGGACTGGAGCACTTTAGACTAAATGTGAGGAATGGAAATAGGTCAGTAATTATTTAAATGCACTGATACGTCCTTTTGCAGTTGGGCCGACTGCTATAACTCCAGGCCTTGGACGAATGAGTGGTAATTTAGCAGCAAAAAGAGGCATATTAACAATGTCTGCCATAGTTTCCAGAGTAATGGAAGTGGCAGTTTACCAAAATCAATGTTACATAGTTAGTAAGTGCTGGGGCTTTTGTTCATGTTAACCAATCACAGGGGATTATGGATTTCCACCCCAGTATCCCCCCTCCCTCCAAGTAAGCAAACAATAGCATATCTGCTCCTGTTACCCAGGAGAGATAGATTAAGATCTCTCTGTGTTTCCTTTGAATGTGTGCTAGATAAGTATCGCTCTCCAGGATTTTGAACGTGCAGAAGGATAAATGACTAACTGTGCAAACCATATTTCTAACCCTACCAAGACACAGTGGACTCTCTCCACAGATTACACAGCAGGAGGCCAAGGGTTTTCTCCCAGCTACCCAACGGGGCACCACAGCCTGTGGCAAGCCTAAAATATGACTGCCTGAGGCAAAATATAAGATGACGCCTCCCTCTCCATTCTGCAAGATAAAGTGGATAGAGAAAAGCTTTTTTTCTTCCTCTCCCATTAAGAGTAGAACTGAAGGGCATGCAATGAAGCTGTATGTTCGAAGAATCGGGACAGATAAATGAAAGTTGGAACTACCTGCCACTGGAGGCAATGATGGTCACCAACTTGGATGGCTTTAAAAGAGGAGGAGACAAATTCCAGGAGGAGAGGGCTATCGATGGTACTGTCATGGAATGGCTAGATGCAGAGGACTGGTGGGAGGCTACAGTTGGGGAACCCCCAAGGGAAGAAGGCCCAGAGCCTGGGGATTGGTGGTGGGATGACAATGAGTGGCCAGACGGAGAAGAGGGAGCAGACTAGGAAGAGGAGGTGTTGGAAGCTGAAGAGGCAACGGGGTTTAGTGAGCATGGAGAGGCTGTGGCAGAGAGCAGTCCAGACTCAGAGGTAGGAGAGGGGGTGGGAGACACAGAGATGAGGCAGGCTGCTGAAGAAGCCAGGGAGTCTCCCCCTCCTGCTGCAGCCAGCTCATCCAGTCTCCCAGAACCCGCAGAGAAATGAAGAGAGCAGAGCAGAAAATGCAGTCTCCCAGTTGTTTGGGGAAAACCCTGCAGAAGAGGGGACTTAGGCAATTGCGGGAAAGCAGGGACCTTCAGTCCTCACAACTGCCTCATTGTGCAGGACCTACTGGAAAGAGTCGCTGGGATCACTAGGCCTGTGCTGTTTGGGTTTCTTTGAATAAAGAGTTAAATTCACGGACATTGTGTTTTTTATCGCTGACCTAGACCTGACTCCATCTCCTGAAGGTTCTTGTCATCTTGAAACTTCCACCATCAGCAACCCTTCCTCCTGGTTGCATTAGGACAGTATTCTTCAGTCTTTGTTCTCCAGACATTGCAAGACCAAACTCCAATTATCCCATAACTTTGGCTAAGCTGGCTGAGGGTGATGGGAGTTGTGGCTCAAAAGGCCAAAAGGTTGAAGAACACTCCTCCATTTTTTGGGGGGGGGCAACTGCTTTTTGGCTTTTAATCTCCCAAAATTGCTTCCTTCAGTGAGCCTTTCACCTGGGCGTTATGTAGCTTCATTCTGTAGCTGTTTGAAAATGTTTATGCAATGCATAAATGTAGCAAAATAAATAAATATATATAATTCCCTCTAATGGCAAACTCAGTCGGTGAGTGCTGATCAGGATTTGTAGCCAAAATGGGGCCACTGAAAAACATGAGGAAGTTATCGGCATGCTGAGGGAGATATTGAGGCTAGTAGAAGTAATTTTTTAAAAATATATATAGTGAGATAAAAGAAGGAAAACCTAGCTCACTGAGGACTGAGCAAGCTGAACATGAGTACTGGGGTCTTGATTGTCAGTTTGGAAAATAAAAACAAGGAAATGGGAGGTGGGTGGAATGGTATAGCCTGGAAAAGGAGCTTGGCTGGCCAACTAGCAGGAACCCTGAAGCTGAACGTTCCTCCTAGGAGCTGGAGATATGTGCTCAGTAGCCATAAAAACAGGAAAGCAGGTGGTGAACGGAATGGAGTATTCTGGAAAAGGGCACGTCTGCCTGGCTAGGAGCTGAGAATACACTGCAACATTTTGTAGCAGGTCCCACTTGTATCGGCTTAGTCATTCTGATGTGCTCTTTTAACATCAAAGACATGGAAGATGCTATCTCACCACCTCTCTCTTTCTCTCTCTCTCCTCAGCCAACAACATCTGTTTCTACGGCGAGTGCTCTTACTACTGCTCCACGGAGCATGCTCTTTGCGGGAAACCAGACCAGATCGAAGGCTCCCTCGCTGCCTTTCTGCCAGACCTGTCTTTGGCCAAAAGGAAAACCTGGAGGAATCCGTGGAGACGCTCCTACCACAAGCGCAAGAAAGCCGAGTGAGTCCTCCTCCCGTTTAGGCAAAAGGCTTCCCGGCACCCCGGCGGCTATTTTTGCTGGGCCGCTTATGAGCAGCAGGCAATTAGTTTTCCATGGTTTCATAGCCAGACTTTGATTCAAAACCTGCTGAGAATGACTGGCACATTTCCATCGGCTTCAGTTGGCTCTCTTGAGGAGAGCAAAACCATAAACCGTTCCAACCCATGTTCCCCATCTGGACACCACTTTTATTTAATTCAATTAAGTGATCTTCTTTCCCCCCCTGCCGATGTCATAGTCTCCATAGGAGAATCTGCTTGAAAAGCTTCAAAATCAAAGCTTCTGGACTCCATTGCAGCTGTACTGAATCACAAACTTAGGAAGATACCTTATACTGATTCAGATCATTGGTCCATCTACCTCTGTATTGTCTACACTGACTTGGCAGCATCTCTCCAGGGTTTCAGGCAGGGATATTTCCCAGCTTTTCCTGGAGGTGCCGGGGATTGAACCCGGGACCTTCTGCATGCAAAGCACATGTTCTACCACTGAGCTGCAGCCTTTTGCCTTGCATTCTCTAGAACTGACAAAGAATCTGCCCCCTTCTACACCAACGTGCATCTGTACCAAAACAGAGATGTGAAAGGGAGAAATCTGTGTGTCCCTGCCCCGCATTGCTTTTTCTAGGTATTCTGTTTCTTCCTCCCAGATTTCTCCCTGTGCCCCTCAGACATTCACATCTCTGTACACCTGCATTGTGGTGCAGAAGGTGTTGACCAGATGCAGCTCTAATGAGTGCAAGCTTCAGTAAATCTATATCAAACAGCTGTGTCTGTCTGGGTGAAGTGGGGCCACAAAGCTGGTGTTGGGGAAATTAGTAAACAGTTCACCTTTACTGGGGTTTCCAAGAGGAGCAACAAGAGACACAGGTTTTAAGTGAAAACTTAGGCCTTTATTAATCATAAAAAAATCAGAAATTACTACTGTCAGGCATCACCTTTATACAGTGGTACCTCTGGATACGCACACCTCTGGTTGCGTATCCTTCAGGATGTGAATGTGGCAAACCCGGAAGTATTTTTCCAGGTTTCACCATGCATGCATGCATGCGCAGAAGTGCTCTACTGTGCCGTGCACATGCGCAGAACAGGCACCTCCAGTTTCAAATTACTCGTGATCCAACTGGAGCTGTGGAACGGATCCCGTGCGCAACCAGAGGTACCACTGTATATATCCAACTACACAAGTGATTACCACTTAAACAATCAGACAGTTATCACAGCAGTTGTCTTCATCACAGTTAAACAGTTACAACACATTGTTGTCATTCTTAAACCACTCAGAGATCATTAGACCCTCCTGACTAGCTTACCCCAACCTTCTCATTTTAATATGTAAATACACATAACCATCTTTCAGCGTCTTTCTTTATTGTCCTCTAATAGATCTGTGTATTATCTGTCAGCCAATGTCTGCTGTCAGTTATCTATGTTGACATTTGGGGTCTCTTCTTGACCTAGGATTTTGTGTATTTACTTTGCTCAGCCAACCTCCTAGCGTTTAGTTCTTCATGTCACATCTTCCCCGGTCATATTCTATCCCTTCCAGTTGGGGTAGGAACTATAAAAGAACCCAAGGTTGCCCATACGTCTCCTTAAAAGCAGCCTGTTTGTTAGTAAAGCTCATGCACAGATTTCAGACTGCAAAGTTCTGAATGCACAAAATGAATTTGGAGATGAAATAAAATAGGGACATTCTCCTACGCTACCTTACCAGCAGGTGGGTCGCTTGCTTACCTGGAGCAAGGGGTGAGCAGGAAGGTCAGTGTGGAGGAAAAACAGGAGCAGGAGTGCTGGATTGGATCCTCCTTCCATTGTGTTTGCACCATGCTGACCTCCTCATCACCTCATCTGTCTCCCAGAAAGCAACAGCCTTCTGCCTGCTGGGAACCCAGTATAGTGACTCTGCCCCACCCAGGGAGCTGATTCTGGTACCGAATGCCCGAACCATCTTATATGTAATTGGAAGTGATGTTTTAGTTTCCTGGCTATTTATAGAATAAATAGGCAAATGCCATCCTGTCAAAAGTACATCTGTCTTCCTTTGACCTTTCATTACTTGAAGTCTGTGAGATGATCTTTCCAATATAACTATTTGCCAAACCCTAAAGTACCAATACTGTAGATTCTTGAACTTAATTCTCCTGCCTCAGTATTTAGCTATTGTCGCTCTCGCTGTGAAAAGATGACTAATCAGTTCCTTCTCCTTCAGATCTTGCTAAATAAATAATTCTAAAACTGTTCCCTACACCACACTAGCTGTCAGCTTCTTGTAAGGGTGACTGTAATACACACACAAAGAGAGGGAGAGAAATAAAACTGGGACGCATGCCAGAAAGCCCTGAAGATTTTCTCCTGTTTATTTTGAACTCAAGGAGAAAGCTCCTGCTGACTTTAATATTGAAAAGATAAGAGCGGTGTGTTTTTCCATCTACATTCTCCTAACGCTGTTGCTTTTCCCAGGTGGGAAGTTGACCCGGACTATTGCGAAGAGGTCAAGCAAACACCGCCCTATGACAGGGGGACCAGAGTGCTGGATATAATGGACATGACCATTTTTGATTTCCTCATGGGTAGGTATCCTAGATCTTGAAATAAAAATGGCACCGTGTGAATCCCAACTCAGTTCTGCACATGTTAGCAGGCCTTTCAGACGGATGGAGGAAAAAATCATTTCATTTTTAAGCAAACACACACACACACACACACACACACGCGCGTGCGCACGCACATACACAGCCTGCACTGATACATAGATTGGCATGTAATTATTCTTCTGATGTGCGGCCCCCTCAGTCATGGGGCGACGGGCTTGCTGTGGAGGGAATCGTGCTCCATTTGGAGGAAGCGGCTCAAATGCAAAGTGCTTTCTCAGCAGAGGGGGAAATGTTCCTTTTCGACTCCTGAAGTAGCCTTTCCCCCTCTTCAGAGATGATCTTCCATAAATCATAGAATAGAATTATGGACTTGGAAGGGAGCCCACCAGACTGGTGTTTGCACACAACCTCCTCTCAACTGTGAAAGGTGCCAATCACCTGATATTATTATGGTGTCTTGTGATTGACAGGTGGGTATTCCTGTGGGGGGCAGCGGAGTTAGGGATCCATTACCTATCCATGGTTTACTGTCATGTGTGAACGCAACCAAAGTTTGATGGAAATATGTGCTGTGTTGCTTTTCCGAGCCATTTAATAAGTATTTGGTGTGCATTTGTGTTTATCCCTTCTGCATTTTTTACCCCTTTATAGGCAATATGGATCGCCATCATTACGAAACCTTCGAGAAGTTTGGAAATGAGACATTTATTATCCACTTAGACAATGGAAGAGGGTAATTGCTGGTGTTTCTTTCCCTTTTAAACCAATATATTTGTTTAATTTCCCCCAACATTTTTACCCACCTCCCCTCACAGAACCATCTGACACCATCTACCCCGTGGGAAGGGTTCTGATGATTATTATTAATATTAAGTTACTTATTTGCCATGTTTTCCTTAAAAGCTGAGGCGTAAGGAGTCACAATAAATAAATAAGTCCACAAACAGTCACCTGATCATTCCTGCAGACCAGCGTATAAACTGGCCATGCCATAGATCTTGAGAAAGTTCTTGTCACTTTAAGAATTGCACAGAAGGGGAAACTCTGCTTACTACAGATTTCCCACAGCAAAAGCTGCCCTTAAAGCTACAGGGCCTTCTTAGATTTTTGCGCTGGCAAAAGGCCATAGCTCAGTGGTAGGGCATAAACTTTGTATTCAGAGCATCTGAAGGACTCATTTTCAGAAGAGGGCAACCAAGATGATAAAGGATCTGGAAACCAAGACTTACAAGGAATGCTTGGGGGTGTCAGACATGTTTAGCCCAGAGAAGAGAAGACTTAGAGCGCATGGGACAGATAGCTGTCTTCAAATATCTGAAGGGCTTTCACATGGAAGATGGAGCAAGCTTGTTTTCTGTTGCTCCAGAGGGCAGGACTCGAACCAGTGAATTCACATGATGAGAAAACAGATTCCAACTAAACATCAGGAAGAACTTTCTGAGGGCAAGGACTGTTTGATTCCCTCAGAAGGTGGCCAACTCTTCTTCCTCACAGGCTTTTAAAACACACCTTGATGTTATGCCCACAGAAGTGGTAGCTTATTCCAGCCACCCACCACCGGGGGCATCATTGGAAAGAGGTGCAGTTTTCCAGACGCAGCACTGCACGCCTACATTTATCCTGGTTAAACAAACTCCATTGCAAAACTGATGCCTCAAGATGCTCTCCTGACGCCCTCTTCTCTTGTTTCTGCCTCTGTGATAGGTTTGGAAAATATTCCCACGACGAGCTATCCATCTTGGTGCCTTTAAATCAGTGCTGCAGGTATGCCTTCCCTTGTCAGTCGTGAGCCCAGTGGCGGCCTCATGGGGAATGATTTACGGGGGTGGGCGATGTCTCAAGAAACACTAAGTGTTTTGAGGATTGGTCTGTAGTGGTGTCAGTTCTCTGAGGCACTGAAGAAACAACTGGACCTCCCCGAACAGCTGGGAGTAATAGAGGCATGAACACGTGCCCAAAAGCCATTTTAATTTCACCAGGGGAAAGTAGTTGTTGTTATTTATTAAATTTATATACAGTGCTACCTCAGGTCAAGAACTTAATTCATTCTAGAGGTTCGTTCTTAACCTGAAACTGTTCTTAACTTGAGGTACCACTTTAGCTAATGGGGCCTCCCGCTGCCATGCAATTTCTGTTCTCATCCTGAGGTTCTTAACCCGAGGTACTATTTCTGGGTTAGCAGAGTGTGTAACCTGAAGCGTCAGTAACCCAAGGTACCACTGTACTGCCCTTTATCCACAGATCTCTCTTTTTTTTAAAAAAAATAAAAATCATTATTAAACATTCAACATTAACTTACACAACAATACACAATAGTACAATATATACAAAGGTTAAACCACAGAGCCTAGGACTTGCCAATCAGAAGGTCGGCAGTTCAAATTCCTGTGACGGGGTGAGCTCCTGTTGTTCGGTCCCTGCTCCTGCCAACCTAGCAGTTTGAAAGCACGTCAAAGTGCAAGTAGATAAATAGGTACCGCTCCGGCGGGAAGGTAAATGGCGTTTCCGTGCGCTGCTCTGGTTCGCCAGAAGCGGCTTAGTCATGCTGGCCACATGACCCGGAAGCTGTACCTTGGCTCCCTCGGCCAATAAAGAGAGATGAGCGCCGCAACCCCAGAGTCGGTCACGACTGGACCTAATGGTCAGGGGTCCCTTTACCCTTTACCTTTTTACATACACATACTTTACAGAAAAAGAAAAGAAGAGAAGAGACGAAAAAGAAGAAAGTAAAAGATAAAAGATGAAATAAATAAAATAAACTTCTGATTATCCACAGATCTTAGGTTGGGTCATAACATAAAAATACAAGATAAAAAAAATACATAATAGAAACAAAAACACTTAGGTAACCATCCTGTCAATGCAGCATGGTTACTTAGCACCACATCAGACGCAAGCCATTGTTTCTATGTTCCAAGTCACCCCTAGAAATATCTGCTCAGGCGTCAAGTCACTGGGTAGGCCATTCTCTCATTTTTGGCCCTCTTCTAAGGTACAAGCCTATCCTACAGGGATACTAAAATGCCCTTCAGCTGGAATAGAGATGTTGGCTCAAATAGCATGGCCAATAGTCTGTGTCGTCCAGGAACGTCTAGAGGGGCCATAGGTTCCCAACCTAGAGTTATACTGAACAGAGAAAAATTGCAAAATGGGGCCTTTGTACATCGCTCCATCAAAGCAGCAAACTTGGCATGTACCCAATGATGGAGGAGGAGTTTTCACCCACCATGGCAATCTAAACTTTGTCAGAGACTCATGGCCCAGAGAATCTGTTGCGGGGGGGGGGGGGGGGAGAAGCACATTTGTGAAAGCCCCTCTTTCTCTCTGCCCTGTAGAAACTCATATCCATTTGGTATTTTGGAGCTGTTCCAGCTCCATGCCTAGTTTATCCTCCCCTCCCTCCCTCCTTACCCTTGCAGCGTCCCCCAATTTCCATTGTGTTGTCCTTCCTGGACCAGCCGTTAGAAAACCAAGGTGATGCCTACTGAGAAATGAAACAGCCCTTTGAGATCTCGGGTTACCTGATTCTTTCTGAGGGCACAAAATGTACCTTGGATTCAGTGCATTCCAGTCCCCGGAATTAGATGACTAGTGCTTGACATTTAATTAAATCTGGCTTTTACAGAACAGAGCACAAGGGTGAGGGAGAAAGAGGGCCGTAAGCGAAGAATGTAAGAAAAACCCTGTTGGATGAAACCAAAGGTCCAGCATTTTGTTCCCACAGTGGTTAACCAGAGGCTTTCAGGAGAGCCACAAGCGGAGGCTGGAACACAAACAGCGCTTTCCTGCTGTTGCTCCTAAGCTGTTTAGTATTCAGTGGCATACAGCAAAGAGCAGGGGCTTCCAAAATGGACCACCAGTGATCTGCAAGCTTGACTCCAGTGGTCCGTGGCATGTTCACAGTAAACACCCGAATTATTTAGAAACTGCATTTTTATTGCTTCTTCCATTTCTTCTATTGCATTTCACAGCGTTGCAGCTTCAATTCTGCCGCATGCAAATTGCAACACAGCATAAGAAATAAGAGAAACCATAAAAATGCAATTAAAAAACATGTGGCATCTGACAGAGGCAGAAAAATCATTAGGGCTATCAGCAGTTCTCAGAAATGTTTGGGTGACATTGACACAGAAGCTCTGGATCCCAGACTACGCTGGTGGCTTGGTTGCTCTCCAGAGACCACAACTGCCTCCAGCTGCCACTTCAAGGCTTCTGCTGCTTTCTGGGTTCAGATCGGGATGGGGAAGCTTTGTCAGCCTCAAGCCTGTATTCATTTTGTTGAATTAATTAAACTAAATAGTTTTAATTGAATTTCAAATGAATGTGCAGCAGTTGCAAGCTACCGGTCTCTGCAGCCACAGCAGGCGCTGTGATTCTCCAGCCGCTTGACTTCACCCCTGGAGGTGCACTCCATTGTCCTTCGAGACAAACAGATGCCAACAAAACTTGCATTTTATTGTGTTGTGATCGTCCTTAGTGAGTCATACAGACCCCTATTCTGAATACAGTGGTACCTTGGTTCTCAAACTTAATCCGTTCCGGAAGTCCGTTCCAAAACCAAAGCGTTCCAAAACCAAGGCATGCTTTCTCATAGAAAGTAATGCAAAACAAATATTAATCCGTTCCAGATTTTTAAAAACAACCCCTAAAACAGCAATTTAACATGAATTTTACTATCTAACAAGACCATTGATCCATAAAATTAAAGCAATAATCAATGTACTATACTATAAAATAAATAAGACAGTATTGCAGATGATAAAAAAACTCAAATTAATTATTTCGTTAACTGCACTGATGATAGTCATTGTTATCCATTGTTATCCGCAGTCACACCATCAATTAGTAGCTGAACTGGGTTCCACACAGTCACAAAAAGAAACTAACCGAAAAAGCCTCCCAAACAAAAACGCAAATAAATAGCAAAAACAAAAGTGCCAAACTCAATACGTTCCGGAAGTCCGTTTGGCTTAGCCAAGAGACATTCAGCTTCCGAAAAACGTTCCAAAACCAGAACACTTACTTCCGGGTTTTCGACGTTTGGGAACCAAGGCATTTGAGAAGCAAGGTACCACTGTAATGTTTTTATCAGGTAGGGTGGCCTGGGGATGAGTTTATGGAACCCGTAGGGATGTGGCTTGAAAATTTTTGGGAACTGCTGCTCTAACCACTCCACCGCAATGCCTCTCTTCCCCTGCTACTGCCAGAGCCAGCAGCATGGGCAGAACTCCATGTGCCACTCACCGCGGCAAACCTTAAATGCAGTCCTTTTCCCTCACCTTCAGCTTGCCTCTTTCTTTCCTTAGAATACGGAAGTCCACCTACCTGCGGTTGCAGCTGCTAGCCAAGGAGGAATACAAGCTCAGCCACCTGATGGAAGAATCCTTGCTGATGGACAAGATTGCGCCCATCTTGTACAAGCTTCACCTGGAAGCAATGGACAGAAGGCTCCGGATAGTCCTCAAGGCTGTCAGTGACTGTATAGAGAAAGATGGCTACAGTAACGTCGTCGAAAATGACTTTGTCTCCGATGTGAACACGATGGCTACCAAGAGGTAGTGGAGATCACAGGACCACCTTTTTATTGGTTCCGTGAAAGAAAGAACTGGAGCCGGGGAGGGAGGAACAGTCTTGCGAGGGACTGTGTATGCCGCTGTGTGAATTCAGTGAATTCAGAAATTGCGATAATAACCATTCTCAAAGTAGCTAAGGCGTTGACTCTGCAGAGGATTTAGCTCTGGGGCTCGGGCGCAACCAGATGGACCAATTTGGATGCCCCTTGGGGAATCTACAAGTTTTTGGCAGATGCGGCCTCCCAGTTGCCACGGCCTCCATGCAGTCCTGCTTCCCTTCAGCCCTAAATTATTTCTTCCCGTTGCCCGTGGCGGCGCAAGGGTTACAACCTTGTGGGCGGAGCTTCTGGCAAGCCCTGCCTTGTGTGGTGTTGCTGTAGATCCTGGGATGTGGTTGTGGCCAAGCCCTCTCCAACCTATGCGCAGACACAAGACATACAGGCATGCGGGGCACATGGGCGAAGCATACCAGCAATGTGGGGAAGGGCTTGCAGGAAATTTTGAGGTGGGTAAAGGAATAGTTGTCTATCTCCGGATTAAGTGATTAGAAAAAGAAATGCACTCATTGCCACACTTTTAAAAAGAGCCGATCCCCAAAACGTGATTTGGAAAAATATTTTGAGAACATGAATTGCCTGGTGGCAAAATGCACTTCTTTCCTTTCCTTTTGAGCTTATTTTGTTTGTACAGAAAGCAGATCTTTATTTAATATTTTGTATTTATATATGGAAAGAGTTGTCCTTTTTGTTTGGTTTTTTTAAAAAAATGCAAGCCTGAGGGAGGGAAGGAGAAAGCAACCGCCTCATGTTCACAGCTCACGATTTACTGTCGAAGAAGGGCCATACAGAAATAATTCAACACTGTTTGCAACTATCCTGGGACTCTTTTCCACTTAGAAATCCCAAGCAGGGAGAGAATCGAACCATTATGTGCTCCCCAAGTTCAAAACTGCATGCGCATAGGAAATGTAACATGTCAAGGGGAAGGTTCGGCCTATAAATATTGTTCCTGGCATGCTAGCTTTCAAAGTGCAAAAGAACTGGTGACGTGGAAAAAGCTTTCTCCTCCCCCTCCACACCCACAGACACATACAGTCTTATAGAAGAACATGCTTAGGAATCAAAGAATCAGAGAATTGCAGTTGGAAGGGACCCCATGGATCATCTAGTCCAACCCCCTGCAATGCAGGAATCTCAACTAAAACCATCCATGACATGTGGCCATCCAACCTCTGCTTAAAAACCTCCATTGAAGCAGAGTCCACCACTTTCTGAAGCAGTACGTTCCATTGTCAAACAGCTCTTACTGTCAGATAGCTATTCCTGATGTTTCATCGGAATCTCCTTGTGACTTGAATCCGTTAGTTTGGGTCCTACCGTCCGGAGCTTGCTCCATCTTCCATATGAAGATGGCTATAACATCTCCTCTCAGTCTGCTCTTGACCAGGCTAAACATACCCAGTTGCCTCAACCATTCCTCTTGGTTTCCAGACCCTTGTTCATCTTGGCCATCCCCCTTTGCACATGTTCCAGCTTTTTAAATTGTGGCACCAGAACTGCACACAGTACTCTGCGTGTGGTCTGACCAAGGCAGACTAGAATGGTACTAGTTACAGATAGGTAGCCGTGTTGGTCTGCCATAGTCAAAACAAAAAATTCCTTCCAGTAGCACCTTAAAGACCAACTAAGTTAGTTCTAGGTATGAGCTTTCGTGTGCATGCACACTTCTTCAGATACCATCTGAAGAAGTATCTGAAGAAGTGTGCATGCACACGAAAGCTCATACCTAGAACCAACTTAGTTGGTCTTTAAGGTGCTACTGGAAGGTATTTTTTGTTTAGAATGGTACTATTACTTACTTCTCTTGATGGGGAAGAAATTTGGTTCAGCTGATATTTGAAGGTGAACCTACTTACCGCAATGCTACATGAACCAAAATGCAGCCATCTTTTGAAATTCTGCATTTTGCAGGGCAGTTCTCTAAGCAAGTGCAAAATGTGCAAACAAACATATGTATGCTCCCATAAAGCTTGGGTCAGAATGAACATATTAGTCTAGCATTTTATTGGTCCAAATAGCTTGGGAAAACATGTGCATTAAGTAAAATTGCAAACCAGAATGTGTCTACTAGGAAGAATTTTGCACTAAGATGCCGGTGGATTTTCATGAGGACTTATTTTTTAAAAAATTGCAAGCTGGTGTGGAAATGTGAAGAAATGAACTCAGCACTGGCAGAAATGAGAAATGAGGAGAAACCGAAATTGAGAGATCTGCCCATCCCTAGCTATGCCTTCTGCGTTTATTTCTCAATGTGCCATTAAGATTCTTGTGTTCGGGTTGTTTCCTTTACTTTATTTAAATTGCTTCCGCCCCAACCCCACCCATGTCTGCTCAGCGCTTCAAGGATGGAGACATCTCAGAAACTGTTTTCTAAGGCAAAAGCCCCACTCGATAAACGGCAACCCGCCTAGACATAGTCAAAGCTACAGCAACATAGTCAAGAAGTGGATTTTGATAATTTGTGCATTGACAGGAATACTTGAATGTGGTTTTACAAAGTGATGTAAAAAAAGATATATGACAAATTGTACTATTTATCCATAAGGAAAAGTAGCGGCTCTTATCTTTCTAGACTGTCATAGCAGAGCAGCTGCTTTCCAGACTTTGCTTTTGATAGTTTTTGTGTAAATATATACATATACGAGTTTAAAAAAAACAACCTGAAGATTAAAAAAACAGACAAAAAAAAAGAGGCTGCTTTTGGCAGTGATAGACTTACTTTTGCAGCAATTTTTTTTTTTTTTTGGTGGATTTGTTTGCAATGTGGTCCCAGTGCAATAAAGATATGGCAAATGTGTAGCCAGAAAGTCTATGCGATGCTTATTTTGTCCATTTCAGCAGAACGAAATAAGGGAGAACGAAAACTCGGGAGAACGAACTCACTGTGTAGTAGGGCTTCCCCCCTCCAGATGTGGCTAGACCACAGCTCCCATCACCCCAGCCAACAACATCTGGAGAGCTCCAGGGTCTCCACCCTGCTGTATAATCAGAGAGATATCCCTATGGAAACAGGCTCTGAGCTGGCCCTGCCCAGCCAGTGTCCCCATTGGACAGGAAGGGCTTCCTGTTGGACTGGGAACTTGTCCCAGCAATGAGATTCTCTTCTTGGCTCTGCTGCATTCTCTGCCTCTCTTGGCTGCGACTTCTTGGCTCCTCTCTGGGTTCCTACTTATCGTCTCTCCTCCGACAGCTACCTACAGCTCAGCCCTGACAGCTTGGGTGCAAACGGAGCCCTCAGTCACAGGTGCAAAGTCCCGGGACTGCATTCAGGGTTGAATTTCACCTTAAGTGTTCTCTGGCAGCGGCACTTCATGCTGAGGGCGTTGCATGCATGCGTGCATGGCTGGGAGGTCGAAACACCTTTTTCTGCTTGTGTGACAGCCAGATTAGCAGAAGAAGATTCAGCGGCTCTGAAAGGGTGTCACTGTTTATTAGATCAGGAATCCGAGAGCTCAGGGGAATTAACATGACGAAGCGCAATGTCCTCTTGGAAGCTCAGCACACATCCTTCCAAAGGAGGGGGGTGGTTGCTTGAGTGCACCTTAAATCAGGGGGAGGAAATTTCCATAGGAATAAGAAAAGTTGCAGGGCTTCAATGGTTATTGTTTCCAGCCAGAACTGACTGGAACTTTCAGGTGGGTGCCATTGCCATTCTAAGAGAACAAGGAAGGCATTCATGGTGAATTCTGGCAGCTATTTTTCTAGAAAAATAGAACTGGTTATTTCTAATTACACCCCACCTTTGCTCCAGGGGGCATGCATCCCCTCTCTGTTTTATCCTCACAAAAACCCTGTGAGGTAGGTTAATGCTGAGAGACTGTGACTGTTGCAAGGTCACCCAGAGAGCTTCATGACCGAGTGGGAAGATTCGAACCCAGGTCCTACTCCAACCACTACACCACACTGGTTCTCAATAAGGTGTGCTATCACAAAACGGAGTTCAGTTGCTTGTTAGTTGTTCAGATCAAGAACCACATAACACCGGTCCTGAGAGATCTGCATTGGCTCCCAGTACGTTTCCGGGCACAATTCAAAGTGTTGGTGCTAACCTTTAAAGCCCTAAATGGCCTCGGTCCAGTATACCTGAAGGAGCGTCTCCACTCCCATCATTCTGCCCAGACACTGAGATCCAGCGCCGAGGGCTTTCTGGCGGTTCCCTCATTGCGAGAAGTGAGGTTACAGTAGTGGCGCCCGCCCTGTGGAACACCCTCCCTTCAGATGTGAAGGAAATGAGCAGCTATCCTATCTTTAAAAGACATCTGAAGGCAGCCCTGTTTAGGGAAGTTTTTAATATTCAATGCTGTACTGTTTTTAACACTTGATTGGGAGCCGCCCAGAGTGGCTGGGGAAACTCAGCCAGATGGGCGGGGTATAAATAATAAATTATTTTTATTATTATTATAGAGGTTGAAATATTTTCTACCACATACCCAGCACACAGTAAAGCGAAAGTTAGGATTCGCAGTTCTTTCAAATTCGGAAAATGTTCTGGTGTCGCTGTTTGAGTTTCGGATGTGCCGCTTCAGATTCAAAATCTGAATTTACACTTCAAATGTGAAATGTCGGCAACATGCCACTGAGGCTTTGTTAGTTGTTCTGCGATGGAAAGTTTTGCAGTGCAAACAATTCTACAGAATTTCAGCAGGCAGCTGTGAGATATGCACTGAATGAAAGAAAAGTGGTATGTGTGCCCCAAAACATTTGCAGACAAAACAGTGTGCAAAGTGGGGTTGTGTATAAGTGCCCCAATACCATCATGAACACAAATAATCATGAACACACAATAAAAAAAAGATGTCTCGGCCCATATTCCACGTCAAAACCATTTTCCTAACTCAGTATTGTCTACCCTGACATGCAGTGGTTTTGCAAGGTCTCAAAAAATTGAGTCTTTTTCCAGACCTACCCGTATTTTTCGCTCTATAAGACGCACCAGACCACAAGACGCACCTAGTTTTTGGAGGAGGAAAACAAGGAAAAAAAATATTCTGAATCTCAGAAGCCAGAACAGCAAGAGGGATCGCTGCGCAATGAAAGTAAAATCCCTCTTGCTGTTCTGGCTTCTGGGATAGCTGCGCAGCCTGCAATCGCTCCATAAGATGCACACACATTTCCCCTTACTTTTTAGGAGGGAAAAAGTGAGTCTTATAGAGCAAAAAATACGGTATCTAGAAATGTCAGGGGTTGATCCTGGGCCTTTCTATGTGCAAAGTAGATGCTCTGACATTAACCCTTTCCCAGAGTGGTTTTGGCTTTATGGCTTTGTGTTTTGGCAGACATCAAATATGAAACCTCCATAAGCTGTCCAACACTGTCAGTTATTAAATATTTCACAGAGCTGTCAAATAACATTTGAATATTAAACACTATTGCACACCGACCTTCAGACGCTGTCAGATACTAAGATCCATTGTACATCAGCTAAGAAATACTGTCTCCAGTGCTAAAGATCATTGCAATGCCATCAAGTCAAATACTGCCAGGCTGCTGCCATTGCATGTCTGGATTAAATGCTAAAGAGCATTGCATGCCTGCTGTCCCAATATCAAATCGGAAAATCAAATATCATTTACAATGTCAATTGCAGCAATGATATTCTAAGAATATCTTCCAATACATGTGGAAATGTAAGGTGTCGTCATGTTCTGGCAGCCATGCTAACCGCAGCATGAGAAATGGCAGGCAGGGCCAGGTGAGATGTTTAATGTGCCTATAGTGAGGTTTTAAGGGACAAGGGTGGTGCTGTGGGTTAAACCACAGAGCCTAGGACTTGCCAATCAGAAGGTCGGCGGTTCAAATCCCCGTGACAGCGTGAGCTCCCATTGCTCGGTCCCTGCTCCTGCCAACCTAGCAGTTCGAAAGCATGTCAAAGTGCAAGTAGATAAATAGGTACCGCTCTGGCAGGAAGGTAAACGGCGTTTCCGTGCACTGCTCTGGTTCGCCAGAAGCAGCTTAGTCATGCTGGCCACATGACCCAGAAGCTGTACGCCGGTTCCCTCGGCCAATAAAACGAGATGAGCACCGCAACCCCAGAGTCGGTCACGACTGGACCTAATGGTCAGGGGTCCCTTTACCTTTACCTAGTGAGGTTTAATGGAGGAGGGAAGTGCTTCTCTCAGTGGTTTAGCAAGCCACTGTGTGAACTGTCTGCAGCCTCCTTAAAAGGGAGTGAGGCTTGGGACAAAAAGCAAGAAGGCAAGAAACAAGCTGTGGGGGACAAACTGGGAGTTGCATCTTCTTCTTATTTGGTATCACTTGTAGCCAAGTAAGATTGTCTTCCATGAACACGTTCTTAACGGTGTGTCCATAAGTGACTGTGGAGGCCAGTTCTGGATCCACACATCCTTCCACAGTGGGGACATAGGTTTCTGGGCAGGAGTTGATCACGGTGAGGGTTTGCCAAACGTGTCTTCCTCTTAGCTCATCTCTCCCTTTTGTCTTGATTTCATGCTTCTTCAAAGTCTATAAAGCCTTTGGTAGAGACTATTCTCCAATTGGAGCGCTTGCAAGCCAGTATTTCCCAGTTATCAGTGTTTATACTGCCTTTTTTAAAGATTTGGCTTGAGAGTGTTTTGAATTTTATTATTACTGTCACAGACCAGTTCTGGCTCACTTAAAATATTGGGAAAATCATAAAACACAACAGGAATACATTGAATTGCAATTGGGTATAACAGAGACAATTCAGATATAGCGGCAGTTAAAAATATACATTAAATCTTGATCACTAAAATATAACCTAAAATTGTCATTTAAAACGTTAATCATTTTGGTAGTACAGCTTGTTCCCTAGGTTTTATGGCAGTCGCACAGAATTTGGCCACCCTTAGCGTGATCTCTAGATCCTTGTCCTCTACCAGGAATTTTAGAAATTGAAGTTTGGACCCATTTAGAGACTGGCTTGAAAGCGTCTTTAAACTTCTTTTGTTGTCCACCAGTATTTCGCTTTCCATTCTTAATTTGGGAATAGAGTAGTTGCTTTGGAAGACGATAATCAGGCACCCGAACAACATGGCCAGTCCAACGAAGTTGATGTTGAAGAATCGTTGTTTTGAGACTGGTGATCTTTGCCAGGTGCGGGGGAAGGGGGGTGCAGTGGCTGCAGGCTGCCCCGGGTGTCACCACTGGGGGGTGGGGGTGACAAAATGCCAGGCGGCATTCACCACGGAGTCTGCAGAGCACCTGAGCCACACGTCTCTCCTGGTTGCCCAAATGGTCCACCTGCTGCCTCCCCCCCCACCAGCTGTAGGGCAGCTGAGTGGGAGGAGGCAGGCAGACTCCAGAGGCCCCACAGTGTACCCTGCCTATGGACAGCTCACCCAGCCCCTATGGGTGACTCTCACCCCCCCCCCGGGCGTGCCGCCCCAGGTGCCCAAGCGGCTTCCGCCACTTATCTTTGCTTCAAGTACACTGCTTCAAGTACATTAGGGAAACAGGTGGCACTGTGGGTTAAACCACAGAGCCTAGGACTTGCCCATCAGAAGGTTGGCGGTTCAAATCCCCGCGACGGGGTGAGCTCCCGTTGCTTGGTCCCTGCTCCTGCCAACCTAGCAGTTCGAAAGCACGTCAAAGTGCAAGTAGATAAATAGGTACCGCTCTGGCGGGAAGGTAAACGGCGTTTCCGTGCGCTGCTCTGGTTCGCCAGAAGTGGCTTAGTCATGCTGGCCACATGACCCGGAAGCTGTACGCCGGCTCCCTCAGCCAATAAAGCGAGATGAACGCCACAACCCCAGAGTCGGCCACAACTAGACCTAATGGTCAGGGGTACCTTTACCTTTACCTTACACTGATATTAGTTTGCCCGTCTTCCATGCAGCTGGAGTCAGGAAGCAAAGCAGACCCAAAGCTGAGGACCAAACAAGGAATAACATTTACACCCCTCCTGCCTTGCAGTTCTTGGTCAAATAAGAGCTTGCCAAGCCCACAAAAGGACTACCGTCATAATCAGTTGTTGATCAGTTGCATCCAGCCCTGACTTCTGATTCTTCAGAGCCCAAACCCCTGACTTTTCAAGTTCTTCCCTAACTCAGATCCATCCCCTCAACTCACCAGAAGGCCAGTACTTATTTTATTTTTAAAAACCAGAGGCTGGCAGATGCCAGATCAATGGGTCACATCCAAGGCAAGGCCTTTTGACAGGTTCCGTGCTAAACTGCGAAGAGAGCTCTCTCTAGACTCTCCATATAATCAGTGTTAACAATTCTCCAGAAAGCTAAGAGGCACTTAAAATCTTTTTTTCCCTAGCCCTCAAAGCCTGCTATTGTGAGCCTTTGATAAATAAATAAGCTGAACGTCTCTTTCACTGTCTCAGGCATAATTCCCACTATAAATAGCCCATTCTGTTGATTTTTAAATAATTCTTATTAATCAGCAAAGTCAGTGGCAGTTTTATAAAAGCCAGATTAAGTCCATTATATTTCTCTGACTGTCCTATTCACAGCTGAATGGTTTTACCGATTCTCTGGGTTCCTTACTTAATGCTGTTCAAAAAAAATAAAATATTTTTTTATTGTGATATGCCTTGACATTCATCTTACTCCTTTAATTTATATATATATATTTATTCCTTCCTTGCATTGGGGGATTCAGCTATGCTTCTTTATAAACCTCTCAACATCAGAGGTTTCTCAAAGTTGGGCAGCTTTTTGAAAGAGGTGTTGGGCAGAGTAATCCTATTAGTGTGGGGGAGAGGGAAAATCTGTGGGGAAAGAGTCACCAAATCCACACAAACACACACACCACTCTGCTTGTGCCGGCCAAGATAGAAAGGAGAAAATATATTTTGAGGGGAGAGCCCTCACACTTTAGAGCAAATAATTAGGGAACAAGAAATAGTGTCATTGGAGTCAGGGTCTGGGACACAAAGTCCCAGTGGTGAGCCTATAACAGGAGATGGAACATAAGGAAACTCCGTCCACTTTCCACAGTGGGCGGTGTTGTGGCCGGGCATCCAGGACTTTCAGTGACCCGGCTGTGGGGTGGAGGGATGCCGCCCATGTCATACTGACTCCCAGCCACATCACACCCTTGTAGCAATTGTCACAACTTTGTAAGGTCAGACATTGGGTTAGCCTTTGTTTAAGGGAGAGGAGGGTGTAGCCTCTGCCTGCCCCTCCGCAATAAGGGTATCCTGTTAAAGGGATCAGGGGGTGTGGATCCCGTCCAAAGCCTGGGCATGGGCTAGGGCCATGCCATGAACCCATTGGGGACCCCATGAGGTACCCCAATTTTACATATGTAATAATAATAATAATAATAATAATAATAATAATAATAATAATAATAATTTATTTATACCCTGCCCTCCCCAGCCAGAGCCGGGCTCAGGGCGGCTAACACCAATAAAATGTCAGTAAAAACATAATAAGAAAAAATAAATTAAAATACAGGTTAAAATGCAATTTAAAATGCAGCGTCATTTTAAAAGTCAAAACCATAAGGGGAGGGAAACATAAGGGTCAGGCTGAGTCCAAACCAAAGGCCAGGTGAACAGCTCTGTCTTGCAGGCTCTGCGGAAAGATGTCAAGTCTCGCAGGGCCCTTGTCTCTTGTGACAGAGCATTCCACCAAGTCAGGGCCAGTACTGAAAAGGCCCTGACCCTGGTTGAGACCAACCTAACCACCTTGTGACTTGGGACCTCCAAAATGTTGTCAATTTTGGACCTTAAGGTCCTTTGTGGGGCATACCAGGAGAGGCGGTCCTGTACGTACATAGAGCTTTAAAGGTCAAAACCAGCACCTTAAACCTGACCCTATACTCCACCAGGAGTCAGTGCAGTTGGTAAAGCACTGGAGGAATGTGATACTGTGGCAAGGCTCCCCCTACTGGTGGTTTACCCTTAGTGGGACTCCCTGAAGACTGGCAGGATTCGGGGTATAGCCAGGCTTCACCCAATGCCTAAGCCAAACTGCTCACATCTGTAACCAATAAAGTTGGGGCCTAATATATCCCATTAACCTAAAATATTTGTGTCCATGTGTTTATTATCTGAGGGAACTGTGGGGCATGGAAGTAGGGGAAGGAAAATGGGAAAAGGACAAGCCCAGAGGGGGAGTCCAGGGATGAAAGGGGGTGTGCGAGCTCTTGTAGAAAAAGGTCCCATCCAGTAGGATTATATTAGCTCTCCAAGGACCCTATGGAGGGAAAGAAGTGATGGATAAACACAGAGTAACTATAACATCTAGTATCTCACCTTGAGTTCCACAATGGAAGAAAGATGGGATAGAAGTCTGCTAAATAAATAATACAACACACACACAAATTTATGGGTTCTATTTATGCTTGTATGTGCTTTCCAATAAAGGCAGTTCTTTGGACAGCTTACAACAGAAGTAAGAACTGCCAGATACCCAAACCATAAAAGCGTAATTGATACTTTGCTAGCAGCTGCCTGATCAGTGCAGATAGCACGGCAAATTGAAATCTATCAAAACACCTACAGAATTAGATTGGGGTTTTTTAAAAAAAAATCTGGGGTTTATTCATGATGGATAAATTAGCACGGCAAATTAGGACTCCAAAAGGGATCGTTTTATGGAAGAAAGTTGGTGAGCAATCACATATTTGGAAACAGAGCCTATGAACTGGGATGTGGAAACAAGGAGCGAATGATATATTTGTACTAATTGCCTTTGAAGAAATTGCTTTCTGTTTGTTTTACGCTAAGTGAACCCGAATAAAAGTTTGCAACTGGGGAGGGTAATTATAATTATTTTTGTTATTTTCAGGGAAGTAAGGGGGATCATTGTTTCATGTTTTATGCATTATGGGCTATGAAAATTCAAGGAAACGACAAGTTGCCCAAACCATAAAAGTCTAACGTAGCACATTACAGCATCTAAGCAGCAACAGAGGATAATACCAATATAACAAAACTCCCAACAGCCCCCACCCCCTGCCTCAAAGTTTCAACTGCTCTTTAAACTCCCCAAATACCCAAGAGATACAGAAAGCATCAAGAGTTTTCCAGATCTGAAAGCCCAGGAAAATGAAAAACATTTCCCCCTGGCATAGAGAAGACTGCAGCTTATGTGCCAGGTGAACCTCTGGGGAGGGCATTCCGTGCCATTCTGGAAAAAGTCGTCCTCTCAGATAGCCACCCACTGAACTGGCAGGGGCACAAAAGATAATGGTCTCAGATAAACATTGATCAGTGAAAATATACAACTTGCTGCTGAAGTATGACACAGAGCAGATCAGGTTAAAGATTACTGTATATATGGTTTAATGGGCTCAGAAAGTTGGAAGAATGAGGAAATCCCCACAAAAGAACAGTTGCAAGAGAAACTGATGAATTATGCAGAACTGGCTAAATTGACATATAAATTGCGAGATAAGGACAACTGTGACTTCAACGAAGAATGGGAACTTTTCACAAATTACTTTAAAAGACAACAAAATGAATTGGACTCCTTGGCAGGTTTTGAATAAACATACACAAATTTATTGATTGATAATATGGTAGATAGATAATGTAAGGATCTGCATAATTTTATAAGATGCAGAGAATAATACGTGTTGAGAAATCAAGAGAGAGGAGCTGAGGGAAGTCTCTGGGGGAGGGAAGATTTGAGGGGGGAAATGGGGAAAAATAATTAATATGATATGTTTTGATAAGTTGTTAGGTTGAAATTGCATATATATATATATATATATATATATATATATATATATATATATATAAAAAGTTGGGGAAAATATACCAATGGAGGTTTGGGAGAAGTTGCAGATAGTTGCACAGTTCTCCCTACATTCAGGGATGAGGGGAAAATTGTTATAAAATAATGTGCAAGTGGTCTATTATTTATCTAAATAAATTTAAAAAATTCCCTCACATGTTGAAAATATGTTCCCCCCCACACACACACACATGTGGTGGAAATGCGAGCTAGCAAAAAGAAAAAAGAAAAAGAACGGATAAAAGCTGAGTTAGGAAGAATTTAGGGTTATGAGGTTCCACTGAATCCAGTAACATTTCTGTCGAATTATTTGGAAAGATTGACAAAGGAAGGACATAAAGAAATGAGTTATTATTTATCAACAGCTTCCAGAATCTTAGACACTGGGGAATGTCAAAGAATGGCATGATAAAATATGGGACAGTAAATAATGGCAGAATGAATGTATTATGTAAAATTCAAGGATTACAATTATAGGCAAAATATTTTTTTATGTGAAGAAGGAACCAATTTGTGGATTATTGTAAGCTACCCAAAGTATATCTGAGTGCTAGTTATTGATGATGGCAGCTGGATATTGTTTGTATAATGAGCCTCTCTTCTTTTTGTCAATACGGCTTTGAAGAGTGTGTGTGTGCGTGTGTGCGTGTGGTCTCTGAAGATGATCATCGGATCCAGGTAGGTACCTGTGGAGGGAAGTGTTCCTTCAGACAAGACTAATAATTATTCATACAACTTATAATAACAAATAACACATTTCTGGCATTTGCTATCATCATAATCATTCTCTCCATTTACATGTTGCTTACTACCTATGTATCAAAACAACTTACAACAGCAAAAACCATAGAAATGCAAAACTATTAAACTAAAAGTGCTCATTCTACAATATTAGAACAAGGAGAAATCTTACCCCATCCCACTAAAAGATGAAAACCACAGTGTTACGTATTTTTGCTGTTTACTAGAACCACACCTGTGTGCTCCCCTAAATCCACCTCTGACCTATATGGCCAGTCTAGACTACATTGCCCTCCCTCTAGTGGGTTTCGTTTTTGTCTAATGATGTCACCTTAGTGATGTCAATTGCTACTGTAATGCCATCATGCCCAGTATGAGATTTCTGATTGGTAAGAACAACACAGGGATGAATGAAGGAGGGGAGTGGGATGGCCATGGACTTTGGGGAAAGTGGCTGCAAACAGCCACAAACTTAGTTATCAGTTGTGTTTTTGTGGAGCTAGGAAAGCCCTCTATACATTTACCTTAGCTGTATTGTCTTTTGTTTGCCAGGAATTGACTTTGTTTTGGCCTTTGGCCATCACTCTGTCTTTGAGACTCTCTTTCAAAACAGACTTCTTAATTCCTGGAAAGCAGGAAGGGGGAAACTCATCTGTTATTCATGCGAGTGGCTGTATGGATGTGTATTGGGCCCTGCTGGGATTCTGGAGTTCTGGCAGATGAGATAATACATTGGCACCAGCGGAGGAAAGGGAAAGAAGTGGAAGATCTATGGCAAGGAGCAGAGTCCTATCGCAGCTCAGGTCCGTGTACTGAGGTGGCCCACAAACTACTAAGGAGGAGAGTATAGTTGGAGACACAATGTCTTTGAATACCAGTTGCTGGGAACTGTAAGGGGGAAAGTGCATTATTGCACTCAGGTCCTGCTTATCAGCTTCTCATTGGAGCCCCTGGTTGGCCACCGTACGAACAGGATGCTGGACTATTGGCCATTTCTCAAAGGAGCTTCAGTTATGGAATGCAGATGGGCAGGCGGGAAGGGACAGGAAGCACAACTGACATACTTCCTGTTCTCTGCACTTATTTCTATTGCTTGTCCTCTTCATACTGCTTCCCTGCTTCCCTTGCAATTGAATGTTACGTTCTTACTGCAAGGACACCTTGCGTTTCCTAGTCCTGCCCCACAAAAGCCCATCCTTTCTGATGTCTCCATCATCCAAAGGCAGCTTCAGAAGTGGAAAGTGTTGGCAAGAGCCAGAAAATTATGGTGTCTTAAGCCCTTTAAGAGAAACCTAAGGCAGTAACTCATATGATGATGGATGATTCGGGTATACTTCACAGCACCTTTATCAAAACAGCTAGACATTGACAATGTGACATTGAAAACACCTCTTTGAATAATTATTGTTTATTAAATTTCTATAGAGCCCATCATATGAGGTGCACAGGGTAGTTTACAATATGAAAACACAAAAATGCATAACATAGTAACAAACAAAAACAATAACGTTCCCCAGTTTAAAAGGCCATTAGGTTGTTTATTTAGCCAAAGACCTGGGACAAATGGAATTTCTTTTCCTGGCACCTAAAGATATGTAATGAAGGCACCAGGTGAGCCTCCTTGGAGAGAGCATTCCACAAGCAGGTAGCTACCACAAAAAAAGGCCCACTTACATGTTGCCATCCTCTGGAACTTTTGTAGAGGGGGCCCATGAAGAAGGGCCTCAGATGATGATGACAGGGTCCAGGTCAGTTCATATGGGGAGATGCATATGATATGGGCTTGTCCTGTGCTTAGGTATGGAATAATCTGTCCATTTCAGTTTTCTGAATTTCTCAAACATTTTGAAAGTAACTTCAGTTCTCCAGAATTCTAAAGTAATTTGCTATTTTAAAAAAAAGCAACTCGTGAAAACTCCTCCATGTTTTAGTGCAAATGACACGTTTTTGTATGCAGTTTTGACTAATGGATAACTTTTCCGGTAGCAGTTTCTCCTAATACAATGCATTTTTATGCACAAATTAGTCTAATATATGCATTTTTGTAAACATTGCTTGGTTGGAGAACTGCATCACAAAATTCAGAGAAGTGCAAATTTCGAAGGATGGCTGTACTCAGGTTCCCACGCTTTGGGTTGACAATCTTAGGGACTGGCAACCCCAGAGGAAGGTGCCAGTTGGGCTCACGAGGACAGGGTGGTGTGTGACTGGGCAACAAGAGCAAGGAGGAAAGTCCACCAGCAATATTTTCCACCGAAACCTAGAATTGGCCTTGGCTTTATATGATTCCAAAAGATAGTGATTTCTTCCATTTATCCAGAAATGTGCATATGCAATTTCAAGGTCCTTTGGCCATTATCTCACAAGTGCTACTGCCCCAAAGAGCTTTATTCGAAAACCCACAGTCATCCGCTCCACAATTTCCCATGTATCATATTTAAGTAAGATGCAGGATGAAGTTACGGTGACTGACAATAATTTTCATCACCGGGGCTGCCGAAATTGCAGCTAGAGCCCTCGTGCCCCATTACTTCCCCAGGCGAAGATCCACTTGATTTATGGAAAACTGCAATATATATCATCCTGTTCGGGCCTGCAGGCATGCTGCAATCATTATGAATGCAGCCCCAGTGAATGATGAATAATCCTCTTCCCTGCATAATCTCAGACCTACCAGACGTCGGCTTTGAGGGTCTCGCTGACCAGGACTTTAAAGTCATATTTGAGTACAGACTATTATTTATTAACAGAACTCTGTCGGAGGGAAAGCCTGCATAATGCGATAGTAGTTATTGCATGCAACATCTCTGTTCAAGTAGCATCACAGCTGATAAAGGCCAAAGCATCTGCAGTCCAGGGTAGTGGGTAGGTTTTGCCCATACTGCTGGGTTCTCAAACATTTTATTTCATCTTTTCCCATCATTGCATTTAATTGTATCCTGGAAGAACAAGGTGGTGTATGTGGTTCTCTTCCTCCCCATTTTATCCTTGAAATAGCCCTGTGAGGTAGGTTAGGCTGAGAGGCAGTGACTGGCCCAAGGTCAGTCACCCACCCAGAGACTCATAATCTGGTGAACCGGGTTCGCTTCCCTGCTCCTCCACATGCAGCTGCTGGGGGACCTTGGGCTAGTCACACTTCTCTGAAGTCTCTCAGCCTCACTCACCTCACAGAGTGTTTGTTGTGGGGGAGGAAGGGAAAGGAGAATGTTAGCCGCTTTGAGACTCCTTCGGGTAGTGATAAAGCGGGATGTCAAATCCAAACTCTTCTTCTTAACTTCATGGCTGAGCAGGGATTTGAACCCTGGTCTCCCAGGTCTTAATCTAACACTCTCACCCCTACACCACACTGACGGCCATTCGTGTTTGTGGGTAAATTAAGGTGCCTAGGGTGTCCATTTACAGCTCACTGTCATGGACTAGTTGGATACAGAGGAATGGTAAGAGGAAACAGCTGGGGAACCATCAAGGAAGAAGGCTCAGAGCCTGGGGAATGGTGGTAGGACGATGGTGAGTGGTCAGAGCAGCAGTGTAGCTAGCCGCTGAGTTGCTTGGGGCGACGCACACACTCTGCAGCCGGGGGCGGAGCGAGCCATGCATAGGGGCGAGGCAAGCCAAGGCAGGGAGCGCTGCATGGAGCCTCTCCACAGAAGGAGCTCAGCTGTAGGGCGGCTGAGGCGGTGGGCAGACGCAAGCCCAATGCTGTTTGACAAAGCAGCGCCAAGCTTGCTGGCAATCCGCCTGCCACATCCCCCTCAGGAGAGATGCATGGTTCAGGCACGCTGCAGGCCCCACAGTGTGATGCCCAGTGCCCCCCGCCTCACCTAGCTACGCCTTTGGATTAGGCAGATTCATGGAGGAGAGAGCTGTCAAAGGTTACTAGCCATAAAGGCTGTGCTCTGCCTGCAAAGTTGGAGGCAGCAATGCTTCTGGTTTCTGGAAATCACTCAAGGGGAGAGTGCTCCTTCAGTGGCATAGGAAGGGGCGTGCGGTGGGTGCGGAAGTTATTTTTTTCAAAAACACATATTTTTGCCATTTTGTCACCCCCCTCAGTGATGACACCTGGGGCAGCCTGCACCCACCACACACCCCTTCCTATGCCACTGGGTCAGAGGGAGAAGATTGGGAAGGGGAGGGTGTTGGAAGCTAGGAGGAAACAGGGCTTAGTGAGCTGAGAGAGTCTGTGACAGAATCAGAGGCAGCAGCTGAAGCAGGAGCTGCCTAATATCAATTCAGACCATTGGCCCCTTTTGCTCAGTAGCGTCCACAGTGATGGGCAGAGGCTCTCCAGGATTTCAGACAGGGAACATTCCCAGCCAGCCATACCTAGATAGGTTTGCCCAGTCAGGAGCATCCTGGACCCTGAGATTGCAAAGTCCAAATTTGAGCCCTAGACCCTGGTGATGTCATGGGGGTGGGCCCTGGAGACAGAGGTTAATTGGGAGAGGGGAGGGAAGGAGGACAGACCGTCCAGAGTGCATGTGCCATAATTACACATACAGTGGTACCTCGGGTTAAGTACTTAATTCGTTCTGGAGGTCCGTTCTTAACCTGAAAGTGTTCTTAACCTGAAGCACCACTTTAGCTAATGGGGCCTCCCTCTGCTGCCGCGCCGCCAGAGCACGATTTCTGTTCTCATCCTGAAGCAAAGTTCTTAACCCGAGGTACTATTTCTGGGTTAGCAGAGTCTGTAACCTGAACCCCTGACAGTATGTAACCTGAAGCATATGTAACCTGAGGTACCACTATACATACACAAGTATGTATGTGTGTATATCACTCTTGCCCACATGGATATTCAAGCCCTCCACATGCTGCATGATGAGGACCAGGAAAACCTGGAGACTTCACTTCAGACCTGGAGATCCAGGAACCCTATATCTGGCTGTGCTGATGTTTGAACCCAGGATTTTCTGCACGCAAAGCAGACGAGCTACCCCTGAGCTACTTTGTCTTCCCTATGCTCCATAGGGTCATAGCTCACAGTCAACCAGGGCATGGGTAAGATTGGCCAGGCTCTCTCTGCCTGGGGAAGAGTTTCAGCTGATGCACCAGAATTTCTATGAGAAGGCCTTTCTGCCCACACCCAACTCTAGCATCTACCCAGGGCATTGCTAAAACCAGGCATTCTTTAGATATTATGGCTTGGGACCTGCATGAATTAGTTTGCTTTCCCAATCAAGGGGAAAAAACCCAGACTTCTTGTACAAGCAGCTGAGGTGGAGGCATATTCAAATAAGTTCACACCATGAGGGGGGAAAGATAAATTAGTTGCACCCTGTTCCAACGGCGCAACTGTCCCCTGTGAGAAAAGGTGTGATTTCCAATCTGTTTTTGATGAACAGCTGTTTCTGCTCGGCTGTCTCCACATAACAAATACATTCCTAGCACTTAAAATGAATTAGCTTCCTCGAATCTCCCCAATATTTTTTTTTTTAAAAAAAACAAACTGGCACATGCCTCTGCTTATTTATTCATTCATTAGTTCTTATTTTTAATGCACTGTGATTATACTGCTATAGATATTGTTCTCAAGCGAATCCCAGGGGAGGAGGCTATACATTCTTCATACAAACACATCTTCTCCCATAAATTAGAGGGAAGGCTTTCAAAGCGAAGCAAAACCTTCATTTCCTCGTTTTTCTTACGTTTTTCTCAAGGAAGAGGAGGAGGAAGGCATTGAGCTGAGGTAATTGCTTAAAAACACACCAGCCTTCTCAAGTGCAAATGGGTTTAGTAAAGTCTCTTTTGAAACGCAGGACGATGCCTTGCTCATTTACTACATTTATATACCAGCTTTATCTTCCAAGGAGCTCAAGGTGGTGTACGTGGGCCTCCCTCTTCTCATTTCATCCTCACAACAACGCCGTGAGGTAGGCTAGGCTGAGAGACAGCGACTGGCCCAAGGTCACCCAGTAAATTTCATGGCTGAGTGGGGATTTGAACCTCAGTCTCCCACGTCTTAGTCCAACACTTTAACCACGACGCCACGCTTGGTTCCAGAACTGTCTACACCACAAGTGCAAAATCGTTTTTCTGTCAAGAGTCACTTGGGGATCAATCCGCTGAAGATTGTGCTGGGAGGAACCCAGACAATCTGGGCAAATCTGTCCATTTCATCTCCCTTCCCCACCAGTTTCTCATTTTCCGTAGTCTTAAGTTTGGTCCACCCCATTTCTGCAATGTTTTGTTCCCTTTGAAAAAGTCCTTAGGAAAGTTTGTCACCGTTTAAGTCCCAATGTACACATGCTTGCAAAGAAATTTCCCTTAATATAATGCAGTTCTGTATGCTGCTTTCACTAATATATGCATTTCATTGCACACTTTAGCCCAGTGATATGCAATTTTGTCTCCGTTGCCAGAAGCAGAAATGCTTCTGAATACCGTGGTACCTCAGGTTACATACACTTCCGGTTACAGACTCCGCAAACCCAGAAATAGTACCTCAGGTTAAGAACTTTGCTTCAGGATGCGAACAGAAATCGTGCTCTGGCAGCTCAGTGGCAGCAGGAGGCCCCATTAACTAAAGTGGTGCTTCAGGTTAAGAACAGTTTCAGGTTAAGAATGGACCTCCGGAACGAATTAAGTACGTAACCAGAGATACCACTGTACAGTACCGGTTTCTGGAAACCTCTGGAAGGGAGAGTGTTTTTATGCTTGAGTCCTGCTTGAAGGTTTCCCAAAGGAATCTGGTTGGCCACTGTGAGAACAGGGTGCTAGACTAGAGTGGTCCATTGGCCGGATGCAGCAGGCTCTTCTATGTTCTTGACAGGTTGCCTCCAGAAGTGGTGGTCTCTACATCAGCGGAACTGTTTAAGCAGAGGTTGCAGAGGAATCTGTAGTTGCATTCTGTGTTGTGGATCCCGGCCAAGAGGTAAGACCAGATGACCTTCTAGCACCCCTTCCAACTGATTCGATGCCCTAATTCGATGCTCAGTCCTTGCTTCAGAATGACTTGGGGCTTCCCGGAAGAAAATGAAACAGCCACAGAACATCCCTCCCCGAGCTTTCTGCAACTAATAACAAAGACCTAATTATATATTTAAAGATGAGGAGGGGGGATGAAGGAGGGGGAGGCAGAGGGAAGCAGCTTCAGGGAGCAGAGCTGATCTGAATTCACTGTTATCTCCAGTGGCTCGTCTGATTAATGGTTATGCCTCTTGCTGTTTCTGTTTGATAGGTGCAGGGATATGGGGGGGGGACGTGTGTTCTTCATAATTGCCTCAGAGCCTGAATCAATGAGGCTTTCTCTTCCAGAGTAAACAATTTTCCTCTCCCTCCCCCCACCCCCCATTCCCCGCTTCTCCCTTCCCTGCTTCTAAAATCACATTTGGAAAAGAAAAAAAAAAGTGTTGAAATCTGAGCCGGCTAAATTGGCACGAAAGGTTTTATGAGTTTGAAAGCTGATATCAGGGTTTCTCTTGGGGACTTTTTGGGGGGCTATGCTTGCACCGGGAAGGAGAGAAAGGCTGCAGATTAATAGGAACACTGGAAGTTGTTTTACACTGAGCCAGACTCCCTGGTCCGTCTACTTCAGTATTGTCTACACTGACTGGCGAAGGGATGTGGGCGGTGCTGTGGTCTAAACCACTGAGCCTCTTGGGCTTTCTGATCAGAAGGTCAGCAGTTTGAATCCCTGTGATGGGGGGGAGCTCCCGTTGCTCAGTCCCAGCTCCTGCCAACCTAGCAGTTCAAAAGCACACCAGTGCAAGTAGATAAATAGGTACTGCTGTGGAGGGAAGGTAAACAACATTTCTGTGCACTCTGGTTTCCATCACGGTGACCCATTGCACCAGAAGCGGTTTAGTCATGCTGGCCACATGACCCAGAAAACTGTCTGTGGACAAACGCTGGCTCACTCTGCCTGAATGCGAAATGAGCGCCGCAACCCCATAGACGACTTTGACTGGACTTAACCATCCAGGGGTCCTTTGCACTGATTGGCAGCAACTCTCCAGGGTTTCAGACAAGGAGATGTCATTGGGAATTAAACCTGGGACCTTCTGCATGCAAAGCGGATGATCTGAGGTTGAGCTGATGGTCTTCCATTCATTGCTAGCATTTGCATGCAGATACACACACACACACACAGGGACGTGGGTGGTGCTGTGGGTTAAACCACAAAGCCTAGGACTTGCCGATCAGAAGGTCAGCGGTTCGAATCCCCGCGACAGGGTGAGCTCCCATTGCTCAGTCCCTGCTCCTGCCAACCTAGCAGTTCGAAAGCATGTCAATGTGCAAGTAGATAAATAGGTACCCCTCTGGCGGGAAGGTAAACGGCGTTCCCGACGCTGCTCTAGTTCGCCAGAAGTGGCTTAGTCATGCTGGCCACATGACCCGGAAGCTGCACGCCGGCTCCTTCGGCCAGTAAAGCAAGATGAGCACCGCAACCCCAGAGTCGGCCACGACTGGACCTAATGGTCTGGGGTCCCTTTACCTTTGCCTTACAAAGACACACACACACACACACACACACACACACACACTTCACTGGAAACAGAGGAAGCTTCCTTACCCCAGGTCAGACCATTTGTCCACAGGGCCCACCCAGGAGAGTCTACTCAAGCCTTCATCCAACCTTATGCACTTCAGATGGTTCGAACTGCCAACTTCATTCAGCCCAGACCAGAATGACCAATGGGCAGGGATGGTGAGAAGGGCTGTAGCTCAATGATAGGGCACCTGTTTTGCATTCAGATGGTCCCACCTCTGATCCCTGGTATCTCCAGGTTGGGCTGGGAGAGAGACTGATATCCTTGAGAGTTGCTATTCAACAGTGTAGGCAGTACTGAACTAAATGGACCCAATGGTCTGATTCAGTATCATCAAACTGTAGAGTTGGAAGGGACCCCGAGGGTCATCTACCCCAACTCCTGGAAGGCAGGAATCTCAACTAAAGCTTCCATGACAGATGGCCATCCAACCTCTGCCTAAAAACCTCCAAGGAAAGGAGAATCCGCCAACTTCTGAGGGAGACCATTTCTCTCTCAAACAGCTCTTACTGTCAGAAAGTTCTTCCTAATGTTTAGTCGGATGATTTTTAGCAAGCTTGTTTTCTCCTGCCCTGGAGACTAGGACATGAACATAACCCGGAAAACCACTAAGCCTCTTGGGCTTGCCGATTGGAAGTTTGGTGGTTCGAATCTGCAGGATGGAGTGAGCTCCTGTTGCTCTGTCCCAGCTCCTGCCAACCTAGCAGTTCAAAAGCACACCAGTGCAAGTAGATAAATAGGTACTGCTGTTGCGGGAAGATAAAAGGCGTTTCCGTGCGCTCTGGTTTCCGTCACGGTGTTCCATTGCACCAGAAGCGGTTTAGTCATGCTGGCCACATGACCCAGAAAGCTGTCTGTGGACAAACGCTGGCTCACTCTGCCTGAATGCGAAATGAGTGCCGCAACCCCATAGTCGACTTTGACTGGACTTAACCATCCAAGGGTCCCTTACCTTGTAGAGGGACAACAAATCTGCATTTCCAGTAACACACTGAAACACTGTGCTGAAGGGAAGCCCCTTGGGAATTTGGGACTTTGCATGGAAAAGTGAGGAGTCGTGATGGCTTAAGGGTTTTTTGTGATGATCCTGGTATTTGTGGGGAAGTTGGAGGGTGTGGTTGGGCCTCTTCCCTAAGCCATCCAGGCAAGCAAAAGCACCTAAAGATGGGTCAGAGCAAAGCTGGTGAATGATGTGGCCTGAGGAAGTGTCCTGAGAACCAGACGGAGCGGACAGGTGGGCTTCATTTGGTCCAAGGCCTGAGGTTCACCACCCCAGATTTAGAAGAAAGGAATTTAAATGCACTGCATATTTCTTAATCTGAGTGCTTCTCAGTACTCCCAGTGAGAATGTTTAGCCCTATCCCTTTGGGTACTTTATCTGTGAGATTTCTTTTTCCATATTCCAAGCTCTTTTATGTGTGCATAAGGAGATACTTTTTTACGCCTTTGACACCAGGTTGGTGATAAGTTCTTGATAACTACTGCTTGTGATCCTGGGTATCAGTGGGGCTGTGGCTGATAGGGCACCCGCTTCAGCCAGAAGGAGCAGGGAGCACGTTCCTGCACTCTCTAATTGATAAAAGCTTGTTTTGAACAGAGAACAGACAGAAGTCGACATATAGATTGCTCAGGGGGGCTTCTGATAATGGAAGCTGTTCAGTTTCCAGATATATAGGCACTTCATTTTCATGCACTTAGCAAACCTGAGAATTCTTGTGCAAATTAATATGAGTATATAAAACTGCCTTTGTGCAGAGTCAGATCACAGGGCCATCTGCTGAGGCTGGCAGCCACTCCTTAGGGCCTCAACTGGGGAGATTTCCCCATCTTTGATGTTGGGGATTAAATTTGGCAACCACTGTGCACTGTACATTCAAAGCAGCACGATGCTACCTTAAACAGTCATGCCTCCCCCCAAAGAATCATGAGAAGTGTGGTCTGCCAAGGGTGCTAAGTGTTGTTAGAAGGGCCCTATCCCCTTCATGTTGTTGTTTAGTCGTGTCCGACTCTTCGTCACCCCATGGACCAGAGCACGGCAGGCACTCCTGTCTTCCACTGCCTCCTGCAGTTTGGTAGCTTCGAGAACACTGTCCAACCATCTTGTCCTCTGTCGTCCCCTTCTCCTTGTGCCCTCCATCTTTCCCAACATCAGGGTCTTTTCCAGGGAGTCTTCTCTTCTCTTGAGTTGGCCAAAGTCTTGGAGCCTCAGCTTCAGGATCTGTCCTTCCAGTGAGCACTCAGGGCTGATTTCCTTCAGAATGGATAGGTTTCTTCTTCTTGCAGTTCATGGGACTCTCAAGAGTCCCCTCCAGCAGCATAATTCAGAAGCATAAATTCTTCGGCCATCAGCCTTCTTTATGGTCCAGCTCTTACTTCCATACATCACTCCTGGGAAAACCATCCCCCTCATAGAATTACAATTTCTAGAGTGGTTCAACAATCAGTCCCTTTCCCCTGGGAACTCTGGGAATTGTAACTCCACGAGGGAGATAGCAGACTGTCTGGATGCTGTCAGGGGCTCCTTGCTGGCTGCCCAGGAAAGTATAAAGACAAGGAAAAGTTTCTTACAGTCCATTTTTTTATTTCAGACTTTACAGAGAGAGGCTACAGAACCCAGCCTCTTGGGTAATGGCATTGTCCCAAGTGAATCTCCACTCCCCATCTATCCCACTTTGTGACTTCTACGGGTGCTGCTACGTGCCCTCTGTCTCTGAGCTCTTTGCTCTCCTACTTTTAAGGCTCGCCTGGTTCTGGGAGATGGAGGGTCTGGAATGCTTTCTAGTGACAACATGTCAGCCAGCTGTTGCTCCGGCTCTGCCGCCTCCTCCTCTCCCATTGTTTCCCAGCTTTCCCCCTCATCTGCCTCTGAGCTGTGTCTTCCCACAAACTACTGTTGTTCCCCCTGCCCTTTGGCTTAGAATCAACTTGATCCCCTCCCCCTCTTTCCTTTTTCCTTTCTCCTTCAGTGATGGAACTCCTATCTGGGGACTTCCCTGGCTTTTTTTCTGGCCCACATAGGACCAGTCTGGATAGTTGGCCTTGGTGATGATTTGACGTTTTCATCCCCAAAAAGTTTTTGATTTGAGTTTCTACTGAAAGGAGGCTGCATTTTAATGTTGTATTTTAATCTTGTTTTTAAGTTGTATTTTAATCATTTGTTTTTATACCTGGTGTTAGCCGCCCTGAGCCCGGTCTTGGCTGGGGAGGGCAGGGTATAAATAAAAATTATTATTATTATTATTATTATTATTATTATTATTATTATTATTACATATATGCTGTCTTCCTCTTCCCTGGAAGGGTCAGGCTGGGAAGGCAGTTTCCACCACCACTCCTATTCCACTGCCCACCCCCTGACGCAGACCCTTCAAGTGTCCCTATTTTCCAGGGACATCCCAGATTTACAGAAAGGTATTGTAATGGTTTTAGGGGTTGCTTGTGAGTAAATCGGCACCACGCTTGGCTGGGTTACCTGGGTGAACCCTTTCTGTCTGGACAGCCACTCATCCGTGGCTGTCTCAATCGCTGGCAGAATCCGTCAGTGGGCATTTCTTGAACTTCTTCCAGCAAAGAAGCTCTTTGACGCCTAGTCTCCGCCTACTCTCCCTGCGCGGAAGCCTTCTGCGCAGGGAGGGTGTGGGCAGCGGAGGACCCGTGCTCTCCCCGCTGGTCTCCGGCGAGGAGTCATGGAGCCCCCTCGCCGATTCCCCCATCTGCCCCCCTTCTCCACTGGTGCTACGCTGATTTCCTTCCCCACCAGATGGGCTGCCTCTCTCCCTTCTGGGACGCTCTCAGGAATCCCTCTGGAGCCCTCCCACCTCCTCTGGCTCCAATGGCAGTTCCCTGACAGGTATAAATAGTAAAATCATCATCATCATCATTGAATAGGACATCCCTATTTTCATCAGAGAGATGTTGGAGGGTATGAGATAGATATGCTATATAGCCAGTGCTTTTTTCCCTAGGGGTACGCATCCCCCTAAACATTTTGTGAATCCTTGTACTTTTGTCCATTTGCTGTATTTATTTCCCCTGATTTAAGCTATAAAATGGTGGTTTTCTTGAGTTAAAATGAGAGTACCCCTAAACATATTCTTTTTTAAGAAAAACACAATATATAGCAATATAGCTCAGATCAAAGGTCTTGCCAGGAGCCGCAGAGCAGTCCTAAAACGAAATAACTGCTCAGTTTAAGATATTTTACAACCTTATTTACTCCTAACAGGCCCCTTAATTAGCTGGCTTGCCAGCAACACAAGCATGAAATGCCTTGATGCGTTATTTACATAAAGGGAACACGGCAATCCATTTGGTCCTGGCTGAAACAGGCCTGGAGCGTTCATATGCGGGTCCCTGAAAGCATCTTTACGCATCCCTAGTGGTACCAAACAAAAAGCAAGCAAGCCCAGACCCCCTTTCTGGGCTACTTCCCTCGCATCCCACCCATCTCTGTTGTGCTCTCAAAGCACATGTTCTTCTCTCAGTTCGGTTCGCTTGAGATCATCACATATTCATGGAGAACTAAAGAATGGCTTTAAAATGCATTTATCTTGTAAAAAAAAATTTTTTTTTAAAGCACAGCTCTTCTTTCAAAACGAGCACTGGTGAATTATGAATGACGACACGCGGAGCTGAAAGCCTCTGCTTATACATTTTTAAAACTGGCCTCTCGTTTCTGATAATACTTTCTAAAACCCACCGGACTGCAGTCTGTAGACTATTGCAAGCGAGCAAACAAACAGGAAAAAAATATTGAGTCCGTGCCATGCTTCATCTTCCGAGGATGCTCTCAGGTGCTCTGGAAAAGCTGCTTATCTTGCAGCTCGCCCTGCTTTCGCAGCGAGGACCAGACAAGATGCAGATTTGACCTGAGATGGGCGGGGAAACGACTGCTTAGATCAGCTTACAAGAACTTTGTACTGGGTGCGTATTCTGCACACAAAGGCAGGGAACGTGCAGGACTCACCTCCTCAAAGATCTTAGCTTCCAGTAAAGAAACACATCTATTCATAGGGTGCATTGAGATATAGGGACTATTGTCTTAATTTTCCTGGTGGCTCACTCTCTCTTTTTTCTGTGGGAATGTTCAGGGTGACAGGATAAAGTGGTACCTCGAGTTACATACGCTTCAGATTACAGACTCTGCTAACCCAGAAATAGTACCTCAGGTTAAGAACTTTGCTTCAGGATGAGAACAGAAATCGTGCTCCGGCGGTGTGGCAACAGCTGAGGCCCCATTAGCTAAAGTGGTGCTTCGGGTTAAGAACAGTTTCAGGTTAAGAAAGGACCTCCGGAATGAATTAAGTACTTAACCCGAGGTACCACTGTATATTGTTTATTAATATCCTTCCTAACTTGCGCTAGCAAGTTCCTTTACTTAGCAGAGTTTACATTCCCGTTTCTATATTCACAGCAGATAGCTGGTTGCAGGGTCATGTAAGCTTCTCACTCTTATACAATTCAGTCTGTCTCAGACTGAATTGTACGTTCCTGGTAAGTTCCCTTGAATCCCTCTTAAAAGAATAAAGACACCACACTCTTATTCAAAGTCAGCAAAAGATGTTTACTTACATCAGTTCCCAGTTGGATTCCTGAAGGCAGACTTAGTTACAAATATGTACATGTGGATCTACCCCATATGGGGGAATAATCCCAGTGCTTCTCCTAGCTGAGAGCTAGCAGAGCAGTCCTGGCTAAAAACTGGTCAAACGAAGAAGGAAGTCAAAAAGAAGGAAGTGTACTGCGTGACTCGTCCTTTTGTTACCTGGACAGGTTAGGTCATGCTCACCTTCTTGTTGACATTTCCATCACACCTTAAGGGCAGACGTGTGGAATTGTCGTGTGTCACATGTTTGTTTACATTCCAGCACATGATGCTGGGAACTTCCGTTGTGTGTATAGCTTTTGCTTTTAGCTGTTCTCTCTGAGACGACATGTGAGAGAGAGACGACATGTTTCTTTGTCCTGTTTATGATTAATAAATCTGTAGTTGTAGTATGCTTCCACAAGCCTCACGCCTATTCTGTGTGCGGAGTTCGATCTGCTGATAGGCACACTGATTTACGTCGGAGCAGAGGTGATGGTCTTTGCACCAGGCCGCAGGAAGGGGACAGCCCAGCCGGGGCTAGCCAGCTGGCCTCCCGGCCCTCTGCATGATGACACTTCTATCACATGCAAAAGGAAGGATGCTCCAGCCAGGAGCAACAGGAAGTTTCGACTGGTTGGACCGAACATTCCCTCGCATGTCTTCTCTAGCATTTCAAGGAATGTTGTACTTGACTGCCTCTCATGGATCACATCCCACATTTTCACTGCAACTTGTCCTCACCACACAGAAACTATCAGGAGTGCTCATGTGCCTATGTTCTGCTCGTATCTGCTTAGCCACTGTGGGAACAAGATGCAGGGCTAGATGGGGCATTGGACGGATCCAGCAGCCTCTTCTTATGTTCTTATGTAGGAGCTGCTGTCCTTTTCTTTTCATCATGGTTGCCTGAAATATGGATCGGGTGGCGGGATTGGGATGTGTTGTTTATCAGACGTATGCATCAGCTTTCTGTGCACCCGACACTGCAAAGTTAATCAGGGTTTTTCAGGGATGGTTTGCACGCTTCCAAGTCTGATTGTGTCATTTACAAGGCGTCTCAAGCGCACCAGTGGCCAAAATTGTGGAAATCTTTTGGGAAAAGTGTATTTCTGAGGTTTGATGGCTCATAACACCACTTTTCTTTGGAGTAAGACTATAAAATTATATATCAATGGAAAGATAATTTAATGAAGAATGTGATGCAACAAAGTTTGTTCAGTTATCTGTCTTTTATCTAAGGTTATAGCCAAATAACCAGAAAAAGGAAGGAGAACTTGCTTAGTAGCAGCAGCTTTCCTTCATTTGAATGTAGCCAATGAGCATGAGTGTTGAGAGAGCCAATCGGGTGTTATGAGCCATCAAACCTCAGAAATACACTTGTTCCAAAAGGTTTCCACAATTTCGGCCGCTAGTGTAAGTGCAAGGACTTCCTAAGACAGGGCTGGCCCAAGACATTTTTGCACCTGAGGCAAACCACCGAATGGTGCCCACCCTCAGCCAGGGGTGAGTGAAGATCTAAACAAGGAACAAGGGAGGAATAAAAAACCACATCAGCTGTGCTGCTCCTGTTGATCCTGCCACCTGAGATGGTCTGCTCACCTGGTCCCATGGTAGGGCCGGCCCTGCCCTGAGTGTCCCAGTGGCTCTGTAGCCTCAGCTTTGCAAATAATGCCTGATGTTCACCCCACCACCCGAGAAATGGGCCTAGCTGACTGGGGAGATGTGCAGGGCTCAAGAAGGAAGGGGATGGAAAAGTGGAGGTATCTTTCATTTTGATGGACAGGCCTGGGTTTTACTCACAGTGAAGTATTTTCCCAGAGCACGCTATAGAAGCCATTTTTTTCCTTGTGCAGATTAATTTATTTGCCAAAATGCAGATACAGCTTACTTGTAAATTAAAGCTGTAAGCTGGGTTAATGGAGAGGTCTCCATGGGGAAGGGGCACAGATCACCAACAACAACTCTTGGAGTAGCAAGGAAGAAACTGTTCTAGCACCCTACTCTTTTTCTGGGGGTTTAGGTTATTTTCCACCTGCTACCCCCCAGTGGTACTGTGGGTTAAACCACAGAGCCTAGGACTTGCCGATCAGAAGGTCAGCAGTTCGAATCCCCGCGATGGGGTGAGCTCCCGTTGCTCGGTCCCTGCTCCTACCAACCTAGCAGTTAGAAAGCAGGCCAAAGTGCAAGTAGATAAATAGATACCGCTCTGGCAGGAAGGACAACGGTGTTTCCATGCCTGCTCTGGTTCACCAGAAGCTGCTTAGTCATGCTGGCCACATGACCCGGAAGCTGTACGCCGGCTCCCTTGGCCAGTAAAGTGAGATGAGCGCCGCAACCCCAGAGTCGTCCGTGACTGGACCTAACGGTCAGGGGTACCTTTACCTTTACCCCCCATGCAAGTCAATGGAGAGATCTTTCTCTCCCAATGAAAAGTGTTTGCATCCCCCCTCAAAAGAAACCCCAAAGGAGGGGGAAGAGGCTCACCCCACACCAATGATCATTGGGGTAACAGGATTCTTTGTGGGGGAACATTTCCCCACCCCAGTCTTCTTTGGGGATCCATGGTCTGTTTTCACGATCCCCCTCCCCCTGTGCAAGTCAATGGAGAGATCTATCTTTCCCTTGCAAAAGAGGCTGTATCTCCAGAAATCCATGAGGGGGGAGCCCCTATAGAGCAACAAGGTAATTGCTGGTGGATGAGATCCCTTCAGTGTTTACTGGAAATCTGTTATCCTTTCTCTATCTCATCTTTGTCCCCCTTCCCCAGAATTCCTAGGGTGATCACCCCCAAAAGGTAAAACCAGCCTTGGCAGAAGAACTGCTGGCATTTACTGGGCTTCATCCCCACAGAAGAGGTGGTGATTCTTGAAAGTTGCATCAAATTCTGGCCTCAAATAAAATAAAAAGCTGTAGACTGTGCTTTTACTTAAAAAGTCAACATTTTAAAGTGCTCTTTACAGAAACTCCTGGGTGTCACTGTTGACAGTTCGGAAGGCTTAATCCACTTTGGAAGGGATGAGATGCCAGCAAATTTCATGCGCTTCTGCAGATACATTTTGGGTCCCCCAATTATACTGAATGGGGAGGGGGCAGAGCTTTATCTTTAATGGGTCTAATTTGCTCCCAAATAACAAGTCAAACTGAAAAGATACTGAGTGGCTTGGGAACAGATTGGGGTGCTTACCTAAGCTGCAGATACAGATACAAGCAGAGTCTTTTGGTCAATACAGGCACCTATAATTTATTTTTAAAAACTAAGGATGAATGGTAGGTCATCGGGAATTGCTTCCCCATAGCAATTATGTATGTGCTGTTGTTGCTGTGTGTGTGTGTGTGTGTGTGTGTGTAGAAATAGTTTTTAACTGTTTTTATATATGTAACTGTTTTATCTTGGTTATTATATTGTACATTACTTCTGGGATGCCTCATGGGAAGCAAGTCTGAAATGAAATGAAATGAAATGAAATGAAAATATGTTGGCTAGAGAAGGGAGTGTTAGAAGGTCCTAAGACGTCACAATATTCTTTCATTTCATCCTTACCTGTGTCTCTTGTGCTCAATGGAACATTTCAACCCAACTTAAGTTGTGCTCTATTGCCCTCTAGTGGTCAACTCTTTTAAAGAAGGAACATCAGCTGATAATTCCATACACTTTGGCGGGCACAGATATCCTTTCTCTCCTCCCCCAATGGCCTTAATGTTTGTTTTCCCCTTAAAAGTAAAAAATAACAACACCTGCCTGCCAAATAAATCTGGATTCCATCTCACTGCATCATATACACGAAGAAGCAACAGCGGTCACATCTAGAGTCCACGCCATACATTAAAGCACATTTAAAAGCTTGTGGCATCTCCCAAAGAATCATGGGAACTGTAGTTTGTTAAGGGTGCTGGGAACTGTAGATCTGCACAAGGTAAAGTACAGTTATCGGGATTCTTTGGGGGAAATCCATGCACTTTAAGTGAGTTTTCAGTGGCTGGGACCATATTGCAGTGCACCCCTCTAACTAAAGGATGTCTGCAAGAATGTGTAAATTGCAAGGAAGGGCATCTAAAAACCCATACATTAGTCAAAAAAGCAAACACAAATGTGTTCTGTTAGAGAAAGTGGCCTGCAAAATTGTATATGTGGGGCAAAACGAAATGCAAAAATGTGTCTGTTAAGAGAAAAGTGCCCTAAAATGCTGGCAGATTTTCACAAGGACTGGAGAGAGAGAACATATTTACTATTAATGTGTTGCAAAATATATTGTTATCAGATTGCACCATCTAGAGGAGAACAGGTGAACATTATTGCATCTCACTGAATGACTGATAAGTCAGTTTCAGGGGGGGGGGGGAAGCTGATCATGAACTCAGAGCTGGTGGACCTCAGTGGCTGAGATGTTGAGCGGGTCCCTGGATTGACTCAGCTCTTATCCAGATTCATTCTCCTCTTAGTCCTCACAAGCACACAGGAAGTTGCCTTTGACTGAATGAGACCAATTGAGGCAACCAGCTTGGTGTTGTCTAAACAGACTGGCAGCAGCTGTCCAAGGTTTCAGTCAGGAGATTGTCCCATGCATTGCAGAGATTGTTTTAAATGGCTTTTAACATTTTAAAATGTTGTAACCCACCCCGGGACCTTACAGACCCTCCAACTTTTCCCAGATGGAAATAGGGACATTCTATTCTACATCAGGAAGCTTCTCCCATGTTAGAGCTTACTGCACACATGGGCTTTATATGCACATATGCATCTGTCAGCTTGAACCAGTTACAGCCTCTCCAGCTAACCTACCTCATAGGACTGTTGTAAAGGAAACATGTTCGAGGGAAGGGATCGCATACAACAACCTCAGCAGATAAATGGAATGAAATAACATTTTACTGTAAGCTGCCTTGAGTCCCTGTCAAGGAAAAAGGTGGGATATATTACTACTAATAGTGCTACTAATAACCATCATCTTCAAAACTGTGAGAATGATCAGGAACATAAATCCTATTGAAGTCAGTGGGATTTAGTTCTAAGTAAAAATGCTTAGGATTGCAATGTGAGACTGCAGTCTTTATCCAGATATCTGGGAGTAAGCTGCATTGACTTACTTCTGAGTAGACATGTAAAGTTTGCAATGTAAGGCTCCATTTACAAAAAGGAATAACACCAGTTAAACTGGCCAAAATGTATAGAACACAAATAGAACGTTGTAAATGTAAGGAAAAGGAAGGTACTTTTTACCATATGTGGTGGACATGTAAAGAGGTAAAAGCTTTCTGGGAAATGATATAGAATGAGCCAAAGAAAACATTTAAAAAACTTTTGTTACAAAACCAGAAGCTTTTTTATTGGGTATAGTGGGTAGAAAGATACCAAGACAAGATAAAAAATTGTTCTTATATGCAACAACTGCGGCAATAATTTTTGCAATGTGAGACTGCAGTCTTTTCCCAGTTACCTGGGAGTAAGCGGCATTGACTTACTTCTGAGCAGACATGTAAAGTCTTGTAATGTAAGGCTCCATTTACAAAAAGGAATAAACACTCCACACATTTCCTTAAAAACTGCTTTCTGCATTGCCATTAAGGAATTTTAAATGGATTGGTGACATTTTTCTTCAAAATTATAGGAAGGGCTTCATATGCCAGCTTCACCATTTCCTTCATTTGGTGCAGGTATTTTATTTTCAGTATAAACAGGACTCCAGTTTTGCACCTACACACAGAGAGAGAGAGATAGCGCACACAAAGGCTCCTGTTTCGAAGAAGGACAGGAAACCATTTTAATTGTTCTCTGAGACATGAAGGAGAGGAAAAGAAAAACTGGGGCATTCCAGGATCAAATGGGAAACTGGGGTGGCTTCTGTAATTCTGGGACTCTCCCTTGAAAATTGAGGGTATGACCTGATGGTGACGGTGAGGCAATAAATAAATTAATAATACAGTGGTACCTTGGCTCTCAAACTTAATCCATTCCAGACATCCGTTCCAAAACCAAAGCATTCCAAAACCAAGGTGCGCTTTCCCAAAGAAAGTAATGCAAAATGGATAAATCCGTACCAGACTTTTAAAAAAACAACCAACAACCCCTAAAACAGAGATTTAACATTAATTTTACTATCTAATGAGACCATTGATCCATAAAATGAAAGCAATAAACAATGTGCTGCAGTCACACACACAATCAACCAACTAGTAGCTGAACTGGGTTCCACGCAGCCACAAAAACAAAACAAAAAAGCCGCAAAAACAAAAACGCTAAATAAATAGCAAAAACAGACAGACCTCAACGTAACACTCAAAATGGAAGTGCGGCATTCAAATCGGAAGCGTAACACTCAAATTGGAAGTGTGGCACTCAAAACAGAGCATGTTCGGCTTCCGAAAAAAGTTCACAAGCCAGAACACTTACTTCTGGGTTAGCAGTGTTTGGATTCCAAGCTGTTTGAGTACCAAGGTGTTTGAGAACCAAGGTACCACTGTCATGTCTCTTGTTGGCATCTGTCTGTCTCAGGAGACAATGGAGTGCACCCCTGGGAGTGAAGTCAAACCATTGTGTTAACAGCACCAAAGTGACCTCTTTGGGATGCAAGTCTGCGGCTGCCCAGATGACAAATGGAGAGAGCCCTACTTTGCTGTGGGCCTCCCACAGTCATCTGCTTGGCCACTGTGAGAAGACGTTGGGCTGGATGAACCACTGCCCAAATCCAACAAGGCTGTCAGTATGTTCTCTGAATTATCGGTCGATGGGGAGAAACAGGAGAATGGGACTACTGCACTGCTGAATGACGAGGAAGCATCAGTGACCATTGTTCTTCAACCTTGATTTCCCCCGATGTTGCTAGACTACAACTCCCAACATCCCCAGTCAGCTTTCCCAATGGTCCAGGATAATGGACATTGTAGTCCCACAACTTCTGGGGTACCAAGGTTGAAGAACACTGAGTTCGTCTAACCAAGGGTGATTTCTCAGCAAACATGTATTGTGTTTCAGCTGTATCCACCACTCCTTCTGTCTCAAACCTTTGTCACCTGCTGGGCTATAAAATCACCTCTCCCACACTCAGTTTTAGGTGTCAACTTAGAGATAGAATCAATCGCTGCCAAGACTTGCTTTAAGGTTTGGAGGGTTTCTTGATTCACAGGTGATCTCCACTTTGTAGGATCTTTTTCACGGGTCACCGGTTCCTCTGCAAATCACTCGAGCGTGTCTGAAGAATATATTTATTAATAATGAAACAGTGCGTGTTAATGCCTTGATGATAGAGTGATTAATAATTTGATTCCTCAGATGTCACACTGCCGAACGATGAACGGCCTCCCTGCTGATTTAGAGGTAGATGTGAAAACTTGATTTGAATTTTAAAAGAACTGCAGTAAATCTGCATCAAAAAGCCCACCAAATATATTTGGTCAGATCCACCTGGCAGTGTGAACATAAAAGATGCAGCCGTAGGCCCAGCTTATAGACATCAGAAATCACCATCACACACACACACACAAATGCTTCTGAAAGTCTCCCACACACAATTTCTCTCCTGATTCTGGCATTCCCCATTATATAGACTAATATTGTAACCTTTCCTTATAGGTGAGTTATTTATTTATTATTAAATTTATATACCGCCCTTCATCCAAAGATAACAGGGCAGTTTGCAGCTTTAAAAATGTGAAGAATGGCTGTGTTTTGGCTTGTGCATTGTATGGAAAGGGTGAATTAAAGTGAATTTGGTAGGTTCGCATTCAAATATGAACTGAATCTAATTTCTCTCCCATCCAGTGCTTTTTTCTAAAAAAAATAAAGTTTAGGGGTGCTCTCATTTTGACTGAAGAAAATCACCATTTTATAGTTCAAATCAGGGAAAATAAATACGGTAAATGGACAGAAGTACAAAGAGCTGGGTAAACTCTGGCCCTTCAGACTTTGTTGGACTCCAACTCCCATCAGCCCCTGCCAGCATGTCCAACCATCGGGGATGATGTGAATCATGGTCTACCAACATCTGGAGGACCACTGGTTTAGGAGATGTTCACAAATTACCAATTCCTGAGAAGGGATTGACTGGTGCCCAAAATGAAGAGGTACCTCTAAACTGCAAGCCATCAGCACACCAGGAATGGCTGTAAAGTGCCGAGTTGAGACCCTAGGAGGGAAGAAGGCCTGTGTGGGCCAAATTCTGCCCAGAGCATCTGGAAAATTCAGATGTGGAGTGATTATTTTCCCCCCACCTCCATTTAGCTTCATATGTTGAGCTTCAGGCTTGCAGAGTGTAATTTCATCTTGCAGAACTCATGTTAGATCACAAGACACACCTGCCTTCAAACAGAAGGGCATGTCTTTAATCAAAGCAGCTCCTTCGTAGCATGGAGATTTTGTATCGATAAGGCAAAGTGCAGAGACCCTTTTTCCTCCCTCGCCTCCTTTGAATTCCATGGCGTTCAGGGAGGAGATATGCTTCATTTCCTGATTAACCGGGCATTTCCTTGGCTCTTTCTGTAGCTAACCGGGAGGTACGTAATTGTCGACAGACAAAAGTTCTGAGACATGTGATAGGAAAGCTGCCTGTGTATTATGGTCTACCTTCGTGGGCACCGCTAGTGAGATAGAGGCATCCTGTTAGCCACTACTGAAAGCTACTCCTAGAACAGATAGACCTTTGGCGTATTCCGGTAGTGAGATTTGCAGGCAGAAAAAAGTCCTTATAAAAATTCATCAGCATTTGAGTGATGAATACACATCCGTTTGTTTACCTAACAGCTCTCAGTACCCTTTTGTCGCCTGCTGAAGACATTATTTAGACAAGCCTACCCAGATGTTCAGAAAGTTTTAATTTCTTTAAGTCTATTTGATTGCAGTTTTAACCTTCCATATGTTTTATATTACAGTTGTGAATTTTTTTAGTGATAATTTTATTGTTCTATCTTTTTTTGTATACCACTTTGAGGTTTTTTCTGCAATCAAGCAATATATAAATCTTATTAAACAAACAAACAAACAAACAACAAACTACATAACCAATCCTCACCCCCTAGGCTATAAATGGATGTGGATAATACAATAAAATAGAAAATGTGCAGACTAGTCTTTGCAAACTAAGGTTTGCTAGAAATGCAACTCATCCTATGTTAATGGTGTTTTCATTTTTATAGACCTGATATAATTTCTATTATACCAAAAGTCTGGAATGTATTAATGAGGTCTCTGAGGCCCTTTTTGTATCTCCTTCAATATTTCATACCTGTTTTCTGTGATTGTTTTGTTTTATGATTGATTTTGCATTTTACTAAAACAAATAAATAAACAAACAAACAAACTACACTTCCCAGGATTCCTTGGGGGGGGGGACATGATTGTTAAGGTGGTATCAGAGTGCTTAAAATGTATAATACAGATGTAACCTAACTTAGCACCTACTAGGAATGGGACATAACATTGGATACAAACCATTCCTTCCAGCATTTGGATACAAACTGTTATTTTGATACAAATCATTGTTTCTAGTGTTTGGATACCAACTGTTGGTTTGATCCAAACCATTGTTTCTAGTGTTTGGATACAAACCATTGTTTCTAGGAATTTTTATGAAGAACACACAATAAAACAAAAGGTGTGAGGGAGGGAGGGAGGGAGGGAGGGAGGAAGGGAGGGAGGAAGAGAGGGAGGAAGAGAGGGAGGAAGAGAGGGAGGGAGAAATGAATGAATGGGAGGAGGAAGCTGCAATTTTCCCCTTCAAGGAATTATTGACACCAGCTCCAAAATACTGTGTTAGCAGAAGACTTATCTGCTCCAGTCTTCACAGTAGGGTTATCTGTCCCTTTAACGTGATAGATGGTTGGAGACGTGAAGGATGATAGATGTGTGAGTCCAAGTGGTGATTCTAATTTAGGAGGTGGGGAGCTTGGTGTGTGAAAGAGAGAGACTGTCTGTCTTTGGTGAACTACAAGAAAAAAGATTCCACCTAAACATTAGGAAGAACTTCCTGACAGTAAGAGCTGTTCGACAGTGGAATTTGCTGCCAAGGAGTGTGGTGGAGTCTCCTTCTTTGGAGGTCTTTAAGCAGAGGCTTGACAACCATATGTCAGGAGTGCTCTGATGGTGTTTCCTGCTTGGCAGGGGGTTGGACTCGATGGCCCTTGTGGTCTCTTCCAACTCTATGATTCTAGGATTCTAGGATTCTATGACATGTTACACAGAATCCCTGACATAAGCTCTATCAAGGCTTCACTCTGGCAGCAAAATTTGCCTCACAACTGTCACTTTCACCAGCAGGCAATCTTCCCAGAATCAACGATGAGGCTCGTTAAAAAGAACTTTTCTCATGCTCTTTATAGTAAAACCAAGGAAGGGTGACTTGGGTCAGTACAGACTGTCCTCAGCTAAAGTCAGAACTGGCTAGGCATTTACAAACTTTTTGGTGAGCAACATTGGAGGGGGGATGGTGCCAAGGAGAATCATCTGATCCTAAGAGTTCTTTCCTGTCTTTAAAGGTTCCTCCAGTCGACCCATTTATTGAGTGCTGGTCCTTATTTCCTTGCACAAAGCTTACATGTAAATTAGATGGTTTCCAGTTTTTACTGAGCTCTAGTGGGGTGTATCTGGTACTGCCTGGGAATTTGTAGAACCCCCCCCCCCCAAAAAAATATTGCGAGTCTTGATTAATATTTAATTTGTGTGTCTCTGTCTAATCTTGCCCCTTTCTAAAATTTATTTATAGGTGCGTGTTTTGCTTTTTGTAAACAAAATAAAATAAAATAAAATTGGGATTAAAGGGTTTTCTTAGGGTGGTGGAGGGTGTGTGTGTGTCATGTTCCATTGGTGAAGTGGTGGCACTTGACCTTTTTCTAATGGGGGGGGGGAAACATGGGAGGTCGAGGAGGGTCAGTTTGGGGGGAGTGAGAAATGTCACAATCTTTACCTGAGGAACGTTGGAGAGTATGGGTTTTGCACACCTGTGGACTGTTTTGGCCTGGCTGGAATGTGTCTCTGAACTCATTGTTTCATATTTGCCTGGATGGAAGACAGAGAAGTGTGTGTGTGTGTGTGTGTGTGTGTGTGTGTAACCCATTCTTCTGCAGAAAAGCAAAGTTTGCATTCATTGCTTCACCTACTTTTGCTACTGGCCCCGCCCACAACTTGCATGTGATCCTCAGAAAACTGCCCAGAAGGGAGCTGCACATCTCAGAATGGTTGATCACTCTTCACAGGGAATTCTGGAAATTGTAGCCATGTAAGGGGGAATTTGTAGCCATGTAAGGGTGGTGCTGTGGGTTAAACCACAGAGCCTAGGACTTGCCAATCAGAAGGTCGGCGGTTCGAATCCCTGCGACAGGGTGAGTTCCCGTTGCTCGGTCCCAGCTCCTGCCAACCTAGCAGTTCGAAAGCACAAAAGTGGAAGTAGATAAATAGGTACCACTCCGGCAGGAAGGTAAACGGTGTTTCCGTGCGCTGCTCTGGTTCTCCAGAAGCAGCTTAGTCATGCTGGCCACATAACCCGGAAGCTTTACACCGGCTCCCTCGGCCAATAAAGCGAGATGAGCGCCGCAACCCCAGAGTCGGTCACGACTGGACCTAAGGGTCAGGGGTCCCTTTACCTTTACCTTAAGGGGGAATAGGCCCCTCCTAACAACTCTCAGCACCCTTAATGAACTCCAGTTCCCATAATTCTTTGCGGGGTAGACATGACTGCTTAAAGCAGTATTATAGTGCTTTCAAATATATGATGCCCATATATTCTCAAGCTCGGGCCCCCAGATAATGTTGGACTACAAATCCCATCATCCCTAGCTAGCAGGACCAGTGGTCAGGGATGATGGGAGTTGTAATCCAACAACATCTGGGGACCCAGGCTTGAGAAAGGCTGCCTTAGACGGATTTGCTTGCACCCCTATCCTCTTGCAAGCAGCAGGGAGTGTTCGTTGCATACAGCAGCCAGCTACTTTCAACAGCTGCCGTTCATTTTCTTTCCGAATCTGTTCTCTCGGAAAAAGCAGTTTAATTAAAATTGGTGCGCAACTGTCTGATGCCATTTTGGGCATCAACAAAGGCAGTGAACATCTGGAACAAGTTCCTCATCCACAGTTAGTGTTTAAGTTAGAATGTAAACACTTGCATTCGTCCAAACAAACCTTTAATTGGCTAGGCGGTGCTGTGAAGACCAGTGGAATAATTCAGGTCAGCATCCCCTGAAATATGCAATTGTGGGAGACAGCTAAGTATCACCCCGGTTTTATTTAGGTGTATCTTTTTATCATGTTCTTCAGCCCCCCAAAATGTACTCCGAGTGACTTACAAGCCATTAAAAATAAAAGAAGAAGAAGCAGTCCCTGCCTTCAGGCTTTACAATCTAAACAAAGCACAACACAAAAGGAAAATGGATTGGGATGGGAGGAGGAAATAAGCAAAACTCTGGCTCAAGTTCATAGTTACCATTTATTTATTTATAAAAAATATTTCTATGCAGCTCATACAGATATTATTAATAAACATGTGGTTTAACAATCCATTTCTCTTCCCAGTGATTTATGGGAATTGTAGTTCTGTGAGAGTAAGGCAGCATTCCCAGCACTCTTCCCAAGTGCTGGGAAAGTCATGTCTTGCTTAAAGTAGTATGATACTGCTTTAAATGCACATTGCAGATGGAGCCCTGGACTGTGCAAGTCGCATCTTGACTACTCATATTGTTTCCTTCTGTTGGCTACTTAGCTTCACTACATTCGTAATCTGTCTTTTCTCCAAAGAGCTCAAAGTAGCATCTATAGTTCATATATACACACACATTTTATCTTCACAACAACCCGGTGTGGTAGGACAGGCCCACGATCACCCAGTGAGCTTCATAGCCAAGAGAGGATTCAAAGCTAGGACCTCCTTTGTTGTTGTTTAGTCATTTAGTCGTGTCCGACTCTTCGTAACCCCATGGACCAGAGCACGCCAGGCACTCCTGTCTTCCACTGCCTCCCGCAGTTTGGTCAAACTCATGCTGGTAGCTTCAAGAACACTGTCCAACCATCTTGTCCTCTGTCGTCCCCTTCTCCTTGTGCCCTCCATCTTTCCCAACATAAGGGTCTTTTCCAGGGAGTCTTCTCTTCTCATGAGGTGGCCAAAATATTGGAGTCTCAGCTTCAGGATCTGTCCTTCCAGTGAGCACTCAGGGCTGATTTCCTTCAGAATGGAGAGGTTTGATCTTCTTGCAGTCCATGGGACTCTCAAGAGTCTCCTCCAGCACCATAATCCAAAAGCATCAATTCTTCCTCCTACACACACATAAACCCCCACTTTCTCCTTCTCTTTATCTCAATTCCAGGACAAGCCTTAACTGTTTCTGACTTTTATGCACCCCACAAAGGTGTAGAGCAGCTTCCTCAACCTCGGCCCTCCAGATGTTTTGAGACTACAATTCCCATCATCCCTGACCACTGGTCCTGCTAGCTAGGGATCATGGGAGTTGTAGGCCAAAAACCTCTGGAGGGTCGAGGTTGAGGAAGCCTGGTGTAGAGTTTCTGTCCTAAGAACAGGCGATGATTTGACTAGCCTGAATATAATCAATTAGAATTTGAGGTCACCTGGGAAACATCTGTAGCCCTTTGCTCTGAATTTCTAAGTGAAAAGCTGCAGGTGCTGATCAATTAATCTGTTACTTTAATTGATTTACAGTGCAGTCACAGAAGTAGAGTTCAGTAAGACTTACTTCCACACTTGGACTTATTTCTGGAGAAGAAGATCCACAGGTCTGTACACTAAATCCCTTTGTAATCAACTGAAAAGTTATCCCTGATTAACTGGGTGAGACTTTGCCTTTAAAAAAATAATGTTAATTACCGTATTTTTCGCTCTATAAGACACACTTTTTCCCCTTCAAAAATTAAGGGGAAATGTGTGTGCATCTTATGGAGCGAATGCAGGCTCCTTGGCTTCAGCGATAGCAACGCAAAGCCTCCGAAGTGCAGAGGGAGAGCTGCCCCCGCGCTCTGGAGGCTTCACATTGCTTTCGCTGAAGCCGCCTGAAGCTCCTGAAGCGCAGCGGGAACTCCGAAGGCTTGCGGATAGCCGCCTGAAGCCTGGAGAGCGAGAGGGGTCGGTGCACACCGATCCCTCTTGCTCTTCAGGCTTCGCTTCGCTGGAGAGGCACTGCACAGTTTTCCTTCTCTGCGCAGCGCCCCTTCAGCGAAGCGGGAGGAGAAATGGCAGGGGCTCTGTTTCTCCTGCCACTTTGCTGAAGGGGCGCTGAGCAGAGAGGGGGAGAATTTTTTTCCCCCTGTTCTCCCCCTCCTATGGTCCGGTGCGTCCTATAGAGCGAAAAATACGGTAATTTTAATGAAGGCACAAAAAACTGCAGAAAGGAATTTCCCCTTCAACCTCATATATGAAGGAATGCCTATTTTAAGATGACATATAAGAAGCTGCCTTCCACCAAGTCAAAACTATGGGTCCATTTAGCTCAGTATTGTCAACACTGACTGGCAACTGTTCTCCAGAGCTGGCAGCGCCACCTGCCATGCCTGGAGATGTTAAAGATTGCACCTGGACCTTTTACAGGCCAGGTAGATGCTGTAAAATCAAAACACTTGATAAAGTTGCTAAAATACCTTGCTGCATTAATCACCTTTATACTAATAATTGTCATTTTCTATGTTTCTAATATTTGCTTGGTATTCCAATTTTTAAAATATCCTTTCCCCTATTCCCATTGACCATTGCACCCAGGCCTAGACTTTGGATTGGATAGAAAAGTAAACAATTATTGCTCCCTTTTATGAACAATTATGGGATGGGGGGTTGGAATAACCCCCCTGGAATTATAAAAAGATCCAACTGCATGCGTCACGTTCTTTTAATCATTGTCATAATGATATAATATTTCAGCTCGGTTTTAATATGAAAGTTTTATTTTGCTCTGGCTTTCTCTCTTTTCACAGAAAGCAAATCTTACATGGCATTTTAATCATCCGCTTAATCTCCCAAATCAAATAGTTTACAGCTTTACATTCTGGAAATATACACCAGAAGGGGTGAAAAAAGTGCCCAGTAAAATTATGGTTTTATGATAACCCCGTGTATGAGTTACAGTTTCCCCAGTAAAATCACCGCAGCCAAACAGATGCTAAGGCAAAACCATTGCTCAGCTTTACTCCTCTATAATAATTGGGACACCTGCTAATGTTGCCATTGCAGTTAAAGGTCCTCCTATATTTCTTTTGTAAACATTCTTTTGGGGAGATTTATCAACTGGCCATAAATAATCAGCCAGGGATGAAAAGCAGCACAGAAGGCCTTAAAACAAAAGATACACTGCCATTTGGATTTCAAAAGCACATTGGCAGAATTCGGTTGTTGTGTCTATTTGCTCACTGTAGGAATCCAAATTCCTACTTTGTTTGTTGACTTCAAGTAATCTAGGGCAGTTGTCTAGTTGTTGTTGTTGTTTTCAGTCTGCAAGAAGATGCACCCAATGGCCCATGCTTGACATTCGTTTTTAGAAGAACCACAACGCGCCCAAACAATGCAAGGCAGACAAAACAGGGTAAGTTTAAAATTTAGCACGTTAGAGCAACTCGCAAAACAGAAATGTTGCTAATATTACCAAAATGCTTTCAGCTCCCTGAAACTTCTATAGGTAGGTTGTGTGAGAAAGTTTTACATTCATATCCCATTTCATTTTAGGAATTTTTTTTAAAAAATAATATTTATTAAGATTTCAAAAAAGTTACAATAATAAAAAAGAAAAGAAAAAGAAGAGAAAAATACAAAACACAAAAAGATAAAAAACAATTAAAAACAAATCAACCTTTCCATATCTTAACTTTCATTTACTTGTTTCCCTGACCTCCTCGCACCTCCCTTTTTTGTATTCTAGTTCAATTAATTATTTCAGCAAATCCTTTCCATTTTTGCTTTCATCCTAATAGTTTATCTTAATATATTATAACTTTACATTCTCACCTGTTAACAATCCATCTTTAAATACTCCTCTATAACATTACTGCTAAAGCCACATAACTTCATTCCAGCATCCTTCTAACATTCCTTAATTTTACAATATTTCTGTAAATAGTCTTTAAATTTCTTCCAATCTTCTTCTACCAACTCTTCTCCCAGGTCTCGGATTCTGCCAGTCATTTCCGCCAATTCCATGTATTCCGTCACCTTCATCTGCCATTCTTCCCGGGTGGGTAAATCTTGTGTCTTCCAATACTTCACGATGAGTATTCTTGCTGCTGTTGTGGCATACATAAAAAAAGTTCTATCCTTCTTTAACACCAATTGGCCAACCATGCCCAGGAGAAAGGCCTCTGGTTTCTTCAGGAAGGTATATCTAAATACCTTTTTCATTTCATTATAAATCATCTCCCAGAAAGCCTTAATCCTTGGGCACGTCCACCAAATGTGAAAAAAAGTACCTTCAGTCTCTTTACATTTCCAGCATTTATTATCGGGCAAATGATATATTTTTGCGAGCTTGACTGGTGTCATGTACCACCTGTATATCATTTTAGGAAAAATTCCAGGCTTGATTATTGTAACTCGCTCTATGTGGGGCTGCCCTTGAAGCTGACCTAGAAACTCCAGCGGGTGCAGAATGCTGCGGCGAGACTCCTTACAGGGTCCTTGTCGTGGGATGACAGTCACCCAGTGCTTTACCAGCTGCACTGGCTCCTGGTGGAGTACAGGGTCAGGTTTAAGGTGCTGATTTTGACCTTTAAAGCCCTATGCAGCCTAGGACCCTCGTACCTACGGGACCGCCTCTCCTAGTATGCCCGCAGAGGACCTTAAGGTCCACAAATAACAACACTTTGGAGGTCCCAAGCTACAAGGTGGTTAAATTGGTCTCAAGTAGGGTGAGGGCCTTTTCAGTACTGGCCCCGACTTGGTGGAACGCTCTGTCCCAAGAGACTAGGGAAGTGAGAGACCTGTGGCTCACTGGTCGCATACTCAAAAGGTCCCAGATTCAATCCACAGCACGGCTAGGAGAGGCTCCCCACCAGAAATCTTCGACAGTCACTTCTAGTTAGCATAGACAATGTTGAGCTACATGAAAAGATGGCCTGACTCAGTATAAGACAGTTTTCTACATTGTTGGTTCCAGCCAGCCATGCTCTCCTCTAAAATATTCCATTCCACCACCCCTCACACCGACTTCTCCCTTTCCTTCCAGGGCCGGATTTAGGTTTGATGAGGCCCTAAGCTACTGACGGTAATGGGGCCTTTAATATGTCCAGCTGTCCTTTGTCAACAACAAATTGTCACTGCTTTTTTTGCGTTGAATATATGCTGCATGGTAATTTATGGACCTAAAGCTGTTTGCACATGTCAGGGAACTGCCATGGGAGAAACAGGTGGTGGAAAGGCTCCAGGAGAATAGGAGAGATTCTGCAGCAGAAGAAGGAACCAGTAGGGGGAGAGCAGGAGCTCCGGCGGAGGGGGAGTCGGAGGGGAGGCTCTGGGATACTTCCAGTGAGAATAGTGAAGAGGTAACAGGACCCCCCTTGGGAACTCCCACCCTTCGCCGGAAGCTGTCACGCAGAGAGTCACGGAGGCGCATGTCCGTCAAACAACTTTTATGCTGGCGTAAGTTCCGTAGACGCCCACTGTCAGATTCTACCAGCGACTGACGGAGTCATGCTTTGGGGGCTCCGTTAGTGACTCGGTTTGGCTGACCAGCCAAATCCCAGAGGGATCAAGCTTTTACGCACAAGCAGCTCATTATCCCATCACAGCACATAACAAATAGGAGCCTACACAACACAAAACACTGTTGATGTATGTAGGTTTTATTCTATTTGTTTTTTATCTTATATTTTGGAAATGTACATCCAGGTTTTTTTCCTTTAAATATTTTTGGGGGGCCCAAGAGAGTGGGGCCCTAAGCGATAGCTTGTTTAGGTTATACAGTGCTACCTCGGGTTACATATGCTTCAGGTTACAGATTCTGCTAACCCAGAAATAGTACCTCGGGTTAAGAACTTTGCTTCAGGATAAGAACAGAAATCGTGCTCCAGTAGCGCGGTGGCCGCGGGAGGCCCCATTAGCTAAAGTGGTGCTTCAGGTTAAGAACAGTTTCAGGTTAAGAAAGGACTTCCAGAATGAATTAAGTTCTTAACCCAAGGTACCACTATACTTAAATCCGGCACTGTTCCCTTCCCTTCCCTAATAGTCAGTTAGCATTCTGCGGCTGCTGAGCATGCTCAGTTCCCATTTGGCTCTTTTTGAGTCTCTTCCCCTCCAAGCACACACTCCTTAAGGTTCTAGATTCAAAGATTTTTAGCACTTCTGAGAGCCTTGGGCTTCTCTTGAGCCTGACGATACCTTCATCTTGCAAATGGATGGTGCTGTTTTGGCAACGAAAGGTTCTGCACTCCACCCCTGAACTTCTGAAATGGAAGCAATGGGGACACGTCTTTCTATGCTTGGTGTAGAGATGCTCAAGGCATAAGATATGCCACAAATTCCTGCACTCTTTGCTGTGCCTCCGTGGACACAATATAGGGCAATCTGAAACCAGGGATGAGAGAATCTGTCTGCTTCAGTTTCTCCCCGTTTCTCATTTTTCCAGCCTAAAATTCAGTTCCCCACATTTCCCTTCAGTTTTGTGATTTTTCTTCCTTTTTCTTTTCCTCATGAGAATCCATCAGGAGTTTAGTGCAAATTGCTTCTGATCAGCCCATCTTCCCTATGCATTTAGTCTAATAAGCATATTTTTCCCCAAAACATTCTCCTTTAATATCATGTTTTGGTGTTTGCTTCTTTTTTCCCTTCCTAAGATAGATGCATTTTTATAGACACTTTTCACCATAACATAGACATTTGGCTTGGCTGGAGAACTGCATCGCAAAATTTGGAGAAGTGCGAATTTTGGATGATTACTGAGCTTCCGCTCGTAAAAGTGTGTAATTGGTAGATTTGCCTTTAAATGCAAACTGATTCAAATTCCTCACCATCTCAAACCACCCTGTTGTCTGCCTCCAGAGTGTATGGAATAAGAACACATGAAGTTGTTAAGAAAGAGTGCTACATAGGAGGGGTGGGGGACCTGTGGCCCTCCAGAAATTGTTGGCCCTCCAGAAATTGTTCTTCGCCCAGAGTGGTTGGGGAAACCCAGCCAGATGGGAAGGGTATAAATAAATTATTATTATTATTATTATTATTATTATTATTATTATTATTATTATTGATGTCAACCCCCATCATTCCCAGCCAGCATGGCCAATGGTCAGGGATAATGACAGTTGCAGTCCATCAACACCTGGGATGGCACTATGTTGTTTAGCCCTGATTTACACAGAGAGAGAGGCTTGGTTCACACACATCACGGTAAGCCAAAGCTAAGATTAACTCAGTACTAGGATTCTAGATTTAGGTAGGTAGCCGTGTCGGTCTGATGCACTCGAAATAAATTAAAAATTTAAAAATTGTCCAGTAGCACCTTAGAGACCAACGAAGTTTGTTCTGGGTATAAGCTTTTGTGTGCCTGCACACTTCTTCAGATACACTGAAACAGAAGTCACCAGACCCTTATATATAGTGGGATGGTGAGGTGGGGTTTGGGGAAATTAGAAATTGAGGTGAAATTCAATTCAGGTCTCGTTTAAAGCCAAATCTACCAAATTTGCACATCCTAAACTACCATGTAAACCGAAGCATAGCTAGCCTTTGAAATTTGCACTCATCTGAATTTTGCAATGCAGGTCGCCAACGAAACAGTCTTTACAAAAATGAGTTTATTAGGAGAAAGTGTGCATAAAAATGAAGATGTGAGTGAAGATAACATTCAGAAATCCATTATATTTGGGGAAACTGCTTGCAAAAATGTGCACACGTAGAAATGAAGCAGGTACTTTCTATTTCAACCTTGAAATGTCTGCTGAAAACATTTCTATTCCACCAGGATAGTCTGACCATAGTTGTCCATAAAATCATAGAATCGTAGCATTGGGAGGGACCCAGAGGATCATTTAGTCCAGTGATGGCCAAACATGGCCCTCCAGCTGTTTTGGAACTACAACTCCCATCATCCCTAGCTAACAGGACCAGTGGTCAGGGATGATGGGAATTGTAGTCCCCAAACAGCTGGAGGGCCAAGTTTGGCCATCACTGATCTAGTCCAACTGTTCCATATGGGGACCTAACTTCCATATGGGGACCTAACTTGCAACCTTGGCGTTATCAGCATCACACACGGAGCTATCCATGTTCTGATAAGCTCCAAGTTGTACAATTGCAATGCCGTTCTTGGCGAGGGAAACATCCTAAGGGCTGGTTGGAAAAGCACCAAGGGCCACATTTGACCCCTGGACCTGAGATTCCCTACCCTGATGTAGAGAATATTTCATTGGTGGACCAGTGATCCAACTTCCTTTGTTCCCTCCTTTCCCACCGTTTTCCAACCCAGCCAACCCTCTTCCAAAACAAGCCACCGATTTGCATTGGCTCCTCTTCTCCTCAGAGTAACTGGCTTCCTGGGGGAAGTGGCTGTCTTCAAATAATTTAATTATCATGTAGCGTGCACACCTTTCAGGGAACCCCCTCCTTTCCCCATAATGAAACCGTTGAATGATTTGCCTTTAGTTTTACAACACATGTTGGAAACCACTCCAAAGCATTGCAAGAGAAGGAGGGGTAAACGAGAGAGAGAGAGAGAGAGAGAGAGAGAGAGAGAGAGAGAGAGAGAGAGAGAACTATCAAATTGTTACAGGCTTGGATGCCAACACAGAGAGTTATTAGTCTAATTCATCCTACAGATCAAAGCCCACACAGGCAGCTATCCTGCCTACAGCTATTTTCCTTTTACTTTCCTACTTGACAGTAGTCCCCCCCCCACCAGTCCTTCTGTTCTGTCCTCTTTGACACACACAGAGACACACACATTTGTGTGTATTCCCACCCCCCTCCCCAGTTGTGGAAACAGAATTTACGCCCGTTGTGGGGGGGAGGCGGTTTAAAAAACAAAACAGAGCAAAACACCAGGATGGGCAGTTTGTCATGTCCTCTCAAGGGGGTTTTATTTATGACTCAGTGAGGAATGGATTTTGGAAAAGAAGAAACACAACAACCCAGAGTGACTGGGACTGTCCTATGTCTCCTTTATTTGTCTTAAACACCAAGGAAGAGAAGGAACTCTGGAGCCTTGTTTATAAGAAAGAGTTATGAAGCCAGTTGGGCTATTTAATTTGGCCACATTGTGTATGTCGTTGGCAAGCGGGAGGCTGGTGCCCATCTTGCCAGCGGGGGACCACCCAGGAAGGCAGGATTGCATAGCTACTGGCTGTTGCATACACCCAAGTTCAAAGGTTCAGGAGAGACCTTTACCACACTTGAATCGGTTAGTCGCTGCCTTTTTCATTTTCCTCCAGCGAGAGCAGGGGGAAGGGAGAACGAGCCCACCGAGGATATTCAGAAAGGGTTGTTTGGGGACTCCAAGGCTGCAACAACAAAAATTGCCACTGTGTGGATTAAAAGGGGGGAGAGAGAGAGAGAGAGAGGAGGGAGGGTGGAAGCAAAGGAAAAGAGGGAGGAGAGAAGAAACAGAGAAGCATCATTCTTCCACCTCTCTCTCTCCTTCTCTCTTTCTCTCCTACTTCACAGAAGCCAAAAGAGGACAAGGAATATGTTTGATAACACCCAGTACCCCTATAATTGCTTTAATTACGATGGGGATGATTACCCAACCTGCAGCTCTGATGAAGAGAAAAGGTTCACCAGACCAGCATACAGGTAAGCTTAACTTTTCCAACTCTCTCTCTCTCTCTCTCTCTCTCTCTCTCTCTCTCTCTCTCTCTCTCTCTCTCCACATTGTCAGTTGCTGGCGAATTCCTCTGTGATTCTTTGCAACACTCTTCCATAAGCATCTTCCAGGTGTGGGGAAACAAAAACAAAATAAAATGGATATGGGGTTGCAATGATTTTGGGGTTGTTTTTTTTAATGACTCGTTTTTATGCATTTCAACTGCTCGCATTATTTTAAAAATAAAATAGGAGCCAGGTTGAGTTTGGGATTTCAACCAGGGGGGCTCCAGACTGAAGTGGCAAAAAAAGGTTTGCTTGGGTGGCCTCAGACTTGCCTACTGCAGAGGGTTGTTTGGCGGATAAAATGTGTACAGTGTCATAAGTATTTCCCCCCAAAAAATGTAGCCTTATTTAAGTTTTTGAATTGATGTAACTGATAGGGATTGCTGTCCTCTGATCAATCTCCAACACCCCTCCCCATTCTCTGCAACAATCTAACGAATATGTCTTAAATGCATAAGGTGCTAAATTAACCACTTTAGGCAAGGATATAAGTGAGATACTCAGGATTTGAGTCTCTCAAGCAAGTCTGATTAGTCACTTCTAAATCTTTCAAAACGGCTGGATTTTGACTTACTAAGTAGCTAATCAAATGTGCATATTACAAAAAAAAATCTAGGTTCTTTTTTGAGAGATTGAAGGACGCTTATCGTTACTGAGCAAAAACTTAGCACTCATTATTAAAAGAGAAGATTGTCTTTAACCATTTCTTCTTTATTCTCTATTGCATTAACACCACACCTTAAAAAATAGAGTATGTCCTTAACTCTCAGATCCACTGCTAAAGATTAATCAACCAAAGCATGAGTTGATTAATCCACTATTTACATTAAGTTGCACTTCCCAAAGATCACAAAGAGAAATACTTCCTGTTCCACTATGCACAGTTGTATGGGAATAACTGGGCATCCAATGCATAGGCAAGCCCCATTAAGTTCTGTGGGGCTTACTCCCAGGTAAACATGGGTAGAATTGTCACCTGAGCCCCCTAGAACTCACGCCACATCCAAGTCAACCTGGACAGAACCGAATTGCAAAGTGATCCTTTGATATGAAGTGCAACCGCCTGCTACAATTCACAGGGATTTCAGTGCTGAGAAACTTCTGTTGTTGTTGGTTTTTCAAAAAAGTTGCAAAACGTGCCTGGGCATGCTTTTTGGTGGTGCTGTGTGTTTGTGTGTTTTAAATCAAAGCTCTTTCACTTGAGTGGAATGGAAAAACAGTTGCCAAAACAGAGAGATTGCATTTCTCACTGTGCAACTGGAAGAATCCTTAAGTAGTTTCCTTATACTTAAAATGGGCAGTCAGCAGCAGTCCTGCTACTTCTCATGCAATAACGGGCCAGTCATTGCTGTAGACAAGGGCTGAAGGAGAATCCAGGACATCTCTACTAGGCGCAAATCCTACTTTCAGGATCTCTTTTTAAAGAAACATTTTGTGATTTCCGCAATCAACTTTCCTGAGTCATAAACACCCAGGTGTTCTCAGTGGGAGGATGTGACTTGATTTGAGAGCTAATGTGAGATTTGGACTCAAATTCCAGCATGTGAACTTTGTTTGTCGATGACTTGGAAGTTTTTCCAACTTACCCTCTTCTTGTCGCAACTCACCCTGGGACCTTATGACAAAAGGTAGTTAACTTCAATGGGTCTACTATGTGTAGAGCTAGTGTTGAATACAACCTAATACCCACTGACCCCACTCATGGAGCCCAGTGCTTCAAACAACTCTCTCAAGAGAGCAGCACTGTCCAATGGATGGAGCTGTGCAGTGCAAATGTTAAGAGCCTGAGCGATGAGCAGGAAAGCTTCCAGTTCAGTTACCACACTCAAGCTTCTATCTCTCAGTCTTCACTGGTAATATGGGAGACAGTGTGGTATAGCAATTTGAGCGCTGGACCAAGGCTGATTCAAATCCCCACTGAGTCATAGAGGTCACTAGGTGACCTTGGGCAAGAAACACACTCTGCCTCTCTGTCTCTGATCCTATCCTACCTCATAGGGTTGTTGTGCTGCGAAAAGTGGTGGGGTAGAGAATTATGAATGTTCACCTGGGTTCCCTGAAGGAAAGATGAGAAATAAATAAATAATACAGGTCATCATCGTCATCATCATCATCATACATTACTGCAGCAATGATTTGAGAACTTAGAACAGCATTATGCATTAAAGATATCTAGGGCTGGATCCTGACTAAGGCTAAAGCTGTAGTCCTACTGAAAACAAAGGCTCTTACTTCCGAGGAAGCGTATTAGTTATTGGGTGTTGGGTCTCATTGTTACGTAGGTCCCATTGTTGTTATTTTGGTTTCAATGGGACCTCTCTGCATAGTTAGTCCTGACTTAATTGAAGTCCCGTTGATGTCAGTGGGAAGTCACTGCAACTAACAATCCTATGCATGTCTATTTGGAACAAAGTCCTTGCCATATTCAGCGGGGCTTATTCCTGAATGTGTATTGTTTAGGATTGCAGCCTTGGAGTTAGATTGAATCTTATATGATGTTGCTTCCAGAGTCTCTATGCCCGTAGCATTGACACCTTTCTATACAGGATGGTATTGCGATTCGTTTTCTTTTGTTTCATGTTGCAGCTACATCGCTTTAATTGCAATGGCCATTCAGCAGAGCCCCTCCAACAAAGTGACTCTTTCTGGCATTTACGACTTCATCATGAAGAAATTCCCTTACTACAGGACAAACCAGCGAGCCTGGCAGAACTCCATCCGCCACAACCTCTCCCTCAACAGCTGCTTTGTCAAGGTAGGACCAACAAACCACAGCAGCAGTCCACAACCTGGAAAGGGAGTCTTGGGTTCTGCAAGCTGCTCGGTGGGGAGCCCTATTTGCAAGAGGATGCTGCGCACATCTGGCTGTAGAATCAGCTCAGCTGTGGCCATAGGGAACCAGCGCTGTGCTGAAAACTGGCTCTTGATTTCTCCCCTGTGAAAAGAGGCTTTCATTAAGCCTCTCAGTGCCAGTTGCTGCAAATCACAAACTGGAAGAGCTCTGTTGCACTCACATCCTGCTTTCAGGCTTCTCATGCACAAATCGTTGTCGTCGTCATTATATTAAATTTGTATACTGCCCTATACTCATAGATCTCAGGGCAGTTCACAATATATAAATTAATAGTGGAACCTCAGGTTGCAAACGTGATCCGTGCGGGAGGCACGTTCGCAACCCACAGCATTCACAACCCACAGTGGCACGTCCGCGCACACATGGGTTGCAATTCGGCATTTCTGCGCATGCGCAAAGCGCGATTTAGTGCTTCTGTGCATGCGCGAGCGCCGAGACCTGGAAGTAACCCATTCTGGTACTATCGGGTTCAGCGTGGTGCGCAACCTGAAAACGCACAACCTGAAGGTCTGTAACCCGAGGTATGACTGTACAATATAAACAAAACAAAATACACAATAAAAATAAGAATAAAGACAACCCAATAATCCCTCCATCCTTAACACTTTTAAAAGGGCCACTGTGAGAATAATAATAATAATTTAATATTTATAACCCTGCCCATCTGGCTGGGTTTCCCCAGCCACTCTGGGCAACTCCCAACAGAGTATTAAAAACACGATAAAACATCAAACATATAACCTTCCCTAAACAGGTCTGCCTTCAGGTGTCTTCTGAAAGTCAGATAGTTATTTATTTCCTTGACATCTGATGGGAGGGCGTTCCATAGGGCAGGTGCAACTACCGAGAAGGCCCTCTGCCTGGTCCCCTGTAACCTCACAAGGGAACTGCCAGAAGACCTTCGGAGCTGGATCTCAGTGTCCAGACAGAACGATGGGGGTGGAGACACTCCTTCAAGTATACTAGAACAGGACTATAGCCATTAGCCTGATTCAGCAAGAATTTCCTTATGTTATTATAATCACAGATTCATAGGATTTTAGAGTTGGAAGGTACCTCAAGGGTCATCTAGTCCAATGTAAAATTACAGTTAAAGTACATCTGACAGATGGTTATCCAACCTCTGCTGAAAATTGGGGGAAAAGTCTACCTCCTTCTGAGGTAGTCCACTCCACTGTCAAACAGCCCTTTCCGTCAGGAAGTTCTCCCTAATGTTTAGCCAAAATCTCCTTACTTGCAATTGGAATTCATTTGTTCGGGTTCTACCTTCTTGAGTGATTAGAAAACAAGCTTGTTCCACCTTCTATGTGACAGCCCTTCAGGTATCTGAAGACGGCTATCATATTCCTCTCTCTTCTCCAGGCTGAACATGCCCAGATCCCTCAACCATTCTTCATAAGGCTTGGTTTATACTCCATTTGCATGTCTCCATCTCTGGACCCTTGAGAGATGCTTTAGGGCAGGGGTCAGCAAACTTTTTCAGCAGGGGGCTGGTTCACTGTCCCTCAGACCTTGGCAGGGAGGGCAGATTATATTTTGGAAAAAAAAAATGAACGAATTTCTGTGCCCCACAAATAACCCAGAGATGCATTTTAAATAAAAGGACACATTCTACTCATGTAAAAACACATTGATTCCTAGACTGTCCGCCGGCCAGATTTAGAAGCCATTTGGGCTGGATCTAGCCCCTGGGCCCTAGTTTGCCAACCCATGCTTTAGGATTTGGGTGGGTGTGGAGTTTTGAGCTTCCTTTGGCATTGTGAGGTGGCTGAGGGTGTTCTTTCCAAGAAACATAACTCCAACTCTTTGCAACCTCCTTGGCTGCCTGTGCTTCCTGATCTGACGTCTTCCTTCGAACTTTCATTGAAGCATGGGCACCCAGGAGACCTGTAGTTTGCAGGAGATTTGTAGAACGAAGGAAACGAAACTCAGAAACGCCCTGGGTCATCTTGAAAGCAGAAGAAGCACATGCACATCTGACCCAGGGAAGTCTCACCAGAATGTGCTCTCCTTTTGGATAATTTTTTAAAAAGCAACTTATTTATGGAGAATGACCAGCAAGGAACAGGGAGACAAAGACAGGAATAGGTTTTCAGCATAGCACTATAGGAAACGAAGAAAGCTCTATTACAGCGGTTCTCAACCTGTGGGTCCCAAGATGCTGTTGGACTACAACTCCCATCATCCCTGAGCTCTGGCCTTGCTAGCTAGGGATGATGGGAGTTGTAGTCCAATAACATCTGGGGACCCACAGGTTGAGAAAGGCTGCTCTATTATGATGGATGAGGCTGTTTGTCCATCGAGGCCTGAATTGTCTTCCCTAGATGAGAGCAGCTCTCCAGGGTCACAGACAGGGGGCTTAGGCTTAGCTGGTCCTTTTGACTGCAGATGCCAAAGATCTGACCTGGAATCTTCCATATGCAAGGTGTGCTCTCTACTATAGAGCCGTGGTCCAAGCATTCTCAAGGTGCAGCTGCATGGGCGAAAATATCTCCTCTATTTCTGAAGTCCAGGTTGCGAGCGCTGTGGCTGGTGATGGTTGGCAACTATGGTGACTGGTTGGGTGGAAGGCAGGGAGCCCAACAGTAGGTGGCGCCAGAGCCAATATCAGGAATTGCCCATTAATTCTCAGTTTGCCCCATCCTCCTCCCTGCTGGGTTCTGCAAAGGGCAACAAAGACTATGAGGAAGAGGAAGTGGACAGGCAGTGTCAATTCCTGGACTTGTTGTAAGCAGAAAGGCAGGCGGGTGAGAGCTGACTGAGAATAGATGGAGGTTAGTGGGGCAATGTCCTTAGTGGAGAAACATCCATGGGCTGTTGCTTATGGAGCTAAAATGCCACCGCCATTACCCCACACACAGAGGGTATTTGGAAGGGGAAAACTTAAGCTGGAACCCCCAACAACTGAGTGAGGACTGAACATGCTCAGTGGACATAGTATGCTGGCTGGCTCTTGGGTGCGATGATTGAAAGCCAAGTGGGAAGGGGAATGGAATGGAGTTTCCTGTACAAGATTCCTTCCACGCTGCAACATTTTTCACAGGATTTCTATACAGCTAAATCATCCGTAACCTCTAAGCGGTTTACACATTTAACTCATGATTTCATCATGTCCTCAGTTGCAGCCACTGCTCTCCGATGATAATGCATAGGAGTGCTACTGTACATTTATCAGCTCATGCGCAGGTGAAAGGTGTGCTGAGTGAGATGCTAAATGGCTGTGCGACCCAGGAACATGAAGGTCATCTGGAGAACAGGCAAATGTTACATAGTGGGACCTGAGCTCAATGATGGAGCACATACTTTGAATACAGAAGGTCCCAGGTTTAGTCAGTTGTATCACCAGTGAAAAGGAATCAGGTAGCAAGTGATGAGCAAGATCTGTGCCTTGGGGAGATGCTGCCATCCAGTGCAGGCAATACTAGCTGCATAAACAGTCTGAGCAGGCATCATTACAAACACAAAAAGGGAATGTCTTGCAATGGTGTGGTTCTTTTTGCATGGCATTTTACTGATGTCCTCGTATGGTCTTGTAAGGGGAAAAAAATATCTAAATATAACTGTTTCTACAATCATATGGAGATTGCTGCTATCTAGAGATGTGGGAGAAAATTGACTCAGTTCACATTTAAGACAAACATACCTAATTCGCACCAAAATGCAACCTAAAAGACAGCCGTCCTTTGAAATTCACACTTCTCCATATTTTGGGCTGCAGTTCTTCAGCCAAGTTATTTGTACAAAAATGTGTATACTAATGCAAAATGTGCATATAAATGAATGCAACATGCAGAATTGCATTACATTAGGGGAGAGTTACTTGCAAAGATGTGTATATTAGTCAAAACCAAATGTATTTATTAGGAGAATCTGCATTAAGTTGCTGAGGAATTTTTACGGGGATCAGCAGCAACAAATACCTGTGGAAATAGGGAAAACTGAATTTAAGATAGGAAAAATGAGAACCTTGGAGAACCAAAATTGACAGATTTGTCCATTCCTCCTTTTATGAGTGTATGTTCTCAATGCAGGTTCATAACATAGAGGGGAGAAAGATGCAAATCATAGCCAGAATTAATTATTTTTTTTTAAAAAAAATAATATCTGCATTGATCCAGAATTCAGAAGGGGAGGATCTTAGGGCAGAGCAGACCCTTGGGATGATATAGCAAAAGCATTGCACACAAACACACAGAATATCTGTGCACCAATGTGTATATGACCAGATACTCTCCAGATATTTTGAACTACAGCTCTTGTCATTCATCACCATTGAGCCTGATGGCTGAACAGGGAAGATAATAATAATAATAATTTATTATTTATACCCCGCCCATCTGGGACGCGGGTGGCACTGTGGGTTAAACCACAGAGCCTAGGGCTTGCCGATCAGAAGGTCGGCAGTTCGAACCCCTGCGACAGGGTGAGCTCCTGTTGCTCAGTCCCTGCTCCTGCCAACCTAGCAGTTCGAAAGCACGTCAAAGTGCAAGTAGATAAATAGGTACCGCTCCGGCAGGAAGTTGAACAGCGTTTCCGTGCGCTGCTCTGGTTCACCAGAGGTGGCTTAGTCATGCTGGCCACATGACCCGGAAGCTGTACGCCGGCTCCTTCAGCCAATAAAGTGAGATAAGCGCCGCAACCCCAGAGTCAGTCACAACTGGACCTAATGGTCAGGGGTCCCTTTACCTTTACCCTGCCCATCTGGCTGAGTTTCCTCAGCTACTCTGGGCAGCTCCCAATTGAGTGTTAAAAACAATACAGCATTAAATATTAAAAACTTCCCTAAACAGGGCTGCCTTCAGATGTCTTCTAAAAGTCAGATAGTTGTTTATTCATTTCCTCGGCATTTGATGGGAGGGCGTTCTACAGGGCGGGCGCCACTACCAAGAAGGCCCTCTGTATGGTTCCCTGTAACCTCACTTCTCGCAATGAGGGAACCACCAGAAGGCCCTCAGTGCTGGATCTCAGTGCCCCAGCTGAACGATGGGGGTGGAGACGCTCCTTCAGGTATACAGGTATATAGGACCAAGGCTGTTTAGCGCTTCAAAGGTCAGCACCAACAAGCTCAGTAATAGAGGGCAAGCCGCCTTTCCGGAAAGCTTATACACCATGATGGATATTTTCCTGGCATAACTCCTGATAAGCTTTGGAGGAACCGCAAGGCTCTGTGGAACACAGTTTGAAAGCCACTGTCCAAGGTTGGTAGGGATAAAGAGAAGCTCAGCTCTAAGTAAATGGAGATCATTGAAAATATCCTTTCGCCCTCTTAGCTGCTTCTGGATGGAAGGATAGAAAATGAAGATATTGTTTTCTTCTGATGTATGCTAGTACATAGCAAATGAAAGGGGCTATTTGCCTACAACGTCTATAATTAGAGAGCCTGGTCTTCAACAGTTTGTCATATATGTTTATACGAGACTTGCATTTAAACGGACACAGATGTTGAAGCGGCTGTGCTTGTAGCACACACGCACACAAATGCCGAATTCGGGTTTTGCTTTCACCCAGGCTTCAGCTCCGCAATCTGTTCTGAATGCTGTGCATCAACCTTAGACCTTGGGAATGAATAGCAATAAGAAAACCGAGAGAGTTCCTGTGCATGTGCAGAGTGCATTCCCCCCCAACTTGAGTACCCACCGCCCACTCTCTTCCACTCTTGGATTAGGAGATAAAGGTCTGAGATGAGGGAAAGGTCACTGTTTCCAGACAGCCTTGACAGATGGTTTTATATTTCCCAGTCACTGACAGAATGGATGCTTTCTCTCTCTCTCTCTCTTTATTATTTTAAAAACAATGAATTGCAGGTTCCCCGGACAGAAGGCAATGACAAAGGGAAGGGGAATTACTGGAGCTTTGCATTGGGATGTGAATCTATGTTAGACCTGTTTGAAAACGGGAACTACAGGAGAAGGAGGAGGAGGAAGAACGTCAAAAGGGAACCCAGAGACAAACGGCCAAATGGCGGGAGCGACTGCTTGCAAGCTCTGTCCCCGGTGGATTCCGGATTCCCCGGAATCAACTCCTGTCCCGGTCAGAGAGTGCAATCCCAGCCCAAAGCTTTGGAGACTTGCGAGCTTTTTCCAAACGCCGCCGCCAGCCGAGAGAGTCTAAACAGCTCCTCCATAGGAAAATCTGACTCCGAAATTAAATTTAGCATTGATTACATTCTCTCCTCCCCAGACCCTCTGCCTGTCCTGAGGTCTCCGTATCACACGGAAGATAATAAATACCACCTCTTGGATTCTCAGCAGCTGGTGAACCTTCAGTTTTGGACAATGTGAGCTTGCAAACTGGGGAAGCAAACTGAGAAGGAACAAGGGACTTTTTTTTCTGTCCAACAGTCACTGCAGTCGTCCTCAGGAACAGAAGACTAGATGCTTCATTGGGCTATTCAGTATCTCAAAAATGAATTTCTCTGAGGTTGGAAACTTACCACTAAACCATCCTACTGCTTGTGAACTTGCTTATGGGTCTGTGGCACTTGCCAGTTCTTCCTTGAATCGAGTTTATCTGGTGGCCCCTTTCCTCCCTTATTGGGCCCAGCTGGGCTTATTCTGAGCACACCAAACAGCACCAAGTAGCTGGGTCAAGCTGTCATTTTCATTTCCCACAATGCCCCTAAAATGGGCGGGGGAGCACCTCTGGCCCTCCAGAGGTTGCTGAACTACAACTCCCATCATCCCTGATCATTGGCCCATCCTTGGTTGGACACTGATAGGAGTTGAAGTCCAGCACTGACTGGAGGACCAAAGGTTTTGCGGCCCTGCCCTAAAATGATTGCTAGACCCGACTGCTTGGAGCTCTGGTCTGAAGGGAAATATTTAAAGGAAGGGTTCAGGGCAAGAATCAGTTATTGGGGGCTGTCAGGTTGATAGGGTTCACCCCACAAGGATTCCGAGTGTGAAGGCAGCCTTAATCAGTGGTATAAAATAAAGGTTTTCTTTTCCACGGTCATCTGATTACACTTCACCACATTTCTGTTCTTTCAGGATGTTGGAATTACTATGGCCAGTTTTGTTCTATGGTTGCTGTCCACACACACACAGAGAGAGAGAGAGAGAGAGAGAGGGAGAGAGAGAGAGAGAGAAGCAGGGGATTTTTCAGCCAAAACTCTGGCACCTCTCAGCTGGGCGCCATTGCCATTCTAAGAGCACTAGGAAGGTGTTCATGGTGAGTTCCAGCACCTCTTTTTCTAGAAAAATAGCACTGTGGATACAGGTGTATTTGTACTTGCAGCGATCACACAGAATCAGCTCAAGAAGAAAACACACACATACCAGAAGTGAGCCAAGATTTCTCAGAAAACATTTTTCTGAGGAGAATTTCTGATATGGCTCCCTAGAAAATAAAACTTACTTTGCCAAATGTTCTCTGAATATTCTTTACAATTCGTTTGTGTGGCAGCTGCCGCTTCCCACCCCTACCATGCTCTGGAACGACACTAAGTCTGGGGTATTGTGGATGGTGCAACTTGGTGAGTAGGCCGCCAACACAGTTGCCGTAGAAACGACATCAACAATCTATGCGAAAAGAATAAAAAAGCTCTACTGCTACCCACCCTCTGAGAAAATATTACAGAATTTTTAAAAACCCCTGGATAAATTTAGTGGTTTCACCACACACACCCCAGCATTTCTCTGTCAACAAATAGTGCTGATAATTTAGAGAAACCATTTGTACATTACTTTTATTGGTTATTAAATTTGTATACCACCCTTCACCCATAGATCTGTGAACCGCCCTGAGACCTCTGGGTATAATTCAATAAATAATAATAATAGGTCTCAGGGTGGTTCACAGCATAAAAATACGGGATAAAAACACAAAATACATAAGCAAAACAAAAACAAACCAAGCCAGAGCCAAAGGCAGGTAGAACCAACCAATTCTAGATTTGTCCCCATTCTTACTCTCCTCCCTGCTGAGTCCTACAAGGACAGCATTGAGGTGGAGGAGGAGAAACTGATAGCCATTGCCACCTCTGGTTGGGTTGCAAGTAAGCAAGCAGGCAGGCAGGTGGAGACTGGCTAAGGTCAGTGGCACATCTGCCCTAATGGACCATCCTGTACTGCTTCTCAGTTCCTCTTCCCTTTTTCCCCATAAAATGTGTGTAGAGAGGTTGTGCCAGCCTTAGAGCCCACCATCTTCCAGTTTCAATGGGAGGGAGATGGTTTTGATGACCAAAAAATGGACTCAGAAACTGTATAACAGAACAGAACAGGTCTCCCCAACCTTTGCCCTGCTGGTACTGGTAAAGGCGGTCCATCTGCCATTGGTTCTTACCATCACCAGTTGCTCTGTAAATGTGCATTTCCTTCCCAAATACCTGCTTAATTGTGTGTGTCCTCAAACATCCATAGCCTGGCCCCTCCCTCTAGTGCTGCATCTCCAACATCCTGGTTAGTAGCGGACCACAAGTTATTCCTAAACCGCAGACAGAGCACAGTCTATAGCAAGTACAATTCTCTCTCTACCTGTGTCTATGCTCTAAGAATGTAGGACTCTACCTGGGATCCTCATATCTAAGAATTCACCCACCTCCATTTGGCAGTATCTATGGCAGCCTTCTCCAACCACATGCCTCTCAGATTTTGTTGGCCAATGGTCAGGGATGATGGGCATTGTCCAAAACATCTGAAAGGTACCAAGTTGGGGATGGTCACTCCACTATATGCTTGACCCATTTCTCAGATTTCCCCAGGATTGTGAAGTTTATGCTGTTTTACTTTCTCCCCACTGTGCTCAGAGTTACAGCAGCTGGAGGAAGCAGGCAAGGTATGACTCAGGACATATGGACAAAGGCTGTTATGTGGAAGTCAGTCTCCAAATTCAATGTTCTTTCAATCCATTGGGCCCAGTACTCGGTTCACAGGAGTAACCTTCTTCACTGAGAGCGTGGAATAAATGCGAGATCATCTTGCAGCGGCTGTGCACATCAGGACAGCCTGTGACACCATTCCTGTTCTAGAGCAGGGAGAGGGAACCTTCAGATGTTGTTGAACTCCAACTCCCATCAGCCCCAGCCAGCATGGTCAGTGGTCCAGGATGTGGAAGTTGTAGTCCTGCAACATCTGGGGGACCACAGGTTCTGCATCCCTGTCCTAGAGGGAACGTTGTATCTGGTTCATATGGTACAAGCCAATTGGGGACAAGACAGGAAGCATTCATAAAGAGCTGGCATTCGGTTAGGGAACATGTTTTTACCCAGCACCAATAGACCTGTTGACCATATGCAAACCACCAGCATAATGACACACACTTTGCAGCGATTGCTGCAGTCTGCATGGTGATTTCTGTTGCTTCGTTGTACATCAACGTCCAGCTGAACTGTGGATTTGCATCTATGGAGAAAACAGTTATTCAATAACATGATACTGCCTTTCCCTTCATGTTTCAAATGTGAACTGAACTGATTCAAAGAGCACAACGGATGTATGCCTATGTGGTTGACTTTGTTTTAAATCTGTCTGTCAAAGGTTAGACAAAGTCTACCGGAAAAAAGGTGCTTTAACCTCAATCTTGATGGCTTGTGAGAAAGTTTTTCAGGAAGTTATGAGTGCCTCTTTGCCTGCAATTGATAAGTATGGACAAAACTTGAAACTTTACCTGCTGAATATAAAAGGAGTCCCCTTTTATATTCATATGTATAACATATACGTGTGTGCTCATATATGCAAAACAAATAGATTTATTTCCACCTTTCCTTCCAATAATCCGGAAAGTGAATTGATGCAATTTCCAACAAGATCCCTAATTTTCTTACCTTCAGTATCACGAGCAGCACACATATGTATATCTCCTCATTTTTGCTCTGGCCAGTGTACTAATAATCCATTAAGTTTCACTGAGGTAGAAGGAGGAACCTTGATGTCAATTTCCCCACTTTGGATAAGGACTCGCTGGAGGAACCTCTGGCAAACTCCCTTCAGCCTCAGTTTCAACATCTATAAAATGGGAACAATACTATCTTTCTTTACAGGGATGTAATGAAGCATGCCGAAAACTGTATAGCACCTAAATATATTTATATAAACATGAATGATATATATGATCAATATGCAGTAGTTCCTTCAAAAGGACACATTTGCAATATTGGTAGCTTGTGTTTCTGAATGGTAGCATCAGTGTGAATTCCTCATAATTTTGTAATACACTCACTCTGGCAGCCGTCAATGTAAACCCTGTTTTTCCTTTCAAAACAAAACAAATTTCGGAGTGACAGGCAACAATAATATCAAGCCAATCTGTAGTAAGTTTATTTACATTAGCCAAACAGAGACTTGTTAATGTATATATTTCATTGAGTGCAGCTTTGCATCTTTCCATAGAATTTACAGCATAAATATAGACAATGTTTTTGAGCGCTTGTCCTTTTCGTCTCCTAATGTCCCTATCCATGCACAGGGATCACCAAGATGTCATTCGCTTCTGGTCTGCTGGCTCTTAATGGAATCTCAAGTATCCTGCATTTTCATTTCAAATAAAAAGCCATTGTCTAGTCACAATGATTGTAGAGAGAGTTCTTCAGTTCTGATGGCAAACATTTAATGTCATGACCTCTGGCCTGAAAACCATTACAGTGGTACCTTGGTTTGCAACCGTTTTGGATTACAACCACTTCAAACCCGGAAGTGTGTGTCCTTTTTTTGCATTACAACCCCCCTTTTTCTTTTATTACAACCAATTGGGGGGGGGTGAGGCCCCATTGGTGAAAGCACGCCTTGGGTTACAACCTGTTTTGGTTTACAACTGGACCTCCGGAACGGATTCCGGTTGTAAACCAAGGCACCACTGTATTCGTCTACGAGCTCTTCACATGCTAACAATCATATTGTTTTCTCTTTATACAGTGGTACCTCAGGTTAAGAACTTAATTCATTCTGGAGGTCCATTCTTAACCTGAAACTGTTCTGAACCGGAGGTACCACTTTAGCTAATGGGGCCTCCCGTTGCCACCGCGCTGCCACCATGCGATTTCTGTTCTCATCCTGAAGCAAAGTTCTTAACCCGAGGTACTATTTCTGGGTTAGCGGAGTCTGTAACCTGAAGTGTATTTAACCTGAAGCGTATGTAACCCAAGGTACCACTGTATTCATCCGTTCTTGTTATTAATAGGTTGAAATCATTTGGGCGGATTCCAGCATAGCACTAAGACTCTCATTTTGTCACCATGAGCATTTCTCATTGCGCAATGGATTGTTCCCCCATCTCCTCCCTATCCTCCCATCCCTAAATCTGTTCTAGAGGTTCCCACAACCCTCTAGAAGAGATTTGGAGAGGGTGCAGGGCAGACATGGCAGGAGGAAAGGGGAGAAAGTCCCACTGCACAAGCAGAAATCCTTGCACTTCTGGGACATGGTAGTTGGATACCATATTTTTTTCTACAACTGAGCAGGAAGGGGGGGATCTTCACCCTGTTTGTGGGTGATTATATGGAGGGGGAGATTTAACGAGTGACAATATTCTCCAACAGTTTGGAGGTGCGAAAAAGAAATTCCTCTGATAAATTTTGCTTCTACTGATGCTGAATAAAACTATAGTGCAAATTCATAGTGTTGGGTGAAGGGAAGCTCCGACAAAAGAGTGGAGGACTGGGAATTGTCAGAGCCAAGCACATTGCTTCCTTCAGCGATATGAAAGTATACCAGGACAGATTCACAGTTGTACCCGAATGTTTTCCAACCTTTTCGTGAGTGGAGAAATTGGGGGCATATCATCAAATACACTTCTGGGGGAGTGAAATTCTGTCAGTTTGTGGGAAGCGCCTGAGAAAGGACACTCTCAAGGGATTTAATGTTAGCTCCAGATTTTTACTTTAACAGTGGAGAGCTCAGTTGGTTAGAGTATGGTACTGATAACACCAAGGTTGCAGGTTCGATCCCCGAATGGGACAGCTGCATATTCCTGCGTTGCAGGGGGGTGGACTAGATGATCCTCAGGGTCCAGTCCAACTCTATTAAAAGCAAACACCTCTTTGTAGCATCAGCTCAAGACTAATGAAGGCATTTGAAACGGCATTAAAGGTTACTTGGAACAGGTGTAGGAGACACTCTTCGACATGAAAGCTTCATTATGTGGGCAGTCAAAAGTGGGCAGAGCAAAGGATGTGACTTGCCCTTTGACAGTAAGCTATATTTCAGCCATAGGTTTTGACACACAGACACACCTCTCTCTCCATCCTCCATCTGGGCAAGCAAGAGGCAGCATCTTATTCAAGGCAAGATCCCAGCCAGGCAAAGGCATAAGGTGAGGGGGGTGATCTAGGAAGGAATGTAGCCTTCAGGGAGTCCTGAAAGCCAGAGAGAAATCTGGAGGGCTGCTCCCTGCCCCCAGCCTGAGATTCTCTACCCCTGACCTGGAGCACTGGTAACCAACATGGTGCCCATCTATAGCACCTGCCATCTGTCACCATTGGCCATGCCAGCTGGGACTAATGGGAGTCCAGCAGCGGAGGGCCTTCTTGGTAGTAGCACCCTCCCTATAGAACACTCTCCTTTCGGATGTCAAGGAGATAAAGAATTACACCACTTTTAGAAGGCATCTGAAGGAGGTTTTTAATGATGTTTTTCTTATGTTTTTAGATATGATGTAAGCTGCCCAGATGGGAAGGGTATTGTCAGGGAACTGACATCAGAGCGAGAGGCGGAGGCAGGGCTCCAGAGCGATGCCGGAGAGGGGACCAGCAGGGGGGAAGGAATTCAGCGCAACACCAGTAGAGAAGGGAGGGAGATGGAGGAATTGGAGACTGGTCTCCAAGACCCTGCATCAGAGACTAGTGGAGAGAGTGCTGGCACACCCCTGCCTTCCCCTTACTTGCGCAGATGAGTTCTGCACAGGGAAAGTAGGAGGAGACTTGGCGTCAAACAGCTCTTATGCTGGAAAAGGTTCAAGAAACGCCCACTGACAGATTCTGCAAGCGACTGACCCGCCACAGAGTGTGGGCTGGCAGCCAAGGCATGGTGAACCAGGCAATCGAACACGACTAGCAGGCAACTTACGCACAAGTAACCCCTTACAACCATTACAGGTATAAATACTACTACTATTACTACTACTATTACTACTACTACTACTATTATCTGGAGGGTGTGGTGTTGGCTACAACTTGCTCTAGGCATGCACCTACTGATTGAGTTATTTTTTTTTACAAAAGTGTACACATAAAAAACTAATATAAGAGGGGCCTATGTTGAATTGCCACCTTTGCAATGTCAATTTATGCCATGTTGTTATGGTAAGCAATTCCTCAGCCTTGGCCGGGGATGGGCCAGGGCAATAATCAGGGGTTACATCCACACCATGCATTTAAATCTTATACCATTTCAACAGTGACGGAGAATCCCCGAGAAATGGTAGTTTGCTAAGGGTGCTGAGAATTGTCGTTCTGTGAGGTCAGCGCCCTTAACAGCCTACAGTTCCCAGGGTTCTTTGGGGGATGCAGGGCAGTCAAAGTGGTATAAGAGTGCTTTGAATGTATGGTGTGGATCTGGCCCTCGTAATGATATCAGCAGAAGTCGAGTTATGCATTACAGCAGAAGGAAAGAACTTGGCACTCTGCAAATGTTCTCTCTAACATGCATCTCCATCTTCATGCAACCCATTCTTCTTCTTTTTAAGGTTTCATGTACAGCAACTACCAGAATCCAATCAGCCCCTAAACCATTTGATGCAGTTGCAAATTCATGCACCTGGACCTGTATTTGTGAACATCTAGACTCGAACCCTTCTCTTATTTTCTTAGATGCAACCCTGGTCTATTCAGAGTTATCAGGAGAGCGGCTATTCTGTTTAATGCATGGTAACTCTACACTCTCTCTGTGTGTGTTCTGCTGATAAACATACCCTCTGGCTACATTGTGTTTACACTTACTGGGTTGCTGGCCTTTACCAAAGAAAATGAGATCAAGTCTGCCCGGAGTACAACTCTGCTTAAAGGTAATTGGGTTATTAACGAAGTGGAATATTAAAGGGGGGGAAATCTGAGTAGGTATTTATGCATCAGGATCTTTTCATTGCCTTTCTGAATTTTCATCAATAGTAAAGTTGCAGTAAATATGGACAAGCATTTAAAAAGTAGGCACACGGGAAGCTGCCCGAGTCAGACCATTGGCCCATTTGGTTCAGTATTGTAAAAGGTAAAAAGGTAAAGGACCACTGGATGGTTAAGTCCAGACAAAGGCAGCTATGGGGTTGCAGCACTCATCTCGCTTCAGGTGGAGAGAGCCAGTGTTTGTCCACAGACAGCTTTCCAGGTCATGTGGCCAGCATGACTAAGCTGCTTCTGGTGCAATGGAATACCGTGATGGAAACCAGAGCGCACGGAAACGCCGTTTACCTTCCCACCGCAGGAGTACCTATTTATCTACTTGCACTGGTGTGCTTTCGAACTGCTAGGTTGGCAGGAGCTGGGACAGAGCAATGGGAGCTCACACAGTCGTGGGGATTTGAACTGCCAACCTTCTGATCAGCAAGCCCAAGAGGCTTATTGGTTTAGACCACAGCGCCACCCACATCAGTAATGTATACCTTGACTGGTAGCAGCTCTTCAGCATTTCAGACTGGCGTCTCTTCCATTGGTATCTGGAGATGCCAAGGATTGAACCTGTAACCTTCTGCTTGCAAAGCAGATGTTCTGCCACAGAGTTATGGCCCTTCTCCTAAATTACCACAGTATGCAAGGAGGAATATATACTACTGTCAGCTGTGTGCTCACCCTCTGCCTCCCCAGTGATGCACCATCGCAACAAATATCCTGTAAAGTTGTGCCATCTCCTGTAAAATGCAGCTGGTCCCACCAGGAACCAGGGTGAAGTAGAGGGAACATGCCTCCATTGCCGAGACAATAAGACTGAAGCTCCTGTGCGCTGGGCATACATTGAAATATGCATCTGACATTGAAATCAGCACAGTGCCAAAGGATGGCACTGAACACAATGCAGATGTCTTCATGTAAATCTAAATGTACTTGTCATGCAGGGAACCAGGCAGAGGGCCTTCTCAGTAGTGGCACCCACCTTGTGGAATCCCATCCCACCAGATGTCAAAGAGAAAAACAACTACCAGACTTTTAGAAGACATCTGAAGGCAGCCCTGTTTAGGGAAGCTTTTATTGTTTAATAGATTATTGTATTTTAGTATTCTGTTGGAAGCCGCCCAGAGTGGCTGGAGAAACCCAGCCAGATGGGTGGGGTATAAATAAATGATGATGATGATGATGATGATGATGATGATGATGATGATGATGCATTTAGAGGCATGCCAAATGCAAATGCATTGTCAGGAGCCCCAGCCTTGCGATGTGGGACATTTGGTGTTCAGCCCACAGCAACCTCATCAGACCCAGAAGGGAGCAGAGGAGTGCAACATCAGCCACTGCAGCTGACAGGTAAGAGTTAAGCCTCGGACTTGGCCAGACCTGGTATCAGAAGTAGAGACCTGACCTTGTCTGGTCAAGAGAGCACTACTGCCTGCCTGTTGCGTTTCAGATACCTTCAACTGATTGCAGACAACCATGGGAGGAGATCATGTACGCCAGGTCTGATGTTGAGTGTGGAGTCTGAAACAGTTATACCTGGGGGGGGGATGGGACTGTTTTAACGTAGGTCATGAGGAGTAATGATGTTCCAGAGTCTGAGCTGTCAGTAGACCACTGTACACTCATTCCACAGATGTCTGAGACTTTATAGGACATCTCTCCACAACCTATAGGAATAACCTATAACCTTACCTGTTTTTTGTCCCAAAGCACCGCAAACCATGAAACTGATGGGTGGTTGGTGAAGGACCTTGGGTGAGAGACAGGGTAGGGAAGATCTCCCAGGGTGAGAGAATGGGAGAAGAAAAGAAAGCTCCAGGTGAGAGCTGGAAGGCTCCACCCCTCCCTGTGTGAGATAAAAGTTAAGAGCTGCATTTGAGAGAGGACTCTGCATTTTTATTTCTTTTTCTGTTTTCATTTAGAATAGTTTGTTTTTAATTGTATTGTATTATGAAAAACCTTCATACAATTTTGTGTGTGTGAAGAACTCGGATACCTAGCAGCTGTAACTTTGCATCTCTATCAAATGAATACAGCAATGTATTCAGGGGACTTCTGAAGGGATTGTGGTTTGGGACTTCTGACTCTCTTCAAAAGTTGACGATTCTGGAATGATGTGACCATTCCCAACACTGCAGATCCTAAATCACCAACTGTGGTCCCCAAGAGCTTGCCAAGTCAAATTCGTCCCCGACTTTTGGGAAAGCAAGTCAACAAAACAAATACAAACTGTTCCATTTGCCTGTAAAGGTTAGCATGGGAAGCTGACATCAATCGACAGCAAGGAAAATTAATGTAATACACGCTGATATAGACCTATTATCTTGGTCCACATTAGATTCCAGCAGCAGGATAAAGCTCTCAGTGTCCCTGATGCTTAATCAAAGGCATTTGTGTACTGCTGTTCTCTTGGTGTTTGGTTTGCCAGGGATATCAATCATCTTCCTAAAAACCCAGGGACATTTTTTCAATTTACCTGGTGTATTGTAGTCTGACGACTTCCAAAAGGTTTCCAGCCCTTAAAATGAATGGCATTTAATATAGGACAACATAAGAGAGGTTAGGGCTAGATGTGACCTTATTCAAATGTCGTTGCCATTACAAAGCCATTCCCAACATAATTATAATTAAATACTTTATGCCTTTCTTGCAAATCCTTTTGATCAATCACTGATATTAACATTAATATGGCATTGCCCCTCAGCAAATGCCTCCCCGCTCAAGTGTTTACGGATCATCAGGTTTCCATTAACAAAGTTGCAAGGTACTACCACACACCAGTCCTGGGTAAATTTACGTAAATTACCTCTTCATGAGAAATGGGGAAGGAGAGGAAACTTCCAGGCTTTGCCTGGAAAAGGAGAACATCTCTTCTGCTTCTGTTTCTTTTTTAAAAGTATATTTCTAAGCAACAAAGCCAGATAATACACATGGAAATTTAAAAAACGGAGACTGACAGCAACAAAATAAGGGATAACTTGATGCATCTCAATGGACAAATATCTTTTTTTGATGGAGTTACAATCTTGGTGGATCAGGGGAATGCGGTGGACAAAGTGTATCTTGACTTCAGTGAGGCTTTTGACAAAGTCCCCCATGATATTCTTGCAAGGAAGGTGGTAAAATGTGGGCTGAACGAGGTAACTGTTAGGTGGATTTGTAACTGGCTGACTGGCTGAATCCAAAGAGTATTCATTAATGGTTCCTCGTCATCCTGGAAAAATGGGACAAGTGATGTGCCGCAGGATTCTGTCCTGGGCCTGTTGTTGCTCAACATCAGTATAAATGACTTGTTGTTGTTGTTGTTGTTGTTGTTGTTGTTGTTGTTGTTTAGTCATTTAGTCGTGTCCGACTCTTCGTGACCCCATGGACCAGAGCACGCCAGGCCCTCCTGGCGTGAATGACTAAGATGAAGGAATTGAGGGGATGCTAATCAAATTTGCCGATGACACCAAACTCGGAGGGGTAGCTAATTCCATAGAAGACAGAATCAGGATTCAAAATGACCTTAACAAATTGGAGAACTGGGCGCAAACAAACAAAAAGATTTTCAATAGGGGCAAATGTCAGGTTCTGCTCTTAGACAGGAAGAAGCAGATGCACAAATATAGGATGGGGGACACCTGGCTTACTAGCAGTACATGTGAAAAGAATCTAGGGGTCTTAGTAGACCGCATGCTTAACATGAGTCAACAGAGTGATACAGCAGGGGGAAAACCCTAATGCTATTCTAGGCTGCATCAATGGAAGTATAGTGTCCAGATCAATTGAAGTAATAGTACCACTCTATTCTGCCTTGGCCGGACCATACCTGGAGTCCTGTGTCCAGTTCTTGGTGCCACAATTTAAGAAGAATATTGACAAGCTGGAAGGTGTACAGAAGAGGGCAACCAAGATGATCAAAGGTCTGGAAAACAAACCTTATGAGGAACAGTTGAGGGAGCTGGGTATGTTTAGCCCTATACAGCTTGAACTGCAATACCTAAAAGAATACATCACCCTTTATATAACCAATGGATCACTTCACCCTGAAAGAGAGGCCATTTTGCAGAGTCCATTTCATCAGAAGGACCTTTCCATACAAGACAGGAATTTGACCTTTAGTGTGGTGGCAAATACCCTTTGAAATTCCCTTCCATTGAATATTAATCAGCTGTCATCTCCATTGCCTTTTTCTTGCCCACTGAAGATCTTCCTCTTTCAACCAGTCTTCAAAGTGGGGATCTTTATTATCTCAGTTTGCATCTGTATTGAAACAATTTCAAATACTTTTTATACATGGAAGTGTTTCAAAATGTTTGTATTGTATTGATACAGGGAATAGTTTTTAATTATTTTATGTATGGAACTATTTTCAATTGATAGAGTTTTTTTCCATTTCTTGCTTTATATTTGTAATTTTTTATTTGTTTATTGCCTTGGGACCCAGTGATAAAGGGAAGGGAAGTAATCTAATACAATACAATGCAATGCAATAAAAGTGTTGCAAGAACAGGAATAGGACAACATCCTGTTCTATTCATAGTTACCTCAACTTTTCACATGGATGAACTCTTCAGAAGTTTACACCAGAAACAGTTTTAGGTTTCTGTTCATCATCTTTATTTCATTCCAAGCATTAAATTGAACAATCTATTTAAAAAGACACAAGACAGGGGTGGTTTGTTAGAGTAAGTGTGGGTTGTTGTTGTTGTTCTTTAAAGAAAGAAGCCATGGTGTATTACCTACAGCTGTGTTTTGCTACAGATGAAATTAAATGAAGGCAAATATTTGCAAAATGACATATTTTTACATCCCTACAAACGCCCGATGCGTTTCATGTAAATTACGGAAACATCAGTGGCTTTGTTGTTCTAAGTAACTATTTCCTTTGAACCAAATGAAATGCCTGTTGTGCAGCGATACTGTGGCTTATAAATTAGCGGTTCTCATACGCTGCCCCCCTGCCCCTTCTTCCTCATGCAATTACCTCCTCCGTAAGCTTTAGGCTAACTTTGGGAGAGCAGAAAATAAATAAATAAAATGAAAATTAAAGTAAACTGTGAAGTCGCTGAACTGAAACTTGTGACATGAGACTAATAGTAAACAAAGGTAGGTCAGGTTACTGTGCCATGAAAAGAAAAAAAATTGAGGGCTCCCACATGCACCCCAGCAAAAGAACCATTTTTCTTAAGTTGACCAAAGGCCAACTCTAGAAATATCTGAGATTAAGATTGAGTTTTCAGTTAATGCCCCATGTTATATGACTAATCTGGGCTAACAGAGCCCATTGCCAGATAGAAATGATGTCGTTTGTAGCTAAGCAACTGGGTTTGTGGAACATGGGCCATTCTGTCCTACCACTTTAAACAGTAATGGCTTCTCCCAAAGAATTCTGAGGACTGTAGTTTGTTAAGGGTGCTGAGGATTCTTAGGAAAACCCCATTCCCTCCACAGAGTTACAATTCCAAGAGTCAATCCCTCTTCCAGGGAATTCTGGGAATTGTAGTTCTGTGAGACAAGAAGACCAACAGTAGGTGGAGCCAGAGCTAGAGCTTCGTTGTCTACAAAGACAACAAAGGAAGAGGAAGCTAACAGCCAGGACAATCCTCTGAACTAGCTGTGAACAAGAAGACAGGGAGGTGGGGACCAGCTGAGGGCAGACAGGGGTTAAAAACATATGATGAACCTGCTGGGTCAGGCCAATGGCCCATCTGGTCCAGCATCCTGTCCTCACAGTGGCCAACCAGATGACCGTAGGAAACCAGGGAGCAGAACATGAGCACACAAGCCCTCTGCCCTCCCATGGTTTCCAAAATAATTATACAGTGGTGCCTCGCAAGACAAAATTAATTCATTCCGCGAGTTTTTTCGTCTTGCGATTTTTTCGTCTTGCGAAGCACGGACTTTGTTTTTTTTGTTTTTTAAAAATAATATTTATTCAAAGTTAAAAAGTTACAAAAAGAAAAGAAAAACAATACCAAATACAAAAAAGGAATACAACAACAACAACAAAGAAAAAATAAGAAATAGAAATACATTCTCTTAAAAAAGAAGAAAAACAACAACAACAACAAATTAAACCTTTATATAACTTTCTCCCTTTACTTCTTTCCTTGACCCCCTCACACCTCCCAGTTTTGTATTCTAGTTCAAATCGTTGTTTCAGCAAATCCTTCCAACCTAATTTTCCTTTAAATAATTTAATTTAATATGTTATGTTTTAACGTCTTCTCTTTCATCAATTTCATCAAATCATTTTTACTTAATCCTTTATATCATTTCTAACAAGAGAGAAGCGAAGCACGGACTTTGGAAAAGCTTCAAAAATCACCAAAGTCTTCAAAAACCTCAAAAAAGGCTACCACACCATATGCTATGAGTTGCTCCTCGAAGTGAATGCACGGTTTTAAGAAAAAGGAAACAAACCTGCAAGACGTTTTCGTCTTGCGAAGCAAGCCCATAGGGAAATCCGTCTTGCGAAGCAACTCAAAAAACGAAAAACTCTTTCGTCTTGCGAGTTTTTCGTCTTACGAGGCATTTGTCTTGCGAGGTACCACTGTACATTCTTTATCAATCTTCTGAGAAAAATACAAAACCTTGTGCAAAGCCACAGAAACTTGCGAACTACCCAGTCTAAGATGAACTTATAATGTCTGATTTCAATAGATTTTTCAAATGCTTAACTCAGTCTTTTGTTTTTCTTTATCCTTTTAGGTAAGTTCATGAAGATACCAACAAAAGGTAAGTTCGGTATTGTTCACAAAACTGAGAGATGCAAGTGAAGTTGTAGATGGATGTTAACGAAGTTGTAGACAGGGTGCTAGCACACTCCCAAGGTAAGCAAATCAGTCTCTTAAGCAAGAAATAGTATTATCTATGAAATTGAATACAGTAGTACCTTGGGTTAAGTACTTAATTTGTTCCGGAGGTCCGTTCTTAACCTGAAACCGTTCTTAACCTGAGCTACCACTTTAGCTAATGGGGCCTCCTGCTGCTGCTGCCGTGCCGCCAGAGCACGATTTCTGTTCTCATCCTGAAGCAAAGTTCTTAACCTGAAGCCCTATTTCTGGGTTAGCGGAGTCTGTAACCTGAAGCATATGTAACCTGAAGCATATGTAACCTGAAGCATATGTAACCCGAGGTACCACTGTATCAATATATGTATCAAGGCTTTGAGATTAGACCACTGAAGCAGCGGCGTAGCATAGGTTGTCAGCACCCGGGGCAAGGCAAGTAATTTGCGCCCCCTAACCTGGGCCAAGGCAAGTAATTTGCGCCCCCTAACCCGGGGCAAGGCAAGTAATTTGCGCCCCTAACCCCTAACCTGCCGCCGCTGCCAGCTTCTTCTTGCTGCTGCCTGGGCTTTGGTATTTACGGTAAGGTAGCCACGGCAGCGGTGGCGGGTCCGTGTCAGGTGATCTGAGGCGAGTTGCCGCTGGCGCTGCCGCCCAAACAACACCGCTTGCCCGGAGGAGGAGGAGGGCAGAGAGGCGAGGAAAATGCAACATGGCCCAGCAGCTGCAGCAGCGGCGGCGGCAGGGCTGTGAGGAGGGGCTGCCTGGCGCGCCCTCCGCGGCCCTGACACGTGGGGACCACGGCGAGCGCTGAGAGCTGCTGCCTGCCGGACGCCTTCAGCCCAGACGCGCGCACAGCTCGTCGGTTCCGCGAGACATGGGGCTCTGCTACAGCCTGCGCCCGAGGCTCTTCGGCGACTCCGGAGGCGGCAAGCGTGCCACCCCAGATGTTGCGCCCGGTGCAGCCGGGCCCCCCCTGCACCCCCACACTACACCACTGCACTGAAGAAGCCTGAAAAAACTACCTTGGGAGTGTGCTACCTGCAAGCCCCAGTAAAAGGGCCCCATCAGGGGCGAACAGCGGCCTCTTGATTACTTGGACTGCCAGGGCAAAACAGGTGCAAAACACCAGCACCCTGTCCACAACTTCATTAACATCCATTAACGTGTTGCATGAGTTGTACTACTTCTGTCACCAGCACAGGTTGCATTTTTCTAGCTCCCGTGGTTTCCAGCAACTGGTATTTGGAAGCATTTCTGCCTTCGGTTGTAGGGGGAGATCAAAGCCACCATGGCTTGTAGTCATTGACAGCCCTGTCCCCCTATGAATTTGTCCAAGTTTAGAATTACCGACAAAAGAAGAATGGAGGATGAAATTGATGGACTATGCAGAACTGGATAAACTAACCAGAAGAATTCGAAACCTGTGGGACCAGAGATTCACAGAAGACTGGTGTAAATTTACGGACTATTTGAAAAGTAATTGTGATGACCAGATTACGTTTGTAGGTTTGCAAGAAGTTTTGCGAGGTAAATTATTTGAATTATTGCAAAAATGGTTAAAGAAGTGGATTGTGAGTTCAGATAATTAAAGGCAATTGGAATTTAAGAAATGCAGAAGAAATGATAAAAATCGTGGATCATCAGAGGTGTTGATGGAAGTCCAAAAAGATTGTATAAGATGCGAAGTTCTGTGGAATGTATAATAACTGGTATGTTGAAATTAATAAAAATTATATATATATATAAATTTGTCCAAGTTTAAAGCCATCCAAGTTGGTGGCTATCACTGCTTCCTGGGGGAAGCTGGTTCCATAGTTTGACTTTGCAGTGTGTGAAGAAGCACTTTGTTTCATCAGTTCTGAGTCTTCCAACATTCAGCTTATATGGATGTTCATGAGTTCTAGGATTAGGAGACAGGGTCTGTCCATTTCCTCCATATCCAGCCTCTAGTGGTCACTACTATGCCCCCCAAACTCCTAAAGAAGTAAGCAAAGTAATGCACATTACCATCTAGAGCAGTGTTTCCCAACCTTGTGACTCCAGCTGTTTTTGAACTACAACTCCCATCATCCCTGACTAGCAGTGGCAAGGGATGATGGGAATTGTAGTCCAAAAACAGCTGGAGGCACAAGGTTGGGAAACACTGATCTAGAGAGGGTCCCCCTTCCAGTAAGACTACAGAGTCCAGACTCTAAAATAACTTAACTTCACAGTTGCTAGTTCTGCAACGTTTGCCGTCGCCCATTTCCCTTGTGCAAAATGTCTAAACTTAGCTGGAACTCTGAAAAGCTTGCTTCTAATTATTTTCACAGATTTTTAATTTTGATTGCAATGAATGGGCAGCGCTTCAAAAATGGTCGGTTCTTTGGCTGCCCACAATACGAAATGAATGGACAAGCTGTTAAGATTGATAATCAGGCTGCCGGTCTCCTGGGCTGTGAGCTAGTTATACTGATGGACCCTGTAAGGAAATTGAAATCCGGCAAACACAGAGCTGCAGCTAGAGGCTATTAAAGAAGAAGAATCAGTATTGTATTCATTTTAGCCAGAACATGATGAGAACACCAGTGGGAATTATATAAGCATGTTTGAAAAAAGCATCAAATGTTACATTTTCTCACCTTTGTTCAACAGCTCAAAAAGCGGTGTTCAGAGGTGGGGGGGTGTATTAAGAGCTCAGAGAAGGAAGGACATTTAGCAAGGTCATATGAACACACAAACACACACACACACACACCGCGGCATGAAACAACAACAATATTGCCATAAATATCTCACAGCAGTCAAATTCATTCATGGCAGTAAAAATAAACTTATTTTCATTATTAGAACTTCAACCACTATTAGTATTATTGTTCCTACCATGTTATTACTATCATTACTATTATTGCTGTAATTATTTTTATTATCATTACTGCTACTGCTATTATTACTTTATGAAATTACTACTTTACTACTACTCCTATACTTATTATTACTTCTACTACTAATTCTATTTTTTCTATTTTTTCTATTACTATTTGTATTACAGTGGTAAAAAGGTAAAAGGACCCCTGACCATTAGGTCCAGTCATGGCCGACTCTGGGGTTGCGGCTCTCATCTCGCTTTATTGGCCGAGGGAGCCAGCGTACACCTTCTGGGTCATGTGGCCAGCATGACTCAGCCACTTCTGGCAAACCAGAGCAGCGCACAGAAACACCATTTACCTTTCCACAGGAGCGGTACCTATTTATCTACTTGCACTTTGACGTGCTTTCAAACTGCTAGGTTGGCAGGAGCTGGGACCGAGCAACGGGAGCTCACCCCGTCGTGGGGATTCGAACCGCTGACCTTCTGATCAGCAAGTCCTAGGCTCTGTGATTTAACCCACAGTGCCACCTACGTCCCTTATTACAGTGGTACCTCGGGTTAAGAACTTAATTCGTTCAAATGGGGCCTCCCATTGCCACCGTGCCACTGCCGCACAATTTCTGTTCTCATCCTGAAGCAAAGTTCTTAACCTGAGGTACTATTTCTGGGTTAGCAGAGTCTGTATCCTGAAGCATCTGTAACCTGAGGTACCACTGTATTCTACAACAAAATATTGTAAGGTAGGGTCCTTCTGCACAGTCCTGCCTCTTTCCAGGATACTCCATTCCATTCCGCCTTCCACCCTGCCCTGCCCCCATCAGAGCTAGCCAGCATTCCATTACCACTGAGCATGCTCAGTCCTCACTCACCTACTTTTCCTCCCCTGCCCCTGAGAGTCGTATTCGTGCTGGAGCAGATCAGATCTCCTCTTGCAGAATGGCTCCTTCCTTTCCTCTTGCCTGCTCTGTAGCCCCTTATGTGTCCCAAAAATCTGCTCCGGAAGGGGAGGCAAGGATGAAGAAGCCCTGCTGTATGAGTCAAAGCCTATATATGTGGAATGCTGGATTTTCCCCAGAAGGTTCCCCCCACCCAAAGATTCGCTGTGCTACCGTAAAACTTGGATTTCCCCCCAGGTCTGCTGATACCACCACCTTTTGCATTGGGCTACATGTGGACTGATACTCCGCATGCTAAAATCATTATTTGATTGGTTTTCAGTATACCCCATACTTTCTATTCAAAACTTTTTAACCTGGTGGCTGAAACACTGCGAATTTGGGACCAAGTTAAATGCCTTTGTGGGAAATATTTCATAACCAGGGTGCAGCCACAGGTGCAACTCAGCCAGTCAGGGAAGCTCAAAGAAAAGTTTCCAGTGATAATCATAAGAGCCACACAAGTTCATACAGGAATACCGAACAGAGCTTGCCAATCAAGGGGAGGGGGGAATGAATGTGTACAATTATATAAATTTACTGAATGACATACTTTGAATAACTTATTTTCTCTGCCTAGACTTTACATCCGTTTTGATTCAGGCTAGGAAGAGCCTGTTTGGTTGGCGATTTTCTCCCACCGGCAGCCAAACAAGTTAGAAATTATTCCAGCCTTTCTGGTGTGTTTACATTAGCTAGGAACTTGGCAAAATTGCACGTGAAATTATTTTAATCCCCGGCATGACAAAGAAAGGAAGTTTGAACAAAAGTGGTATGTAAACATTCTGTTTTCTCTATAGTAGATGTATTTGAGAAATTAAACATATTTCTGAAAATGGAACAAACTTGTTTACTTTCATAGAGTGGCTTAAAAAGAAGAAGAATGTGAGCACAGTTTGTGCTCTGGGTATACCTGACAATAATAATAGGACTTCAGAGTCTGCCAGAAAATACTCTGAATCCACTTCCAATTGATGATTTTGGTGTTTCTGGCAACTTTCCAGGGGCAGGTAAAATTCTGACATCTTGTATGCAGAAAAGTCTTGCCTAAATACAAGGTAGATGTGTTTTTATCTTGTCCTTTTATGCTGTGAAACACCCTGAGATCTACGAATGAAGGGTGGCATATAAATAAGGGGTAACCCATAGCCCCCCATAAGTTGTTGGACACCAATTCCCATCAACCCCAGCCAGCATAACTAATGATCTGGGATGATGGTGGCCGATGATGCCTCAAAACACCTGAAGGACCACAGGCTTTCCAGGTGCTTCTTGAACTGTGCCAAAGCAAGCGTCCTTCATGCAGGGGTGCCTGGAAGAAACAGCAGGAAAAGCTTTCCCTGAAAAATTGGCAAGCCTTTAGGATTGCGCTCACTCCAAGTGACCTTTTGCATTCTTTCAGGAGGGCTGTCAGGTCCTGATCATGCCCATGTTCCTTTGAGTAAGGGCTGTAGCTCAATGGTAGAGCATCTGCTTTGCACACAGAATGTACCAGGTTCAATCCTCCAGGTAAGGTTGGAAGACACTCCCTGTCTCAAACCGCTGCCAGTCAGGGTAGACTTTACTGAACTAGATGGACCAATTGTCTGTCGAAAATGTATACTTTGCTCCTGGAATGGCATAACAAAGATGAACAGGTCGAATCTGTGATGATACAATGGGGGAAAGAAGTAGGACATAATATACAAATGACAGACTGGGAGAGGCTATGGAAAATAGATCTGAAATTTACGGGCATGTTCCTTATTGAAAGAAAATTATATGAAAATGGTGGTATTTGACCCCGGTAAAACTAGCAAAAAATGTATAGAACAAGTACCAATATATGCTGGAAATGTAAAGAAAAAGAAGGTACCTTCTATTATATGTGGTGGACCTGTAATATAACTAAGAAATTCTGGGAAATTATATATAATGAAATGAAAAAGAATTTCAAAATAACTTTTGTTAAAAAAAACCAGAAGCGTTTTTATTAGGCATTATAGGTACCTTGATCCCAAAGGACCAGAGGAAACTGTTCATGTATGCTACAATGGCCACCCGGGTGTTACTAGCCCAGAGATGGAAGGAAGAGACAGCACCGACCAGAGAAGAATGGCAAATGAAGTTGATGGACTGTGCCAAAATGGCAAAACTAACTTGGAAGCTCTGGAATCGAGAAGACAATAAATTTTTAAAAGAATGGGAAATGTTCATAATGTATATACAAAATCATTGTAAACAGGTCAAAACATTAGCAGGATTTTAGATACACTTGTAATGTAACAGAACATATAGATAACTTAGGAAGATGAAAAATTGGAGAAGTATTGATATGCAATTGAAAATAGAATCAAAAGGACACATGGAAGGAATGGGGGGAAGTCAGGAGATTCGAAGTAATCTCAACATTTGGATTTTGTACTGTTTTATGTTGTATGTTTATATTTTTGAAAATCAAATAAAAAGATTATAATAAAAAATAAAAAATAGATGGACCAATTCTCTGACTCAGTAATAAGGCAGCTCCCTATGTTCCTGGTTCAACAGTGTTCTCAAGATGTTAAACCCGAGTGCTCTAAATCCTCCTCCAAAAGGCTATCGATGTAACTTTTGCACAGATGAATGTCCCATTTGCATTCAGAAGGATTATCGCCGTCCGTGTGCAGAATGCTAACTTCCCAGAGAAAGACCCCAGGATCTCCGTGATATTTGTCATATAATGGCTCCGTTTATTTGTGTAAATATGAGCATCCATCAACTGCACAAAACAGACTTTTCATTAGCCGTTTTACCATGGCGGGGGAAAGCTATTAATTTAGTCAGTTCCTTACAATAAACTCTTGGGTTGCTGCGATACCAGAAACTGATGAAAAGAAAATAAATGTTAAGACTGTATTAGATGTAAAGGTTAATCCATAAATCAAAAGGAAAATGTCAGTTGCCTTTTAACATTGATTGAGATGTAATTTGGTGTCGGTAGCAATGTGTTTGTTATATAAATTCGCAAATCCTCTCCTGTTACGGAGCCCAGGTCTTTGTAACCTGAAACAAATTAAGTCATTTGTTTTGTTTATATAACCACATCAAGATTGATCACCTTGTTCCATTTTGCTTTCCATGGATTGCACATTTAAAAAGAAATGAATATTTACAGCTGTCTGTTGGCTGTCCTGATGGCTGGCAGACATGGAATGCTGCATTGCGTTGAGTTTCCATTAATTTACTTTAAATATCATTTTGTCAAATGCATGCTTATTTTCTATTTTAAATGTTATAATATTGTAGACTTAAAAAAAAAAAACAACCCCACTGAGTGGGAGAGTGTACAGAAAGAGCCTGGCTATATCTCACAGATAGACTACTGTAACACTCTCTCTATGAGGCTGTCCTTACACCTGCAGCTTGTGTACAATCCTACAGCCCAGGTGGTGAATGGTCCTTCTTACCAGGCATATATGATACTATGGCTAAGACATCTGCACTGGCTGCTTATCAGCTGCCAAGCCAGTTTGAAGGTATTGTTATTTACATACAAAGCGCTAAGTAACTCTGGACCAGGTTACCTGAAATATCACATTCCCCTCTGTATTGCCTGTTAAGGAAATCCCTGTTTGTGGGCTAATGCCCTTCTGGGATTCTGTTGCTGTGCTCCTCTCCCCAGGAGGGAAGAAGAGAGATGGGAGTCCTGCTACAGATTTGAGGCCCCCTGCTAGGAAGGAGAAGTACTCATTGTGTCCACCCTCTGGTCTCCAGTCTCAGCACACCCCCATGCCTAGGACCCAAATCCTACGGGCCACAGGGACTTCAGCTCTCACAATAAAATATTTGAGGGGGCCAGGCCCCCCCAAAGTTGATGGGCATTCCCATTCAAATGGTATGTGTGCACTGTTTCATGTGATTGATTATGTAAAAGGTAAAGGTAACTGACTCTGGGGTTGCGGCACTCATCTCGCTTTATTGGCCGAGGGAGCCGGCATTTGTCCACAGACAGCTTCCGGGTCATGTGGCCAGCATGACTAAGCCGCTTCTGGCAAACCAGAGCAGTGCATGGAAACACCGTTTACCTTCCCACTGGAGTGGTACCTATTTATCTACTTGCACTTTGATGTGCTTTCGAACTGCTAGGTTGGCAGAAGCAGGGACCGTGCAACGGGAGCTCACTCCGTCATGGGGATTCGAACCGCCAACCTTCTGATAGGCTCTGTGGTTTAACCCACAGCACCACCCGCGTCCCAGCGATTATGTGGGGTGGGGCTTACTTGGACCCCCACAATATTTTATTCAAGTTGGCACCCCTGCCCCCATGCCAACTTCCTGTTCCCCCTCAAGGTTTGTCTCAGCCTGGCAAGACCCTGGGACTCATGGCAGCATTTTCCCCAATATAATGCATTTCTGCATGTTATTTTCACAAATATATGCATTTCTATCCACACTTTACCCCAATGTATGCATTACTGCACTGTGCATTACCCAGCAGGAGATTGCAAAATTCAGAAAAATGTGAACTTTGAAGGGTGGTTGTGTTTTGCTTCTTGCATTGTTCCAGAAAGTGTAAAAAGGTAACGGTAAAGGACCCCTGATGGTTAAGTCCAGTCACAAACAACTCTGGGGTTGCGTGCTCATCTCTCTCTATAGGCCGAGGGAGCCGGCGTTTATCCACAGACAGTTTTTCTGGGTCATGTGGCCAGCATGACTAAGCCACTTCTGGTGAAACCAGAGCAGTGCACAGAAATGCCATTTACCTTCCCGCCGGAGTGGTACCTATTTATCTACTTGCACTTTGACGTGCTTTCAAACTGCTAGTTTGGCAGGAGCTGGGACCACAGCGTCACCCGCGTCCCCTCCAAAAAGTGTAAGTAGGTTCAAATCTAAATGTGACTCTAATCTAAATGTAAATCTACACTTTCTGGATCAAATCTAAATGTGAAGTCATCGCCCCCACCCTGGTCCCATCTATGCCTTTTTCTGGAACTGCAGCAGTACCTTCTGCTTATGCCTGACCCTGCCATCAGGCAGAGTGAAGGGTTTCCAGTTAGAAGAAGAAGAAAATTGGAGACGAGGCAAGCTAGGCTGAACTAGCATAAGGGGACAATCAAGGCCAGTCCTACCATTAGACATCAGGAGGCTGATGGTGGGTGTTGTGAAAGGGCAGTACATAATAAAGGCCCTGGGAGCCTTTATTGGAGAGCTGCTCTGCTCCAGAAGAAGAACTGAGGGGAGAGAGGCTTTCTGCTGGTCATCAGGCAATGGCTTTCCCACCTGTCTTGTCCCACCTTCCAGCTCTGGGAGCCTTCCCCAGACCTTGACTTTGAGAACAGCAGAAGCACCTGGGAAGAGAGGAATTCAGGGATATTAAAAATAAATAAATTCCAAGTTGTGTGTCCTTGGTTCTCAATTTGAACCTTTTACGTGGTTTTTTATGGATTGAGATTTGCTGTTATCTTAATTGATTATAGATTGGTAATTCTTTATTGTAATTGATAAGTGTAAACTGTTTATTATTTGCTGATGTTTAATTCTATTGTTTACTATTGGATTCTAATGGATTGTTGAATATTGCTTTATTTGATATAAGTTGTTTATTTTAAAGTTATTGTGACTTTTTATATTGGATCAGACTGTTACTATTAATTTTTGATGTTTCTATTATTATTATTATTATTATTATTATTATTATTATTATTATTATTATTATTATTATTATTATTATTATTTGTGTTGGAAGCTGCCCAGCCATATGTGCAGGGTATAAATAATAAATTGTTGCTGTTGTTATCATTACCATTATCTTCACTGAGTGTTAATACAATAATATCAATGGACTTTTTGGCTCAGAGAAAAGGTGAGTAAGAAATGATGTGATAGAAGTTTATAAAATTCTGCACGACATAGAGAAAGTCAACAGAGAAAAGTTTTTCTCATTCTATTATAACCCACAGAGATGCAAAGAAACTGGATCTTGGAATATTCGGGACAGATGAAAGAAAGTACTTCTTCACACAGTGCATAGTTAAACTACAGAACTCTTTCCCACAGGAGGCAGTGATGACCATCAACTTGGACAAATTCATGGAGGAGAAGGCCACCAATGGCTACTAGCCATGGGCTCTTCCTCAAGGGCCAGAGGCAGCAATGCTTCTGCATGTCAGTTGCTGGAAACCATGGGAGGAAAAGGTGCTCTTGTGCTTGCTGGTTAATAATAATAATAATAATAATAATAATAATAATAATAATTTATTATTTATACCCCGCCCATCTGGCTGAGTTTCCCCAGCCAATCTGAGCAGCTCCCAATTGAGTGTTAAAAACAATACAGCATTAAATATTAAAAACTTCCCTAAACAGGGCTGCCTTCAGATGTCTTTTAAAATTAGGGTAGCTGCTTATTTCCTTCACATCTGAAGGGAGGGTGTTCCACAGGGTGGGCACCACTACCAAGAAGGCCCTCTGTCTTGTTCCCTGTAACCTCACTTCTCACAATGAGGGAACCACCAGAAGGCCCTCAGCACTGGATCTCAGTGTCCAGGCTGAACGATGGGGGTGGAGATGCTCCTTCAGGTATACTGGGCCGAGGCCACTTAGGGCTTTAAAGGTCAGCACCAACACTTTGAATTGTGCTCGGAAACGTACTGGGAGCCAATGCAGATCTCTCAGCACCGGTGTTATGTGGTCCCGGCGGCCACTCCCAGTCACCAGTCTAGCTGCCGCATTCTGGATTAATTGTAGTTTCTGGGTCACTTTCAAAGGTTGCCCCACATAGAGCACATTGCAGTGGTCCAAGCGGGAGATAACTAGAGCATGCACCACAGGCATTCAGTTGTCCACTGTGAGAACAGGATGCTGGACTGAATGGGCCCTTGGCCTGATCCAGCAGGGCCATCTTCTGCTCTAGTCTACTTCCAGTGACAGGAAGAGGTACTTGTGAGATTTTACTGCCCCAAAATGCCTTCCTTCTCCTTTATGGTGCAATTTTCCTGGTCCAAATACAGCCATGTCAGTTTCAGTCAGGAAGCACTCTAGGGAATACTTTCACGTGGGAATGGTTCCACTTGGTGGCCGCAGACAGCTTGTAAATTGAGAATACAAACCCCACATAGGAATTCCATGTCAGTGTCAGCTGTTCTTTGGAACGTTCAGCACTAGCATGGAAACTGTGGTACCCAGGAAGAGATTCAAGAAAGGGGGTGTAGCTCTTGCATATCAGTTCAGCAACCACTATGTAAAAGCAGTTCTAGCAGTTCCAACAACCTTAAAAATCAATGCCTAGGGAAAGAATCCAACACAAACTAGATATAGTAGCCACCTTTGGAAGCAAGGGGGCAGCAGATGACAACATTGTCTAATCTCTATGTTTACCTCCCTCCCTTTAATGGACCATCCTGTTTTAGGCAGAATGATGTTAGTAAAGGGTTCAGGTCACACCAGCAACCTGTTTCCATGCAAGAAAATATTTATTTCTCTTTCATACTGATCAGTTTCAGGGGGCACCCACTTTTGTAGGACAGACAAGATAAAGAGCTTCTTTCAATGAAGCCTATTTAACTTACATAATTCACAGCCACAAGATAGGGGTGCTGATAATCACTAGACAAGAGACAAAACAGAGTTAATGTCACTCATGCAACTGTAAATCAGAACAATGGGTTAAATATATCATGCAGGCCTGAGAGGCACATTGTGGATTAGGCACATGGGTCAAAGAATTGTAGAGTTGGAAGGGAACCCTCCCCCCCGCAAGGCAGTAATCTCAATTAAAACATCATTGATAGGTGGCCATCCAATCTCTGCTTAACAACTTCCAAGAAGGAGAATCCACCAACTTCTGAGGGAGACCATTTCTCTCTCAAACAGCTCTTGCTCTCAGAAAATTCTTCCTAATGTTTAGTTGGGAACTCCTTTCTTGTAACTTGAAACAATTGGTTCAAGTCCTAGCCTCTGGAGCAAAAGAAAAAAAGCTTGCTCCATCTTCCATGTGACAGCCCTCGAGACATTTGAAGATAGCTATCATACCTCCTCTCATCTAGGCCAAACATACCCAAACTCCCTCAACTGTTCCTCATAAGGCTTGTTTTCCAGACCTTTGATCATCAATTTCCCTCTTCTGCACATATTCCAGCTTGTCAATATCCTTCTTCAATTGTGGTGCCCAGAACTGGACACAGTACTCCAGGTGTAATCTGACCAAGGCAGAATAGAGTAAGACTATTACTTCCATTGATCCTGACACTATACTTCTGTTGATGCAGCCTAGAATAGCATTAACCCCAACCCTAAAAACTGTGCCATTTCTCGCGCTTACTTTTTGTACTTATTGAGACAAGATGTCTGCTATTTCTCTCCTTCATTTCTATTCATCCTGTAAATAGTTCTTACCAAGATACAGTGGTACCTCGGGTTACAAACACTTCGGGTTACAAACTCCACTAACCTGGAAGTAGTACCTCGGATTGAAAACTGTGCCCCAGGATGAGACGGAAATCACATGCTGGTGGCACAGCGGCAGCAGGAAGCCCCATTAGTGAAAGCGCGCCTCAGATTAAAAACAGTTTCGGGTTAAGAATGGACCTCCGGAACAAATTAAGTTTGTAACCTGAAGTACCACTGAATATCCATTCCTGCATGAATAAAGCCTTTGAACTCCAGAAACTGTAAGTGATTGTTTCCATCTAATTCCCCCAAGATGCAAGCTCTCCTAACAAATGTGAGGGGATTCCAAAAGCTAAGTGCCACAACACTAAAGGCCTGATTCCTATATTGTACAGTGGTACCTCGGGTTAAGAACTTAATTCGTGGTTAGTTTGTGTGAGAAACTGTACATGTGATACCACCGTCCGCAATCTGAAGTGGTACAATCCACTAAGAAGCCACATGACGTGATTCTGCCAGACACAGAATCAGCTTCTGCAAAATTCAGATTTTTATAAATCCTTGTCCCAAATTGTACAGGGCTTTATACCACAGCACATCTATTTCAGTCCTCAAACAGCTTTTGAAAAGAATTTAACAAAATCCTCTTCGCCTCTTCCTCACATCCCAGCTTTCATATGACACTAGATGGCAGGAACAAACAAACAAACAAACAAACAAACCAGATTTTTTTTTTAAAAAAAGATTTTTATTAAAATTTTAAAGGTTACATAAGTAATAAAAAAACAACAACAGAAAAACACCCAATTAAACCAAAAAAGAAAGCAATACATAAAAACAAGTCACATCAAAGAAAAAAGATAAAAAATGGAAAACAGACAAGAAACAACAAAAAAAGATGCATAGAATCAAGAAAAAAAAAGAACAAATCAAACCTTTACATGACTTTCTTTCTTTAACTTATTTCCTTGACCTCCTCACACCTCCCCTCTTTGTATTCTGATTCAGTTAGATATTTCAGCAAATCCTTCATCTTCGTTTTTATCCTAATAATTTATCTTAATATACTGTAATTTAACATTCTCTTCTTTCACCAATTAATCATCCATTTTTACTTTATTTAATCTTATTTCTCATTGAAACTAATACATTGAACTTAATCTCTTAAGACATTTCCCCTAGGGTCATAAAAGTTTCATTCCACGATTTTTCCATTTCTCATTAATTTTTTTTTTTTTAATCTCCATATATACACTTTAAATTCCCAATTTCTTTCCTCCATCTCCCCTCCCCGGTCCCGGCCCCTGCCGTCAGTTCCATCAACCTCCCAGCATCCATCAACCTGGAGATCTGATATCCGAGGCTCTTAACTCTTCTTCATTTCCCTTCTGCTGATCTTCTTGATAATCTTTGGTGCTAAAAAGCAGATCTCGGGGGAGCTCCAACCCAACGATGCTTATATTCCTTCTTGACAAGTCTGCCAGGTTTCCATAATTAAAGCTAGGGCCCATAAAGTATTCCAAACCTTGTTTCACAATTCTTCCAAGTGCAAAGGCCCCCAAAGCTCCAATCTCCTCCTGGCTCAAACAGGTCGATTTTAGGGGATGGGAAAATATTTTAAAAATTGGGCTAATGATAATAAGTTCAAAAACTGGGATAAGAACTTGCTGAATTTATTTGTAAGAATTGGAATACAAGAGGGGGGAGGGAGGGGAAGTCCTGGAAAGATGTTATTGAAAATAAGATTTTAAATTGGGATGTTTTGTTCTTTTTATTTTGTTGTAATTGGAAATTTCTAATAAATATTATTAAAAAAAAAAAAATAAAGCTAGCTGTCAAGTTAAAGCTAGCTGTCAAATTTGTCCTGTTTACCGTCGATGGACTTTTTGCAGACCGTTCCCAGGTTCAGAGACGTGATGCTTCAATTTTTAATTTTCCACCTTCTCCTGCAAGTTCACTTGGTCAAAATTAATGGTTTCAATCAGTGGAGTTTTAATCCTTTACATGAGACTTTCCAAAACCTTAGTTAATAACTACTTTGCTTCTGTCTATTTACAGAAAGGGAAGGTGGACTTCCTGTTTAAACCTTCCCCGTTCGGTGCCAAATTAAATTATTTAAAAGCTCAATTTCCCGTTCTACTCACGGGTTGTTGTTTAAAATCCAATTGTCCACAGGAAAAAAGTCAGCGCTCTCCGACAGCAGCAATGCGGCTTCACTCCGTGAAATAAGCGGTTGATTCAAAGCACCGCGCCTCTCACCCCACGTCGCTCCAGATTCCCGATACCGGGTCTCCCCGCGAGTAGGGGGGCGCTGAAGGTGCCAGCCGAATCCCAGGTTCACAGACTTCTTCCGTCTGTGATTTCTAAGGGTCTCCGCCGTCGCCAGACCCTGTTTTTCACGGAGCCAGTTCCTCCCGATCGGAGGAGCTCCGCCATTGCCGGAGGCGCTAACCCGGAAGTCCAAACAAACAAACGAGATAGCAGCAGCGTGCCAGATAAGTTGAACTCCTAAAGGGACTCTAGAATCAAACTTATTTTTATTGCATTTCAATACATTGAAGGCTGCCGCAAGAACCTCAGTAAACAGGCAGATTAGATAGATGATAGATAGATGGTAGATAGAGATAGATTTGGATACAGACACACACACACACACACACACGCACACACTCACACATATAATTTTGTTTGATACAGGTATTTAAAAATGCTAAAGTTGTTGTTGTTGTTGTTTTATTGGGCACCAACATTTCCTTCATCCAAAAGGGGGAAATGGCTGCTTTGTGAAGCAATCCTTTTCTTTTTTAACTTTACAAGGTTGTTATTGTACTTCACCTATTACGGTATTTGTAACAATGGATTCCAAATATCATTGAATTTGCCAATATCAAGTCTGCGTTTATATGCAAGTTGTTCATATGTTGCGAGTTTGTATACGTCTTCGATCCAGTCGTAGAAGGGAGCCGCATTTTTATTTTTCCAATTCATCAGTATCAAGTCTTTTTGCTGCAGTAAGGGCACAGAGAGTCCACTCATATTGTCCTTTTGTAAGGTTCCATGTGCTGGGTATAGAATTCAAGAGGATATTTTGCTCTGTAAATGTAAGGTTGTTCCGTACAGTTCTGTTGATAGTTTCAGTTCCCTTCTGCCAAAAATCTTTCAATATAGGATAATGAAAAAACATGATTTAGAGAAGCATTATCCCTATTGCATCTCCAACAGTTCGATACCTTAGGTAAAGGTAAAGGGGGCCCTGACCATTAGGTCCAGTCGTGACCGACTCTGGGGTTGCGGTGCTCATCTCGCTTTATTGGCCGAGGGAGCCGGCATACAGCTTCCGGGCAAACCAGAGCAGCGCACAGAAACACCGTTTACCTTCCCGCCAGAGTGGTACCTATTTATCTATTTACCTATTTATCTACTTGCACTTTTGATGTGCTTTCGAACTGCTAGGTTGGCAGGAGCAGGGACCGAGCAACGGGAACTCACTCCATCATGGGGATTCGAACCGCCAACCTTCTGATCGGCAAGTCCTAGGCTCTGTGGTTTAACCCACAGCGCCACCCGCATCCCTTGGATACCTTAGATAGCCCTTTATAAAAGTTAGAATGTATATGTTAGGGAAGGGATGTAGTTCAGTGGCAGAGCATCAATTCTGCATGCAGGAGGCCCCAGTTTATCTCCAGGTAGAGGTGAGAAAGGTGCCTTGTCTGAAATTCTGGAGAGACCCTGTCAGTCAGTGTAGACAATACTGAGCTGGTAGGACCACTGGTCTGATTCTGTGTAAGGCAGCTTCTGATATTCCACTCCACATAAAAGGCACCTTTCTTTCAGATAAAATAGGCATGCAATAGGCAGAATAGTACCCTCTTTACGGGACCTGGTCATTCAAATGGGTCTTAACCAAGTGACAAAAGCAAGCTACTGGGTTCCATATTTCATTAGCACATTCAAAGGCATTTAATTTTTTTATTGAACACCATCAAGTTGACTAATAAAAGACCTTGCCTCTCATCAGCTCCAAGTCTGCCTGCCGTTGGCTCTGGCGCCACCTACTGCTGGCCTCTCTGCCTTCCACCCACTGCTTTTTATCCTTCAGGACACAGTTAAGCTGTCAGGGTAGGACTTTGGGGGTGGAAATACAGGGCTCCTCTCAGCAAAAGGGGACCCCAACACAGCAGAACTGGCTTGCTGCATTGGGAAGCAAGAAAGGTGATACACATTGCCATCTAAATAGGAGCAGGGATTTTGAAATATTATTCAGGCCAGAGCCTACAATTACCTAACCACATCATTGCCAAAATCTGCAGACCTCTTAAAGCCTGATCTAGATTTGTTTTGGGGGGCTAGGCCCTGATTTCAAATGGTCTAGAGTTTGATCCAAAATGGATCCATGCAGAGCTGGCCCACTCATGAGACAAGGCGAGGCAATTGCCTCAGGTGACAAGATCGACAGGGGCAGCTGTTTCCGATGCAGATCTTTATCCCCTCTCCCCAAACTGTCCCTGAGGTAGATATTCACTCACTCCTTCTTCCCTGGTGGGGAGGGGGCGCCATTTTGTGGTTCTCCTCAGGTGCCCATATGTCTTGGGCTGGCTCTGTATCTGTGGGACGAGATGGGAGCAGACAGATCCGGCAAAATCATCCAAAGTTTTGCTGAGCTGCTGTGTCTCTAGTGAAAGCAAATACGCTGAAATTACACAGAAGGAGTGTTGTGGGTTGAGAGAGAAAGTGGACTTGTGTGTCCATCTGGATTTCCTGGCTGATCGGCTGAGGGGAATTCCGCCACACATCACCCCAACTTAGCGGAAAACTCTGCCCCATGGCGTATCTCATTTCACTGGGATTACCAACAGCTTGAGACGTTGACTAAGAGGCTGGAAACTTCCTCAGGAATGCAAAAGGGTTCCCCTTTCCCAGGCTATTAAAAAAAATAAGTCATTTGTTTGTGTAACCTTAATATAGACACACTTCATCTTAACCATTATAGAACTACTGTACAGAACACTTTTCCCCTACCATTTCTACCATACAGCTGTTAGACTACAGAGCCCCCAAAACAGACATGAACAATTTAGAGTTTGGGGTCCCCGCTTTAAAAAATAACCCAGTTCAACCTGACAGACACGAACATTATCCAGGTGATGAAGTTAAAAAAAAGCCAACAGAACGCTAGGGAGGCCCTATTTTTCCCACGAGGTGGCAGTAGAATTAAAGGTTTAGGGGGGACGATTTTTCTGGAAGCTTAGAAATGACAGGGAAAAGATCCCAGTAAGTGTTCAACAAGCATTACAAGCTGTTTCTGTTTCTCTATCTCTATCTCTCAGGGAGATTTGGGACAGCCATGTTCAACTTCTTTGTAGGGGGACACAGCTCACCAAATTGGACGGGTGGGAACAACACAATATTGTTGAGCCTGGCAATGAATGTATTTCAACTTTTATGTTGTCCAAACTGAAGAAAGGAGTGGGGGGGGGGGAGAGAGTAAGACCTATTCTCTTCAGATACCACATCGGAAGCCACTCTCTGACAGTGCAGAGCCATATTCTCCTAAATTGTGAGATGAACTTCACGTAAAGGCATAAGCATTTTCAAGGGGCAGGTAACGTTCCTGTCGGTACATCCAGTATTTATTTGTTTGTGTGTTTGGTTAAGGAAGACAGAAGTGGCTTCAAGTGTCAGTTCATGGCAATGGGAACACACTGAGTAATCTAGAGGGGGCAGTAAACTCATCCTCTTATTTATGCTCCTACTTTGACACTAGAGATTATCCCCGAAACCCAGAGACATTGCAAAACGGTATTTCATTGATGTATGAAGACTCATCAGAACACAGTTTGATGGCACCATGGTGCAGAGCAGCCTTCGGCAATCTGGTGCCCTCCAGATGTTTTTGGATGACAAAACAGGAGTTCCAGCCAGCTGGAGTCCAAGGCAGCTGTGGTCCAAACACATCTGGAGGGCATCATGGAAGCATGGCACAGGTGGTGTGAACTGTGAGGTGGAGCAGTGTGTGGATGCAGATCCTAACATTATAACAAATGTGAACGCTTCTGGTTCAGAGAGGCATTATGCCTTCGAGTACAGCAAAAAATGGGAGCAGATGATCCCCTTTTCTGGGGAGTGTAGGTTGTTAAGAGTAGCGGAGTTGTTAGGAGACACCCCCCTTCCCCGCACAGAGCTACAATTCCCAGAGTTCCCTGGGAAGAGATATTGACTGTTAAACCTGCTCTGGGAGTTGTGGTTCTGAGAGGGGCAACAGAGGTTCTTCTGAAAACTCTCAGCACCCTTAACAAACTATAAGACCCAGGAGCTGCATATTCTAGGTTGGACTAGATCAGTGTTTCCCAACCTTGGGTCTCCAGCTGCTGTTGGACTACAATTCTCATCATCCCTGACCATTGGTCTTGCTAGCAAGGGATGATGGGAGTTGTAGTCCAAAAACAGCTGGAGACCCAAGGTTGGGAAACACTGATCTAGATGATCCTCAGGATCCCTTCCAATTCTATGATTCTTTAGGAAAAGCCATGAGTGTTTAAAGTGACACGACACTGCTTTAAATGTATAGGGCAGATGGGTCCTCTGTGTTGTGACCACTCCCTGACAGAGACCAGGACACAGTAAATAATGAGCTGTCCCTTGACAGAAGCCCTTTGATTCGCGTGTGAATGTTTCTCTTTGCTGTTGCTTTGCACATATTACAGATTTCCCTGCTTGCACAGGAGGTGAGAGGAAGAATTCCCCCAAGAGGGGTCACATTTTTTTATAGTGCTCTTCCTGAGCAATTAACATAAATCACTCAGAAAAGGAGGTGGGATAAGAGCAATTCTATAATCCACCGGTTGAAACTAAACCAATTTACCAGGCTGAAAAACTAACACACATTCTCACACATGCACACATGAACTTGAAAGCAACAGAAGATGTGTGCATGAAGCAGATGTGTCTGCTGCTATTTATGGCTGCCCTTTGAATGGGTAAGGAGTGAAATTTGTTTGGTTAAGGCTGGAGACGGAGTCTTAGCTTGGGCACACTCTGGAGTGCTTTGACTGTACCTCCTTTGAATGGAAGGCCTTCAAAATCGTTCTCTGGTATCAGACGTGCATTTTTATTCCACCCCTCCCCTGAGCAGCTTAGGTTGGCAGGCTCACCTTCATATCCCTTCCCTCGTTTATTTTCACAACAGCCCTGTGAGGGAGATCGACGTGAGGAACCATGACTGACCCAAGGTCAGCTGGTCAGCTTTGGCGAAGAGTAAGGGCTGGAGCAGACATGCGATTCGATATGCATCTGAAGCTGAATCAAATCTGCACTTTCCCAAACAGTACGGAAACAGGAAACACAGATAACCTTCAAAGGCCGCATTTATCTGAATTTTGCAATGCAGTTCTCCAGCAAAACAATATTTTTCATCTATTAGGGGAAATTGCTTGCAAAACAGTATACATTAGTCAAAGCTGCATGTAAAAATGTGTTTATTAACAGAATTTTGGCACTAAAAGATCACAAATTGCTGCAAAATGCAGGGAATGGATTTTAAGATTGGAAAAGTGAGAAAATGACAGAACTGAACTTGACAGATTCTTTCATACCTTGGTAAGGAATTAAAACTGGGCCTTCCTCATCTAAGTCTGATACGCTATGCCCAGGGATGGGGAAACCATTGCCCTTGATATGTTTTTTGGACTACAGTTCCCATCATCCTTCACCACCAACCACACTGGCTAGGACTATTTTTAGCTTTTATCTCAGTGGGTTCAATCTCAATGGGTCCTTGTCCCTTTTCGACTTCTCGCTTATGTGCTGCTTACACCTTTTCATTTCAAACAGTGTTACGCAAGCTACCCTGAAGCCTGCTAGATAAGGGGAAGAGAATCTAAACAAATACACCAGAATGCCCATCATTATATATAGCATTCTCTCCCATAAACTGGAAAATATGAGTGAATGGTAGGCCGGCTGCCAGATATTTAAATCGCCATGAACAAGCTCCTCTGAGCTCATTTGGAAAACCTGATGGATTGTAATGCCATTCACCAATTTCGGTCCAGGCCAAAAAAAGAAATACTGAACACTTGGGAATCCTGCTTTTTTGCCAACCTCTGACAACAGTTTCATTTTTTTGTTTTAAAGAAGTTTAATGTATGGCTGATCACCATATGGGAAGACATTTCCTGCCATGGAGAGCTATTTTTCTAGAATAAGAGGTGCCCAAATTCACCATGAACACCTCCCTCACTTAGAATAGCAATGGTGCTCACCTGAGAGGTGCCGGAACTGAGTTTCTGCAGGTTCCAGCTGAACAAAAGCCCTGCAGACAGGCAAAATGTGCCAGGAACCCTAGCCATCTTAGATCTCTCCCTGTAGCAGTTCAATTGGCTAATTCACTTGAGCACCTATTTGCATCTGTATCAGCCGCAAACACCAGATTTCAGCTAAGTGTAGGTGAATTGTGTCAAGTTTGGTCCCTTGTTTTTCCAACCTAAACTTCAATTCTCCACATTTCTACATCTGTTCGTGATTTTATTTTTTGAAACTCCTCATGAAAATTCATCAGAATTTTAGTGCAAATTTCTCCTACAACGCACAATTTTGCAAAGCAATTTTCTCTTGGTAGAATGCATTTTTCCCATATTATTTATGTATCTTTCCCCCTAATATGTGCATTTTGGTACACATTATCTGGCTGGAGAACTGAGATTGCAAAATTCAGAGACGTTTGAATGTCAGAGGATGGCTGTTTTGATTCTTGGATTGTTTCAGAAAATGTGAATTAGATGGGTTCACCTTTATCTGTGAACTGAATCAAATTCTTCTCCCATGCCTAGCTTCAACTTGTGGGCCTTGGGCACCCAAACTGAGTCACAGACCAACCTACAGCGAGTTCCATTCAGGGCCCATTTAAATCATTTAAGTTATGATTTTGTAGAGAAGGAAAAATAGAATAATTGATATAAAGGGGGAAAGCTGGAGTGGCGAAATCTCTATGAACACTCTTTCAAGCGCCCCCCCCCCCCAGGAAAAGAGGGCTATTTTATCAGAGAGTTACTGAATATGTACCCTCACCTAGTGCCTAAGAATAAATACTGGAGGATACAGGATTTATTGATCAATTGATTGTGTATATACCCCATCTTTCCTCCATGGAGCTCAAGGGAGTGTTAGTTGTTCTCCCTTTCCCGATTTCATCCTCACAACAACCTTGTGAGATAGGTTGGGCTGAGAGATAACAAGTGTCATGACTGAGTGGGGATTTGAATCCCTGGTTTCCTGGGTCCTAGTCCAGCACTCTAACCCTACACTGCACATGGTGTCCAAGCTGCCACCATTGCTGACACTTGTGGTATCATTAAATAGAATATTAATGACCCTTGTGGTGTCATTAATATAGAAAAGGGAGGGAGGGAAGGTGTGTCTCTAACTCAGTTGATGGGGAGCGCCATGCTGCCCCAAATTACTGGCATATTTTGCTGGTTAGAGACTATTCAGCAACACTCCTCCCATCACTATTACTGCCATTTTCTCTCCAGTGAATAGGACGGAGGTTTATGGAGGGCCATTTTCACCCACCACCAGTGCTGCCACCACCGCAGCACTTCGGAGCGCAAATCCAGAACCCAATTTAGTAGAATCAGCAGGAGGACACCCCCCCCTCCTGGGCAGCTGGGCTGGCACACCACATTTGGAAGCAACAGAAGTAATAAGCATTACCATCTAAAGCAGGGGTGGGGGTTAGGGTGTACCTGGCCCAAAAATATTGCTGGACTCCAACTGCCATCAGCCTCAGCCAGCCTGGCTAATGGTTATGGATTATGGGAATTGGAGTCCAGGAATTTCTAGAGGGCCCAGGTTCCCCATCCCTGATCTGAAGAGTGGAGAATATTTGGAGATTACCTAACTGACCATTGCCCAGCTCTAGCAAAAATGGAGAGAGAGAGAGAGAGAGAGAGAGAGAGAGAGAGAGAGAGAGAGATTGGCAGATGCAATTGATGAAACACAAATAATAGGTCTCATGAAGCAAGATGGGATTAATGATGGGTCCTGGGCTGAAATGATTCCTCCCCAGATGAACCCAAGTTGTACAGGACCATTTACGAGAGGTTGGCTAGGGGAATAAAGTGTTTTGGCCTCTTGGCAAAGGATAAACTAGATGCCCTTTAGGTGTCCTCCATCTCTACGGTTCCATGAATGGGAGAACTGGAGAAACAGAGAGAGAGAGAGAGAGAGAGAGAGAGAGAGAGAGAGAGAACGGTGCTGATACTTTGTCCAGCCCTGACAGCTGCAGGAGAAGGATTCGTCATGGCACAACGCCATTCCCAAGCAGCCGACATGCATATGAGCTCACTGGCTTTGTACTAACTTGTGAGCATAGCTATAGATTGTTTGGGAGAGGTGCTTAGCCCAGGGATGGAAAATCAGGATTTATCACAGTCTTCAAAATATGCCAAGGGGATGATCAGCTGGGCTAGGGCCGGGTGTGAAACCCACAGAACAGATTCCCTTTTCATGTCCGCTTTTTTCTGGCTGTTTTGTATGATTTCAGGTTTGTTTTCATTTTTGCTGTTGTTTTAAAAAAGCCATTCCATTTCCTTTAGGGGGCTGCTCATCTCACCTCTTGACCATACCTGAGATTAGTGCATCATGTGCCTGCAAAAAATAGTCCCAAGCTGTGGTGTGAAGGCATGTGATGCAGTAACCTTGCTGATGTTGAACAAATTAGCCTCTGGTTCAGGGATGAGTGTAAGGGGCTGGACAGTGGAGACCGCCTCCCCAGCCTGACCCTTCCAGAGAAGAAGAAGGCAGTTCAGAATTACAACAGGGGTTTGAGGGAGGTCACAGCTCAGAGGCAGATGAGGAGAAAAGCTGGGAAATAATGGGAGAGGAGGAAGATGACAAGGAACCACCAGGAGGGCAACAGCTGGTGGATGCAGTGTCTTTAGAAAGCATCCCAGAACCCTCCTCTCCCAGAATCCAGCAAACCTTGAAAGTAGGAGAGCAAGGTGACAAATGAGGAAGTGGGAGGGAAAGGGGAGGGAGAGTCACTTGAGACAATGCCATTACAGTGGTACCTCGGGTTAAGAACTTAATTCGTTCTGGAGGTCCGTTCTTAACCTGAAACTGTTCTTAACCTGAGGTACCATTTTAGCTAATGGGGCCTCCCGCCACCGCGTGATTTCTGTTCTCATCCTGAAGCAAAGTTCTTAACCCGAGGTACTATTTCTGGGTTAGCGGAGTCTGTAACCTGAAGCGTCTGTAACCCGAGGTACTACTGTATTCCAAGAGAATGCGTTCCAAGCTTCTCTCTGTAAATATTGAATAAAAAGCAGATAGTAATGACTTTTCCTTGTCTTATCTGTTCCTGGCAACCTGCAGTGGGGGTTGTTTACTCTGTCGCCTGACAGTAGGAGACCACCTTAAAACCACATCAACATTGCTTTTTCCACTTCAGGAGAAAATGTGGGATATAAATGTAAATTATTGAATTATTGAGCTGGAATGGACCTGAAGGACCTTCTAGTCCAACCCTCTGCAATGCAGGATGAATTATTATGATGTTCACCCATGTTCATTTTGATTTGGATTCTGCAAACCTTCGCTGAGTACTGTGTACTGTATTGGGTGGGGAATCTGTGTCCTCCTTGATATTGTTGAAATTCTATCAGCCTCAGTTGGCACGGCATTCAAGGATGATGTTGCAGTCTGGCAACACTGGGGGGTGGGGTGGGGAGGTCACAGTTTCCCCAGTCAGGTAATTTATTTATGCCTAAATTAGGGATGGGGGAGAGATTTGATTTTGTTCCCATTTTATTGAAAAGCTACCTAATTCACACGGTTTGAACAAACAAGTGCACTGAAAACTCAATTAATTTTCTAAACTCGCACTTCCCCAGATTTTCCGATGCAGTTCTGGAGCCAAAGAACATGTGCGAATAATCTTAGATAAGGGGATATTTGCATAAGGAGGCATACATTTATGCATTACATTGGAAGAAATTGCCTGCAAAAACAGGTATATTAGTCAAAACTGCAAATGTGCAGATTAGGAGAAATCACAATAAAATGCTGACAAATTTGAATGAGGGTCTTTTTTTAAAAAAAAAGCCCCCCCCCCCCAAATTGCTGCAGAAATGTGGAGAGTTGAGTTTATGAAAGGAAAAGAAATTTGGAGGATTCATCCAACCCAACCTAAGTGCATGTAACAAAAAAACAAATGCATATTCTCTCCCTGTTAACCACCTTCCCCCACACCTCCATTTATCTCTTCTTCCTCTGCTGTCTATTTCTAGACAACATGGCCCCGTTTGCACGATACACTAAAAGGAGTACCATTCCATTTTAAACACTTACGGCTTTCCCCCAAAGAATCCTGGGAGCTGTAGTTTGTTAAGGTTGCTGAGAGTTGTTAGACAACTCCCAAAGTGGTTTAACAGTCAATCTCTCTTCCCAGGGAACTCTGGGAATTGCAGCTCTCTGAAACCCAGCCAAATGGGTGGGGTAGAAGTATGAGAAGGAGGTGAATAGGGGTCTCCAAACAACTCTCAGCAACTTTCACAAACTACAGTTCCCAGGATTCTTTGAGGGAAGCCATGGCTGTTTAAAGTGGTATCCAAGTGCTTTAAATGAATGGCGCAGCTGTGGACAAAGTCTGGTTTTCAAGATAAGGAAGCATAACAAGGAAAAGCAAGAATCTTGATGTTGCTGGTACAGTGGTACCTTGGGTTAAGAACTTAATTCGTTCCAGAGGTCCGTTCTTAACCTGAAACTGTTCTTAACCTGAAGCACCACTTTAGCTAATGGGGCCTCCCACTGCCGCTGCGCCGCCGGAGCACGATTTCTGTTCTTATACTGAAGCAAAGTTCTTAACCTGAAGCACTATTTCTGGGTTAGCGGAGTCTGTAACCTGAAGCGTCTGTAACCTGAAGAGTCTTTAACCTGAGGTACCACTGTACAAAGTTAGCCGAACCCGGTCAGCAAACTGAGCCAGCACCCAAATCACCTGGTGCCTTCCTCACTATGGCAAAATGCAAGGTATTTCAGCTTAAATTATAGTAATTATTCCAAAAGGTGGGCCTGTAACATATAAATCATCTATGGAAATGTTATGCAAATCGGTGTCCTGTCCTCGTTTTCTCGGGTGATGCAAATCCTCTTTTGGCAGGGGGGAGAGATTCGTACCCGGCCAACCTCCACCCAGCCTTCTGCTCTTCTGGAATTCAGGAAACCAGCAAGGAAGGCTGGTTAAGAATCAAAGAAGTGGTACAAGTGTTGAGCTCTCTTTGGACCCACCAAAACCTGGAGCTGGCCCCAGAGACGCACCTGGTAACAAGGAGGTCAGTGTGGCGATGACTCAGCATGCAAACTTCTAGAGTCAGACGTTTCTGAGAAGTATGCATATGGTTCAAGGGTTTTATAACCTCCTGAAGAAATGGATGTGCCAGAGCTGGGTTGAGAGACACATGCTCAACCACAACGGGTAAACTGAGGTTACTGGCGGTCTAGTTTCTGCCCGCTCCCAGGTTCCCTTACAGTGGGTTGCCTTGTGGCGGGGATGGAGAGTCGGTGGCCAATGTTACGGAACTTCAACTCCCACCAAGCCCAGTCAGCATGGCTGATGGTGAAGGATGATGGGAATTGAAGTCCAACATCTGGAGGGCGAAAGGTTCCCCATCCCTGGTATAAATGCAAGCATGAATCGATATTCTAGTAGGCGCTGCTGACCCTGCTCACTGCTAACAATACAAAAGGCATGGCACAAAAGGAAAAAGAGACTCAGCGGGGGGAGGAAAAAAGCAAACCCAGCAACCAGTTCTTAAAGTTATAGTCCTTCTATAACTGCTAGCTGTAATGAAAACAATTCTGGAGTAAGGCACAAACTCCATGTTAGATGACCTTGCTAATTCTCATGCACTCTGAATATTTCCACAAACCTTAGAGTCATTTATTGATGGATTGGGTATATGCTTTATCTCCTTTCAAATCAAAGGCAGATTGAATCCCACGGATCTTGGTTAAATGGGAATCCATTACAGAAAGCCACTAAAAGTTTCATCCTTCAAAACCTGCCCAACATTCATCCTATCCTTAGACAGGAGGAGACGGACAGTGATTCATTGACATCCAGATTGGTTCAGAGGGTACAACACCTGCCCCTGATCTCCACAGACAATTACTGCATTCCAAAGGAAGCAATATTTAAGGAGAAAATTTGTTGCATTTCCTTCTTCTTCTGCGGGATGGATTTGTGGATTTCAACGAGTCTGTGCGTGGCCTCTGTGAATCCTACCTAATTGTCTGGGCACTTTTGAAATGTTGCAGTGGGTGGACAGACACAGTTATTTGCTGATTGCGCCTCAGCCATATGTACCCTCAGAGGAATTCTATTGAAGTAAAAAAATGCTACTTGTTTTCCGACAGAATTTTTTTTTTTTTGCAGACAGTGATGATAATTAGAAGGCAGAAACCTCAGCTTGTTCAACACAATCTTCCCCCACGACTACCCCTTGAACCCCAGCCTGATGTTAATATCTAATTATCTGGATTAATGACTGATTATGCTTCCCCAGTGTCTTTGACCTTTAGTAATTCCTGTACCAACATGTTATACTGGGGGTGGGGGGGGGATGTTATCTGAAGTGTGAAATTAACCGTTCCTTTGTTATGAAATCACCACTTGGCACACTATGCTATTAAAGAGTTTCCAAACCTGAGACTTATTTGAACTGTTTCCAAGTTCATCCAGAGCATGACCATGTGTGTTTTTCAATAATTAGAATTGCCTACATAATAGATGGCTGTAGAAGAGCTGGGGAGGGGGGTGGAGGAAATTTGTAGACAGCTGCAGAGAGGGGGATGACACTAGGTAATAAAGCTTCAGAGCAAGTGTGGGGAACCTGTGGCCTTCCAGATATTAGCTACATCTCCCAACATCCCTGATCACTGGGCATGCTGATTGTGGTTGGTGGGTGTTGTCCCATAGGTTCACCACCCATCCTCTAAAGCTACCATGTCTGCTTGCATGAACTTACAATTGACAGGCAGCATGAGGAAGGGGTAAGCAATTGATACCTTCCAAACATTTTCACCTTGTCCACAATGGCCTGGTTTAGATGTGAGAGAGGGTGCTCTTACAGAAGAATTTTAGCACGTGGGAAGGTTGCTATGGGGAGATACAGTCTCCTATAAAGGACTTTATAGACCAACCTTTCTCAACCTGTGGGTCCCCAGATGTTGTTGAACTACAATTCCCAGCACCCCTAGTTAGCAAAGCCAGAGCTCAGGGATGATGGGAGTTGTAGTCCAACAATATCTGGGGACCCACAGGTTGAGAGCCACTGTTATAGACCATATCCAACACTTTGATTTATGCCCAGTGGCAGACCTATGTTTTTGGGACCCTGGAACTTGAACTGCCATGGGGGTCCCTTCGCAACCAGCAACAAGGTCTGTAATATTCTTCAACAGGGTTGTTCCGTGACAGATCACCACACCTTTACAACATCTGTGCTGCTGACTCTCAAACTTTGGGACTGTTGAAATATATGCAACAACAAAAATAATCAATTTGAGTTGTGCAACTCCAATTGGGTCTACTAGACCCAATGTTTTAAAGCAATGTGGACTAAAGTCACTTCTGGGGCCCCTCCAGGATTAGGAGCCTTGAAACTTAAGCTCCATTAGTTTCACAGTAGATCCACCTCTGATTATGTCCAGGAACAAACCCAGTAACTGGTGAAGTTGTTTTAACAAGGGAGTAACATCAGAGGTGGACTTTGAAATCTCAGCAGTGCCATGCTCAACACCAAAATTTGATGCCCTCTTGCCTCTCACCTTCCATTCTACATCATTGTTGTGGTGCCCCCTGTAGTGCTTTCTTGGCTCAGCAGCCAGTGGAGGTGAACCATGTGGGATGTGAAACACAAGAGCAGTCAAGTACAACATTCCTAGAGTGAACATGTTTACACATGGGGAGGAATGTTTGTCCAGCCAGCAGGTAAACTTCCTGTTTCCTTCTGAGCTGGGACAGACTTCCTCTGCATGTGACTAGAGGTGGGTGTGGCCTCACCTGTGCAGGTAATGACAAAAGTACAGGCAGGGTAGCCATCTTTCTCTCTCTTTGACTACATGCATTGAAGAAGCAACATCTGCTTAGCCAAAGATGCTCTCTTGGCCTCCAGCCAAAAGAGGACAAAGGGACTGTCTCCTTATGAGATAGTTTCCAGGTGTATGTTACTTTTCTAAGCTAAGTCTGCCTTCTGGGATCCAACTGTGAACAGAATGTGAGTAAACACTTTTTATACTTTTATAGAAGACTGTGTTGTGTCTTATCTTTTATGAGGGAATAAGGGGAAAATACCAGAACGGTTATTATAGAGGCTTTAGCGAGCCTGAGCAAATGCATCCGCTGTAGGTTTAAAAAGGGGAATGTTACTCTGCTAAATTGTGAACTTATTAACACGAGTTGGAAAGGCTATAATCAAACAATATATCCTCCCCTGCATCCCTGAACATTCCCACAAACCAGTCGTACTCCTCTAAGTCCACCTCTGGTGAAATGCTACATGTAACTAGCCTCAGTCAGCGGTCTGGCTATCATATTCTGGACTGTACAAGACTGGAACTAGTCAAATACTTCTTAGCTTCCCTTCCCTTCCCTGCTGTGTCTCACCAAGAAGTGTCCCCCCTCTTTCTCTTTCTCAATCTCATTAGTTCCTACTCACATTGCGACCCTCCCAGCCAACAGCATTGAAAGGGTGTCAGGGTTGCTCTAGTAATGGGTACTCCCTGTTCCAAGTGCTGCTGTGGGGTGGAAGGAAGGAGGTTCTGCTTCTGTTCTTCCCAGATGGAGACCCCCAAACCTGAAGCTCTGAACATTTTTCAAAAAAATGAAACAAAAACTTTTAAGAATTGGTCATCTGGCTGATCTTCGCAGTCTTGAGTTAAGCAAACGTGTGTGCTGTAGCGGCTTGTTGTTCTTAGATCGGTACCTTGCCTGAGCCCTCAGGCTGGGGTGGGCTAAAGGTAAAGGATCCCCTGACCGTTAGTGTCCAGTCGCGGACGACTCTGGTGTTGTGGCACTCATCTCGCTTTACAGGCTGTGGGAGCCACGTACAGCCTCCGAGTCATATGGCCAGCATGACTAAGCCGTTTCTGGCGAACCGGAGCAGTGCACGGAAACGCCGTTTACCTTCCCGCTGGTGTGGTACCTATTTATCTACTTGCGCTGCATGCTTTCGAACTGCTAGGTTGGCAGGAGCAGGGGCTGAGCAATGGGAGCTCACCCTGTCGCGGGGATTTGAACCGCCGACCTTCTGATTGGCAAGCCCTAGGCTCTGTGGTTTAACCCACAGCGCCGCTAGCTGCCTCAATATGCAAGACTGAAGACTGAATTAGCACAAAAGATGACTGGATGGGAAGGAGAGTCTTAGGAAACAACGAGGCATTTCTCCTGGGTTTTCATCTTCCCCTCTTCGTTTGACCACCCAGTACAAGTTTTCCCAAGTCTTCACCCAACCTTATTCCCTTATAAATTGCCCCCATCCACCCCTTCATTTTCTTCCCTCAGTGATATTTCATCAGAATCAAACACAAGGCACACAACTTGAGGCACCCTTTTTGGCAAGCTGAAGCCACAGAGTGTGATGGTTACGTCAGCACCTTCTCCCTTGGCTGAAGGTTACATTGGAAAGCCTGAAAGGCCTTTTCATTATTGTATTGGGGGGGGGGACCTCCTACCACTGCAGATCTTGTAATCAAAGAACTTTTTTATGTAAAAAGTTACGTCCCCTCCCGCCCAGAAAAGAAAAGAAAACTTCTAGCTCAGCATATAAACATTAGGCCCATTATTTAGTAGAAACCCTTTTGGTTCTAGAATTGGATCAAAGTGAATAAATTGCTACAGGTTTGTGGGTTAGTTAGGGTTTTTTTTAATAAAGGAAGGATCAGCAGATTTCTGGTTTTCTTACACACACACACACACACACACACACACCATTGATGCCTTTATAAAGTTTCAAATAAGGAAATTCTATCAGTGGCTTTTATGTGCTTTCCAAGTCGGCTAGGCTGCTGCGTGTGCGAAAAGACGTTCCCGATCAGCGGAGGCAAATTATTTTCTTGATACGACAATAGCTGCATTCCGTAGACTTACAGCGCCGCATTCTCGAACGCAGATGCGAGCAGCAAAGAATGTGAGTCAGGTAAGAAATGGGCCTTTGTTCTGGTGCCAAACTTTCCTGCAACCATGTTTGGGGGAAAAGGCAGAGATGGTCCTTCGTCAACTGTGGGCAACTCAAGGCCAACCCAGCTTCAAAGGCCCTGTTTAGATAGCTTCAGCAGCCCAGAGAAATGCGTATGTAATGTCTGCATTTGCCACTTCCCACCTTTTAAAAGCACACATGCATCTTTGAAAGAAAAGCCAGAGTTTAGTGGCAGAGCACACAGAGCCATAGAATTGTATAGCTGGATTCTGAAGGTTCTCCAGGTTGCACTTGGAAACAGTGGCATAGCATGGTGGGGGCCACAGGGGCCATTGCCCTGGGCGCAAAATTAGGAGTGCAAAATTCCAACACTGCCTCAATACAGCTGTGTGCCTCCATTGCTGGGCTCAGCTGAAAACGGCTTCTCCATGCGAACCAGAAAGTGACCTCTCTAGACAACAGAACGACTCTTCTTTTCTTATCTCTGCAGCTGCGATCACCTGAGTGATGCAGACACCATCAGGCAGTTGAATGTGCATGCATAGTCTGTCCATTTCCCTCCCTCCCATTCCACCGGCCTCTATGCAGCCCCGGGCACTGTCAACCCACACTACACCACTGCTTGGAAAGGCTCCCATCTGAAACCCTGCAGAGCTTATGCCAAATGTATACAGCAGCCAACATCATGCCCAACTGTTGTCTCCATCCATGCCAGCCAGCATGGGCAACGGTCAAGGATGATGGGAACTGTAATAATAATTTATTATTATTTATACCCCGTCCATCTGGCTGGGTTTCCCCAGCCACTCTGGGCAGCTTCCAACAAAGTATTAAAATACAGTAGTCTGTTAAACATTAAAAGCTTTCCTAAAGAGGGCTGCCTTCAGATGTCTTCTAAAAGTCTGGTAGTTGTTTCTCTCTTTGACATCTGGTGGGAGGGCGTTCCACAGGGCAGGTGCTACTACCGAGAAGGCCCTCTGCCTGGTTCCCTGTAACTTGGCTTCTCACAATAAGGGAACCGCCAGAAGGCCCTCAGCGCTGGACCTCAGTGTCTGGGCTGAATGTGGGTGGAGACGCTCCTTCAGGTATACTGGGCCGAGGCCATTTAGGGCTTTAAAGGTCAGCACCCACACTTTCAATTGTGCTCGGAAACGTACTGTAGGACTTTCAAGATCGGTGTTATGTGGTCTTGGCGGCCGCTCCCAGTCACTGTAGTCCAACACATTTGACAGGCACCATATTTGCTACCCCTAATGTTGGGGAACTTGGGTAGGTGGACCAATGGTCTACAAGCTATGATAGCTATGTTCTCCATCCACGGTCAGAGGCAATATGCCTCTGAATGGCAGTTGCCAGGATTCCTAAGTAGAAAGAGTGCAGTTGTACTCAGGTCCAGGGGTCAGGCTCCCCATCAAGGCATCTGGTTGGCCACTGTGAAAAGAGGATGCTGGACTAAGTTGGCCAATGGCCTGATCCAGCAGCCTCTTACCTTCTTACATCTCAGTAGAAGGCAACATCCCACGTGATTTTCCTTCTTCATTTTGGGCTGTGCATTTTTATTTTTATTTCACAAAATGCCCAGTCAGAAGCAGCCTCACTCCTCGAATTGCATCGGCTCCGCTAGCAAGCTTTTAAAGAAGGAAGGCTTTTGCAAAAGAGAGTTCCCTTTGTGCGGAGGTTTTTCTTTCTCATTGTGGTGAGCAGGAGGGGAAGTCATTTTAACCATTATTATTTTTATCTCGAACCAATTACGCATAATAGCTTTTAATACCCGCTATCAGATCCGACTTCCTACACATGTACAATCTTTCCACAAGTTAATCTGGTGCTTAACTGCATTATGTAAGGAAGCCCGAGACACAAAAATAAGATACTTAAAATGGGTATTATTTTTTTAAAAAATAGAATAACAAATGCTGAATAAAGTGCTTGTTATAAGCTGCCCTTGACATAGCCTCAGGAATGCAAAACTTTTATATTGACTCAAGATAAGTGCAGGAAAAAAACGACAAGAAGCAGTCCATTGTTTGCAAGTGGGGGCTAGGGGAGGGTTCAGTGGAGTCCTTCTGTTTAACTATGATAGGAAACAATCCAATGAAATCTGGAGACATGGGAGATGCTATGTTTGGCAGGCTCCTGGGGGGTGTAATGATATTTCCCTGTGAGCCTGAAAGGAGAGAAGGGCTATTTCTGCATCATCTATATAGGAGGGGAAGGTCCATAGCTCAGGAGCAGAACACCTGCTTTTCATGCAGAAGGTCCCTGGTTTGATCCCCAGCATCTCCAGGTTAGTACTGGCAGAAAAACCCTGGACAGCTGCTGCCAGTGAGTATGGGAAATATTGAAAAAACATGGACCAATGATCTGGTATAAGGCAGCTTTCAGTGTTCCTCTGTACATTGCAAATTGGCTAATGCGCTGCAGTAAACATCTGCACAAAGGGTTTCGTTAAAATGGGACAAGACAAGAGACATGCCTCTTTGGTGACTCCCATACAGTTTGCATTTTCCTCTGTGGCTCACCTGCAGTGCTGAATTTATGTACAGTGGTACCTCGGTTTAAGAACAGTCCTGTTTACGAACGACTCGGTTTACAAACTCCACAAAACTGGAAGTAGTGTCCCGGTTTGTAAACTTTACCTCGGTCTAAGAACGGAATCCGAAAGGTGGAAGGGCGGTGGGAGGCCTCATTAGGGAAAGCGTGCCTTGGTTTAAGAACGGTTTCGTCTTAAGAACAGACTTCCGGAACGGATTAAGCTCATAAACTGAGGTACCACTGTATAAGCTAAAGGAGCTATAGCATAGGGCCCCACTCTCTTGGGGACCCCAAACAAATTTAAAGAAAAAAGAACAACTGGATGTACACTTCCAAAATATAAGATAAAAAACAAATACAATAAAACCTACATACAGCACCAATGTTTTGTGTTGTGTAGGCTCCTATGATGTAAGTCAGGGGTCAGCAACCTTTTCCAGCTGTGGGCCAGTCCACCATCCCTCAGACCATGTGGTGGGCCGGATTATATTTTGGTGGATAAAATATAATCCTATGCCCCATACTATAACCTAGAGATGCATTTTAAATAAAAGGACACATTCTACTCATGTGAAAACACGCTGATTCCTGGACCATCTGCAGGCCAGATTTAGAAGGCGATTGGGCCACAACTGGACCCCGGGCCTTAGGTTGCCGACCCCTGATGTAAGTAATGGGCCCTGCCTGCTAGCCTGTTCCCTAAAATTTCACTAGTTTGTTCATTTCTATATACAGTGGTGGGACACAGGTGGCACTGTGGGTTAAACCACAGAGCCTAGGGCTTGCCGATCAGAAGGTTGGCGTTTGAATCCTGGTGATGGGGTGAGCTCCTGTTGCTCGGTCCCTGCTCCTGCCAACCTAGCAGTTCGAAAGCACGTCAAAGTGCAAGTAGATAAATAGGTACCGCTCCAGTGGGAAGGTAATCGGCATTTCCGTGCGCTGCTCTGGTTTGCCAGAAGCAGCTTAGTCATGCTGGCCACAGGACCCAGAAGCTGTACACCGGCTCCCTTGGCCAATAAAGCGAGATGAGTGCCGCAACCCCAGAGTCGGTCATGACTGGACCTAATGTTCAGGGTCCCTTTACCTTTACCTTATATACAGTGGCACCTTGGTTCTGAAACCTAAAGGGCCCCATTACCTTCAGTAACTTAGGACCTCATCAAACCTAAATCTGCCCCTACTCACCTGTGCCTCACTGGGTCAGATTATAGTCTGTAAGTCCCTCAGGGCAGGGACCTGTTATCTTGTACTTTGTATAGTAACAGAAACATAAGAAAAGCCCTGCTAGATCAGGCTAAGCAGATGTCTCTGTGAAGCCCCAGAGCAGGACTCTCCTCTGCATGCAGCAGCACTGTCCTCACTTGTGATTCCTGGAAACTGGTATTCAGGAACATGCAGCCTACCTACATTTTTTATGCTCTTGGCGCATTCTCATTAGGCCAGGCAGCCTGAGTGCCTTCCTCTAACACAGGTTGCAGAATTATGAACAGGTGAAAGATAGGCTATTCTAAGAAACTGTGATGACTGTGCGATGGTGAGAGTAGGGAAGAGGTAGAAACTCCGAATGGATGCCCTGAATGAAAAGGCCAACAGCCAGCATTGCAATTAAGAGATGACTGTCAAGTGATTGACTCAGCCTGTTGTTGGAGCAGAAGATGTAAAAGGAAAAGAATGTGTTGTGGCTGGGAGGGGCGGCTTCCTATTTCAGTGTAGATGTGCACAGAGAACTGGAAATACGTGACAAGGTAGGGATGGGGAAATCTGCTTATTTCAGCTTCTCTCAGTTTTTTTTTTTTTTAAAAGGTAACGTTCTTATTATATTTTTTTAAAATTCTAGACTGCATATAAAACAGAAAGAACAATTATAACAGGCAAAAGGATGAAAAACAAAACAATAAAACGGGTGCATAGAATGATAGTTGCCCCTGAGTTAAAATAATGAAGTCCAAGTAAAGACTGTTAGCTTTATCAGATCATCAGGTATACAGTGGATGCTCGGGTTGCGAATATGGTCCATGCGGGATGCACGTTCTCAACCTGCAGCGTTCACAACCCACGTCTGCACGTCTGCGCACATGCGGGTTGCAATTCAGTGCTTCTGTGCATGCGCATAGCGTGATTTAGTGCTTCTGCGCATGCACAATTGCCAAAACCTGGAAGTAACCTGTTCCGGTACTTCTGGGTTTCGGCAGTCCACAACCCAAAAAAATGCAACCTGAAGTGGACGCAACATGAAGTATGCCTGTATTTCCATGTTTGCCAGGCTTGCAACAAGGCTTGTCTTGAAAATATCTGGGTGATTTGAGTCTATCCCTGCTCGCACTGAAGATGTGCAGCCTGGATAGCACAGTTGTTAGAGCGTGGTGCTGATGACACCAAGGTTGCAGGTTCAATCCCTGTATGGGGCAGCTGCATATTCCTGCATTGCAGAGGGTTGGGCTAGATGATCCACAGGGTCCTTTCCAACTCTACGATTATATGATTTTATGTCTGCTGCTGAGCCTGGACATCATGAGTGCAAAGCATCCACTGCCACAGAGCTCACGACTCTTCCCTACCAAACTCTAGCTTCTGGAACAGAGCCGGGAAACCCATATCCCATTCCATTTTTATGATAAGGATCTGTCGTCCCTGCTGCTCCGGCACTTGAAGAGTCAAGCTGATATTTCCTGTTTTGAATGTATTCCTCCAGCTAGACCCACTCATCCTCCATGGGCCTTTATAAGGACTAGATTAAATGGATGCCTTAAAAAAAGAAAGACTGCCTTTGCCAAAATGTGTGCAAGAATGTTTCCTTTGGGTAAGAATATTTTTCACCAACAGGTTGGGGCAATGTACGAAACTATGCACAAGGCCGTATTTTTGTCAGCTTGCTTTACTCTGAAAAAATAAACCCATTATGTATTGCAGAAAAATAAGTGGCAGGGAGGCTGGAGAGGGGTTTTGGAAGAGAGCCACAGAGCTGTCTGATCTTTACAATATTGTATTGGCTCTGGTACATACAACCTGTTTCAAGAGTAGAGTAGGTGAAGCTTGTTCGACATGTAGCTTTCATGATTCCTGTCGTGTTATCCCAGCCTGGATAGCAAACATTGCCTGATGAAGCTTTTTAGTGTTTTTTTAAGTATCCAAGTCTCCCTGTGTTATAGGAACATAAGAAGTGTCTGCTGGATCAGCCCAAAGGCCCCTCCAGCCCAGCATCCTGTTCTCTCAGGTGGCCAATCATATGCCTGTGAGAAATCCTTAAACAGGACTCAAACACAAAAGAGTTCTCTCCTCCTGTAAAGGTAAAGGGACCCCTGACCATTAGGTCCAGTCATGACTGACTCTGGGGTTGCATGCTCATCTCGCTCTATAGGCCGAGGGAGCCAGCTTCCGGGTCATGTGGCCAGCATGACTAAGCTGCTTCTGGCAAACCAGAGCAGCGCACGGAAATGCCGTTTACCTTCCCACTGGATCGGTATCTATTTATCTACTTGCACTTTGACGTGTTTTCGAACTGCTAGGTTGGCAGGAGCAGGGACCGGACAACAGGAGCTCACCCCATCACAGGGATTTGAACCGCCGACCTTCTGATCGGCAAGCCCAAGGCTCAGCGCCACCCGTGTCCCTCTCTCCACCTGTAGTTTCCAGTAAATCAGTTCTCCTTCTGAGTGGGACCGGGTTGCGCTCGGGCCACCAGGTCCCACCCCCGCCTCAGCATGGGGTGGGATAGCATCCTGTGTCATGCTGAGGGTGCCCTGGCGATGCCATTTGCCATGCAACCATGGCCGGGGCCAATTTAAACGTGGCACGACTCTGGAAGCTCCTCTTTCAGCCTCTTTCAGCCTCGCACCGCGGATCTCCCGCTCTGCCACCCTCTTTTACGTAGGCTCGCTGTCCTTGCTATGGACTTCAGTTGGTCGCTGTTGAGGGGCCTGGGAGGACTCCTTCCACTTGGCAAATTGGCACCAGCCACTTGGTTTTCACCTACCTCGTAGCAACCGCCACAACTTTGTAAGGTTTGGCGGTTAGGCATTGGAATAGCGATGGGAGGGAGGGGAGGTGCGGCCATCACCTGCCCCTCCATGCATAAGGGTATTCCATTAAAGGAATCTGGGAATGTGGATCTTGCCTGAAGCCCGGGGAGGAACTAGGACCATGCCACGACCCCAGCGGGAACCCCCCTACTAGTGGTTTACCCTTCCAGACTTCCTGCAAGGTAGGCAGGAGTCAGATATAGTATGTTGATGCCAACACCTAAGCCAATACCGCTCACATTCTGTAACCAATAAAGTTATGGCCTAAATTTTGCCCATTAACATTAACCTAAATCCTGCGTCCTTGTGTCTCTTTTCTCATGGGGGTAGCTTGGGGGGTCTTGAAGTGCAACTGGTATTTAGAAGCATTTCTGCTTCTAGCTATAGGGCAAACCATAGTCATCATGACTGGTAGCTACCAAAAGCCATCTCCTAACTGATTTCGTCTAGTCTTTTGTTAAAGCCATCTAGGTTGTTATCCATCACTGCTTCCTGTGGGAGCAAGTTTCATAGTTTTACCCGTGCACTGCAAGAATAAATCTTTCAATAATCAGCTATAGTGGAGGTCCATGGGAGGAAAAATTTGCTAACCACTTTCTCCATGCCTTGAATAATTTTACAGTCTAGGTACTCTGTTGCAATAAAATAAAAACCCATTGTGTTTGCATCAGCATTGTTGATCTGGCAGCCCACAAAGGTTGTGTCCTGTGACCTCTAGAGCAGGGATGGGGGAACTCTGGCCTTCCAGATGTTGATTCCAACTCCCATCAGCCCCAGCCAGTTGGACCAATGTTCAGGAATGATGGGAGCAGTAGCCCAGCAACATCTAGAGGATGGCAAGTGATCCACCTCTGCCTTAGATGTTGTACATGTCAATTGGAATGGAGGGTGAAGCTGAGGATATGCTCTCCTAGGTCCCCATTTATAGGCTCAACTAAAGGGGAGTCATGACTTTTTCCGTGCTGTGGGTTAAACCACAGAGCCTAGAACTTACCGATCAGAAGGTTGGCGGTTCGAATCCCCGCAATGGGGTGAGCTCCCGTTGCTCAGTCCCTGCTCCTTCCAACCTAGCAGTTCGAAAGCACGTCAAAATGCAAGTAGATAAATAGGTACCGCTCTGGTGGGAAGGTAAACGGCGTTTCCGTGCGCTGCTCTGGTTCGCCAGAAGCAGCTTAGTCATGCTGGCCACATGACCCGGAAGCTGTACGCCGGCTCCCTCAGCCAATAAAGCGAGATGAGCGCCGCAACCCCAGAGTCAGTCACGACTGGACCTAATGGTCAGGGGTCCCTTTACCTTTACCTCAGCTAGATTAGGAGCCTTGATCTGTAAACATTTCAGACTGATGGGTGGGAGAACTCAGGCCTGGGACAGAATCTGGCCCTCCAGGCATCTCTATCCGTGCCTCAGGGTTTTCCCCAGTTGTGACCCCTCCCTGCACCACATCTCTTCCCAGGACTAATCTGTGCTCACACTCAGTGCTTTTCCTCAGTTGAAATGTGTCACCGAACTCTGGTAATGCCCATCTGGATGGAAGATGGAAAGATGTTCATGCATGTGTAGGAAACTCTGACCTTTACGGGGCTGCAACGTAGCCCATTGCACAAAGATAGGAGTTGCATCTGTTGCTCTGCCCTCCCCGCCCCCCAGAACGTCTGCAAGCAGCCTGCAGAAGTTTGCTCACGAGGAAAATGTGGCCCTAAGGCTGTCAAATGGCCTCCACCACTGCTTTAGTTGCCCAATGTCTTCATAAGTTTCCTAAAACAGTGTAGGCCTGGCCTGGATTTTCACAGGCTGTTGTGGTTTTCTGGTTTCATAGCTGACTGGTAGCTTAACAAGTAACTATGGTTTGCATTGTGTCTGTCTAGGGGGAGCAAGTTCCATTAGGGTCGAAAGAGGTCACCTTTCTTGCCAACCAAACCCTGGAAAGGAAACAAATCTGTCAACCCTGAAAGCAGCACATGAGTCACTCTCTTAAATTTACGGCAAACCGTTGAACAAGGCTGTGCTTAACAAAACTCGGGAGCGTTATATAAAATGCACCTTAAAATGAAATTTCCTCTATGGCTTCCAACCTTCCAGTTGCTAATAAGGTACTACCCGCTATTGTTAACATCTTGGTTCAAGATCAACAATATAAAAGCCACACCATTCCAAATCTGGACACATCCTGTATTTCGGGGTTCTAAATACTGGAAGCTCTAATTGTAGAACAGCTTTATGGAACATAAAGCCAGCTATGGCTTTCTGCAAAATAAAATAAAATAAATGTCGCAGTGTAGAGGCAAGAGACCTTTTTCAACTTGAGAGGCACATTCCCTTCTGGACAACTGTTTTGAGGGCCACACGCCAGGTCCAGATTAAGCAAGGGTTGTTGTTATTATTATTATTATTATTATTATTATTATTATTATTATTATTATTATTTTGTACAGTAGAGCCTTTTGTATCCTCCATCCAGCCAATCAAAAGGCATGACCAGCGTTCAAGAACACTTTCCAACCAGGCAAAAGCACCTGGAGTGTAAAGGAAGGCAACTGAGAGATGTGGCTGGGAAGGGAGTATGGCCTGAGGGCCAGATAGAGAGGACTGAAGGGCCACATAAGCCTGACGTTCTCCATCTCTCCTGTGGTGTTTACACAAACACATTTAATCATATGTTCCAACAGCATTCAACAGGGATAATGTTGTTGGTTTCCGAGGAAGGACTGTGGCTGTGATGAGGCACCTGCCTTGGACACAGAAGGTCCTTGTTTCAATCCTCGGCAGCTCCAAGTAGGGCTGGGAATGACCCCCTGTCTGAAACTTTGAAGAGTCACTGCCAGTCAGTGGAGACAGTCCTGAGTTGGATGGGCCAATGGTCAGACTCAGTCTAAGGCAGCGTTCTATGTGCCTGCATTTTCTTTTCTTTTACTATGTGTACCAGGTTGTGATCACGTACTCATTCTGTACCCAATTGTCTACTGAACTGTATATTTTGTTGGGGTAATACAGCCTCTGTTCTCCATCACGTCCTACAGTTCTGAAGAGATTGGTGCTTTTAGTTTTGACGTATCTCAATTCTGGGGGTGTGGTTGGCGCTGTGGGTTAAAGCACAGAGCCTAGGACTTGCCAATCAGAAGGTCGGCGGTTTGAATCCCCGCGACGGGGTGAGCTCCTGTTGCTCGGTCCTGTCAACCTAGCAGTTCGAAAGCACGTCCAAGTGCAAGTAGATAAATAGGTACCGCTCCGGTGGGAAGGTAAATGGTGTTTCTGTGTGCTGCTCTGGTTCACCAGAAGCGGCTTAGTCATGCTGGCCACATGACCTGGAAGCTGTACACTGGCTCCCTTGGCCAATAAGGCTGAAATGAGCGCCACAACCCCAGAGTCAGCCACGACTGGACCTAATGGTCAGGGGTCCCTTTACCTTTACAGTGGTGCCGCGCAAGATGAACGCCTCGCAAGACAGAAAACCCGCTAGACGAAAGGGTTTTCCGTTTTGGAGGCGCTTCGCAAAAATAATTTCCCTATGGTCTTGCTTCGCAAGACGAAAATGTCTTGCGAGTTCCTGCGGGGTTTTTTCCCTTCCCCCCCCCTTTTCCTAAGCCCTAAGCCGCTTATCAGCTGATCCGCTAAAAGCCGCTAAACCACTAATAGCGCTAATCCGCTAAGCTGTCAATGGGCTTGCTTCACAAGACGAAAAAACCGCTATACGAAGAGCCTCATGGAACGGATTAATTTCGTCTTGTGAGGCACCACTGTATCTCAATTCTGGGCTAAGCTTTTAAGAGTGGCTGGGGAAACCCAGACAGATGGGCGGGGTAAATATTATTATTATTATTATTATTATTATTATTATTATTATTATGTTTTTGTGTAGTCCGGCAAGGCCAAAATTGTCAAAATTGAAAATGCACACCCTCATAACTCAAAATCGGAATGAGGTAAAAAATTAAAATTTTTGATTTAAGCTTAGTTTTGATCACTCAACAAGTGTACAAAATGCTAACAAAATTAGATGGCATGAGGTAAAAAAATTTGGTTATGGAATGACCCAGCTGGGCATTTTGAATGAAAACAGGTAAAGATGGGCAAGCTGTTTTTCAGAGTAGTTCATATATGACTTTTAGGGAAAGGGTTCGGCTGCCTTCTGTATGTTGTTTTGATTGGTCTGAGGCTGAAGTAGCCAACATGGTGCTTTCTAGATGTTGACAGTGGACTACAACTCCCATCATCCCAGATCATAGGTCCTGCTGGGAACTGGAGTCCACAACATCTAAGGTGTAGTCTTGACTGATGGCTTCTGGGGCCAGTATTTTGACCCAGACTGCCCCTTCTCTACTCGTGACTGGTTGTATTCCCGAACAATACAGAAACATTGTTGGCACATAATGTAGACCACCAGAGTTGAAAGATGACAAATATTTATTCAACCAGTTCTACATTTTTACAAAGCCACAGGAAACATCAGACCCGAGAGGCAGCTCTTTAAGAGCTCAGGAATGTATGGGGAAACTTAGACATCTTAAGATGCATGATCAAAGGAGTTTAAGGTGTCTCTACTGGAGTATTTTAGGACTATAGAATTTGGTCAAAGAGGAAATAAACCATGAGTTTATTTGTATTTGACATAATCTGTTACAATTTTCTTTTTACAAAAGGCTATGGCATTTTCGTTGGCTGGTTTTCTGATAACCTCAGAACAGGAAGTCGTGCTTCTCAGACTGATCAGTTGGCAAAAAAAAGTGGTACATCAATAATGGATTGAGATAATTTTAGGGAACATCACTGGAAAAAAATGAAAATGCGGTCAGTGCAAAATCTCTCCCCCCCCCCCTATATTTCACTTATGGATAAAATTGTTTGTCCAATAACAGCTAGCCTGGTCTTTTAAGATCTTCAGGGTCAGACCTCATTGTGGCCTCTAATAGGATTAGTTGGGGGGAGCATGTGACAGGGTCTCCTCTGTTGTGGCACCCAGATAATGGAAGTCCCTCACACTGGAAATGTCTTTGTCTTCCTCACTTTTGAGTTACAGGCATCAGTTGGAGACACATTTGTTTAGCCAAGCGTCTGAAAGGCAAAGACATTTTGCAGCTGTGGTGATTTTTGTGGATGCTTATGGTTAGCGGAAATCCTTGTCTTCAAGGAATTTATATACATTTTTTGTGATGGGTGTATTTTGATGCTTTAAACCCTTGTTGCGCACCACATTGAGTTCACTTTTAAGGAAGGGTGGCCTGAAAATGCAGTTAAATAAATAAATTTTTTAAAGGATCCACATTTCTCATGGCTGCGGTGGTACTGGAAACATCAGAAAAATGTGCCTCAGACAATTACATAGCTGGTTCTGAGAGTTTTAATTTGGGGTATTACAGATATATAATTGGCTGATAACGAGCAACGTTGTTTAAATAATAGGAATAACTTTTTGAGGACTATTTCTCCCAAATTCTCCTCCTCCTCCTCCTCCTCCTCTTCATATTTCAGCCAGCCATTCCTCCACAGAACTCATGAGGACAATTTTGAATCTTTGACAATTGGAATTTCCAAATGTTTACATGTTTTTGTGGTTTAGTTGTTTAGTCGTATCCGACTCTTCGTGACCCCATGGACCAGAGCACACCAGGCACTCCTTTCTTCCACTGCCTCCCGCAGTTTGGTCAAACTCATGCTGGTAGCTTTGAGAACACTGTCCAACCATCTCGTCCTCTGTTGCCCCCTTCTCCTTGTGCCCTCCATCTTTCCCAACATCAGGGTCTTTTCCAGGGAGTCTTCTCTTATCATGAGATGGCCAAGGTATTGGAGCCTCAGCTTCAACGGTGACCAACCAAGGTCCATAGCAAGGTCAAGGAACGAAAACCTTAAAGGGTGGGAGGGTGGGAAACAGGAGCAGCTGGAGGTGGCAAAAGAGGGAGATCTCTCGGCCTTGCTTGCATTAAATAGGGCAGGTCATGCCCCCCGAGCCAGCTGATTGGCTGGCCAGGGGGCGATGCGGCCGGGGATTCCCTCGATCGCGCGGAGGTTGACCTTCCTGGTCCCTTCCAACTCTACAATTCTGTGATTCCCTCAGCCCCAGCCAGCTGTTGAGAGTTCTAGTCCAAAACATCTGAAGGGTGTAAACATCTGGTTGGTAAAGGCTGACTGAGAGCAACAGCAATTGTGCAGTGATGGTCTAAATTTAATATTGCATCCACATAGCAGGTTGGGAACTCCCTCGTTTTAGGGTCATCACCCTGTCCAGTGGTTCCACTTTATGCTACAGCAAGGGAGTTTCTGAATGCCAAGACCTCAGCCTTCACTGGCCACTCTTACCTTTGGCATTCCTCGTCCCTATACAGTAAGTTGCATTGACAAGTTTGCACTATAAACACAAAGCCTAAAATTAAATAGCGGGGTAAGGAGGGAGGGAGAACTCAGCTTGCCAGAGAGCAAATGGAGAGGGCAAGCACCTTGTTCAATGGAGTTCTGTTTCCAAACAGTCCGTGGTTTCTTTTTTCTTTTTCACCAAAAATACTAAATGGTGCAAAAGGCAGGTCAAGGCTATTTTGAGAAAGTGTGGAAGTCAGTTCTATAACCCTTTGACGCCAGGATTCCAAAGTCCCAGACGCTGCGAAATGTTAATGCAAAAACCCACCCAGTGTTAGAGGAGCTCAGTGGCTATCCTTAGCCTGCCCACAACTGAAACAGAAAAAAAGGGCGGGGGAGATTGAAAGTCATATTTCAACTTGATTTAAATCCAGTAAATAAATGTCAGCGGCTGGCCGGCAATCCAGTTGAACTGGAAATCCAATTTCAATACTTTGCACCATGTCTATTGGTCATTTAATTTAACATTCTCTCTCACACAATTACAGTATGATCTGTTTTGCAAATGCATAGAATCCCCACCCCTATTTTAATTGGTTTTGCTCCTCAGTGTTTGATTATGCATTACGCATGGAGCCTGACAGCTTTTGAAAGCTGGGTTTCCACTTTGACATCCACCTCTAAAAAGAGCCTATCAACCGGCAGTAGGTGGAGCCAGATCCGAAGCCACTCCCCCTCTCAAAGCTTCTAAGTAAGAAGGCAGGCAAGTCCAGACTGGCTGACAGTAGCTTGAGGTCATTGTGGACAGTTCTCTCTCTCTCTCAGGCTGCCAACCTGGAGATGCCAGGGATTGAACCTGGGAACTTTTGCATGCAAGGCAGATGTTCTGCCACTGAGTTGTGGTCCTTGCACAGCTAACACAAAGCTTATGTTGCTCACAGTTGGGGACTGGGTTTTAGAAGGGCAACACTGAGGAAGATGTCAAAAGGAAGGACCCCCTCCAGGGCTTGATTGGAAGGGAGGGAGGGAAGAAGGAAGGAAGGAAGGAAGGAAGGAAGGAAGGAAGGAAGGGAAGAAGGAAGGAAGGAAGGAAGGAAGATAGGGAAGAAGGAAGGGAGGGAGGGAGGGAGGGAGGGAGGGAGGGAGGGAGGAAGGAAGGAAGGAAGGAAGGAAGGAAGGAAGGAAGGAAGGAAGGAGGCAAGGGCTGACTGAGGGCAGACTAAGATAGATGTGAAAGAGCTCCATTTGCTTTTATGGACCAGTCTCCATGGCTGTGGAAGATTTTACAGGTCTAGCTCTCTGCACAAAGACCCTATTGATGACCCCACCCACCACAGATATTCATGTGAAGATTCCTGCATTGCAGGGGGTTTGACTAGATGACCCTTGGGGTCCCTTCCAACTCTACGAATTGATGATTCTATATGGCACAAATAGCAAGGGGCATTCCTACTGTGCTGATGAACATGGGAACCCTCTTTTTGTGAGTCCTGGGAAACCTACTCCCTGTCTTGCAGGCCCTTTTTCTCTTGCCCTGGGAGGGCAGGGCCCGGACTGACTCCAGCTACAAAAGTTGAGGCTGCTAAACAGACTCTTGGGCTAGGGGGTTGTTTGGGAGGGGGTTGTTGCTGTTAATGGTATGTTGTTGTTGTTGTTGTTGTTGTTGTTGTTGTTGTTGTTGTTGTTGTTAATAATCTTTAGATCTTTTGATTTATGTGAAAATTGTTCTGTTTGGTTGTGTATTTTTTAATGTTTCATTTATTGCTATGTTGCAGTATTTTTTCATGTTGTAAGCTGCCTCATGTATGTTTTGAACAGAGTAAAGGTGGCATTCAAATAAAATCAGGTATGTATGTAACACTGACACCAGTCTTTATATTTTGACTATTTGAATCCTCCCAGAAAACTCCCCTGTTTAAAATGCAGGCCGAGTCAACTTTTTGATTGGCTGAGTTAACTTTTTGATTGATGTTTGGTCCTTTTAAAAGGCCCCAAGTAGTCGGAGCCCCTATTACTTAATAAGTGCACTTAAGCCACTAATTGCACACATTTGGCTAATCACTGTTATGTACAGTCAATTAAACCTACGGTTTTAAAGCACTTTAAATGGCGCACTCTGCCCCATACTGAGTAAATAAATAAGTAGGGAGATATTAAAATGCAAATTCTCAATATGGAGGAACAATTACCAGGGAGGCAAGAATCTGAGCTCATGGATTTATTGACTGTATCGGCAATAGCCGTTTCTTCAGCTCCTAAGCAGACACAACAGTGATATGCTTGTTTGGGGCAGAACATAGGGATGTGGTGTGGAAAAAGTCCTAAAGACCAGGTAAGGAGGCCAGGAAGGGCAGTTTTGGCCCCCAAACCCAAGGTTCCTGACCTGTTTCCTATTGTCTGTGGACAGAGTTCTCCATCTCCTTCTTTCCGATCTTCAAATAATTAGAATCTCATATTGTCACTATACACCTCCATCCATTAATCCAGGCATGGGGAAACTTCAGCCCTGCAGATGGAGTTGAACTTCAACTCCCATAATTCCTGGGCCATGCTTGCTAAGGCTGATGGGAGTTGAAGTACAGAGCAAAATCTAGAAGGCTGAAGCTTCTCTATTCCACTGCCTTAACCCAACTGTTGATTGTTGGATTTACTGTTATCATTTATTGCAGTTTTTTGTATCCTGCCTTACAGGATACAAATCCTTCCAAGGTGGCATACAAGAAATGTGTGTGGGGGGGGGGGGTGAAATACATTTTTGAACACAACATCAGTGCAATATGCCAGGGGTCAGCAAACTTTTTCAGCAGGGGGCCGGTCCACTGTCCTTCAGACCTTGTGGGGGGGCTGGACTATTTTTGGGGAGGGGGGATTCCTATGCCTCACAAATAACCCAGAGATGCATTTTAAATAAAAGGACACATTCTACTCATGTAAAAACATGCTGATTCCCGGACTATCCGCGGGCCGGATTTAGAAGGCGATTTGGCCGGATCCGGCCTCTGGGCGTTAGTTTGCTTACCCATGCAATAAGCTATATGAATGTATAAGGATGTTTCTATATGACTGTATAAGGATGATCATATGGTGTTTCTCACAGGGCAGCTGTTGATACAATGGCCTTGTGATGGTGGTTAATCCAGGTGAAGCAGCTAGTCATTGCCATTGTCTCTTTCTCTCCTCGAATCTTTCCATAGGGTAGTTGAAGGGATTCTAAGGGTCACCTAGTCCAACCCTTTTCAATGCAGGAGTCACAGCTAAAGAACCCCTGATAGATGGCCACCCAACCTGTTCTTTAAAACCTCAGTTGAAGGAGAGTCCACCACCTTCCAAGGTATCTCAACAGCTCTTACTATCCAAAAGATTATTCCTAATGTTTAGTTGGAATCTTCCCTCTTGTAATGTGAGAATCCATTGTTCAGGTCCTACCTTGGTCCATCTACCTTGGTATGACATTCCTTCAGATAATTGAAGGCGGCTATCATATCACCTCTCAGCCCTCTCTTCTCCAAGCTAAACATCCTCTACTCCTTCAACCCTTCCTCTTAAGGTTTGGTGTCCAGGCCCTTGATCATCTCGGTCCTTCTCCTCTGCGCATGTTCCAGCTTGTCAATATCCTTCTTAAACTGTGGCAGATAGCCCTGTGAGGTTGTTTTGGGAGGAGTCCATCTGGAATAAGCTGCAACACTCTGTCCTGGAAGCCTTCGTACCAATCCTCCCTTCCAAATTGTTATGCTGTAGTGATTCTTTTATTGTCCATTTTGATTATTGCACTATTGTATTTCAATGGATTCCGCCCCCCATAAACCATTTTGAGCATAACTGTACTTGTAGAAAACATGCCATATAAATGCAGCCTATAAAACACTCTATGAAGACACATGCCATTGTTTATTTACTTTTGTAGGACCTGGTGTGTTTGCTCCAGGAAGCATTTTTAGCAAATGTATAACTTTTTTTTGTGCACAAGAATTCCAGACACAGGTGGTCTGTACGTTCCAACATACATTATTTAGAATGGAAATTCTTTAGCCAATTTGTGAGGGGAGAAAGAAAATTGCACCAGCTGGTACCAAAGAGTTATCTTTGTCGACATGAACTCATGTTTGCTTTGACACTGAGCTAATCTGCATTTTCCCTTTGAACACTTTTATATATGTTTCTTTACTCTCTAGCTTAGCCAGTAAAGCTTTATGAGGTCTTAAATGGAGCAGATATCTGTTGTCTTGGGATGGACAGATCTTGGTTTCTCTCCATTTCTCAATTTTCCTGTCTTAAGTCCAGTTCTCTACATTCCTGCTTCAGTATGTGCTTGTGTATATTTTATTTTATTAAGTCCACAGGAAAATCTTTAGCATTTTAGCACACATCTCCCCTAACATACACATTTTTTTGCAAGCATGTTTTCCCTAATGTAACACATTTTCATGAATATGTGACACTTTCCCCTAATATATACATCCTTGTAGACATTATTTGGTTGGAAAACTGCAATGTGAGATGCTCTTCAGGGTTTCAGACAGCGTCCTTTCCCACACATCCATGGAGATGCAAAGGACTGAACCTGGGACCTTTCATATGCAATATATAGAACCCCAAAAGGTTTCCCATCACATGGTGGGAATCTTCTAAAACAGGAGTAGGGGGTCTGTGACCCTCCAGGTGTTGTTTGGCTCCAACTCCCACCAGCTCCAATCTCTATGGCCAATGGTCAGAGATGATGTACCGTATTTTTTGCTCTATAAGACTCACTTTTTCCCTCCTAAAAAGTAAGGGGAAATGTGTGTGCATCTTATGGAGCGAATGCAGGCTGCGCAGCTATCCCAGAAGCCAGAACAGCAAGAGGGATTGCTGCTTTCACTGCACAGCGATCCCTCTTGCTGTTCCGGGTTCTGAGATTCAGAATATTTTTTTTCTTGTTTTCCTCCTCCAAAAACTAGGTGCATCTTGTGATCTGGTGCATCTTATAGAGCGAAAAATACGGTAGTTCAACAACAGACCATAAGCTTCCACATTCCTATTCTAACATAAATGGAAATCCACAACATTCCATGGTTCTGCCTTCTTTGGGAATGAAGAATGTTCTCCCGTGATCTTCTGGCAATACTTTACTTGAGATATTGCTGAAGATCTTTTCTTTAAGGTGCTGAGAAACCTGAAGTTTCTTTAAGCTGCTTCAGAGATCTGTAGCATTCTTTTGAGGGGGTTCCCCCCCCCCTTGGTGGCATTAAGATTGGGAAAGATCAGAAGCCCCTCTGAAGAATGCTGAGATACGTCACATTCCTTATGAAACATGAAGCCAGGAGCATGGATGGCATCCTTCCAAACATATCTTGGCTTTCTATTGTAAGTTGACCCCTTGCTTCTGTAAAGCTACATTCCCCCTCCCCTACTGCTTTTATATGGCCACCCTATTTACTTGGGGAGCACTATATGCAGCTCTGGTGCGGTGCAGAGAATCTGACGGTGTTGAAGGAGGATGTTCACGGGGAATAAAGCTACTAGGCTCCATGATGGCTATCTCTACCTGCACTACCAGAGGCAGTGTGTCTCTGAATACCAGTAGCTGGGAATCACAGGTGAGGAGAGCGTTGTTGCGCGAGATTCTGTTTGCAGACTGGCTGGCCACCGTGAGAACAGGACACTGGACTAGGTGGGACTTTGGCGTCATCCAGCCGGGGGGGGGGTGCCAGGAAGAGGGGTGCAGTGAGTGCCGACCGCTCCGGATGTCACCACTGAGGGAGGGGGTGACAAAATGCCAGGCGGCACTCACCACATGCCCTGCAGCAAGCCCGAGCCATGTGTCTCTCCTGGGAGAGATGCGGTGGCTTGGGCGTGCGCAGGCTCCACGCTGCTCAAATGGTCCACCCGCTGCCTCCTCCCCTCAGCTGTAGGGTGGCTGAGTGGGAGGAGGCAGGCAGACTCTGGAGGCCTTGCAGTGCGCCCTGCCCCTATGGGTGGCTCGCCCCGCCCACACCCCACCCCTATGGACGGCTCACCCCACCCCTGGGCACGCCACCCCATGTGCCCAAGTGGCTTCCTCCGCCACTGCAGCCAGTCTCTGCTTATGTTTGAAGAAGAAGAAGAAGAAGAAGAAGAAGAAGAAGAAGAAGAAGAGCACTTTATCACTACCTGAAGGAGTCTCAAAGCGGCTAACATTCTCCTTTCCCTTCTTCCCCCACAACAAACACTCTGTGAGGTGAGTGGGGCTGAGAGACTTCAAAGAAGTGTGACTAGCCCAAGGTCACCCAGCAGCTGCATGTGGAGGAGCAGGGAAGAGAGCCCAGTTCACCAGATTATGAGTCTACCACTCTTAACCACTACACCGAATTGGCTCTTATGCAAGAAGGAAAATGAAACTGGAGACTGAATGAGGATGGTCCTTGAAAGATGCAGAATACCTCCCTCTGATCCCATAGGCTTTCTTCTTCTTCTTCTTCTTCTTCTTCTTCTTCTTCTTCTTCTTCGGGGCAAACACTGGCCTGTGCACATTTCAACATTTCTAGACAGTAATGAGGGTACATGACCTTTGTGGAAAATCTAAAATTCCGTTGGTTAGGAGTCAGTATCATTTGCCAGTTCTGGAAGAAATACTGCTTGCTGGAGATCAAAAAGATGAACAGCTGGGCTCTGTGTGTGTGTTTATGAGTGCAAAGTGGGGGAAAGGGAGCAGGTCCACAACACATGAATCAAAGTGTGAGACAATGTTCTGTGTATTCTGCCAAAGGAACAAGTACAAGGTTTGGGCAATGTCAGACTTCCAAGCTTTTATCCAGAGGGCTTTAGGTATGTCAGTCAGCAGGGAGGTCAACCCAGCTAGTCACAGATCTTTTGGGAATCCAAAAGTCTTGTTTCCAATAAGACAAAGGGAACATTAATGTATCTGTGTTGGTTGGTTGGTTGGTTGGTTGTCTGTCGCTTTGGTTTGCCTTGGGCAAGAGAAAGTGACTAAAACATTAACACCAACACCAACATTCCATAAATTTAGACACACATACACATACACACCAATATGGAGATTATATTCTATTATTTCCTTTCAAAATTTATATCCCATATCTCAATGAATGATCAGAACAGGTTACACAGAAAAGGGGAGGCATTTTTCAGCAGAATGGCAATGCGTTTTTGCTTGGTCCAATTGGTTACCAGGAGTCACCTGATCCACATGAACCTGCTTCATAGGAAGGGGAGCTTCATCAAAGCACCTCCCATTTCTACTTTTGGAGCTTGCTGGCATGTTCCTCTGCTTCCTTAAGGAATCAGTGCATTGCTGCCTGGCCACCTTTAGTATGAGGGCTGCAATGTAGCTGAGTGGACTAGGGAGACTAGGCTAGTCCCCTAAATGTTCCCCTGGCGCCTCCTTCCCAAAGGCCAGGAAGCTTCTGCCTGGCTTAGGGAGGAAGGCACAATACTCCAACAGGTCCAAGAGCCCTCCTGCCATGCTGCCCAAAGCCCGCCCAGTTTGCGGAAAGAGGCAAGAAGGCTCCAGCATCCTATCACAGCCCTGGTGCCTCCTTCTCAAAGCCTGGGAAGCTTTTGCCCAGCTTGGGGAGGGAGGCGCGATGCTCACTGGATGCCACTGATGTAGCTGTTGCTTCTAGAAAAAGAGTTGCCTGCTAAAAGCATGTTTGTTTGTTTGTTTGTTTGTTTTGTTTTATGCATCCCTTCCCCCCAAACACCCCCCCCCAAAGTTCTGTAAGAAATCGATGGAGAAGCATCTTTCCAGTGATAGCATCTGAAGCAAGCTAAGCCCTGGAATGCAAGGAGATTCTCGGAGTATCCCAAAGGAGCTTCTTCTGCTGCCAATCCACAAACAATCCAAGTTTTTCACATAATAAACTGGATTCCAGGTTACACAGATGATCCGCAGGCATCGGCTGAACTTCGCCTGACCCAGTTCTTCGTTTCAGGTTGGTAATAAAAATCCAAACCCCAAGGAAATTTTCCACGTGGCTTTATTTCTTTTAGAAAGAAAGAGAGAGAGAATAAAGGAAAGGTTTGAGCAACTCCGCCAACGTCAGTTCGGACACTTCGAGCTCCCCGAATTGACAGGTTCAGCTACTGGTCTTCTTTTTTCCAGGGAATGTACAGAACACAGCTTTTGCTGGTTGTACAATAGCCATATGTTGAAAAATCCTGGCATTGCTGAGATCGAGATATAATCATCATCATTGATATGTACTATTGATGCTTCTGTTGTCTTTGTCCATGGAGTTTTCTTGGCAGGGATACTGGAGTGGCTCGCCAGTTCCTGCTCCAGGTGGATCATGTTTGGTCAAAACTCTCCACTATGACCTGTCGGTATTGAGTGGTGCTGCACGGCATAGCTCATAGCTTCTCTGAGTTATTGAAGCCCCTTCACCATGACAAAGAGAAGGGGACGACAGAGGACGAGATGGTTGGACAGTGTTCTCGAAGCTACCAGCATGAGTTTGACCAAACTGCGGGAGGCAGCGGAAGACAGGAGTGCCTGGCGTGCTCTGGTCCATGGGGTCACAACGAGTCGGACATGACTAAATGACTAAAAACAACAACAACAACAACATTGATGCTTTGGGTACGTGACTACACAGTGACAAGAAAAGAGGTCCTTGCCTTGAGGAACTTACAGTCTAGGGTCCACAAGAATGAGGGGAGGGTGGTGAGGGTAACAGGGCAAGAATGTACTTTCATTTCAGCAACATACACTTGGGCTTAATTTCAGCATCAGAAGAAAAGAACATGAGAAGACCTTTGATGGATCAGGCCAATGGGTTATCTAGTCCAGCATTCTGTTCTCACAGAGTTCTCTAGGAAGGAGGATTAATTGTTAAACCACTCTGGGAATTCATAGCATTGTAGGATCTAGTCCCACTCGCTGCAATGCAAGAATCTCAACTCAAGCATCCCTGTCAGATGGCCATGCAACTTCTGCTTAAAAACCTCCAATGAATGAGAGTCCATCACTTTCCAAGGGAATCTGTTCCAATGTTGAACAGCTCTTACCATCATAGAGTTCTTCCTGATGTCCGAATCAACTTTCTTGCAAATTGAAGCCATTAGTTTGGTTCCTAGACTCCAGAACAGGAGAAAACAAGCTTGCTCCATCTTCCATGTGACAATCCTTTAGGTATTTGAAGATGGCTATCACACTTCCTCTTAGTATCCTCTTTTCCAGGCTAAACACACTCATCTGTTCCTCATAAGGCTTGGTTTCCAGACCCTTGATCATCTTTGTGATGGGATTATGAGCTACTTGTGCGTAAAAGTTCAGTCCCTCAGATCTTGGGCATGTTTCTCAAGACTCTGTGTACAGCGGAGCCCCTTAAGCATGACTCCCTTAATCGCTGGCAGAATCCGACAGTGGGCGTTTACGGAAACGACTCCAGCATAGAAGCTCCTTAACGGAAACGCGTCGTCTGGACTCTCGGCGCGACAGTTTCCGGCGAGGAGTGGGTGTACCTATAGGAGGTCCTGAGACTTCTCCACTGTTTTCGCTGGAAGATTCCTTGAGCCAGTCTGGCGCCTCACTCTCTCTCGGATCTCCCACACTCCCCCTACTGGTGCCTTCCCCCGCTGCTGAGTCTCTCCTAGCTTCTGAGAGCCTCTCCACCACCTGCCTTTCCGATGGCAGTTCCCTGACAATCTTGGTCCCCCTTCTCTGCACACATTCCAGCTTATCAATATCCTTCTTCAACTGTGGTGCCCAGAACTGGACACAATACTCTAGGTGTGGTCTCACCAAAGCAGAAGAGAGGCCTGCAGAATTATATGTCAAGGGAGGTCATATTGAGTTGAGGGCATATGACACCCCATTTGTCTCAGAACAGCCCAATTTCTCCCTTTGTGCTTTTCATACCTAAGGTGAAGGTAAAGAGACCCCTGACCATTAGGTCCAGTTGTGGCTGACTCTGGGGTTGCAGCGCTCATCTTGCTTTATTGGCCAAGGGAGCCGGCATACAGCTTCTGGGTCATGTGGCCAGCATGACTAAACCACTTCTGGTAAACCAGAGCAGCGCACAGAAACGCCGTTTACCTTCCTGCCGGAGCGGTACCTATTTATCTACTTGTACTTTGACGTGCTTTCAAACTGCTAGGTTGGCAGGAGCAGGGACCGAGCAACGGGAGCTCACCCCATCATGGGGATTCGAACCGCGGACCTTCTGATCGGCAAGTCCTAGGCTCTGTGGTTTAACCCACAGTGCCACCCAAGTCCCACTTTTTCATAGTTGGTGCATCCCAATATTTGCTTCTATCCCACTGGATCAGGAATCGGACTTACGGTATGAAACCCTGATCCCTATGACCTCTCTAGGCAATTGTCTTGGTCGCTTAATTGCCTTATTAATAAGCTTGGATGCTGTGTTCCCTTCCCCACTTCTCCCTGAAAGCTTGAACTAGTCTGACTGGTTAGGATTCCATTCCACCAATCCATTGCCCATCTTCTTTGCTTAAGCAGTTAATAATGAAGCACTTAGAATGGCCAAGCAGAGCATTGGGGAAGCTTGGTGTCATGACTGGAGGTTTACATGGAAGGGTTCACTTAAAGTTCACCATCTGACTCAGACCAGTGGCATATAGAATAGTTTAATCATGCCGTGGGGAAAAAACAATTCTCGCAGAAGGGGACCCTTAGGCAGGGCCTGAAGGATAAACTTCCATTTGTTTCAAAGAAAGCCTCCCTCTTCACCACCATTCCAAAAAGAGGGAGGTCTTCAGGAAATGGAGATAGACTATTTACTCAAATGCAGCAGATGAATTCATCTGTCCCTCAACAACCAGAAAAGCTATCTGAAAATGATAGAATCTATTTGGCAGACATTTTTGGATGACGGGATAAGTGAAGTGCTTTCTTCATCTTCTTCTATTTCTCATTGCAGTTAAAATAATAATAATAATAATTCAGGAACACAATGCAAAGGCAGAGATTGAAAAGGACTCTCTGTTGCACAGGCCGCTGATTGTTGTCTGAGTAGTGACAGGACTTTTGTTTAAGAAGAGATCCCACCAATGCATTAAATTACTGGCCTGTATAGACTTTCATTCTTGTTTTCTAAAACCCTCCACTGAGCTATGTGCAAATGGACTCCTGAAAACTCCACCTGCACCCTGCTCTTTGTGGCCAGAGGAGCCAGGGAAACAATTCCAGTGAAATTTTCCAAGAGTTTCTCTTTCCAGGAGTGGGGAATCACTGTTAGCAGTATCAGAAGCATAGTTTCTTTTTTCTATTATTAATATTTAGACTGCCACTTTAAGAAGTGTCAACCTGGCCAGCATTTTGAATGTCTCAGGCATAAGGTAAAGGTAAAGGATCCCTGGATGGTTAGGTCCAGTCAAAGGTGACTATGGGGTGCAGTGCATATCTTGCTTCAAGACAAGGGAGCCAGGTTTTGTCCACAGACAGCTTTCTGTGTCATGTGGCCAGCAGGACTAAACCGCTTCTGGCACAATGGGACACTGTGACAGAAGCCAGAGGGCACAGAAACACTGTTTACCTTCCTGCCATAGCAGTACCTATTTATCTACTTGCACTAGCATGCTTTCAAACTTCTAGGTTGGCAGGAGCTGGGACAGAGCAATGGGAGCTCTACCACCGTTGGGTAGATTCAAACCACTAACCTTTTGATTGGCAAGCCCAGAGGCTTAATGGTTTAGGCCACAGAGCCACCCAACTCAGATGCAGCAGTCAAAGAACGTAAAGCCAGGCTGCCATTATGGTTACTGCTGGTGCCATTTTATTCATTCATTCATTCATTCATTCATTCACCCTATTTCCTATAAGGACCCAGAGCAGAAGGTCAGCAGAATACAAAATGCAGCATTAAAATGGTTAGAAAAAATTAGAATCATAACTCAGGTGTATCCTAATATTTATATATCTCAAGGGTCAGAGATGAAGTTAAAGAGATGCATCTTCAGCTATATAGAGAAGGTTCCAGGCACAGTTGAAGGGTTGCCCAAGAGAATGCCCTTTCCCAGGCTGCCATCCTCCAAATGTCCAAGGCCAACAGAACTGCCAAGTCCTTCTGCCCCAGAAGGACTTGTAGGATTTGTAGGGGAGAAGATGGTGCTGGCATCAGTCTGTTTTAAGAGACAATGGAGTGCGCCTTCAGCGGTGGTCAAACTGCTGTGGCTGAAGACCAGTAACTTGTAATTGCTACCTCTTAGGTTGCTTTTGCTGCTTTAGCAGCACCAAAGTGACCTCTCTGGGGTGCAAGTCTGGGCAGTGTGTATGGAGGTCCTGGGCTGCCCAGATGACAAGACTCCCCTCTTGGCCTCACTGATGTGGTCCAACGGAAAGCAGAGCAAGACGTTTGGCACCAGCTTGGCTGCATGAGTTGCCAGAAGGAGGCATACAGTAAACTATCCAACCACCTTAGGGACTCCACTCTGGATTTGTGTTGCCTTTTCTTCTCCCAAAGATACCCTGCAAAGCAGTGGGTACAGATATTTCCTCAGGGTTTACTGCATGAATGAGGATAGCCATGAGGCAGCAGAGGTTTAGGTCAGAGCTTTCCTTCTAGATGGGCTACCTTCCCAGGTTGATGAGCCCCATTGTATTTACGGGACCGCCTCTCCTGGTATGCCCCGCAGAGGACCTTAAGGTCCATGAATAATCATAGTTTTGAGGTCCCGGGCCCTAAGGAAGTCAGATTATCCTCCACCAGGGCCAGGGCCTTCTCAGTGATGGCTCCAACCTGGTGGAATGCTCTGTCCCATGAGACCAGGGCCCTGCAGGATTTAACTTCCTTCCACAGGGCCTGTAAGACAGAGCTATTCTTCCTGGTTTTCAATTTGAACTTAGCCTGATCTTTTCTTCCCCTTCCTTCCCTCCCCTTCCCCTTTTATGAAGATTACCCGCTCTGGGATCCCACAACTAATTCTCCCCTGGTCTCCTCGCTAGTCCAAATAGGACTAATTTAGCCAGCTAGCCCTGGTGATCATCAATGTTTATTGGATGGAGTTTCCCCCTAAACTGATTTTTGAATTCTGAATTTATTGTTATTCACGTTTTATACTGTATTTTATGCTGTTTCGTTGCATGAAATAAGTGTTTTAAATTTGTTGTTAGCCACTCTGAGCTCGGTTTTCTGAACCGGGAAGGGCGGGGTATAAATAAAAAATTATTTTTATTATTATTATCTGCCTCTCATTTCCTTCTACAGCATGTGCAGAAAATGCCTTCTTGACCACTGGACCCACTATTGGTCTCGTCCGCTCAATCCACCAGAGCCTATCTTCACATGCAGGGGAATTCTCTAACTCATCAAGGACTTGAGACCCATCAGCTGCCTTCCCTGATTTAGCTGGTCAATCAAAGCCGTTTCCCAGGATGTAGTCACTGTCTCATGCTGACCACTTTTAGGAACCCCGGGGGAGAGCTGAGTGCAGGGTGAGGTCCAAAGTACAAACTACCCCAGAAGGAGCGTGGCGTGTCCCCTACCTAAGGTGCTACCCCTCCCATAACACCCCTGCAACCCTGAGAAAGAGAACAGTGGAGAATATTGATATAAAATTCTATGACCAGAAGCATTTTTGTTAGGGATTGTAGGACAAGACCTGCCAAGGAAAATAGAGAACTTATTTATGTATGCTACAACAGCAGCAAGGGTCTTGATAGCACAAGGATGGAAAAATTAGGAAACCCCGACAAAAGAACAGTGGCAAGAGAAATTGATGAACTATGCAGAACTGGCCAAATCGACATACAAATTGTGAGACAAGGACAACTGTGACTTCAAGGAGGAATGGGAACTTTACAAAAATTATTTTAAAACACAACAAAATGAACTGGACTCCTTGGCAGGTTTTGAATAAACATACACAGATTTATTGTTGATAACATGATGGACAGATATGCAAGGATATATACAATTTTATAATATGCAGAGAAAATATGTGCAGCGAAATCAGGAAGAGGAGCTGAGGGAAATCCTTGGGGGGGGAGGGGGGAATTATGTAGGTGATTCTATAGTTTGATAATGTGTTATGTGGAAATTGAGCAATAAAAAATATTTTTTAAAAAAAGATATAAAAATCCATGATGTGGCTTTCTTTTTCTAGTGGGCTGAGAAAAAGAAAAATCTTAGAAATATTATCAGGTTAAATATTAAGGTTTTGTTGTTGTTGTTGTTGTTGTTGTTTAGTTGTTTAGTCGTGTCCGACTCTTCATGACCCCATGACCAGAGCACGCCAGGCACTCCTGTCTTCCACTGCCTCCCGCCGTTTGGTCAAACTCATGCTGGTAGCTTCGAGAACACTGTCCAACCATCTTGTCCTCTGTCGTCCCCTTCTCCTTGTGCCCTTCATCTTTCCCAACATCAGGGCCTTTTCCAGGGAGTCTTCTCTTCTCATGAGGTGGCCAAAGTATTGGAGCCTCAGCTTCAGGATCTGTCCTTCCAGTGAGCACTCAGGGCTGATTTCCTTAAAAATGGATCGGTTTGATCTTCTTGCAGTCCATGGGACTCTCAAGAGTCTCCTCCAGCACCATAATTCAAAAGCATCAATTCTTTGGCGATCCAGGAGAAATATTCCCAGGTTAAATATTCTCAGTTTCAGCTCGGCTCTACCCTCAGTGTTCCAGCTTGTGCCCTTCTGGGTTCAAAATTATATTGGCTGCTTCTTTCCTCTCTAAAAGTGACTGCAGAATGCAAAGGGGAAAGGGAACCACACCCCCAACATAGTCCTGGTATATAGTTTGCTTTCTTCTTTCTCTTTAAAATGAAATAACACTGGCACGAGGGAACAGTTGAAATGAGGGCTGAACAAATTAATTTCTTTCTCTCCCTTTTCTTCCCTTGTTTTCCTTCCAGCTAAACACAGAAAGAAAAGTTGTCGCTTCAGGCAAGCAGCAACTTGCTGGAAATTTTGCCGCTGAAAAGGCAAGTCAAACCTGGCCAAGTTTTTGTTAATCCGTCATTCAGGTTATTAGCTGCCAGTGTTGCTCCACCACATCCTGTCCCCTCCCTTGTTCAGCAACTACAAAATAATAATAATAATAATCTTGGTGCGGTTTGGATTAACTCCTGCCAATTCCTAGTTTCCTGTCAATTTTAACATTTAAAGAATTGGAATTGGGCTCCTGCAAAAATAATAGTTAAAAAACCCAAAGGAGAAAAGGACCGTTCCCGGAGAGCTTTAACAGTCTAACCCTCTTACTTCTGAGGACTGTCGCACTGTGAAGAGAATACGGAGTCTCCTAACAACTCTCAGGACCCTTAACAAACTACAGTTCCCAGAATTTTTTGGAAGGAAGCCATGACTGTTCAAAGTGATGCAGCAGCCCCCCCCCCAAGCTAATACAATTATAGGACAGGAAAGTAATAGTACCGCTCTATTCTGCCTTGATCAGACCCCTCCCCCCACACTTGATGTACTGCATCCAGTTCTGGGCTCCTCAATTTAAGAAGGATATGGACAAGCTGGAAGTGTTCAGAGGAGGGCGACCAAGATGGGTAGGACCTGAACCAAGCAATTCAACTTACAAAAAGAAATTGCGGCTAAAGTGTGTTTTGCTTGGAAAAGAGGATACTGAGAGGAGGTGTGATAGCCATCTTCAAATACAGTGGTACCTCCGGTTGCGAACGGGATCCGTTCTGGAGGTCCGGTCGCATCCTGGGGAATCCACAACCAGAGGACCACTTCTGCACATGTGCACAGCACAGTTTAGCGCTTCTGCGGATGCACACAGCACAGTTTAGCACTTCTGCGGATGCACACGGCACAGTTTAGCGCTTCTGTGCATTGCATGCGCAGTGAAACCCGGAAAAATACTTCCAGGTTTGCCACTTTCACATCCCGAAGTTTACGTATCCAGAGGGAAACGTAAGCGGAGGTACAACTGTATCTAAAGGACTGTCACATAGAAGGTGGGGCAAACTTGTTTTCTCCTGCTCTGGAGTCTAGGATCCAAAGTAATGGCTTCAATTTGCAAGCAAGTTGATTCTGACATCAGGAAGAAGAAGTGGGACAAACTCCCCTGGGCAGTGGTGGCCTCTCCTTCCCTGGAGGTTTTAAAGCAGAAGTTGGATGGTCATCTGTCAGGAATTCTTTAGCTGTGATTCCTGCATTGCAGGGGGTCGGACTAGGCAACCCTTGGAGTCCATTTCAACTCTACAATTCTATGATTCAGCGTAGGGCCTCCCCCCGCCCCCCAGCCAGAACTCACTGGAACGCAGCTCCAGCCCCTCTCAGGTGGACACCAATGCCATTCTAAGAGGAGTCCATGGTGAGTTCCAGCACCCCTTTTTCTAGAAATATAGCCCTGGTTCTATGATGCTTCAAATGCATAGCATAGATGGGGACTTAGCCTCTGAAGTATAGATGAGCGTCAGTAGGGATAGGTAATTTACATGGCAATCCTATATTCAGAAGTAAGCATCATTGGTTCAGTTGGGGCTTACTCACAAGAAAGTGGGCATCACACTGCCAGTGTGTCTAGAGGGGACTTTGATCTTACCCAGCGGGCCTCCTTCTGGGTCTTAATGATCTTACAGTAAACCTGAAGGCTTGTGTTATCTGTTATTTCTGATCTGCCTCCTGTTCTCTGTAAAGTTGAAGTTACAACAGAACTCAGGTCTTGTATGTTCTGTGACCTTTTTGATTTTCAGGAAGGATCTTACTTTGGCAGTATTTGGGTGGAACCTGGTTTAATCAGCTCAGTGTTTACGGAGGCCAACAATCCATCTGGGGAAGTGGGGTGAGGAAGGTGCCATCTTGAATAACCATTTACAAGCAAGCAAGCCATCGCCCTCCTGTCCCACAGATTAAAGATGGCCACTGACCTTATGGAACTGTCTTCCTTCCACAAGAAAATTAGGTTTACCCTAAGAGGATACAAAGGACAGTCAAGCCATCCTAACATAGCTGAAAGAGGGATGGGAACTGTTGCAAGTCCTACGGCCATACTGAATTTTAATTAGTTGTGAATTCATTTGGGGGTTAAGACTTTCATTTTGTCATAGAAGCCCTGTTCAGGGAAGTTTTTAATGTGTGACATTTTAATGTATTTTTAATATTTGTTGGAAGCCACCCAGAGTGGCTGGGGAAGCCCAGCCAGATGGGCGGGGTACAAATAAATTATTATTATTATTATTATTATTATTATTATTATTATTATTATTATTATCAGATGGAAGGCTCTGCCATTTTGCAATCTGTGAAATTGTACCCGCCCAGGTAATATAGTTAAAGATGAAAAGAATAAAAGCACATGGGCACAATGAGATTAAAAATGCCATACCATCCAACATGTCAAATATCAGCTAAAGCATCCATGACAGATGGCCATCCAACCTCTGCTTAAAAACCTCCAAGGAAGGAGAATACACAACATCACCCTACAACAAAACATTGCATCGGGGAGAGCTCCTGCTCAAGGTCAATGGGACAGAAAACAGTCTTACTGGAGCTGATTGTAAGAACTCATGCAGGAGTTCCTCACAAAAGAAAACACACACCCCAAGTGTCCCTATTTTCCAGGAATGTCCCTGATTTAGAGAAGCCATCCTGGTTTCTGATTTGATCCTGGAATATCTCCCTTTTCTTTGGGGGGTATGGAGTTATCCAATCCCCGAGCTGAAGGCAACCCTGTATAGGAATTTTTAAAAATGTTTAATGTTTTATTATGTTTTTATATATGTTGTAAGCTGCCCAGAGTGCTGGGGCAACCCGATAAGATGTGTGGGGTTAAAATAGTAAAATTATCATTATGGAATGGGACATCCCTATTTTCAACGGAGAAATGTTGGAGGGGTATGAGAAGGTAGTTTCTAAGGCATCCTTCCCTAGGCTGGTTTCTTCCACATAGTGTTAGACTACCACTCCCATCATCCCCAGCCTTTAGTCATTTTGGTTGGGGCTCATGGGAGTTGTAACCCAAAACAAAAGGCTGATCTTCGACAACCCAAGGAAGGCAAACCATTTAGCCAAGTCTCTGCTATGACCCACATCTCCAAGTGTCATGTTCCTATGGAGGCAGATAATGTCAAGAAGTTCAAGGTTGCTCAAATGGACAAAAGGCCTAGCCTATAGCAGGCACGTCCAACTTCCAAGAGACTGCGATCTACTCCCACTGTAAAAAAAACTGGCAGTGATTTACCCATTGGATTGGCCAAAGTTGTTGAGCTTTTTTGGACATCCCTGGCCTATAGCATTGCCACCAAATTTCACCTAATGAGCTCTTTTCAAAGGTTTTGGATGAAATTTGGTGGCTCCTTCTCAGGAGGAACATCAAAGCTTCTTTGAAAGATACGAAAAGGAGTTAGGATCAGACCAGCAGAGTCTCACAGAGGTCTACCACGCATCCCTAGTGTAGTACAAACTGCCTTAGAGAACTTTAAATACACACACATATGAACCTCACTGTGAAACCCGTAGCAAAGGCTATTGGAATTGGGCTAGTAATTTGATTTGAGGGTTAAACAATAGGGAACAATCAGTGGCATTGTCTGATACATAGAATCTTTGAGGCATTGTGCAGATTTACTGCAGAGAATATCTACAAGTTTGCTTTTGGAAGATACTGTACACTTTGCATTATCTGACAGGGGATTAATATTAATGTAACCTACTGACAGCCAGACAAGAGAAGACAGTAGTCCATTAAGAAGAAGAAGCGTCTAAGTATCTGAAACTGCTCTATAGCACTGTAAATGGAAAAGCCACCCCCCCCCCCGAGTTAACAGACTAGATTAATAATGTTATCCTAGTCATGAGTGAGGGATTATGTCTCAGTCCCAACTTGCTGGCAGACATCGTTGGGGCTGCTTTGGTAGGGCCAGGCTCCCAGCAGTCCATGCAAAAGGAAATGGGAAGACACTACTGGCAGATTGGTCCAAAATATCATTCCCCAAACAACTTGACAGCCTGTTTTAAGCTGCTCAATATCCCTGAAAAAAACCACTCTGTCAGTCCTTTATTTTGTCATCCTGGAAAAGGTCACAAGCCAGAAGGCCTTTTGTTCAGACATATATTGGCAGATCTTAGAATAACCATTAAAATTCAGAGCATGTGGTCCAGATATTCTGTGGGCATCATACTGAATGACAGAGAAACCCAACATAAATCAGGAAATGTTAAAGTTGGGGAGCCTGCGGACCACTGTTGATGGACTGCAACTCCCATCAGCCCCTGTTAAACTATGCAGGGCTGCCTTCAGATATCTTCAAATGGTTGTATACTTAGAAGCTATCAGAAGATATCTCCTGGGCTCTTTGGTTGCATAACTCCATATCCTCCAATACTTCTCTGATGAAAATAGGGACGTCCAAAGGAAAAGCGGAACATTCTGGGCTCAAATCAGAAACTGGGATGACTTCTGTAAACCCAGGACTGTCCTTAGAAAATAGGGACACTTGGAGGGTCTGGGAGGGTCTCTCAGACTTGCCTGGAGATGTTGGGGGTTGAACCTAAGACTTGCCCCATGCAAAGCACATGCTCTGAACAATGGGCCTTCCCTATAAGTTGTAATGCAGCAACACCTGGAAGGTTACAGGTTTCCCACACCAGGGGAAAGAACATGAAAGTGACTATTCAGGTGCTGGAAATGGTACCAAGTTGACCAAATAAATCTGCAACATGCCTTGTAGTGATGTAGAAACTTTACTCTTAATAAAGACCTTGAAATGTACTGTCTCTGTTGCATTCAAAAGCTGAAGCTCCACTTATCAGAGTCTCAGGAACTCCTCTGCAGTGAAGGCCGGTCCATTAGGCCTTGTGGGGTACTGCCACACCAAAATCCATTGGCTCTGTCTGCCATTGTCTCTGGCTCCACCTACTGTTGGCCTCCTGCCTTACACCCTACCAGCCCCAATGGATCTTTGAGTGGCTCCTAAGAATGACAGGCGGAGTAGAAGTCTAAAAGGTGCTCCATTCTTGCCTCAGCAACCCACCACCATGGCTTAATCAATTGTATGCATTCAAACAGAGTATAATCCTGTCGTAAGCTTTGTTTAAAATTCAATAAGCAGTTCAGAACATTTTTCAAGAATTGCCCAGCATGTTTATACTGCATAGATAGTCTTTGCTGGCTCATAGTCCTAAACAACAATATGTAGGCAGAGCTGTCAAGATCTCTGTTCAGTATTGCCCTTGCTTATCTTTACGCCTTCATTTTTATCATACTTCTGTTTTTGTTTTGTTTTTCTGTTCCACTCACAGACCACTTTGGAACGTCTTTATAATTTCAAAGGGTGAGGGGTTGAGCTTACCTTGCAGAGCTGGAAAAAGGTTCAGAAAAGGGCAACCGAAATGAACTATGCAGGGATGAAGCAGCAGCTTCCCTACGAGGAAAGATTGCAGGATTTGGGGCTTTTCTTTGTTTAGAGAAAAGGCAGAGGTGACATGATAATGCTTATAAAACGATACATGGCATGGAGAAAATGAATAGAGTGTTATAAGTTTGGAGGGGAACACACACACACACATCCAAGAAATTAATGCATGTTGGAATCTAGCTCATATTTGGGATAAGGGGAAATGCAGGCTGCAGAACTGCGCCAAGCAAGGAGGTTCATGCAAAGCAGCCAGGCCAGGCTAGTTAAAACCTGAGCCGTTAAGAAACAACACTGGTCATTAAGGGCCATTGACAGTGCAAAAGAGCTTTCCTTCCCCCCAGGTCTGAGGAGTGGACAGAGATAGAAGAATTGGCAGGTTACCGAGGTGATGGGGGACGGGTGAGGTAACCAGAAAAGAGTGCCCTTTTTGCAAGGAGCAGGGATTGCTGGGAACAAGAAAGGAGACCAGAGGCCGGAACCATCTTGGCTGCTGGCTAGAGAGGATGCAACCCAGAGACCATACCCTCCAAGTGTCTTTATTTTCCAGGGACAGTCCGAAAAATACTAAAGCCATCCTGGCTTCTAATTTCATCCCGAAATGTCCCTATTTGCCCTGCCAGCGTTGCTGCCACTGAGCTTGGGGAGAACAATGAGCTGGTGCTTGTCCTAAGCAGTGGCAGAGATGAGGGAGCACAGCCTGTTGCCTCTCTGTGGCTTCCAGTGCCCGCCTCGTCCCTTGGGCAGCTCATAGCAGCTGCTGGAAAACAGGTGAGGAGGAGGAGGAGGAGGAGGAGGAGGAGGAGGGGAGGGTACCACTGCTGAGGCCCAGCCTTGTATGATGTGTTGGCTCTGGGGTACAGGAAGAGGGCAGGGCAGGAAGAAAGGGGGAGTGGAGTGGTGCGCAAGGAGTCTTGATTTTTTTTTTAATTAAAATTTTTTTTGTGCATCTGCATCTAATCTTGCCCTTCACTTCCCTGTCTTCCTCCTTCACGATCACTCGTAGCTGAGTAAGATTGTCTTCCATAAACACAGTTTTAACAATGAAGAGAAGAGTTTAGATTTGATACCGCGCTTTATCACTACCTGAAGGAGTCTCAAAGCAGCTAACATTCTCCTTTCCCTTCCTCCCCCACAACAAACACTCTGTGAGGTGAGTGGGGCTGAGAGACTTCAAAGAAGTGTGACTAGCCCAAGGTCACCCAGCAGCTGCATGTGGAGGAGCGGAGACGCAAACCTGGTTCTCCAGATAACGAGTCTACCGCTCTTAACCACTACACCACACTGGCTCTCATGAGTCTGTAAGTGACTTCCCTGTGCAGCTCATGCAGAAACCACCTTCTTGACCACTGGACCCAATATTGGTCTTGTCTGCTCAATCCATAAGAGCCTGCTTTTGTATGCAGAGGGAATCCCTAACTCACCAAAGGTTTGAGACCCATCAGCTACCCTTACCTGGTTTAGTGTCAGAGACTGGACTGAGGAGGAATGGTGGGGACCGTCCCCCTCTTCCTGAACTTCCCCGAGAAGAGGAGGACAGTGTAGATTTAGAACCGTGGTTTGCAGAAGGTCACAGTTCAGAGGCAGCAGAGGGGAGAAGCTATGAAATATTGGGAGAGCAGCAGGAAGAAGAAGCACTAGGGGAGAGACAGCTGGCAGACTCAGTGCCTTTAGACAGCATTCCTGACCTCCCTTCTCCCAGGACCTGGCGTGCATTGAGAGTAGTAGAACATAAATCTCAGAGGCAGAAAGCACAATTAAGCCAGCGCAGGGATGATGTAGAATGGGAGAGATGGAGGGGGTTGGACTTTACTCAGAGCAATGCCATTACCTGAGAGGTGGCCCTCTCAATATTCACTCTCTGTGAATATTGAATAAAATACCATGGTAAGAATTTCTTGTCTTCCCATTTCTGGCTGCCAGCCATGAGGGAGGGGAATCAGATTCCCTGACGTCTGACATTTAGCTGGCCAGTCAAAGCCGTTTCCCAGGGTGTCGCCACTCTCACATGCTGATAGCCTCTAGGAGCCACAGGTGACAGCTGACAGGTGACAGCTGACAGGTGACAGCCTCTAGGAGCCACAAGTGACCCCCTGCTTGGCAGGGGGTTGGACTCGATGACCCTTGTGGTCTCTTCCAACTCTATGATTCTATGAGTGCAGGATAGGGACCAAAGGTGGACAAACTACCCCCCCGAAGGCGCATGATGTGTCCCCCACCAGAAGTACTACACCTTTCCTAACACCCCATAAAAAAGATAAAACACATGCACAAATAATAACTGTATACGTTGTTTCATTGCCACCAGTTGAGTCCCAGCAACTATCATTGTTTTCCACTGAGCTATCACTACATCACACAACAGTCTATATCATGCGGCTCAGCGATGGATTTAAGATATGATCTCATATGGCATGCAGCGATGGTGTGATTTACCCCTGCTCGAAGGTATGATATGAAGGAGTGTTCTCGGATGGAAACTGCCAAGAACTAGGAGTTAGTGTACTGTCGCTTTTGGAGCCACTGCCAGAATCAACACCTATGTTAAGCTTGAGGCTTATGAAAGCTGCTCTTTCAAAGCCTCGTCAGATAGCTGCATCTATATTGGAGCATCGTGAGGCACCGGGTGGGTGCCAGAGCAGATGTTTGTTCTGCTATATTAATTTCTCAGCCAGACATTTTTAGACCTCTGGGCCACTGAGGTGGGAGAGATTTCTTCTGGGAGATCAGACAATCTGAGTTGTCAGACCCCTTTAACTGAAAGGCCATAATACCAGGATTCACTTGAGCAAGAGTTCAACACAGCTCAACTCTGGAAGATGTGAGATGAGATACTAGGAGGAGGTGGTGACGAGGAGGCTGAGAAGTTCTGAGAAGGCTTCTAGGAAGAATCTTCTTGGATGCTGTTACTTTTTCGTAAAACCGAATACTCACGCTTATCCTCAGGATTGGTGAATTTTGCTTTGGATAGACCAGACTTCACGCACAAAGTCTGTTTATGAAAGTTTTGCTGTATCAGTAAAATTCATATCGCCAGCTAAAAGCAGCTATATGAGGCTATGTGTTGATCTAATACACATATTTTTGTATGCAGCTTTGAGGAGTGTAGACATTTTTGCAGGCAATTTTTCCTAACATAATGAATTATTTTCACTATTATTTTCATTTTTTGTGTGCATTGCACCCTAATATATGAATTCTGGGAAGCATTGTTTAGTGGCAGAATTGCACCTCCAAATTCGGATATGTGCAAATCGGCTGTGTTTCAGTACTCATATTGTGTGCAGATTTTAAAGGTTTGGCTCAGTTAGTAAAAGCATGAAACTCTTACTCTCAGGGTTGTGGGTTTGAGCCCCACATAGGGCAAAAAGATTCCTGCATTGCAGGGGGTTGGACTAGATGACCCTCGTGGTCCCATCCAAGTCTGTGATTCTATGATTTCATCAAGTGAAAGGTGCCTGCCAAACTATATCTGGATATACAGATCTGAGCCAACTGTTCAAACAGAAAAGAGGAGCACAACCATTGAGGATCTTGATTCAAATGTTATTGAAGAGATGGACTTCTCTGGGGAAGTCCTGGGATGAAGGATGAGGGAAACAGAATAAATAAAATTCCTGTGGTACATATTGCACTGCCATTTCCCATTTCCCATGCTCCTATTTTTAGTAGAGGGTAAATGGAGGAGGCAGCATGAGGTGGGGCTGATGCAGATTTTTTATGGGGTCTGATTTTTATTTTGCAGCAAAAATATATTTCAGAAGATCAGTCTTTTATCAAGGCCAAACTGCATAAATATGCCATAAACGTGTGTGTGTGTGGAAGGGGGTGCTTAAAATGGCTACTTTTTATTTTGATGAATAAAATCAGTTGCGAGGCCCTGACCTAGAACATGTTCCTAATCCAGAACTAGAGAAAAGAAAGCGCCAGTCAGATCTCCATAGAGAAAGCATTTTAGGGGCCACCACTGAGAAAGCCCTGTCTCACATTACCATCCCACTCACTCCAGATCAAAATCAAAGTCAGACTGAGTCACCGAAAGTCACCGTGCGGGGGGGGGGGGGGGTGTTGCTTGTCGCTTAAAGATACATAACAGTTCCAAACTGTTTTTTATATATGAAAAAATTTACATGTTTTATTGCGATGTGAAAATGCTTCATAGGGTGCAATTCGTAAATGAAATATAATAAAACAAATGCAATCTGTACAGATAAATGGATAAAACAATAAAATATTAATATTACTTATTATTGTAATTGCTTTTTTAAAAAATTGAATAACGGAGACTGAGGCAGGATTAGAGTAAGCAAAATGATGTGCTTGCCTTTTAAACAGAGAATATGTGTTAAGAGCTTCTTTTTTTAGACAGCCCCCCAGTCTGACAATCAGGAAAGTGGTCAGGAATTGAAGAGCCTTTAATCAGAAAAAAAAACCACAAACCAACCATCTTCAAGCTGGGTTCTCAGGTGCTGCGTCAGTTCAAAGGCTCCCTATCTGGGAGCTAGTTGATTGTGGCCTATAAATCAGTCTTGTAAATCAGGAGTCCAGGCCACCCTGTCCCTGAACGCTGATTTGCCAGCACCTTGGAAATAAACAACCAGAAAGAGAGTGGGGTAAGTATTGTAAAGTGTGGGTTTTTCACCCCTCCATTCACCGGAGGAGGTAGGAGGAATGTGGATCTTGAAACACAAGACAGAGCTTTCCGCGGGAGAAGATCTCTCCTCTGTTTTGGGTTCACAGATTTTGAATCCTGTCTCCATGCCACAGTGGTAGTTACAATGTCGGACGGCATTTTCTGTGCTTCCTTGCCCCTCACCGCCCCCTCCCCCCCATAACAAAACACCACAAAGCCAACCTTCAGCAATTGGTCAGCTTTAGAAACAAAAGGCTCCATTGACTCCATCTAAGGAACAGGAGAAGACAATTCCTCAGCAATCTCACTTTGAGCTGAATTCCATTTTTATATGAGGGCTGTTTCATCACACACACACACACACACACACACACACACACACCCCAAACAGAGAAAAACTACTTTTTGTGCAATGGCTGGCCTGTGAGCCGGAGAGGGGAACTTTTCCTTTGTTCAGAGGCAGCTGATTTCTTGTTCCAGTTTATCATTCTTTCCAGGAAAAACTAGATATTATTATTATTATTTATTGGAAGAATGTCTGTTGACATGTTGTGTTAGAACTGATTGATTATTTTGATTATTTAATTTCTATGCTGCTTAATGTATTAAAAATACCTCTGAGCGGTTTAAACTGAAGCATTGCAGTCGGGTGGACTAGATGATCCTTGCGGTCCCTTCCAGCTCTATGATTCTATGACTCCATCAGAAAGCAAAAAAAAAGAAAGAAAGAAAGAAAGAAAAGAAAAGCATTCAAGGCAAAGGAGAACTGGTGAGGAGAAGGGCCTAAAGAGAGACCCCCCGGAAACAAAATACAGTGGTACCTCGGGTTAAGTACTTAATTTGTTCCGGAGGTTCGTACTTAACCTGAAACTGTTCTTAACCTGAAGCACCACTTTAGCTAATGGGGCCTCCTGGAGCTGCTGCGCCACCGGAGCACGATTTCTGTTCTCATCCTGAAGCAAAGTTCTTAACCTGAAGCACTATTTCTGGGTTAGCGGAGTCTGTAACCTGAAGCGTATGTAACCTGAGGTACCACTGTAACAAGGAAATGAGAACTAAATTTGCACCACATCTCAGAAGCGGCTTTTACATCATGTGAAAGTTCACATATAATGCAGAACTTAACAGTCAGGAGAAAATCGTGAAAATGGAATGAACTGCCATCCGGATGCAGCCCCTAGTTTCTTTGAAAACTCTGTTGTACTCTAGACTCCCAAAGTAGGTGGCCAAATACTTTATCTATAGTATAAATTTATCAGTCACATTCCCCCACCCACCGAAGTTCTCAAAGCAAGAGGAAACAAAATACAGTGGTGCCTCACAAGACGAAAAGAATCCGTTCCGCGAGTCTCTTCGTCTAGCGGTTTTTTCGTCTTGCGAAGCAAGCCCATTGACGGCTTAGCGGATTAGCGCTATTAGCGGCTTTTAGTGGCTTTTAGCGGCTTATCGGCTTAGCGGATAAGCAGATAAGCAGCTTAGCGGCTTAGAAAAAGGGGGGGAGGGGAAAAAACCCGCAGGAACTCGCAAGACATTTTCGTCTTGCGAAGCAAGCCCATAGGAAATTCGTTTTGCGAAGCACCTCCAAAACGGCAAACTCTTTCGTCTAGCGAGTTTTCCGTCTTGCGAGGCATTCGTCTTGCGGGGCACCACTGTAAAAGGAAGCTAACGAGAATCTCCCACCACCTTTACTAAGTTTATTTTAATAAAAGCTTTCACAAAAATCTGCTTTATAATTCCTTCAAGGTCAACGCTTTAAACATTGAAGGGTGGTGGGATAGTTAAGAATATCAGCAACAGAACCTTGAGATAAGGGGCTGAAACAAACTCCCCTGTGAGGAAGTTTACGGCATTCAGCACTTTTCAGTTTAGAGGAAAGGCAAGTGAGGAGGGACATGACTGAGGTGTTTAAGATTATATATGGTATGTGTGTGAGGAAAGTAGATGGGGAGAAGCTTTCCCCCCCTCTCGTGACACTATAACTTGGGGGCATCCCATGAAGCTGAAGGATAGAAGATCCAGGAGAGACAAAAAAGAAATGACTTCTTCATGCAGTGCAGAATTAAACTCTGGAATTCACTTCCTCAAGATATAGCAATGGCCACCAATCTGAAATACAGTCATACCTCGTGTTGCGTTTGCTTCAGGTTGAGCATTTTCAAGTTGCGTCCCATGGCGACCTGGAAATACCAGAAAGTGGTTTTGCCACTCACACATGCACAGATGCTCAAAATGACGTCGTGCAGAAGCAGCAAATCACAACCCGCAGATGCACAGACACGGGTTGCGATTTGCTCGGGTTGCGGACGGGGCTCTGGAACGGATCCCGTTCGCAACCAGAGGTACCACTGTACTTCAGACTCAGATAGCTCAATTGGTAGCGCTTGAGACTCTTAATCTCAGGGTTGTGGGTCAGAGTCCCATGTTGGGCCAAAGATTCTTGCATTGCGGGGAGGGGGGGTTGGACTAGATGGCCCTTGGGGTCAACTTCCAACTCTTCACCATCACTAGATCCTCTAAGCAGTCATAGAATCATAGGAGAAGACTATCAATGACTACTAGCCATGAGGGCTATGTTCTATGTCTACTGCCAAGACATTGTTGTTCCACTGCACTGAGCACCAAAGCTAGAGAGAGGGCTTTGAAACTACAACATAGAGAACTGAGCAGAAAGAAAGGCAAGAGGCAGGGGTTGCCAAATTTTGGGATCACACAGGGTGCCGCTGAAATGTTAAAGACTGTTGTTGTTGTTTAGTTGTTTAGTCGTGTCCGACTCTTCATGACCAGAGCACGCCAGGCACTTCTGTCTTCCACTGCCTCCCGCAGTTTGGTCAAACTCATGCTGGTAGCTTAGCGAACACTATCCAACCATCTCGTCCTCTTTCGTCCCTTTCTCCTTGTGCCCTCCATCTTTCCCAACTTCAGGGTCTTTTCCAGGGAGTCTTCTCTTCTCATGAGGTGGCCAAAGTATTGGAGCCTCAGCTTCACGATCTGTCCTTCCAGGGAGCACTCAGGGCTGATTTCCTTCAGAATGGATTGGTTTGATCTTCTTGCAGTCCATGGGACTCTCAAGAGTCTCATCCAGCACCATAATTCAAAAGCATCAATTCTTCAGCGATCAGCCTTCTTTATGGTCCAGCTCTCACTTCCATACATGACTACTGGGAAATTGTTAAAGACTAGTCTGCCCCTGAAACCACAAATCTGTACAGTCATACCTCGGCTTACAGACGATTCAGGTTGTGCATTTTTGGGTTGCACACTGCGCTGAACCCGAAGTACCGGAACGGGTTACTTCCAGGTGTCATGAGCAGAAGCACCAAATCGTGAGCCATGTGTACGCAGATGTGGCACTGTGGGTTGCGAATGCTGCAGGTTGCAAACATGCCTTCCGCACGGATCACATTCACAACCCGAGCATTCACTGACTGTATTGCTATTGTTAATAATGATGATGAATTGCTCCCCAAGAGGCATCTTGAATTGACCTACAGTACAATAAATATATATATATAAGACAATTGTGTGTGTGTCTGCTCCCCCTTTTTAACAGGGCATTGTTGATGTGACTGGCCCAGGGCAGGGCCTGACAGACCTATAAGAACTGCTGCTGTGGCTACCACCGAGGAGGACTCCCCTGCTCAGCGCCTGAGGGCCCCAGTCCTGCCACTCACAGTCCTGCCCAGGGCGGGGCCTGATGGGCTCTATAAAGGACTGCTGCTGCTGCTGCTGCTTCTGGGCAGAGAGGGCTCTGTTTGTTTTTGTTTTTTACCTATGTCATTTTAAACTCTGATATGAATGGGTGTATTCTTAGTTTTAGATTTTGATTTATGTGGAAATTGTTTCCCATTTGGTTGTGTATTTTTTTGATGTGGTTTATTTATTGTTTATGACTTTTGTAATTATGTAAATCTTGTTATGCTGTAAGCCGCCTTGAGCATTGTTTTTTTAACTGTGGAAAGGCGGCATACAAATAAAAAATGATGATGATGATGATGATGATGATGATGATGTGTGTGTGTGTGTGTATACACATGCACACATGCACACATGCACACACACACACACTTTAAAAATACATATGAAACAGTTAAAACAACAATAATTCCATATATAAAAGCATCATCAAATCCAATGCAATGCAGATTCCAGCTGGGATAACCATCTTTGCTTAGATATTCCATATATAAAAGCATCATCAAATCCAATGCAATGCAGATTCCAGCTGGGATAACCATCTTTGCTTAGAAGATTTCTTGAATGAGAAAATGCTTCAAAAAGCACCAAAATAGCATTCAGCATTCATCCTGATTTGCTTGCACCAAGCTTACAGGGAAGCTAGATTATATGTGACCATTACTTAGCATTTGTCCTGATTTGCTCGAGGGGAGGTTAAATATCTTCTCACTGAGAAGTCATTCCTCCCACACTTTCGGATGCATTTCCCCTTCGCTTTCATAACAGCAAAGAAATCTTTTATTGGCAGCCACATTAACAAAAGAATTAACCCAAAGCTTCATCTCTATAGGGTTCATTTTTTTTAAAAAAAGACACTTTTTTTTCTTCAACGTGGTTTGAGTTTATTGACTTTACAAATCAAGAAACTGAAGCTCTGGCAACTCTGGCAGATGTGTAAGTTTATGGAATGTTCCAAAGCAAGAACAGGGGGAAACCACCTTTGGAATTCCCTGTTGCTTCAGATGAACTATGGAAGGGCCCCATTGCTTCATATGAACATGCCCAGATTCTCACATATTCGGGGGGGGGCTTCTCTTGCTCCCACCACCCTCACAGTCATGTCTGGTGGGGATGCAGGAGAAGGCCTTCTTTGGTGGCTGCTACCAGAATCTAGAACCCCTTCCCTGAAGAAGCTAAACTAGCTCCCTACTTGTCCTTCTGCCAGCAGGTGAAGACTATCTTATTCTGACAGGCTTTGGGGAATTGAGTGCTGACAAAGAAAAGGGTTTTAATGGTGCTGTGCTGTTGTTGTTTTTTTACTAGATTTGTTTACAGGATTTTAGCTGGGGGGGGGTTGCTTTAGTTCGATTATACAGTAGTTCAATTACTTTTCAACTATTACCTTGTAGATGTTTTTAGCTTGCTGTGTTTTATTCATGTTTAATTTTCGTGAGCCTCCTTGAACCCTGTTTTTTTTTGGGGGGGGAGGGGAGGCACGATACAGATTAAAATGCATAAATGTGGCCCTCTGCCTGAAAAAGTTCCCCTGCCCTGATTCTGTTAGATAATTCAACTTTGGGGATCCTTTTCCAGGCTACTCCATTTCTCAGGGGAAATCCAGCTTTTAGCAACGTGGCGAAATGCCAGGGAGCGGCGTTCCTGGAGAAAGGGTGCAGCAGTTGGCTGGATGCTCTTCATCCAAAACAGAAAACAAAGGCCAAAAAAAAAATAAACCTCACAAAAAAAACAACATCCCAAACCCGTCACCCAATATTTAATCACTCAAAGTGCAAGAGATTAGGGAAAGCCCTTAAATGGTGCCCGTGTGTCTGCTTCGCTGCCTCGGTGATTTTCGTCATAAGCACTTGGATCAAAGCTGTCTCGTCCACGCCACCACATTAGACGAAGGGCAGTCCGTGGAAAGACCACGGTCGATTTATGCACCAATTATACATGAGGAAATCCCCCCCCCCCCCCAAAGCTATAAACAACACTCCCTCTCACCAGGGTAAACATAAACCACCTAAATAAAATCATTGATGATGACTTTGCTCAAGAAAGACGCAGGTTCTCAGGAGTAAATTCTACCCAAGATCTTTTGGTGCTTTTTCAGATCTGCTGTCCAGAGCAGGAATATGTTGGACAGAACATGCGTGCAGGATCTGCAAATCGCTATGTGCACAATCAGCCAAAGCAGCCATTCCTATCTTCAGTTATTATCGCGGTTCCATCATGCTGCACGTGGAGCTCATGACTTTCTGGAGCAAATTTGAGAAACTTGCCGCAAGGCACAGCAGTGAAGAGGGTGACTGCATGACCGGGACAAATCCCTCACTTGTGGGGTTTTTTTTGCTGCCCCTCCATGTCTTTAGGATGGATGGGGAGACTGACTTGACGCTTTAGAGCAGCCATGATCCGACCTGGGATGACCTGTAGCTGACCCAGCCTGACCCAGATCCGGCACCCAAACATCGCACAGTATTTAATTATTATTTAGTAAAGGTAAAGGGACCCCTGACCATTAGGTCCAGTCGTGGCCGACTCTGGGGTTGCAGCGCTCATGTCGCTTTATTGGCCTAGGGAGCCAGCGTACAGCTTCCGGATCATGTGGCCAGCATGACTAAGCTGCTTCTGGCGAACCAGAGCAGCACACGGAAATGCCGTTACCTTCCCGCCGGAGTGGTACCTATTTATCTACTTGCACTTTGACTTGCTTTCGAACTGCTAGGTTGTCAGGAGGTGGGACCGAGCAACAGGAGCTCACCCCGTCACGGGGATTCAAACCGCCAACCTTCTGATCGGCAAGTCCTAGGCTCTGTGGTTTAACCCTTTCAATTATTATTTACAAACCCCAATTAAACATGTGGTTTGAGGGCACAGGAGAATGATCATAGAATAATCGAAAGTGAGAGTTTGAAGGGAACGCCAGGGTCATCCAGTCCAACCCCCTGCAATGAAGGTTCACAGTTAAACCAGAACATTGTGGTGCAAAAAATTGAAGGATTTCAGCAGGAAGCTATGGGACAAACACAAATTGGAAATGGCCACTTAACCTTCTCGGGGATGGGCAGCAGTTGCCGTTCATCATGGGCTCCCCATTAGTCCCCGGCAGGGGTGCCAAATTGAATAAAATATTTGGGAGGGGCCACGTCAGCCCCGCCCTGCATAATTGAACACAAGACACGACACACACACACCATTTGAATGGCAATGCTCATAAACTTTGAGGGGGCCTCAGCCCCCTCAAATATTCTATTAGGAGGGCCAAAGGGACCTCAGCCCCTAGGATTTGGCTGCCATGGTCCCCTGGGGTTGAGAGCCATGTCTTCACTGCTGGCCATTGGGTTTTTCCCCAGCCTGCAGCTTGTGATGATGGAATAGCCTGCCTACTCTAAATTTGATCTGCCCAATAATGGACAGTTGGAGGTGGGAGCCCAGGCGAGTCAGGAGTCCTTTGCTGCGGTCCACTGTCTAGAAATAAAAGCCAACAGTGCCTGGGACAGTCAGCCAAAGAGCAAGGAGGAGGTGAGCCAAAGATTTTGAAGACCTGAAGATTTGAAGATCTGGACGTTGTCTTGCGAAGTTTGTTTCATCACACTGTTACTATTGTCAGCCCCTGCTGAGGTGGAGGGGGTTCAGCAATGGGGTCCGCAATGAAGTAATACAGTGGTACCTCGGGTTACAGATGCTTCAGGTTACAGACGCTTCAGGTTACAGACTCTGCTAACCCAGAAATAGTACCTCGTGTTAAATAGTTTGCTTCAGGATGAGAACAGAAATTGCGCGGCAGTGGCAGTGGGAGGCCCCATTAGCTAAAGTGGTGCTTCAGGTTAAGAACTGTTTCAGGTTAAGAACAGACCTTCAGAACGAATTAAGTTCTTAACCCGAGGTACCACTGTATGTGCACATCAGAACTTGCAAGCACAAAGCGGAATTGAAAATGGGATCCTGTATAACTGCCCCAATACCATCACGAGCACAAATCATCATGAAAAGGGTATCTAGGGAGGCCTACAGTGTCAAGAAATACTTTTGCAACTCCATGATGGAGAGTGGCACCTGTGCAGGGAATCTGGGGTTATTGCAACAGCCCTGCAGATTTTGCACTGGTAACTCCCCAGGTAGCTCCCCAGGTGCACGACCTTTCTTATTTTAAGTGCAGCTGCACTTGTTTCTTGGAGTGCATTCATCCGCAAACCTACATGCAGCCATGATAAACATGTTGAAGTGACCTATTTCCCCCCCTCCCCCAGCTGGAGTAAAAGGCATGCAAGGTTCAGAGGAGGAGATCTTGTTTGCCAGCTGTTGCAAAAGGACGTGAACCGGAAAAAGCACCATCCAAAACTTGCAACATTGGGGTTATTTACAGCAGGCCTCACAGGTGGTCAATTTCAGAATGATCTGAGCCATCTTTGTAAAAATTATTATTTTTTTAAGAGAGGGAGAGAGAGAGAGAGAGAGAGAGAGAGAGAGTTGGTCCAGAGAGGGCTGTTGGCATAGGGGAGTCCACTTGTAATGACCACTCCCCGCATAAAAACGGGGGGCGCCCTTTGCGTGGGCGTGCGCAGCCCCTGGATCTGGAGCGGCTCCATCAGCATAGGCTTGGCTCCGCCTTCCCTCAGGTTGGATACCTGGAGGTCTCTGCCTACCTCAGTCAGCTATCCAATCCCACCTGGGGGAAGCGTTGCCAAGAAGACCAGGCCAGGTAGGGGAGGGACTACCTGCCCACACAATAGAGGGAGGATCTTACCTGGGAATCCTCACTTGGCTCCAGAGCTTCTCCCACCCTACCTACCCTCAGTTAATGTCTTGTTTTGCAGGTTAACTTTTCTTCACAGGTATGCGGGCGCTGCTACGTCAAGGTTGCTGTTAAAGGGCCGAAAAGGAATTTCCCTGCATTGGCAGGTTTCGCCTTTCCCGTAGCAAAACGTCACAAAATCAGGCCTCTTTGCAGCGGCGATACCAGGGTTCCCCATTAAAGGGGGTTCTGAAGGGAGGCTTTGACCGTACGCCGAAAGGTCGTCATTGCTCTCCCCTGCGGCGGCGGCGTAACGGGGGCGGCTATCTCTGCTTGAACATATGTTCTCCAGAGCCAGCCCATCCCCCCCCCACACACACACTGGATAACCCTGATGCTCCCTAGGTCCCCGGCTGGGGACTGGGGAGGGTTAACGCCCAATGCCTGAGCCAAGGTCTACCCACATTTGAAATTTAATAAAGTTGTGGCCAATTTAATCCCATAGCACGTTGTCTTGAGTCGTTATTCCACGTGACAGGGGGGCGCTCGGGATCTGGGGGACTCCGCCTGTCCACGCAATAGTTCCTGACTGATCTCTCTAGAACTGTGCAGATGTACTGCTCAGATATAAAACTTACTCCTGAGTAGGGAAAGCAAAGATAAGCATGCGAAGCTCCACTCCTATTGCTGACCCGTCACCACCAACTCCTGGATTTTGAAGTTCTGAATCAGAGAGCCTCCTGTCCTCATGGAGGCTCCTTGCACAATTTAGGAGCCCAAGAATCTCATAAGGACAGGAAGCTTCCTTCGTCAGAAATTCACCATCCATGAGCTGGTGGTGATGTGGGCAGAGTTTAGTATCCCCATTCCTATTCTCCCTGGTCACCTGAAGATTTTATTCTCAAGCAAAACTCCTGCACCACCCTTTTCGTTTTCACTCATTTATGAAACAGGCCAAAGACCCATCTAGTCAAGTGTCCGGTTCTCATAATGACCAACCCGGACCTCTGCAAGACCTCTGCTGTCTGGCAGTATACCTCTAAATACCACTTGCTGGGACTCACAAGTGGGAAGAGTACTGGTGCTGTCATATCCTGGTGCTGTCATGCTAGTGGGCATCCCATAGCCATCTGGTTGAGCAGTTCATACTCAAGTGTGAAGCTTCAAGTGTTGCCACCCGTCCCTAGACCCTGTCCTGTTTGGACTTCAAATGAGATGCCTTTTTATTTTTTAACGTGCTCAGGCTCATCCTCATCCTGCGTGTGCACAGGGTGGGTCTGTTGGAAGGAAGACAGTGAGAGCCTGAACAGGAGGAGTTGGGTGGGTCTATGAGGAGGAGAGCCAAGAGTGAGAGTGAACGTTATCGTGGGACATGGGCAGAGGGTGGGGTAGGACCAGAAGGAGGAGTTTGAGAGAGTTTTTGTGTGGGCAGAGGATGGGTCATGGAGAGCCATAGCGGAGGGCTGCAGACTTGCAGTGCATGGGTCAGCTGCACTGGTCTTTGGTTTTGCAGGGACAGGGGTGGCAGTGGGTGGGTTGGAGAGTGAGAGAGCAGTTTTGCACTGTCCTGGTGGAGAGCAGGATGAAAGAGTGGTTTTTTGTGCAGGCAGAGACTGGTGGGTCTCATGTGCCATTGTAATGAATTGCTTTGAAGTTGTTTTGCACCAGGTTAAGTCGTTTTTAGCCCCGCCCAATACCCCCAACCTGTCCCGTATTTTGCCCTACAAAAGATGGCAACTCTAGAAACTGCTGGTCTTCTAACAAAACAGGTGAAACTTGTCCCTGATATCAGCCTCTTGCACCAAAGTATGGAAAAGCTTGGTCTAAACAGCCTCCCTACTAAGACACCTGAATTTGAAATAGTTCATTCATGTTGGTGCTGCTATTCCTACATACATTGTGCTGCTCTGTACACACTCTCTCTATATATATATATCTATATCTGCACATTCCTTTGACTTTTATTACGACGGCAGAATTTCAAATCTGCCAAGGAAGGAATTCCACTAAACCCCGCTGCATTTGAATGGACTGACTTCTAAGGTTCTCAGAACTGTTGTTCCAACACTGTAGTCTCTTTGTTAAAGCCCTTGTATACACTTGTACAAAAGAAAGATGAAAGGAGGAGAGAGTGGTTGATACGGCTTGAAAGAAATTGGGGTGAGGGGTGGGAGACGGGGAGATTAGAAGGCGAGGCGGCAGGTCAGGTTACAGACAATGTAAGCTGAAGCGGATCAAAGGATGCCAAGGGGGAAAGGCTAGATCAAAGTCCCAGAAGCCATGTGCAAGAATAAAGGGGGAAGATAATCGTGAGCAGTGAGAAAAGTGCTGGGATCGAAATGTGATCATGCTATGACCTCATGGCTCAGCGTTCTTTTTGGCACATGCCATTGGCTGTCTGCACCTCCTAAGCTAAGGGGGGTAGTCCTGAGTTAAGATCCCCTCCATCCAGTTTCTTAAAAAATATGGATAAACTAAACCTCAGTGCCTTGTACATGACCCAGCAGTTGGGGGTGCACACCAAATTTCTCCTGTGAGCATGATGATGTGTGCATGTGTATGACTGTGCCCAGTATACCTGAAGGAGTGTCTCCAACCCCATCGTTCAACCCAGACACAGGTCCAGCTCCGAGGGCCTTCTGGTGGTTCCATCACTGTGAGAAGTGAGGTTACAGGGAACCAGGCAGAGGGCCTTTTCGGTAGTGGCACCCACCCTGTGGAATGCCCTCCCACCAGATGTCAAGGAAATAAACAGCTATCTGACTTTTAGAAGACATCTGAAGGTAGCCCTGTTTAGGGAAGCTTTTAATGTTTGCTTTTTTTATTGTGCTTTTAATTCTGTTGGAAGCTGCCCAGAGTGGCCATGGAAACCCAGCCAGATGGGCGGGGTATAAATAATAAAGCGTTGTTGTTGTTGTTGTTGTTGTTGTTGTTGTTGTTGTTGTTGTTGTTAAGTTGTGGGTGAACATATCAGACGACACAGCGATTTTTCAGACAGCTCTTGTTTATTCACAGGCCAGAACAGAACTGAACTGAAGGGTTCAGTCAACCTGCTCAACTACAAAGCAACAGTAACAACTTTCTGTAACTATCCAATCACTGAACGTCATTTTCAATTCCTTATTTGCATATGTGGACCTGAGTGAAAACTATCTACAGTATCCCCCTGCTGACCCAGGGTGAGAACTTCAGTACATAACAGTTGTTGTTGTTGTTGTTGTTGTTGTTGTTGTTGTTGTTGTTGTTGTTGTTGTTTCCAATCTGGAAATAACATCCATGTCGGCTGGGGTGGTGTAATGATTGCAGTAATTTGGAAACATTTCCCGACAAAAGCCATTCGGCTGGGAGTCCGGAGACAATCCCTGGCGTGAGCAGGCAGAGCGTGGTTGAGAGAAAGAGCTCTAGCAGATAACGAGTGCTTGCTGCAACCGCTACTTACTTTATCCAACTTTGCTCTCTACTCTTTTCTCAATATATTGAACTCAAGTGCCAGAAATGGAGGCCACACGTCTTCTGAAGCCGCGCAGCTTTCTTCTGCCTTGGGAACAGCTGAGTGCTGTGGGCAAGGAGGGCCCCACCCCAACCAGCCTGGAGGCAAGTGGCTGGCTGGTGTTGCAGACAAGGCTGCTGCTGGACGAGATGGGCCTTTGGAATCTCAACCAGCCTGGCAGCTCCTTTTGTTCTCCCCTGATCCTCTCTGCTTTGCCAACTTGGCAAGGCAGAAGCCGTATAGCTCATTCATGGCAGTCCATTCACACCTCTGCCAAAGCTGCCATTGACTTCAATAAGGTGAGTGTCTCGGCCTCACAGACACCGCCGCAGTCTTCCCAACACTTGGCACCAGGCTTCCCATTTGGTGTGTGTGTGTTTGTATGTGAATTTTATTTAACCAGCAATCCACATCCATCAATGCAGACACCCCATCCCTTTTCATTTCCAGATGTCCTGAAAAGGGTTGATCGTGGCCAAAGGTTGCGCAGGGTAAAAGCTGAGCTGGTGTATTTGCTCATCTCTTTCTCTCTCTCTTTCTCTTGGCCATTCTCAATACAAAATGGGGGATTAGTAACAAAAGAGACCAGTCAGCAACAAACTGGGCTCTTTCTGAATCACCACAGCATGGAAGGCCATGCCAAAGACTTCAGCCAGCCTCCCCGTAGCATCAGGAAAAGCAAACAGTGACCACCAGGGAGCAAAGAGAAGGCTGTCTGTTGTCTCTCATTTCACAGACGCAACGTTATGTTGTGTCTGGAAGGGACAAACAATGCCTTGAGCTGTTTAATTCTTCTCCTTGCTGTTTCTTTTTCCCAAGGAGGACGTGTAAGAACATAAGAAGGGTATGCTGGATCAGGCCAAAGGCTCATCAAGTCCAGCATCCAGTTCTCACAGTGGCCAATCAGAGGCATGTGTGAAACCTCCAAGCAGAATTTGAGCACAAGAGCACTCTGCTCTCCTATGGTTTCCAGAAACCGATGTTCAGAATTAATTAGCTTGCAACATACCAGATTGACGGGTGCAACTATATCACACAGAGCGTATAATGGTAGTCTGAATAGAGCAGTGTTTCCCAACCTTGGGCCTCCAGCTGTTTTTGGACTACAACTCCCATCATCCCTAGCTAGCAAGACCAGTGGTCAGGGATGGTGGGAATTGTAGTTCAAAAACAGCTGGAGGCCCAAGGTTGGGAAACACTGGAATAGAGTATGCCGAAGGTGTTCTTAATTTCTTAAAAGAAAGATGCTCAGATTCTAGGTCAGGAGTGGGGAACCTGTGACTCTCCAGATGTTGATGGTCTCCTATAATCCGGGACCATACTCCATGTTCGCTGGGACTAATAGGAGTTGTAGTCCCAACAATATCTGGAAGGCCACCAGTTCCCTGCCTCTATCTTGGTTGCCTAAGTAGCAAGACTTTGATCTGGAATCCTTTTTCTTTCAGTCCAGATGCTCGGGCAGGATGGTTATTGATGGGTCACCAAAAATGAAGACAGAAGAACATGGAATTGCTTAACATGTGTTTTCTCCTATTCTTTACATCGTTCCCAACAATGTATATGGTTCTACATTTTTCTTGCAGTTTGTTACATGATGATGGGACTCCCATTTCTCAATGAAAGCAGTATTTAATTGCCTGCCTTCTTCAGGAAGACCAAGATTTTGATAAGGAACAGGGGGAAATTATAACCTACCTTAAGAACCATTTTAAACAGTTAAAATTGTTAGTAGGATTGGAATAGTTTAAGGTTGAATTCTGGACATAATGGAAGAGGTAAAGGGTATGATTTATCATAAAAGATGTGGGAGGAAATGATTAATGATAGAACCCACGAAGGGGAGGGTGGAAGTCCAGGAGATTCCTTGGAATCTTGTTTTTATTATTTATGTTTGATATATCTCTGTAAAAAAATTAATTTGAAAAACCAAATAAATATCTATTTATTTTTAATTGCCTGCCTTCTGCAACCCACTTCATATTAGTTAATTAGTACCATATGGACCCCATTCCAAACCCTTCAAAGCCAATCTTCTAATGTTGGGCTTCTGACGTTTTCCAATATAAGCAAATTGTCAAGAGGTGTAATATCATTTCTCTGCCCTCCAATCAAATGAAATATTTTACTTGCCAGCTAATGGGCTTGACATATGAAAATTTTATACGTGTGTGTGTGTGTGGATTGATTGATTGATTGATTTATTGAGGTAATGCATTAATGGCCAGTCTATGTTGCTGGTAGCCAGTTCAGCTTCTATGCAGAAATCTCTCCAGAAACAGAGCTGCAAAGCTAGCACACCTGCCACCAGCCCTCACGAGCCAGACCTGAATCGATTCTCCTGTCCAAAGCTACAGAGGCTGTTAATCTTCTTTTCCCCCATTCCTTTCTTGCTGAGCTACACAGACCTTGCCTGAGGCATCATTCCTGAAAGAAAACTGGGCTAGCACAACTTCAGATTGATTGGGGGTGCATGAGAGGCAGCTTGGCAGGAAACGCATTCACCTTCACACGCAGCCATCCCAGTTCCGCGACATACAGCCAGCTCATCCAGTGACCTGTTTGGTTGCCCTATGAAGAAGTGCTCAAAAGATGGGCGGTGCTCTTTTGGTTCTAGAAAAAAAGCAGTGGAGGCTGGCCCGCTAGAGCCTCACCAACCAGCTCAACTGGACATTACAGACATTGCATCCTCTCTTATTTGTATCCATGCTAGTTTGTTGGTTAGCCTTTCTAGTATGGCTGTTTCCCCGTACGGTTTGGTACCAGTGGTCCATGTTCGCTCCTGACAGGTCCTTCCTGTTCATCCATTGTTAGCTGGATTTGGGGAGGGGAGTTGGGTAAAGCTTGACTAACTACCAGGGCCGGATTTAGGTTTGATGAGGCCCTAAGCTACTGAAGGTAATGGGGCCCTTTATATATCCAGCTGTCCTTTGTCAACAACAAATTGTTGAACTGAAAGAAGAAGTATATGAATAGTGAAATAATTATTAAGCTATTAAGGAGCCTACACAAGACAAAACACTTTTGCTGTATGTGTTGTTGTTGTTGTTTAGTCATTTAGTCGTGTCCGACTCTTCGTGACCCCATGGACCAGAGCATGCCAGGCACTCCTGTCTTCCACTGCCTCCCGCAGTTTAGTCAAACTCATGCTGGTAGCTTCGAGAACACTGTCCAACCATCTCGTCCTCTGTCGTCCCCTTTGCCTTGTGCCCTCCATCTTTCCCAACATAAGGGTCTTTTCTAGGGTATCTTCTCTTCTCATGAGGTGGCCAAAGTATTGGAGCCTCAGCTTCAGGATCTGTCCTTCCAGTGAGCACTCAGGGCTGATTTCCTTAAGAATGGATAGGTTTGATCTTCTTGCAGTCCATGGGACTCTCAAAAGTCTCCTCCAGCACCATAATTCTAAAGCATCAATTCTTCAGCGATCAGCCTTCTTTTGTGTATGTAGGTTTTATTTTATTTGTTTTTTATCTTATATTTTGGAAATGTACATCCAGGGTTTTTTTCTTTAATTTTTTGGAGGGCCCTAAGCTATAGCTTGTTTAGCTTATATGTAAATCCGGCAATGCTAACTACACACAAATATGTTCATTATACATGTATGAAAGAGTAAAAACTAAATGCTCTGAATCTCTGCAGCATCATTTTAGAAGCATTCACGCCGAAGTCTTTTTTTAAAAAAAAGTTGTGTGCATTTCTTAGCATCCTTTTATGTGCTAGTTACTCCTAGAAACCTGGAGTGTATTTGCACAGAATATTAGGGGTAGCATCTGGCTAAGTTCTGCTCAGAGGAGACCCATTGAAAGTAACAGACGGAAGTTCATCATGGCCACTCATTTCAGTGGGCTACAACCCTATACATATAATAGTGCATAATATATGCACAGCTTGTTCATATTTTTACCATAATGGTGGTTGTTGTTGTTTTTAAGCCCTAGACTCTCTGTCGAGATCAAAGAGCAATGTGAGAATTATGAAGAAGAAGAGAAATCCACGTGGATGAGCTTGACGTCAAGATTTTCAGAAGAGTCCACCCCCTGGCCTCAGGCATGGGAAGATCAGCTTCTCTTTGCTTTTCTTCCTTAGGTCAGCACAATCTAAGGGCAGCAGTGCCAATGGGTTTATTGGCTTGTAACAAGGTGCAGCTGACACAATAAGATGTTGCGACTGGTCCTGGTGTTCGTGCACACCCATCCCCAGCAATGACGGCATCATGTGCTGCTTGCGTTCATCCAGAAGCTGCCATAAAGCCAATCGTGAAACATGTTCCTCCCTGCACATTCTGAACTGTCCTAGGCTGGTAATTCATCTCAGCAAGCTCCAATAAGTCCAGACTTCTGTTGCTTCTCCTGTTGGGTTTGGAGTTTTGCTCCCATGATAGAAGCTCTGGTAACCACTGAAGGGCTGGGCCAGTCATTGATGTATTTCTTTGTTAATATAATTTATGTCCTGCAGCACCTTGGACCTAGACTTAGGTTTTCAGAATGGCTAAAAGACTAATAAGATAAGAAAAGTGGGCTGTGAATAACATTAAGGAAGCAAAGCGTACAGACTAATATAGCACATTAAAACAACAAACGAAAACAGCTAATTTAAATAGATGGTGGGAATCACTATGGCCCAAGTTAAGGAATGCTTCCATTAGCAGGTCTTAGAATGCCTGGGGGGGAGGCCATTCCAATGGCAAGGAGCCACCACAAAAAAGGCTCTCCCTCCAGTCATCATCCATCTGCCCCACTTCAGATAATGGAGGAAGCTGGAATTTGGCCACAAGTGAGCACAGTGTCTCAGAACTGAACCGCCCTCATTCTCCCAAATGCATGTGCCAGATTTCATATCACACAGTCATGGAGTCTAAAGACACTGAGTGTATCATATCAGATCTTTGCATGGATACACAAACCCTTATGTCAGGGTTGGGGGTCCTGTGGCCCATTGGAATTCACTTGTCTCTTTGACCCTGCTAGCATGGCCAGTAGTCAGGGAGTTCCTGTCCATCATTGCAAGTCCTATGCAACTTAGGAACAGAATACCTAGAAGGTCATCTTGCCCATTATATACCTAATTGATCATTGTGTTCTGCAGGTGAGGGCATCTAATCAGGAGACCCATGCTGCACAATATAGAATCAGGCTTTCAATGTAGTGATACTAAGCCTTCGGAATTTCCTCCCGTAGAATATTAGGCAAGCAACTTCTTTTGTCTTTGGGGCACCTCCTGAAGACCATTCTCTTTCAACAAAAGCCTTTTAAGTAGAGCTCTTTCTCAAGTCTGCATGTGTATTGGATTTGTTTTCAGATTTATGTTTTTTTATTATTATTATTGCTTATGCACTTGTTGCCCATGCCTCCTTTGGGAGGAAAGATGGGAGTCTTGAGGGTGGCCAGGGAGAGGGCATTCTCTGTGGTGGCCCCTAAGGTGTGGGACTCCCTCCACACAGAGGGATGTCTGGTGCCTTCATTGGAAAGTTTCAGAAGAATGCTGAGCTGATGACACACCTCTTTACCATGGCTTCTTGTATATTTTAGGGCCTGTCTTATTTTGTGATTGTAAGTTATTTTAAGCTGTTTTTAACATTGTCACCCACCCTGGTGAAGAGTGGGTAATAATAAAAAATATAATAGTAAGGTAAAAGGTAAAGGTAAAGGACCCCTGGATGGTTAAGTCCAGTCAAAGGCGACTATGGGGTTGCGGCGCTCATCTTGCTTTCAGGCCAAGGGAGCCGGCGTTTGTCCACAGACAACTTTCTGGGTCATGTGGCCAGCATGACTAAACCGCTTCTGGCACAACGGGAAACTGTGACGGAAGCCAGAGCGCACAGAAACACACTGGCACAGAAGAGCCAGTGTGGTGTAGTGGTTAAGAGTGGTAGTCTCGTAATCTGGGGAACTGGGTTCGCGTCTCCGCTCCTCCACATGCAGCTGCTGGGTGACCTTGGGCCAGTCACACTTCTTTGAAGTTTCTCAGCCCCACTCACTTCACAGAGTGTTTGTTGTGGGGGAGGAAGGGAAAGGAGATTGTTAGCCACTTTGAGACTCCTGAAGGGGAGTGAAAGGCGGGATATCAAATCCAAACTCTTCTTCTTCTACTACCTTCCAGCCACAGCAGTACCTATTTAGCTACTTGCACTGGCGTGCTTTCGAACTGCTGGAGGAGTTGGGACAGAGCAACAGGAGCTCACCCCGTCATAGGGATCCGAACCGCAAACCTTCTGATTGGCAAGCCCAAGAGGCTCAGTGGTTTAGACCACAGCGCCACCTGCGTCCCCTTACCTTATAATAGTAATAATAGTGATAATAGTAGTAGTAGTCGTAGTAGTAATATAACAACAGCATAAAAAGAGTCACAGTTTTCCTGTCCTTGGACTACTTTAATTAATTCACCTCACTGCAAAGCTTTTAGGCCTCTTTTGAGGAAATGACAAGTGAAGACCACTTGAGAGGAAAGTTGACATGAAAGGACTCTTGGTGGTGGCCTCTCTCTCCCTCATATTCTTGTTCCCTATAAATCTTTGGGAAGGTTGGATGTCAGACAAGGACCTCAAGACATTTACGCCAAACCAACTTGATAGGTTCTCCCTCCCTCCCTCTCCCCCCCCTCTCTCTCTCTCTTTTTCTCTCTCTCTTAATGGCCAGCACATAGATGAGCCATCATTCCTTGTGCCAATGCAACATGAAGGGAGACATTGTTGAAGGGAGAGGTTTGATCTTCAGGATTTCCTTACTTCTGTTCTGGCTGTGTTTTCCAAGCCAGACCACTGGATTACTTAATTATGAGAGGGTTATTACTCCCTAACTGAAGCTCAAGGAATCCTTGTGCGTACAGAACCGTTTGAAGAAAAGAACCCTGAGCAGAGAGCATCTCTCTCCAATTCCCCTTTTGCTCCCTGAGAAAGGACAAGATAGCTCCAGGAATAACTGAAGGTTGTCTGTCCCAATGTTGTTTTCTTTCTTCTGCAATGGAATCCCTGCTGCCAGAGATTCCATGCCATTTCTCCTCTAGAAACCTCATTTTATAGTCTTTTCCCCCCCTTGAAAGAAGACTCCCCCGTCCTCCAATATGTCCCTTTCCTTTTGAGGAATCTGACTCAATTTGTCCCTCACTGTGTGGCTTCTTAAGTAAAACATTGTAAGAGGAAAGACTAACTCAACTCACAGGCCTGTCTATTGATGAAGAGGTGGCGGGGAGGTTCCACTTAGCTACGTGGGACTTGCAGAAACCTTCCATTTGCAAGAACATTGTCAGTTTTGAGGATGGGTGGCTGGTAAGCTCAGGGCAGGCCCAAGCCAATTTGACGCCTGAAGCAAAGGGACAAGACGGCACTCCGCTCCGCTCCAAGTCCATGTCCAGAAGTTAGGGATGGGAAAATATGTCCATTTCAGTTTCTCACCATTGCTCATTTTCCCAGACATCAGTTCATTTCTTCACTTTTCCACATCAGCTTATAGTTTTTTAAAAGTCATTGTGAAAATCTTTAGATGCAACGTTTGCCTCATATGCGCATTTTGGCAAAAACGATGTTCCGTTACATAATGCATTTTGTATGCTCATTTCACCAATATATGCATTTCTATGCATGCTTCAAGCTAGTATATGCATTTTTGTACACATTGCTTGGCTAGAGAACTAAATTTGTGCAAAATTTGGAGACGTGCAGGTTTTGAAGGATGGGTTGTGTCTTGTTTTGAGAAATGTGAATTGGGTAGGTTCACCTAGAAATGCAAACCAAAATGAATTTATTCTCCATCCTGAGCACAGAACCCTGATGAGAGGACACTATCCTCCATCATGCCTGGACAGCAAACTATCTTAGGAGACAGAGGGCAACCAGGGTGTCCTGCACACAGTTCTGTCCCCCAACACCTCATCACTAGTCAATGCCATCCCCCCAGCATTTGTTGCCTGAGGCCGCTGCCTCACTCTGCCTAATGGTTGGGCCAGCCTGGATAGGTTGCACGGAAAGGAATGCATGACTGGAACACATGCACCACATGTGTGCATGTATATGTCACACACATGATTACACTGCCAGGTACAAAATGAAGGCTACCATGCATGCATAAAAGCTTTAATAGCTGCAGGGAATCCTGGTAGCTTAGGCTGAGAGACTAGTTGGTCCAAAGGTCACCCAGTGAGTTCCATGGCTGAGTGGGGATTTGCAACCTGGGACTCAGCTAGATGGGTAAAGAAAAAGCGTTTTAGATGCGATATAATACCGTGACACCAGATGGCGCTGTGGAGTTCCGTTTTTGCCAACGTGATTTCTCCTTCTAAAGGTTACAACGCGTTTTTCTGAAACGCTCTTTCGATGGGTCTAGATCCATCCAAGGTCTCCCAGGGCCTAATCCACCACTCCACATTGGCAGTCTTCACCACAGACACCATGAAGATATTGGATTTCCTTCATGGATCATCTCAAAGCAATTTACACGAATATACCTTCAAAATAGGACGCAGGTGGCGCTGTGGGTTAAACCACAGAGCCTAGGACTTGCCGATCAGAAGGTCAGCGGTTCGAATCCCCGCAATGGGGTGAGATCCCGTTGCTCAGTCCCTGCTCCTGCCAACCTAGCAGTTTGAAAGCACGTCAAAGTGCAAGTAAATAAATAGGTACCGCTCCAGCGGGAAGGTAAACGGCGTTTCCGTGCGCTGCTCTGGTTCACCAGAAGCGGCTTAGTCATGCTGTACGCCGGCTCCCTCGGCCAATAAAGCGAGATGAGCGCCACAACCCCAGAGTCGGCCACGACTGGACCTAATGGTCAGGGGTCCCTTTACCCTTTACCTTCAAAATACGGCTGGCATAGCATCTCTCCTACCACAATGGCAGATGCCCAATTCAGCCACAAACTGAATTTATTTTTTGTGCTTTGCAAACCCCACTCCTCCCCCCACTCCAGTGCTGTTTGGTCTGCCATTTGTGAGATGAATAATCTCCATTTGGAGTACAACAGAGTTGGATGCTGCTGCCAGCCTAGAGCTTACAGCAGAACTGACCTCATCGAAAGAATGAATCACTTGTCCCCTAAGGGAAGGAATACTTCTTCCAGGATCTGAAGCCCCTGTCTTATAATAGCAGCCATCATAAGCAGAGAACAAGGAGGTGGAATCTGTCGGGGCAACGCACCTGGCTTGTAGATAAGTTTCTACGCCTGCCGGGCATTTCACCATCTAGCAACTACCTATTTGATTTGACATTTGCCAATAGATGTGGGGTGCTGGGGGTGGGAGAGGATAGAGAGAGAAGGAGGGGGAAAATGTTTGGAAACAAAAGCTCAGAAGGGAAATTTGAGGATCACAATTTGGCGTTGGTTTCTGCCAAAGCTCACTGGGTGCTCGATCCCGGGAATTGAAAAATAATATGTATTTATTTTTTATTTTTTTTAAAAAAGTCCATCGGTATCTGATTGTTCCTAGCTTCGTGGGAGGTTGCAGGCAGATTGGGGGAGGAGTAGGGGCTTTCCAAGGTCTTGGGGAGAGTTCAGGGAGGGCGCCCACTGCCAAGGGTGCAAAGGATTTCCAGGGCAGAATGCAAGGCAGGAAATCCCCTCCTTATTCATCTGAGGCAGCACGTGTCTCCAGCAAATGTCTACATTTTGCACGTGGGCACATAGGAATCTGGGACCGGGGTCATGGTGCAAAACAGAATTTAGCACTCCTGGTTTTAATTTCATTTATTTCCAGGGCCCAGCCAAAACCATTTTAAAAATAATAATTACAGCATTGCCAAATGGGGGAGGAATGCAATTTTCAAAACCATTTTCCAATCCTTTTATTCGCCGATACTTATTCATCAGTGTTCCCCTTACTTCTCACTCTCAAATTATTGCCATCAGTGATGATACTACATAGCCAAATCTGACTGGCTGGCTAGCATCCATTCACTAGGTTGTCCCTGACTGACTGGGGTCAACCAGGTAAGATGCCGGGAGCCGGAGTCAGGAATAGGTCAGCAATAAAACACCAGGTGTCTGTGAAGTTAATGATTTGTTCAAAGAAACCAAAAAAGCACAGGCCTAGTGACTATAGCAACTCTCCCAGGGGGTCTTGCTCCAATGAGGCAGTTGCAAGGACTGAAGGTCCCTGTCTTCCCACTGCTTTCCAAGGTCCTTCTCCAGTTCCTTCCCAGCAGCCTAAGGCTCATTCGTCTTGTCTCTCTTTACTCCACCCTCTTCATTTCTCTGCATGTTCTGGGAGACCAGAGGGAAGGGAACTGGTTACAGCAGGAGGGGGAGACTCCCTGGATTCTTCAACTCTGCCTCATCTCTGTCTCCGCTCCTCTCCTGCCTCTGAGTCTAGACCAGGCACCCCTAACCTTCAGCCCTCCAGATGTTTTGGACTACAATTCCCATCATCCCTGACCATTGGTCATGTTAGCTAGGGATCATGGGAGTTGTAGGCCAAAACAACTGGAGGGCCACAGGTTGGGGATGCCTGGTCTAGACTGCTCTCTGCCATAGCTTCTTCCTGCTCACTTAACCCTGTTACCTTTTCAGCTCCCTATCACCTCCTCCCAGTTTTCTCCCTCTGATAGCCCATCATTGTCCCACCAGCAATCCTTTGGCTTTGAGCCTTCTTCCCTTCGGGGTTTCCTGACCTCCTGCCACTCCTCTGCATCCAGCCAGTCCATGACATAAGCTTTCACTCTTCATGGACATTTGACATGTAAGCAAGATAAGAACTTGATAATGACAATGATGACGACACACACATTTCTGTGTACCCTTTTGGGGACTGGTACTGCATCATAAAATCTGCAGAAACATGGAATCAATTGATAGTTGTGCTCTGATCTGCTTGCAAATTTGGAATAAACACATTTGATCAGTCCGCAAAAAGTAGACCAAAAAAATCCTCCACCACCACTAGACTGGGCTACTCATTTAGTAGTATATGAGGGTTGGCTGATGTTGAACTTTTTTTAAAAAAATCATTGTTAATACTGCTCCCTTGATTATTAGAATCTGTCTTGTGTTTAATGATGGGCAAGCCACTTTGGGTACACCATGCAAAAAAAGGCTGATAGATAAATTACATAAATAAATGAAGGGTTCTCATTTCCCCCACCTTAAATTCAGTTCTCCCTATTCTCACAGTTTGTGATATGATTATTTTGTAAGTTCTAATGAGAGACCGTCAGCATTGTGGTTCATGCTGCTTCCAGCCTACACTTTTCTGCAAGCTATTTTCATCAATATGTGCTTCTTAAATTCATGCTTTTACCTAAAATGCACATTTCTACCTACTTATTACATGCTTGTAAAACTGCACCACAAAATTCGGAGAAGTGTGAATGTCGAAGGACAGGTGTAGTTTTGCTATTGCTTCATGCGAATTAAGTACCTTGGCATTAAAATGCAAACTGGACCAAGTTTCTCTCCCCCCCCCCCAGCCAACTGTCACAACAGATTCATTCCATTGGCTTCAGTGCTGGACTTGCAAACTTGGCTTTCTCATGCTCTGCAATAGGAAGACTTTAACTGATGAAATGCAGGCAAACAAAAATGTGAAGGCTTTTCACATGTGAACCCCACCCTTTTGCAGAGACTTAAAAAAAAATTAAGCTGTCTTCAGGCAAAAACCCCACCCCACCTGAACCTCCACTCTCAGTGCTGCTGCTAAGTATACTCACCTGAAACCTGCCTCCAGTCTGTTTGCAAGGCCTCGTTCCTGACCACCACTTGCTTGGTTATGGTGTTGCTTGTTTTGTTTTACTGTGTTGTTTTTCAGCATTTAATTGTCATTGGAGGGGGGAGGCAGCAGCTGGGGAACCCCCAAGAGAAGAAGGCTCAAAGCTAGGGGACTGGTGGTAGGATGACAGTGAGTGGTCAGAGGGAGAAGAGGGAGCAGACTGTCTGAAGCTGGAGAGGCAACAGGGTTTAGTGAGAAGGAAGAGGCTGTGGCAGAGGACAGTCCGGACTCAGAGACAGGAGAGAAGGGGGGAGAGGAGATAGAGATGAGGCAGGCTGCTGAAGAAGCCAGGGAGTTTCGCCTTCCTGCTGCAATCAGCTCGCCTCCCTCTTCCCTGATCTCCCAGAACCAAAAGAGGTATGAAGAGGGCGGAGCAAAGGCTGACAAGGCAAAGAAGCCTCAGATTGATTGGGAAGGGGACATAAGAAGCTGTGGGAAGGCAGAGACCTTCAGTCCTCACAACTGCCTCATTGGGGAAAGACCTACTGGGAAGAGCTGCTGTGTTGCAAGGATTGGGGGGGGGGGAGCTGTGGTGGTCTTGGACTCCAAAACTCATCAGCCTGAGCCAACAAGGCCAATGATCAGCAATGATGGGAACTGTAGTCCAGCAACATCTGGAAGCCTCCCCCCCCCCCACCCGCTGAATTGCATCTTCTGGGATGGAGTTATAGATCAGTGTGTTCAGTTCCCTACTGCAGGGAATTTTTCTTTTTCTTTTTAAAAAATAACCTGTGTTCTGCTGGTACCCAGAAGGCTGTTTCCGCATGGAAAGTTAAGTAAATCTCAGCCATTCAGCAGGCAGTTGTCTGTTTGTCTATAAATAAATAAGCTATATGTCTTAAACACAGGAGTTCAAATAGGAAGATCATAAGAACAGCTGGATGGAAAGACTCTGTGGGTTTTCAAGAACTTCTGGTGGCTGGCTGGGGTGGAGTGGGGGCTCCCCCATAAAAAGGTTGTTTGTGATCACACACCAAGGTTGTGCACCAAGGTTGTGCAACTTGCCGGACTTCTTATTTCCTAGACAAAACAGTGATGTAAACTTTAGCGGGAGACTACAGCACACCTTTCATACCAAGAAGCTACCTCAGAAAGCATCATTTTGTAATTTATTTATTTTTTCCCCAAGTTATGTTTAGAGCATTTTTCCCCCCTTGTTTGCTGGGCTGGGAGACACCAGCTTTTTGGAGACTTTTCATCAAGACCGATGGAGCATTCCTGGGTTTCCTTCTAAATTTGCTCGTTCTGGAGAAAGGGGGTTTTGTAAGAGCTGATGACTAAATGTTAGGCTTCGTTGGCACAGTTGTGGACTCAGCAGGTCCAGGTTTAACTCCTACTTCAGCCGTTGAATGACTATGGACCTTGGACACAAAGGTAGCTTTAGTTCTCCATGCATGTAAAAGAAATTGTGAGTGGCTTCAGAAAAACTGGAGCCACACTCTTGCCCAGGGGTAACCAACATGACACCTATGGCCCCACGGTACCCGTGAAGTCTTCTCTCATGCCCACCAAACCTATGAGCACCCACACACACATTCACTGCCTCCTTCATCAATAGGTGGTAAGCTGAAGGAGGAAGTAGGAAGGGGCAGTGGCGTAGCGTGGGTTGTCAGCACCCGGGGCAAGGCAAGTAATTTGCACCCCCTAACCCGTAGATTTGCGCCCCCTAACCCGTGGATTTGCGCCCCCTAACCCTAACCCCCAGATGTTGCGCCCGGTGTGGCCGGCCCCCCCTGCACCCCCCACGCTACGCCACTGGGAAGGGGTTATGATCTTCCCCAATTCCTCTTTCCGTTCTATGTGATTTTCAAGGCTCAGATCAATTCTGTCAGACCCAGTGTGCTGGTCCCAAGGGTTAACCATACGGCGAGGTCTGAGTCCAGTCTGAGGTCGAGGGTGCGGTATGGAGGCTGTCCGTCAAAGCTGAAGCGGGGTCGAAGGCAGGGAGTCGGGTGAGGTCAGGATCTCTGGCAGAAGAGCAGGACAGGGTGCAGGCAGGAACAGGCTACCAACAATGTTGCTCCCGCAACCTGGGACTGGGACTGGGCTGGCTGGCTTTTATCTGCCCCGAGGCATAGGGCGGCCCCGGTCCACAGGTGACTCGCCCCTCCTGGCCTGGAGGCGAGCACTCCTCCTGCGAGAACTTAGTTCCCTCCGCCTCTCTGCCCTGAGCCTCCGCAGCTCAGGAGAGGCTGGAGGGTTACCGGACCCAGAGGCAACCTCAGCTTCCCCTGACGGGGCTGAGAGTGGAGCACCTGCAGGCAATGGGTCCTCCATCACCTCAGGGGCCAGAGCAGACTCAGCTGGTGCCTGCACCTGAGGATCCAGCACATGTGAGGACCCTTCAGGCTCAAGCCCCAGCCTCGGCTCAGCTGGTTCTGGAGGCGGGGACTCCTGTGCAGGCTGGGATTCCTCAGGTTCAGCCTCCGAGTCCGAATCCCAGGCCATCACACCCAGCTTTTACCCAGATTCCTTGGAAAAGCTAAGTCTATACACCCATACTTCTTCTCTTGCTGCTTCTCAAGGCATGGTGCTGATCTGAGGGAGTGAGGTGACAGAGGAGGTGGCACCCATGGCGTTTGCTCAACAATCAAAATGTGTCCATGGGCGTAAAAAGGTTGGCATCCTCTAACCTAGCCAGTTGAAAGCTTGCTGTGTGCTAACTATGAACATGCAAGGAAGGGGAATGTCTGAAGCTTCCCTTCTTTCAAGTGGGTCCATCTTCTTGCCACTGTCACCTCTACCTAGTCACTTTCCCTCTGGGCCCAATCCGTAGCATCAGCCAGGAAGAGAAGACACAGCAAAGTAGAGGACGCTGCTTCTTCTCCATGCTGTTATTCACTATGCAGCTCCTAATCTGGTTCACGTTACAAGGCAAGGGAGTTCCACTCCTCCATGGAGATCCCTACCTAACTTAATTGTCTTTCTTTCTCTTGTGGGTTCAGATCCGAGATGGATAGAGAAACAGCTACCATGGCCAGTGGAGGCTGGTCCATTTGGGTAAGTGGAGCCCTGCCCCACCAACCAGTCCCGAAGGCACCAGTCACCACTGATCGTAACTCAACAATAGATAGTGCTCTGTAGCTCAGTTGGTTGGAGTCTGGTGCTGATAACACCAAAGTTGCAGGTTTGATCCCCATATGGGACGGCTGCATAATCCTACATTGCAGGAAGTTGGACTAGATGATCCTCAGGGTACCTTCCAACTCTATGATTGTATTAGCTGCTCCATTCCAGACTGCAGGTGGAGGCTCACTTAACTGAATGGTCCTCTAGGTACACACACACACACACACACACACACACAACTCTCCATGGGAAGCTAGGCTAGAACTCTTAAAACCGGGTGGGTCAGAGCTGCTAGGTTAGCTTCACAATTGGTGGATCACTCTTGCAAACTGGGAGGAAGAGGGACAATTTGGTGGGGAGGTCATTGCAGTGCAAACACATTGGCTAGAACACTGTCTCCACCAGAATATTTCCACCATGATCTACCAACATAGGACAAGCCTGCTGGATCAGGCCAGTGGCGCATCTAGCTCAGCATTCTGCTCTCACAGTGGCCAACCAGGTGCCTATGTGTAATGGTTATAAAGGGTTACTTGTGCGTAAGTTGCCGTTACTTTTGGCTAGATCGCCTGGCTAACCATGCCTTGGCTGACAGCCCTCACTCGGTGGCCGTTCAGTCGCTTGCAGAATCCATCAGTGGGCGTTTCTTGAACCGCTTCCAGCATAGAAGCTGTTTGACGCCAATTCTCCACCTACTCTCCCTGCGCGGGACTCTTCTGCGCAAGGAAGGAGTGGGCAGAGGCATGCCCATGCTCTCTCAACTGGTCTCGGGTGAAGAGTCTTGGAGACCTCTCTCCGAATCCTCCATCTCCCTCCCTTCTCTACTGGTGTTACGCTGAATTCCTTCCCCCCTGCTGGTCCCCTCTCCTGCATCGCTTTGGAGCCTAGCCTCCACCTCTCGCTCCGATGTCAGTTCCCTGACGCTATGGGATACAAGCTGGAGATTGAACTGTGATTCCCAGCCACTAGTATTCAGCATGCAAGACAGAGAGATCTGGAGGGCTGTGTTTGACCACTGAGCTTGAGGTTCCCCAGTTAGAGAACCTCCTAGAGAGGTGTTGAAGATTGAGCTCAGAGAGGATGGGCAAGCCCATCGGCAGCTGTGAGCACTTTTGCCGAGGCTCCCATGTCCTCAGATAAAGAAAACCTGGAGTTAACCCTGCTTGGCACACCACTATAGCATCCCTATGATGGTATGAATTATGGCTGCTGCAGAAACTGTTGTGCCAGGTTGCTCTGCTGGTGCATGAATACAGCATCTTCCAGACGTCCTGCCTTAGAAAGGAAAAGTTCCCCATTGAAAAATAGCCGGCGCTTTGAGAAAAGGCGGGAGGAGGGGCTCCTTCCCCTCGCAGCAGCCAGTGCACGGAAAGAATGGCTCCTTTTATGCCGAGGTTAATACTTGCGGCTTGGGGAGGAAAGTCTGGTTGTAAAACTCCTCTGCGCTTTGAACACTCCATTGGCAAGTATCAAAGTGGCAATTATAGAGCCTCAAAGGGACATCATGTGCTCTGCCCTCCAGGAACAAGGAGAGGTCATTGCATGCAATAGAGGAAGGTGATCTAAGAGGCTGAACCTCTTAGATGCTGAAGAGCCCCTTTGGAGAAGACACCCTTTGGGTACAACCTATTGGAATGGAACAGATGACCCTCAGTTGTTGCCAACAAATTCGGATAACTGGATCATATATATTTTTTCTGTTTTAAAATATGAAAAATTAATTATTTTTTTCCTTTACATATTTTGGGTGGTTTCCGTGTGTTTGTTTGTTTTGCATCTACAGTTCAGGCCTGGGTCTAGCTCTGCTTTCAAGGGGCCCCTGCGGCGAATTTCCAGCTACACCAATGCTTTTCCTGGAGGAGGAAAGCAAGCACAGGGTGGGTCATGTGTGGTGTAGTGGTTAGAGTGTCAGGCTGTGACCTGGGAGACCAGGGTTCAAATCCCCACTCGGCTGTGAAGCTCGCTGGATGACCTTGGGCCAGGCATTGCCTTTCAGCCTTACCTACCTCACAGGATAGTCGTGGGGATTAAATCAGGAAGGGAAGAACGATGGGTGCCACCTTAAGCTCCTTGGATAAAACGATGGGATAAAAATGCAATAAACAAACAACATGTCCTATTTTTCAGAGGACAGGCCTCTTTGAAGGAATGTCAAAGGAACAGTCCTCTATTTCAGGGTTTCCCAAACTTGGGTCTCCAGCTGTTTTTGGACTACAACTCCCATCATCCCTAGCTAGCAGGACCAGTGGTCAAGGATGATGGGAACTGTAGTCCAACAATAGCTGGATACCCAAGTTTTGGGAAACTGCTCTATTTGAAGGCATCCTCTTATTCAGCAATGGGAAACTTCTGGCTCTGGTGTCCAAATGAGGCCCTCAAGGGTCCCTCTATGTGGTCCTTGGGGATCTCCCCAGGCCACACACCCTCTTTAGCCACTCCCCCTTGTCCACAGGCCACACCCCTTGCCACCTCATACCCTCTTGTAGTGCTTTCGCCCGAATGGAATCTGCCTCTGAACTCTCATTATTATACATGGCTCTCTACCTCCCAGTTTTATCCTCATAGCAACCCTGCAAGGTAGGTTTGGCTGAGCCACTATCCCAAAGCCACCCAGTGAGCTTCATGGCTGAGCTGGGTATTTGGACCCTTGTCTCCTTCCTTGCTGATACTCTGACAGTCTGATCGCTCTGCCACATTGGGTCCAGGGAAATAAGTAGTGAAATTAACATGCCAAAAGTTGCATCATGCCAGGGGACGTGATCGGACAAAACTGCATACAAGAATTAAGATAAATTTACACTAAAATGCTGAGGATTTTTCATAAGAACTTTAAAAAATAACCTGCAGACTGATGCAAAATTGTGAAAACTGAACTTAAAACACTGGAAATGAAAAGAAGCCCACACGATTTGTCCATCTCTCAATCCTTTCAGTTGAAATTGCTCGGGATGCTTCTGTTAGGAATTATAGCGGGCAGAATTTTTTTTTTTTTTTAAGTTAAAGTTGTTTATGTATGTAACATACATAAGGTTCTATCTGAGCAGAAATGGGAGAAAGAAGAAGTTCCAACCAAAGAAGAATGGATAAGTAACACAATGGACTACAGTGGTACCTCGGGTTAAGAACTTAATTCGTTCCAGAGGTCTGTTCTTAACCTGAAACTATTCTTAACCTGAAGCACCACTTTAGCTAATTGGGCCTCCTGCTGCCGCCGCGCAGCCGGAACATGATTTCTGTTCTCATCCTGAAGCAAAGTTCTTAACCCGAGGTACTATTTCTGGGTTAGCGGAGTCTCTAACCTGAAGCGTCTGTAACCCGAGGTACCACTGTATATGCAGAACTGGCAAAATTAACAGCAAGATTCAGAGAATCGAATGATGAGTGATTTATGGAAGAATGGATGCCTTTCCCGAACTATTTAAAGAAATATTATGGTATGATGAACTCGGGAGCAGGATTTGAGCTATGAGCAACAGAAATAATGAGATGATAATATCATGCTTAGGATTTGATGGATGGAAAACAGGGTGTAGCAGAAGGGGAGGAAGAACAACAAAAGGGGGTGGGAAGTAGACGAAAATGAGAGAAAGGGTGAAAATTGTGTTTGATTGTATATGTTAAAAATGTTGAAACTTAATAAAATGCAATTGAAATTGTTTGGGATGTAGCTTCCTTAATACGGCGCAACAGTTGGAATTGCTCCGCACTGTTTCTATTCCAGTTTTCTGCCTGCTTCTTGCAGGGAGCTCGGAGGTGTGCTCACGCAGCCTCCTTTACGAGCCCCTGGCCTCTCGACAGCTTTACGGATGTTTGTGCTAAGTAGCTTTTAGCGGCCCACTGCTGAACCGAGCCACCGTGCTTGGCTTCTCTGCAAAGGCTCTTTGGTCCTAATGCCTACAAACGGTAATCCATTTGGCCTGACTAATCCAGCCTAAAAGGAGGCCAGTGGACTTGAAAGGATGGTCTCATGAGAAAAGCAACTCACCTTTAGGGACAGGTCCCGGAAGCAGCCTCCCTCCCTTCCTATTGGCTGATCTATTTCGCAAAATTAATTAAGGAAGAGACGTGGATTGAGTTTCATTCGCCAGCTTTTGAATCAGGGGGCTGGGGGATATTCTCCTTGGGTCTTTGATGGTCTCAGGGTGGACAGAAGCATCTCCCCATCATTACCAAGCCATAACAAAGACACTTTAAGCTTTCTCCCCCCCCCCCCAAAAAAAACTTGTCCCCCACCCACCCTCAAGTTAGCAATTATATGGGATTACCCATAGCCCAGGGACACTGGCTACCAATGGGGATTTCATTCTCCTATCTGAAAGGAGCCGCTCAGGCTATCTAGCGGTCCATATGAATTCAGGGGATGTGGAAATGAGAGTTTTCGGGTTTGCATTTTCTGATGGGTAAGAAGGGCACTGGCTCTGCCAAGATGTCAGCAGGAAGGAGCGAGAGGAGACGTTTCGGATCGTGTTTGGTCCTCGTCTAATCAAGTCAAATCTGAAATTAATGAGCGCTAAAGGGGGAGAGCACAATCTCGATGCTTTGGGGCAATTGTGAGCTATGCGGTTTTATTTCGCAAAAATGTAAAGCAATATCCTTTTTGGCTGCAGATGAAACGGGGAGAGAAGCATTTTTCATCTTTTCCCATTTGATTTAATACCCCGCTGACTAGCCAGTTTTTGTGTGTGCGAGTGTGTCAAAAGCTCTTTCTCTCTTTTCTTCCAGAGAGCCGAACAAAATCGCAAATCATTTCGAAGGTTTGTGTTCTGGTCTAGCTTTGGCTCATGACAAATTAAACATCTAGGATGAGAAAAGGTCACCCGCAGAAGTCACACTGTTTCTTTCGGCTAACTACAGTCGACTGTCCAAAGCTTATTTTGCATGGCACCAAGTAGTCCAGAGTTCCAGAATTAATGAAGAAGCTTTGAGGTCTTACTAGCCTGAAACATGGGCATGTTGAGAGGACAGCCAAAAAAGTAAGGGCAGTCAACACTGAGTTTTTCGGAGGCTGATACAAAATTTGCACTTGGTTCCTTCCTCCATCTCCACCCCTCAATCTACGAGCATGACTCCGTGTCCACTCCTCAGGGCTGCAGGCCTGTCTCCTGAACCTCTTCCTCAGAGCTGCTGGAGGTGGGAGATAATAAAAATGGAAGGAAGCCATGAAGAAAATAGCAGAGAAAAGGAACTGCTGAAACAACTCAACAACTTCTACCTGCACCCATAATGCTTCCACACACACCATAGTCCTCCTAAAAAGTTCTTCCACACCAATCACACAAGGAGCAGCTGCAAGAATGTGGGGTTTCCCCCCCTAAGTAAATATTAGCAGCCCAATACACAGCAGGACTCTGGAGAGGAATGAGCTTTATTCTCTCTTCATGCCAGTGCTATGGTCCAAACCTAGATTGTGATATTTACATTGGAAGGAAAATTTCCATGGGAGAGGGAGATTCTCCATGGAAAGAGAGCAGGCATGGAGCTACAATTCCCAGGGAATTCATGGAATTATGAGAATCACAGGCCCTCCAAGTGTCCCTATTTTCCAGGGACAGTCCTGGATTTAAAGAAGACATCCCGGTTTCTGATTCGATCCCGGAGTGTCCCACTTTTCCTTAGGCTGTCCTTATTTTTGTCAAAGAAATGTTGGAGGGGTGAATAGAGGTCTCCAAACACATCTCAGCATCCTTAACAAACAACACTTCCCAGTTTTCACCGGGTGAATCCATAACTCTTTAAAGTAATATAATGCCATTTTAAATGTATAGTGCAAATGGGATCCAGCAGTGGGGAAGGTGTGGGCCTTGTTGAACTCCAACTCCTTTCAGCCAGAGTCATCATGCATAATGATAAAGAAAAGTTAGAGTATTAATCCAGCAAAATCTGGAGATGCACAAATTCCCCACCCCTCATCCTCCCACAGCCTATAAAAGGAAATTTTCTCTTTTTCCAGCAGGTTACAAGATGGTATTTTCATGGGTCAGTAGTGGAGAGAGCACATTTGACTTTGATAACAAGTCCAGATTTGGAGAATTTGAACATTCTTCCCTAATTTTGTTGTTTCGATCCAATGCATTTCGATCCAATGCACTTCCGATTGAAGCGGAAGTAGCTGACATGATGCCCACAAGACATTGTCAGACTCCGGCTCCCATCATCCCTGACCTTGGCCATGCTGGTGGGGCATGATGGGAATTGGAGTCCAACAACATCTGAAGGGTACCATTTTACCAAGTCCTGTACTAAAGGAGAAGGGAAGGATCCTAGCTGTGCGAGAGAGAAAGAGCAACCAACTCTTCGCTAGGACCAAAAGTTAATTCATACTGAGAGAATTTCAAGAAAGCAACTATTTATAGAAATAGCTTGGTAACCTCCATGTAGATCGACACCTTGATGCAAACATGTAGGATGTGGGGAAATCAAAACTAACTATATATATATATATATATGCAGGTTTTGGTGTCCTCGGGTGTCTTCCCGTGTAAAAGTTGGGGTGTCTAGGCGACGTTTCGACGAGGTCTCACTCGTCATCTTCATGACGAGACCTCGTCGAAACGTCGCCTAGACACCCCAACTTTTACACGGGAAGACACCCGAGGACACCAAAACCTGCATTCCTGTACCCGTGAAAATCTACGAAAGCATATATATATATATATATATATATCCCTGCAAAGTACATCTGCCCAACTTTTTAGCATTTTAGCAAATAACTTCATCTTTATTTATTTACGCTGACCTCATAAGCTTTTCATTTGGCCGGCTGTGGAGCCTCACACACAAGCCACCTTGGAAAACTTCAAAACTGGTTTTCATAATGAGCCCCCTATCAAATAGCCCTCCATCGCAGCAAGAGCCAAACCACGAAGCAAATTCACAAGTCAGGAGTTCAGCGTCGCATTTAGCCTCTGAATGTCAACATCCCTGAAATGCCTTCATAGGATGTATCTCTCTTCGCCATCCTCCAAATACACAATTCAAAACCTTTTCAGAAATATATATATATAGGTGTTTCTCTAGCTTGTCAGCTGCTTTTGGTGATTTCTGATGTCAGGGTGTATCGCCTTTCACAGTTCAAGTTGTGCTTTGTTATATAAAGTTGCCATGACTTCCAGAATCCAGCAATTGACCAAGACACAAAGGCTACAGAGTCAGTGGCAGATGTGGCAGTCATTTTGTGGTATGCCACACCTCTGTGGCAGCCATTTTGTGTTATAGCATGTACTATACCCATGGAGGAGAAGCGGGTGGCACTGTTGTCTAAACCACTGAGCCTAGGGCTTGATGATCGGAAGGTCGGCAGTTCGAATTCCCACGACGGGGTGAGCTCCCGTTGCTCGGTCCCAGCTCCTGCCTACCTAGCAGTTCGAAAGCATGTCAAAGTGCAAGTAGATAAATAGGTACCACTCCAGCAGGAAGGTGAATGGCATTTCTGTGCGCTGCTCTGGTTTCGCCAGAAGCGGTTTAGTCATGCTGGCCACATGACCCGGATGAACGTCGGCTCCCTCGGCCAGTAAAGCGAGATGAGCGTCACAACCCCAGAGTCATTCATGAATGGACTTAACTGTCAGAGGTCCTTTACCTTTTTATACCCATGGAAGCCATTGCAAATTCCCAGTGAGCCCACTGGCTTAAAAAGATGGGCCAGCCTTGGGCTGAGAAACCATTGTAGGTTGCTGACTCTGGGCCTGGTGGGGCTTTGGGGGGGGGCACAAAATTTGAGAGTGGTGAGCAGTGGATCCAGTGGATCCCCGGACCAGATGGATGTATCTGTCATTTTTGTTCCTCATTTTTCCAATCACAAATTCAGTTCAGCACATCAGTTAGCCTTAAAAAAAATGAAAAGTCCTCATGAAGATTAATCAGCAAGTTATTTATTTTATTTGTGTCAGAAAAAATTATATACTGCTTGATGGTAAAAAACAACAACACCGAAATGAAACAGAAAATGGAGTGGTTTGCAAAAAGTTAATGTGAATGTCTTTCCCCACCCCCACCCCTTCACAAAGTAATTTTCAGAAATATTGTGCAACATTCAGCCAGGTCCAAATCCTGAGCAAAACTTGTCCTATTCATAGGAATCCAAGGGCAAGATATTTTGCTGTTTGATGCAAAATACAGTATGTTACTCGCTTCCATTCCACATATGGAAGACAACTATGATTCTATGATTCCATGAACATTGTTCCTGGCAACCTTGAAATCATTGGATGGAAGAGTCTTTTCCAGCTTTAACAGTTCTCAGGTGTTTCTCACCGTGATTGTTATTAGAATGTTTTTGCCTCTAACCCCACCCGCCAGTCATGTGGCCCCCAGAAGGCTGCCCAGGGAAGAATGCGGCCCTCATGCCGGAAAAGCTTCCCCAGCCCTGACTCAGCTATCTGTGTGAGAACACATTACAAACTGTCTTCCTGTCCCTGGAGTGCCGTTCTTTAGATGGCCATTTTGTATGCCCCTTTCATTTGCAAAGCACCTATCAGCCATAACACTTCCGCATATTTATTCTGGATTCTGCTATGTTGTTTTTTTAAAAAAACGGCATTTAATGTACACTTGTGGGGTGGAATTTTATATTCCTATGACCAGATATATCCGCAGGACACTGATCCCAATAAAACTTCACAGCCCTCACGGTGCCAAGAAAAACCACTTCTTAGTTTGTCTACCTCATAGAAAAATATATTGATCGGCCAATCGTGTCATTAAATGCTTTGAAACAGTCGTCAGTTTCTTAAATCCTAGCAGGTACCCCTTTGGAGTCCCAAAGGTTAAAGAAGCGGCTGAAATAATAACTATTTCTGGCATATGATTAATTATACCACTTTTATTTTTAGGAAGAGGGTATTTTATTTTATTTTTTTGAGGGGGAGGGAATAGATTGCTATATTACCTGGGCTCTGAAAATCCATTCTGGCCTTAGACTGCCTCAGGCTTAAAACCTTGTATGTCAGTAAGCATCACTGAATACCCACAGGATTTACTTCTGAGTAACCATATATAGGATTTCACTGTTAAAGAGGTTCCGGTAACATCACATTTACCTGCATTTTATACAATTCTTTGAACTGGGAGCAACATTATTTGGTAAACGTTGCAGCTTCTGCCTTGGTCCACATTACTAAATATTTTTAACATTGGTTCCTTCAGTCACTCATTGGCATGCAAAATGCTGCATTCAACCTACTGGATCCGGGTAAAAGCTCACCAAGCCCATCATCCAGTTCTCACTGTGGCCAACCAGATTATTACATCAGGAATATTATTTATTCATTTTTATTTATACAGGTGGCGACCATTTTGCACACATCTAATTGCATCGCCTCCGACATTTCTCCGCTGAAAATTGGGATATCCCATTCCTTAATGATAATTTTACTATTTATACCCCCACACTTCTTACTAGGTTGCCCAAGGCACTCTGGGCAGCTTCCAACATGTATAAAAACATAATAAAACATGAAACATTTTTTTTAAAAAAAAACCTTCCCTATACAGGATTGTCTCCAGATGGTTCAGGGGTCAGATAACTCCATACCCTCCAACATTTCTTCAATGAAAATAGGGACGTCCTAAGGAAAAGTGGGACATTCCAGGATCAAATCAGAAACTGTGATGGCTTCTCTAAATCAGGGATGTCCCTGGAAAACAGGGACATTTGGAGGGTCTGCAATTGACACATGACCACTGATGTGCAGGTCCTTTTGGACCCATAAGAGGGCAGAATGGGGCAGGGCCATTGTGTGTGGGGGGGGCCAGGAATGGAACCCCCACACAAAATAGTTGCAGTTTGTACCACCCTTTTCACAGTCCGTGGAACATGTAAACAGCAATGCATAAAATCATTTAATACACACGTGGACACACACAATCCATTTTATTTTGTAATTTTATGTCATGAACGGCACTGAGACCTGCTGGTATCAGACAGTATACAAATTTCATAATTAATAATAATAATAATAACAAACAACACAGAAATCAAGGTCAAGGCCCCTCCTGCATCACATAAAGCAGCGTTGTACCACATCAGTAGTCATGGCTACCCACAAAGAATTCTGGGAACTGTAGTTTGTTAAAGGTGCTGAGAGTTGTTAGGAGGCAGGGGTGCCAAGATGAATTAAATATTGGGGGGACCAGGAAAGCCCTACCCTACATAATCTATCAAATGACACAGCACATACACACAATTTGAATGGCAATGCCTATTAATTGGGGGCGGCGCTCAAATATTTTATTGGGGGGGCAAAGCCCCTGATGCCCCTAGGAGTTGGCTCCTATGTTAAAAAGGTAAAGGGACCCCTAACCGTTAGATCCAGTCGCGGACGACTCTGGGGTTGTGGCATTCATCTCGCTTTATTGGCCGAGGGAGCCGGCGTACAGCTTCCGGGTCATGTGGCCAGCATGACTAAGCCGCTTTTGGCAAACCAGAGCAGCACACGGAAACGCTGTTTACCTTCCTGCCAGAGCGGTACCTATTTATCTGCTTGCACTTTGACGTGCTTTTGCACTGCTAGGTTGGCAGGAGCTGGGACTGAGCAACGGGAGCTCACCCCATCAGGGGATTCGAACTGCCAACCTTCTGAATGGCAAGCCCTAGGCACAGTGGTTTAGACCACAGCGCCACCCGCATCCCCCTGGAAGCTTAGGTAAAGGTAAAAGGTAAAGTACCCCTAGACGGTTAGGTCCAGTCAAAGGCGACTATGGGGTTGCGGCGCTCATCTCATTTTCAGGCCAAGGGAGACGGTGTTTGTCCACAGGCAGCTTTCCAGGTCATGTGGCCAGCAGGACTAAACCACAACAGAACACCGTGACAGAAACCAGAGTGCATGGAAACAGTGTCTACCTTCCCGCCGCAGCGGTACCTATTTATCTACTTGCACTGGTGTGCTTTCGAACTGCTAGGTTGGCAGGAGCTGGGACAGAGCAATGGGAGCTCACCCCATCGTGGGGATTCGAACCGTCAACCTTCTGATCGGTGAGTCCTAGGCTCAGTGGTTTAGACCACAGCGCCACCCGCGTCCTTTGTTAAGAGGCCCCTATTCCCCTCACAGAGTTACAATTCCCAGAGTGCTTTAAGAATCAGTCCCCCTTCCTAGGGAACTCTGTGAATTGTAGCCACCCTGGAGGGTTGGCCAAAGGTGAATGCACCCTGATGTGCAAAGAAATGTTAACTACCTCCATCTTAGGGATTGGAAGACTGAGAAAAACTGTGATTCCAGTGTTGTTTTTAGGTGAGGGCTTTGGCAAGATGCCATCATTAGGACCCCTCTCACTCCTCTCACTGCGGCTCACTCACTTGCCCTCTCCCTCTGGGCCCGATCCATGCAACCACCCAAAGGGAGAGTGCAAGGCAAGTGGAGCTGCTGATCCATCTCCTGGCACCTATCACCCCTTTCAAGTTTGGAGAGGGCAAGTGGGAGCAAGAGGAGAGCAACAGGACCAGGAGGTCCCGGGAGTATGGCCCTCAGCAGGTGCCCAACTTTGCCTTCCTCTGGTGCCAGCCGGCATTTCAACCATACAGGGAATTGAAACTGAAGCTGAGCTTGGAATCAGAAACCTCCAGGTCACACTCTCAGGCTCACCAGCTGACTTGCCACAACGGGATTGCCACTGCATCTCAAAACACCCATCTTTGCATCAACGACAGGTTGGAAGAGATTACCTGAAAGGGGTCTTTTCTGATTCTAAAATCCCACAATTTGTTCCTACTATTAACTAGAACCTGGGCACATTTCCTTTCCTAACCACTCTCTCATATCTAAAAAAGAATGCAGTTAAAAAAACACACACAAGTTCCTTAATAAAGTAACCTAATGCCATTTAGCTGTCCAAACACACTGCTGCTAATTATGGTTATTAGTTTAAAGAGATCATTTTTGTTATTGCAATTTCGTTCCATTTCCTACCATTATATAGACCCTGGGCACATTTCTGTAAATAACCAAGCTTTTTTTTAATGTCATGGGGTCCAGAGCAAAGTGGATGCAAAGATTCCACACTATCTGAACTGGGAAATTGTGTGTGTGTGTGTGTGTTTCTAACCTGTTTAATCTGGCTGCAACCATTTGTCCTGTGGTCAACTGACATCCCAGCTAATGGTTTTTGATGAAACCCATTATTCCTGAAGCTATTTTTAAAATATGATGGAAAAAGAATCAGTTCAACCCACCTAGAAGACTAATATTTTTCAGGAACGTGCAGAGACAGTGGTCTATAACCACAGCCCTTTCCTTCTGAACTCAGGTTTTGAACTCACACAAGAAATGTGAGCTTACCTTAACATTCCTCACGGCACAGAAGGCCAGATCTTTGAACACCAAGCAGCCATAGTATCTCTTGTGGGAAAGGGGGTGTTCAGGAGAGGCTGTCATGCCCAATTCTTCCTTGATGTCATAGAGAGGAACAACTATCTGACTTTTAGAAGACATCTGAAGGCAGCCCTGTTTAGGGAAGCTTTTAATGTCTGATGCATTACTGTATTTTAATATTTTGTTGGAAGCCGTCCAGAGTGGCTGGGGAAGCCCAGCCAGATGGGTGGGGTATAAATAATAAATTATTATTATTATTATTATTATTATTATTATTATTATTATTATTATTACCCAACTGTTACACACCAGCCCTTCATTGCTGCCAGTTGGATCTTACCATCTGGTAGTTGCTACCAACACCCTCCTTTTCGGTCATCTACAGACCGAGGCTGAATCTAGACACATCAAAAAAACATTTCAGGAAAGCGTGTACTGTAGTAAAGCTCACAATGGTAAATCACATCGCCAAAGGATTGAACTCCACAGCGCCATCTGGTGTCACAGTGTTGCAAAACATTTAAAACGCTAATTTAACAAATTTACATTTAACTAATGTAGCTGAGTCCCAAGAAACAAGGTGGGGAAAACTGGGCAGCCAAATAATTGTTAAATCCTGGGACCCCAGGCAATCGCTTGCCATTTTTTCACAGAGTGCAAAACCAGCTCTCTGGCTCTCTGCTACTCTGAGAAAAGGGCCAAATCCTGGCTTTAGCCACTCTCATCTTGGCATGAAATTCAAAGTCAAATAGGCATGTGGAGGTTCCTGAATCCCTAGAGTAATAATCATGCTCCAAATCCACTAGCCCAATTGTGAAATTTTATTAGACATAACAGACAGGGAGAAAGCAGGCAACAGCTCAGACAGAACACATAATAAACAAGAACACTGCAGTTCTAAAACCGGACTAAGCCTGGCCTGTCTACTTCAGTATAATATTCCTAGTCTACTTGCACATAGGCAGAATATACCAAAGTGGAGAATCAGCTTCCTGGTGGTTTGGAAGACCCGGACTGGATCCAGGGTGGTGAGACAGGGAAGAAAACTGTAAAGGCAGTCCAGTCTTTGAAGGCTGTCTCTCTGCTATCATTGGAGGGCGGTGTCCTCTGACCTCTTTCCGACCAATGAGAGCCAGGGTCAGTTAGTCAGCCTTGCTTAGAGAAATGGCAGGGACAGGCAATCAGGATCCTGTGTTGCATCTCTTAACATTCATAGAGAAGGAAGTTGTAAGAAATGGCACATCTGCATTTACGTTCAGAAGGGAACATCGGAGAAATGTTGGAGCTTATGTATTTATTATTATTATCATTATCATTATCATTATCATTATTATTGAATAGAGTGTCCCTATTTTCACTGGGAAAATGTTGGAGGGTATGTGGTAATAAATACATATTGCATTGTGTAGCCCTTCCTCAGCGGCATCTTGGAGGTGCATTTAGGCACAGTGCTCTGAAGTGACCTTAAAGTCTGGTTCATCAGTCGTGCCTCTTGGCCTTAAATTAGTAACCATATCGGATCCGTCTCCATGGGGGATGACAAGGAAGACAGCGTAAAAGGAGATGTTTATGGGCCACCCAGGATGAAGAAGGCTTCGCAGCATTCTTTGCCGAGACCGGTCACTGGAGCATTCTTGGCACATCTTGGGAAGAAAATGGAAATCTAAGAAGGAAGGAAACAGTGGGCGGAATACAGATTAAAATCAAAACAAAACCTGATGCTGTCTATGATCGCTGATATGAATAGCAGTTTTGTATACCAGCGTGGCTTAATTGCATATCAGCCAATGGCCGTGCTCGTCTTAGGGAGAGAGAGAGCACCCTTCATCTGCATCCTGTCAGGAACGAGTCAGATCCAGAGACAAAGCCAAGATCACAGGAACAGGAACTGGGCCAGCGAGAGGCAGATTTATCCACACGCACCACACTTGTCATCGGGTCCTGGGAGGAAACTGATACTCAGCAGATAACAGGCCTGCGGAGCCAAAGAATCAAGTTGCAGCATGTACAACTCAATTTTGTATTTCTGCATATTTGTGCACACTCACATGTACCAACGTTGCACTAATCCATTAAAGCAGAAATGTGGATTTCACAATGTAAATCGAATAATTGTGGTGCGTCACATGCATGTTATGGTCAGCCGTTGGCTGAATCAGGCATTCTGTTTCCCCTTACAAGAGCATCAGGCATTCTCTAAGAGCCAAACGGCGCATTAGCTTACTGAGGCGACAGATCATTCTTATTAAAGAAAACTAAATCTAAAAGTTTAGAAATAACAATTTAATTATGTTAGAAATAAGAGAGAAGAAAACAAGGGCATGGTTCTATCATTTGTGCTCCAGCATATTAGAACTGATAAACCTACATTCCTAAGAAACATGTTTCATTATCTATATGTATAATAAATGCAAAGTAATAAGAAGTTAATTAAAGGAGCAAAAATGGAGGCACATTCTAACATAGTCCAAATTTGCTCCTTACATTTAAAGCTGAATCATGCCACTTCAAACCATCCTGGCTTCCTCCCCCCCCCCCCCCCAATGCTGAGAACTATAGTTTTGTAAGGGTGCTGGGAATCTTTAGGAGGCTCCTATTCCCCCCCCCCCCCGAGAGCTACAATTCCCAGAGTTCCCTGCGAAGAGCGATTTTGGAAGCATATGTAATGGCACCATGCCCCCAAAGATCAGAAATAATGGGAATGTCATAATGGGAGTTCCAGAAAGTGATGTCATCCACTTTAAACGATGACTTTTGAAGATCAGGAAAGCTAAATGCCTCCACAGCTGCGGAAGTTTAGCTAGAGCAACGGACCAGGGTCTCTGAAGCCCAGAATCCCCTGCAAAACAATGGCTCCTTTCTCCCTTCTCACGACTTCACTTTCCAGAAAGTGCGGAGGGCCAAAGTTCTGGCTCTCGATAGGCAGCCTCTGCAGGCATGCCAAAGACAACCGCCTCCCTTTTTTAAAAACACACACACACACACCATTTAAAAAAAGTTAGAGCATTGTATTCCAACCCGAACTGCAGTGGAATTTTATAAGGCTAAGTGATGCCACCCTTACAACAGACCCCTCTTCACTTCAACTGCTTCCCCCCCCCCAATTGATTTATGGGAAATCACAGCTCTTGTCACCAAACTCATTACATCTCCAGCTTCATAAGCCCAAAGATACTGGCAGATAGAGAAGGAACAGCTAATGACGCTTTCAAGGAATGGCTTTAACTGGTTGACACATTGAATATGTGTCGTCCTGATATCTGAGTGGGATCAGGCTCCCTGTGTTTCTGCTTGGGCCACACAAGCAGCAAGATAAGCCCCACGATGACTAATCTAGATGACTAATTCTGGATCGAGAACCGCAGGCAGGCGTGAGGGCTAGCTTCTCTTATCTCGCCACTCATTCATCTTCCAAGTGGGAGAGATTAATTAATAATCCGTCCACTTCAGGACTAGGGAGAGAGGGATCAGTTTGTTCCATGCCTATGTCCATTTTCCAACTGAACAGTAAAAGGAATTCACCATAAAATAAATAAATAACAATAAAATTCATTTTTAAATATGTATCTAGAGCAGTGTAGGGATAGATAGATGATAGATAGATAGATAGATAGATAGATAGATAGATAGATACTGCAATTTCATTTTTTAAAATGTGTTTTTCCACATTTTCTCAGCCAGCAACTGTATCCCATCTTTCCTGACTGTTGACCATGTACCTGGGGAGTTGGAGTCCATCTAGAGGAGTATCTCCCAAACTTGGGTCTCCAGCTGTTGTTGGACTACAACTCCCATCATCCTAGGTATCCGTGGTTAGGGATTATGGGAGCTGAAGGCCCAAGTTTGGGAAACCCTGATCTAGAGGGCCAGAGGTCCATCATCCCTTGTCTAGCATATAGGGAAGGCTCTGTTATCTTTCACATTTGCAAGAAAGGAGCTGGAGAACCCCTGGGTTATGACTTGCTGTGAATGTGTCTCCATTCTTCCTTTACGTGGAGAGGCACCATTGAGGTCTCCATACTAACTACCATACAAGTCCATGCAAGACAGGGGTGGGGGGGACCTGGTTGGCAAGGTCTTTATTCCCCAACCAACCAACCAACAAGCCAACTGTGACAGGCGGCTGAGGCCACCTGCCTGTCAGTCATCTGATATCATGATGATGTCAGGTGGCTGATGGAAGGTTCCACCTACCTGTCATCATTGACCAATAGTGTGTGGGGAGGAGTCTGCTCCATCAGCATGTTGCCCACAGAGAAAATTTATATATGTGTGTGTGTGTGTGTGTGTGTGTGCGTGTGTACACACACAGACACACACACACACACACACACACACACACACACACACACATATACATACCCCGTCCATCTGGCTGGGTTTTCCCCAGCTGCTCTGGGTGGCTTCCAACAAAATATTAAAAATACAATAAAACATCAGACATTAAAAACTTCCCTAAACAGGGCTGCCTTCAGATGTCTTCTGAAAGTCAGATAGTTGTTTATTTCCTCGACATCTGGTGGGAGGGCGTTCCACAGGGTGGGTGCCATGGGCAAAGCAGCACATAGCTGAATGCAATTCTTGTCCTATCAGCTGATGAGCTGAAGATTTGATCCTGCTCTCTGCAAAGGTCTTCTTCACCGATTTTCCCTCTGCACATCAGCTGATGTCACCCAGTAATGTCAGCTGACTGAGAAGTGGACATGGTTTGGGAAGGAAATGGCATTGCAGGCAAAATTGGATCCCACCCCCCCGTATTCAAAGATTGGCCAAGCGGCCAGAGCTTCTCCACCCTAGCATAAGCTCTGTATTTCCAGCTCATATGGCTAGAAGTTTGTTTATTTCTTTTTCTTTTTCAAATTTTATTAATTTCATTTAGACATAAAACATGCAACAGCTGCGTAAAATGAGAATTAAAATAAAATGACCGTGTGTGCTCAGATAAATTTTCCCAGCTGACTGCCCCCAGGAAGCCCATAAGCAGGACATAAAGGGAACATCCCACCCATTTATTTTTTGGGCTAGAGCAGCCTTCCACAACTCGTTACTCTCTGGATACTTTGAACTACAGCTCTATGACTGGAGCTGGGGGGTGTTGTACCTCAACAGCATCTGAAGGATCCCAGGCTGGCAAGACTGAAAAAAATAAGAAGAAGAAACAAGGCAAACATAGCACATGGAATAAAACAGATGTAAACAAAAGAGGCTTCAAACAATGAAACGATGTCGGTTTGTCACAGTCTTTGGGAAGTGTTGGAACAAATAATAAAATAATAATAATATGCCACTACTAATCCTGGACGCTATATTAAACATGCCTCTTAAGAACAGTTGTTGGGGAGCAAACACGGGAGAGGGCTATTGTCCTTGTGTCCTTGTTGTGGGCTTCTCAAAGGCATCTAGCTGAGCAACCGGATGTTGGGTTACATAGGCCTTCGGCCTCATCCAGCAGCGCTCTTGTTAAGGAAATGGATTGAGAAGAGGGAGCTCAGTGGTAAGAAGGCATTGCTTTCCATTCTGTCCTGTATTCATCGCACACAGCACTGCTTCCATGCAGCTGCAGTTCATCTTCCTCCAAAGACTGCATCATCACTCGTCTCGCTGTCTGCTGTGTTGAAATTATGTCACTTATGTAAGTTACATTATCCCATCCCATTCCTTTCAGTGCAAAGGAAACAGTGCAGAGCAGGGAGGGAAACACAATTGATTTATTCAAAACAAAATTTAAAAAATTCCTTCCAGTAGCACCTTTGTTGTTGTTTAGTCGTTTAGTTGTGTCCGACTCTTCGTGACCCCATGGACCAAAGCACGCCAGGCACACCTGTCTTCCACTGCTTCCCCTGCTGTTTGTTCAGACTCAGTAGCACCTTTGAGACCAGCTAAGTTTGTTATTGGTATGAGCTTTCGTGTGCATGCACACTTCTTCAGATACAGTCATACCTCATGTTACGGACGTTTCAGGTTACGTGTTTTCGGGTTGCGGACTGTGGGAAACCCGCTCACGCATGTGCAGAAACACTAAATTGCGCTTTGTGCATGCGCAGAAGCGCCAAATCACGCCGACACCGGCGCAGACACGGCGCTTCAGGATGCGAACGCTGCAGGTTGCGGATGTGCCTCCATCACAGATTATGTCCGCATCCCAAGGTTCCACTGTACATTGAAACAGAAGTCACCAGACCCTTATATATAGTGAGAGGGTGGGGAGGGGTATTACTCAGAAGGGTGGTGGGAATGGGTGATTGGCTGACATGTGTGGTAAGCCAATCACCCATTCCCACCACCCTTCTGAGTAATACCCCTCCCCACCCTCTCACTATATATAAGGGTCTGGTGACTTCTGTTTCAGTGTATCTGAAGAAGTGCGCATGCACATGAAAGCTCATACCAATAACAAACTTAGTTGGTCTCTAAGGGGCTACTGGAAGGAATTTTTTTTATTTTGTTTCAACTACAACAGACTGACACGGCTACCTACCTGTAACTTAGAACAATTGATTTAGGTTATTGTTTGCTGACTGAAAGCAACAACAACAGCAAACATTGATTTTATTTTCTGGATTTTTTTTTCTGTTTCAGGCATGGAATAAATAAGCAAACATCAGCCATTTCCTCTCCCATTTCTGAATCCTCTGACATCCCTCCTTTAGGCTTTGCTCTGTCCAAACTGACCCCTTTTAAAAACTGGTCAGAACACTTGTTTACAATCTTACACAACCAACAAATGTTGGAAGGTATGATATCAGGAAAGAGGGAACGAAATCTAACAGGTGGAGAGAGGAGTGGGAGGGGTGTGCAAGTATTATTATTATGGCAACCCTGCCGTGTCAATTGCTATGGGAACCAAAGAGTTCTGTTCTGCAGTTCCTTCTGCCACCTACATAAAACAGAGTGACTTAAACAGCAAGATAACCCCTCCAGCTGAGTTCTGTTCCTGTAATGTCTGGCAGTGTTTAAATGAACTCATGAAGGAAAGTGTTGAGTAGCGAAAGACAAATGACCTTTCCCATCTGGGAAAGGTCTCTGCATCTTTCAAGCGACATTGTCTGCTCTGAAGCAGAGCTGAAAAGAAAAAGGAGGAATGGGAAGAGAGGCGGAAAAACCCAAATCAAATCAAACAGAAGGCGATGTCAGGCTACAAAGGGGCCGGTGACCTTGTAAAGACAGAGGGCAGGGGAATCCATGGCTGAATCTGTGCACTGGAAGAGAAAAAAAAAGCTAACTAATGAGTCTATGGTTGTGGCTCCACAGTGGACAGTGAAACAGGAAAGACAGAAATCATAACACCAGGGTTTGGTTGAATAAGAAAGCTTGACTCAGGCCAAAATCTTCCATCCAGAACACCCGCTCAGTGGAGCTGATCTGGCCCACATCTCTTTATTTATATCAATAGGCAGTGTTATAAATGAAGAGATCAGAGCTGGATTACCTTCTGTGCTAAGTCTGCTTTGGAATGAAAGACAACGGGTCCAATATACTGCAGAATGGAAGCCCAAAGGCAAACCAGAGATGCTTGAATATATTGCTCTTCTCTTCCCTTTTGACAATATTCTTGTAGCTTGGGCAGTGGTGGCTATTTGTGGAGGGGGGGGGATTCAAAATGCTAGGAGTCTGCATTGGGAATATGCCAGCCATATTCTTTGTTCTGCAAAATGTTCTTGAGGCGAGGGAGGCAGGGTGGGAGGCGGAGAGAAGTCTACTACTGCTATTTCATGTTATTGCCAGTAGACATTGTATCTAAAAGTCCTTGCCTGGGGTGGAGGGGAAATGTTTGGGACTTATACTCTGTAACTGGATGGTCAAAATAGTGATGGGAATAGACATCAGGGCAGGTTCAAGTATGGTGAGATTCAGAGGGGTCCTTGATTTAGAGCCTCTTGACAAGGAGAAGAGAAGAGAAGAGAAGAGAAGAGAAGAGAAGAGAAGAGAAGAGAAGAGAAGAGAAGGGGAAGGGAAGGGAAGGGAAGGGAAGGGAAGGGAAGGGTTGCTGGATGAATGAGGCTGCAATCATGTAGTCCAGGTGTAGGAAACCATTTTCAGACTGAGGGGCCTTGCTCACTCTACCTAACGGTAGGGCTGGCCCAAACTCTGTAGCCAGGAAACATTAGCAAGAGGCTGATATGTGCCATGACTATTATATATATGAGGGAGGTGGAAATGAGGTCACTGTTGTGATTCATTGAGGTTAGGCTGGGTGCCAATACGTTGCATCCCATTCTAGCCTTACTCAGAGTAGACTCATTGTTGTTAATGAGCATGACAAACTTAGGTTCATTCATTTCAGTGGGTCTACTCTGCATAGAACTTAGTTGAATACCACTCAATATTTTTGCTGGTAGAGGTTTTTTTAATGTTATTCTATTAGCTTTTGATTTTTAAAAGCCCTAATGTTTATATGATTTCAGTGATGGGTTTTGACGTTGACATTTCATTGTATTTTTCATTTGAAACATTTGCAGACCCTTTCTGGAGGACCTTTGGTCTGGGGGCGAAATCAACCATTTGCAACCTAGTAATAATAATGAATAAAACACGAAAAATGGCTCACCTTTGGATTCTTTCCTATGTCCTCCCTCCCATAAAGATTATGAATATCTGGGTCCAAGGAGAAAAGGCACCTGAGGCCCAGATCTCAAAAGGCAAGCTGTTCCTCCCGAGCCAAGAGGATTTCTCTGCAGTAACACCGGCCGTGTCGGTTTTATGGCGTGTGGGGGCAAGGAGTACAGAATCCCTGTGATCGTTCAAAAGTTTGGGAGCGAAGGCTTTGCGCTGTAATGTGTTTGACCCTTCCTGAAAAGATCACCAACCAATTATCTTCCTAACAGCTCAGGAGATTAGCTGAACTCTATTAGTATACATCTGTATGTTCAGGCTGTGAGTTTTAACTAGCAAGAGGACCACCTACAGTTTGCCCAGCGAGACCCCCACACACTTAACTCCAGTGGCCTGGTATGTAGCCACTTGGAAAAGACGCAGGGGTTTTTTTTTCCCACCCCCCTCGGACAAAACTAAGTCATGAATACAACTAGAGGGTTCTAAATAGCTCCATAAACTAGCTGCCCTCGCCCCTCTTAAATTTGACCACAGTGCTTAGCAGAGACTGACATTGTGGGGAAATAAGACAGAAAGAAGCTTTTCTGTTTCTCTTAACCAGTGTCGGATTTATGTATAGGCCAAACAAGCTATAGTATAGGGCCCCACTCTCTTGGGGGGGCCCCCAAAAAATTTAAGGGGGAAAAACTGGTTGTACATTTTCAAAATATAAGGAAAAAAGAAATAAAATAAAACCTACATACAGCAACAGTGTTTTGTGTTGTGTAGGCCTCCTATGATGTAAGTAATGGGCCCCGCCTGCTAGCCTGCTCCCTAAAATATCACTGGTTTGCTCATTTCTATATATAGGGTGCCTACATTCTGCATGGACTGGTTGCATGGCAAATATTAGCTCCATAAATTACCATATAGCATATATTCAATACAAAAAAACAGCGACAATTTGTTGTTGGCAAAGGACAGCTGGACAAATAAAGGGCCCCATTACCTTCAGTAGCTTAGGGCCTCATCAAACCTAATTCCGGCCCTGCTCTTAACAGTAAAATTCGGGAACATCAGATGAAGATGGAGTGCGCAGGCAGGCCAAAGGAAGCAGCACTTCATATGTCACAAAGCTAAATGATGCAATTGAGTCCCACAAGTTGTAGTGGTGGCCACCGACTTGGGTGTCTTTAAAATGAATTTTTTTTTAGCAATTCACTGAATCACCTGGGGAATGGGACCAAACACATGCAAAATAGATATGGATCAGGGATGGACTAGATTTGTTTGTTTGTTTGATTGACTGATTATAGATACAAGTCAAGATTCTTTTTGTAAACCGCTTTGAGAGGTGAGGGAGTTACAATTAAGTAATTTATAAATTTAAATAAATCAATGATGCCTAGTTCTGCAGTAATGCTTCTGAATACAGTGGTACCTCGGGTTAAGAACCTAATTCGTTCTGGAGGTCCGTTCTTAACCTGAAACTGTTCTTAACCTGAGGTACTACTTTAGCTAATGGAGCCTCCCGCTGCCGCCATGCCGCCACCACACAATTTCTGTTCTCATCCTGAAGCAAAGTTCTTAAGCCAAGGTACTGTTTCTGGGTTAGCGGAGTCTGTAACCTGAAGCGTCTGTAACCTGAAGCGTCTGTAACCCGAGGTACCACTGTACAGTACCAGCTGCTGGGAGCCACAGAACGGAAGAGTGCTGTTATGCTCAGGTGATGTCTGTGAGTTTCCTACAGGCATCTGAGCGGCCGCTGTGAGAATAGGATGCTAGAGTAGATGAGCCATTAACTCTTGTTACGTTCTTACTTTATCTAACAAGGTTTATATACCACTTTTAATTTTTATTTTTTAAAAAACCTAAACAGTTTACATAAAATATCATATATAAGCACTGATAAAACCAGACCTTTTAAAAAACACACACAACCAGGTAGACATAATAAAATTATCAAAACCTAGATAAAATCAGCAGTTTTAAAAACAATAAAGATAATCCAATTACATGGCTGGGTAGATGTGCCTAAACAGGAAAGTTTTAGCAGCACGATTAAGGTGCCTACTTAATATTATTTGGTTATGATTGATATATTGATTGCTGTTGTCGCACACACAAAATAGCCCTGCATGATCTAAGTGTCTGTCTTTCAACCTGTCTCCTTGAAGCTTCGATTTCCTGTAGTAATAATTGCTGCTGCTCGGTTGGCTAGCTTGGGAAGAACACTTATCGGACCATGATGCTAAACATCCTTCCATTGGTATTCACGAGCTTTTAAAGAGCACTCCTTGCCACATTCAGTGAGCCATTTAGGGTCGAGAGGAACTAAGTGTAACTCGCTAAAGCAAGCCCTGTGATAGGTGAGATGAGGGGCAGAGCACATATTTCCATGCAGAAAGATCTCCATCCACTTCCCAGCACTTCTCCCTAAAAGATATTCTGGAGGCAGAGCAGAGAAAGTCCCCAAAACCCTGCAGTGCTACTGCCATTTAGGAACGCAGAGTCAGACCATTGGTCATAGAATCATAGAATCATAGAGTTGGAAGAGACCACAAGGGCCATCGAGTCCAACCCCCTGCCAAGCAGGAAACACCATCAGAGCACTCCTGACATATGGTTGCCAAGCCTCTGCTTAAAGACCTCCAAAGAAGGAGACTCCACCACACTCCTTGGCAGCAAATTCCACTGTCGAACAGCTCTTACTGTCAGGAAGTTCTTCCTAATGTTTAGGTGGAATCTTCTTTCTTGTAGTTTGGAGCCATTGCTCCGTGTCCGCTTCTCTGGAGCAGCAGAAAACAACCTTTCTCCCTCCTCTATGTGATATCCTTTTATATATTTGAACATGGCTATCATATCACCCCTTAACCTCCTCTTCTCCAGGCTAAACATGCCCAGCTTCCTTAGCCGTTCCTCATAAGGCATCGTTTCCAGGCCTTTGACCATTTTGGTTGCCCTCCTCTGGACACGTTCCAGTTTCTTGGTGTCCTTCTTGAACTGTGGTGCCCAGATCTGGACACAATACTCCAGGTGAGGTCTGACCAGAGCAGAATACAGTGGCACTATTACTTCCCTTGATCTAGATGCTATACTCCTATTGATGCAGCCCAGAATTGCATTGGCTTTTTTAGCTGCCGCATCACTCTAGTTCAGTATTGTCAATCTAGTTCAGTACTGTCTACCCTAGTTAGCAGCAGATCTCCAGGGCTTTGGTCTCCAGCCTTACCTGGAGATGTCAGGGATCGAACCCAGGACCTTCTGCATGCAAGGCAGTTGCTCTACCACTGAGCTATGGTCTTGGTGAGATGGACCAGTGGTTGGCTCAGTACCATGTGATCCCACTGCAAGGCAGTCAGGGAAGCTGCCTTATCCGGAGTCTGACCATTTGCTCATCTAGCCCAGTACTAGCCATATTACTCAGTGCAGAGGCATTTAAATTAATGCACCTAAATGAGTCAGGTCCATTAATGTCGGTGGGTCTACTCTTGAGTATGACCAGCATCATATACAACCCATTGACTGGCAGTGGCTCTGCAATAATTATTGTTGTTTTGTTGTAAGATGGCCAGGAGAGGTGGCCATGTACATTTAATAAGGGACTAAAATTCTATTACGCCAGCGTGGTGTAGTGGTTAAGAGCGGTGGACTCGTAATCTGGTGAATCGGGTTCGCTTCCCCGCTCCGCCACATGCAGCTGCTGGGTGACCTTGGGCCAGTCACACTTATCTCAGTGTGAAAGACCTGCATTGGCTCCCAGTACGCTTCCAGGCACAATTCAAAGTGTTGGTGTTGACTTTGAAAGCCTTAAATGGCCTCAAAGGCCCAGTATACCTGAAGGAGTGTCTCCACCCCCATCGTTTTGCACGCACACTGAGGTCCAGCACTGAGGGCCTCCTGCAGTTCCCTCATTGTGAGAAGCCAAGTTACAGGGAACCAGGCAGAGGGCCTTCTTGGTAGTGGCACCTGCCCTGTGGAACACCCTCCCACCAGATGTCAATGAAATAAACAACTATCTGACTTTTAGAAGACATCTGAAGGCAGCCCTGTTTGGGGAAGGTTTTAATATTTGATGAATTGTTGTATTTTAATATTTTGCTGGAAGCCGCCCAGAGTGGCTGGGAAACCCAGCCAGATGGGTGGGGTATAAATAATAAAATTATTACTATTATTATTATTATTCCCCTGTTTTCAGGGTGGTTCTCTGGCTCCTTTGACATCGAACTGGAGGTGGGGTGTAGCTCAGTGGCAGAGCATCTGATTTAAATTAAGAAGCCCCCAGGTTGAACCCCCAGGATCTCCAGATAGGGCAGGGGAAATCTCCTTTCTGAAATCCCAGAGAGCTCCTGCAAGTCAACGTACATTCAACAAACAGGGGAAATCAGCAAATCCCAGGTGTTGTCAATACTCTTTTGCCATGAATCAACCAATTATAACTGATGGGTGGTGCATCCTCAGTGGGCCGCCATGTTTTTGAAATGGAACCAGCTATAAAAATATGAGTGCAAAGCATATTCCTTGGCCATTTCTTCCTCCCTCTTTACGTTTGCTAGGAGAAGTCAAGTGGCCAGACCAGAGTGTCTGAGGGGGTCATTCTGTTTATCAGTTCTGGCACTGGCTGCTTCTCGCTGACTTTTTGGGTTCTGATTCTTCAGCCGTTGTCTCCACTTGTAAGTTCCTTTGAACAAGCAGGAATGGGTACATCTGCCAATTTTGGCTTATCTTGGTTTCACATTTTTCCAGTCTGAAGTTCAACTTCTCCACATTTCTATATCAGATTGCAATTTTAAAAAATAGTCCTCACGAAAATTCATCAGCAGTTTACTGCGAATTTCCCCTAATATACACAATTTTGCAATTTTGCCTAACCTACACATTTTTTGCAAAACAATTCTCCCTAATATAATGCATGATTATGCTTTATTTTCATTAATGTGTGTGTTCCTGTGCTCCCCTCTTTTACCCCAGTATATGCATTCTTGTACATGCTAGTTGACCAGAGAACTTGTTCTGTAAAATTTGAACAATTTTGAAGGATGGTTGCGTCTTGGTTTTCATGTGGTTTCAGAAACTGTGAATTAAGCAGGTTCGCCTTTAAATGCAAACTGAGTCAGAATTTCTCCCCCATCCCTAGTCCCAACCAAATTCAGAAATCCCACTGAAAATAAACAAATCAACTGACCACTCAGGAAGGGGGTGTGTGGAAATCCACTTCATTTCCAGCTGCCACTCTACCGGAATTTACCCCTTTAAACACACTTGAAAACTTACTAAATTTAGAGGGGAAAACACTGACTTGGGCATTGATGTAGGATGAACATTTAGTTTCTCACCCTCTGGACCTTTCTGAAGCCCCATCTGTGCCGTACATTTAAAGCAGTCTCGTGCCATTTCAAACAGCCATGGCTTCCAGCTAAGAATCCTACAGCTCTGTGATATAAACAAATAGAATAATGTTTTATGCAAAGTTCCCCTTCCAGCAGGTACACCCTGAAAAGTTCTAGGCTCCCTACAAAAGTCAAGTATCCTTGCATGGATATATGCTCCCTGTATATTTTCAAGGCACACACCCTTTCTCTCTCTCTCTGCTACCATGAGGACTAGGAACATGAAAATCATCATCATCATCATCATCATCATCATCATCATCTATTATTTGTACCCCGCCCATCTGGCTGGGTTTCCCCAGCCACTCTGGGCGGCTTCCACAGAGACTAAAAATACACTAAAATGTCACACATTAAAAACTTCCTTAAACAGGGCTGCCTTCAGATGTCTTCTGAATGTCAGGTAGTTGTTTATCGCTTTGACGTCTGATGGGAGGGCGTTCCACAGGGCAGGCGCCACTACCAAGAAGGCCCTCCACCTGGTTCCCTGTAGCTTTGCTTCTTGCAATGAGGGAACTGCCAGAAGGCCCTCGGCGCTGGACCTCAGCGTCCGGGCAGAACGATGGGGGTGGAGATGCTCCTTCAGGTATACTGGGCCGAGGCCGTTTAGGGCTTTAAAGGTTAACACCAACACTTTGAATTGTGCTCGGAAACGTACTGGAAGCCAATGTAGGTCTTTCAGGACCGGTGTTATGTGGTCTCGGCGGCCACTCCCAGTCACCAGTCTAGCTGCCGCATTCTGGATTAGTTGTAGTTTCCGGGTCACCTTCAAAGGTACCCCCACGTAGAGCGTAAAGGACATGCAGGGATATCTTTCCTTTTTCTGGTGAAGTTTGTACCATTTGGATCTCTTGCTATTGGTCAGCAAGGGTGAAACGAATGAAGCTTAAGCTTCAGGGCTCCTAATCCCAGAGTGGTTCCAGAAATGACTTTAGCCCATCTTGCTTTAAAATGTTGGGTCTACTAGACCAAATTTGAGTCAGATGACTCAATTTGATTTAAAAAATTTTTTGCATATATTTCAACAATCCCAAAGTTTGAGAGCCAGCGGCAGAGATGTTGTGACGGTGTGGTGATCTGTCATGGAACAACCCCTCTGAAGAAGACAACAGTGGTTATCCAGACCTCGTTGCTGGTTGCAAAGGCTCATGACAGTTCAAGCTTCAAGGCGCCCAGAAATGTCGGTCAGAAAAGCAACTTGCTGGTGATTAATGCAGAGGTGTGAAGCGACATGGAAAGTGAAGGTGATGGACTAACAAGTCGGCTCAGCCAAATGGTGCGCTTGGCTTTTTAATAATAGGTTGTGGGAGCAGCGGCACATTTTCCTGTTTCTTCACCTAAAATATCCCTGTTGAAAAAAATATCTATTTTCAGAGTCAAATACAACTCAGTGATTCATCATTCCTACAGGAAATTAAAAGGGATCACACCTGGGCTTGACGATATCATAGGCTTTTGCCAAGAAGACTCACAATCAGGAAAAAGGAAGTAATGTTGATTCATCTGTCCCACCGAGAGCCAAATACTGCAGCCACCGACACTGGCTTAGTATTTCGGGGCCTCTCTGCAAATTTAGAGCTGCTTGAAAGACATTTGGTGGTGTGAGGCTGGAACCCAGTTTTCAACTGCAGGGTTACAGAGATGTTGAATAAGTCCTTAGTTCATGGAAGGTACAGTAAGAAGAGGCCAGCATTCTTGGAAGTGGAACAGCAAGGATCATTCCATGTTGTAACTCAGGCACAGGCAAACTCGGCCTCCAGATGTTTTGGGACTACAATTCCCATCATCCCTGACCACTGGTCCTGCTAGCTAGGGATCATGGGAGTTGTAGGCCAAAAACATCCGCAGGGCGGAGTTTGCCTATGCCTGTTGTAACTTAAGGGTTAATTCTGTTAAAGTCAGCTAACCAAGAGGGAGCGGGGTGGGTGTATTGCTTAGCAACCAGACAGAGTGTCGTGCTTGCTGACTAGTACATGCCATGATTGGCTGTGCATTTCTGAGGGAGGTTTTTTCCCCTCTGTATGTTTGGTTGAATACCTCCCTGTCCTGTACAAGGCCTCATGTAAGAAAGGCAAAAACTTCTTGCCTATTTCTCTTCACTGGTTTTGTTCAGTTTGCTCGCTAAGGTGCCATCAGGGCTATTCACTCTGAACTCCATCTGTGCCATTTAACAAACCTGAAGTCCATCTACTTCAGCATCTGGCAGTAGATGGATTGAACGAGATGGTTCTGGGAAGCCCATAAACTGAGCATGGCACATTCTGCAAGCAACAAATGTGCTCCACCATAACAGTTTATCCTCATCACTGGCATAACATAGAGACGCAACAGCGGCCATGTCAATTAATCACTGGGTTTTATTTGTTGTGTTCTCTGTTCATACAGGTATCAACCTTGCATCTGTCTTGGATTAAACAGCCTGAGCTTTGGAACATGTTCAGATTTGACTTTCTCAAGCAAATGAATCTGCTTTTGGGGTACTAGGTGACTAGGTGACCACAGCCATCCAGCTCACACATTTTATCCTACAAAGCAACCTTCAACCTGGTGGCTCCCAACAGATAATTTGGAGTGCAACTCCTGTCATTTTTAACCATTGGCCATGTTTCATAGGACTGGGGGGAGTTCGACTCCAAGCACCTGGGAAGGCTGCTACTGAGATCCACCAGGAGTCACCAACACGGCACCTGCAGGCACCAGTATGCCTGCCAGTAACTTCAAACGTGCCTTCATCGTCTCCATGAATTTTGTGACTGGTACCCACAGCACTTTCTCAACATTCCAAGGGTGGCATTGAGCTACGTTTTGCTGAAAGAAGACCCACTGAAATTAATGAACTAAGTTAGGTCCACTAATTTCAATAGGCTTACTCTGAGTCCAGTTCAGTTGACTACCACTCCAAATGCGCCCCTGACCCCAAAATGTTGGAGACTTCTGATGTACACAACTTGGAACCCAAAGATATTAAGAGACCTAGCCAAAATATTGGGAAATATTAGAAAAAGATGGAGACAATTGGAAATTGCAGAGTTTGGAGAAAATGAAGGATAAAGTGCGAGACTAGTTACATTACGCTCAGATTAAAGAAGTCTTTAAAAATGACAAAAAGCTAGGGTTCCAGGTGGAGAAATCGAAGTTAGAAACAGAATTGTTAGAACCAAAGACTAAGGTACTATTTAGAATGTATAACTTGCTGTTAAAATGGAATACACAAGACGAAATGGTTAAATCGGCTATGATAAAGTGGGCACAGGACATTGGGCATAACATTATGTTTGAGGACTGGGAAAGGTTGTGGACCACTGGGCTGAACTTCACCGCATGTAATGCTCTGAAGGAAAATGTAATGAAAATGATATATAGATGGTACATGACCCCAGTTAAACTTGCCAAAATATACCATTCGTCTGATAATAAATGTTGGAAATGTAAAGAAAATGAAGGAACATTCTTTCACCTCTGGTGGACATGCCCTAAGGTGAAGGCCTTCTGGGAAATGATATATAATGAGCTGAAAAAGGTATTTAAGTATACCTTCACTAAGAAACCAGAGGCCTTCCTTCTGGGTATTGCCGGCCAGAAGGTGCTAAAGAAGGACCGAACATTTTTTATGTATGCAACAACGGCAACAAGGATACTCATCGCTAAAAACTGGAAAACTCAAGATCTACCCACACTGGAAGAGTGGCAGATGCAGCTGATGGACTATATGCAACTGGCCGAGATGACTGGCAGAATCCGAGACCTGGGAGAAGAGAGGACTGAGGAAGACTGGAAGAAATTTAAGACGTATTTACAAAAACATTGCAATTTGGTTGAATGTTAAGAAGGATGCTAGATTATAAAAAATTGGCCACCACTAAATTAGATTTGAATTTGATAAGTGAGATTAAAGAAAACATAATTTTTTTGGAGAATTGCTCGATTATATTTAAATGAGTGGATATAAGATCGTAAACAAGTTGATAATTTGCTTGGAAAAACCTTTTTACGATGTAAATGGGAGCGGGAGACGTGAGGGAGTCCAAAGAAGCGATGAAACCACGTTATGATATAAGTAAGGTTGTTTATTATTTGTGCATTTGTATTCAAAAATTTTAATAAATATTTATATTTATAAAAAAAAAAGATATTAAGAGACCTGTATCTGTCCTCCCGAGGGATGCGGGTGGCGCTGTGGGTTAAACCACAGAGCCTAGGGCTTGCCAATCAGAAGGTCGGCAGTTCGAATCCCCACGATGGGGTGAGCTCCTGTTGCTCGGTCCCTGCCCCTGCCAACCTAGCAGTTTGAAAGCACAACAGTGCAAGTAGATAAATAGGTACCGCTCCGGCAGGAAGGTAAATGGCGTTTCCGTGCGCTGCTCTGGTTCACCAGAAGCGGCTTAGTCATGCTGGCCACATGACCCAGAAGCTGTACGCCGGCTCCCTCGGCCAATAAAGCGAGATGAGCACTGCAACCCCAGAGTCATCCGCGACTGGACCTAATGGTCAGGGGCCCCTTTACCTTTACCTTTATCTGTCCTTCCCACCCATATTCACCCATTAAACTGGGACCTGCTTCAGCCAGCTGCTATTCCAGTGGGTGGACCACCTACACTATTAGTCCCCCCCTCCTTCTGCATCTCAGCCTCTGTGGTGCCAGGAAGGGGTCCTCAGCATGCTCTTTACAGGATCTGCTCACGGCGGGAATGACTCAAACACAGCTCCTGTTGATTTCAAAGGGCCTCTTGCAAGATTGTTTCAAAAGCCATTCAACCCTTGATACCGAGAAACCATTTTTCAGCAGCTCTGGGTCCGCACAAGTTAATTTTGCTCAAATCAAAAGCTGTCAACAGGAAAGTATGCTGGAGGGAGGGGGGCGGTATGAGTGGACTGCAGCAGAGGAGCAGAGACTCGCAAAAAAATCTTGTCCAAATCTCATCACACAGCCTCTTTTTTATTCCACCTGGGCAAATCAGAAAATAGATCTTCTTCATCGTGGAATGAAGACGGATCTGTGCATCTGGCACTCAGAATGCGATTAGGTGGCAAAAAAACCCTCGCTGTGCTGAAAGATACGCCAGCTGCTGAATCGGAGGAATTCACTCCAGCTTGTATTTTTAGCAGATTCCTGCATCTTTTAAAACTGTTTTTCTTGTATCACTCAGGCCCACCTGAAGTATTAAACTAATGCTAAAAGCAGAACCCTGAGATGGGCAGCTGATATACAGAAAAACTGGTTCGGGTGAAGGCACCCGCTGATCATATCTCATTTCCCACCAGATTAATAGCTTTAAAAAACAACATCTCTACAGGTGCACATTGCTCATGTCTTGTGTCTTTATGGTGCTTCAGACTTTGCAGAATACCAGACAAACATATACCTCACAGTAGATAAAATTCTGCTGGGAAAAAATTGTAACATCTCACAGGACTCCAGGATCTGTCACTTTTGCTTAGGATCCAAGCCGTGTGCTTCCCGGGGCAGTGTTTGTGTGATCTTATCATAACTATGTTTATGTAGAGGTAACCGAGTCTAATGAGACTTACACTACTCTTAGGAAAGTGGGGTGGGGTGTGGGTGTGTGGTTGCAATTGGAGCTCTGCATTATTATTGACTATCAGCCACTTAACGAGCATCGCTCGAAAATTCAAAGAAACAAACAAAAAATCAGTGGAATTTTGAAACTAATGGTTAAAATCAATACAACTTTGAAAAGTTCACTACACCATATTGCTTCAAACTGGTGTCCAACTGTACTCCAACATAGACAGAAACCTGCTCCCTTCACCTCAGGAGCTATCGTGCAAACTTTGGTTAACATTGGTGCAGTTTTGAAAGGTTTTCCCCCTCAGAAAATGGTCTTCAGAGGCACTCCAGCTTAACGTTGAACAAAACTCTATCGTTTGTTCATATTGGTAGATATGCAGAAAGTGACAGGGGTCAAGCCAATTACTTCCTTCGAAAGCATAATGTTAAACAATATTAAAACTCATTCCACAGTTGCACCCAAAATTCATGAGTGGCAAAATTGGGAGAGGCCATTCAGCAAACGTCCAGAGGAGAACTAAAATTTCCACCAACGGTTCAAAAAGAGCCCAGCAAAGAAATCTGTCAAAAACCTGGCAGAAAATTATTTGCTGAAAAAATTCGGCTCACCCCAGATGCAACTTGATGGCAGATTTGACAGACAAACTGTTTGGGTGCTTCTCTAGCTGAGAAGGGAAACATTCTCAATGAGGAACAAATTATCATTAAGGCAATTGTCTGGGGGGAGGAACATGCCAGTGGTGGGTGGGGCCAGAGGCAAAAGTGGGCGGAGCAATTGATGTAAATTTTACCTTTGTACAGTAGTCTAGTTTCAATTCACATCCAGGCAAGGGTGAGGCATGACCAGCGTTTAAGACATATTCCAGTCAGGTAAAAAAACACTGAAGGAGGGTGTGGATCAGGGGTGGTGAGGAGGGGGGACCTAGGGAGAGAGGGAGGCTTCCAAGGGCCGGACAGAGAGGTTTGAGGGCTACATTTGGCCCATAGTCCAGAGGCAACTCATAATAAAATAATAATAATAATAATAATAATAATAATAGAAGAAGAAGAAGAAGAGTTTGGATTTGATATCCCGCCTTTCACTCCCTTTAAGGAGTCTCAAAGCGGCTAACATTCTCCTTTCCCTTCCTCCCCCACAACAAACACTCTGTGAGGTGAGTGGGGCTGAGAGACTTCAGAGAAGTGTGACTGGCCCAAGGTCACCCAGCAGCCGCATGTGGAGGAGCGGAGACACGAACCCGGTTCCCCAGATTACGAGACTACCGCTCTTAACCACTACACCACACTGGCTCTCAATTTATTATTATTATTATTATTATTATTATTATTATTATTATTATTATTAATACTCCGCCCATCTGGCTGGGCTTCCCCAGCCACTCTGGGCAGCTTCCAAAAAAATATTAAAATACTGTAATACATCAAACATTAAAAGCTTCCCTAAACAGGGCTGCCTTCAAATGTCTTCTAAAAGTCTGGTAGTTGTTGTTCTCTTTGACATCTGGTGGGAGGGGGTTCCGCCACTACCGAGAAGGCCCTCTGCCTGGTTCCCTGTAACTTGGCTTCTTGCAGTGAGGGAAGCGCCAGAAGGCCCTCGGTGTTGGACCTCAGTGTCCGGGTAGAACGATGGGCGTGGAGACGCTCCTTCAGATATACTGGACCAAGGCCGTTTAGCAGTCGCAATAGGCTACAACGGCAGAGTTTTGATCCTGCCCTGCAAACCTCTGTTAAAACTATTTTTTAAAAAGAAGAAGGCTGCAGCCTGCAAAAACACTGGCAAATGTTTCGTTGAAGGATAAAGCTTATGAAACATTAACAGATGTTGTTGTTATCAACTGACATTTTCGATGGCTGCTTGCTTCCTATCCACCGCCACCCCTTCCAAAATTTCTTTTGCTAATTGCCAATCTTGCTGTGGGATTCATTACATTCGAGCTCGAGGAAGTTACGGTGAGGGAGGAAGGGATGGGGGGGGGAATAACATGACTCGGCGGGTTTTATTAGCACCTGAAATGATTTGTGGTTTTCTTCAGACTTGGCTTTGAACACGATTCCCACCCCCTTCTCTCCAATTAGGACACCACTTCTCTTGGAATCTAGCACAGATGTCATATCAGTTTGGGTGATCTATAGCAAATGCGCAAAAAAACACACCAAACCAGTGATTTCTTAAAAAAATATAAAATCCTTCAGCCACCTGTAAGCTAAATTGGTTCTTCTATAAACAAATCTAAAGCAGGTATATCTACCAGACAAGGGAAGCTGAAGAAAAAGGCTGGCCTCTTTGTTGCACTCAAGCAGCTGGTGTTCCAGGAAAGGTGCCAAAACAGCTCGAGGGACTGCTTTTGCCATCTTAAAGCCTGACATGTAGCAACTTCTGTCAAGCCAGCAGGCTGGCACAAGCACTTCCTACCCATAGGGGGCCGTCACAGCCCCCTACCAGGCTCAACGAAATGCAATGAGGGTGTCATGACCCGCTCGGTTTCATCAGGATCTGGCACGGTGGTTTGGCAGCCCCAGCTGGATGAGGAAGAAGAGGAAGGAGAGGAAGCAGAAGGAGCTGGATTTGAAGACTGGAACCCAGAGATGGATGGTGGAGGTTCTCAACCTTTTGACTCCACATTTCAGAGAAGGAGACATTGATCTGCTTGGTCCACGGACCTTCCTGCAAAGCACAGAGCCTCATGGAAGAAGGGGAAAGCCTTTGAACAGCCAGTGGTGTTGGCTGAGCAAGTGGTGGAGGTAGCATAGCCAGCATCTGAGGGTGCAGCATTGTCCCCAGTGTTATTTTTCTAGAAAAAGAGGTGCCAGAACTCACCATGAACACCTCCCTCCTTCTCTTAGAATGGTAACGGCACCCACATGAAAGGTGCCAGAATGGAGTTCCAGTGAATTCCAGCTGGGGGAAAGAAGCCCAATTGTCCCCAAGATCAGGAACCAACTCCATAGACGGGCTGAAGTTGAAGCGCATGTCTACACATGTGGTATTCCTTTAAAGCAACAGAGTCTCGCGAGTGAGCTTGTCACACCTTGCCTTTAAATGCTGGGCAGGAGGGCTGTTGACAACTGTTGGGACATCTTCATTCAGTTTTGCACCTTTTGCCCTGCTGGTATAATTTGGAATTACGACTTCTGAATGAAGGTCTTTTTCTTACAAGCACAGTGGTACCTAGATTCTCAAACTTAATCCGTTCCAGAAGTCCGTTCCAAAACCAAAGTGTTCCAAAACCAAGATGCTTTTTCCCATAGAAAGTAATGCAAAATGGATTAATCCGTTCCAGACTTTTAAAAACAACCCCTAAAACAGCAATTTAACATGAATTTTACTATCTAGCGAGACCACTGATCCATAAAATGAAAGAAATAAACAACGTGCTGCAGTCGCACAATTACGCAAACGGTAGCTGAACTGGGCTCAACACTGTCACAAAAACAAAACAAAAAGAGCAGCAAAAAGAAAAACGCAAAATAAATAGCAAAAACAGACAGACCTCAGTGTAACACTCAAAACGGAGCATGTTTGGCTTCCAAAAAGAGTTCACAAACCAGAACACTTACTTCCGGGTTTGCAGTGTTTGGGTATCAAGTTGTTTGAGTTCCAGGACATTTGAGAACCAAGGTACCACTGTAAAGGCATCTGTCATTGTATTTTGTACCAGGAGTAAAGCAGGACACATGGCTTGTTGTATTGGGGTTGAGAGAGGAAACAATATGTAGCCAGACCATCAAGCACAACCTTGCTTTATTGCACCAAAGTTAGATTGAGGGGGAGAAACTCCATTCAGCCAGTGGCGTAGCGTGGGTTGTCAGCACCCAGGGCAAGGCAAGTAATTTGCGCCCCCTAACCCGTGGATTTGCGCCCCCTAACCCTAACCCCCAGATGTTGCGCCTGGTGCAGCCGGCCCCCCCTGCACCCCCAACGCTACGCCACTGCATTCAGCAGCTAGAACTAGAACAGACTACACTTCCCAGTCACACCTCAATGCACCAACTTAACCCATTAGCTTATGCCAAATGGTCGCCCTAATGATCAAGGATGATGGGGTGGGTGTGTTATAGTTCAACTACATATGGAAGACCATAAGTCTCCCCCTTTCCTGTTCTACACCTCAGATATATTAGCTCTGGAGAAATTCAACTTTGTTTCATTTTAATGAGAAACTACCTAATTGTCACTTCTCCAATCCATGCATGAACCGAAATGATCCCTTTAAATTCTCACTCCTCCAAATTTTGCAATGAACTTCGCCAGCCCACCAATGTGTGCAAATATGCATAAATTAGGTGACAGAATGTATACAAATGCACATGTTCATGAAAATGCTGTACAAACATGCATTCTGTAAGAGAAATCTGCTCATGGTTAATATTGCATATAAAAATGTGTTTCTTAGGAGAGATCGGCGCAAAAATGTTTGCAGATTTGGGTTTTTTTTTTTTTTGTTTTCTAATGCAAATTGCTGCCTAAATGTGGGGAACTGGATTTAAGGAGCTGGAATGGACAGATCTTCCTACCTTAGCCAAATCGTTGCAGGGGAAATTCTTACCTAGAGCGAAGGGAAAGTCCCTGGCAACAACGGAGAAACGTTGTTTTGCCGCATGGAAGAGATCATCTGAAGATACTTTTATTACAGGGGCACGCTGGGCAAGGTAACTTCCGAATCAGCAATTAGCTCCTGACTTTTTCCTCCCTGGTGCAACGAAGGAGAGGTGTTGGCATGCGAAGGACTCCTAAGAGCCTCGCTATGTCTCTAGGCACATCCAGTTCAAATTAAACATTTCCCCAGTGCAGGCCTACACAAGTAAGATGGGAATGGCTCCGGGCAGCCCCAAACCTGGCACATGTATATATTTCCTAAAGGTAATATAATCAAGGATGGTTATATTTACAGCTGCTTGGGTGAGCAGGCCCCAAAATGAGAAGAAAGTGGGAGGGTAGCAACTGTTAAAGGCTGTCACAAGAGAAACCTTGCTGATTTCTCTTATTAAAATAAACCTTTGCAAAAGAATCGTAAGAAGTAACTGAGGGGTCAATTTCGAATCTTTTTTATTTATATTATCATGTTTATATTCGGCCTTTTTCTCCACTGAGTTCAAGGTGGTGTACATGGTTCTCCCCCTCCTCCATGACAACCCTGGGAGGTAGGTTAGGCTGAGAGGCAATGACTGGTCCAAGGTCACCCATTGAGCTGCATGCCGAGTGGGCATTTGAACCCATCTCCCAAGGTCCTAGTCCAACAGTCTAACCCCAATCTCCCTGTCTTGTGGTCCTCATCTAAAGCAGATCCTCCAAGTGTCCCTATTTTCCAGGGACAGTCCAGGATTTACAGAAGCCTTCCCAATTTCTGATTTGATCCTGGAATGCCCTACTTTTCCTTAAAAGGTAAAGGTAAAGGGACCCCTGACCATTAGGTCCAGTCGTAGCCAACTCTGGGGTTGCGGTGCTCATCTCGCTTTATTGGCCGAGGGAGCCGGCATACAGCTTCTGGGTCATTTGGCCAGCATGACTAAGCGGCTTCTGGCGAGCCAGAGCAGCGCACGGAAATGCTGTTTACCTTCCCGCCGGAGCAGTACCTATTTATCTACTTGCACTTTGACGTGCTTTCAAACTGCTAGGTTGGCAGGAGCAGGGACCGAGCAACGGGAGTTCACCCCGTCGTGGGGATTCGAACCGCCAACCTTAACCCACAGCGCCACCCACGTCTTTGGATGTCCCTATTTTAATCAGAGAAATGTTGGGAGGTATGGAGTTATGCAGACACCTAGCCAAGGAGATAAGTAACTATGCAACCTTTAGAAGACATCTGAAGGCAGCCATGTATAGGGAAGATTTTTTTAAATGGTTAATGTTTTATTATGTTTTTATATGTGTTGGAAGCTATCCAGAATGGCTGGGGCAACCCAGTCAGATGGGTGGGATATAATAATAATAATAATAATAATAATAATAATAATAATAATACGTCCCTATTTTCATCTGAGAAATGTTGGAGGGTATGCTAAAGTAATACAATATAGGTTGATCAATCTAGTCATGGTGTTTTGGACAAAATTTGGTTCCCAAACTGTTTTCAAAGGCAGCCCTATTTAGAGCACCTAATTTTGTCTCATCACAGAGGGAAATAAAACACTGCAAATCAAAACAGCCATAAATGTTAATGTTTGTCAGACCTACACAAGGATATAACTCCTGGCCTTTCTTTCCTGCTTGAAAACCTGAGTTTCCACTGAGTCACCTTCCCTAATAAAACAGCAATCAATAGCCGCCATGCCCATATTAAAAAGTCATCTCATAAAACAAGCAAGGAAGCTTTTCAGCATGGAGATTAAATGATCTTGGGCAGTAAAATGCAGGCTATAGATTTTATTTTATTTTTTAATTGCTGCGAAGGAACTTGAAAGCGAGAGTTGGAGCATGGAATTGACTGGCTGTTAGACTCAGCTCCTGTCAAATGATGGGTGCGCAGGCTATCTATCAGAGCAAGGACAGCTGGAAAGTCACCTTGCTGATCAGAAGACAAGGCAAGCTTGAGAAGGAGATACTCGTTGTCTTAAAAAAACAAACAAACCATATCCTGTATTTTGGAGCTTTGGAAAATGGAACCAACTCCTTTATCATGTATTCAGTCTCATTATTTGGTATCTGTATTGGATTCAAATTGATTTTGTATGTTTGCTGTTGTTTTAATGTGTGTGTGTGTTCACAGGAGGTGGGGTTGCGAGCTTCATGCCCCCCTACACACACGCGTGGATTGGGAGGATTCCTGGCCACGTCACATCCTGGCTGGCCAATCGGCTGGCTCAGGGGGCATGGCCTGCCCTATAATGGCAGGACGCGGCCGGGGATCTCCCTCTTTGCCGCTCCACAACTGTTCTATCTTTAGGCATTGGTATAGTTCTGTAGGGGGATGCAGGTGGCGCTGTGGGTTAAACCACAGAGCCTAGGACTTGCCGATCAGAAGGTCGGCGGTTCGAATCTCCGCAATGGGGTGAGCTCCCGTTGTTCGGTCCCTGCTCCTGCCCACCTAGCAGTTTGAAAGCACGTCAAAGTGCAAGTAGATAAATAGGTACCGCTCCGGCGGGAAGGTAAATGGCGTTTCCGTGCGCTGCTCTGGTTTGCCAGAAGTAGCTTAGTCATGCCGGCCACATGACCTGGAAGCTGTACGCCGGCTCCCTCGGCCAATAAAGCGAGATAAGCGCCGCAACTCCAGTGTTGTCCACGACTCGACCTAATGGTCAGGGGTCCCTTTACCTTTACATTTACCTATAGTTCTGGAGATGGAAGAGGGGAGGTAACGCCATCACCTGCCCTGAATATTGAAGGGTAGTCCGATAAAGGATTCCGGGGGGCGTGGCCCTGTCCGAAGCCTATGGAGGCCAGGGCCTAAGGCACGCCCCGTATCGGTGACCCCGGGGGAGTTCCTAGTTGATGTGCATCAGCAGGACTCCCTCTACTGGTGGTTAACCCTTGCCGGACTTCAAGCGGACAGGCTGAAGTCAGATATAGTCGGTCAGGACCAATGCCTAAGCCAGTACCGCTCATCACCTGTAACCAATAAAGTTGTGGCCTTTTTCTAGCCCATTAACCTTAATAATTGTTTCATGCATCATTATTTCCACCTGGGGGGGGGCAGGAACTCGCCATGCAACTCAAAGCGGCTTCTCCAACACACTGCCCTCCAAATGTCCTTAATAATAACCTTATAATTTATTATTTTTACCCCACCCATCTGGCTGAGTTTCCCCAGCCACTCTGGGCGGCTCCCAATCAAGTGTTTAAAACAATACAGCGTTAAATATTAAAAACTTCCCTGAACAGGGCTGCCTTCAGATGTCTTTTAAAAATAGGATAGCTGCTTATTTCCTTGACATCTGATGGGAGGGTGTTCCAGAGGGTGGGCGCCACTACCGAGAAGGCCCTCTGCCTGGTTCCCTGTAACCTCACTTCTCGCAATGAGGGAACCGCCAGAAGGCCCTCAGCACTGGATCTCAGTGTCCGGGCAGAACAATGGGGGTGGAGACACTCCTTCAGGTATACAGGACCGAGGCCGTTTAGGGCTTTAAAGGTCAGCACCAACACTTTGAATTGTGCTCGGAAACGTACTCGGAGCCAATACAGATCTCTCAGAACCGGTGTTATGTGGTCCCGGCAGCCACTCCCAGTCACCAGCCTAGCTGCTGCATTCCTTGGACTCCTGCTCCCATCAGCCCTAGCCATTATGGGCAAGCATTGGGAATGATGGGAACTGCAGTCTCGCTACACTTGGAAGGCCACATGTTCCTAATCCCCATTCAAAAACCAACTTGACGTGGTCTTTTCTGACACCCGTTGCTTTTCAACGCCTCTCACTAATCCTGCACATTTGATTTTGCCTTTTGCTCGCTCGGGGGCGGGGGGGGGGGGAGCTGTACCAACATTGCTCTTCCAAAAAAACAAAATTAGACTTTGGCCCAAGGCTAGGGATGTGTTCAGGAGCAAAGGGGGAAGTTAAAACCACGTCATTAAAGGAAGAAGCTAGAGAGAGACATTTATCGACGCAATTCAGAAGAGAAGAACTGCAAAGGTCTTAAAATATACTCAAGAGGTCTTAAAATATATGGACAATCTGCTTTGATAGGGCAGAATTTAAAAGGTTTCTGCAGCCGAGCGAGTTGCGTTAAGTCTCTGTGTGAGATATGCACCGGCATATTATTTAGGTAACCTGCAGTTTTCTCGTCACATAGCAATTTCCACCTCCTGCCCTGTCAAGCAGCAGAAATGTTTTCACCTTAAATCTCCGACGACGATGGAGCCAAACAGCAGGAGAGGAGGAGGGGGAAGGTATAAATGAAAGTAATTTAGGTGGTAAGGGTTGACTGACGTGAAGAGACAATGAAAGTTATGATAATGTTAGGGATATCAAAGTGGGGGAACCAGGTGGGCAAACTAGAACAGGCAAGTTTTCAAATAAATCTGATACTTCAACCAGGAGGTGGGTGGAGGGGTGGAGGCCTTCAACACTAGGGAAACTCCAGTCATTTATTTTCCAGACTATCATTCAATGGGTCAAGGGGGGGAGGAATTGCTAGGTATTCAGTTTTGAGCACAAAGAACAGCTTTATTTTTAATAATAATAATAATAATAATAATAATAATAATAATAATAATATTGTGTGTGTTTGTATGTGCATTTGATCTGAAACATTGAAATAATGTTTGGAATTTTTCCTCAGTAAATTAATTTTTTTTTTTTTTACAGTGGTACCCCGGGTTAAGTACTTAATTCGTTCCGCAGGTCCGTTCTTAACCTGAAAATGTTCTTAACCTGAAGCACCACTTTAGCTAATGGGGCCTCCTGCTGCCACCACACTGCCAGAGCACAATTTCTGTTCTCATCCTGAAGCAAAGTTCTTAACCCGAGGTCTTTAAGCAGAGGCTTGACAACCATATGTCAGGAGTGCTCTGAAGGTGTTTCCTGCTTGGCAGGGGGTTGGACTCGATGGCCCTTGTGGTCTATTCCAACTCTATGATTCTATGATTCTATGATTTCTGGGTTAGCGGAGTCTGTAACCTGAAGCGTATGTAACCTGAAGCGTATGTAACCCGAGGTACCACTGTATTTTAAAAAAGATAAATGAGACATTCCCCCACCCAGCTTCTTTCTCAAAATAGGGCAAGATAAGAAACTCATGGCTGCAATCCTATGTTTAGTTACCTGGAAGTAAGCCCTATTGAGCTCAAAAGGCCTCACCTCTGCAATGGGCCTCCATCTGATAATAGTAATAATAATAATAATAATAATAATAATAATAATAATAATACATTATTGTTATTGTTATTGTTATTGTTATTGTTATTGTTATTGTTATTGTTATTGTTATTGTTATTGTTATTGTTATTGTTATTGTTATTAAACCAGTGCTGCTTTCCTGATCCCTGGGTCAATCAGTGCTGCACCTGTTGAATTCCTGTCTGTCTCTCGGGGGGGAATGTGACAGTCTTGGTACCTCCCCTGTCATTTATTTCTAAGTTTCCAAACGCAGGTGAATCAAGTCTGAAGACTCGCAATGGCATCCCGTGTTCTCAGTGGTGTCAGATCTGGTGATGCAGCCCTTACAGAAAGATGTCAAGATCCCTCCCTGGAAGGAAAGAAAAAGGTTGGAAAACAAATACTATTTCAGTCCTGTACTCTTATTCTGCCAGGCAAGTGACATAAATACCCAACTTCCCTGCTGGGGAACAGAAGAAATCTGACAGAACCGATGCTTAACGTGCCCAGAACATGCAAGCAGGTGCTCAAAACTTTTTCAGCTTGGAAGTGAGAGTTCTTTAAAACTAAGATCTAGGAGACCTGGCATTGGCAGGCATTTGCCAAGGGCCAATAATAATAATAATAATAATAATAACCCGCAAAGGTGCCTGCTGACGAGAACCCCCTGGATCTGCTGCAGTGATGAAGTAGATCCCTTACTGTAGATCCACCACAGCACTCTGCCCTCCTGAGGTTTCCAACAGCTGGTACAGTCGTACCTCGGCTCCCAAATGCCATGGGAGTCAAACATTTTGGCTCCCAAACGATCGAAAACCGGAAGCAAGTGTTCCGGTTTTTTAACGTTCTTTCGGAAGCTGAACGTCCGACGGGGCTTCTGCGGCTTCCAATTGGCTGCAGGAAGCCATGCCTTGGAAGTTGAATGTTTCAGAAGTCGAACGGACTTCCGGAATGGATTCTGCTTCACTTCCGTGGTAAGACTGTATTCAGAATCATTACTGCCTCCAACTATGGAGGTAGAGCAGAGCTAGCATGGCTAGAACCTGGGGCCCATCAAACGAAGCTGAAGGTTAGAAGATTCCAGGTAGACAACAGAAAGGACTTCCTCACACAGCACGTAGTTAAACTATGGAATCCACTCCCATAAGGTGTACAGTGGTACCTCGGGTTAAGTACTTAATTCGTTCTGGAGGTCTGTTCTTAACCTGAAACTTTTCTTAACCTGAAGCACCACTTTAGCTAATGAGGCCTCCTGCTGCCGCCGCGCCGCCAGGGCACGATTTCTGTTCTTATCCTGAAGCAAAGTTCTTAACCTGAAGCACTATTTCTGGGTTAGCGGAGTCTGTAACCTGAAGCGTATGTAACTTGAAGCGTATGTAACCCGAGGTACCACTGTAGTGGCAGAGTCGCCATTTTGGATGATTTAGGCAAAGCCACAGAGGATAACATTAGGCTAGCAAGGGTTACTAGCCATGATGGCTAGCCATGATGTCATACCCTCCAACATTTCTCCGATGAAAATAGGGACATCGTATTAATAATATTATGGGATGTGGGTGGCGCCTGTTTTTGTTTTGTTTTGTTAGTTTAATGTGTTATGTTGTGTTTTTGTATTGTATTGTATTGTATTGTATTGTATTGTATTGTATTGTATTGTATTGTATTGTATTGTATTGTCTTTCTTTTTTGTAGTGTTTTAAAGTAATAAATATTATTTTTTTAAAAAAAAAAACACCACAGAGCCTAGGACTTGCCGATCAGAAGGTCGGCAGCTCAAATCCCCGCGACGGGGTGAGCTCCCGTTGCTCGGTCCCTGCTCCTGCCAACCTAGCAGTTCGAAAGCACGTCAAAGTGCAAGTAGATAAATAGGGACCGCTACAGCAAGAAGGTAAACAGTGTTTCCATGCGCTGCTCTGGTTCACCAGAAGCGGCTTAGTCATGCTCGCCACATGACCTGGAAGCTGTACGCCGGCTCCCTCGGCCAATAAAGCGAGATGAGCGCCGCAACCCCAGAGTCGGTCACGACTGGACCTAATGGTCAGGGGTCCCTTTGCCTTTACCTATTAATAATATTAATTTTACTATTTCTAACCCCCCCCCCCCCGCATCTGACCGGGTTGCCCCAGCCACTCTGGGTGGCTTCAAAAAATCTTCCCTATACAGGGCTGCCTTCAGATAGCTTGGGGGGGGGTCAGATAATTCCATACCCTCCAACATTTCTCCAATGAAAATAGGGATGTTCTAAGAGAAAGAGGGATATTCCAGGATCAAATCCTTCCCAAAAGTGTCCCGGAAAAACTCGGGACATCCCTGATTTTTTATTGTAAGAGAACAGTAACCATTTTGGTTGCCGTGATCTCATGTGGTTTCATGGTACAATCTTTGTGTGGCACCCCAAAACATGTGTTTTGGGTGCTGTACTTGAAAGAAGGTGCTTTTGGGGAGGGGAAACAGCAGCAAGCGAAATCATGAGAGAATACAGCAACCCAAATGGCCACCGTGCTCTCGCAATGAAAAACAGGAAGATGGCGTCTAGGAAGGTGGCATCCCAGATTTGGGCTTCAAAGTGTTGGAGAGTATGCACTTGCGGGCATCCCGCAGGCATCTAGTTAGCCACTGTGAGAACTGTGCATCTCACCATAGTGGGGAAGACTAAGACCAAGAGAGCTGTACATCTGCTAAGCCTAGAGTCCAGGTGCTCACTTGTTGATGGGCAACATCAGCGTCTCTCCAGTCTTAGGGTTTGTAACCCTTTATGACGTGAGGGACGGGTGGCGCTGTGGTCTAAACAGTTGAGCCTGAGAAGGTCGGCAGTTTGAATCCCCATGACGGGGTGAGCTCCCGTTGCTCTGTACCAGCTCTTGCCAACCTAGTAGTTCGAAAGCACGCCAGTGCAAGTAGATAAATAGGTATCACTGCAGCGGGAAGGTAAATGGTGTTTCCATGCACTCTGGTTTCAGTCACGGTGTCCCGTTGCGCCAGAAGTGGTTTAGTCATGCTGGCCACATGACCCAGAAAGCTGTCTGTGGACAAACGCCAGCTCCCTCGGCCTGAAAGCGAGAAGAGTGTCGCAACCCCATAGTCGCCTTTGACTGGACTTAACCGTCCAGGGGTCCTTTACCTTTACAGTGCTTCAAACAGAGGATGCCTTTAAACAGAGCACTGTCCTCTGAGAAGGGGGACACAAGGCTAGCCCAACGAGATAATCTCCAAGTGGATTTTGTGTTAACTATCATTAGTAAGGCCCTGCTAATTGGATGCTCTGCTTTAGGCAACACAATGTTTTTTTGGACCAGCCCTGCTTCTAGGTAATTAGCTCCCTGGAGTTAATTTGTGGCCATAGATGGCTGGGGGAAAAAGAAACGTATTCTCCCTCAGCCTCCTTCCCGTTAGTTCGGGCGCCCCTCCCCACCCCTGCCTCTTGAAATAAGACATTTCAACAATGCCATGACGAATCAGCAGAGCAGCTGTGCCAGAGATATGATTAATGGCCTTTTGCACGTGTAGGCCTCTGCGTGTTTATATGTAACCAGAGCTACAGTCTCCAAACTTTAATATTATCCCTACTGCTCGGAAAGGGGGTGGGAAAAGGTTCAGAAGGAACCGAAGGGGGCTGATTTCACTGTTGGTGCATGACATTCTCTTAATTTCCTTAAGCGTTCATAAAAAAAACTACTGCGGAGCTAAACTGTGCTATGCCTTAAATCGGGGTGATTCAACCAGACCTCAAATGATGGGGGAGAAAAATCAGGGCGGTCCTTCATAAAATGAAATAAGAACCCTGCCAGATCAAGCCCAAAGCATTCTGTTCTCACTGTGGCTGACCAGGTGCTATGGGAAGCTGGCAAGCATAGGCCACTTATATGTGTAGGTGCCTCCGGGTGAATTAAGATGGCAAGCGTGGGAATCTCACCCCTGTGTTTCTGCAAGAATTTGGTCTAATGTGGTGCATTTGAAGTATGCCTATTTTCATTAATATTTGCTCTTTTGACCCTCCTTCCCTTCTGCTGCAGGAGGAAGAGGAGGAGGAGGAGGAGGAAGCAGCCATTGAAGATGGGCCATGCTCCCTGCTCTACCTCCCCCCCCCACCACAATTTTTTTGGACAATGGGTGGGCTGGCCTGCTCCCAAAAATATTGGGGGTGCCCAAAAGGGCTCAGCCCCCATGAGTTGGCACCCCTGGTATACAGTGGTACCTCGTGTTACATACGCTTCAGGTTACAGACTCCGCTAACCCAGAAATATTACCTCGGGTTAAGAACTTTGCTTCAGGGTGAGAACAGAAATCATGCTCCAGTGGCATGGCAGCAGCAGGAGGCCCCATTAGCTAAAGTGGTGCTTCAGGTTAAGAACAGTTTCAGGTTAAGAATGGACCTCCGGAACGAATTAAGTTCTTAACCCAAGGTACCACGGTATTCATTTTGTATACACATCTGTTGGCTGGGGAACTGCATTGCAAAATTCAAAGTAATGTCCATTTCAAAAGGAAGCTTGGTTTGGGTTCCTGTATTATTAAAGGAAGTGGAAATAAGGCAGCTTCACCTTTTAATGTGAACGGAACCAAATTTCTGCCCCAACCCTACCAAACACCTATTTTTTAGGAAAAAGAAAAAGAAAGAAAAAAAACCAGCTGAGTGGAGTGGCATGCAAGAGGGCAGAACCACCTCCCAATATGATTAGGGAGGGGTCAGCAATTGCCTGGGGGGAGGGGGAACAGCATTCTGGATATACCCTTCATGTCAGGATTCCCCAGTGATGTATTGTTCTGAAAAGTAAGACCTGCAGCAGCAGCAGCTATAGTCCTAATTACAGGAAGGAAGGCAGGAAGGAGGGAGGTATTTAGGCATTAGGGGAGATTCATCATGCTAAAATAGAATTTCCGTCACTGAGTTTAAAGGTTGGTGGGGAAGCGAGTTCAACAAAAAAAGCTAACAAAAACAGGCCTATAGACACAGGCAATGAACATTCAGCTTCATTGGAGCCAAACAAATTCTAGTGTTATGAGAGTGGGGAGGAAACTTTTCTCTTTCCATTTTCCCATGCCATGCCACCTCTTCCTTGACTTTTCTCTAAACTATAAAGTCCTCAATGATGCTATTTTTCCTCATGGAGGAATCTCTCCACCCCCCCTGATCAATTTATGGGTATGGTTCTATGGGCAAGTAACACACGGACAGAGCTAGTGCATACCCCCCAACATGGGGAGACCCAGCCAGATGGGCAGGGTATAAATAATAAATTATTATTATTATTATTATTATTATTATTATTATTATTATTATGTGTCCCAAAACCAGGATGCGCACCTTCCCATCTGTGTGAGTCATGTGACCTGCACAAGACCACAGAGCCACAAAGACACACCCTTTTCGGAAAGGTGCTCTCAGGGCTCCCAAAAATGCACCACGCAAAATTGCAGGCCCCCTCCCAACCCCCCCCCATGCTTTTTCAGGGTGAGATTTTGGCACAATAGCACGGTGCCCAAAATGGCCACCATGCTCTCTCAGGAAAAACCAGGAAGTCCCGGTTTTTCCCGGGACACTTGCAAGGTATGCTGGTGTACGACAGCTTCCAATGTTCCTTAATATCCAGGAAAGTGGGTGGGGAGCTTCCAGCCCTGTGCTCTGGAGCTGTATTCATCTTCGGGTTTCCCCTTTCGTTGTTTGCCGTTATTTATTTTCCAAGCCTAGCAACTGGCAATTTGTTCCCCTTTGCCATCTCTTTTCATATCTGTCATGTTGAGCATGGGCCTGTGGGCAGGGCTGGATCTCTGGGTTTGATCTTTGTGCGCACGGGCAACAGATCTGAGGTGCTTCCCACCCAAACACATACAAATGTCTCACAGGGAGCCACGGCACACAACCAGAAATCTCTTTTCTTCAGAGTTCAGCAACAAGGCAAAGTTGCAGTAATTTATCGATTCCTTCATTTGTATTGCTATCCCACCCTATTCCCCCAGCAATAATCTCCTTATAAGGCAAACACATGCACACACACACACCGCAATGCACCTTTGTTTTTGCAGGTCTGCTTGCTGTTTCTTTGCCCTCAAGCTCTCTCAGAGAACAGTAAATAATTCTATTTATCAAGAGGCAAGCCTCACACAGATTCCACTCAGGACTGTGCTCTGTGATGGCACCAGGATAAAGAAATATGGATGATTCTGATTGGGCAAAAAGCATTTTGGAGTGTGTGGGGAAGCTTTGCCCCACATCAGGGTGGGGAAATTTTACACCTGAGGGACTCGTTCCCTACTAGACAGTCTTCTGAGGGTCACATGACAGTGGTGGGCAGGGCCAAAGGCAAAGTGGGCAGAGCAACACATGCCCTGGAGCAAAACACACCCCTCTCTGCCCTCTATCAAGGCAAGCAAGCAGCATCGTTGGGGTCCAAGACCACATTCCAGCCAGGCCAAAACCTCAAGGAGGGTGTGTACCAGGGCTGGTAGCTGGGGAATTTGAGCTCTGTACAGTAGGCTAGTTTCTACAAACACTCCTGTTTCTCCTCCATCCTGGCAAGCAAAAGCACTTGGGGTGCGAAGGAGCGGACCACTTTGCCAGTGCAATTTTCTCGTTTCGCTGTGTTCTTATTATCCTGCACTGACTTTGGCAAGCTGCTTTGGATGGTATCTTTTGAACAGGAAAGCATTGTAGCGTTACAAAAGTCGGGTGCCACCCCCACTCTAGAGCAGTAGCTAGAGTCCATGGGGTTCCAGGTACACTGTGTTCCTCTAGAGAACCGAGACACGGCGGAGACTGTCATAGCTTTAAGAAATATGGTTTATTCCACCCCACCCCACTCGCCATTCCCCCTAACCCCTCTCCCCCTCTTTTTAATTCTTCTTCCTAATTGTTTAAACCAATTTATGAACCTATACATTGACCACTAATAATGGAACATATGTTGTAGATATTTTTCCACGTGTATTATGCTATTTTTGTGATACACAAATGACATGAGAAAACTTGGTATACTTATTTGTATAACAGTATTCTTCTTTATGTTGGGACGCGAGTGGCGCTGTGGTCTAAACCACAGAGCCTAGGGCTTGCGGATCAGAAGGTCAGCGGTTAGAATCCCCTGACTGTGTGAGCTCCCATTGCTTGGTCCCTGCTGACCAGTTAGCAGTTTGAAAGCATGTCAAAATGCAAGTAGATAAATAGTTACCGCTCCGGCGGAAAGGTAAATGGCATTTCTGTGCACTGCTCTGGTTCGCCAGAAGCGGCTTAGTTGTGCTGGCCACATGACCCAGAAGCTGTACATCTGCTCCCTTGGCCAGTAAAGTGAAATGAGCATCTCAATCCCAGAGTCGTCTGTGACTGGACCTAACAGTCAGGGGTACCTTTACCTTTATTCTTGTTTATAAAACCCAATAAAAAAGAAAGAAATATGGTTTATTCACCCGTTTACACCTTCAGTCTTCATGGAGGGATCTTATAGACCTTACAGCATGGTCATTTCAAGAAGGACTCACACCCTGCAAGACTGCATCCCTGGAGTCCGAGGCAGCTAGCCTTCAGCCAGCCTGCCCAAGATGGATCTCAGTCTTTCTTCCTCCTCCTCCTTCCCAGCAACCCTTGCTCAAGACTCCCTTTTCCTGTCACCTCACACCCAGTTACCCTGACAACATCTGTCTCCCTAGGCCTAAAGTTTCCTCTCAGATGGCCCATCGACACCTTTTGTCACGTTCACAGATTTCCTCTTTGCTAGGTCTGGCAGGCTGGTTTGCAAGCCCAGGGATTCCTCGTCTGGAACAATTCTGCAGCTTGTACGTTCACTCACATCCCAATTAATCAAAACCCAAACATTAATTAATTTCTAGGGTTTGGGGGGGTCCCCCAATAGAAATATGTTTCAGGGGGTCAATATAATGGGTATAGATAAGCTTTTTGCTTTTTTTGAGGTAGCTGTGGGCTGCTGACCTCTCTGCATGGTAAGCAAAATCTAATAGCGTGGGATGAACACCCAAGTTTTTTGTCGCATGGGGACTCGGCATTCCTATCGTGCGCGGCCACGCCTTGCAGATTCTGAGCGGAGAAACTAAAAAGCCCTGTTCAGCGTTCCTTAAGCCATAAATCTGAGATGGAATTCCACCTAAGTGGGTGTGTTTATAGCAGTGTGGGGAACAGAGGGCACTAATGGCCCCCAGGGTTGCATCACAGACAAAATAGTTACTCATTGCCAGAATCCCATGGCTTTAACCGGCAGTGGAATTCCATCCTCCCCTCCTTCTATCATTTGCAGATAACGAAGCCCCGCACCATTCAACCTGCCATGCTAATTGCTCCGCATCATCCTCTCATTTATCAAACACAAACATCCATCCCTTAACGAGCTAGTGAAGGCATCCAGGGAATTCCTGAATGCCTCGGCCTCTTAAGCCTTCTCAGTTACAACCGCCAAAGCCAGCGGGCTAAGCAAATAACCCAATCATCTTTCACCGCCCAATTGGGCTCCCAATCTGTTATGAAAAGGGCCTATCAACTAAATGGGTGAATCATTAACTGCCTACACAAGGACACACTTGTTAATAGCAATTAACTGAGCAAATGTTAGCGTGGTCCTTAGTTTGTGGCGTGTGATGGGTGTTATCGCCACACGGCATGCTCCTATCGCACTGGAACACAGGAAGCTGCCTTAGACAGAGTCCTGTCATTGGTCCATCTCGCTCAGTATTATCTATGATGATTGGCAGGAAATCTCCAGGGTTTCTGGCAACACGCACTCCTAACCCTACCCGGAGTTGCAGGGAACCTGGAACCTTCTGCATGCAAAGCATAGGCCTTGCCACTGAGCTATGGTGCTTCCGCTACTGGTTCCTTGGCTCTGGGTGTGTATTTCTGACCTGTTCATTTTTCTCATAGCTTTGTCATGGTGACTGAAGCACACGTCAAGGAAAAGGCTCCTACCTGCCTGTACAGGACTTTAGCACTCCCTAACCTGCAGCATAGGGATGCGGGTGGCAATGTGGGTTAAACCACAGAGCCTAGGATTTGCCGATCAGAAGGTCGGCGGTTCGAATCCTCGTGACGGGGTGAGCTCCCGTTGCTCGGTCCCTGCTCCTGCCAACCTAGCAATTCGAAAGCACGTCAAAGTGCAAGTAGATAAATGGGGACCGCTCCAGCGGGAAGGTAAACGGCGTTTCTGTGTGCTGCTCTGGTTCGCCAGAAGCGGCTTAGTCATGCTGGCCACAAGCGGACAAACGCCGACTCCCTCGGCCTATAGAGCGAGATAAGCGCGCAACCCCAGAGTCGGTCACGACTGGACCTAATGGTCAGGGGTCCCTTTACCTTTACCTTTAACCTGCAGCATAATATGGAAATTGCATAATATGTGCCCATCAAGGGGTTCAGATATTCTGCTTACGATGACTGGCTCATTCACAAATCTCTCCACAGCCGCCATTTGCACGCTAATGGAAGCCTCTGTTGGTGCCAGACAGTAAGGACTTCAAGTGACATGCATGTAGAACAGTGGTTCTCAACCTGTGGGTCCCCAGATGTTGTTGGACTACAACTCCCATTGTCCCTGACCACTAGTCATGCTGGCTAGGAATGATGGGAGTTGTAGTCCAACAACATCTGGGGACCCACAGGTTGAGAACCACTGATGTAGAAGCTTTGGGAGGGCAAATTTTGTAATAAACACAACAGGAAACAAAAAATAGCTACACTCCTCTTCTGCCCCAGGTGATGGCTGTTATAGGCAGAGGTCTGTATCCAATGTTGCTCCTACTCAGAACAGACCTTCCAAAATCAATGCGCATGACTAATGTTGGCTTATTCATTTCAATGGGAGTTTGCTGAGTAGTACTGAGCGGGACAGAAGTCAGAAGGTTCTGAGAATGTATAACTTGCTGTTAAAATGGAACACACAAGATGAAACGGTCAAATCGGCTATGATAAAGTGGGCACAGGACATTGGTTATAACATCATGTTTGAGGACTGGGAGAGGTTGTGGACTACTGGGTTGAATTTCACAGCATGTAATGCTTTGAGAGAAAATGTTATGAAAATGATATATAGATGGTATATGACCCCAGTCAAACTTGCAAAAATATACCACCTGTCTGATAACAAATGTTGGAAGTGTAAGGAAAGTGAAGGAACATTCTTTCACCTCTGGTGGACTTGCCCTAGAGTGAAGGCTTTCTGGGAAATGATATACAATGAGTTGAAAAAGGTATTTAAGTATACCTTCCCTAAGAAACCAGAGGCCTTCCTTTTGGGTATTGACGGCCAGAAGGGTTAAAGAAGGACCGAACATTCTTTATGTACGCAACAACAGCAGCAAGGATACTCGTCGCTAAGCATTGGAAAACTCAAGATCTACCCACACTGGAAGAATGGCAGATGCAACTGACAGACTATATGGAATTGGCAGAATCCAAGACCTGGGAGAAGAGACGTTGGAAGAGGACTGGAAGAAATTTAAGATTTATCTACAAAAATATTGTAAATTATATGAATGTTAAGAAGGATGCGAGAATATAAACAACTGGGCACCATTAAGATAGAGGATGTGATATACGAAGATAAGTTAAATTTAAGAAAAAACAAACTTTTGGAAAATTTTTAAGTTATATTTAATTCCTTAAGATTTAAATAAAGGATATTAAGAAATTAGAGATATAATATTGGAAAATTAGATAATAAGAATGGAAATAAGGGAATAAATTTGCTGGGAAACCTTTTCTTCTGGCTAGGAACGCAGGAGCGGGGGATGTGAGGGAGTCCAAAGAAGTTAAGAAGACTATGTTGAAATATATGTTATATTGTATTGTTTATTGGAATTGTAACTAAATTAAAAAATTGCTAATAAATATATATATATAAAAAAAGAAGTCAGAAGGTTCTGGGCAATGTTGGAATGTTGCTCCATCAGCAAATTAACCAGAACCGAGCCTGCTCAGTAGCAGAACTTCCATGGGCTAAAAAGGTATAGTCTGTTTCAGCAGCTGTAGACTCCCACGCTACAGTCGTACCTTGGAAGTCGAACAGAATCCGTTCCAGAAATCTGTTCGACTTCCAAAACGTTCAGAAACCAAAGCCTGGCTTCTGATTGGCTGCAGCCAGGAAGCTCCTGCAGCCAATCGGAAGCTGCAGAAGCCCTGTCGGACATTCGGGTTACAAAGAACGTTCGCAAACTGGAACACTCACTTCCGGGTTTGCGGCAATCAGGAACCAAAACATCTGAGTACCAAGGTGTTTGGGATCCAAGGTGCAACTGTATTGGGTTCTGCTGGATCTCATGGTTGAAGGGCAGAAATGCAACCCCTTAGGTCAAAAATATGTTGGCAGAATGGCCTCCGCCTACCCTGGAGCTTCCGAGAAAAGACTTCATGGCCAGCACTGCAAGCCCTGCCCTCTTGTTCCAAATCCATAGTTTTATCCCCCACAGAGAGGAAGTTGGACCCTGAAGCCATGACAACTTCCTGTCCGCTCCTCCCAGTCCCAAAACTACGCAAGCATCCCCACAAAATCTATTTACCGTATTTTTTGCTCTATAAGATGCACTTTTTCCCTCCTAAGAAGTAAGGGGAAATGTGTGTGCGTCTTATGGAGCGAATGCAGGCTGCGTATCTATCCCAGAAGCCAGAACAGCAAGAGGGATTGCTGCACAGCGATCTCTCTTGCTGTTCTGGCTTCTGGGATTCAGAATAATTTTTTTCTTGTTTTTATCCTCCAAAAACTAGGTGCGTCTTATGGTCTGGTGCATCTTATAGAGCGAAAAATACGGTACATAACAAAAATTAATTGATTTAAACACTTAATTTCAATCTACAGATGAAGGGTGGTATAGAAATTTAATAAATAAATAAATCTAGCTTGACTCTCCTTGTGAGCTTCACTTTGGGCCAAGGGATGTGCTCATTTCACATTCAGAATGAATCTAGTTGCAAAGCCACAGGTGGCAAGTGTGTTTTCTCTCAAGGATCTTTGCTAAATCCATTTTTTAAAAAAAATCAAGATGAAATAAAGGATTAAATATCTCATTTCTTTAATCCTGAAGTGCAGAGAACAGGGTGAAAATGTTGAAGGAACTAAACCGGGGGGGGGGGGGGAGAGCTTGGTGTAATCCCAGAAAAGTCAAGAGGGCAGCATCTGCTGCTATCCAAGTATTTGGGTTCTGGGTCAGGATATAAGACTCTGAAAAGGTTTAGTCCAAATTTAGCCCAAAGAACCGTGGCTTTTTTATCCGACAACATTTGCATATCATATACGAAAAAATTCCTAAGGTATTAGGCTAGGATTAGCATTCATGGGTCCTGTAAGTCCTTGCTCCTATTTTGGAGGGAAGACATGCCACCCATTGTCTGATTATATGTGCTCTTCCACTGTATATCTCTGTGTTTCTTAAAATCCTTCAGAATGCTCTTATCGACAACTGCAATTTAAGAGAGCTATTTCTGTAAATAGGAAATCCCAAAGTTGTACAATGCAAGGTGTGAAGTAACCAGCACCTTTTGCCAGTGCTTTTTCTTTCTAGAAAAAAAAAGGTGGGAACTCACCACAAAGTCTGCTTGGTTGGTTGGTTGGTTGGTTGGTTGGTTGGTTGGTTGCGAGCCCAGTCACAGTGCCACCCTCACCCCAGCTCACCAGGCAGTGAATAAATGTTAAGAGGCGATTAATAAACTCAAGCAGACAATGATCTGCATCAGAAGTGGCCGTAACTTTATTGATTACAGATATAGGTGGATTTTGGGCTCAGATGTTGGGTGTATAACTGTTTCAGCCCCCCCCCCCCCCCCCAATATAAAAAGGTAAAGGGACCCCTGACCATTAGGTCCAGTCGTGGCCAACTCTGGGGTTGCAGCGCTCATCTCGCTTTATTGGCCGAGGGAGCCGGCGTACAGCTTCCAGGTCATGTGGCCAGCATGACTAAGCCACTTCTGGCAAACCAGGGCAGCACACGGAAACGCCGTTTACCTTCCCGCCGGAGCGGTACCTATTTATCTACTTGCACTTTGACGTGCTTTCAAACTGCTAGGTTGGCAGGAGCAGGGACTGAGCAACAGGAGCTCACCCCATATATATTAATGATAAGGGAATTCACTTCCCCTGAGTTCCTGCTCAAAAAAAACCCCTGCCTTTTGCTATCATTGTGGATTCTTAAAATGGCACAGAAAACTACTAACATGAGGCATTTCTGTTCCACACCTTCAGGACCTGAGTATTGCAATGAGCTCTGTGGGGGGCTATTCTTGGGCCTCATCCAGTGGCTCCAGATGCTGCAAAATGCTGTGGCGAGACTGTTGATGGGGACACATAACTCCCATGCTCAAAAGCCTGCAGTGGTTGCCCATACACTGCTTGGTGAGGTTCGGTGTTCCTGTAATAAATTACAAGGCCCTTAATAACTTGAGTCCAGGATACTTCAACAAGTTTTCTTGGATTTGCTGAAACCCTTCCCAAATTCCTCCTTTTCCCAAGGCAATTTTTCCTTGCGCGCTCAGTAAGCAAGCATAGCCCCTGGAGACGCTCCCCTATCACCTTCAGCCTTAGCCAGGTCTTTACTCTCCCCCTGCAAGGTACCGAATGATGGCTCCATGGTACAAGTGACTGAGCGAGAGAGATGAGCAAAGCCTTTTGTGTGTAAGGGTAAAACATTTCTGTCTCTTTTACTAGGTCTGCTATGTTCAGCTCTTTTAACTGTACTTTGACTTATCAGTGGCGTAGCGTGGGTTATCAGCACCCGGGGCAAGGCAAGTAATTTGCGCCCCCTAACCCATGGATTTGCGCCCCCTAACCCGTGGATTTGCGCCCCCTAACCCGTGGATTTCCCTAACCCACAGATGTTGCGCCCGGTGCGGCCGGCCCCCCCTGCACCCCCCACGCTACGCCACTGTGACTTATGCTAATAAAGGCCAATAACAATAACAACTGCTCTTTGCTGAGTTTTAGATATTCTGGTTATTTCTCTTTTTAGTTAAGTATTTTTATTTATTTACCGCCATGTCTCCTCCACCCAGCAACCTCCATGCATCCTCCTCCCTGCTGGATTCTACAAGGGCCAAAACTGAGATTAAAGAAGGAGAAGTTACTGTCTTACTGTTCTTACTGTCGAACAGTAAGAGCTGTTCAACAGTGGAATTAGCTGCCAAGGAGTGTGGTGGAGTCTCCTTCTTTGGAGGTCTTTAAGCAAAGGCTTGACAACCATATGTCAGGAGTGCTCTGATGGTGTTTCCTGCTTGGCAGGGGGTTGGACTCGATGGCCCTTGTGGTCTCTTCCAACTCTATGATTCTATGATTCTATGATTCTAAGTTGACATACAGACAGCCCCCACCTCTGTGCTGCTTATAAGTAGGAAGGCATGCTCAGGTTGGTGGCACAAGCACCCCATTTGCCCCAATACACCAACCTCCACTGCTTACCCTGTGTAATATAATGACTTTTGAAAATTATATCCAGTATGTGTCAGGACTGGGTGGTGTAGCGTATGAGATCCTCCACAAATGTGCTGGACCCAGGGGTAACCTGTGAAACACAGTCCAGGACTGGTCCAGAATCTGAAGGTTCTGCTGGGAGACAGTCCGACAGGGCCAAGGCAGGAAACCAGGCAAGGACAGGTACAGGATCTCAAGGATCTAGCACAGAACAATGTTGCTCCTGCAACCTGGGGCAGGGTCCGACAGCCTTTTATCTTTGTTGGGGTAACGTCCGGTCCTGATCCCCCAGCAACTCATCTCCCTGCCTCGCCTGAAGGCAAGCATTCCTCCTGTGAGTACTCAGGTCTCTCCTTCTCTCAGACCTTAGTTTCTGCAGCTCAGGAGACGTCGGTGGGTTACTAGACCCAGAAGCCGCCCCAGCCTCCCCTGACCCAACTGGTAGTGGAGCAGCTGTAAGTGATGGCCCAGCTGAAGGCAACGAAGTATTCCCCACATCTGGAACCAGGGCAGGCTCAGGCCCCTGACTCGGCCCAGCTGGTGTTTGTTGCAGGGGATCGTGTGCAGACTGGAACTCTTCAGGATCAGGCCCCAGACTTGGTTCAGATGATGCCTGAGGCAAAGGATCCAGTGTGGACTGAGTCCCCTCTGGTTCCAAGTCTGAGTCCCAGGTCATTACAACAAAGAAGATCCAGCATGTCCTAAAAGGTGGGCACTGAGTTGACTAGGACTGCCAAAAAAGCTCAACAACTTTGGTCCCCCTAAGAAAAGCAACAACTCTGTCCTGGTTTCCACTTTTGGAGATATAGCAACCCTAGAGTTGACCAGATGAGCTCCTATGGGCAGGGATTTCCAAAGAATGATGGCACTACCCAGAAGGCTCTAGTACAAGTTTCTACACAGTGAATCTTCCTCAGATGACATCAAGTCTCCTCATAAGGTATTAAAGAACAAGGAGCAGCATAAAAGAGAACTTCAAAAAAAGCTCTCCTTTTGTTGAAGGGAAGGGCTTCCCATTGAGGCAAGTTGGCTACTGTAAAAACAGTGTTGGACTAAATAGGCCTTGGGCCTGATCCAGCAGGGGTCTTCTTATGTTCTTACGGTTTGCATTTATCACCATGCATGAATTTATCACCACAAGCCTGCTCCTGTCCTGGTCATTGCCCGTGAAACCACTGGCTTTGCGATCTGAAAAGTCCACTGAAGGCAAAAATGCCTCTTTCTCTTGACTTCAGTCTCCCCATTGTCTTCAGTCGGGGTTGCGATCCGGCACGTTCTGCCAGGTTGCATGGACCGAGTACAAAGCAAACGCTTTGGGCAGAGACGGTCGCGTCGCGCGACTCCTCCAACCCAACCCGACAGCTGCCTCTTTCAGTGTGAATCACTTTCCTTGGGAAGATTGGTCCACCAGCTGAGAAGCTGGTTCGCAGCTCAAAGATTGCATTGCCACACTGGCAATTACTGCAGTAATTACCCATCGCAATTACCTGCAGAGGAAAAGAAGAGACAGTCCTCCCAAAAGGTCTGTGAGCCTTGGAATTCAAAGAGCATTGGTGAGGAGCAGAGATCTTCACACCAAAGGTGCAGTGTACCTGCAGGGCTTTCTGGCTAAGAGGTAAAATGCGGGGACTAGCTTTCTATGGGTGCTTGGCTCCCACAGAAATTTGCATGAAGAAAGTGCCCTTCTCTCCTAGATGCCAGCCCACGGTGCCCAGCTGTCGGAGCACTTCAATGCACACTGTCTTTTCCCTTTCATTCCTTCCAGCAGCTTTGCAGCTCCCGGGATGAAAGCAGCAAGAGTCGATTCCCTCTAATTAGTGGCTTTAAAATTCCAAACGGCTGCGTTTCTCTCTCTCTCTCTCACACACACACACACGCACACAGGCACTCTTTTAAGGGCACCCAAATTATGCCACGGGTACACAAAGTAGTTAGAGCAACCTAAATGTCAGCTGTTGAAGAGTCAATAGAATTTCCATTTCTCTTTTGCAGCACTTCAAGAAAGATACAGAACCATGGGGGGGGGGGTTGCAAATCTAAAGTAGAGCCCTGAAAACAAAAGGCCTGGAGAGTTTGACCTTTGGGGAAAGGGTTGCGTTTGTGTAGCTTGGAGAAGAAAGGGGACTTCGGAGCTGCCTTATATTGAGTGAAACCATGTGTCTATCGAGCTTAGTATTGTCTACACAGACCGGCAGCAGCTTTCAGACATGAGTCTGTTTCCCAGCCCTACCTGTAAATGCCAGGGATTCATGGAAATCGTCGAACTGTAGTTGGAAGGGACCCTGAGGGTCATCTAGCCCAACCCACTGCAATGCAGGAATATGCAGGGATTGAACCTGCGACCTTGGCCTTATCAGCACCTTCTGCATGCAAAGCAGATGATTTACCATTGAGCTATCTCTCTTCCTTCTTTCTCCTCGCACGGCATTGACTTCTTCCAACTGGAGAGGCCAAACACCAAGCCGGGGACCTTCTCCAGGCAAAGTGCTGGTGGGTTCTATGCTCCCTTCACAATATTTCATTTGGGGGGGGGGCGGCAGTGGTCTTTCCCTGCCCTGCCTGGAGGTGTCAAGCTTTTTCACAACAACACAAAGAGTACGTAAATGTTTTAAATCGCTCAACTAGCTACTTCCTGTGAATGGTGAGGCATGGCCCTAATCTCAGAATTGCACCTACTTTTGCATCTCTGCGTCACACGGTGCAAAGATGGAGAGCTTGTGGTACTTCAGTTGTTCTTTGGCTCCAGCATCCATCAGCCCAAGCCAGCAAGGCCCAATAGTCAGGTATGATAGGCCTAGCCCAAAAAACATCTGCAGAGCAACATGCTCTCCATTCACAGCTGTAGTAGATCATGAATCCACCACCACCACAAAAGGCTGAGGCCACTAGTTTTGTTGTTGTTGTTGTTTAGTCGTTTAGTCATGTCCGACTCTTCGTGACCCCCTGGACCAGAGCATGCCAGGCACTCCTGTCTTCCACTGCCTCCCGCAGTTTGGTCAAACTCATGCTGGTAGCTTCGAGAACACTGTCCAACCATCTCGTCCTCTGTCGTCCCCTTCTCCTTGTGCCCTCCATCTTTCCCAGCATCAGGGTCTTTTCCAGGGAGTCTTCTCTTCTCATGAGGTGGCCAAAGTATTGGAGCCTCAGCTTCAGGATCTGTCCTTCCAGTGAGCACTCAAGGCTGATTTCCTTCAGAATGAAGAGGTTTGATCTTCTTGCAGTCCATGGGACTCTCAAGAGTCTCCTCCAGCACCATAATTCAAAAGCATCAATTCTTTGGTGATCAGCCTTCTTTATGGTCCAGCTCTAACTTCCATACATCACTACTGGGAAAACCATAGCTTTAACTATACGGACCTTTGTTGGCAAGGTGATGTCTCTGCTTTTTGCCACTAGTTTACATGGTTGTAAAAGCACATTGGACAATTTTGTGGAATATGAAAACTATCAGTGACAGCTATATAGAGCTTCCATGTTCAAGAGCAGTATGCCCCTGCTGGGAGGCATCAGCTGCTGGGAGGCAAGGAGAGGGCTACTTCATTCTGGTTCGGCTTGTGGGCTTCCCAGAGGTTTCTGGTTGGCCGTTCTGGGAAACAGGAAGTGGATCTTTGGGCTTGATCCAGCAGTGCTCTTGTTACAGTCCAAGTCCAAACCTCCACAATCTCTCTCTCTCTCTCTCTCTCTCTCTCTCTCTCTCTCTCTCTCTCTCTCTCTCAGGGTTCAAAGGAAGCATTGCAGGCAAGAAAGACATAACAATTTAGATTCACTTCAGATGTAAATCCTGCTCTCAATAAACTTGAGCTCGATAATTCCAGGTGCGATAATAGAACACGTTTTATCGGCAGAGAGCCGCCGAGATGAAAAGCATTCGCCTTCGCCTTCAGTCTCATCGAGAACAAGTCTTAGCAGTCTGGAACAGGTTAAATATATGATCCAATTAACGAACCAGACTGGAGCTTTTCCACG